>NW_026988431.1:31003750-32272500 GCF_030222135.1 Aotus nancymaae | reverse complement strand
AGTTTTAAAGTCAAACAGGAGTTAACTAGGTAAATAAAATGAAATAGAAGAATGTGATGCAAAGGAAACATCACATGTAAAAGCCCCAAGGTATGAAATGACCTGGCACATTTGAAGGACTCTAAGGAATTCTTGTTTTTCTGGGATTGGCAGGTAAGGAAGCTAAAGAGGTTAGTGGGAACTAGGCCATGGAGGAGAACTCATGCGCTGAGATAAGGAGACTGAAATTTGTGCCCATGGTCACAGGAGCTTCTGGAGAATGTGACAGGGTGGGGGTAGGGATTGTGAAATATGCATTTACTACAAATTAATTTGATTATAATTCAGGACATTTATATCCAGATTTTCTTTAAAACACACACTCAAGAGAATCTTTGCTGGAATGTTCATTAGACAAACTTGAGCTAAATTCCTCAAAGATTTACTATTTCCTCTCTAGATTTAAGAATCTTTATTTGTCCTGGGAGGAGACATAACTTGCCAGGGTCTCATTGATTTGGGGAGTGACGTGTGTATTTGCTCCTGATCAGAACTGCAAAACCTTTTAAACCTTCTAATATGTTGATGTGACAGATACATGGCTCTAGGGGTTGTATAAGCCAGAGAGAGCAGACAGGACTTTTCATCCTAAATCTGACATTAAACATAGAACATGTAAGCCTATAGATTATTCCAAAAGACACAACAGTTGCCCAGCATCACCCAGACACAGATGAAGTTTCACTGTGTGGGAAAGCAAGAGGACTTGCTAATCACCCACCACCTCTACAAACCTGCCAGGAAGATCAGAAGGAAAGTCACTGCTTTGAATGAGACATCAGAGAACAAAACGACTCTTGTTTTTATTAGAGATTATTAAACTGAGCCCATGCCAGCAACAAAAATGGAGACAGCCCCATGTTATACTGACTTTGACTCTGCAGATTAATAAAATAATAACCCAGTTAGAAAAAGTGGTTCTTATTTATTGGAAAATGCTAAAAATATTTTAAAACATCAAGGTGAAAATTGAAATCACCTATAGCTTCACCTTTCCGAGATGCACAGCTAGCAGTCTAATGTATTTCCTTCTAGTCTTTTTTGCCATCACATTAATACACAGAGTTGTGCGAATTTGGACTTGGCAATAGTTGATTTTTATATTATTTCTTAATAAAATATTTTCTGCTTTTGCATTTATAGAATAAGTAAAACTGTAACATACTCTATATTACACAGTTTGCAAGGCTAACTCTATGAACTTTTGAGAGTTCTATCATATTTCTTAGAGATAAAATAGTTTTTCACTGGAAAGTTGGGAGGAAGTAACACATACACTGTCACCTAATGTTACAATTCTATTAAATATTATATCCTAACTTTTTAGTTCACATTATGCCATTAGCATCTATGTTATTAAATATTCTTTAAAATATGATTTTAATTAGTGAAACATATTTCAGTGTAAGGATAATCTGTTTAATTTTCCACTGAAATAGTTTTCCACTCTTCAACATTTAGTATATTTACAGATTTTTAAAATAATATATATTACAATGACGAATACTCTTGTACAGTAAGTCCTCACTAACATTGTTGGAAACTGCAACTTTAAGAGAAATGACATATAATGAAACCAATTTTATCATAGGCTAATTGATATAAACAAGAGTTATGTTCCTACAGCATATTTCTGGTCACAAACATATCATCAAACTTCTAAAGAAAGGCCTAAAGCACTTCTAATATTAAACATTGAAATAAATGTGAGCTATTAATAAAAACAAGTATGATAATTATTTGCCCAATTTTTGGTGAATCTGTGAATGGTTTTATGGTAGTGGATTAAATCAAGGAATAAATGTTTGCAAAGCAAAAATTGTAAGGAGTACCTCCTAGCACCAGACAGTTAAAAACCAAATACTAACCAATATGGTGGGCCCTCTGAAAGCTTTTGTCCCATACTGTTTATTGTCATGAAATTGTATGATGATCATATATTTTACAAATTTTTATTTTATGATAATTTGCATTCATTCATTCCTTTTCAATCCACTTATTCTAAGTCAGGGTCTCAAGTGACTGGAGCCTATTCTAGCAGCACAGAGCATAAGGCAGAAATCAGTCATGGCCAGAATGCGTTTTCCAGCGGAAGGCGCACACACACACACACACACACACACACACACACTCAGACTGGGACAATTTAAAAACAGCAATTAACCTAACATGCACATCTTTGAGATATGGGAAGAAACCAAAGTGCCTGGAGAGAACCCACACAGACATAGGGAGAATGTGCAAACTCCATACGGACAGTGGCCCCAGCTGGGAATCTATTTTTTTTAAATCATCAATGTTATAATGAAATAACACAGAACAATACAACAAAGGGCATGCTGTATCTTTGGCCATGTCTCTAGTTATTTCTTTAGGACAAACTCCTAGGAATAATACCTGTAGATTTGTATAAGATTTTTGCTTAGGTTCAGGGAGACCCGGCATTCTTTAGAGGGCCTCTCCCTTAAACCTGAGATTTTGTGAATCCCTGAAGGATCATTTTCAATCTAACAGTCTTGACAAGCACTTCACCTTCATCCTCTACAGACAACAGCTTTTTGAGTTTCTCCCTTCATCTATTCCCGACCTGTGCCCAGCTCAGACCATTCCTAAGCAAAATGGGGTGATATGCGCCTATCTCCCTTTCTTCATGTTTTCTCCTCCCAGCCCCTCTTTGAGACCTCTAGTGCCCAAGAATAGAATAAAGTGTTAATTTCTTAAGTCCTGCCTCCCAGAGTCTTAATAACTTAATCAGTATGACTTCCATGATTATTTGCATTTTAATGGAGGATCCTAAAGAAAAAAAATGCTTAATTTAAAAAAAAAAAAAAATGACTCCCCAGTGGTGGAAATCACAAAAACAACCAAAAAATCAAATCAGAGAAAGAGAGAGAAATTTGCACGAAGTCAATGGGAAGGGAAAGGTATTGAAGCCATGGGCTTAGCTGAACTTACCTACCAGGATTGGGAGGAGGGAGAAAAAGTGAGCCAAATACGGAGTCCTGGGAATACTCAGTGATGTGAGATATCAGGAGGGCGCTTGACAGGGAGTGGGCAGGAAGTCCCAGTGGTGGCGAATGACCAGAGTGAGATGGTGGAATAGGAGGCAAAAGGAGCCTTTGCCTGCCAGATGAGCAGTCTGGCAACAGGCCTAAAAGCAACAAGTGAGACACTTGTTGTATACTCTCAAGCAAGAGGGTATTATGTGGAAGCCAGTGTTTGAAGATTATTTCAGTAACTGTGGTTTGATAAATTGTGAAGGAGAGGATGAGGAGCAGGAAAATCAGCCACAAATGTGGCAACCCTCATAACTAATATTTACTAGGCATTTATTGTGTGTCAGGCACTGTGTTAAGTGTCTCCCATGTATTAACTGATTTAAAAACTAGCCCAGATTTATGTTGTATTATTATCCCATTGTACAGGTAAGGAACTGAGAAACAGAGAGGTTAGATTACTTGCCTAAAGCCACACAGCTAGTAAGTAGTAGGACAAGGATTCAAACCTGGGTGCTTAGCCCTACACTGCTAATCTGCCATAAAGGTGAGGGCCTTGACTGTGGAGGCGATTACAGGCATGTAAAACAAGAGCATGCGTTAGTCACTGTGAACACAGTTTATGTTCTGGGGTATGAGGAGAGCAGGGCATAAAGGGGAGAGGAGAAGAATGCTGATTGCTTCTCAGAAAATTTTCAGAGATGGCAAAGCCAGAAAACAGGAGGTAAGAAATGTGAGGCGTTGCAAACTGCAATCATCACACATTCCAGCATAACAGCTGCTCTTCTGTGACTCAACAGAGTCATTTATTATTCTAGGCAGAGGCCTAGGCAGGGTCTCTTAGTCTTTTCAGCTGCTAAGACAGAATACCGTAGACTGGGTAGCTTAAACAACAGAAATTTACTTCTCACAGTTCTGGAGTCTGGGAAGTCTAAGATCAAGGTGGCAGATTCAGTGTCCAGTGAGGACCTGCTTCCCAGTTTGTGGAGTGGACTTCTCACCAGGTCCTCTTATGGCAAAAGGGAATGAGGGTGCTGTGTGGGTCTCTTTTATAAGGGCACTAATCCCATTCATGAGCATTCTGTCCTCATGACCTAATCATCTCCCAAAGGCCTCAACTCTAAATACATATGAATTGGGGGATGGGGACAGGGGAGACCTAAGCATGCAGTCTATGACAGACAGTCTCTGCTGGACTCAGTTCAGGTAATATTTAAAGAGTAATAATTTCCCCTTATTGAGTATCTATTATGTGCCAGGCAAGAAGCTAGCAGCTTGGCATGTATTATCTAATTCATTTCTCACAGGGAAACTATTTTTACTTCTTTTTTATAGATGATAAAACTGAGGCTGCAAGAATTTAAGTGACTTGCCCAAGGACACATCAAGATTTGAATGCAGGAAAGTCTGGCCACAAAGGTTGGTGGCTCCCTGTCCACTCCTGGCTGAAGGGAACATCCCGTGTTCTAGTGTTTGGGCCCTTCCTCTCATTCCCCAGAGGAGCTCCCTTTCCCAGAAAGGAAGAAAACCTGAGATTTTCCTTCCTTGGACTCGTCATCAGCACGCACCGCCCTGCCTCCATCTTCCCTTCAAAAACAGAAGACACCAATCTGTCAGTTCTGGGACCTGTAGTTGACAGCTGATTTTATTCAATTCATGACCTTGTCTGGGTATTTCCTTCTCTTTTATGAACTCCCACAGAGCACTTGGGAATAAGCACAAGATGTAGGATCAAGAAGCCTGGGTTCGAGTCATGGCTCCTTGGCTCATAGACGCATGATTACAAGCAAACCGCAATTTCCTCCTTTGGCTATTGGGAGAACCAAGTGAAATGATGCATGTGAAATGCTTTGTGAGCTGAAGGGCCCTATGTATCTATTCCACAACATCAACCCATTCTCCCTAGTCAGTCAGGATTGAGTCCAGAATAACTGTCCCCCATGTTGCCTCCTCCACATTAGGGGAGATGAAGCTGTCGACAGGGAAGTGAGGCATCCATCAGAGGTCTGCTGTGAGCAGAACCACCTGCCTGCGGTGTCAGGGCTGGAGTCAGAGGCAGGCAAGATGGCTCACGTATATATATGGCTTTGCAGTTTATAAAGCACATCGACATCTATTACCTGGTTTGCTTCACACCACTCTACAAGGCAGGCAGGGTGGACAGCGTTATCCCCGCTGGTCAAAAAAGAGATCTGAGTCTTCAAAGAGATAAGTTGTCCAAAGTATCATAGTTACCATTGGAGAGCTGGGCTCAAACCCTGGTCTTGCCTTGGTGGGTGACTGCTGCTTCTAGTTCTAGAATAGCAGGTCTGCGGTCCACAGCACAGCTTCCTCACTCTGCTCAACACATGCACTAGACTGGAGACCATAATGAGAAACTGAATAAATTATGCCTAAATGTGTTGTTTTGTATAAATTGTGTATAAAGATATAATTATATAAATTAAACATAAATCAATTTCACTTAGGCATTTTTTGTCTTAATTTCAAACTGGGAACATCTCAAACATTTTGGAAGGCTCTTAAAAACTCCATCATCCCTAAACACAGTGTCAATAAAGCCTAAAGGTTAAAACCACCTGCTCCCCCATTCCCATGCCAGCTCAAGGTACTCTACTATGCTCAGTCTACCTCATTTAAGCCCAGATATGAGATCTTCTCTCCATAAGTGGGCGAGGAAACCAGGAGTACCCTTTAGGTTAACAGGTAGTCCGGTGCCTGTCATAGGGACTGCTCACAATCTCTCCTTGCTCTTCAAGTTTTAGCATAACCATCACATCTCTGGAAGCCTTCTCTGATTACCAAGCTGCCACAGCTGTCCCTTTTCTGTGTTCCCAAAATGCTCCATAATGAGTTCAATCTGTGTGAAATGTCTGTCGCTTGCATGATATCACCTATAGAAAGTGAACCTCTAAGACCAGAGAGTGTCTGTCTCCCTCAGCATAAGAATGCATGTCCTCACTCATACGTAAGTGAGTATTGAACAATGAGAACACAAGGACACAGGGAGGGGAATGTCACACACTGGGGCCTGTCGGGGGGTGGGGGGTGAGGGTAGGGATAGAAGGGGCTGGGGAGATAGGGGAGGGATAGCATTAGGAGAAATACAAATGTAGATGACAGGGTGATGGATGCAGCAAACCGCCATGGCACAACCTATGTAACAAACCTGCATGTTTTGTGCATGTACCCCAGAACTTAGAGTATAATAATAGAAAAAAAGAATAGTCAATAAATGCTTCTGAAGCATGTGAGTGGTGTGTAAGTGAGTAAATGAATGAATGAGTGAGTAAATTTAAAAAATGAATAAACACATGGAAGATTATTTACATTCTCTCTAGCTCTTAAATTCCCTAAGTCAGAGATGGGGGTGGAATACAGAAATTAAGTTCAGAAAAATAATACTGTTAAAATAGTATTGATGAAAACATTATATTCTTTAAGGGCCCAGCTCCTATTGGCTTCCAAATAGATGGCTCAGGGCACAGGCCACACCCAGGAAAATGAGGTGTGCTAATGGCTAATGTCCTCTCTCATATTCGTGATGCTCTGAACTTGTTTAAGGATTGTCATCTTCTCTCCTTTCCTTGCTAGGTCACTAATATTCAGGCTTCAATGACCAGTGTTTTCTATGCAGCAGTTTCAGTTTATCCATTTCCTTCAGTAAATGCAATTTTTTTTTAAATCCACCTTAGGGCTTTCTCCTTGACCTACAAACAACGCTGAGCACTCTGTTCCTTGGGGAGAAGTTCTCCCAAACCTTTATTTGGATAAGCATGTGTGCTGGAGCCTGTCATCCTCAGTGGGAAGTTTGATTCATCTCACCAGGGAATGGTTGGGGGCAATTTCAGCCTGAGATTCCACTTCTTCCTTTAATGAAGTAGCACCTATTTGGATGATAAGGAGCCACTGAAAATTGGGAACATCTTACAAATGCAAAATGCCCTTTTATATAGAAATGAATATCTTATTTTAGAATGTATCCTGTAATATTATTCTAATATAATAAGAATACCTACAAGGAGTTCATAATAACTTGGAGAAATGTTTATGAAATAACATTGACTTTAAAAGCAGAATGTGAAATTATATATACAGTGTGTCCTCAATTCTGTTTTTTAAAAGTGTTCTTAGAAAAAAGAAAGACAGTTTTCTCATTTAATCTTCACAACAACCCTATGGTGTTATTATGTGGAATTATAATTTTCCCAAAGCCATACAGCTGTATATGTGCTGCCCAAGGTCACAATACATGTAAAAATTTAATTTTGCATGTATATTTCATCTAGAAGGCAACTTGGGAAGGGTGGAGAGATATTTTGGGCCTCTGTGCTTCCAGGCACGTGGTAGAATTGCACTTCCCTAGCACCGTAGAGTCTGACATGGTCAAATGACTTGTTCTGTCCAATAAATTTCAACTAAGGTGATATGTCTCTTTCAAGTGGAAACTTTAAGAAACAATGCACACTCTCCATGTTCTCCCTTCCCTTCTGTCTGCAGATTGACAGTCCTCCAGAGGAAGGCTTCCCTGTCAGCCTAGATCCTGGAGTGAGAACAACATGAGACAGAATTGATATGTAACATGAGCAAAACTGTTGCTGAGTTGTTTTAAGCCACTAAGACTTGGAGGACGATTGGCATCAACACATGCCACCATGAAACCTGGCCTATTCCATATCATTCAGTGACTGAACATTGAGGCTAGCTGACATGAACACTCCAACATGATTTCTTACAGTTGGAATGGGAGGGGATGTGATATTACAGAAGAGGTTTAGAACTAGACCTGAATTTCAATGCAAGCCTTAATCCTAGTTAAACTTACTTTTATATTTGTAAAGTTTTATATTGTTTTTAATTGATACATAATAATTGTACATATTTACGGGGAACGACATATTTTAATACCTGTATACATTGTGTAATGATCAAATCAGGTTAATTAGCACATTTAGCACCTCAAATACTTGTAATCTGCGGTGAGAACATCCAAAAGCCTCTCTCCTAACAATTTTGTAATATACAATATATTATTGCTAACTATAGTCACCCTGCTGTACAATAGAATATCAGAAATTATTCCTCCTATCTAATTGTAACTTTGTACCCATTGACCAGATTCCCCCCACCCCACTACTGTCCTCAGCATCTGGCAACCACTACTCTACTCTCTACTTTGAGTGAAATCATGTGGTGTTTGTTCTTCTGTTTATTTCATTTAACATAATGTTCTCTTGGTCCATCAATATTGCAAATGACACATTTTTATTCTTTTTTATGACTGAATAGTATTCCATTGTGTATATATACCACATTTTTACACATTAATCCATTTTTGGACACTTAGAATGATTCCATATCTTGGCTGCTGTGAATAATGCTATAATAAACATGAGAGTACAGATATCTTTTCGACATATTGATTTCATTTCCTTTAGATATATATCCAGTACTGGGATTGCTGAATCATATGGTAGTTCTGTTTTTTATTCTTTAAGGAACTTCCATCCTATTGTCCATAATGGCTGGACTAATTTACATTCCCACAGTGTATAAGAGTTGCCCATTGTTGCCAGCATTTGTTATTATTTTGTCTTTTTGATAATAGCCTTTCCAAATGGAGTAAGATAATATCTCATTGTGGCTTTTATTTGCACTTCCATGATGATTAGTGATGGTGAGCATTTTTTCATATGCCTGTTCATCTTCTTTTGAGAAATATTTATTCCGATTTTTTGCCCATTTTAAAATCAGCTTATTTGTGGGGCTTGGTTTGTTTGTTTGTTGCTATTGAGTTGTTTGAGTTCCTTATATATTCTGGATATTAGCCCCTTCTCAGATGACTAGTTCAGAAATATTTTCTCCCATTCTGTAGGCTATCTTTGCACTCTGCCGATGGCTTCCTTTGTGTTGCAACAGCTTTTTAGTTTGACATAATTCTATTTGTCTATTTTTTGTTTTGTTGCCTTTGCTTTTTAGACCTTATTCAAAAAATCTTTGCCCAGACTGACATTAGAAGTGTTCCCTCTATGTTTTCTTCTAGGAATTTCATAGTTTGGGGTCTCACATTTAAGTCTTTGATCAACTCGAGTTGATTTTTATAACTGGTGAGAGAGATAGGGGGTCTAGTTTCATTCTTTTGCACGTGAATATCCAGTTTTCCCTGCACAATTTATTGGAGACTATCCTTTATCCAATGTGTGCTCTTGGCACCTGGGTCAAAAAGAAGTTGGTTGTAATATGCAGATTTATTTCTGGGTTATCTATTCCATTCCACTGGTCTATACGTCTGTTCTTATGCCATTACCATGATGTTTTTGTTTCATTGCCATATTATCTCCCTTACTGGGATCAGCTGGTGGTCTGGAATTCTTCCTCTTATGGGGGAAAAGGCAAACTGGAGAACACCAGCAGTTCCTATCGCCTCCACAGACACAAGCAGTCCTTGCTACAGGAGAGTTTCCTAGTTTTCTCAGGTCTCAAATTTAGTTTGGAGAGTTGCCAATGGTTCATTTAGATGCATGGTCTCAGAGTAGGACCCCTCCCCTTTCACCCCCATTCCCATGACTTAAGCTTCTATAGCACAGTGACATCTTGAAACTAGACCCACTCCTAGAATGTGTACTGCTCTTGGGGCCGGTAACCACTGACTCTTTCCGTCCCTGGGGCTCTGCCATCATTCCACCCCTTTAATGCGAATGTCTGCACTACCACTATCCCAGCTGCCTGGAGCTTAGGCCTAGGGTACAACCAAGATCTCAGAGTCCAAACCCATGTGACCCATGTCGCACTGCCCCCTACAACCGAGGAATAAGTGGACCAGCAAAGTGAGGAAGCTACTGAGCAGCCAGCTAGCCTGCCAAGCCTATACACATCCACACCCGGCTGAACAGCTAGTCCCAGCAGCAGCCCCACCTCCCTGGGGAGACCAGTTGTACACTGTTGATGGGAATGTAAATTAGTACAGCAACTATGGAAAACAATATGGAGGTTCCTCAAAAAAATAAAAGTAGGTCTACCATATTATCCAGCAATCCCACTACTGGATATATATGATATTGAATCCTTGTACACATCCAACAATGGATAAATGGATAGAAAAAAAGTTGTGTGTGTGTGTATGTCTATACACATACTCTCTCTCTCTCTCTCTCTCTATATATATATATATATATATGGTATGTATGTATGCACAATGAAATATTATTCAGCCATAAAAAGAATAAAATTTTGTCATTTGCAAGCATATGGATAAACCTGGAGGAAATCATGTTAAGTGAAATAAGCCAGACACATAAAGATGAATACCACATGATCTCACTCATATGTGGAATCTAGAGAAAGAAACTGTTGGTATCACAGAAGCAGAGAGTAGAACAGAAGTTACCAGAGACTAAGAGGAGAGAGGTAACAGGATGATAGAGACAGATTGGTCAATGGGTTAAAATTGCAATTACACAGGAGAAATAAATTATAGCATTCTATTGCACAATAGGGTAACTATGGTTAACAGTAAGGCATTGTATATTACAAAAAAGCTAGAAGAGAGATTTTTAAATGTTCTCACCACAAAGAAATGATAAATACATGAGGTAATGGTTAAGCTACACTGATTTGATTATTATACAACACATATATGTATCAAAACATCAAATTGTATCCCATAAGTACATACAATTATAATGTATCAATTTAAAAGAGAAGAAAAAATGTAAAGTTACCAGATAAACAAAGACAAAGGAAAATTAATACTAACACCAAAAGTTAACCAAAAGATGATACTATTATTGAAAATTTTAAAAATATAATTTAAAAAATATAATCATTGAAGTTCAATTTTACATAACACCAGTCTAAGGAAAACATAAGAAAATACTGGAACCTAACTTCCTTTGAATGCTTACTCGACCAAATACACAGTTCCTGTTCTCCACACACTTTCAATCTGAAAAAATTAAATACATATGAAAGATCTGATGGCAAGTGAAATCGCCTATGATTATACAGCAGAATCATTCCACTTACAGTTCTACCACTACATGAAATTACAGAATATTATGTAACTGTTGGGCTACTTCTTAATTTTTATAAAGAGTCCACTCTTTTTGCTCACTCTATTACTCCACACACAAAAAGAACACATTTGTGGATGTGTCAGAGTGTGGTTATTTCTTCATAATTTAATGCATCTGAATAAAAATCAGATTGAGTTGTAGACACTTCTGTAGGAGATGAAAATGTTCATCCTCCTCTTCAATGTTAGATCATTTCTTTTTACCTGCTTCTTAGGACTCTCTCAAAAGAGTGGAGCTGCTAATTGATATTCCTTGTAGATTCTAACATTTGTACAGGTTGCCATGCCTTGAATGCAGCACATGTTGTAATCTCTCTTCCATATGTGCCACCAACTTGAGAGTCAGCTTCATTTATGCTGAGACATAAAACTGCTATGGGAGAGTCTGCTAACAAGCCCAACTTTCATTTGTCCAAGATTGATAACAGAAGAAGGATCTCAGGGGTAACGTGGCTGCACCCCACAGTCCTTCCCATATGTCTGCTGAGATTGGCCTTCCCATTAGGGATGGCACTAACCACCTCTGCAGTCACCGCACTTGCCCTGTAAGTACTGCCTCTTCAATGCCATGACCCAAAACATGACTCAGGGTTCTTCACTTGGGTCACCTAAGTACCTCTTGAGGAAGCCTTCTCCTCACTCACTCTCAGTTGGGACAATGTTGGCCCATTTAGAAAGAAGCCTGTGAGGATGATTTTCTACTCATGTTACCGTAGCTGCTTCTCAGGTCCCCTCAAGGTGACAAGGTCCTCAAGGAAACAATTTCTATTGCCCCAGTCTAGAAAGCATGCCAATAACAAGGTCAGATCTAGGCTAGATACTCTACCCCACTGTCTGGATCCAGTCTAGCTGTGATTAGGCTGCCAAGAGGCCAAGCTGAGGCTCACCCAGGCCTGGTACATGAGAATGCTTGTGGCAAATGTGGTTGCAAGTAGAGAGGAGAGAGGTGGGCTGAAGGCATATCTTCCTAGCCCTGGCCTTTGAGACAGGAGGGATACCCAGTTGTGCTTATCAGCAGCCAGCAGCACTCCTCGTTTCACAAATTACTTAATCACAAGTGCTTCCAAAACTCTAACCAATTCTCCAACTTGGGAATTCTCTCCAGAAAGACTTATTCTCTGTCAATGTCAGCCCACTGTCACTTCATGTTACTGTATCTTGAATGTGCTCCTACTTTCTGTACTAATCTGAGCTAAGTTTTGTAAAAAATATAGCATTTACACTGGTCTTCAGCTATTGTCTTTCATTGTGTTGGACTGCAAAGTCCTTTCATTCAACACTCTTTCCTTCCATTCCCCTTCACCCCATATGAAAAATTTCCTTTTATAACTAATTTCTATAAAAAGTTTGGTTTCAAGTCCTAAGGAACTGGTATTTGTAATGCTAATGGTTATTGAAATTTTTTAAGTTATTTTTCCCTTTTTTCCTTCACTTTCCAGAAAGCTCAGAGCCAAACTTACAGCTCAATTATGGGAACTGAGTTGGGTCTTTTGGCCCACATACCTGTATCAAGTTTCTAATAGCACCAAATGTTTACATTTATATCTTATTATACAGGTTTATATATGCATCCTCAACTGTTGCAAAATTCAGTAAAGAACATAAATGATACATCGCTAGATATACAAATAAATCAATAAATAGATGATTGATTGATATTAATAGATCAAAAGAAATGATCCAACTCATTGGTAATTTATTCAGTCAAATTTTGTTATTGAGTGTCCACCTTTTCTGAGTAGTAACTCTTAATTTCTTCAGTTCTCCTCCTCGCTCTCTGCACTATGTTTTTACCTTTAGGAACTCAAAATCACAGAGAAGAAATATTGTCTTATAAAGAGAAGAGGTTAAGCATCCTGTTCCAGGTCACACATGTAGCAGTGGCCCAGGCACGGTTGACTCAGGTCTCCTAGTTTCCAGTCCAATAATGTTTTCACAACATTGCTCTGCTTTTTTATGGAGTTTACAGTATGGAAAGCCCCCAAATAAAGGCAGAGTCCAAACTAACCACATATGTTTTGAGTCCTGTCCTAATCCTATCTCTATCTTCTTCTGGGTAGAGGATTTTCTCTTCCCTTATCTTTTCCCTGAACATTTTTACCTTTTGCAGCACATTTCTTTCTCTTCCAGTTTCAATTCTTCACTTTTAGTATTTTCTCTGTTAAAAAAAAAAAGGCAACAATACTCATAACTGCCTAGCTGACCTGCTGCTGTGTGTACTCAATAAATGTTAGTTCCCTTCCCCTACACTTTGGAACGTATTAAATGCTCCTTCCTCTTCATATACGCTAACCCCCACCATTCCTGTATTATTCCTTTCTGTACACACTGACCTGGGAACTTGTTAATGACAAATGAATTAACGGAGATAGAATAGATATATGTAATCCCATTTTAGTAAGAGAAATAGAAATAAAAAAGGTACCAGGCTGTTAAATTGGAACAAAGAAACACTGCCTGTTTCTAATAAATCTTTCATATCTTCAACATATTTGATTTCTGTTTTTGCAAACAAGGAAAAATGATGTTTTATACCATTTGATTTTCATTGTAGAAACCTGACTTCAATGAAGTCACAGGAAGGAAGTTGATGATTTTTAGTGGGCATTTATATATCACTACATATGTACTGAAAACTTCCCCAGCACCTCTGTCTTCTCTACAAGCCCTATTTACATATGGGAATCCATATGGGGATCTTTGTGGTTCCAAGGAAGCTAACTTCACTCTCTGGCCCCAGGGTATATATGACTTAGGCTACACAAATGAGCACATTCCATCCACCTGGCCACAGGGCCACAGTTACCTGGTGCATTATACAACCGCACGAAGCCCAATCAAAATGAATCTCAGGACTTGCTGGAATTGCTGGGTCAAGGGCTCTCTCTCTCTCCTGCTCTGGAAATAGGAAGCCTAATACTCCCCCAGACATTTTACTACAATGAGGAAAATCGGCTTGAGAATGAAGCCAAAACCTAGAGAATTACAAAGAAATTAAGTCAGGACCCTGATGATTCGTGAACTGTTGGATTAGACTTTACCTAAGCCTAGACTTTTTAGTTACATGAATTAATATATTTTCTTTATTATTTAAGCTCATGTGTTACTTTCCAATAGAAGTTTTCTAACTGATATACTGTTGTCACCTTAAAATTCTTGTAAATTATGCTTATTTTTGAAGATAAAAGTTGTGATTCGTCTTTGCTACTTCCTCTCTGTCTAATATGCTAAAGATACCAAGCAGATGAAGACTACAGTGTGTATGTCTATGTATGTGTATTTTCCCACATGATCAGCTCCAACAATAGTCATTATCCCCATCATCACAGCGGATGGGGCCATCATATGTAAATCAAACTCAGATGACCAAAGTTTACAGCAACACTTGCAATTTAATGTCTCAGAAGCATTTCATTTCGGCCTCATAAAAGTTATGGTATGCTGATTAAATACTGACTGGAAGCTAAAAGAGTGCTTACTTGAGGTTTATAGGGATGGAAAGGATGCATTCTGTTGCCACCTAATTTTGCTTCTAAATATTCCTGCCCAAAGAGAGCCAAATTCATGTATTTCATGTGTTTTCAGGGAGGAGGTGTGGGTACCCTTTTTTTATAATAGTATTTTCTACAAACAATAAAATATGAGGAAGAGAAAAACGACAATAAAAGAAACCATATTCCTTTTCCAAAGAAAATATTTGCTGTCTTCAGTTTCTTCACTTCTGTATTTGAAGGGGAAGAAGTAATTCATTCCCTCTGGTAAACATTTTCAAGTGGGAGCATCCCAGCTTTCCCCTTTGTAATTTCAGTCCAGAGCTTTGAATGTTTTGTACTTAGCTTCTTCCCCTTCCTCGACGCTCTGAGAAGACAAAGGATAAGAACCGCCTGAATAGATTTTCAATTAAAAAAAGCAAAGAACTAAGAAGCTGTCTCAGCAGAGGAATAAGGTGTGTCCATAGCCCTTTCTGTGGGGCTGCTCCCTATAGAGAAAGCAGGAATAAGGGAGGGACAAGAAGGCAGGACCAGAAGCCAAGAATGACAGAGAGCAAGCTTTGAGGGTAGGAGACTGAGTGGCTGCTGGGAATTTCAGGTGCTAAGGAAGTGCTGTACATGGAGGATTTTAGAGGAATTGCCATGGACCAATCTGAAAGGGTTTGAATTGTCTTTAGGTGCAATATTGCTCCAGAACTGAACCGTGGGTTGCTCAGTTCTATAGGCAATAAATATATCCCTTAGTGACTTCTTTCTTATTTCCAACATTTTATTATGAAGCTTTTCAAACATATAGACAAGTTGAAGGAATTGTGGAGTGTACACCCATACACCCACCCTCATGCAGATTCCACAATTAACAGTCTGCTCTATTTGCTATCCATTTATCTATCCTTCTATCCATTCATCAATCCATCTTGTTTTTTTAGTACAGTTTAAGGTAAGTTGCAGACATCGGTATGCTTTACTCTTAAACTATCATCATGCTTGTCATTAATTAGAGTTCAGGGTTCATTTACAGTATTTTTTCCTAGGCAAAATTCACATAGAGTGGATTGCATGACTTTTAAGTGTACTATTCAGTGAGTTTTAACAAATGTATATGCATGTAAAAGGAAAACCCCTGTCAACACATAGAACATTATCATGGTGATTTCTTTCTAACATGAACTATCAAGAGTATTATTTCTCTGCTCCATTCATTCATTCAACAAATACCTCTATGGTTCAGGTATTACGCTAGGTGTTGGCGATAGAAAGATAAATGAGATATAGCCCTTCATGCGAGTTGACTGTTTAAAGAAAGAGATCCCTGTACTTTAATTAGTTGCTTAATTAATTAAACTAGATAGTCACAGTTGCTGTGAAAATCTGTTCACACAGAGGAAAGGTTAGCCAATGCACCTGAAGTGGGGTCAAAAAGGGTTTCACGCCAGGTATTCTGAAAGATGAGAAGAAGGAAGTCCCCAGATGGCTGGAGACTAGGGTGTGAAGCAGCCTGAAATGCATGACCATGCACAGGGTCTGGCATGGCTGAGATGCAGGACGAGGGTGATGAGATGAGGTTGGAGACGCAGTAAGGGCCAGGTCCAAGAAGGTCTCAAAAGTCCTGCTAAGGGGTTAAGTCATAACCCAGAAGGTGATAGGAAGCTGAAGAGAGACCTGCCAGACATGCAAGCCAAGGTGCTCTGATAAACTCTACTCCATTTGGACCTCGAGAGAGCTATAGAAAGGGACCATCATGAAGGCTCTGGAGAAAGAAAGACAAATATTTTGGGATCAGGTGTTAAATTATAAAAATTTTAGTCCATAATCTAGGCAGCTAGATCCTAAAGGTCATGGATGATTGGCTGCCAGCCAGAATATGTCTTCCACACATTGCCAATAACAGGAAAGGAGCCCTGGAGAAGCCTGGCCTCCAGCTGCTCCTGAACTCACATTACCAGAGAGCCTTGCGGACTAAAGAGAACTGGAGCAGTCTGAGCTGGGAAACCCTAGATTCTAACATGATACAGTCATGTATCACTTACTGACAGTGATGTATTCTGAGCAACGCATCATTAAGCAATTTTGTCACTGTGTGAACATCATGGAGTGCACTTACACAAACCTAGATGGTTTCGCCTACTACACACACTTAGGCTCTATAGTAAAGCCTATTGCTCCTAGGTTACAAACCTGTACAGCACGTTACTGGACTGAATACTGCAGGCAATTGTAACACAATGGTAAGTAGTTGTGTATCTAAACATAGCTAAACACAGAAAAAGTACAGTAAAATTACAGTATTATAGTCTTATGAGGCCAACATCATATATGCGGTTTGTCATTGACCAAAACATAGTTATGTGGTGCAGAACTGTATTTTTTTAATGTAGTCAGTTGCATTACAATCACCTAATGATGTCATGGAATACGTCCTTTAAAAAGTGTTGTGAAGGGTTTTGCCAGACTGTATCAAGAGATAAATCTTATGGCTGAAACAGTTCAGTCACTTTTGTTTATACTGAGAGAAAATTAAATGATCACACGAACACAGGTCTGTGTGTGCACATGTGAGTACAAGCATGCAAACTCACAGGCATGTGCACACACATTTGCTACAATCAAGGCTGAATCTTCTTGTGTTCCAGTGTCTTCCGGGTAAAAACTGTGAAATGATCCAGGGTAAAGCATCAAATTCTCTTTCAACAGGATGGAAAGTAAATGTGCTGTTGTAGTAAAATCCAGAGTGGACTATTAAATCAAAAGCTGTAAAATCCAGTAGAATACTGCTAGGTTAAAAAAAAAATAGCCAGGGCCTCTCCATTGGTGGGGATGCCTTCCAAACTCCCAGCGGATTTGGTTTGTGATAAAGGTTGAAGGTGTGAATTACACAGTAAACAATATCAACAAAACAACAAGGGCAGAAGGGTGAATAAAGAAAAGAAGAGAGAGGCTTAATGAAGAACAAAGAGAATAAATATTCTCAGGAGAAGAAATCAGGTCTTCATTTTTTTTCCTGGCCTTTTAACAGAGCTACAGTTTTGTAAATCAGTTGGAATTATCTTGCTTTAACTGCAAAGCAGAGAATAATCAAAAAGGGTGAAAGTGCTGATTTTTAGGACTTAACATCCTACACAGTGAAAAGCTGTCCTATCAGAAGTGTTCCCCTCTGTTCCTTCCCTCTTTCTTCCCTGCCCACCTTCCTCTCTTTCTCTGGGCTACCCTCACTTTTTATCTTTTTATCTGTCTCTCTTTTAACTTTGAGATTCTCACTGAACTCTGACTGGAGTAACAACTCCCTAGGTACTTGAAGAACTCTGAGAAGTTGCTTCACGTTTACACCTCATTAAAATAGAGACCAGTCTTCATCAAGAGCAAAATTCAAGCCCAGAGTGATGGTTCATGCCTGTAATCCCTTTGGGAGGCCAAGACAGGAGGATTGCTTGAACCCAGGAGTTCAAGACCAGACTAGGAAACATAATGAGACCCTCTCCACAAAATCTTTTAAAAACTGTCTGGATGTGGTGTCACACACCTGTAGTGCTAGCTATTTGGGAGGCTGAGGTGGGAAGATCCCTTGAGCCCAGGCATTTAAAGTTATAGGGAGCTGTAATTATGCCACTGCACTCCAGCTTAGGTGACAGAGCAAGATCCTGTCTCTAAACAAAACAAAACAAACAAACCAAAAAGAAGCAAAAATCTTAATATTCACCCAACTCCTTTATTAGCTGTGGAGTTTTCAGGTAAAAAAATAAAAGTTTAATTGGCTTAAGTATATTTGATTGGTCCGTGTACAGGACTCAACCTCTCCTCTGCTCCCCTTGCTTCTCAGCTCTGTGCTAACTTCCCTTTTTGGCTGTTGTCTCCAGGTGGAAGCCATACCATCTCTAGCCTCACCTTCACATTCTGGGGACTACAAGGAGCTTTTTGTCCCCAATCATTTAAAATTCAATTAAGGTCCCATAACTGAGCCCTTTTAGGATAACTTGGTTTATATTCTTGTCCCTAAATAAAATATGCTCATAGGCCAGGACTGGATCATATGACAACCCTGCAGTTGAAGAATGGACTAAATCACGTGGTTTGAGGGTTGGGTAACAGGTATCCCCAAGGGAAACGGAAAGGTTATTGTTAGGATACGAGGGAGTGGATTGGAAGCAGGCAAAAACAAGAGATGTGCACTAGGTTTCTGAAAACTCAAGGTTTGTGTCTCAGTCAGCCTCGGCTGCTCTAACAAAATACCACAGAATGGATGACTTACGCAACAGAAATGTATTTCTTAGAGTTTGGAAGCTGAGAAGTCCAAGGTCAGAGTGCCAACATAGTTGAGTTCTGGTGAAGGCCCTCTCCCTTGTTTGCAGATGGCCATCTTCTCTTGTACCCTCACATGGTGGAGAGCAGAGAGAGAAGGGAAGCTAGTCCTCTGGACTCTCTTGTTACAAGGGCACTAATCCCATTATGAGGTCTCCACTCTCTCTCCTAAAGCCCTCATCTCTAAACACCATCACATTGGAGATTGGGGTTTCCATGTATGAATTTTTGAGAGACACAAACATTCAAGCCATAGCAACTTGAAACACTAGTAAAAGCAGAACCCAAGAAAAAGGCAGCCATCACACCTGTATCTATACTGGTTAAAGTGGAGAAGGAGAGCATGGTTGCTCTGTTCTCCACCGAAAACCACTGCTCTTACAATGCTTCTTCCTAACATTTTATCTCCCTGCCCCATCATTTGTACAAAGCGACCAAAGCCTCCTTGCTGGTATCAGGAAAAGAACAGTGCTGAGAAAGACAGACGGACAAAGTACACCCGTGACGTCTGGCCTCAACTTTTGTTCTCAGTCTTGTTTCATAACTAGTCTCTGACAAATTCATATTCTAGCACACTAAACTTGCCTTAACATGGCATACACATTACCTCTTCTCAGAATTTTCTACTTTCTTTTCTTCATTTGTTGAAAAGTTTGGTAATTTCTCAAAAAATTAAGCATACATCCATCATCAGATCCAGCCACTGCACTCCCAGGTATTTATCTAAGAGAAATGCAAGTGTATATCCACATAAAGACCGGTACACAAATGTTCTTCCTATCCCAACTCACCTGCCACACACATATACCGCTTCCATGACTACTCTTGCCAACAACACAGAGCAAATGTCAACTGGTTCATCAGGCAGTGGGTGTGAAATGTTTAGCAATAACATATAATATTAGCCTTAATGAAGAGCAACAAAAATAATGTAGAAGGAATTCTTGTTGCAAAACTAAAATCTACTCAGTGAAACTTTGATAATTTGATTAATTAGTCATAAAGCCAGGCAGACTCTATGGCAAATCTGGATTCTAGAATGTGCTTAAAGACGTTTAGTTGTAGTGCTTCCCGAGTTTCAGTACCCACTAAAAACTCAGCTGTAAGGAGATACCAATTAAGTTATGCCCAGTCCCAATCACTTAGTACAGTTAAAGGTAGTTTGAAACACAATTTAATTTTTTGAATTTTTGATTTGAAATCATTACTAATTACAGAAAAAAACACTTTAACTCTTGAGTAAAAGCTTGTAATTTTCAGGGACAGAAATTCTGTGGTTTTTATCCACTAAGTGCCATATATCTGTGTTACTATCATCATAAGCCCAGTTTGAATGAGGGAGATTTTTTTGGTGGTCAGTCAGGCAGACCAGTTCTTGCAGAAGGTTTTCAATGTGCTGAGCATGGCCTTCTGGAAAAGGCTCCCTCAGGCACTTGTGTGTATAAGAGCCAAAACAGTCAATTGTCCTAAAATAAAAGGGCAGATTCTGTTCTTTCTGAAGGTCCTGAGAGTTCATTCCAAGGCTACCTTCTACTCAGGTGTTCTTTCCTTGGCTTTTTTCTCTTCTTACTTGGTCCTGCGGAAATCTAAGCCAGACCCACTCTCCTGATTGCTCAATCCCAGAGAGTCGGAGCCTGGCTGCTCCATGCTATGAGTATTCTGCCTACAATTAAGTGTTGGCTGGGGCTACAGTCATATCAAGGCTCAGCTCGGGGAGGACGGTGCTTCAAAATTCACTCCTGTGGCTATTCAACGGCCTTGACACATAGGCCTCTCCATGCAGCCACTTGAAACATGGCAACTTGGCTCCACCAAAGTGGGAGCTCTGAGAGAAAGCAAGAAAGCCAGAAATCTTTTTATAACCTAATCTCAGAAGTGATATCCCATCACTTCTGCTGGATTATATGCGTTGTAGCAAATCACTAAGTCCAGCTAACATACAAGGAAAGAGGATTATACAAAGGCAAAAATATCAGGATGCAGAAGTCATTGGAGGCCATTCTAGAGGCTACCTACCACTGTCTGCCCTCTGGCAGATGGGACTGGCCTAGCCTCACTTTTATGGACATTTCTGTTCAAGAAGGAGAAATATGGAAAGCACAAAAAAGTGACTAGGCTGTAGCAATCATAAAATCTAGCCAACCAAATGCTGGAATTTTCTTAAATAATTTGTCCACGGTTCTTGGCTCTGTCCTTTGGGCTCTTGATTTTGCTCTCTGAGTTACCCTTCCTTTTTCATGAAAGGTAGAATGCCTTTGCAGCTGAGTAGTTTTCTCAGCTTGGTTCCTTCCAGTAGAATTTTGAGGGTCCCACAACCTCTTTTCCTTTTGTACCGATCTATCCTTTTCATTATAGGCTGGCAGTATTATGCTGATTAGTTCACTCAAAAACTTTGTTAACCTCCGTGAATTTCACTGGGCTTCATCAAAATCAAGAACCCGGCTCTTTGATACAGTTAAGAAAAAGAATATAAGCCACAGGCAGAGAGGAATTATTTGAAATCTTACATTTGATAAAGGACTTGCATTCAGAATATATAAAGAAATCTCAACTCTCAATAATAAGAAAACAACCCAATTTAAAAATGGACAAAGAATGTGAACAGATACTTTGCCAAAAAAGATACACAGATGACGAACGGGTCAGGTGCAGGTGGTTCACGCCTATAATCCCAGCAATTTGGGAGGCCAAGATGGGTGGATCAACAGAGATCAGAAATTCGAGACCAGCCTGGCTAACATGGTGAAACCCTGTTTCTACTAAAAATACAAAAAAATTATCCAGGCGTGGTGGTGCACGGATGTAATCTCAGCTACTCGGGAGGCTGAGGCAGGAGAATTGCTTTAAGCTGGGAGGCAGAGGTTACAGTAAGCCAGGATCATGCCATTGCACTCCAGCTTGGGCAACAACAGTGAAACTCCATCTCAAAAAAAGAAAAGATACACAGACAACAAATAAACACATGGAAAAAGCTAACCATCATTAGTTATTAGGCAAGTGCAAATCAAAACACTGTAATGCTACTACCCACATATTAAAACGTCTAAAATTAAAATGGCTGACCATAGCAAGTGTTGGTGAGAATGTGGAGCAACTGGAATTCCCAAACAAATGATGGTGGGAAATGGTTCAACCACTTTAGAAAAAGTTTGGCGGTTTCTCAAAATGTTAAACATACACCTATCATCAGATTTAGCCATTGCAAAACTCCTAGATATTTACCCAAGAGAAATGAAAGCTTATATCCACACAAAGACGTTTATACAAATGTTCACAGAAACTTTATTTTAATAACCAAAGAGTGTGAATAACCCAACTACCCACCAACAGGTGAATGGATAAACAATTGGTGTTATATCCACACAGTGAATACTACTAAACAATAAGAAAAGAGCTATTGATACCCATACGATAGGCAAGAATCTTAAAATAATTAGGCTGAATGAAGAACGCAAAGCAAAAAAAAAAAAAAAGAATACACATTATATGATTCCACTAACATATAACACTAGAAAATGCAAACTAATTCATAGTGACATAAAGCTGATGAATAGTTGCTTGGAGATAGTGAGGAAAGGAAGGAGAATGATGACAGGAAAGGATTACTGTAGGGTTCCAGGACACTGTTGGAGGTAATGGATATAATTTTTTTTTTGATTGAGTGATTAATAGTTTCATGAGCCTCTGGCCTCCTTGCTGAAGTTTGCTGGCCTCAGGGGAGGCACAGATGACTTGGAATTTAAGACTTGATAGAGCTCTCAGAAACCATGTATCTAGTTCTCTGCTTGATGCTGGAGTCATCTCCAAACCAGCCACCTCTTGGTCCTCCAGCCCGTTCCCTGCTCTCTGCCAAGGCCAACCCATGTCCAGAATAGAAGCGTAGCAGCTGTTTCAATTTATTGTTCTCCCATAGAAGCTTTAGGCCTTTTCTCAATCACAGTGATTTTTCTAACAGTTCACTAATTCAATTGGGTGTTTGGCAAGAAAATCATCTACTTTAACCTTAAGCCAGTTCAATTGTGAGCAGTGTTAGTTTCTGGAAGCTTTTGGACCTGAATTCATAGATCCCTTTGGGAAACTAGTGGAAGGCATATTCCACTAGCTTATAATAAATGGGAGTGGGATTACAGAACTTAACTGTCTTGGCAGGACAGAGTCAGATGGACTGGTGGTGGAGGAGGAATTATCTAAATTCCTCCCTTGAGCAGGACCAAGCCCTCTGGGAGTAGTAGATAGGAAAGCTGGATGAAGGACTTGAGGACATGAGGGGTTTGCCCCTGTGCAATGTTCCTTGTTCATTTTCCAGGCTTAGGGAGAGATACAATGATGTAAGAGTAAACAGTTTGGATTTTGGAGTCAAATCATCTGGATTTGCATCCCAGTGCTGACCTGGTGGTATGGTCTTGGACAAGAAGCTTAACTTCACAGAGGTATTGTGAGGACTAAATGAGATAATGGCCGAAAATGCTCAGCACAAGGCCTGGCACAGGATAAGGGACAAACTCACATTAGTAATTATCATTGTCACGAATTCTCTTTTAGGCTTGGGTGAGGCAACAACTTCACACTGTTAATATGTTGCAATAATTAGGTAGGGGAGCTACCAGATGGCAGTGCTTGTTCCATGGCTGAGGGATTAAATTTCCAGCTTTTTGGAGGACCTGTGGTGCCTAGAAGATCACTAGAGAAACTCTTGTTTACCCCAGGTAGTCTGCACACCTGCTGCCAGGCAGCTGGACCCAAAACTCTAATTAGTATATAACAATCACATAGCTACTGTCATGGAAAATGAGAAGGAGAGGCAAGTCTTGTGACTAATCCAAATCACATTCCAAAAGATCTCCTGTAGGTTGCCAGCCCCCACATGCAGGGCCCCGGTCTCAACTTTCTTTATAATCCAACACCAAGCAGAGCACTCAGCATACAAAGGTACAATAAGCATTGGACAGGGGTAAAGCTCATCTTCTCCCATACTTTGGGTGCTGCCTCAGGCCACAGATAACAAGTGCCATTTACTGAGTGGCACTGTGCCACAAATGCTTTCAAAACCAGTTACAGAGATTTTTTAAGCCAGTTGCACCCTTTCAATTCCCCAGACAATCCTCCATTAAATGAATGTAGAAAGTAGGTGGCTGCAAACAAAGTCTATCTGACAGCAGAGGCCACACACACATCCCACCCTATGCTGCCTCAAGCACACTTGAAAATGCAAGATGCAAGCAAGTCCCCTCATCTGCCTCCTTCTTTCTCAAGGAAGTTGGAAGGTATACACCTCCTTTTCCTGGCCCCTAAAGTTCTCAGAATAAGGAAGCCACTGTCCCCTAATCCAGCCCCTCCCTGACATCCTGCAGAAACTACTGGAAAATCCACTCTAGTCTCTGAGGTCAGGCCTAACTCCATTTTGCACCATGGGTAAGAAAGCCATGGTGTGCAAGAGCCAGTTCAAAAGTGCTGATGAGAGTTGATTGTATGCATCTCTTCTCAACTCCTAATGACTGGCTTAAAACTAGCCATGTGGGAATATTTACACCAAGGGTATTGGTGAACACTACAAATCAGGGCTTTTCCTTTTCCCCTGAAGAGCTAATTCTTACACATTTACCAGCATGTCACTGTTTTGAAGATATAAACTCTCACCATCCTGAGACAATGCTCTCATCAGTGTGCAAACATTTTACACTGCTTTGAAAACTAGGAACATGTCAGATGGATTCATATGCTGCCTTTGGGAACCCAAACCTTTCAATTGCCTTGCTTTAAGTATTACAGCTGTCATCTTGGAATTTTTCATTTACCGGTAGAACCTTTAATCAACCTATAAAATATGATTCACATAATGAATCCAGGTATTTCACCCAGTGCTAAAATCCAAAAGCAATTAGCCTTTTTGTTTATTTCACATGGGAGTTAGACTAAAAGCTAAATGAACATGCAAAAAAAGAGCCAGGCATTGGTCCAAATGTCTGAATGATGTACTAATTAAATTGTATAACAACACTGCTATCTTTATACATACACTTTATTACAGGTTGGGGAATCAGCTCGGGCCTTCCAAGTCAGTCTCTGAGAGAGCACTTCTTTAAAACTAGAGGAATGGTACAGGGTATACCTTTGTAAGAAAGATGCAGCTACAATTCAGAGAGAACAGATAAGCCTTTGGATGAGATTGAAAAAGCTTGGTTAATTTTTCTCCTCTCTCTGCTATGATATGATCTTAATCAGGGATAAGAGTTTAAAAGTCTGCTTATTCATGTATTCATAAAATAAATATGACGAAACTTGAGGTAGATGCTGGGGATAATATAAAATTAACAAGATCCAGCCCAGGCCCTCCAAGGCCTTGATAGCTCCAGCCTGGCAGGGAAGTGAATGCTTATGATCAAGATGTCCCTAAATGTGAACTAGGATTTACAGGTTTCTCATGGGTGCAGGGAGGGATTGTTAACACTGCCAGGGAATGGGAATGGGGTTACTGAAGGCACCCAGAGGAAAGTGTACTTGAGTGGATCTCTCATTTTGTTCATCCTAATCCATAGGCTTCCGTGAAGAGTTAATTAAATACACATTGTTGAAGTAGTCTGTTTGCAAAACTCCTCCTGCTCTTTGCCACAAGGAAAACCGAGAAAGAATAGTACTAGCAATAATATGCACTGAGGTTTTCCAGACGGCAGGCATGGCTTCAAGAGCTTTACGTGTCCTGACTTGTGTAATCCTCATGGCAACACTAGGATGACTAGATGAGCAAAGTGACCTTCACAAGTGAAAGAGTTGGGATTTGAATCCAAGGGTCTGGTATGCCCCATCACACGTCGTCTTTCTGGGACCGCACGGCCAAGTGCAAGTATGCCATCCCAGGTCTCACCCTACTTATCATTGCCTCATTTCATCTCTTCTTTTTATAGGTAGCTCATGAGAATTATCCTAGAAGGATGTTATAGTGGCATTGTAACATCCTCTTACAAGTGCCATTTAATGAGTGGCACTATATTTTCTTTAAGGAGACCTTCCAGTGCAGCTAAAAGAGGAAGGGCACATAGATAAATAACATAAGTCTTGGAGTCAGTCTTGAGTCCTCCTCCTGGCCACATCACTGACTAAGCTGTCACCTCTAGACAAGTTGTCTCTACAGTCTCAGCTGCCACCACTGCCCATCACAGGTCACGAAATCCAAGCCCCTCTGAGCCACTCACAATTTCCCTAATGATCAGGCCCTGCTTGATATCCAAACCTATGCAGACTGTTTCTTCTCCCAAACAGAATCCCTTCCCCACAACCATCACCACCCTGCCCCACCCGACCATAACTGCCCACCCTTGAATATCTCTTCCCTCCAGGAAGCCCTCCCTGAGCCCTCAACACTGGGTAGGCTCCTTGCTTGGGTGCCTAAAGGACCCTGCCCTCATGCCCAGGTTAGCATTTATCATTTTTCACAAGCTAGGTGTAACTGCCTGTGAGTCTCACCCAATGGACCTGCAGTTACTAATCAGGAGAACCTCAGAACCACCTAGGCAGTTTTCAATATGGTTTCTCAAACCCACCCCAGAGAAGATGCTAATTCAGAAGATGCTAACAGTGACCCAGAACACTGGATCTTTACAAAGCTCCTAGAGGATTCTAATGTATACCTGATTCAGTGCTTACCTGACTATAAAGTACTCTGGATTATACACTTTTAAAGGCTGGGGTTGTGCGTTTGCCCACAGGTGTATACCCACAGCTGAACACACAATTTAGCCCAGAGTAAGAGTCTGTTAGTATGTGCTAGTTGACTTACTGAATTCATCTATCTCACATATCCTCAGTACTTTAATTTGTAAAATGGTATTATAACACCCTTCTAGGATAATCCTCATGACCTACCTATAATAAAGAAAAGACGAAGGAGGAAATTACAATAAAGGAATTCCTCATTCTAGTATTAAAGAACCTCTCTACTATCTGTTATCATGAAAACTCTCTTTAGTGAGGCTCACGTCATCAAGTGTGCTTCAGAAAGAAGAAACAATCCTTTGTTTAAGTAATCTATATGGTCCTTCCACACTCTATATGTTACAATGCAGAACTATAATGAAATTGTTTTAGGTATATTCCTCAAACAACCCAGCTCCTCCTTAACATGGCAGGCACCTGGAAGATTTTATTTCAAGTTCAGGAGAGCATATAATCCCGTCTTTGTCCTTCCCACCTGGCCACCCACTTTGCCGGGATCAGCAGCCACTTACTGAAGGAGAGGCCCTGTCTGCTCAAAGGTTTTACCCATTTTCCATAGAGCTTATTTAAATTCACCCGATGTGACACCTTTAGGAGCCAACACTTTTGAGATTTATAGCCCTTTAATTGTCCCCCTAGAAGAGAAAGAGCCAAAACATTCCCAAGTTCTTTCTCCTTGTCAGGAAACAGACTTAGCCTGAAAAGCAGAAATTTTCACTCTCTCAGGAGCGCCCTGGACAGTCTGCAGCCACTCTTGCAGCCCCCTCACTAACCTGTGAAAGGCTGGACATTCTGGTCAGACTGACCTGAAGAGGTCTGATGTGCATGAGGTTCCTACACATACTCTTACAAGACCCTAGGAAGTAAGTGTGAGAGACAAAATCAAGGCAGCTAAATTCCCATCCTTTTCAGGACACTGTCCTAGATGCTTGGCAGGACTGGCAAAGAGCAAGTTCTACAAAAGAAAATCATGAATGCTCTGGGCTGCCACATGTGAATCAGGAACCCATGGTAGAACTGGAAGCTTAGGGAAGATGTAGGGATCATTGCTAAGCCCTCAAACATCCCCAGCCTGGGACACAAAAATACAGTCTTCACATTACAATGACTCTGAGTGCCCATCCTGCAGAGTGTTGGACATTCAAATTTTAACTAGGCTACCCCAAGCCCCATGTACTTCCAGGGATCCCCAAGAAGGACTCACATGTTCCCCAGATCTGTATCTGTGCTTGTCTGTTGCCTCTGGCAGATGACATTACTCTAAACCACTGGTTTTCTTCAACTCTGCTAGTTCATCACAATGTCTACTTGGTGGCTTCTCCAGCCATCTCAACTCTCATTGCCCCAGTTCCATTCAAGAAGCGAAACAAGCTTCTCCACTACTATTGGAAGAGCTGACAAGGACAAATCTGCTTCAGGGGTCCTGACCACATCTCACACATCAGTCACTACAATAGTCGCCCAGAGGAATCTTTTGACCTCTCCTCACCACTGAGTTGAGCACCCGGCTCTCCCCATCCCCAAGACAGACCAAGATCTCCCTATCCCAATCCAAGCTCATGACAAACTCCCAGTGGAGGACCAGCTATTCCCTTCAGGAGAAAGTTCACACACAGCTCAGACAAGCCAGCTTTCCTCCAAAGCAATACATGGTTTAGGTTAATTCACTGAAAGCAAATTCTAAAATTCGTGCTGAAGGGATTACAAGGACCTAGGAGGCTATTGGGAGCCATGACCTAATGTCTTCAGACTCTACAACCTGCCCTCAGCCTTCCAGCTCTCTGCTTTATCTCTTGCCACCCTCACCCACCCCATCCTGTCCTGTAGCCTCTGCCCTCTCAGGATCAGCAGCCTGTGCTGGGCTGGGTACTAATTCACCCCTGCTTAATCTCTCCAATAGAAGAGCCCCTCCTTCTATCCCAACTCCCTCCAGCTGTAGCAGCACAGAACTGGGACAAGCACAAATGGAAGAAACATTGCTGAAAACACAGTCAAGAGGACAAAAATGAAGCTAGGTGCAGTGGCTCATGCCTCCAATGTCAGCACTTTGGGAAGCCAAGGTAGAAGGATTACTTGAGGCTGGGAGTTCAAGACCAGTCTGGGCAACATAGCAAAACTCTGTCTCTACCAAAAAAAAACTAAAAATTAGCTGAGCATGGTGCCACATAGCCAGAGTCCAAGCTACTCAGGAGGCTAAGACAAGAGGATCACTTGAGTCCAGGAGTTAGAGGCTACAATGAGCTATGATCACACCACTGCACTCCAGCCTGGGAAACAAAGCAAGACCCTGTCTCTCTAAAAAAAAAAAAAGAAAGAAAGAAAACCTGCAAGTTAAAACTACAGAATTTTTCCAAAGCTATTAAAATCATCTCAAATTGTTGTAAACTTTATAGCAAAAAGTCCTTGCAAATCAGTATATTTGTCACTTGGCAAATTTAGTGAATTGGTCATTGATGAAATTTGCAAAACAACCTGTAAATGTTAAAATATTGTCAGCAGGGAAAATGACTTCTATAATAGAATAATATATAAGTGTAACCCAAGAAAATTATATAGAAAACACAGAAAATATAGTTATATTAAAAAAAACTATGCATTTATTGAAGGATATTACTGGATATCTTTTATGAGCCATGCCCTATTCTAGGCACTTGGGAAACATCAGTGAACAAAACAAAGATTTTTGCCTCCGTAGGATAATAAGCATATCAGTGCTACTGCATGTCAAAAGACAAAGAGTGCAACAGAAAAACAGGAATGTACAACAGGATGAGGGAATCTGAAATGCAGGAGGAGAAATGGCAATTAGATGGATAATTCAGGAAGACTATATTGACTGAAGGTATTCAATAAAAACATAGAAATTGTTCACTGACAATATTCAGGGGAAAAAATCACATTCGTTTAAAAAAATTGAAGAAAAATAATTCCCAAAATAAGTTTAAAAGACAAATCAATATATTTGGTAGAGTCAACAAATTGGCCCTTTTTGCCTTTGTATAATCAAATGACCGATTCTGGAGATTTTTCCCAAATGAACTCAGTGAAGGAGCTGATGATTCTACCTCTAGAACAAAATTGCCTGCAACTTCTAATGGCATTTCTCTTACTAAGGGGGAAAGAAAAAGGTGAATTGTGCTACACCAGCACCCAACTGCACCCATGAAATGCACCCAGAAATGAAGTGCTCAGGAGAAGTTGGAGTGGTCCTTAGTGTGGACCCTGAAGAACAAGCAAATTCACGTGAGCAAAGAGGAAGGGAAGCCAGATGAGGACTCTTTGAGAGACTAAACTATAGCATATCCTTTCTTATACAAGACCCAGCACAAAGGAACTGCTCAATATAAGTTTATTGAATAAATGAATGATAACAGATGTGTTCCAAGCATGGGAAAGAAAGGAGGGAATGAGTGTGCTCTGCCTATGACACAGTGAGAACACTGGCCTGGCTGCAGTGGAAGCAGGTGTGTTTAACAGTGGGAAACCAGAGATGGAACGAGAGAGAGAGAGAGAGAGAAGTGGATCTTCTTCAGCTAGGGGCTGCAGATCACTAGAGCGGGGTTTGCTAGGAATCTTATCAGAATGTAGACTCTGATTCAACAGGTCTAGTTTAGGGCCTGGGATTTCACATTTCTGAAAAATCCCAGATGCTGCTGTTGCTGCTGGATCACAATTGGAGGAGCAAGTCTCTAGAGAGTCCACAACAGGTTTTAAAGCTGTGTGACCCCACTAAAATCACGCACAAAATGTTGTATTCTATACACAAATCCATAATTTTCATTAGATGCCCATAAGGGGTCAGTTATGGGTTAAATTGCATCCCCTCAAAAAGACGTGTTGAAGTCCTAACCCCCAGTGTCTACGAATGTGACCTTATTTGAAAATAGATCCTTATTTGGATCTTTGCAGATACAAAGAGCCAAATTAAGTAAAAATGAGGTCATTCAGGTGAGCACTAGTCCAATATGACTCTTGTCATAATAAAAGGGGAACATTTTGGACACAGACACATAGAGAGAATGACATGTGACAAGGGTGTCTGGGTCTGATACAGCTGCAAGCCAAGGAACACCAATTCTGTTGACTGCCAACAAATCGCCAGAAGATATGAAGAGGCAAGAATTCTCCCTTACAGGTTTCCAAGGGAGCATGGCCCTGCAACACAGTGACTTCAGACTTCTGGCCGCCATAACTGCCAGACAGTAAATTTCTGTCCTTTAAAGCCACAAAATCTGTGGTACATTGTTACAGGAGCCCTAGGAAACTAAAACAGAGTCTAAAACACACACACACGTTTAAGAATTATCATAAAAACATAGGAAGTCAGCCAGGTGTGGTGGCTCATAACTAATCCCAGCACTTTGGGAGGCAGAGGCAGGTGGATCACCTGAGGTCAGGAGTTGGAAACCAGCCTGGCCAACATGGTGAAACCCAGTTTCTACTAAAAATATAAAAAATTAGCCAGGTGTGGTGGCACACACTTGTAATCCCAGCTACTCAGGAGGCTGTGACAGGAGAATCACTTAAACCTAGGAGGCAGAGGTTGCAGTGAGCCAAGATCGCACCATTGCACTCCAGCTTGGGCAACAGGGTGAGACTTCATCTCAAATAATAATAATAATAATAATATAAGAAGTATTTGATGATTTAGAGACTGAGGTTCACAGCTGTCACTGTGTCACTGCCTCCACTTGAATTTCTTCCTCTCTTGAACCTGAAAAATGGGTTCTTTCCTAGTCAAAGCTCTTTCTCTGGGATCTTCAGGTTGTCTAGCCCATTCAGCCTCTAGCAAGAGACACATTCTTTCTAGACTTCTGGACGCGAAGAAAGAACCTTCTTTCAGAGCTGCTTTCTTCTTGGCATAGAAGGTGGAGAAACTGAAATACGGCTTTTCATCCTCCCCCAGGCTCCGCTGTGCCATGCTTTCTTTCTTCATCTTGGTCCACACAATCTGATTCCTCGTCTTTATTCTTCTTCTACTGCTGCTGCTGTGAGGAGAAAGGCAGCCTTCTCTCTTTTGATGAGCAGACTTACAACCTTGACCTATTTATTTTTCTTGCTATACTTCTTCCCGTGCCTTACCTGGATGCCAAATTCTCTGAATTGGGAGCCAAGACTCAGGTAACTTGCTGCATTTTTAGGGATTGCCCTGCTGCCAGGACACTCCCTATCCTCCGCTGGTGTCTGAGCTTTCAGGAACTCTGTTCCCTACATCTGTCACCAAGGAGGCCACAGTTCCCTTCACACTTACTATTTTCTGCAAAGGGAGAAGAGAAGCCAGAAGGAGAACTAGCATTTGCTGAGTATCCAGTGCAGAGTTTCATATACATTTTCCCTCTGAACTTTCATATACAGGATTACATATTCAAAGTGAGAATCAGTATCATTACATCACTGATCCCATCTTCCAAATTAGGACACAGTTACAAGGCTCTCAAGGAACAGAACCGAGAGCCTAATCCAGTACCGTCTGCCTCCAAAGCCCACGCTCTCCCTACCACTCTAGGCTGCCTGCCTGAGGCTGAGCAAAACAGTTTTAAATTAGGAAAATAAAAGCAGTCAAGCTCAATTCTGTCATTCCAGAATGTTGTCTTTAAGACAAATATTTTGGTGTCATCTAAACACAAGCACCATCTGTCTGTATACGTGTTATCTGTCTGATCCACTTACTCTATCTGATGCAAAAACAACTACCATCAGCTATTCAACAGACAAAACAACCGAAGAGGCACTTTCCACTGGTTGTTATGGACACAGTCATGGCTTTAGCTTCTCCACAATAATCCTCAGCTCTGAATTTGCAACACCCCAGGGTATTTTCAGTCACTGTAAGGGATTTTGAAAGATTCTTAAAAATACTCAAAACCAAATTAGTGTCAATGTACTTTAAGAAATAAAGAGGCTCTGCACCCGACTTTTCAGAAGGCAGGGAGAAGGCTATATTGTGAAGCCCAGCAATGGTGAGAGGCTGTTAAAATGAGTACTAGGAGGAAGGCAAGTCTGTTTCCTGTGTCTTCACTTGGGCAGCCCTTTCCCTCAAGAAACAGATGAATATGTCATTCTTGCTTATAAATGAGGATGAAGACCTTGATGTTCATATAGAATGTTTAGGGGGAAAAAAGCCTACAAAGATTCGTGAGTGAAAGGTAAAAGGACGTGGAGCTAATTTTGTTTGGGGAAAGAAAAACTGGAAAGCAAGACTTTTTTTTTTTTTTTTGAGATGGAGTCTTGCTCTGTTGCCCAAGCTGGAGTACAGTGGCACAATCTCAGCTCACTGCAACCTCCGCCTCCCAGGCTCAAGCAATTTTCCTGTCTTAGCCTCCCGAGTAGCTGGGATTATAGGCGCACACCACTATGCCTGGCTAATTTTTGTATTTTTAGTAGAGACGGGGTTTCACCATATTGGTCAGGCTGGTCTCGATATCCTGACCTCAGGTGATCCACCCGCCTCAGCCTCCCAAAGTGCTGGGATTACAGGCTTGAGCCACTGTGCCCGGCTGACTTATTATTATATGTTTGAATATTTGCATATTATATATTTGAACAATGTCATATTCAAATATATTCAAAAGGGACACATGGCAGCACTTAGGCCCCCACTTTTGTTTCTCTGGCCTGAGGCAGACACCACTCACTGATCACAGCACTCTTCAGCAATGAACCAGAGCTGAGTCTCAGAAGCCTTCTCAACACAACTCACTAGGGAAGCACATGAAATCTATTGGCCATATCCCTGATATAGAGCAGGCCACCAATCAGGATATTGATATACATTGTTGCATTATGAAGAACAAACAGGATGGCAGAACAAGTACCCAAACTATCTCTCTGCCCCTTCCTTCAGCTTGTTTTTAACCTTCTAATTTTCCCTTTTCAAAGTTTCTATACAAACCTATCCTTTTCAAGGTGCTCTAAATCTGTGTTCATTTTTATCACTGGGCATCCACCCACCCACCCACTCTCCCTCTCATGGGTGAATGACAGCTAAAGAGACATTTATAAGAATTGATTTTAGCCTGTGAGTCTGAAGACCTCACTTTAAACCTACCACATCTCAGCTATTTGACTTTAGGTGAATTAAATTACCTCCTAGAGTCCATTCCCTCATCTACAAAAAGAGGATACTTGCAGCAACTTCTTCAAATGGTGATTGTCAATATCAAATGAAATAGCATAAAAGACCCTGTACACTACATGGAATGCAATGGATATCCAACACGTTAGATTAATCTGAGGAAACAGTAAGTCTAAATATTTTAAGACAAATTCTCTACCAGAGAACCGAAGCAGCACCCTGATCCACCATGCAATAGCTATTAAACACTCCCTCGGAACCCAGAGTCCTCTGGGACCTCTCTGTACTTCCAGATTTATGTAATATTAACCTAAGCCCCACCCTGCAAAGCCACAGCCTTTTGAAGTCCTAAGCACTTCCTATGGCCTCAGTGGATTCTAGTGGCTCATAATCTCAGGATCTCCCCTCCCTCCAGGGCTCTTATGCCCTCACACGTAGAATCTACTCAGTATCTCTTCAGCTCAGACACAAAGCTTAGACCCTTCCTCATCTGTCAAAAAGAGAGAGAGAGGGAGAGAGAGAAAAAGAGACAGAGCGAGCGTGTGTGTGTATCACTGTGTATATGTATGTGTTCCACAAAAAGTTCTGGGGAACAGCAGAGCACTTCGGTGTTCCAGGTTATCACTTACCTGGCTGCAGCCCCCAAGAATGTGACTACCCATCTGCAGCCTCTGCTGACATTCTGCCTATCGTAGAGCACTTAAGCAACCTCCTGCCCACTGTCTCTCATGTCCCACCCTTATCTGGTTCACAGTGGACACTCACATCTTTTTATCTTTTTTAGGTTCCAGGATACATGTGTAGAATGTGCAGGTTTGTTACACAGGTAAATGTGTGCCATGTTGTTTTGCTTCGCCAGTCAACCCATCACCTAGGTGTTAAGCCCCACATGCATTAGCTGTTAGTCCTGATGCTCTCCCTCCCCTTGCCCCTTCCCACAGGCCCCGGTGTGATACTCACACCTTTTTAACCCAGACTATCCATGGGAATGAAGACTGACCCCAATGTGCAGTTCAGCCAGCCTGAACTTTTTCAATTTCTTTTATATTTCTCAGGTGTACAGTGGAGCTCTGAAGACCTCTCTTTAAATCTACCACATCTTAGCTGTTGACTTTAGGTGAATTAAATTACCTCTATCGTCCCAAGTGGCCCTCCAAGATAGTGGGGCCACCACCTTTCCCAAGCTCCACTCCCGCCCACCTCCAACCTGCAAAGAGCTTCCTTGAAAGCCAGTCTCTCTTGAAATGAAGGGGATCTATTTCCAAGAAAAAAGAATAAGAAATGGCTTCATCAATGTCATTGGTTCCACAAGCTCTTCCTGAACTTTACCACACCCTCATCAAGAAATACAGTCGTTTCCTCTCTTTGAAATTAGGTAAGCCTTTGTGATTGCCTTGACTAATAAAACATGATAGAAGTGACACTGCAGGATTTCTAAGACTAGGTCATAAAATGCTATATGGCTGCTTACTAGCTGTCCCTCTCCAGGATTCTCAACCTTGGCATCCAGCCACCATGTTGTAAGGAAGCCCAGGCTACATGGAGAGGCCATGTGTAGGTGTTCCAGCTGACAGGCCCCAGCTAAGATCCCTGTCAACTGCCAGCATCAACAGCCAGACTTGTGAGTAAGCAAGCCTTCAGATAATTCCAGCCCTTTCTTCAAGTTGCCCCAACAGATGCCAAGTAGGGAAGAAAAGAGCAATCCCCGCCAAGCCCAGCTTCAATTACAAATTCATGAACAAAGTAAATGTCCTTGTTTTAAGCCACTCAGTTTTCAAGTGGTTTATTTGTCAACATTAAATAACCAGACAAAGTATACTCATTAGCTGCTGGAGATTATGTAAATGTTGACACCCTACACTTCCATACTAATTGGTTAGTCACTAACCAGTCCTGAAGGTTAGGAGTCTGCTCGGTCATCAAAACATATTCCAGCCCCTGACATCCAAGGGCCAGAACCTCAGTTTATGAATTCATCTTCTGACCCATGCTATCTTGGATTAACTCAACCCTTAAAAGCCAGGTAAGAGTGGCTCCCATGCCCTCTGTTTTATACAAACTACCTTCTCAGAATTCTTTCTGGCTCCATGCTCCTGTTTTTTGCTGAATTTGTTCTATCAGTGGATAATTTCTATGACTAGCGTGTGCTGGTAGAGAATATAAGTCAATCTCTTTCTCTGATGTTTACAAAAGACCATTCACACAAGTCTTGGTCTGAGAATCAGACATTACTGGATGTTCGAGCAAACTAAGGTGATTTATGCTACAGAACTAGATATTAGATTTCTGACATCCCTATTCCTCTCAGCCACCCATCATGGCCACCCCATCCCATAATAAGACCTGAATATCTCCAGATTTTTGTCTTTCTCCTCTCACCTTCAACCTTTTCCCCTCCTCACTCCCTCCTTCCCAGTTGCTCCCAAGAATTCCAGGTCCAAACATAGCACTTTTCCTTCTATTGTATAGGTCAGTAGCTCTCAAGTTCAACCATGTATCAGAATCACTTGATGAGCTTGTTGAACACAGATCGCTGGGCCCCACCCCAGTATTTTTTATTTAGGGTCTAGGATGGGGCCCGAGAAGTTATATTTCTAACAAGTTCTTGGGTGATGCTGATGCTACTGGTCTGAAGATCAAACTTTAAGAACCACTGGTGTAGATTACACTTCTCTCTAGCTTTTAATTTCAAACTTGTCCCAGGTCTACCTTTGCTCATCAGCTGATCGGAAAAGTGCATCCACCCAGTCAGTGGCCTAAAGGATGCTTGGTAGTATCCGGAAATCATTTCTGCTCTCAAAGTCAGTTATAGTTTTAATTACAATCAGTTACCCCTCCAATTAGTTAGTCTGACTGGTCCAAAGCTGGTTCTGCCAATCACTAGTTATGTGACTGTGGACCACAGTATTTAACTTCTTTGAGACTTAGTTTCCTTGTCTGTAAAAAATTGCAGATGAAAATGCTTACTCCTCAAGATTGTATGAGCATTAATGGAGTTAATGCATATAAAGTACTAACCTGTTTCTGGGCATATAAAATGATACTCCATGTTAGTTATTACTTATTTGTTCTACAAATCATGACCAAACTCCTGCAGTATTACAGGGATCTTGCTAGGCATTAGGATGAGGGATGAAAAAGTTGAGGCCCCTTATTATTAGGAAACCACATAATAGGACAAAATAAATTTGTCAGGTTTATGCCAGAAATGAGTTCTTGAAGGCCTCTCACAATTCAAAACTAATTGCTCTTCTAAATAAACATAAAATGGAGGCTGCAATGTAGGGGCACATAAATCTACAAGCATTGTAGAAAATGTGCTCTAATACTGCTTTTTATTTTCTTAGCATTAGCTCTAATATTTTGCAGAAGGCTTGTTATTGCATTAGTAGCATATCATGCCAGTTGCTAGGTCTTCCTTGTAGTATTTTATCACCTCTAACTTCCATTCCAAAGTTATTGATTTTTCTGGCATGTTTTTCATCACTTGTGCAAATGTCATCACCTAATAAATGCTTAGATGACTTTGTTAAATTATAAGAAATAAATGTTAAAATAACAGGACAACAACTACCAAATTTCACTCCCAGACGTTCAAGTGCCTGAAAACAACAGAAGGATAAAAAATAAATAAAAATGCTGACCCCCAACTGAGATGCAGTTTGACAGCTAAGGTGGCGCCGCCCTGTGGCAGCAGTAAAAATATTTGCAATGTGCTGGGTCCTCCAGTCTGTGACGGCTATTTTGGTTTTGATTGTTCCACTTTTCATTTGGGGTAGCTGCACTACTTCACAGTTTGTGCTTAAAGTGAAAATTTGTGTTTTTATGTTGCACTGTTTCAAATCCATCACTCAGATTCCCATGAAATGTCTGTGCCCTGTTCACAGGGGTCTGATAGAAACACGGTTGGAGACACTAATAGAGTTGAGGAGAGACCAACCCTGGCAGGATGTGCTCCCAGCAATTCCATCCTCTCTTCCTGCGGCTGCTCCCTTCCGGGTGGGCTCATCTTTGCTGCCTCCCTTACTCTCATAAGGCAGGCACCCTTCCTGCCCAAATAAAAGCAATGATCCCAGGAGACATATCTTGTCATGGACTGCAGTCTGTGGCCAAGACCTAGCTCCTGATGGCTGAGACAGTCCGTCCCACAGGAATTCATGGAAATTAGAGAGAAACATGCATCCTTTCTAACGCTTAAAGGAACAGAAAAAAAAAAAATTAAAGTAGCTACCCCTTTTCTGGTTAAAATATAGCCAGCATGACTTTTTTAAAGAATGAAATATTTGTGTATGTTTTCAATGAAGGTTTAGGATTATGGTCCGCAATACTGTCAATTATTTAGTAACTAAAATTAGAACAAATCAGGCAGGACTCCAGAAGTTACATTTTAGAGGAGTTAGCAGCTATCTTTCCATTGATGCTTTATATTTTTCTTTAGCAGCATTTCAAATAGAATGGGAATACTTTCTAATATTATTTAATCCCAACATATTTAAGTTGTAGGAAAAAAGAAAATATAAAGAGTCCTGATTGTAGAGATGTATAGTATGGGTCTCACATTGGGTGATTCCTGAGATCCTGGACTTCTGGGAATATCTGACATCCAATTAAAGAAATTCAACCAGAGTGTGTAGCTGGAAAATTGTTGCTTGATTCATCTGTGGCTTGTTCTCATTGTATCTTCTCCTTCTCATTTCACAGAGAAGGCCAAGTTTTTGTGTTCCCTTCTCTCAAGGGTGTTTGTGTTACAGGGCAGAAAGCTGACATTGACTGAAAAGGTCCTCCTCCTAGCTTCTGTCTCAAAAGCTGAAGCTCTTTCAAGAGAGCTTCAAGGAAGGGACAAGGGGAAAAGAATCTGCTGCCCCTGGGGGTGGAAAAAAGAGAAGCCAGAGCACCCACTCAATATGGGGCTAGGGATGGGATGCTCCCCTCAGCACCTTTTCCAAATCTTTTCACGTTGTAAGGGTTTATTAAAATAATATGCTTCCATGATAGTTATTGATAAAATGATGAAAAGATGCTGTGCCAGGCAAGTGAAAAAAGTGATGAAAACATTAATGGTTAGACCCAAAGAGAAAGTAGACTCAGAGAGGAGCCTTTCGTGTTTGCGTGATTGCTCCCATGGACCTGAGATCAGAGGCTTCCACTGGTTGTGGGGGTTGCTGACAGCTTCAGCCCAGGTACCTGATCCTGGTGTTAGAACCTGGTCATGCCTCCAGGCAGAGCTGAAAAAGGTTGGTTAGGACTGAGGTGTCTCTGTGTAGAAGACTCTCCACTAAGTATGGCACAAGAGCAACTGTGACATCCACATTCAGGAAACCACAAGAGCCTGGGCTATGAGCATCTCAGTAGCAACTAGAGCACTGAAGATCATATCTCCCCCAATATTCTGGCCTTGACAAGACCTCATCCCCTTTGAACCCTAGCAGACTGGCAAAAATGCCTACATATTTAACAACTGTCTCTTTATTAGGCATTATACATGACTACCCTGGTTATCCTTCATAAAAGGGATTGGGGCCCTTATTAAAGAGTCTATCAAAAGTGGCAAGACTAATTAACCCTAGACCCAAGGCCAAACACAAGTGCAGTTTATAACTGTCAGATGTATTAAGTGCTGGTGATGAATTATGTATCCCTAGGAGGATATAAACTATATTATTAAATGATTAATTTGAAAATAAGTGATGGTTATTCACTCCTCAAGCATTTTCAAGGGCTCACTATGTGCCAAGTACCACAAAATATATTTATCCTGAAAGTATAAAAATATTGCCCTGCCCTCAGGGAGCTCCCAATCTAGTTGAGAAGTCAGGTTAAAATTCAACAGAACCTAGAAAATGCATCATAGAGATATGCACATATTTCTGTGGGAGCCTTTTTAGGAACAGAATGGCTAAACGAACAGATGAATCAATTCACTTACTTTGGGGGGCTATTATCAAGTTCCTGGGTTTTATTTAAACAGTGATGGAAGCAGTATACTATTCCCACTTGTTTCAGTTACAACCTTTTCAGAATTTTCTCAGCAAGATACAGGAGGCTGAGGCAGGAAAACTGCTTGAACCTAGGAAGTGGAGGTTGCAGTTTGAGCCGAGATCATGCCATTGCACTCTACTCTGGGCGACAAGGTGAAATTCTGTCTCAAAAAAATAAAAATAAAGAATTTTTGCAGCAAAACAGGTCTTTCTCTGGATTAAGAGTTCATGAGTCTTTGAATAGATTTTAAGGAGCCAGTAAAGTGGAGGAGAAATTTGTCAAATTTGAGCTCTTTCTTAATAGCTTGAAAATTATCTATGTGGAAAATATAAATTTTTATCGAATTTTATTTTTAAGGAATTGTTTCCTACCGCACAGGAAGTGCAGAGTGGCACAGGATGCTACTACACATTGTCAGGCAGCAAAGTCATCATCGTGACAGTGCTTTCCTCTGCCTTTTTTTTAGATGTTAGCTGTCATTATGACTATAGGCCTCAATCTTTTAGTACATAGGCTAGCTTAGGTAGGAAAACATTGAAGCAAATAAAATAGAATAAATTTTGTTTCCTTTGGTTTCATCCCAAATATGATGAACACCAAAAACATGATGCCCCTGGCAAAGCAAGTCCATTGCCGACTGCCTGGCTAAGAATAGATAATTTTCATGAGAAGATGGCTGATCTGAAAAAAGCAAGATTTCATCAAAACTAGAGAAAACTGCACCAACTCAACAGCCTGGTCCTAGAGCATCCTGCAACAATGCTCATCCTGTAGCCAAGCAAAAGAAGCCTTCGGACTGGGCAGACCCTGCAGCCACTTGCCCCAGTCAAGTGTGTTTGCAGTCCCGGAGGAGAAACAATGCTGAATCAGTGCCTCTGTCAAGAAGTGTTACCCTATCCAGAGTCACCAGCTTTTCCTCTTTTTAAAGGTCTGGGGGATACTTGAGCCAAATAAGTTCTCTCCAGCGTGTAAATGAATGAACGCATCGGCAGTTTTCAGTTTTCCTGTCACATACATACTGATGACTATTTGGTGAACCCTCTTTGGAAGTATCATATACTTAATGGGATGCCTTTGGAATCATAAAAATATCTTTTCCAGGGAAAACCTTGAACAAAACGTGTTGATGCCACTGGTACAGATGGAGCACATTGCTGATTCACAACGTGTCCCACTTTAGCATTTTTGTTGAAGAAAGAACCTCCATACTTCACACAGACACTGTTTTGTACATTCATATGATTAGGGCAATAATTCTAAAATAAGTTATGCCCACTTCAACTTAGAGTCAGGGCCTTGAATTATACTTTATCAACAGGAATGGTCAAGAAATGGTGCTGAAATTCACTGGTTTTCTAAACTACACATTTTGAAGCAATTGAGTGACTTCAGTCAGAATCCTGTACCTCTCTCAAGTGATTCACAAAGCCTGTACTCAGACTAATTTGACAAAAAAGAGTTCATTCATAGCAGGTGACTTGTTCACATTTTTGACTATCTGAATGAGCCATTCTCTTCATTCAAGATCCAGAGAATTTTAGTGTTCCTCAACATAAGCCCATCCTCATCTGTCACAGTAACCTGTAAAAACTCTCTTTTACTAGCAAATACCACTGAAAGTTAGAATTTGCCATCCTTATTACCACCAAAAATTAACTGAATGTGAAAGACAGATATTTGTACTATGTGTCAAAAAATACTCTATAATGTCAACCTCTTGTTCTAAATAAACAATAGCCAATCTTCTTAAGAAAGTTACTTTTTAACTAAATTATATTTTGCTTTTATTTGCACATTTTGATTTAGTGAGGTTTTTCAGAATGTGACTTAGTTTTTGCATGCAAAAATGAAATTAAGAGGATCATGAGTACTTTTACATATTGTTTTAACTTTCTAACTGTGGGAAAGATTGTTTGCATTGCAGCAAAATATATTATATGCAGAAAATGTGTGTAATGTGGTTATGTGTATTTTTCTTGATAAGCATCCATAGCTTTTATCGGATTCTTAAAGACTACCCACTCATTCACACATAACTCTAAAGAGGATTAAAAATCACTACCCTAGGTAAAACTGTATTTTCTGATGACCTCTCAACCAGCAAAAGGAACAGCCCAAATTCCATTTTGTGGCTTGTCGTAATAAAGCAGAGTTTTTTTTTAAATCAACAACCTACAGACCTAGGTTAAAATGAAGTTCTCATTCTTTTCTTTTCCCTCATAGTCCCCAAAGTCTATGTCTCTATTGTTGGGGTACAAGGCAATACTAGCAGTCCTAACTCTAAAATCCATGGAATACATATTTACACATATTTGGGGATCTTATCATAGCAAAATGTACTTACAATAATTGGCCCTGAAAACAAACATTAGAGATTCATAATACATTGCCTTTCAGTTCTCCAGAAGACTTATAGCTGAATAAGGAAAAATAAACACTTGAAGAAAATAAAAACAGATGAAAACAAGCATAGAGAAGACATCACTCAGGACAACTTTCCAGGGGACTGAGCACATGTGCACTTCTGCTAGGAGCATGCCAAGTGTCTGTTCGTGGGTGTATGTGTGTGTGTGTGTGTGTCCATGTGCACATTTGTATAAGCATGTGAAAGAAGCAAACAGCAGTGATTTCTTCCAGACAAATGCATATCTTCTAAAGTGGAGAGTCAGCCCTGGTGATGCTAATGGAGTGGAACGTAAATATTGGCAAGCAAGTTGTCAATTACAGGCTTTTAAAGTTTGGACTTTTTCAAGGAAAATGTTAACTGCAGTTTAAGGGCCAAAGCGGTCTTAACCTCATCTCAGAATCTAGAATTTTCACTGGAAGTTCTAAATACCCAGGACCCATATGCTAAATTTAGACTTCCCAGCACTGTGACTGGCATTTTGGAACATTTGGTCCATAACGATAAACCACCACACTTGCTGAATACAGGGTTAGAGGGAGACTCTCAGACATAACCAATTAATATATCAGACTCCCTAGCAGCCTGGGAAGCAGAGGCGAGGGTGCAGGCTGATAATGAATTGCTTTGCAATATTTCAAATAGCAAATGCACTCACCCCTACCCAGAACTCTCACCTTCAACCCCACCTCACACACCCAGCACATCCTTCTTGCTTCTCAAGATTATACCCATTCCAAGAACCAGCTCAATTTCTATCTTCCTGAGACTTTCTCCCCCAACCCCCATAAGCACATCAATATCTACCTTCTCTAAATTTCTCTATATCCTTTATTCTCAATCCTGCTCTCTTGCTGACCCATGTTGCTATCTTCCCTATAATAACAGCTAACGCTTACTTGAATTTTTACTATGTGCCAGGTACTACACTAAATGCTTTACAGGAATGACCTCATTTAGTCCTCACAGCAACCCTATGATGTAGTTTTTATTATCATTCACAGAAGAGAAATGTTCATATGAGGAAACTGAGGTTTAGAGAACTAAAGTAACTTTCCCAGGGTCCACATCTAATAAATAATGGGCCAGGCAATCTACCAGGTTGTCTGGCTCAAATCCTGCCCTCTTAATAGCAAAATGTACAGCCACTCATGTCTGATGTGCATATATTGTCTACCTAGCTGGACTGTAAGTTCTTCAGGGCACCCGTATAACATTTCCTTCATGTGACCCCAGAGGTGGCATTGTGCTGTACTCATAATCAATCAGTACTTATTGAAAGAGTAAATGAATTAATAAGTGAATAAAAGTCAAATGCACCATCTGCAAAACCCAAAATAAATTAATTGATTTGGACCTCCAAATAGCATGCAGAATCAGGATAAAATGTTCCTGTTAATACATTTGGCAATGGAAGGCAGATAAATTACTGACTTGCTGCTCTCATGTTCAGCACACATTTAAAGCTGGGAAATAGGTCTCTGCTAACAACCATGACATTGCTCAGCTTTGTCTCTGGCAGCCCCCCAACCCCAACCCCCAAGTCTACCCTGATCCTCAGAATCTATAAGATTCACTAGGGAAGAGGGGAACAGCAAAGGAGTTTCCCAGTTCCAAGGTAATTCTTCCCCAGACCCCAATACTGCTCATATGCACACACACACACACTCACAAAGATGATTCCAGTTAGTTCACTGCAATAAATGCTGATTGAGTATCTAAAGATTCACAAACTTGGCTGCACATTTCAAATCATCTGTAAGATCTGAAAAATTGCTAAGGTCTGGGCTCCACACCAAGTCAACTGACCCAGAATCCAGACTTCGAGATCCATTAACAGCCACCAATCTGAATCTTATGTGCAGTTGGAGTAAAGGATTACAAAAATGCACGCCAAACACTGTATATCAGTACCTGTGCCACAGAGATGTGAGTGTGAAAAGGGAAGTTTGCACTTCCTTTTCACAAGGAAGTGGTAGAAAAGTCACAACACAATTGTAATAAATATAACATTAAAAAGTAATCATAAGAAGTCCACTATGAAGTGCTCAGACAGCGATAAACATAATGCACTGTGGGAGCTCAGGGAAGAGGTAGCTATCCTCACTGGAAATCATTGGGAGGCAGGTGTGGAGGATGCAGATGAATGAGAGAATCGTTTTTTAAATAATAAGGTAGTATGTCAGGTTGTGTAGGAAGGTTGAAACCTTTTGCCTTCCTAGAGCAGGTTAGTCCTCTGTAACCTCTAATGACCTCCCTCTGCACATTCCCAAATGCCTCTAGCTCCTGGTGGCCCCTAAATCTCCTAAACTCATAAACAGAATGAAAATATTAATTCTCAGATATTGGTCCTCAGGCTTTAACATTAGTATAACAAATTTTTGAGACTTTCAATCAGCAGTCAACGGAGATAGAGAGATTTTGCCCTAAATCTGTTCAATCTGTAAAATTAGTAATCTCTACCTTGCCAGTGATTATGAAGACTCATGTACTTATTCAATAGACATTTATTATGCACCTACTGGTGTTGCAGGCACAGTGTTAGATACAGAGATAGAATGAGGAATGATCACAGACCCAGGTTGTGTTCTGTGGACCTCACAATCTAGTGTGGGAGATAGACATTGAGGAAATAATCACACAATTAGTACGTAATTACCTGCAAACATGAACCCTGTGAAACATGAAGCCCTAAATGCCATGAAAGCATGTAATAGGGAAACCTGGCCTAGTCTAGGGGTCAGGAAAGCCATCCCTACAAAAGCAACACTTAGAGACCTGAGAGATGTCTAATGTCTAAGAGAAAACTAGATAAAGAGAAAAACAAGAGAAACCAGTTGCAGGGGCAGTGGGGTGGGAGAAGCCTGGGCAAAGGCCCTGTTGCAGAAATGAACCCAGTGCAGAGAGTTAACCGAAATCAGGCCAGTGTGGCTGGAGGAGACAAAAGGCAGCATGTGCAACACAACGTGGAAAAGGTTTTGGGACCCTGCCAGCCACATCCTTGTCCCAAGAGCAAGAGGAGGCCCGTGGAAGGCATTCAGCCTGTGACATAATCACATTTGCATTTCAGAAGCTCCTCCAGCTTCTGTGTGGAGAATGAATTAGAGGGGCAAGAGTCGATATGGATGGATCAGTTAGGTTGTTACTAAAGTAGTCCAAACAGATGTGACCAAGTTTGGTTTGGAATATATGGAATTTGACGTGCCAGATAGAAAAAAGAATTGAATTTGAGATAGCATATGGCACATAAAAGGTTACCATTTAATTAATATTATATAGACATTCAGATATACAGAAACATGGCTACTATTTAGGAAGGGAAGATTAAATAGAACTCTTGATACTTTAACCTAGATCAACAATGTAAATTCCACCTGCCTCAGATCACCATTTTGAGCAAGGCCATCCATCAGTGCAAGAAGGCTGAGCCAAGAGTCCTGAACACCCATCCAGAGTGCCCTTGGTGAGCAGCAGGTTAAATCCTGGAAAGGAGAAAAGAAACCAAACCACATTTCTAACCAAAGAACAGCTAAAAAGATACTGTCCTTGAGCCCAAGAGGAAGTAATTTGCCTCCATGTGGCTAGACTTATGTTTTAAGGCTGCTTAAGGAATAATACATTCCAGGCCCAGAAAGCCTTGATTGTTCCTGGCTGAAGAAGATGGGGAAGTCAAAGGCTGCAATCCCTAGTGCAGAGGAATTTTGGTTGGAGAGCTAATTTATGAGGGTTCCTAAAATCATAATCTAGGAAAGCCACATGTGACCAGAGAGCCATGTCCCAGAAGAGATAACCAGGAACCCATTTCCATTAGAAACTGACCTGTCTTTTCATAATGAATTTTACCTTCTTAGGAAGGTGATTCCGTAAGGTTGTGGACTGAGGCACCCACACCCCACAGGGGGTTCATTGCACAGGAGCTGTTGGCAGTAGAAGATAGAGGGCCCAAAGGCTCCTGATACAGTCACCATGGCAACCAACCCAGATCTGGTCCATTTTAGTCACAGGAAAAAAAAAACCCCAGTTCAGTGAACACTGTAGGGAAGTAGGAGCAGCTTAGATTAACCAGGCTATCTTCTGGCCCCAAGCAATCTGCAGGATAAGACCTTGCATTAGGCAAAGGTCTTCGCTGTGACAAAGCAGAGGATTTGTTAAGCTCTTTGGATCTCACTGGGCCCATTTAACTTCTAGTATGGGATAAAAAATTACTCTCCTCCAGGTAGGAGGCCTGAAGTTTCACATGAACTCAGTTTGAAGTGGTAATGGTCACGCCATGATAAACAATCATCCTGAGCCATTTTCTTCCTCATCACCTGAGAGGTCAGAAGACTGTAAAATCAGCACCTTCTGATCTCTGACTTATCAAGTTAGAAAATGCACCACATTTTATAAGTGGAAACATGTCTTGGAATTGAGTGTTAACATGTATTTCACATGTATAGTTTCCCTTTTTCCCCCAGGTAATGGAACCAACAATGTCTCTGAGAATTGAACTAGAAGCAGCAACCATCTTTTCAAGTAAATGTGCAACTCGTTTATTCATTCATTCAGTTTATTGGAAACTTACCGTGTGCCATGGGGCTACAGAGATGGCTAAAGCAAGAATTCTGATCATAGTTCAATGAAGGTGGAAAACTTGATTAAGTAAATAAAGACTTAAATGTGTTATAACTGTATATTATGTTAAAGTAAACCACAGTTGGCTTAAGCAAAACAGAAGGAAAATTTTGCTTATGCAATAGTCCAGGACAGCTGGTCCTCCACAACACTGACAAGAGTCTGCCATCTTCAACATATAGCTACCATGTCATTGTGGTGCTATGTCATAAGAGATTTCGTGGGCCAGGCCTGAAAGTGGCCTGTATCACTTCCACTTATATCCACTGGAAAGAATTTAGCCACATGGCCACAACTTCCCACAAAGAATCTAGGAAATAAAGTGACCCTGGGCACCCACCTGCTCTGCCACATTCCTATTGCCAAAGAAGAGGGAGATAACATAATTTGGAGAAAAATTGCCATCTCTGACAATAATAAAGATATGTACAAAGCTTTATAGAAGTAGAGAAGAAAGAGTAACTGGGAAATATCTATCATACTCAAAAATATTTCAAATACCTATGAAAAAAATATCTAATTTCACTTGTCATTTGATAAATGCTAATTATAGCAACAATGAGGTGTCATTTTTCCTTATCAAATTGCCAAAAATAAAGAAAGAATTAAAAAGTGGTTAATTTCGGCAAGATTCAAAAGAAAGGGGTACTCACAACTGCAAAAGGCACCAATCAGTACATTCTTTCTGGAGGACAGTTTGACAGTATGTATGTAGATTTGTGTAAAGTCACAAGAATAAAGGAAATAAGGTGTATAATAACGTAACCTTCTTCATTTATCTATATTTTAACCTAGCTTCTGAGACCTCACTTACATTCAGCAAAGGAAAAATTACACCTGCCAATTCAAGGCACCAGTGACTTCCAATTTAAAACTCAACTCTTTTAGGGGAAAATTCATCAAATTCAGGGTTCCCTTCTGCAGGTAGACTCTATAAAATGGAAACAGATGCTTCCCTGAAGCTTCCAGAATTTGCACAGTCCTGCCAATACCTAGATTTTAGACTTCTGGCCTCCAGAACTTTAAGAGAATAAATCTGTGTTGTTTCAAGCCACTAAGTTTGTGGTAATTTGTTACAACAGCATTAGGAAACTCATACATACCAGGAAGTGGGGTGCTGCTGGAACAAATGCATTAAAATGTAGAAGAGGCTTTGGAATTGAGCAATGGGCATAAGATGAAAGAATTCTGAGGACCATGATAGAAAACAGCTAGATTTCCTTGAAGAAACTGTTGGTAGAAATCTGGGTACTAAAGACTCTGCCAGCAAGCATTCAGAAGGAAATGAGAGACATGGTAGAGAGAACCTGTATCATCTTAGAGAATACCTAAATCATCATAAATGGAATGTTGATAGAAATATGAATGTTAAAGGTGCCGCTGGAGGGCTCAGAAGGAAATGAAGAACATCTTATTGGAAATTGGGAAGAAGGAGATTCTCATTACACAGTGACAAAGTTTAGCTGAATTGTACCCTACCGTTATGTGAGAAGTAGAACTTGTTAAGTAATGAATTTGGATATTTAGTTGAGGGGATTTCCAAAAATGTATTGAAAGTATGACCTAGTTTCTTCTTGTTTCCTATAGCAAAGTACAAGAGAAAACCTGAAGGAAGAACTGTTTAGAAAAAGAAACTAGGATTTGATTATTGGGGAAATTCTTAGCCTGTCCAGGTTGCAAGACAATCAGAAGATTCACTATCAGGAAAGTGTGCTCTGGAGGAAAAGCCAATGGTGTGGTTAGACAATCCTTTTCTCACATCCCCCAACAAACAAAAAGTATACAGAGGTATCTTTGATGAAATTAGGAATTTGAATCATGGACCCCCCTCAGCCATTTCATTAGAAGCCAGGAATAGAGTTGGGATTAACCAGGAATGATCTGTGGAAGAGCTACTGGCCTACTGAAGAGAACTGCCGTAACGTGACAATTCAAACAAGAGATCCACAAGGCTTTTGAGAATGTTATATCAGCAAAAATACTGCAGCTTGGACTGAAAGGACTGAGAGAGGATGAAGTAAATGAAAGTTTTTACATGTCTAAAATTCTATAGGTAGGAAACAGACCAGTAAGACCTCTCAACTGCAAACAAATGCTACACTTCAGAAAAAGGAAGAAAAGCTCAAGAGGACAGAGCTGAGGGTCTGCAGGGGAGAACATCAAATCAAAGAGGAGTATTCCCAGGTTTAAAAATGAACTAGACTTTTTCTGGTTGGATTTCAAACTTTCTTGGGACCAGTGACTCATTTCATCTTTTCATTTTTTTCCCTTTTTGAATGAGAATGTAACTGGTATCCTAGGACTGTTCCACCATTGTATTTAGAGAGCAAGTAACTTGTTTTCTAATTATATAAGCCCACAGGTAGAAAAGAATTTTGACCCAGGGTGGATCATACTTAGTGTCTCACCCATACCCGATTTAAATGGTTTAGATGATGAGATTTGAGGCTTTTGAGCTAACAATATTTAGGGTAATATTTTGAACTTTGAGTGGACGCGGTAATGGGCTGAAACTTTGGGGGATGCTGGGTTGAGGTGAATGTCTTTTAAGTGTGGAATGGGCATTAATTTTGGGTAACCAGAGGGTGGACTGTGGTAGGTTAAATAATAGCCCCCCTCCAAGGTGTTCATGTCCTAACCCCCAGACCAAATGAATATGTTACCTTATATAACAAAAGGAATTTTGCATATGTGATTAAATGAAAGATCTTGTGGTGGGGGAGGGTTATTCTGCAGTATATAGTTGGGTCTAATGTAATCATATAAATCTTTATTAAAGGGAAGCAGGAAGTTCAAACTTAAAGAAAATGTAAGGATAGAACCAGGAGCTGGAGTGTTGTCCTATGAGCCAAAGAATGCAGGTGACCCCTAGAAACTGTAAAAGACAAAGGAACTGATTTTCTCTGGAAGTTTTCAATAAGAACAAAAACCTTGTCAATACTTTATTTTAGACTTCTGACCACTAAAACTATAAGAGAATAAATTTGTGTTGCCACTAAGTTTGTGGTTTTAATCTACAAAATTATGGCAAAATTTGTTACAACAACAATAAAAAACTCATACAGCCTCCTTCCTCTTTCTCTTCTCTTCTTCCACAATGCCCTGAGTTCCTACAGCCTTGGTGTGGGAGCAGGGTGTGAATGAGTAGTATTTTTTTCTGAACATGGTCTTCACTGCACCCCATGGGGGATGTAGATCCTTCCGCCACATGTGAATATGAGTCTCAGTCCTGCCCTGCACACATCTTGTCCTCAGCGTGCTTTTATCCACAGGACCACACATGCTGAACATTCCTGTCCCAGAACTATGCCCTATTCCCTATGGGAATGAAACACAATGCAGGTGGAAAATTTTGCTATCTAAAAAATAGTTTAAATACGCACAGATAACTAATTATAAGAATAATCATCACAATGTTGTAATTGTCAAGAATGAAATAGGTGGGAAATAATTAAATGTCACCTTAAATGGGTCAAGAAGGAAGAATAGGAGATGGTGGAGGAGGATGGGCCTGTGGCATTCGGGAATGAAAGCCTCCAAGAAAAGAGACTGTTAGTCCTCAGCAGCTTTGTCAGGGCATGGTTAGGGTTCAGTCCTGTGGTGCCTCCATTTCTCCTCCTTCCCTGCTCTCTATAACCTGCCCAAGGATGACCACAGCTTGTCCAATGTAATAGAGTTGGTCACCAAGATGGTGGGGTTTCTGCCCCAGGGCAGGGCAGAGCAGGTCTACAAGATCTGAAAACCCCACAGTGTGAGCCCAGGTCTCTTGAATCATGGTGACCAGAGCTGATGAGCACACAGAGAAGTTAATTGGAGTGGCAGCACAGCTAAGAGGATCCGACATGGCCTGGGGACCAGAACATCGGTGCTTCTTCCACATGTACCACAGCTTTGTATGATGAGTTGAAAGGCATAGTCTTAATTGATGCCTCAGTTTCTTCATCAGAAAAATTAGAAAAATGCATTCTTTTTCCCATCTTCCTCAGAGTCCTGCATGAAGAATCATTATTGTATAATTAAGAAAATGCTTTTCAACAGTAAATGAGTGTTCGTACCTAACGTTTCATTAAGTACCTATGTGGCAAGGCAGAGAAAGTGACAGTGAGGAGAGCATTTAGCCTCATTGTATTTAAAAAGCATTTTCTTGGCACTTTCAAGGCAGAGAAGAGACAAGTTTTGCATGCACAAAGCAACTTGGGATCAACAGAGTGTAACATGTGACTCAGGCTGAGCCCATTCACTTGCTGGTTGCTTTGCATAGATTATCTCATTTGATCCTCGCAACAATTACCTTTTTGTTAAATATGCTGTGATAATCTACTGGTCACAGTTGAGAAGACAGAGTTTAAGCAACATGTCTGTAGTCATACTACTAGTGAGTGTTAGAGGCAGAATCTGAATCCAGGTCATTCTGAATTCAACCCAGGCCCTTTCCTTTTCCCACAGAGCCCTACCCTAGCACATTGAGTTTATAAAACAGACTGATCAACATGGTGAAACCCCGTCTCTACTAAAAATACACACACAAACAAAAAAATTAGCTGGGCACAGTGGCACGTGCCTGTAATCCCAGCTACTCAGGAGGCTGAGGCCGGAGAATTGCCTGAACCCAGGAGGCGGAGGTTGTGGTGAGCCGAGATCGTGCCATTGCACTCCAGCCTGGGTAACAAGAGCTAAACTCCGTCTCAAAAAAAAAAAGAAAAAAAAGAAAAAAGAAAACAGACTGATCTGCTACATGAATTTGGAACCACGAGGAAGCAGTGTATCATAATCTGGTCAGGGAGATACCCATAGACAGAGCCTGAGCCAGACCTGTCAGATCTGAATTTGCAGAGGTAGGAACAGGCACTTGGACCACAAAGGATAATTGCATATGCAAGGCAGGAAGGCAGGAATGATGAATTTATAGGTTGTGCTATGTAAAGACAACTGGCCAGACCACAGCAGTGGCTCAAAAGGGTTCAATAGATCTGATGAAGAAAGCTGGCACCTTAGGCATTCCTAACTCTTTGGTTAGAAGTTGGCTACAAATTTTCCATTCTTCCCTTTTAATTACACATATTAAACAGCTAAATACAGCACATACTAACGTCTTTCAGGGCATTTCTGGGTCATCTTTGCCATTAACTACAGCAGAGCCTGACCCTTGGCACTTTGATAAGAAGGGTTAGAGAAGGATTGGAGGGTAGGGTGGGATTGAGTCAGAGATCCAGATACGCCCAATAGAGACTGAGGGGCAAGCAGAACCCAGATATCGGAACAGGTAGCAAGTCAGAACTAAGGTAGCCAGACAGAAGTAATATCAAGCACAGGCCAACAGGGTCAGATAATTTCTGGCCTAAACTGAGAGTACTTACACACTTTCTACTGGGGTGGACCAACCCCAGGGTATGAGTAGCATGGGGTCCTTGGGTAAAACCAGATAAATGGCTGCACCCGAGGAATAAGTAGTGTGGTCATGTCTGCAGAGGATGTATTGTCACAAACCCTTTCTAATTCACCTTATATTTTACCATGGAATCAACTTTCATCAAGGCCTGGATAACATTCCTGAGGATTCAGAACTGTGTGCATCAAAAGCCGCTCTGAGCCAGGCCCTACTGTTGCTGAAGACTTCTCTGCATCCCAGTCTTCTTCCTTAACTGCAAGAAGGAACCATCAGAAGGATGGAAAAGTATCTCCTCTTTAGTTTCTTCTCACTCTTTTCCTTTTTCTTTCATTTGGCAGAAGAGAAACAGGAAACATCATCATGCCACTAATGTGTGAAAACTCCACAACTCATACTATTCTCTTGCTATGAAAGTAGCTACCCTCTCAACTCCTAGAGACATCTTTCCTCTAGTTAGGTATTTCCAGCAGTGGCTGCTGGCTAAGTATCATTTGAAATTTACATCCTTTGCCACCCAGGCAACCTACACATTTTAAGCTGTTTCTAACATAAACTGCTCCAGAAAGTCTTTTATAAAGCATCTCTATCTCTCACCATGGAATATTTTATACAAATATTTAAACATGGATTTTGCAGTATAAATGTAAATGTGTCTTCTCAAGGACACATATGTTACAAACAACTTAGAGTGTGCAGATTTCTTGAGTGGCAAAGGCTGTGTGTAAGGAAGAGCAGGGGGATGTCCCAAGTACCAGGAGGCAGAGCTCTGGGAGCATGCACCAGCCGGACCCCACCTCTCACAGAAGGTGGATGGAGAGGTGTTTAAGATGCTTGAGCATGGCTTGAGAAGGGACCCCTGGGATGGAGGAATGGTGTGAATGAAGCAGCAGCTGTTCTCAAACCCAACATGATAAGGCCACCACTTACTAGGTATCCAAGATCTAGAAAAAGGCCAAGCATGGAACCACGAATGGTGGCTGCAGCGTATGAATGTCACCCAAGCCAGACGTCCTCTGCAGCAGAACTTACCATCCAGGAGGGTAGCAAAGGAAGCTGCAGGCTCAGATGGGGTCAGCTCTCAGAGATGGCTGCGAGGCGCTTTCAGAGGCTACAAAAGAGAGTGGGATTTTTTCCTTGAAGGAAAACACATGCAACTCTCCAGGGAAACCCAGATAGCCAGAGTGAGGGTAATAGTTTGGGTAAGGGTAAGAAGGAATAGAAACTTAGGCCAAGACCTCAGAAAAAAGACGTGGCTCCACTGCCTAGTTGCAGTTAACATTGAACAGGTCGCTTAGCCTCTCTGAGCCAGTTTCTGTATCTGTAAAACACTATAAAAAAATAATGGAGATGATTCATACAAAGCACTTAGTGCAGTACCCAGCACATAAGTGCTAAATAATGTTTGCTAGTTTTGTCCTAATTGCTGTTATCATCACATATTTATTGTTATTATTATTAGAGAGCACAACCATGTCTCATTCTTATTTGATCCTTAATGCTAAACACAGAGCTGGCTCTGTGAAGAATTCTCTCAGTAAATGTGTGAAATGATGGAGGGCAGAGCCAGCTTCATGGGCACATAACCCGTGGAGTTGCACAGTGCCTTGTTCTTAGAAGGGCCTATGCTTGGGTTAATGCTCTTCTGTAGCTGTCTTGAAATTCTTAATAATTTTTACGCAGGGCCCCACAAATTATGTAGCTGGTCCTGAGTGAGGATAAGGATATAAGAAAGATGTAAGGAGGAAACTAAAGCATGAATAATTTGAGGAGATGAGCACTCTACAGAGAGGCTATTAAGAATTACGGTGAACCAAGTACTTCCTCTCCAGAATAGAGAGGTCCTCAGTGGAACCAGCATTTGTTCACATCCTGAGTTTTTAATAGTCCACACGTTTGGCAATATGTTGGAGAGACATGATCGTTTACCCAAAAATACGTGGGCCCTGATTTGTTCTTAATCAATAATATTTCCAGAGTTTATCTGTCTTAACTCTAAGAGAACAAAATAATAGAGAGGAAAAGTCAATATAGTCCCAGCATTTTCTGGAAGGTGGCTCTTAAACTAAGAGCTGTTTTCTATTATTCAGACTGAGAAGTGGCAAGCATAACACATGTTCACAATCATGCATTAAAACTTTAAAATTATTTTGCCTGTCAAAACATGTGACCCCAAACCTTCACAGTTCACACATTACCAAGCAGAGTTCTGGCACTGCTGAGACCAGCTGTTCCAGCCCACACGGTCCATTTCTTTCTGGGGTCAATAGTTGCACCATCACACACCAGTCACTTCTGGCTTCACAGTTCTGCACGTCGCACCGTCTTATGAAGTACCATTAGAGTGAACCACACTTCACTTCTTACAACGACATAGATGGCTTTTTAAAATACGGGACATTTAAGTCCCCTTATAACAATTCCTTTGTTCAAACGTGTCTGTTGTTAGACTCCTAGATGAGTCATCATCGCTGCCTGGGTCTCCCTATGGCTCATTCACTCAACCTGTAGCCATTCCTATGCTAAAGACAGAGGACGCAGAGATGGTGACAACACTGCTTCTGTTCTCACACAGCCCATGACCCAGGTGGGACAATCCATGAGTACACAGATTCAGAACAATAGTACCCAGGTGTGGGTACGAGACTTCCTGGATGGAGGGCCATCTGAGTAGAGTTTTGTAGAACAAGCAGTGGGGAAGGGTGTTTTGGGGGAAAGTAAATCAGCAGAAAGTAAGGTACAGACTAGGAGAACTTAGCTCATTCCTGGAGGTGTAAATGTTCCCTCGGTGCTTCTGCTGCATAAGGAGCCAGAGGAAATGGCAGCGCGGGACAGAGGGGATATCCTAGACCAGGCCAAATGTGCTCTTCATCCCAAGAACAGGAAAAAAAACAATACAGTGATTGGTTGGTTGATTTTTAAACACAGAAGTGTCCTGATCAGATTCAGTGAACAGAGACACATTTTCTCTAGGGTTGAGTGGGAGAGTGAGGAAATGGGAGGTCTAGTTTCTGTTAAGTTAGCTTTTATTTTTGCTAAACATGTTAAAGGGAATTTGTGCCAGCCTGCCACAGGTGAAGAGAGGAATGTGAGGAGAAGTTTGGTGTTTACAGGAGACTTTTTGGAAGATTTGCTCAGCTTGGTGGGATGTAACCATCTCCTCCTCTCCCCACACAATGTTCTATAAGTGCTATATTGTTCATCAAGGCGTTCAGAGTAGGATCATGTTTGAGGAGGAGATGTGACAGTGTACAACGATGAGTCTATTGTCTGGGTAGGGCTTGACCAAGGATGATTTGAAGAAGTTCAGCTACTTTCGGATTATATAAAGGTCACTCAAGCGAGGAGGATCTTGGAGAATAGATTAGAGTAGAAGAGGGTCTGAGACTGAATGTAAGAAAACCAGAATGAAGACTCCTGCAATTGTCCTGTGAACAGGCTAAGGCAGTGACCTGGACAATAGAGAGAAGGAACAGAACTGAATGATATCCAGGAAGCAGAATCAATAGGATCTTGTTGCCAGCCAGATGTAAGAGTTAACAGAGAGGGAGGAATCAAGGATGTATACAGGTTCCTGGCTTAGGGAACCCAGAAGACAGTGTCCCCCTACCCTGGAAAAATGGGGCAGTTCTAGCTGGGATATGATGATTTTGAGATATCAGATGAGACACTGTGGAGTAAGCAGTTGGCTACATGGGACTGCACTAGAGATATCCACTATCATTTCTTACCTGTATTATTGTATTAGCCTCCTAATGGGTCTACTGCTTCTACCTCTGACTGCCTCCTGCTACCTGAATTCTCAGTGGAGCAGCCAGTATGAGCAGTAGACGTAAATCAGAATATGGCACTTGTCCGCACAAAACCTTCTGAGGGCTCCCATCCCACTGAGTTATAGTTGTGGGCCCCAACCTCTATGATCTCCTTCCTCTTCTCCAACCCAGCCACCTTGGCTTCCTCACTGTTCCTTCTTTGGGCTTTTGCAGACAAGAAGGGAGTTCATGGGATCTGTTCCAGAGGCCTCCGTTTCCCTAAAAGATAGGAAGTGAGGTCATCTCTGAGTGCATGTTGGGAGATGGCAGGAGAATGGTCATGAGAAGGGCCATCAAGGTGGAGGTCTAGAAAGCTGCTACTGGGAATGTTAGAGGCAGCTGGCAGGATCCACTTGAGCTTCTACTAAATGGCAAACATATAGAACACCGTAAATATATTGTCTCCTTTCAGAGAAAATCATCAGCACAAATAACACAGGCTGCCTTTATGCTCTATAAATCACATTACCCTAAAGGATGAAAAATTACCCATTGCCCACAAGTAGTGAAAGCAAAGAAAAAAAAAAAAGGACATAAACTTTAGCATGAGACAAGTTGACTTCAAAAGCTTGTGATATACATATTCTAGGCAGCCTTAAGACCCAAGAAACTAAATTTTGATCTGGGATTAAGCCCATGCCTGTCTTGAAATAATCACTTGCATTTATATTAATATAACAAGTATTGTGCATATTTTTTATATATATAAAATAATTGTACAATTTTGAAGTTTAATTTTTACAACAACCCTGAGAGACAGCAAACAGGTATTAACACCCCTCTTCTGGGAGATTGGGAAACTCAGGCGTAGGGCAGTTGAGTTGCTCACAACAAATGACAGGAGGCCAGAACACAGGCTCTAGTCTATTTGCCCACCACTTTCCCCTCACACACTGACTGCTTTCTCAGTCTGATCTTGAGGTTCTTTTTTTTTTTGTAAATGGAGGGTTCCTACCAAAGAGGATGAGACAGACTAACATAAGGAAGGACCTGACGTGGGTCAATACTGAGGCAGGAGGTAAGACAGGAATGGTGATGCGTGAGGCCTGCATTGCTGCCTATTGGCTGCACAGGGTGGGGCAAATGAGAGATACCCAGTGACCCCTTGTCCAGGGCTTTCTGAAGGTATCTGATCCCCACCTGAAGCCACTATGTCAACTTCCAGCTCAGGCCTGAGGCTTAGCCACACAGGGACTCTCCTAATGCATCTCCGACTTCTCATAAGCCCTCACAGATGTAGCAATGATGAAATCTTAACACATTTGTTCCCTAGCACTGAAATGTGTTTATGCTCCTGAATTTAAGGTTTGTAATGGGTTTTGCTTACGGGGATGATTATTTTAGTGCTGACTTTTCAAAAGGCAATTGATAACAAGTTTACACAGCCAAAAGAGCTCTGGCAATTATCTGCAAATTCAGACTCTGTGAAGAGGCAAACCAGATCATTTAAGACCTCCTGAATCCATTCCGGGGCCAAGATTATCCAAATTGACAAGCTAAAAATGAGATAATTTATGCTGAAATGGGGCTTATGAAATCAAGATGCTACTCTGGATGGCTGCTGCTGGGAGCTGCCACAATTCCTTCTTCCCTTATTTTTCTCCTTCATGAACTCCTTCTCTCCTCTAACCACTTTCCCAGTTAAGATGGCAGGAAAGCAGGGGAAGGTTTAAAATATTCTTTGCCCATAAACTTCTTGAGATAGTTTTAAAGTTTTTCACGTGAAGTCTTGAACAATATGTACAAAATACAAAGGTCTCTATTGTCGGGGAGTTGGGGGCAGAGGGTTGTTGTTGGTGGTGATAGTTTTTAATTTCAGCTCTGGGCTGGGCCTGGGTTGTGCAGCAATCCTACCAATGAGAAAAAAAGACAAGTCTTGAAATAGCCCATCTCTGCCAAGCTCCTCAGCTGGCCCCCCAAATATTATGCCAGATGGTCTTGGCCTTCAATCTTAACACTGAGACTTCAAAAACAGCAGAAGAGGCTGGGTCACCAGGGACCCTGGCTTGCTCCAAATACTCTCTCCTGGATGCTCTCTGGGCTCAGAGCATTGGGACAGTCTGTGAAACCTTGATGCCAGCCACCAGGGTCCTCTCCACCAGTCTGGTCAGAAACAAATTGCAGCAACCTAGGAGAAAATCAGCCCAGAATCTTACATACATTTAGCTCTGGACAAACATGGTGGATTAACCTCCTCCCTTCCCCAACCTCCTCTAAATAACAGTAAAGGAATAAAAAAAAATCCACCAACAAAGACCGTAAGACTAAGAAGGTAGACGAAGGTGGAAAACAGTGTCAACAGGTTTTAGAGGACAGAAAGCGGATGAATAAGTGGTAATTACCCTAGGAGAGCATATAAAGTAAAAGATTTCTGCCTGCAGGGCAGCTACACCAATGAGAACTAAACTATTTGTCCTGCAGAGTCAGATGGAACTACAGAGACCTTGGAAGCACCCAATACTTTGGAATCAGGGGTGAGATGTGGGGCTGAAAACTGTGGGAGTCAAAGATCTATAGAAGAAGCAGTTGAATCCTCCAGGTCCCCATGCCCACCCCAAGGAGCCAAGCAACTGTCCCCATCCGTTACCTCTGCAAGGAGACAGAAGATTTACTCTGTGGAGAAGATAAGCAGAGCGTCTTCAGCTCAGAGGGCAGGGATTAGGTATGAAGCTGAAAACAGGAGATTAGTGGAGGCCTATATACTCAACTATGGGGCAACCCCACCCTTCCCCTATCTTATTCTGAGGAAAAGGTAGCCAAAAATATACATATCCTGGCAAAGAATAGGAAGATCATTCTCTAGGAGAAATAAGCCCCAGAAAAAAAGAGCTCCACTAATTAATGTTTGGAGGGTCTCCCATAAGATGGTTGCCTGCTCTGTGAGGACAACCTGTCCTCAGTTGCCTGTCCTCAGTGAGGACAACCAGTGAGGAAGCCTTGCCCCTCCCCCACGGGGCTTTTAACTGGCCTTAGTTCTTTGTTCCAACCCAAAATAGAAACACCAAGAAAATGAAAAAGAAACGTGGGGAAAATGAAGAAAACCAAAACAAAAGCGCGGGCGCAGACGAGAACCTGAAAATAATCTCAGGGATGGAGAAGTTGGGTGAGAACGTAGGAGGGTGGAAGCGGGGATAAGGAAAGAGAAATTACCAAATGGGTTCAATGTACCCCATTTGGGTGGTGGTTACACTAAAAGCCCAGACTTGACCACTACCCAATATATCCATGTAACAAAACTGCACTTGTGCCCCCTAAATTTATACCAAAAAAAGAGAGGGATAGAATTTATTACCTACAATAAAGTTATCCAGTGAAAAAGGGAAAAAGAACTAGAAAGACTTTTGGGGGAAAAAAAAAACAAAATATGTGATAACAAAAACTTTTTTAATTAGCAAAGTTAATATATGTAAAGTCAAGAAATTCTCCCAGAAAACAGAGCAAAAAATAACAGTAAGAGAAAATGAATAAGAAAATTAGAGAATTAATCTAGGATATCCAAACAGAGCAAAATGAAAATAGAAGATATTCTCAGAAAAACTATATACAAATTTGAGTTTCCAGATTACAAAGGTCCACTGAGTAGCACATATTTTCATTCAAGAATGAAAAGCACATATCATCATATTTTAGAATTTGGGGTTAAAGAGAACATCCTAAAACATTCCAGAGAAATTAAAAAATTGCATCACATGAAAGAAAATTCCAAACGATATTCTACTTTCCAACAACAAATCTGAATGCTAGAGAACAGTGGGCAATGCTTTCAAACATCTGAGGGAAAAGGTTTTCAACCTAGAATTCTATAAATAACCAAACCATCAATCGTGCATGGGTGTGTATGAACTAATCATAAGGGTAAAATAAAAATATCAGACAGAGTCCAAAATTGTTTCTATTTACACCTCCCTCCCCGCAACTTAGGAAGCTAATAGAGGGCATGTCTTGGCTACATGCAGGAGTCAACCAAAACATAAAACCAAAAAAGAAAAATGTGGGGATCCAGGGAAGAGGAAACTCAGTCCAGAAGTAAAGGAAAAGGAAATTCCAGAACAGTCTCCTTCAGCAAACTGGGAGCGATTAATCCTGAGAGAGCACAATAGTGGACTGAGGAATTGCTAGATACCTACTGTGTTTGAAAAGGTTAGATACAGTTATAAAGAAAAACAAAATGTTACAGGAGAAAGCAAATGTAGCTATGGTACCCGTACCCTACTGCACTCAGCTGTGAACAATATCGGCAGATTCATCATAATGTCAACACTATTATAACTATTTTGGAAAGGTAAGGGGTAGTGTCATAGGAAGCAAGTGAAGAGAGCTAAGTCTGACTATCACAGCAGAAGTGAGTGGATACTGTGTGAAATGAATCAATGAAGAAAGAAGAGAATCACCACGGCGTTTACATGTGTGGAGGAAAATAACAGAAGAAACATCTTCAAGGGTAAAGGAGCTGGGGGATACGTTTTTCAATAGTAATATTTAATTATATTACATTGATAAAAATATATTTTTATTTATTTTTTAAGTAAATTCAATCAGTCCATTTTCCACTTGGATAAGAATGGATTCAGTCCCCATTTTATTCCATTATGACCGCTGAACATCACAAAGAAGATGGTACCTCTCCCTCTTTTCCTCAACTTTGATACATTTTTCCATAGGATTCTTTATCAGTTTCTAGGAAGAAGCTTTTTTAATTTTGATTTTGTGGCTTTTTCTTCAGTAGCAAGAGGAAAAGGAATATTGGTTGGAAAAAAGTGAGGCCTAAAGTCAAAGCAAGATTCCAGGCCCCTGCTCCACTTGGCTAATTGTACAGAACAAAATCAATAGGAAGCCAGTCTGCAACTCCATTTTAAAAGCAGACTAGACTGCTGGATAGACAATGCATGATTGTCTGTGTGCATGAGACTGAACTGGGTGTTGGGGGCATGGGAAGAAAGAAGTTACAGAATCAGATTTCATCTCCTCCCTCTTATCTTTCCCCTTTGTCAGTAACACCAACAGGAAAATGGCCCTAGAAGACCTAACTTTCCTGGCTCTGGTGGTGCCCAGTGCAGCTGAACCTTTACATTCACGATGAAATTCACTGGACTGAAACTCTCCAGTCTCCAGAAGACTGGAGAGACATGGTCTAAAAAGGAGAATATAAAAGGAATTCTGTAATTAATTTGGGTAAAAAACCCATATGGGGGCCAAACTTATGCTAAGGGAAAGATAGGCAGAAGAACATTCCACAAAACCAGTGACCAATATCCCCAACAGTCCTGAGTGGGTGTGAACCATGAAGTTAGAGCAAATGAACACTTTCAGAAAAAGCAATGAATGAAGTTGGGCAGCCTATGGGTAGTGAGGAGGCCAGCCAAAGGCTCTGCCCAACGCTGATGGTGACAGAGATGGGCTAGAACTCCAGCTCTCCTATCAATAGTCCCTATTAAGGAGATGTTACATTTGTTCCTTTTTTGTCTTTTGCTCAGTCATGGAAACTCTGATCTCATGTCTTTGTTCTCTGCTTTTTTGGGGGAGGGAGAGGTAAGTTGATTCATATAGCTAAAGAAATAAAAATAAAAGCATAAAAACTAAAGGAAATAAAAATAAATTATAAGGAGTACCCATTAAAGACCCTTCGAAAGGATAAAACTATTTCAATTTTACTGTCTCACTCACTTCTCCCCACTTCCTTCCCAGATATACCTGCATATCTATGTATTTATATAGTTTTTTCATTATTTAGTTAATATGAATTACAGGCCTCATGCTTCCTCCCTTCTAAATCCAAAATGAAGAAGCTTTCTCTTTTCTCTCGCTCCCTTTTTTTCATTGCTCCCCCTCACCAACACGATTTACATTCTCAATGTAATGTATTAAAAAGTTGACAGGGACGAAAGGATTCACACGATGTCTGCTAAGAAACCCAATTTCCATGATGAATTGCCCGAAGCCCCTGAATCACAAACCATTTTTTCCGCTGCTCAGAAGTTGGGTTTTTTTTTTTTAAATCTTCTTAAAGCCTCTCTCCTAATCTTCAGCTAGAAGAGATGGGTAAAAGGATTTTTTTTTTTTTTCACTAAACTAAGGAAAGTATTAGCATCTTGGTTGTTGTGCATCAAATTTGAAAATGCAAGGTTGGTAATATTTCAAATCAGCCATGGTCCAAACCTCTTGATAAGTGAGTGTGCTGTTTTATGTTCATTCTCTCTCTCTTTCTCTCTCTCTCTCCTACCTCCCTCTCGTTCTTCTTTTTCTCCCCTACATGCCCCCCCATAAGGTTTATAGTCAGTAATAAGTAGAAGCTTCCAGAGAAAAGGAAAAATTAGAGTGATTCTTCATAGATCTATCCCCTTTTGGAAGGTTATAGAATTCCAAATAAAATATCTACTTTTCTGTACTTGGCTGGATCAACCATGTCTGGGTGAAGAATTCAGCAGCAAAACCCTAACCCAACGCATGAGGTACACTGTCAGCTCAGCAAGCAGCAACTCTGATTAGAGCTACATTTGCATCATATTGAGCATATTCTCCTAAGACATTGGGTTTCATTTTCCCAGAAGCATTCACCCTGGGCTGCTCATTATGAAAGGGGTGAAGATCGACATAGCATTCATCTGAGCTTTTGTCAAGATTTTTGGACTTTGAAGAAAACCTACTCTTTCTCAAATATTCTGGAAATTTGAAGCTCTCCTATTTGAGATTTCAACTTCCCATTTTTTTCTGTGTGCTATAAAGAGTTCAATCAGAGGCCACTTTCACTCAGGACAGAACTCTTCTTTGCCTGCGGCTCAATCACTCTGGCTTTTCCTAGAACCCATTCCCCCAGAAAACTTACCAAAACAGAAAAAAAACTTTAAAAGAAAATAATTACAGCTTTTTTTTTCACACAGTATCTCACTCTGTCACCCAGGCTAGAGTGCAGTGACATGATCTCAGCTCACTGCAACCTCCACCTCCCAGGTTCAAGTGATTCTCCTGCCTCAGCCTCCTGAGTAACTGGGATTACAAGCATGTGCCACCACACTCAGCTAATTTTTGTATTTTCAGTAGAGACGGGGTTTCACTATGTTGACCAGGATGGTCTCAAACTCCTGACCTCATGTGATCCACCCACCTCAGCCACTCAAAGTGCTGGGATTATAGGTGTGAGCCACCAAGCCTAGCCAAGAAATTTTTTTAAAAGAACATATTCAACATTAGATGGGAGAGACTGGAACTCTGATATTGTCTATAAATTGCTAAAACATTTGTTGAGATACAGAGAGCTAGTGGCCAGCATATAGACCGACAATAAAGAGTCTATATGCTAAAGTTTAAGTCTGAAGTCACAAACCCCAAATATGACTCAGGAAAGTTATGAATTATCTCTCAAGAAAAGCTTCCAGTGCAGATATTCAGAAAAGTTTTGTAACTTAAGAGAGGCCGTGATCTTGACCCTACGATGTTAAGAATATCCCTTTTGCTTGTTTTTTTTCTTGTAAATTTGTTTAAGTTTTTTGTAGTTTCTGGATATTCGCCCTCTGTCAGATGGGTAGATTGCAAAAATTTTTTCCATTCTGTTGGTTGCCAGTTCACTCTAATGATAGTGTCTTTTGCTGTGAAGAAGCTCTTAAGTTTAATTGGACCCCATTTGTATTTTGGCTTTTGTTGCCATTGCTTTCGGTGTTTTAGTTATGAAGTCCTAAATTTACAAGAAAAAAACAAACAACCCCATCAAAGAGTGGGAGAAGGATATGAACAGACACTTTTCAATAGAAGACATTTATGCAGCCAACAAACATATGAAAAAAACTCATCATCACTGGTCATTAGAGAAATGCAAATCAAAACCACATTGAGATACCATCTCCCACCAGTTAGAATTATGATCATTAAAAAATCAGGAGACAACAGATGCTGGAGAGGATGTGGAGAAATAGAACACTTTTACACTGTTGGCAGGAGTGTAAATTAGTTCAACCATTGTGGAAGACAGTGTGGCGATTCCTCAAGGATCTAGAAATAGAAATACCATTTGACCCAGCAATCCCATTACTGGGTATATACCCAAAGGATGATAAATCTTTATATTATAAAGACACATGCACACATACGTTCACTGCAGCACTGCTTACAATAGCAAAGACTTGGAATCAACCCAAATGCCCCTCAGTGATAGACCGGATAAAAAAAATGTGGCACATATACACCATGGAATACTATGCAGCCATAAAAATGGATGAGTTCATGTCCTTTGCAGGGACATGGATGAAGCTGGAAACCATCATTCTTAGCAAACTGACACAAAAACAGAAAACCAAACACCACATAAGTAGTGTTGGGTGTTGAACAATGAGAACACATGGACACAGGGAGGGGAACATCACACACCGGAGCCTGTTGCGGGGGCGGTGGAGAGCTAGGGGAGGGAGAGCAAGGGGTGGGGGGATTGGGGAGGGATAACATTAGGAGAAATACCTAATGTAGATGACAGAGGGATGGATGCAGCAAACTACCATGGCATGTGTATATCTATGTAACAATCCTGCACGAGCTGCACATGTGCCCCAGAACTTAAAGTATAATAAAATAAAAATAAAAATAAAATAGTCTATTTAAATTGGAAATAAATAAATAAAATTAGCATACAGGACAGTCAAAGCCAATGGAATTGTGTCAAGACCACAGCAAATACCAAAACAAAAAAAATTTTTTAAGGAAAAAACAGGTAAAATTCAGAGATCACATGCTTACAAGAACAGAAAAGAAATAAGTGGAGGTACATTTGAAGCGGATTCATCCTCAGTGAAATAAAATGGAGGAAACAATCTGACTATTCCGAAATTAACCTTTCTGTATAAACTAAAAGTAGCTAAAGGTAAAGGATACTAGATAGAAGAAAAATAACTATGGTGGAAACAAAAGGAAAGATCCTATCTCATTGACTGATAAATCTGTTCACTGTTCATTAAATAAGAAAAGATCTATCACAGCACATAAATGGCCATACATAATGTAAGTTTCATGAGAGGAGGGATTGTTTTTTATTTACTATTATGTCACCAGTGCCTAGAATAGTGGCTAGCACCCAATAAATGTTAGATGAATAAATGATTTCACAACTCAGAATGCTAGAGTTGAGGGATAGACACAGGTGGTACAAAGAAAATCGCCAGTGACCAAAAAATAGTAGGTGATTATTCAGGGTTTGCTATCTACTATAATAAATATCCCAAATTTTTAGCAGGTTAAACAATGAAGATTTATTTCTTACTCCCATCATAATCTGATGGTGGGGATTGGTGGAGACAACTCTGCTTTTACATGGTCATTCAGGAAACCAAGCTTCTTTTATCTGTGAGTTCTATCACTCACTCCTAGAGCCCAGAGTCCTTCATGAAGTCATCTGTAGCCAGCTGGTACAACAGAAAAGCAAATACATGGAAGATTGCTGCCTTAGTTTGTGCTGCTATAAAGAAGTAATTTATAAAGAAAACTGTTTAATTGGCTCATGATTATGATGTTTGGAAAAGTTTAAGATTGGGCATCTGTATCCGGCTATGGCCACAGGCTACTTCCATGCATGGCAGAAGGTGAAAGGGAGTTGGCATGTGCAGAGGTCACATAGCGAGAGAGGGAGCAAGAAAGAGGGTGAAGGACATGCCAGGCTCTTTTTAACAATCCACTTTCATGGGAACTGACAGAGTAAGAATGCACTCATTACCATGAGGATGGCACCAAGCCATTAATGAGGGATCCACCTACATGACCTAAACATCTCCCATTAGGCCTCACCTCCAACACTGGAGATTGAATTTCAAGATGAAATCTGGGGGTGGAGAGTATAAGCATCCAAATTATAGCAATCACATGGAGGTTTTTTAGAGTTTACATTAGAAATCTATCACTTCTACCCACATTCCATTGGCCAGGACTCTAGTAGTCAGTCAAAGGTCCTACTTAACTGCTAGAGGCACTGGGAAATATTCTCTAGCTGTAACCAACAATATTAGCAACATGTCAGAGCATCAAAGAGGAATTGCAGATAACATAAATGCTTGTTCTCAGGGTCACTGTTTGGGCAGAGACAGAGGGAGTAAGAGAGAAAGGCCAAAGTCCAGAATTCATCCAGGTATAGAGTGTTGTTTGAGACTTTCCTTATATTAACTTGAGATCCCAGAAAGATACACCTTCAAGAAAAGAGAAAAATCAGATCTAGCTAGACCTGCCCACTGGGAATGGTGGAAACAGCTGCCTTGCTAAGCAGATCAAAAATGAAAAAAATCAAAGAAGCTATCTCTGGTAGTTTTTAGCTGTAGGCAGTTCTTATCTTCAATCAGGTTCTTCAAAAAGCAGACCCTGAGCAAGGATTCGATTCAAGTGATTTGTTAGGAAAGCACTCTCAGGAGAAACTGGTGACTAGGGAAAGCATAACGGGAAAAAGGAAGAAGCCAAGCTAGGGAGAAAACTCAGGTGAATCCCAGCTTCAGCCTGATTCTGCAGGAAGCTCTGATGTATAAATTGCATGTCAAGGTTTTTCCACTTCCAGACAAAAAGCTGGACTTTTGTACTCCTGCACCAAGCAGTCATTGACTACAGGCTTTCCTGAAAAGATATCAACTACCAGGTATTCTAGTACAAAGCAGTCATTGGTTATAGGCAGCTCTGAGGGGTTGTGCTCCCAGAAATTTTCAGCTATCTCAATGGGCAAATTAGACCCAATAGTCCAAGCACAAACCACCAAATATTATAGATCCCAGCTATTAGCTGCATAACAGCAAAGCTGGGGCATAAACCCAACAGAAAAGTTGGGGCATAAACACACAGAACCAGTAGGACAGACTGGAGGGAATTTAAGTGGGGCACTATGGACCCTCATGCACATTTATCTGTGAATTTATTTTGTGGTGGTTGTAAAGGGTAGTGTACTTAGGATACTGGCAGAAGCAAGCACAAAGTCTCTCTAAAGGTGAACACATCTATTCTAGCCCTCAGTGAACTTCCACAAATTATGTTTGAAAATCAATGACCAGTTAGCAATCAGAAATTACCAGGCCTTTAAGAATACAAGATAATATGAATATTTTCAATAACTAAGAAAAACCACAGACAGCAGACACAGATCCACACAATTCAAATATTGCAGCTATCAGACATAATTTTTTAAATTATGATGCTTTCCATAGCTATTTATCATGTTTAAAAATATAAATGACAAATTTGAAAATATCCATTGGGAACAAAACACTATAAAAAGCATTACAGCAGATTTAGAAACAAACTAAATAGAACGTCTAGAAATAAAAAAATATAACCAAAATTTAAAGCTCATAAAAATAGAAGAGAAAGGGACAGAGGCAATTTGCAAAGAGAGAATGCCTAATAATTTTTTTAAATGATTGAAAGAAAAGATCTACAGATTCAAAGGTACCAGAAAACTCAAAAAAAAAGAATAAATAAAAAGAAATTCACCTTTTATACAAATCATAGAAACTTTTTTTTATTATTTTGTAGAGATGAAGTCTTACTATATTGCCCAGGCTGATCTCAAGCTCTCAGCCCCAAGCAATCCTCCCACCTCAGTCTTCCAAAGGGCTGAGATTGCAGGCATGAGCCACTATGCCCAGCCCAAATCACAGAAACTTAAAAAAAAAGATAAAGAAGTAGCACTTAGATAGAGAACTGACTTCTGAACATCAACAATGGAAGCTAAAAGACAATGGAATATCTTTTTAAAGTCCTGAAGGGAAGTAAAAGGCAGAATTCTATATTCAGAGAAAAGATAAAAACATTTCAGAAAAATACTTTTAAAAAGCTCATCAGCAGCATACCCTCACCAAAAAAAAAAAATTCTGAAGGACATGCTGTAAGCAACTGATACCAGAATGAAGGTCTGAAATATAAGAGTGTATAAAGTGAAATTGAGTAAAAATATATGGGAATTGTAAATGAACATTGATTGTGTAAATCAGCTAAATAACAATGCCTAATAGCCTTAAAAATTCAAAGGACATTATTACCAGATAGCAAATATATATAAATAAAATGTATGATAAATGGAGTTATAACATTCTAAGGCTATTTGGAAGATGGATAACAGTTATTTCTTAAATTTGTTCTTTTATAGTTTAAAGATATATTTTTGTAATTTCCAGAGTAGCTGCTAAAGTAACATAAATAGAGCACATAATATGCAAAACAATTAAGAGGTGAACAAATATAGTAAAAATAAACAGAGAGGAACAAACAAAATTGATATAGAAAACGTATAGCATAAAAATTCCAAATATGTCTGGAATTACAATTAATATAAATCAACAATGCTTCAGTTAAGGAAAAAATGAAGTTAGAGAAACATAAAATGCAACTATATACAGTTTTCAAAAGACACATAAAATATAAAGATACAAAAATTTGAAAGTAAAGATAGCATGAAAATACAAATAAAAAGAAAGATGATATTGCTATATTAATATCAGATAAAATCGAATTTGAGGCAAAGATAATTTTTAGAGGTGAGGACTATCACTTCCTAACAATAAAAAAGTTAAATTTATGAGGAAAACAATATAATTTTTAAATTATGAGTCTTTAATAACATGGCTTAAAATACTGCAAAATTAACAGAATAGATGGAAAAATAAACATGCACAATTTATGAAGATTTGACACATCTCTTTCAGTGATTGATAGAATATGCTGATAAAAACTAGTAAGGGTATAGAAGATTCAAAAAATAGTATTGCTATTGTTTGAATGTACGTATCTCTCCAAAATTAATATGTGGGAACTTAAACCCTAAGGTGACGGCATTAAGAGGTGGGGTATCTGGAAGGTGATTAGGCCATGAGGGTTCTGCCTTCATGGATGGGATTATTCCTTTATAAAAACGGTTGAGGGAGCAGGTTCTCCCCTTTTTGCCCTTCTACTCTTCAGTCATGTGAGGACACAGCATTCCTCTCTTTTTCACCTCTTCTGCTATATGAGGAGGCAGCAAGATGCCATCTTGAAAACAGAAAGTAAGCCTTCACCAGACAACCCCAATCTACCAGCACCTTGATCTTGGAATTCCCAGCCTCCAGAACTGGGAGAAAATTAATTTTCATTCTTTATAAATTATCCAGTCTAAGGTATTTTATTATAGCAACACTAGGACAAGGATTAATAAACCTGACCAAATGGACATCTAGAGAATGCTATGCCCAACACCTGGGCATATACTACTTTTTGCAAACATACACTTATATTTACAAAAGTAGACCATGGAATGGACCATGAAGCAAGTCTCAACAAATTTCTGAGGACTGAGCACAATGTAACTAAATCAGATATACTTAAAAATAATAACTTTTAAGTTCTCAAACATTTGGAAATTAAGATGTATCATCATAGGTCACAGAAGAAATAATGAAAATTTAAAATGTTTAGAGCTAAATGACAGTGAAAATACTATACACTGAACATGTAGTAAATATAAGCTTTAAAATGTATCTATTAGTAAAGACAAAAATTGATTTAAGCATCTATCTCAAAATGTTAAGAAGGAAAGAAAAAATTGGAATAGAGAATAACAGAAATCAATGAAATGGATCAGACATATGAAAGAGGAAACAAAGCCAAAGTTGATTCTTTGGAATGATAAGCGATGGGACAAATAACTTATGGCAAAAATGAAAAGGAAATTCATGTAGATAAATGTTGAAGACATCTAACAGATAAGAGAAAATTTTTAGCAACTTAATACCTATCAATTTGAAAACATAAATGAAATGGACACCATGACATACCTGGCATCTTTGACACTCAGAGCAGCTTTAACAGTCTCATCTTCTATTCAACAAAATTATTTTCAGGAATAATCATATAATCAACCAAGTAATGATAACGGGAAAAAAAGCAAGTGAAAATTTTTTTATTAAATTTTGTATGCTAGTAAACACAGATATATGTTCAAAAAAATTTAATAAAATACATATTATAGAAAAAAATGAAAACTGGATCAAGTGTTTTAAAATAAATGTATGTTTCACAGTAGATGTTATCTTATGCTGTCTTAATTATTTTAAAATTCCTATTCCTGGACTATCCTGAAGGGATGAATTTAGTAATTTTGAAGTATATTTTTAGGGTAAGGAAGAAAAATCAAAAAAAAAAAAGATGAAAAATTAATGGATTAACACTTTTCAATTGCCTTAATGTTGTGTTGGTTTTGGACTTGTTTGTTTGTTTGAGACAGGGTCTCATTCTGTTGCCCAGGCTGGAATGCAGTAGTGCAATCATGGCTCACTGCAGCCTTGGCCTCCCAAGCTTACACCAGCCTCCCAACTCAGCCTCCTGAGTAGCTGGAACATAGGCATGTACTACCATGCCTGACTAAGTTTAAAGGTTTTTTGTAGAGATTAGATCTCTGTATGTTGCTCAGGCTGGCCTCAAACTCCTGGGCTCAAGTAATCCTCCAGCCTTGGCCTCCCAGAGTGCTAGTATTACAGGTGTGAGCCACTGTGCTCAGCTGCCTTAATATATTTTTAAAAGAAAAATACTTATGTTTACATATTTATCTGTCATAGTAATGAATACAAATATCATAATTTCCATTTTTGAGCCTAAATTTCTATAATTTTCTCGATGACTTTATCAAAATTTATCTTCTTCATTTATTCATGTCCATAGACAATCTGACCAGACTTGTCCATCTATTTCACTCAGTTAACTAAAACATTTTTTATTAATTTTAATTTTGAAAAGTATCTTCCATATGAAGGAAAAGATGCATAAGTCATTATAAAAAGTCTTAAATGCAATATTGAGCTTGGCCGCTATTCATAAAAATCTCACTTCACAATAAATTCCAGAAATGGCAATACTGCCCTTGCCTTTGTTTCTTTAGGATCCATTCTAACCACCTTCAAATATCATTATAGAGATTTGAAAACACCAAGTGGTCACAGAATGATAGAATTTGTGTAATTCAAGTTGTATTTCTTTGTATTTCCAATCACTGTGCTATCACTGTTAATTTCTAATATACGCTTTAAGCTCAGAAACATGTAGTAACACAAGAGTTAGAGACATTACCTACACCCAAAGCAGGCAAGCTCCAGTAATTCCCAACTGTACAAACTTACCCCAGAAACAAAGGTATACAGCTGAGTCCACGTGTTTCAAGGGCTAACTCTATAATTGCGAATTCTCCAAATTAACTTTTATTTAGAATGTAGTGTGTTTTAAAGAATAAGTTTCTTCAAGTGCCAATTTGAAGCTTACACACGTATCATGAAGATGCAACAGAAATCTTACCCATTATTTTAGAACTTAACCCAAAAGATGTTGGAATATTATTTGGAATCGCTGACATTTTCATTGATTTTACTGCTGCTTAAAAATTTTCTACAGTGAACTCCCTTATTGCACACATCTATGAGTGCACAGCTCCCACCACCCTGGCCTTGGTACTGAATGAACAAATTTCTAGAAAATTACAACTCATCAAAATTGACTCTGTATACCAGAACATAAATATGAGAATGTTCATAGCAGCATTTTTCATAATCACAAAAGAAATGGAAAAAAAAACACAATGTCCACCAACAACAGAAAGGTCAAATAGTCCATGTTACGGTCATACAATGGAATACTAAACAGCCAATCCCCCACCCACCTTCTAATAGTGTCCTCTCTCTTTTCTTTATAACATCTAATGCAATTTCTTCAGCTTCATTTATTGCATTTCCCCCACTGGCTGGGAAGATCCACGAAGTCAAGTATCAAGTCCCAATTTACAGCTAGCACTCAGCCTCATGCCTGAGACATGGTAGGCACTCAGAAGTCATTGAATTAATTAATTAATTAATTAATTAATTATGAGTGGTTACAGTTGAGCCCTGCTTGCCCAGGAGTCATTCCATCACTTTAAGGTGACTTTGTTGTGATCTACTATGTATTTATGTTTTTGTTTCATTCTCAAAGGAAAATCTTACTTTCCTCATTTCCAAAATATTGGAGGACCCTCCCTATATGCCCAAATACTGAAAATATAGGCAGTGGCTGATGCGGAATTGATTTACTCTTTAGACTTCTAACACTAATCGGAATGCAACAAACATAACTGATTAGCATTTACTGAGTGCTTACTCTTTGCAGACACAACTCTAAGACTCTCACATGTAACTCCTTCAGTATTCACGTTGATCATATATAGTAGGTACTAGTAATTATCATTGTGCAGATGAGGAAACTGAGGCACCAGGAATAATTTTTCAAACCTCAGACAGCTAGATAAAGTGGTAGAGCTGGATTCAAACCCAAAAGACTACACTGCACTATGCTGCATTAAACACTCAGGGTTGAAAATTAAATGATTAATTGCAGCTCACACCTCAAATTGGTTGCAGGTTGAACAGCATGGTCTGGGTTGTGTGGTGAAGAAAGACTGAGCTGATGAGCACCACATGGGGCCTGTGAAGCCAGGCTTCAGAAAGCCAGTCCTCATGCAGACTTCCAATAAAGAACCCTTCAGATCCCACTTTTTTCCTGTGCTGGGTAATCACAGGATTTACCTGAAGGAGCCAGGATTTTGTCTCTTGTGATCTTGGCTGGGGGCACAGAGCGCCTGTTGCTACTGAAGTCATCTATAATTAGAGGATTAAACATCTCACATTTGGGCTGACTGCGGGCATCCTTGACAAGCCGTCTTACTGATGGGTACAATGTCTCTGTGGTTTGTGGCTCCATGCAGAGATGGATAGAACTTCAGAAAAATAGAACAGAAAAATAAACTGCAGAAACCTTTCAAGTTTTCATTTCTGCCTGCTCAGGTTTTATTCCCCATTTTGAACATTTCATGCACCAGAGATACATGGTCATCCTTCTTCCTTCCTCTGCCACCCTGCAGACTGGCTGCAGCCCCACATCCACACAGCTCTTGCCACACTGCACTGGATTATATACACTCCAGGGACACTGTTGACTCATACCCATTTGGCATAGGTAAAAGCACTGGAGATTTCTTCCAAAGCTACTTTTCCTTTCACTGGCTCCTCTATATACACTGGCTTCTGAGCTGGGGCTGGTGTTTCTGCATTCCCTCAGGCTCTTAGGTCCCTAGAAGGACTGACCCTTAAATATTCAGCCCTCAGTATCTGACTTTTCTTCTAGTCAGCTACTGGGATACTGTCAAATTATAGCATACCTGTTATACAAATATCAAATAATATAAAAACATATTAAGGAAGAAGTAAAACTCCCCTATAATTCGACCCTCATTCTAGAAGTGAATGCTGTTATTAACTTGGTGCTGTTATTCACAAACCCCTTCAAAGCATACAAAAATTGAAGGGAAGGTAGATGTTAGCATATTATAAAATATTTCTACTAATTTACAATCTTATTTTCTTACTTAATGACATCTTATGGACATTTGTTCATGTCTGAATAATTTGAAAGATTGATCTACTTGTCCTTATTAATAGCTTCATAGTATTTCTTTAACTGTTATTTTAAGTTCAGGGGTAGAGGTGCAGGTTTGTTAGGAAACGTGTGGTGGGGGTTTGTTGTGAAGATTATTTCATCACCAAGTATTAAGCCTAGTACCCATCATTTTTTTTTTATTTTGATCCTCTCCCTCCTTTCACTCTCCACCCTCCAATGGTCTCAGTGTGTGTTGTTCCTCTCTCCATGTGTCCAAGTGTTCTCATCATTTAGCTCCTACTTATAAGAGCATACTATTTCATAGTCCAAAAATGAACCCATCTGAGTGAAGGGCATCACTACCCATCTAGATAAAAACTTAGCTGCCTTCCTTGACATCTCCCCAGATCCAATAATTACCAAATCCTGGTCAGTTTGCTTCCAGAATTCACTCAAATATACCCCTCCTTTCCATTTTTATCACTACCACTTCAGTCCAAGCTACCATCTTCTCTCACCTGCACTTCTACAGTTGTCTCTCAATTGGTACCTTTTTAAAATAGAGATCTAATCAGATCACCAAGCCCAAAAATCCAGGCCTTTTTGCTTCAAATGCATTATAATGCCTTTTCTGTACTCTTAACATATAGACAAGATGGCTTAACATGGTCCACAAACCCCTCATGGAAAGGCTCCTGCCGGTGCCAAAGGTAATAAATACACACTTAAAAATTTGATCATGAAAATCATCGTCAACTTGCTCTCCAAAAAGGCAGACAAAGTCATATCACCACCAGTGATACTGGAAAATGCAAGTAAGATGTGTTTTTGTAACTTCCTCACCTCACGCCACCACCACCATCACCATCCTATCCAGAAAAAAAATTCTGAGGGTCTAAATGCTGATTTAGCCAACATTATGTCTTTACATTCATAAAATAATATGATTTGAGGCAATTTCAAATTAATACAGAAAATGTTGTAGTAGCTTCAGTTCTGCCAGCTATGTTACCACACAAAGACTCAGTTGGGAGGTAATTACAAATCTTAGCATCCAGGGCCTCCCACAGACCTGCAAGTGGGTGGGTCTGCTTGGCTACAGAATACTTCCAATTTCAGTATCTCCAGGGCAGCCAGCTGGAGGCTACCATCTGGTTTGTAAGAGGAGGTCCCTGGATGGCTCTCTCTTCAGTCTGGAAAAGGGCTTGCTCTCCATTTCTTCTTTTTAACTCTTCTCTGGATCAGTTTGAGGCCACACCTTCCTCACACATTTTTTCCAGGGTTAATTCTTTACTAATCCTCAGCAAATCATGAGATTTCTGATCTAAGAAGAGAGTCACATTTTGAACCCATTTTTACACTGGATGCTGGTTCAGTCCCAACTTACTACTGCCCAATTATCCATAGTTTTTATGCAAGCAAAAGTAAAAAAAGCAACAGCTTAAAATTTTCCCCAAATATAGCGCCTGTATTTTATTCAGTCATTTATCCAATAAAGAACTGTGGGACACCTATTATATGCCAAGCACTGAATTAAGTGAGAGGAAAATAGCAAAGAAAATGACAGAAATAATCCTTGTTCTCCTTAGGATTGCAGCAAAGCAAAATAGTGTGTGAGGTAAATAGAGCCCTAAGACAATAAGTTATTTCTGACTTTCATAAAGGCCACATTCCTATCCTCATCATTCAATGTTAGGTCTCATCTAGAAAGGTTCATGAGTTAGCTATAGAGGCTGTACTTTGTTTTTCCAGAGATAACATCCTCAAACAAGATAGAACCTCTCAATTTAATGTCTTTATTTCTCAGGGGTTTTGTGCTGTTTTTCTTGCCTGCTTTTTGAAAACCTTCCTAGTTCTTGTGGTCAATTAAATTACTGACTCCAATTCTTTACCCCCCACCCCTCGTACTTACGCCCTTTGCCAAGTGACTTTGCAAATTTCTTCTACTGGAGGGCCTTGACCCTGGGTTTAGCCATGTGACTTGCTTTGTCCAGAGAGATGTTAGCAAATGTGACATGGGCAAAAACAAGGTGCTTCCTTGCATGGGCATGCTTTCTTATTTTTCTACTGTAACCATGATAAGATCATGCCCCAGGCAGTCCACTGATGTAAGGAGGGTAAAAGGTTAGTGGAGTAAACCTGAATCCAACCTGGAGTCAGGCCTGTTGAACCTAGATTAGCCCACCCCAGTCTACTGTCAGATGTGTGAGTGAGAATAAATTATTGTTGATTGAAGACACTGAGTTTGAGGTGTTTTATTACACAACAAGTGATTCATAGAGTCTCCTACCATTTGTATAAACATCCCTAAGTCTCTCCTCCCTAAAACTCCATTAGCCTCCCTCTGGAAGCCCAAACAAAAAAATGACCACGCTTTTAAGTTTTTTGACGGGAACCTACCCGTTAGGGAACCATAGCAAATCCAGTATTTTTACTAACAGATTGAGCTGTCCCTCTGTTCTCTCTTTATCTGGTAAAGCTGTTGTCTCAGCTACATTCTAGACTCCCTCCAACCAAATAGCCCAGGAATTCTTCTAGGCTCTTTCCTGGAAAAGCACCGGAAAGGTACTTTAAGTCTAGAGCAACACATAACTGCATTCAAAGTATGACTCTGGTGTTTATCAGCTGTGTGACCCTGAGCTTCAAGGTAATTTAAAGTCTCTGAATCTCATTTAACTTATCTGAAAAAATGAGGTTATTATGCATTTCAAATTAAACAATATTACCTATGTAAAAATCTTGGCTCTGGACTCAATTGTGGCATTCAATAAAAGTTGTAGAGTGTTTTTTTGCTTGTTTAATATTGTTTTATAACTGTCATTAATTTGTGGTTTTGTTTTCTATTCTTAGCTATCACCAACCTTTACTGTGTCTGGGGAATTATCAGAATTAAAGAAATAAAAAGAGGAATTCCTACACTTTCTAGAAGAAAAGAAAAACTGGGGGGAAAATGCCTTATACTGCCACTTCAAAACCTCAAAGGGAGCAATCAACATTGACTATGCAAAAATAAAGTATGTCAGCTCTTCAGGGTAAAGATGGCAAAAAGTAGCCAGACATGGTCTCCCTCTCTCATATCTGATGAAATAATCCAAAATTAGTAAACAATAATAATACCAACAAAAAAAAGAAAAATTCATCAACAACCCAAATACCTACAAACTTCAAAAAGCAGTGGCCAAGAAGTTAATCAAGTTTGTAGTGTGGAAATTACAGAGCCACACTACAAGTAACATTGCCCTCAGCTCCTAGAAACCAAACTGGGGAAAAGGTGAATCAAAAAAATCCTGAGACTTCCTCCAACAGCCTCCAGTGAGCCAAGTAAGTATCATGGTAAAATTCTCAAGACATCAAAAAGCCCCCATAACACCCAGAGAGGAATCTTGAGGTCTCCAAAGAAAAAGGAAAATGGCCTTCCAAGGTGCCATGCTGAATTTCGAGGATAATCGGAAGCTTAAATCTTCCCTAGGAGGCAGACACACTGACTAGAAAGTGTAAACACAGAACAAGGTACTTAATAAAATTCAGAAGATAGCCTAGAGCCCAGATCATGCATCCCCAAGAGAATTCTCCTCCATCCACCACCCTAGATCTTGCTCTGTGCTCTTGGGGAAATTGAAAAGTGAATAAAACTACAATTGCCCAGCCTTCAATCTGTAGCTGAGGAGAAAAACAGCTCTTAGTTATAGAAAGAATGGAGCCAAGGAGAATTCAGCCACACTGGATCAGAGAAAATAGAGGAATGAAGAGAACTGCCCTCATCAACAGGAATGAAAAAGGGGCTAGGAGCGGTGGCTCACACCTGTAATCCCAGCACTTTGGGAGGCCAAGGCATCAGGATCGCAAGGTCAGGAGTTCAAGACCAGCCTGGCCAATATTGTAAAATCCTGTCTCTACTAAAAATACAAAAATTAGCCAGGCATAGTGGTGGGCACCTGTAGTCCCATCTACTCAGGAGGCTGAGGCAAAAGAATCGCTTGAACCCAGGAGGCAGAGGTTGCAGTGAGCCGAGATCACACCACCACACTCCAGCCTGGGTGACAGAGCAAGACTCTGTCAAAAAAAAAAAAAAAAAGGAGAAAAAAAACAGAAAAAAAGAAAAGAAAAGAAAAAGGGTGGCAATTATACAATTACCAAAGCAAAAAGAATATAACATGCTGCTGACAAAGCACCCATCTTAGAAGAAATTCCTACAACTGATTTGGACTACAGAAAAACAACAGAAACATGAAATCAATCATCAAGAATGTGAAAATGAAATTTTAAAGCAACAGAATGAGACCAAAAGACCAAAAGAGAAATTATATAGCTATGAAATAACCTGAAGACAAAAGTCACATTATGAAAGAACTAATAATGCAATTTCAAACATCAACGAATAATGTAGGCCTGACTGAAGAATAAATAGCTGATTGAGGAAAAGATACTGAGATGATAAAAAAACAAATCTTGGGGAAAAAGATGACTTTTTAAAGCACTTAGATGATAGACAAAGGTCATCCAACACAGAAATTATTCCTGAAAAAGAACCCAAATCAGAATAAAAATATACTTGAACATATAACTCAAGAAAATTCTTTGCTTCAAAAAAAAACTAATACCATCTGCCTGTACTCCCAGTTACTCAGGAGGCTGAGGCAGGAGAATTGCTTGAGCTCAGGAGGCAGAGGTTACAGTGAGCGGACATCATGCCACTGCATTCCAGCCTGAATGACAGAGCAAGACTCCGTCTCAAATAAATAAATAAATAAAATAAAATAATAACTAATACCATCTGCCTGAAAGTTCTAGTATGGAATTATCAACAAGATATCACCTTCTTGCATCATTGAGAACCAACACTATTTTTTTAAAAAGCATCAAATACCTTCCAAAAAAGTATTGAACCACCTATAAGGAAGTGAATACCAGACATACAGATAACAGACAAACATCCTCAATATGAATGAGCATGGAGAATAAAACATCTAAAAGTTCGTTCTTTTAAAACCTTACCAATAATAAATTCAACCAATCAAAAATGAATAGAGGAGTTATGATAGAAGAAACAGTGCAAAATTCAACACCCAAAGACACTGGAGCAATGTTCACAGAGTCTTATGGGAAAGAAACTGGGACGTCAAACTTTTATACCCAGCCAGCTCAATGTGAAGACAATCAACAGAAATTTGGAAGTATACAAGAACCCAGAGAGCAAACTCCATGAGTGCACCTGGAAAAGAACTTCACAAGGAAATCCAGCAAACCACAAATGAACCATAATTTTAGAAAATAAGTAATTCAGGAAAGCAGAAGCTGTGGTACAAGGACAGGTAGGGAGCAGCAAATTCACTTAATTATAGACATTAAATAAACGTGATAATGATAGAATCATGGAACTATAACTGTAGAATATAAATCCTTTTACTGACTTTATAAAAATGTTACTAAAAAACTTAGAAGATGAGGGGAGTGGAAAATGAGGTGAGAGGAAGATTAAAAGTTTTAATTTTCTTATCTTTCATAGCAGAGAGTCAATCAATATATCTAAAATTAAACATGGATCTTTAAAAAAAAAAAACTCCAGCTTTCTTAATTTTTTTTATAATCATTTTGTAACCTTAGGGAGAACTTTCAGGATCTCATATCTCTGGTGGTAAAAAATTATCTGAATTTCCATAATTTCTTTGATTTCTCTTTGGTTTTTGTTTTCTTCTGTTAAATTCAAGAAAAATTCAATTAAATGCTTTTTATTTTTCTAAAAATGCAGAGTAAGACCCAATTTTTACTAACTTATTCTGCATTTTTCATTTCATTTATACACTTAAAGAGCTACCTGGAATGATTTTCACTTGAAGTTATTAGGCTACTCCTTGACAGTAGAATTTCAGACAATATTTTTGTTCTCTTTTTTTATTGCGCTTACATACTTTCAATCGAGCAAACACTATTGGTACAAAAACAAATTCCCAGAGTTTTAACTACTGAAATACCAAATTGCAAAAATTTGTCATCAAATTCTCTCATCTCTTTGTGCATGCCCCTTGCAATATGACTTTGCAGCTCTTGCATCAACAGGTAGAATCTATTTTCCTATCCCTTGAGCCAGAACTGGACTTATTATTTGCTTTATGCAATAGAATATGACAGAAATAATACATGATTTCTGAACCTAAGTTTTAAAAGGCTTTGTGGCTTCTTCTCTCGAATTCTTGGAATACTACCCTGAGGCTGCCATATGAAGAAGCCTAGGAGAGGCCCCGTGGAGCGGAGATGAGCTGTCCAAGCCCCACAGTCTAGACAACCAGCTGACAACCTGCGCTAACCAGCACATGTCTCCCAGTAAAGCTGCCAGATGACTGCAGCCACTCAGTGACCCCAGATGAAGTTGGAAGAAAAACTGCTAAGCACATATATCTATTTGCCTTTCCTCCCCAAGTCCATTGAACTGACATTAAAGAAATACAAAAGGAATAAAGTCATAAGAACAAATTCCAATGGCCAAGACTGAGTCACATGCTCATGTCTAAACTAATCCTAGTAAGGGGAATGAGGCCACAACAACTGGCTCATACATCATGATTCACCCTCTAGCTCTGGAAAGCAATCACCTTCCCTGAGTATGAGGGTTAGCAGATGCTAAGTATCCAAAATATTAGAGGTTTTTCAGAAAGGAAAAAATGAGGGTCACTCACTTCTACCAACCAATATTATGAGAAACATATGCCAGAAAAACCTTTCTAAGCAATATCTGAACACAGAATAAAATATCAAACTGATATTTATGGAGGAAGGAAGAAATACTTGATTATGAATGGATAAATAAATGAATGTGTGCAGGAGTGGATGAATTAAGCTGGGAGAGTTGAAGAAACAAGAGATTCTTAGCCTAGAGCAGGGTTCACAAATTTGAGTATTCATCAGAATCATTTGGTGAACCTGTTGAACCACAGATTGCTAGGACCCACCCCTAGGTGGGGAAAGAGGGGCATTTCTAGCAAGTTTCCAGTTGATACTGATACTGCCGATTGGAGACCACCCTTTTAGAATCCCTGCTGAGAGACGAGATCAAGTGAGGATGTGCTATCATGCAAGTATCTTTCTTTTTTTCATGCAAATATCTTAAGAAGTGCTGTGGCCCAGAGAAAGCTGGTTAGTTCAGCATGGCTCCTGAGTGAAGTGTTTGGCAAGTTACCTGCAGGTAGATTTTTGACTCAGCATAAGAACACATTTTTGAATAACAGGAGGTGTGTACCAATGGAATAGGCTGGCCCTCTCCACCCTCTCCTGCCTCTTTTCCTGCCTTCCTTTCATTTTCCTCCTCCCCATACTCTGCTGTTCCAACAAGTTTATAGCTCCAGCTGAGCGTGTAGATCTCACATTTCTCCAGTCAAAAACTTCTTTCTCCTAGGAACCAAATGTCAGCCATTTTCTGGATACAACTTTACGAAAGCAGAGAAAGAGTCAGTCTCTAAAATACCCATTTGTCTCATTTTGTGCTGTAATATTATGAGTTTTAACTCAGGTGAGCAGAGTGATCTACCTTTGATCATTTCTGTATGTTTATCCCATACTGTTAGTATCCAATAAAATACTTCTAAAATATCAAATCCCATTCTAACATGACACCATTTTGTTCCTCTGAGGAATTGCATGGACATCTCTAAAAATGTTGCTCTTGAAGGCGTTACCACACAGGAAATGCTGATAACACAATTTCTTAGCACACATCAAGTACACAGGTTACACAAAAGCAGATTCTATTTTAGCTTTTTTGAGAGGCTGTTTAAAAGTTAAGTTCCCCTTAATGAAACAGAAAGGAAAAGGGCTTTGCACTGCTTTTCTCAGCATCCCGGCTTTTCCCTCTTTGTGGCTTATGATGTTTTCCTTCTTCCTTGTGTTATCTGTGTTTCCTGCTCATCTCAACTCGACGACATGTTGCTGAGACAACTAAATCGCTAACCTTCTTAACTTGGCTTTTGTTATGTGCTTGCGTGTGTTTAGGAGGGATATTTTCATTTCTCTTAGAAGGCTCTGTGTCTGCTCTGGGAGGCTATTAGACCTGGAGGTGGAGAACAAGGGAGGCTTTTTAAGTGCTTCCTATTCAAATCGCCTTTTTACTCCCTTTAAACCCATCATTTGTATGTGGTAGGGCACTGGTGGAAGCTTCCCTGCCTCCTACGGTCAGGATTAATTTACTCAGTGATGTCATGCTTGTTCCAACCCAGACAACTCCAGGGAAAGGCAAGGTCTGAGAACAAGAAGCCCACAAAGTTTCTATCATTTCAGGTCCTTTATTTTATCTTCCCTCCCCTTGCCAAAAGGGGGAGGTGGGCACAGCTTAGCTGCAAAATAATTACTCTGTGCAGTCCCTTCATCTGTTTGATCACCTGATAAAATAAGATTTGGACGTAAGTAAGAACCACAGTGCCCTCAACACTGGCCTGCCTCAGCGCTGAGCCTGTCTTACTAACAGCCGCTTGTTTCTGTGTCTGTGCAGTCTCCCTGCGTATGCCACCCTCTACTGTGCTTCCCTTGAATCTAACTTTTGTCTTTTCTATCCTTTCCACTCTCATGCTTTCCATGCCCCTTCACATACTGAGTGGTCAAGAGAGCTCTTCCCACTGCAAAGTAAAATCAGACCCTAGAAAGCAACTCCTTAAGACACAATCTACATAATTTTTAAAGGTAGTTTTCAAAGCTAAAGTTTAGCTATCAACCCAAATTCACCTAAATCTAAATTGAAATGCAGAAAGGATATTGAATTTAGAAACATTTTTAGTCCCTCTTCAAAATATCTTACTTGGCTAAATTTTTCACTTTTCCAGCAGATTTTTTTCTTTGTTATTGTTTTTTTAATTTTACAATTGTAACTCAGGTGTCATCTCCATAATTGTCCCCAGATTTCCAACCTGCTGAAGCTTTCTTTCCCATAGCTGGTGGATGTCAGATTCTGGCGAATATCTGAGGACTTCCATTCTCAGGACCACCACGAGCTTTGGTTTCTACCCGCTACGAAATTCTCAATCTCTGTCACATATACACATCTTCTGTGCTGCATCTCTTATATAAGCTTCTAGTTCATTTCAGGGTGAAACACAGGCCCTTTATCTTTTAATTCTCCAAGTCATACTCCAGCCAAGACTGGTATGCATAGGAGACATACTAAGTTTTGGGTGATAGAGTCCATTAGGTCATCACATATAACATAGGACCTGTCCCACCACAAGACCCAAGGCAGATCCTGTCCTCAGTTTCACTCAAGGAAGGGCTAAGAAAGAGACAGATTATTTTTTGAACAACTAAATGTGATCTTAAAGCTTCTAGGAAAAGCTTAGCTTTCTAAAAGAGAAAGTAAATTGTGATTTTCAAGATCTAGAGGACTTAAATATAATTGGAGAAAGGAGCTCAGAAGGTAACCACTGCCTCACTTTCCAGAGAGAGACTAGAGAAGAAGCACTAGCCTCAGGGAGAGGCTCCACATCTAAAAGACCTTGGTGTGGCCGGGCACGGTGGCTCACGCTTGTAATCCCAGCACTTTGGGAGGCCGAAGCAGACGGATCACTTGAGGTCAGGAGTTTGAGACCCCCCTGGCCAATATGGTGAAACCCCATCTCTACTAAAAATTCAAAAATTAGCCAGGCATGGTGGCTCACACCTGTAGTCCCAGCTACCTGGGAGGCTAAGGCAGGAGAATCGCTTGAACCTGGGAGGTGGAGGTTGCAGTGAGTCGAGACCATACCACTGCACTCCAGCCTGGACAACAGAGCAAGACTCAGTCTCAACAAAAAAACAAAAACAAAACAAAAAAAGGCCTTGACATGACCAGAGAGCCACATGAGAAGGCAGGAGCATGGCCTCAGAGGTCCCCCTGAGAGGGAGAAGTATGATTCTCAGTGAACGGAGAATTTAGTTACAGACTCACTCCAAAATGTTCCCACTCCAGTTACAAAGATTATATGTCTATTCTTTTTTAATTGAGACAAAATTCACCATTTTAACCATTTTTATCAGACATTGATCTGCCTCTCTCTTGTGTCCATCTATGGTCCCAGAGAAACTAAGATTTTTGGAGAGTGGGCATGAAAACACCAAGAGTAGTTTACTTCTCAATGCCCCCTTGCCCTAGTGAGAGCTAATATATTTCTCAAGTGCCCCTCTCCAATATTTAGGATGATAGACTTTAGCTTCTCTTATGACAACATCACACCAGAGAATGTATCTCTGGCCTGTCAATCCCTCTTCTATTTACCCTATTAGTCAGCTTTACTACAGCATAATGCAGTAACAAACAGCCCCTAAATTCAGTGGCTTATAATAACAAAGATTTCTTTCAACATGTGAGAAATTTCAGTTATGGTGGTAATACTTAGAATTTAATCAGAAAATATGTGGAAAATGTTCTACTATCTGCCTCATTCCTTTATTTTTCCTTGTAGATGAGTCTTACTTCAATAATAGATTTTAAGTTCTTTGAAGGCAGAGATTATGCCTTATACCCATATTTTTCTCACTTTACCTGATGTGTGGTTAATTAAATATTTCTTGAAGGAACCAATGAAAAAATGAATCTATTGAGGAACTGTGAATAGGTATGTGAGTTAATAGGCATGAGACTTAACATTAGGCTTTCTTGTTAGAAGGCAATTAAATGCATTGACATTCATTATAGCCTGAATATATTGAGAATCTAATTGCTCACATGTTGCTCATGTAATCTCCAGTTTTTCAATGACAACTTGATGTCTTTCTGACATACTTATTGTACCTGGATCAATGGCTATTTAACTGCTAATTGATCTTTTATTAACATATAATAACTCTTATTAAATCTAAATTAAAGTCTTAATTGAGACACTTTATCTGCAGTGTTTCAACATACAATCCTCATAACGTGACGGATAATCAACAGAAAAGCTAGCAACATATTATCTGTCACCTTTCTCATTGACCTGAGAACAGATTTTCAGCTTGAAGATTTTTTTCACTTCATTAAGAAACCTGAGTGGCAGCTAAACCCAGGAATGCAACAACACCATGAAATTTTTCAGTTTTCACACACAGAACCAGTGCCCTAGCTTCTGCTTTCTTCCTTACCCCTCCACTGAGCCCACTTGGCTACCAACAGTAGACAGCAATAAATTACTGTTACTTTAAACACAAGCATGGCCAGCACAGCTACAAAAGAAGTTGCAGTAAACCATAAAGACAGCCTTCCTCACCCACCCCAACGACCCTCTCTTGGCTCCCTACTCTCTAGCACTTATGTATCCTTTTCTTCATCCAACTCACCCACTCCCCATCTGGCCTGGCTTTATTGAGCAGGTCTATGCTTCAGTAAAGGAGATGGTCCTGCCCCTTGTTCTGCCATTTGGGCAAAAGTTCCCCTTGCCTATTCAGCTCAATTTCCTTTTATTTACTCTTGTCTAATTCATGCACTGATGTTCTCAAACTCTGCTACCTCAGTGCTACTCCAGGCAACTAGCACTTATGAGATATATATTGTCCTAGTCCATTTTGTGTTGCTGTAACAGGATATCTGAGACTGGGTAATTTATAAATAAAAGAGATTTATTTAGTTCACAGTTCAGGATGCTGGCAAGTCCAGAATTGGGCACGTGCATCTGACTGACTTCTGGTGCGGGCCTTGTGCTGTATCATAACATGGCAGAGAAGTGAAAAGACAATCAAGCACACGCAAAAGAGAGCGACACGAGGAGAAACCTCACTTTACAACAACCTCACAGTAACTAATCCAGTCCTGCGAGAACTCACTCCTAGTATTCATCTATTCATGAGGGCTCTGTCCCCATAACCAAAACACCTCCCGCTGTGCCCCACCTCCAATACTGCCGCATTGAGGACCAAGCTTCAACATGAGTTTCAGTGGGGACAGACCATATCTAAACCATAGCCCATATCTAGGGCTAATCCTGAGCTCAGCCATCAGCTCACCCCTGTGCTGATCCGGATCCAGACTTGAATTCTGCTTTTCCTATGTGAGTCTCTGGATGATCATCCTGCCCATGGACCCTGTTTGTGGTTGTAGCATATTACCTGATTTCTGTTTTCTCAATATGGTCAGCCCTCTCCTGGTGCCTAGGACTTTGCTAGCTGTTCTCAAACGTTCCTGGGGCTCACAACATACCTAAATTTCTGAGGGCCACTTGTTTCTGAATCCCGCCATAGTTGTAGATAGCAGATAGCCGACCCAGCAACCACTCCCTCCCATGCCAACAAAACATCCTCTGCCAGATAGCCCATATGCCCCAGGGGAAGCAGATAGCTACTCCAACTCCAGTGATTGGCCTAACTAATCCAAAGGAAATCTCTTCCTCCTTGCTAGTGACTGGTTTAAGAATGGGTCATTGAGGATTGAGGATTGACTTGCTAGGGGCTCCTGGGAAAGTGTTTCCTTACTCTGCTGGGAGACCATCCACAAGAGACATTCTCACTTGTCCTCTGAAAATTATCATATCCATATATTATGCCTGGGGCTGGTTAATGACCTCATCACCAGTCTCAAGATAATGCTAGCATCCAGGAGAAGACAGAATGAAGAAAATCACACAGAAATGGAGCCAAAACCACTGGATAAAATTAACCCTGAAGTCAACCCTGCTTCTGAGTTTTCATTATATGACTGAATGAATTTCCTTTTTGTTTAAATCTGTTGTGTTAGGCTTTTCTACTATTACAGCTGAAAGCATCCTGGCTGATGGACTGTTTTCCACATGGTTCTCAGAACTCAGATTTATTTAAGTGGGACACATCCCTCACTTCCGCAATGCTCGATACTCTGGTCTTTTAATCTGGCCAATATCCCACTGCATCCATATTCTCTGCTGAATTGATCTTTCTTAACATGTGGGTCTATATTCAATACCTGCTGTCCCTCAGGAAGCACGTCTCATTCTCACTTCCAACCCTTCCCAGTCACTTGAGCCCTGCTATACAACAGTTTGAAGAGAACTCATGTAAAAGTACGTATTACAACTGCTGGGAATTCCAACTCAGTGTGAGGACCTACGCAAACACTTTAGAGTATATGGAGCTACAAAAGGTGACAAATTCTTCAAACCAAAGTCTTACAAATATAATATTTAAAGTGAGAATAGTAGGCATAAAGTCTAAAGATAAATGAGAAAATCTCTCTAACAAGTAGTGGCATTAAGTATATATTTGGCAAGATGGCAATCATATCACAAAAGAAAAAGTCTTCCTTGAAAGTAGCTATCAGAAAGTAACATTACCGAGATGATTATATATACATAGTAACATCACTGAGATTATATATATGTATATATGCATATATATACATATAGATGAATGATCTTTTTGTCAATATTTTTTCCATAATATTCGTTGACCATTTTGCTCAGAATGATCAAAGTGCACTTCCTGTTTTGAAACACGATGTAGAAAATGTGATTTTTGTTGACATTTCCATTTTCATAAATGGGGCTAAGGGTCTCAGAAAATGCTTAACTGAACCAGTAAAAAAAAAGTTTGTGGCTTTTTGGCTGGGCTCCTAGCAGAAGTCCTTTGCACTCCCCCTCTGCCTTTCTGTCCATAGAGGCATCCTGCTCTGATGAGCACTCATAAAACAGTGACTGCACAGATAGTCCTTGCCCTAATTCAGCCAGATGCCATCATGCATTAACTACTTCCAGAAGTGGGATGGGTTTTCACTGTAAAATGAAGCTTGCTTTGGAAACTAAGAACAAGCAGCATAATTTATGGGAGAAAATTTTCATTTGTATCCCAAACAGAGGTAAATATTATAGGGATAAGCTACATGAAATACTGATGGGAACCCAGTTTTCGGAATGACTTGGGTTCAAATCCTGATGCTTCACTTACCAGTTAAGTAAGCTTGAGCGGACTCAAGTTGGTGACTTAAGCTTCTGGCTCAGTGCCATCACCTATACGATGGTGATGATAACAGATAAATGGAGAGTATGATATTTAATATACATAAAGAATAGGACACAACACCTGGCGCAGAGTGACAAGCAATCAATTGTAGTTATGTTTTTTAGTTCATTTTTCTCATCCATAATAAGAACTAATGCCATCAGCAGGATAAATTAAACTGTAAAACAAACTATGTGTTTTAGTTGTCACCACATCCCCATTTGTGCTGTTATCCTGTCTTTTAGTGTCCACTCCTTCACTCAGATCCTAGGCCTGAGCCACTCGTTTCAGACAATCCCAGTGTCAGGAACTGTCCCTCACACTGTTCTCCACAGCAGTACATATTTACATGCCATTCTCTCCAACAGTCCTGCTCCCTGCTTCTCTAATAAGGAATAAAAGTTTTTATTTTCATTAAGGTGCCACTTCCTTAGTTAAGTGGGCATGTGTACCCTCCTATTTGAAACACTGAAAAATACCTGGCCTTAGGGCTTTGCATTTCCCAACTGCCCTCTCCTGCCCATTCCCCAGCACTATGGGGACCACTCCCACTTACTTTGAACACTCAGCCAGTTCTTAAGTTCTTTGACAAATATTTCCCTGACGTAAGCACTCTAGGAGGGGTTGGATGGCTGGGTGACTGACTTCCACAAGTCCCTACATTTACTTATCTCACAACCCTCATCACACTGGGTTGTCATTGTACTTTTACGTCCATCTCCTTTCACTCAGCTATGAGCTCCTCAAGAACAGGGACCACAGATTATGTGCTCTGTGGGCCCAGAGCTCACCGCGGTGCCCAGCAGGTTTCACTTCTTAATAAATCTGTATTAAATTGATGGGTAGTACATGGACTTTTTAATAAAAATGAAAAAAATATGATATATGTTTTCTAATCACTAACTACTATTATTGTCAAACAATTCAAATATAGAGTAATTTTTTATCATTACATCATTTGTTATTGAGGTATAATTTTCATATAATAAAATAAACAGATATTAAGTTTACAGTTTCATGAGTACTGACAAATACATTGATGTAACAGAATAAAAGTCCCCAAAGTAGGCCTCTATATATATATATGGTCAACTGGTTTTTTTACAAAGGTGCCAAGATAATTCAACAGGGAAAGAAAATATTTTCAACAAATGATGCTAGAACAATTGAACATAAGGGTGAAAATGAACCCCACTCTTAAAAATTAGACCGCATTATACATTAAAATTAGAGATGAATTACAGTTCTAAAAGTAAAAAATTAACTATAAAGATTTTAAAAGAAAATATAGAATAAAAATCTTCATGACCTTGGACAAGACACAAAAAGCATTAATCACAAAAGAAAAAAATCAATAAATTGCACCTCATTAAAAATGTTTAATTTATTCATCAAAGGACACTATTAAGAAAATCATAAAGGAAAATGACTTTTAAGACTTCAAAAGCATGCAGTTTTTCTACAGGTACTTTCAGTAAATTTCAACTGTCACTCTCAGACCTAATAACCCTTCATTCTAACTCCCTCTGTGAGTTGTAAATCCAGGCCCCCTGTCTTCCAGTCTTGCTCAAGACCCTTTCGGCTAAGGGCAACTCTTTTTTCCTTCCTTTGCCTTTGGAGATTAGAAGATAAAAGCACAATGGCAGATAAACTCTGTCATTCTCCCTGACTTCTTAAAACTCATGTTTGTCTCTCTTCCAGTCAAGTAAAAGGTAACACTTGGCAATCACATTTTTACACTACTATCTTCTCTAACTCATTTGACTGTTTCACCTCTTTTGAAGATTCCTATATGAGAACAAAATGATTCATACAGACAGATTAAATCATTTTTAACTAACTATGCTCCATAAAATCTGTCTTAAGGGAATATACATACTTCCTTTTGAATATTTTGCTAAAATAATTCTGAACATAAAAGAACTGTTTTTACACCAGAGTTATTCTACAAACAGTTTTAGCATGAGTGAAACTGAGTATTTTTATTTTAAAAAGTGTGAAGATCAAAGTAGATATTGTATGTGAAAGTACATTGTAAACTGCAACACACAAGAGACATATAAGATATTCCAACTTCCAGAAATATGGCAGAGCAGATATTCTGAAAGTCTGTCATTCTAAATACAAGTAGATCCTGGATAAACTGCCGCAAGCAAACATTTTAATTAGTTGCTGGAATCCCCAGAAAGTTGGAGAAATCCGAAAGATACTTTTTTTAAAAAGATAGCAAATTGAACCCAGTGTTGGGAAATTGGGCAGTAAGTGAATATGAAAGTTCTGCCCTGGTTAAAAATATTAACATTGCTAACATCAGATCTGCTACTGAGAAACTGAGCCTTCATCTTTGTTAAAGTGCTGAACCTGAGATGCCAGCATTATTCTGGCACCCTCAAACAGGGTAAAGTGTTTACAGGTCACTAATACTCCCTGGTTCCAGGCAGAGGCAAAGGAAAATCTTCTATGAAAAATCACATCGTTGTTACAGGCCCTCGGGAGTTTACACAAATTAGGAAAACAAAATATGAGCTTACAATAAAAAGTTACAAAACTCACACAAGGAAATAAGCAAGCATGAGTATAAATCAACAGAAAAATAAAACCATAGTTGGCACCCAAGGACTTAAAATAGTCTCAAAAGCAGGATTTAAAATAGCTATTATGAAATGTCTAACAAAATAAAAGATAAAATTTTTAAAGTGAACAAGTAACTAGAAGGTATAAAAATGACCTAACAGATTTTTTAAAGTTAAAACAACTTTTAGAGATTAAAATACATTAAAATTAATGTTTAATTAATAGGTTAAATAGCAGGTTAGTCACAACTGAAAAAACAATTATGAATCAAAACACGGAGCTGAAGAAACCTCAGATGAGATGAACACTTAAGAGGTTAAGAGACGTGGGAGAAGAGTCACAGTGAACCTGTGGTATTAAAATTGATTGGGTTGGGTGAGGGGGCAATTAGGAAAAAAATAACTAAAAGTTTCCTTGAAGGTGGGGCAAAAATAAAAAAGAAACACTGATCCAAAACAATCCATAAAAATTTAGAATTAATAAGATAGTTTACTCAAGTGGCTAAATTTAAGATCAACATATAAAAATCAATTGTATCTCAATATGCTACCTTATGTTTGTATTTAAGAAAGCTCAAAATGTTAACAATGTTAATTATTCCCAAAATGTTCTATGACTTCACTGCAAATTCCAATCAAGATTTATGAAGAAACCTGGCTAGCTGATTCTAAAATGTATATTAAAGGTCAAAGTGTGCCAAGACGTTCTTAAAAGAACATATTTGGGGAAACTGTCTTATCAAATCTCATGACTTCTCATAGACTATTGTACTGAAGATAGGGCAGCATTGGCACAGGAATCAAAAAAAACGGATTCATGGAATAGAAACCCCAGAAACAGCCACTGCATATGTGCGGGAACTGTTCTACTCCAGCATCGCAAGCAAGAGTGTCATCACTTCTCATTGGTTCTAATGGACCAATCACTGCATATGTGCGGGAACTGTTCTACTCCAGCATCGCAAGCAAGAGTGTCATCACTTCTCATTGGTTCTAATGGACCAATCACTGTGGCCTGCAGCTCTGGGCATCTGATGGCTTAGTTGTGCCAGCACCACCCCTAGGGCCAGAGAAGGGTCAGTTTCAATTAAACCACAAGGACTGAGAATAGGGAAGAGGAAACTCCCCAAAAGAAAAGAGGTGCACTAATAAGCAGGAAAGAGAAACGGATGTCAAAAAGTAAGTGTCCACACATGCTGCAGACCAGTCCTCACAAAAGTGACATCCTTAGTGATGACAGAACATGGATGTTGATACAAAGTATCCATGCATGTAGATAGAAAGTATTCAAGCATGGCCACACAGGGATGCAGACCTACACCTGAGGAGGGGGCTATCCATTTCACTCGTGGCCTCACTTCATCACCATGCTGTGCTTACAGGGGCATTCCTGAGTCCCATTCTTGGTCCCTAAATCAGCATCTGAAAAAGCATCTTTTTTTTTTTTAACCCAAGCCTCTGCCTCAATATCTCCAAACATTTTTCTCAAACAATGAATTTTCTTCTTACTGATTTATTGACGCATTTCGCAAAGTATGTTGCATAGAACCCAAGTGGTTGGGATGCTACTGGGTATTATACGTTCTCTTAAATCCATTACTAAATAAGTCTGGGAACAGTTCACTTAAGCGTGATGTTTTAAGACTGCTGTGTCACTAGACCCTGGAAGCTTTCACATGACAAATGGGCATTGGGATCTTCTAGAATGGGACCCAGTACCTGAACTTCTAACACACACCCTAACAGTGACCCAAATTGCCCTCCCTTCTCCAGGTGATGATGGCCATCAAAAGTGGATCTTCTTCCTCTAGGGAATAGTTTCCTCTTGGATGTTCCCCACACTAGAGGCACAGGAACATGTTCAGAATCGAGAGCTTAATCAGTGCCAGGCCACAGAGCCCATCCCATTTTCTGGCCATTCCACTGTTCCTCGGGCCTCATTTTATCTGCCTGGAGCAACTGACGACAAAGCACAACTAGAGAGTTAGTTTTTTATCTTTCTAACTTTTCTTTGATGGGATTATATTATTTTTATAATAAAATGTTAAAGTATTTTTAAACATAATCTTACTTTAGTATTAAGAACTGTCTTTCCAAATAAACCTCTACATAAAATTTCACTAGCAGCCCCCTCAGGAATTATTGATTTGAAATAGAACACAGGATTAAATCCAAGGACCTGGGTTCCAGTCCTGGCTTCCAGCAGTGTGAACTTGTAGAGCTTCATTAACTGTCGAACCCTAGTTTTCTCATCTGTAAAGGAACATAGTGTTATGTACCTGAGGCACTGTTATGATTATGTTATCTGTATAAATATATTCAATCCTCACATCAACTGTAGGAATTTAGTATCATCCCCAGTTAATCACTATTTCCTTTTACAGAAAAGTGACTGAGACATAGACAGGCTAAGTAACTTGGCCAAGACCACACCCAGCCTGGATTTGAACATAAAGAGCTGTTCTGAGCCTACACTCTTGACCAGTATGTTGTAATGCTTCCTAACCAGAATACTACGCAAATTAAATAAGACCATGTGCCTTAGTCAGTTTTCTGTGGCTTATAAAAGAATATCTGCAACTGGGTAATTTACGAAGAAAAAAAATTTACTTCTTAGTTTTGGAGGCTGAGAAGTTCAAGGTTGAGGGGCTGCGCCTGGTGAGTCCCAAAGCAGAAGACTCTGAGGAGTCCCAAAGCAGCACAGGACATCACATGATGAGGGGACTTAGCATGATAGCTCAGGTCTCTCTGATAAAGTCACCAGCTCCATGCCCATGATAACCCATTAATCCATGAATGCATTAATCCACTCATGAGGGCAGGGCCCTCATGACTCAATCATTTCTTAAGGATCCCACCTCTCAATACTGCCACTTTGGGGATTAAGTTTCAATGTGAATTTTGGAGGGGACAAACATTCAAACCACGTATATCGAGGGTTTTGCATTTCCCTACCAATTACAAGACTATAAGTGTCTGGTAGAAAGAGACTGTGTTTTTACCAATCTTGTATCCTCTTTGCTAGGTTTAGTTTCTGTCAATATACAGTTAAAGTACTACAATATTGAGAGATTTCTCAATATCAAGTGGTTAGTAACAAGCCACTGCCTTAAGCCCCTCCCACAAGATTTCCCTGCTCTCCCCAAATCCAGCAACTAAGAGTTAATTCCTGGCATAGCAGGAAACTCCAGTCCCTGCTCCAATAACTCCACTAAATCTTCCACCTGGTAGGTGGGCATCTGGGTCTCCTGGGGTATAAATGTTTGGAATATCATCCCACAGATGAAATAACAGTAAACATGTGTTGAGTGAATGCAGCTCAAGAAACAAACCCCAAATCATGTCCTTGCTAAATGGTAGATATAGAATTTGGACCCAGGTCTGAGTCCAAAGCCCATTATCTGTGCCTCAGGAGGCAGAACCCTCACATGCATCAGCGTCTGAGACAATTGAGGCCTGAGAGTCAAAGCAGAACTTACTGTTTACTATGGACTCAAGAACCTAATGAAAATCCCAACTCTTATCTGCCCTGCAAGTTCAGCCCATCATCCTGTCTCCCTGGCCCTGCTGCTACCTCTCTCTCCACACTCCAGCTGCAATAGCTTCTTTCTTCTCCTTGGCCACATTTGGTTTCTGCAGCTTGGAAAGCTCTTCCAGTAGATTCTCACATTCTGGCTTCTCATCATTAAGGTTACATCTGAAATGTCACCTCCTCAGATAGACCTTCCTAGACTACCAGACTTGAGGCTACTGTTCTCTCAACCACCATATCCCTGTCACAGTCAATCTGAAATACCACCTTTTTTTTTTTTACTTCTTTCCCACTTCCATGAAAACTTAATGAGGCCAGGGACAAAGCTCTCTGCTGTATCCATAGCTCCTAGCACATTTCAGGACAAATGAAAAAGGAGCAAATGTAGATGTTCAGGCAGTGTTATCCAACTAGTTAAAGTGGGCCAAGGCCAGACAGCTCTGAAATACAGGAGGAAACACCCAAGGAAGCCTGATTCTCACAGCGATTTATCCACTTGCCAACATCAAGTGAGCAACCAGGCACTATCCTAGGTACCAGGGATTCACAGGGGAACAAGCAGACAAAAACCTCCACCTTCATGGAGTTCTTCCAATAAAGGGATTTAAGCAATAAATAAATATATTACACAGCACATGGTGAAAGTGCTAAGAAAAAAAAAAAGCAGAGCAGAGTTAGGAAGTGTAGGGGTTGGTGGGGAGTATGCAATATTAAATAGGGTAAGGGCCGGGCGTGGTGACTTACACCTGTAGTCCCAGCATTTTGGGAGGCTGAGGCAGGTGGATCACCTGAGGTCAGGAATTGGAGACCAGCCTGAACAACATGGCAAAACACTATCTCTACTAAAAATACAAAAATTAGCCAGATGTGGTGGTGCACGCCCATAGTTGCAGCTACTTGGGAGGCTAAGGCAGGAGAATTGCTTGAACCTGGGAGGCAGAGGTTACAGTGAGCCAAGATCATGCCATCCAGCCTGGGCAACAAGAGTGAAACTCCTTCTCAAATAAGTAAATCAAGTAAGCATTTAGAGACCCGAGGAAGCAGTGCATAGCAGAACCGAGGAAAAGCACTCTATATAAAGGGAATAGGAAGCACAAAAACCTTGGTACAAATATGTCTGGTATTTTCTAGGAAAAGCTGGAAGGCCAGAGTGTCTAGGACAGTGAAGGGGAGAGTAGTAGAGGATTAAGACATAAAAGAAAATTAACAAGGGATGTAAAGGACCTCTTCAAGGAGAACTACAAACCACCGCTCAAGGAAATAAGAGAGGATACAAACAGATGGAAAAACAGTCCATGCTCATGGTTAGGAAGAATCAGAATTGTGAAAATGGCCATATTGCCCAAAGTAATTTATAGATTCAATGCTATCCCCATCAAGCTACCATTGACTTTCTTCACAGAATTGGGGGGAAAAACCACCTTAAATTTCATATGGAACCAAAAGAGAGCCCACATAGATAATCCTAAGCAAAAAAAAAGAAAAAAAAAAAAAACACACAAAGCTGAAGGCATCACACTACCACTTGACTTCAAACTATACTATAAAGCTACAGTAATAAAAACAGCATGGTACTGGTACCAAAACAGAGATATAGACCAATAGAACAGAATGGGGGGCCTTGGAAGTAACACCACACATCTACAACCATCTGATCTTTGACGAACCTGACAAAAACAAGCAATGGGGAAAGGATTCCCTGTTTAATAAACAGAGTTGGGAAAGCTGGCTAGCCATGTGCATAAAGCTGAAACTGGACCCCTTCCTTATGCCTTATACTAAAATTAACTCCAGATGGATTAAAGATTTAAACATAAGACTTAACACCATAAAAACCTAGAAGAAAACCTAGGTAATACCATTGAGGACTTAAGCATAGGCAAGGACTTCATGACTAAAACACCAGAAGCAATGGCAACAAAAGCCAAAATAGACAAATGGGATCTAATTAAACTTAAGAGCTTCTGTACTGCAAAAGAAACTATCATTAGAGTAAACTGGCAACCCAAGAGAATGGGGAAAAAATTTTGCAATCTACCCATCTGACAAAGGACTAATAACTAGAATCTACAAAGAATTTAAACAGATTTACAAGAAAAAAAAACAACCCCATCAAAAAGTGGGCAAAGGATATGAACAGACACTTCTCAGAAGAAGACACTTATACAGCCAACAAACACTAAAAAAAAAAAAAAAAGCTCATCATCACTGGTCATTAGAGAAATGCAAATCAAAACCACATTGAGATACCATCTTCCACCAGTTAGAATGGCGATCATAAAAAATCACGAGACAACGGATGCTGGAGAGGATGTGGAGAAATAGGAACACTTTTGCACTGTTGGTGGAAGTATAAATTAGTTCAACCATTGTGGAAGACAGTGTGGTGATTCCTAAAGGATCTAGAACTAGAAATACCATTTGACTCAGCAATCCCATTACTGGGTATACCCAAAGGATTATAAAACATTCAACTATGAAGACACATGCACATGTATGTTTATTGTGGCACTGTTCACAATAGCAATACTTGGAACGAACCCAATGCCCATCAAAGATAGACTGGATAAAGAAAATGTGGCATATACACATCATGGAATACTATGCAGACATAAAAAAGGATGACTTCATGTCCTTTGCAGGGACATGGATGAAGCTAGAAACCATCATTCTCAGCAAACTAACACAAGAACAGAAAATCAAACACCGCATGTTCTCATAGTGGGTGTTGAACAATGAGAACACATGGACACAGGGAGTGGAACATTACACACTGGGGCCTGTCAGGGGGTGGAGGTATTAAGGGAGGGATAGCAGGGAGTGGGGGGACTGGGGATGGCCAACATTAGGAGAAATACCTAACGTAGATGATGGGGGATAGATACAGCAAACAACCATGGCACTTGTATACCTGTGTAACAAACCTGCACGTTCTGCATGTACCCCAGAACTTAAAGTATAATAAGAAAAATAATAATAATTCCTTTAAAGCCGGGCGCAGTGGCTCAGGCCTGTAATCCCAGCACTCTGGAAGGCCGAGGCGGGTGGATCACGAGGTCAAGAGATCGAGACCATCCTGGTCAACATGGTGAAACCCCGTCTCTACTAAAAATACAAAAAATTAGCTGGGCATGGTGGCATGTGCCTGTAATCCCAGCTACTCAGGAGGCTGAGGCAGGAGAATTGCCTGAACCCAGGAGGCGGAGGTTGCTGTGAGCCGAGATCGTGCCATTGCACTTCAGCCTGGGTAACAAGAGCGAAACTCCGTCTCAAAAAAAAAAAAAAATTCCTTTAAAAAAAAAAGACATAAAAGAAAGATGAGGTAAGTGAAACAGAAGCCATTGGAAGGTTTTGGAGAGAAGAGAAACATGTTCTGCTCTTGAAGCATAGAATAGAATAAGGGTACAGGGGAAGAGAGCTGAGACACAGAGAGTAGTTTGGAGGCTATTGCATTCCAATAAGACATGTGAGAGTGCCCAGAGTGATCACGGTGACATAGAAAGAAGTGGTGGAATTCTGAGTATCTGAAGTCAGCTCCTGAAGTTACAGCCAACAAATGTGGAGAGAAAGAGAAGAGCCATAAGCAACTGGCAGAGATTCCTTGAACCTTTTTGCTAATGACGGCACAGCATGGGAGCAGAGAAGGCTAGACCTATAGATGGTGTAGAAGAGTAGGTAAAGTGAGAAAGATGAAACCAGGACTGTGCCAAGGGCCTGAGGGGCCATGGAGAGACACAAGACCAGAAAAGAGAGAAAAGGAATAGGAAGCATGGAGAAAGTCTCTCCCACTGCCCCGGCCTCAGAGAATCTGTGTCTCTAACACAACCTTTGGAGAAGGCAAACACCCTTACAGGCAAGGCCAGCTTTCATGGGCATGAAACCTGTGAAGTCACACAGCGTCCCTACTTAAAAGGGATCCTGTGCCTAGTTTAATGCTTTGCTGTCACTGTCTTGAAATTCTTAACAATTTTAAGTTAAGAATTTTCATTTTTGCATTTTCATTTTTGCACTGAGTCCTGCAAACTATGCAGCTAGTCCTGCATAACTTCTCCACTTACTGGCTGCCACATTTATAAGGGAATTCTCCACATGGGACATTTGTGTGAAATGCTGAGACGATGCTGTCGGAACAGCCTTTGGATATCCCCAGGAAGGAGATGCCGTGTTTGCCTGTATTCCGAGCAGCACAGTGATGACTCTGGGACATTAGCACACAGCCCTGGACCAAAAGAACTCATTGGCCTCTTTAAAGGAAAAAGGACAAGAACAACACAAACAATGTCTCTGGTGGAAAAATACAGCATTCCATCTTTCCATAGTTTATCTCGGCCCTCCAAAAACAGATGCATCAAAGAATGGTCCCAGCAACCAAGCTTGTCATTTTGATTGGTGCCAAAAATCAGGACCCAGTCATGGTCTTATGATCGATTCTGAGGTGCAGAAAGGAAAACATTAATATTGATTTATCTGTTCATTCTCTTTATTCACTGTTCATCCATTTAGCCAGACAAGCTGTAGCAACTAGACACTAGAAAATTAAATTTAAAACAACTCCTCTATTCTAGGTAGACTCATTCCCCTTCCCCCTGTTTCTGGAACTGTAGCTACAGCAAGATTTTGTTTTAAAAATATCATGCAGTCCACTGAGAGGGAAAGGGAGAACTCACAAAAATAATATTGAAATAATGTAAACCAAAAAACTGCAGGACTGACAGAATTTGTTCCTTTATGGATGGCTGTTTTGGCACCATTGTGGATTATCTCAGAAAATCAGAAAAAAGAGGCAATAGCAACTTATTAAGTAAGTAGACACATCTTGTAGCATCAGAATAATAAAGCCTACATCAGCCGCCCGACATCACAAAACATGAGGCAGATCATCTTCCCCGTGATCTGCACTAAAATACAGAAGCCCAGAGTGTTTACATTGACTGAGGCATTTTTAATATAGAGCTAATCAACTAATAACTGAAAATGCATCAATCACCTACTAGGCACAAGCAATCATATTACTGAAAAGGATTAGGCATAGCACCAAGCTGAATCTTTCATAACTGTTCTGGTTCATGTCTCCCATTCTAGACAAGATATTGAATGGTTTTCAACAATTACTGTCTCACTTACAAACATGTCCCTGCCACCCAACACCAAAGCTACAAATTTAAGGCTCACCATAGCCCTAAACCCTACAATGAAATGATGCTATGACTCTCTCTTCCCCTCTCTCCCTCTTTCTGACACAGAGAGAGAGAGAGAGAGAGAGAGAGAGAGAGAGAGAGTTGAAAAGCAGAAAGTGAAAACAAAAAGCCAGATATTAGAGAGAGGCTAAATAACTGGCAGACTACCAATACAATTGAGTACTAAGCAGTCATTCCAATGGAAAGAAGCAGAATCACACGCCTCCAGCAGAGCATGAACCAGCATGTACCCAGATTATACTAGCAAAAGCTGTTAGCCTAACTCTGTCCAAGGGAAGGTACTGGAACCTCTTGCAGTGAACTGTGCAAATATCGCCTCGTGGCCACTTCACTCTGCATGAGAAGTGTGGTTACCTCTGAATGAGTCCATCAAGATGGAAATGTTCATTTATATGAACAGAAGAGTGATAATCATTCGGAAAAAGAGGTGCTTTGGTCTGAGGCCACTTAGGCCTACCTAGTATCCACTAATGTAGTTCCCCCACTAGATTAGCTTCATTTCCTAGGAATCTATATTGGGGTTTGGGGATACAACTCAACTAATAGCAAACGGTCATTCTCCTTGCTTTGCTGCTGTGGTGCATATCTCACTGTAGGTCAGATTTTTCCATTTCTTCCAAAACAAGGTCCAAGAAACCCAACCATGTCACTTGCTACTGTAAGCAGCAAGAGAAAAAAACACTATAAGAATTAATTTATTTGCTTATAAGAATTAATTCTCCATGAGTTAAAATGACAAACCAAGACAAAACCTGGCTTTACTTGGCAATTAACTAATGAGACTTGAATATATACAAACCGATGTCCTTCCTCCAGCAGGTGTTTTTGGCAGAGTAAATTAGCAACAGGGGATAAACTTTGTGTTTTTATGATTCAATTTTCAGTGCATAACCTTGTTTTGAGATAATACAATTGATATACTAAAAAAAGACTTTCTTTCAGTCAGATCTTTACCTATGTTATTAAAATAAAAGGTTATATTAAAGGAAATGTATTTCCCCTTGCCACTCCTTTGTAATACATTAAGTACTTTGAAAGTCATTACTTTTTCTCTTCTAAAGAGAATTAAATTTAAGAGGGACTCTTATCTAAGTTATTTTAGATTCGGAAAGTAATTCCCAAGGTAGGCCTGTATTCATTTCAAGTGAAAATTTTACTTAAACCGAGGCAGCCACATGATTAAAAACAAAGGTACTTTGAAATGTTTTAAAATCTATTTTGCAAATTAAAAAAAAAAAGTGGTTCTAGAAAAAAATCTCACTTCTCCTGAGATTGTTTCCAAAAACAACCCTCTGACCCAATGCTGACTATGCCCTTGTATATTGCAGCTCTGGAATCAATTCTGTTTGCAAGACTACAGAGTAATCTTCTCCAAAACTGCAAATGACATTGGAGATTGTCCAAATCTTCTCCAAAACTGCAAATGACATTGTTTCACTTTTTTACCTTAAAGATGGTGGAACTATTGTTTTCCAGATGATATACAGTGTTATTTTTTAAAATAATGCACATTTAAGCAAGAGAACACATCCAGCATCACTTGGGGTCCATTGTTAAGTCACTGATATTTATTAGCATCTTTCTCCTTCCCCTGGTTTTATGGTAAGACTTGTTTTTTAATACAGTAGAGCCAACATACTTAAAAATGAAGAGTGTACATCATATCCACCAGAACTGCCAGGCAAAGAGCATCTTCCTATGATAGCTGGTTACAGACCTGTTTCTGGTTACTTTTCTTAACTCAGATGATAAACCAGCGTTGATAGATCATGAAGCAGTCCTTTCAGAGTTTTGCCAGAAACTAGAAACAAGAAATTGAATCAGTGGTCAAATTCTGACCAGAGCCATCAGAACCATTTTCTTTTGTAGATGATTTTTACCAAAACTTCAAGGAAGGGATGCTTCCTATCTCACAGAAAATGTTTCAAAGAGGAGAAAAGAGAAAGCCATCAACTAATTTTACTAAACTAATAACAAATTTGAAAACAAGAGAAATATAGAAAATAAAGGACAATTATAAACCAATCTTAATTATTAACATAGATGGAAGACTCCTATTAACATTAATAAGTCAAATCTGATAGTATAATTTTTAAATTATGTCATAATCATTTGAGGTTCAGCTTAAGATGCAAAGGAAGTTTAACCTCAGAAGATCTATTAAAATGTAACTCACATTAATGAAGTAAAGAAAGAACCTCAATTGGTGCTGACAAATCATTGTTAAAATTAAACACCCATTTATGATTTTTAAATGCTCTTAGTGAACTCTGAATAGAAAGAAATTTTTAATATAATAAAAACATTTTCACCAAAAACAGAGCAAACATCACTCATCATGATAGAAATTTAGAAACATTGCTATTAAAGTCAGAAATAAAATAAAAGTGCCTGCTCTCCCTATTACTGTTCAATATTGTTGTGGAGACAAGGGGTAGAAAAACAATATCAAGAGGAGATTTACTCATATAATTAAATATTATCCAGAAATTAAAATGAATCAACACACACATCTCAACAAGGAAAGATGTGAAAGAGAAAATGTTGAGTGAAAGAGCAATGAAAATACCATAAACACCACAATGATCCCATTTGCATTTAAGTAACAATAATAATGGCATTAGCAGTACTGCAGGCTTTTTTTGAGGGGAGGAAAATAAACCAAGGTCCTAAAGTTCCCTTTCCTGGGGAAAGAGGAATGTGAATGGTACCGGGGAGGAGAAAATAAAGAAGCTTTTAATTATAGTTGCATTCTTTTTTTTTTTTTTTTTTTTTTTTTTTTTGAGACAGGGTGTCACTCTGTCCTCCAGGCTAGAATGCAATAATGCAATCTCAGCTTACTGCTTCAGCCTCAACCTCCTGGGCTTAGACAATCCTCCCACCTCAGCCTCTGGAGTAGCTGGGACTACAGGCATGTGCCACCATGCCCAGCTAATTCTATAGAGATGGGGTTACATTATGTTGCCCAGGCTGGTCACAAAGTCCTGAGCTCAAGCAAAATCCACCTGCCTCAGTCTCACAAAGTGCTAGAATTACAGGCATGAGCCACCACACCCACCTCTATTTCTTTTAAATGATTTTTTAAAACCTAAAGCAAAAACGACTGTTAGTTAATTCTAGGATGTGAGTACCCAAGCATTGATCTTACATTGCCCTTTCTATTTTTCTGTATTTTTCTTTTCTGGAAAGGAAAGAAGGAAGGGAGAAGAAAAAACAAAAGACTAATGCTGCAACCACAGCCTTTCCAAGGGCCTGGGCCAAAGGGCCATCTTGTCCTGGCCCACTCCACTTGGCCCCTCCTCCTAACCTAAGTCTTATCTTCCTCTTGTTCAATCCACTGCTCACAACAGAACACAGCCGTTCTCAAAGTATATGTTTTCTTTTTCAAATAAAATCCCTTTGTAAATCTTAAATTTTTTGCTTTCTCAACATAGTCCATTGAATTTGGGCTCCATCAAAAGTCTAGAGTAAGAAGGGTGTGTTACCTTCTTTTAACAGCAGAAAACCGAGGTTGTAAAATGAAGGTTTGAGAAAAGGCTTAGTAATTAAAACAAGTTAACTACTCATAATAATACTTAGTATAGCTATTACTTTAATATAAAAAAATGTAAGCAACAATCGACTCTCTCTCACTCATTCTCATCTATATTTGGCAAAGTGCTGCCATGCCTGAGGACTCTACTCTCACCTGGTGGCAGCTACCTCAAAGACAGTTAAGTGTCCAGGAGGAAATCAACATGACTTGGAGTTGCTCTGTCAATATCACCTAAAAAGTGACAGTACACATAATAATCATCAAGGGGCTTGGGAGTGGGTGATGCTGAGAAGGCATTGGTTCTGTTTAATGTAGAGATTTGCCCTTGGCCACGAAAGAGCCTGCTAAATGCTCGTCAAGTGCACATTCACAGCTTCTGCAGAAACCCAAAAAGCTGAGCCTACAGATACCAATGCATATGGTCTTAGATAGACTCAAAATAGTTCATCATCAAACTCTTTCATTTGATTTGGAACTGGAAGAAGAATTGCAAAGAAGGCATAATGAAAGGTACTGGACAGTTATCCTTTCTCTATTTAAAAAAAAAAAAAGACTCTAAAGCTTGGTGAGAATGTGGTGTGCTTGGGTTCAGGTCAGTGCTTATATTCACTGACGCTTGATGGATTTCTGGCTTCAAATGTTTTATCAAGACAATCCACCTTGTAGCAATCTCCAAAGAAGACTGTGTGGCTCTATTAAGTCCGCAATTTGCTTTCTAAAAGTGACTAAATACGCTTTTTCACAACAACGACAAGTCATCTCCCTCGTGGAGCCAACAGAGTTTGTTACCCAGCTTCCCCTGCTTTTCAAAGCCAGCCATCAAAAAGCAAAGGAAATGTCATGACTTTGGAGCGGTCAGAAAGCTCTTAAGTCACAGTGCAGGCTATTTCTCCTTTTGTGGCACAGAAAAGAGTGGACAGACACAATGAATAAATAATCCCATTGTACTCACAAATGTGTAACAATCCTTCAAAATGAGGTGAGGAACAAAGATAGGAGATAGCAAAGCGGCCTGGGTCTTAACAGAACAGCTTGCAATTCCAGGGCCTAAACCGCTTTTGCAAACATAAACACGCACACAGCAACCATGAGAAAATAAAAATTAAAAATGGCATCCAATTCAGAATGCCAAGAGGCTCAGCCTAAATGGCCTTCTGCGTAATTCACTTTGGACACGTTCAGCCTCTGTAGGTGAGGGCAGCAGGTCTGGACCAAGGTTAATACCTTAAATGGTTCAAAATAACTGACTTTGAAATAATCAGCAGGGTCACCAGTTGTTGCTAAAAACACCTCTTCATCTTTTTTACTTCACCACAGCCTTTCCTTTTCTTTTTAAATAAGTCTGGTTGTTTTATGTTCCAGAAGTTGTCCATGGCCTTCTTTTTTCATTGCTGGTGACCTGCAGTCACCTCTTCCCCACCTTGAAACACAGAATCTAGGGGCAAACAGCAGAGTGTGTGACCACCTGAAACCCACCAAGGAAGCTCTGACACAGATTCTAGATGTGTGTCATTCTTGTGCATTCATAAAAAATAGAAATGTAAGTAAAATAAATTGGTACGGTATTTCTAAAACATCTTCACATTCTAAGTCCAGCTCTTCTGAATTGCTTTTCAACTGAGGCATTAATGATCATGGTTTTCTACCCAATATCATCATCAAGGCATTAATGATCATAGTTTTCTACCCAATATACCATCAAGAACATTGATGAAGAGACATTTCTTAAGAGTGCTCCACTATTGCCTCGAATTTTCTCCCAAGCTTCATATATCATTCTACAAGTTTAATGTTGAAACTTTCTTAAAGTTGTCATGCAATAAAACTACTTTGTGACTAAGACTCAACTGAAGGAATTGTAAGATGCCATTGACTAGAAGACACATCCTGAATCCATGCATAACTAAAGCTCTGATAGAAATAGTAATTATGTCTATAATGCTACCCTGGGTAAAAAGAGAGGATATGTGGGGCAGGGACAAGGGACACATGTCCATTTTGATGAAAGCAGGGTCAGAAACAACTCGGTAGTGAGAACAATTGTGACCCAGTCATTTTCCAACCTGGCACCCTTTGTTTGTTGCCGCTACAGACTTATCTATTCCCGAGGCAAAGCACCATGATCAGGAGAGAGGTGTGCCTCTGTTTTTTGGTGATTTCGCGTGTGTGTGTGCGCATGTGTGTGTGTGTGTGTATGTGTGTGTGTGTTTGTGTGGTTTTGTTTGTTTTTTGAGAGAGAGTGTTGCTCTGGTCACACCAAGGCTGGAGTGCAATAGTGTAATCTCGACTTACTGCAACCTCTGCCTCCTGGGTTCAAGTGATTCTCCTGCCTCAGCCTCCTGAGTAGCTGGGATTACAGGCACCCACCACCATGTCCAGCTAATTTTTGTATTTTTAGTAGAGACAGAGTTTCACCATGTTGGCCAGACTAGCCTCAAACTACTGACCTCAGGTATCTGCCCACCTCAACCTCCCAAAGTGCTGGGATTACGGGCATGAGCCACCGCACTTGGCCTATGTCTCTGCTTTCTAGTGGGAAAGTATGAAGGGAGATGGAAAAGGAGAATCTGTAGACCTCAGGCATGTTCCCAGGTGGATAAATATTAGGAAAGAAGACGTGGAATCTGGGGATCTAAACCATCTGTGTGCCCTTATGCTTCGTGGAAAGTCTTTGAGTTCACCAGTGGGGATGGATTCACCAGTCTGAAGACCATAACACCAGAATGACTTGACATCTAAAATGCACTAAAATGAAACTAGAGCTCTGGTTTAGAAGGCATGGACGGCCTTACTGCTCCTACATGCTGAGGGCTCCCTTATGGACGCTGCAGTGTCTTAAGAGAGACTTCAATTCCCAGAGTCACCATTATCCATGAAGCTGGAATGATACCAGACTTTTCCTCCATTCCATGAGCCAAGAAACCAAAAAATAGACAAGGAAGGAAACCTTCCTAGTACTTTAGGAAGATAAATACTGTCCCTACACAGAGTCAACATAAGAGCTTCCTTGCTTCCATCACAGTTTCTGTTCCAAAGACCTGTCACATAAACATCTAGCAGGGAGCGAGCATGCATAGGTGCTTATGAAAATGCATGTTGTTTTAAAAGTGTTCTTCTGTGCTTTAATCTCCCTTTAAAATTAATGTTCCTAAGTTCTGAGGCTGCTGCGATAGGATCTCAGCCATCTGCCCCTGCCTGTTCCTATGGCATCCTCTAATTAAACAAAGGGAGCCTGGCTGAAGGCACAAGGGTTTTTATTTCACAGGAGACCCATGCATTCTCTACAGGCCTCACTTAGGAATACAAACACTTTTTAAATTGATATTTTTTGAACTAAATGAACACATTGTCTTCTTCAGCTCTTCTGGATTAGAGAACTGGGAAAGAGGCCCCCCAAGACTTCTGGAACTTTTCTATACTCATAATTTCAGATACACCTTCTCCCCTAACTGCTCCTGGCCACTATCAAAATGGTATTTCTGTTTGCACAATCCTCTGTCCAGTTTCTTGTCATCTTTCTGATACATTCTATATATTCAGCTATGCTGAATACTGCATTCCATGAACACATCTGATCTAACTACTTTAGCAGACTCAAATTTTCACAAGCCACAAAATCACATTTACCAAAAGAAATGGAGCTTAATTTTCTATAACTCCACTCAATTTCTGCCTTGAGTTCCCATTTCCATTTGACAGCAGAAAACACTTTTAGGTAAATTCAATGACATTAGTAATCACTCAGGCATTTTAAGTTTAACTCAGTCAAATTTTGTGGGCTTTTGTCCTGCGCTCCACCCCAGCTCCATACTTCCCTTTTCAGCCAGGGTAGCAGCTAAGTTCCAAAAATAGCACCAAGTCCAGGACATGAGAGTGGGCACTAAGGGAGCCTCTGAGCCATAGCCACCCTCAGCTCTCTGGTGGTATCTGCCGACCTGAGCTCCTCACCCTTTATCAGCCATTTGTGTATGTCTCCTAGGGATGTGGGGGCTTTCTGACACTCTCCATCAATATTCTGCAGCCTGTGAGAATCTACTTCTCCTATGCCTTTGTGACCCTGGGGAATATTAGCAAGACTGCTACTTCTTATGTTCCAGAGGGTAAGTGGGTTACAAGTCATTACTACTCTTGGAAACCCAAATTTAAAGGAGTTTCTAGGTACCCATCCTGGCACCCAGCCCAAGGTAGTACATGAGGAAGAAATGCCACTCCATTTCTAATACTCTTGCACCTTTCCCAAATCAACCTCCTGCCTCTGGATCTATTACTTATGCCACCAGCTCTCAATGGAAGTGGTATGACCCCCCCACGGCAATTTTGAAAATTTGTGAGGGTGTTTCCCCCAAAACATTTTATTTCAAAAGTTTTCAAATTTATGGAAGAGTTGCAAGAATAGATCCAACTATAATTACCCAAATAATAAAGTAGTATGAATACTATTATCTAATTTGTTACTCAAATGTCCCCAGTTATCCCAACAATATTCTTTATAGCTGGTTTATAGTTCCATCCAGGATTCAATTAAGGATCATATATTAAATTTAGTTCTCAAGTCTCTTCAATCTCTGTTACTCTAAAATAGTTCTGGCACTTAGTGACCAGGAGCCAAGAATAAAAGACATCTCACAATGCTCAGGATGGTCCCACCAATAAAGAATTGTTCTGTATCCTGCATGACTTGGGTATTTTCCCCAGACAGTCATGTAAATTTAAAAATCACTTATAATTATTTACACCCAGAGCCTAATTCTATTTTACATATAAACACACAGAATTTTTGCACACTTTAAATATAAAATACAAACTGAATTTTCTAGGACAGCAACAGTATTATAAATCAGGGAAAGGTTGAACCTTCTTTTTTAAGAGACTTTCTCAGGAGTTATTCATCATTTCAGAAAAGTATGTACTAATGGCAATACCATTTATGGTATTTAAATCACCACATAACACCCCTATATCAGTCTGTGTTTAAGGCTGTGACATTCACTGTGGCTCACTGTTCAAATTCAAGCATAGAACTACATTATTATATCCTCTACTGTAGTGGTGTCTAAGCACTTAAATGTCGAAATATATGTTTTATTTTAAGTAGCTTTGATTTTGTTTTTCCTTTGTATCTCAGGGTGTTATACTGACACTTTTAATTACATAGTAGATCAGATTTATCTATTAGTTTTATTTGAGAATAATAAAGGGGACTTTGCAAAGTACCAGTTATAAAAGGGGGTTTCAAACACATTGTCAAAAATGTATAAGTTACTCAGGGAAATATAAACATGGTAATTAAGGAATTATTATTAATTATCTCTGGCGTAATAATTGTGCTGAGGTTATGTTTTCTAAACGAGTACTTTATTGTAAGAGATTACCTCCAGAAGTATTTTCAGATAAAATGCTACGATTTGCTTTGGAATCATCAGGGTTGTAGAGTGGGTCAGGTAGAGATAAAACAAAATGTAGCAAGTATCAATAATTTTTGAAGCTGGATGATGGCTGCATCGGGTTCATTTTACTATTCAGTCAACTGGTGTGAATTTTTGAAATTTTTGGTAATAGGTTGAATTCAAAGAAAAAGGGAGTCTGCTGGGTCTGATGGTGTTGAGAACCACTGATTTGTGAATTGTATTCCCAGCCTCCTTTAGGGTTGGCTCTTTTGAAGTAATATACATACACATACATAATCAAATATATATCAAAAATATGTGCATATATATGTATTTGAAAGCATTGGCTTTCAAGAATGTTGTCTTTGTTAGGAGTTTTTTAATGTATTTGAAACTCAACATCCAAGACTTGACACTTTGTGTTCCTTTGTATATTCCCTTCAATGAATGTGGTAGATCCAAGATGGTCGATTAGGAGGAAGTCGGGATTGCAGCTCCGAGAGAAGGCGCAGAGGGACTGCAGGGACGTTCACACGGAAGCTGGGCGGAGCCCACAGCAGCTCAGTGAAGCCTCTGCAGGCTGAGTGTGACTAGGTTGCCACCTTGTGGGCAGGGAAAACGATAGCAAGATAGCGGGAAATCATAAAGCCCTAACTCCCTGGGACAGAACACCTGGGGGGAAGAAAAGGGGGGTTATGAGTTCAGCTGCTGAAGAAAAGGGGGTTTATGAGTTCAGCTGCTGCAGACTTAAAATTACCAAAACCAGAAAGACAGCAACTACAAAGTCAATAGGTGGATAAATCCACAAAGATGGGAAGAAACCAGTGCAAAAAGGATGAAAACACCCAAAACCAGAACATCTCTCCTTCTACAAGGGAGCGCAACTCCTCACCAGCAAGGGAACAAGACTGGATGGAGAATGAGGGTGATGAAATGACAGAATCAGCTTTCAGAAAATGGATAATAAGAAACTTCCGTGAGCTAAAAGAACATGTTCTAACCCAATGCAAAGAAACCAAGAACCTTGAAAAAAGACTTGACGAAATGCTAACGAGAATGGACAACTTAGAGAGGAATATGAGTGAATTGATGGAGCTGAAAAGCACAACACGAGAACTTCGCGAAGCATGCACAAGTTTCAACAGCCGAATTGACCAAGCAGAAGAAAGGATATCAGAGGTCGAAGATCAACTCAATGAAATAAAATGAGAAGGCAAGATTAGAGAAAACAGGGTAAAAAGGAATGAACAAAGTCAACAAGAATTATGGGACTATGTGAAAAGACCTAATCTACGTGTGATAGGTGTACCTGAATGTGATGAAGAGAATGCATCCAAGCTGGAAAATACTCTTCAGGATATTATCCAGGAAAACTTCCCCAACCTAGCAAGGCAGGCCAATATTCAAGTCCAGGAAATACAGAGAACACCACAAAGATATTCCTCTAGAAGAGCAACCCCAAGGCACATAATCATCAGATTCACTAGGGTCGAAATGAAGGAGAAAATACTAAGGGCAGCCAGAGAGAAAGGTCGGGTTACCCATAAAGGGAAGCCCATCAGACTCACAGCAGATCTCTCAGCAGAAACCCTACAGGCCAGAAGAGAGTGGGGGCCGATATTCAACATCCTTAAAGAAAAGAACTATCAACCCAGAATTTCATATCCAGCCAAACTAAGCTTCATAAGTGAAGGAAAAATAAAATCCTTTGAGAACAAGCAAGTACTCAGAGATTTCATCACCACCAGACCAGCTTTACAAGAGCTCCTGAAGGAGGCACTACACATAGAAAAGAACAACCAGTACCAGCCACTCCAAAAACACACGAAATGGTAAAGAACATCAACATAATGAAGAATCTGCAGCAACCAATGGGCAAAACAATCAGCTAGCATCAAAATGACAGGATCGAATTCACACTTAACAATATTAACCCTAAATGTAAACGGACTAAATGCCCCAATCAAAAGACACAGACTGGCAAATTGGATAAAAAGCCAAAACCCATCAGTGTGCTGTATCCAGGAAACCCACCTCACATGCAAGGATACACAAAGGCTCAAAATAAAGGGATGGAGGAAGATTTACCAAGCAAATGGAGAGCAAAAAAAAGCAGGAGTTGCAATTCTCATCTCTGATAAAATAGACTTTAAAGCAACAAAGATCAAAAGAGACAAAGAAGGACATTACATAATGGTAAAAGGATCAATGCAACAAGAAGAGCTAACGATCCTAAATATATATGCACCTAATACAGGAGCACCCAGATACATAAGGCAAGTTCTTAAAGACTTACAAAGAGACCTGGACTCCCACACAATAATAGTGGGAGACTTCAACACACCATTGTCAATATTAGACAGATCAATGAGACAGAAAATTAACAAGGATATCCAGGATTTGAACTCAGATCTGGAACAAGCAAGCCTAATAGACATATACAGAACTCTCCACCCCGAATCCACAGAATATACATTCTTCTCAGCACCACATCACATCTCCTCTAAAATTGACCACATAATTGGAAGTAAATCACTCCTCAGCAAATGCAAAAGAACGGAAACCATAACAAACAGTCTCTCAGACCACAGTGCAATCAAGTTAGAACTCAGAATTCAGAAGCCAACCCAGAACCGCACAGCCTCATGGAAAATGAACAACTTTCTCCTGAATGTTGACTGGATAAACAATGAAATGAAGGCAGAAATAAAGATGTTCTTCGAAACCAATGAGAACGAAGACACCACATACCAGAATCTCTGGGACACATTTAAAGCAGTCTCTAGAGGAAAATATATAGCAATAAGTGCACACATGAGAAGAAAGGAGAGATCTAAAATTGACACCCTATCGTCAAAATTGAAAGAGCTAGAGGAGCAAGATCAAAAAAACTCAAAACCTAGCAGAAGACAAGAAATAACTAAGATCAAAGCAGAATTGAAGGAGATAGAGACACGAAAAACCCTACAAAGAATCAATAAATCCAGGAGCTAGTTTTTTGAAAAGATCAACAAAATAGACAGACCACTAGCCAGACTAATAAAAAAGAAAAGAGAGAATAACCAAATAGATGCAATAAAAAATGATAAAGGGGATATCACCACAGATTCCACAGAAATTCAATCCATCATCAGAGATTATTACAAACAACTCTATGCACATAAACTAGAAAACCTAAAAGAAATGGATAAATTCCTGGACAGTTGCCTCCTCCCAAGCCTAAACCAGGAAGAAGTCGAAACCCTCAATAGACCAATAACAAGGTCTGAAGTCGAGGCAGCAATTAAGAGCCTACCACCCAAAAAAAGCCCAGGTCCAGATGGGTTCAAAGCCGAATTCTACCAGACATACAAAGAGGAACGGATACCATCCCTACTGAAACTATTCCAAATAATCCAAAAAGAGGGAATCCTACCCAAATCATTTTATGAGACCAACATCATCCTAATACCAAAACCCGGCAGAGACTCAACAAGAAAAGAAAACTACAGGCCAATATCCATGATGAACATAGATGCAAAAATCTTCAATAAAATACTGGCAAGCCAATTGCAACAGCACATCAAAAAGCTTATCCACCATGATCAAGTAGGATTCATCCCGGGGATGCAAGGCTGGTTCAATATACGCAAGTCTAAAAATGTAATTCACCACATAAACAGAACCAAAGACAAAAACCACATGATTATCTCAATTGATGCAGAGAAGGCCTTCGACAAAATTCAGCAGCCCTTTATGCTAAAAACTCTCAATAAACTAGGTATAGACGGGACGTATCTCAAAATAATAAAGGCTATTTATGACAAACCGACAGCCACTATCATACTGAATGGGCAAAAACTGGAAGCATTCCCTTTGAAATCCGGCACTAGACAAGGATGCCCTCTCTCACCACTCCTATTCAATATAGTACTGGAAGTTCTAGCCAGAGCAATCAGGCAAGAAAAAGAAATAAAGGGTATTCAATTAGGAAAGGAGGAAGTCAAATTGTCTCTATTTGCAGACAACATGATTGTGTATCTAGAAGACCCCATCATCTCAGCCCAAAATCTCCTGAAACTGATAAGCAACTTCAGCAGTCTCAGGATACAAAATCAATGTGCAAAAATCACAAGCATTCCTATACACCAATAACAGACTTAAAGAGAACCAAATTAAGAACGAACTGCCATTCACAATTGCTACAAAGAGAATAAAATACCTAGGAATACAACTAACAAGGAACGTAAAGGACCTCTTCAAGGAGAACTACAAACCACTGCTCAGCGAAATAAGAGAGGACACAAACAGATGGAGAAACATTCCATGTTCATGGTTAGGAAGAATTAATATTGTGAAAATGGCCATACTGCCCAAAGTAATTTACAGATTCAACGCTATCCCCATCAAGCTACCAATGACCTTCTTCACAGAACTGGAAAAAAACACCTTAAACTTCATATGGAACCAAAAGAGAGCCCGCATAGCCAAGTCAATTCTAAGCAAAAAGAACAAAGTGGAAGGCATCACACTACCGGACATCAAACTCTACTACAAGGCTACAGTAATCAAAACAGCATGGTACTGGTACCAAAACAGAGATATAGACCAATGGAACAGAACAGAGGCGTCGGAGGCAACACAACATATCTACAACCACCCGATCTTTGACAAACCTGACAAAAACAAGCAATGGGGAAAGGATTCCCTGTTCAATAAGTGGTGTTGGGAAAACTGGCTAGCCATATGCAGAAAGCAGAAACTCGACCCCTTCCTGACACCTTACACTAAAATTGACTCCAAATGGATTAAAGACTTAAACATAACACCTAACACCATAAAAACACTAGAAGGAAACCTAGGGAAAACCATTCAGGACATAGGCGTAGGCAAGGGCTTTATGACCAAAACACCAAAAGCATTGGCAACAAAAGCCAAAATAGACAAATGGGACCTAATCACACTCCACAGCTTCTGCACGGCAAAAGAAACAGTCAATAGAGTGAATCGGCAACCAACAGAATGGGAAAAAATTTTTGCAGCCTACCCGTCTGACAAAGGGCTGATATCCAGAATTTACAACAAGCTAAAATAGATTTACAAGAAAAAAACAAACAAGCCCATTCAAAAATGGGCGAAGGATATGAACAGATACTTTACAAAAGAAGACATACATGAGGCCAACAAGCATATGAAAAAATGCTCATCATCACTGGTCATTAGAGAAATACAAATCAAAACTACACTGAGATACCATCTCACGCCAGTTAGAATGGCGATCATTAAAAAATCTGGAGACAACAGATGCTGGAGAGGATGTGGAGAAATAGGAACACTTTTACACTGTTGGTGGGAGTGTAAACTAGTTCAACCATTGTGGAAGACAGTGTGGCGATTCCTCAAGGACCTAGAAATAGAAATTCCATTTGACCCAGCAATCCCATTACTGGGCATATATCCAAAGGATTATAAATCGTTCTACTATAAGGACACATGCACACGAATGTTCATTGCAGCACAGTTTACAATAGCAAAGACCTGGAACCAACCCAAATGCCCATCAATGATAGACTGGACAGGAAAAATGTGGCACATATACACCATGGAATATTATGCAGCCATCAAAAACTATGAGTTTGCATCCTTTGTAGGGACATGGATGAACCTGGAAACCATCATTCTCAGCAAACTGACACAAGAACACAAAATCAAACACTGCATGTTCTCACTCATAGGAGGGTGTTGAACAACGAGAACACATGGACACAGGGAGGGGAGCACTATACACTGGGGTCTGTTGGGGGGAGTGGGGGGACAGCGGCGGGGGGGAGTCGGGGAGGGATAGCATGGGGAGAAATGCCAGATATAGGTGAAGGGGAGGAAGGCAGCAAATCACACTGCCACGTATGCACCTATGCAACAACCTTGCATGTTTTTCACATGTACCCCAAAACCTAAAATGCAATAAAAAAAAAATGAATGTGGTAGACTGTGTAAGATAGAGGAGAAAGGTCTCTTGGAGAAGGGTAAAACTAGTGGGGACAGAGAGGTTTGGGAACCACATGGGCAAGGGAGAAGAAACCTTGGTAAATAAACTATACTGCGTCTTTTTATTTCAAAACAACTCTCCTACTTACAGCAGCTCCTCTCCTGGAGCGTGAAAAACTTCCAACTAGAGCATGATGGACAAGTCACAAGGAGTCAGCCTCTGTCCTCCTCTCAGCCAGCTCTCCTCTGGCCACAAGCAGAGAGTCTCGTTCTCTTCCTCTCTCCACTTGTTTCTAGTCCAGTTTCTCAAAGATGGAACATACTCTGGGTGAGGCATTTGTTTATGAATGGGTGTCAGGCTGGGTGCTGAGGGAACAAAGAACAAAACAGATGGCATTTGGCCTCAGAAAGCCCAATCTAATAAGGATGAGATACGTGCAGAGGAGCAGCCCATGACTGTGGCAGCAAAGTCAGGGACCCTGTCTCAGGTTCTGAGGCTTCTGCTGAACAGCTCCTGCTATGAGATTTGCCCTCTCTGAGCAGCTCTCCAACCTCCTCCAGGAGCCTACAATTGAATTGAATTCAATTCAATAAATCTTTACTTAACACCTACCCTGTACCTGGCACTTTCTTTTCTGAAATATCCTTCTCAAGACCCACCTACTTTAACGTCCTTCCCTGGTCTCATCTCTTTGATGGAGTCTGTTTTGTTATTCCTGTCTGAGCATTTCCTGCCCCAAACAGATCATCATTGAGAGCTATTTCTATCCTAACATAGCTGCCTCCCTGGTTCATTTCAAGGTAACAGAGAATACTTCCATTAAATCCAGAAAAAAATAAACAAACAGCTCAATGGACTCAGCAGGGAGGAAAGGCCATTGCCATCACACACTCTCTCCCTTCCCCTTTCTTGCCAGAGGCTTCACAAAGCCTCCAGACTCTCCAATCCTGCAGAAAGAAGTCCTAGTGGACTCAGGTTTAACAATATTAGGGGCTTTTTCAGTTGCTCTTTTCAGAGATATTTGCATTTTGAAGGAGACCAAGGAGGCCTTGATTCCTCCAGCTTCTCCAGCTTATTAACCCTCTACAGGCCCCTTTCTGCCTTACCTTGGGAAGAATACAGGCTATCGGAACCATTTTCATTAAGCTCCTTACTCCTGTGCTTCCTGCCCTTCCATTTCTCCTGCCCAGCAAAACTGATGAGACTAATGAGACTTAGTCAGTCTCATCATTTGTCTGAAGCCTGACCTCCCTTCCAAATCAACGTCCTCCTCTTCCTGGTCTGCACTCCTTGGACTGGTCTTCACCCAATCCATTAACATCTTCTCCCACCCACTCCTCCTAGCCAAAAAGCCTCACCTCCCTAGTGGAGAAAATGGAGCCAATCAGTGAATCAGCTCCTGCACCTGCAGATCCTCTGGATAAGAGACACCCACTATCACATCAATCACAGAACTGCTCATAAGGCACACTGACAGCCTCTATACCAAATACCACAGGTACTTTCCAAGCCTGACAAAGCGGAACTTACACTCCCTTACCTGGAAAGCTCTGACTCTCCCTTCAGCACTCTAACTAACACTTCCTCCAAGAAGCTCTCCTGAGTCCCCAGGTTGTCCACATGCCCCTCCTCTGGCCCTCACGGGAGGGCTAGTACTCACTTTCATACTAACATTTATTATATGATGTAAGTATTTCCTGGAGGTCAGGGAGCAGTCCTCACTCACCTGTGTTCCTTCAGGACTGAGCATAGCACAGACTAGGCCAGCTGCATGCCAAGCTGAACTGAAGGTTCATACTTTAAAATGCCCTGGGCTTGCTCTGGACACTGTGTGGTGACACAGTCATGAGCTTCCATCAAGGCTGGAATTAGCACATGTGAGGATCACCACAGGCTTCAGAAGCCCCATTAGCCTGATCAGTTGGCCTCTGAGATTCTACAGGAAATGGGTCCTTATCTACACCAAGGTGACATTTCAAAAGCTGGAGTCCTCGCCTCCACATACACAGGCACCAAAACAGGAGGTTGAGGCAGGCTCGCTCAATCATCTATAAAAGAACATAAAAGACCTATAAATTCTCTCTACTCATGCCTGAACATTGCAGTTGGGAGTGAAAACCACATGTCATATTTTTCTCCCCACATATGCCTCTTCCACCATCAAGGGTCAAGGAGAGTGGATATGACTCATCAAGAGCAGGGGTTTTTCTTCTTTCTCTCTGAATGCACTTAGCACTTTGCTTAGTTCCTTCCTCAGAGTAGGTACTCAATAAATAAAATAAGATTTTAGGCCAGGAGCAGTGGCTCACACCTATGATCCCAACACTTTGGAAAGCTAAGGCAGGAGGATTGCTTGAGGCCAAGAGCTCCAGACTAGCCTGGGCAACACAGTGAGACGCTATCTCTACAAAAAAACAAAAAATATTTTTAATTAGCTAGGCATGATAGTGCAAGCCCACAGTCCTAGCTACTTGGAAGGCTAAGGAAGAAGGATCTCCTGAACCCAGGAGTTCAAGGCTGCAGTGAGCTATGATCACACCACTGCATTCTAGCCTGGGTGACAAAGTGAGATCATATCTCTAAAAGTAAATAAAGTTTTAAATGATATAATAAAGATTTACACCTCAGTGATTTTTTTTCTAGCAGCCTGAATTTTCAAGGAATAAATCATTGTTATCTTTCGATTGGTGATCAAATGAGAGACAATTCACAATTCTTTTTGCATTGCTAGTCTACTTGCAAAATTAGTCAACTCCCTCACTTGGGAGCAGAGGGGCTTTCAGGAATCCGAGAAAGTCTGCCTTTCTCAGTACATTTCCCTGCTAGCGAAGCTCTTAGGAATCAAATGTGGTTTATTTCATTTTAAGTCACCTTTTTTTCTATTCGAGAAAATGAATGTTGGAGCCAGATAAGAAACTATAGTCTGCTTTCAAGAAGGTTACAAGAAAACTGCATCTTGCATTACTAATCCTTTATCTTCATGTTAACAAAAAGATTACTGACACATTTTTGAATGAAAGAAAATAAAATAGCAAATGCATCTTAGGAAATGTGTAACTTTCATGCAACACACAAATCAGTGTTAAATATTTTTTAAATGAAGGAAAATGCATAATAAATTTTTCCTTTGGAAGTAAAGAAACCAACTTTGTGAGGATAGGAGAAAAAAAAAACTAGGATCAGGAAATCATCCTTTCACAAGAATGTAGTTTGAATGAATTAAATTATTATACCTATAACTTCTTGATAGATAACATGTTTTCTAAAAATGATTCATTGGCCCAGGTAAGTGTTGTCTTGTGAGGGGAAACATTTCAGAAGCTGTCTTTATGCTTACTTCCTGTAAGGTCAGACTCCATTGCCCGGAGTTCCCCGAGGATGGGCCTGGCAGACTGAAACCAGAAGGTGCTGAGTCCATCTGTGCATTTACCCAAGAACCTCCATAAAGATGCCAGGGACAGAGGAGGTGATCAAAGCAATCAACAGTGTTGACAGAACCCACCCCCAGCATGGGCTAGGGTTAGGACCACCATCCTGGGCAAAAGATAGACCTGGATTCCATCTCATTCATGTCACTCACAAGCTGGGTACCTTGGGCTAGTGCCCTAACCCCTCTGTACTTTAGTTTCCTCCTCATTTATAACATGGAAATAATGATACACTTACCTCATAGAATTAAATGAGTTAATATTTGTGATTAGAACAGTGCCCAGTACCTCGTAAGCAGTGTATGTAAGTATTTGATGGATTAAATAAATAAAAATTGAGGAAACTCAACTGTGCATAATAAAAGACAGTTACTATTTTTGCACAAGCAGAAAAAAGAGACTGAGAGCTACAGATTACAAAATGCTTGGAGGATGAAGAAAGTGGGATTAAACTCCCCCAAAAAAGGTGGTATGAGGTAAACATTAATATTAACCTCATTTTACAGATGAGGAAACTGGAGCACTAAATGTTTAAGTAACTTCCCCAAAGCTGGGAAGCAAGTAAGTGGAAAAAGAACATACAATTATAAGATTCATTACCAAATACCTGCATGACCATTTATCAGTTACTTAAGCTTCCACATGCATGATTTCAGTTAATAAATCTGAGGGAAATGAACTGACTTTGATTTTATAGATGAAACTCAAAATAACTATGAAATATTTGTTAGCATATGTCTCAGAAATACATAGTCTCTTCTTCTACAACTCATGTTTTGTAATGCAAATTAGTTCATACATGACTGAGAAAGAAACAATGTCAATTTAACATAGAAGTCATGTTAGTTCATGTACAATTTTTGCCAGCATTTTAATGTTTTACACCAAATGCAGCAAGCCGTGAAGGAATATGGTATTGTACATGATGCCCATCATCCAACACTCTTCCTCCAGTCTGGTTAGACTACGTGCTTTGTCTCAGATGTGCTTATTGTGTGGCTCCACCCAGTCCTTATTTTGCCCTGTCTCTGCAACTCATCAGCCTCAACACTTCCTTACCCATGCTTTCATTGAGCTTTTTATTAATTTTTTTTTTTTGAGGTAAAATTCAGATTTTTTCATCTATTAGGGATTTAACATGGGTTTTTTTTTTTTTTTTTTTACTGTTCTACTATTTTTACTAGGATTGCAGTTTATTTTTAACTGATGAGGAGGTTGCATACATTTTGAGTGAACAGGTTTCACACCCTACCTTTCTACAATCCCGATTATTTCCAATGTGTGATTTTGTAGAATGTGCGGGTTTTCAAAAATGTTCATATCATATCATTGCAGAAATGCCTATATGAGATAAAGTGTTTAAATTTGCTCACCATCTTCTTTTGTATATATGTCATACTCTCATCAACAATAGCAGTAGGTAGATTTCATGGGTAAATTTTTACTGGTTTGAGATGACTTAACAGGCCAACGTTTTCAGATTTTTTAATTAGGTCAGAAGATGAAACAAAATAAAATACTGGTGAATGACCATTTCAAATCCTTCTCCCATGCCAGACCTAATTCTGCCTTTGTGGGTTCTCATTACCCACTCCTCTCAAAGGAAAGGGTAGTAATCTGATTAATTTAGACTCCAGAACATTGATTAAGCTGTAATTCCCATGAGTGGGTCCACTGAGCCTTAAAGAACTGCACTCACTTAGCCAGGAAACCCCCTTCTCTTAATGCAGAGGAAGCAGAATCTTTGTCAGGGTCCAAAAGGAGTCCTATAGCTTCTCTTTTCTCTTCCTTCCTCACATAAGCAGCTAGAGGAGGAAGTTACATCCCAGCCTGCTCTGCAGCTCTGACCATGTCAATCTCTCAACTCCTCTTCAATTTTATTGTTCCATGTGGCCAGACAGATAGTAGGAAAATTTTCAAACTTTTGATTTTTGTAAGTTAAGAAAACCTACTTAGATCTCAGGTTCATGCAATATGCTTCAACCCAACCATTTCTGGAGAACCCTACCTGGGTACATCAGCCACTTGTGCTGTCCTGAGGAATAGGGGGTGGTTGGCAGGGCAGGATTTGGACATACCTGAGTTTCTGGTCACACTATGCAATATACAACACCAAATCTGATTTATGACCACAAATATAAGATTTGAGTCTCACCACGTTTACATTATAGAGTGGGATATATTCTTCTTTGCCCTCCTGCTAGGTTACCAAGGCACAAGACCATATTTCAAAAGTCACAGCCTCTGCCACATGCTCCCCAGAAGCATGAGTATTTGTCTCTTCACTACCTGTGTGGACCCTAAGGCTCTATTTAATATGCTTTTCAACCCTGGAGAGAATGTTTTAAAAATGAGTAACTAATCATCCACACAGCTCAGATGAAGTTACAATCTTCATTTTTTCCTTACAGAGACATTCCCAAGGAATCCACTGGGTGATCAACACTGGAACTTAAATATTGGGAAAAGGTTAGGAGGCCTTTAATTCTAATTAAAAGATCAGTAAATTCCAAGTAGAAGACAACAGTGGAAGAAAACGTATTACCTGTAAGGAAGACACTTAATGAAAGAGTCCTCTAGAGAAAAAAATAATAATAAAACAGGTCAAGGACTGTGCACACTGAAAAGTGCTGTGTAATAAGGCATCCTGTTTTATTTGCCTGGCCAGCTTCTTCCTCTGGAGATGCTTCTTCCCTAGTCTATGTGGACCTGAAGGGCTGTCTACCACAGGGTTCTTCCTCCTCCTTCTCCCCAACCACCTGAAACCCAGTCTGACCAATCAGAATTCCCACCCACCCTCCAAACCATAGCAGTGATTTCTTCAGAGATGATCATGTGACTTGGATCAGACCAGTTAGATTCTTTGCCAGAACTTTTCTGGTAAAGTTTATAAGAAATAATTTTGCCTTTGGGGTCATAATGTTGGGAGGAAGTAAGATTGTAAGCTCTAGCACTCATCTTCCTTACCTGAGAAGGGAAAAGCTAATCTATTCTGGGAAAGAAAAGAATGAAATCAAGAGAGAAAAGCAGCAAAGCTATTTTTCAGAGAAGTTCTGTTGACAGTTATTGGTCACCTAGATCCAACTGAGCTAAAATCCAGAGTTATCCCTGGACTCCTCAGTTAAATGGGCCAATAAATTCTCCTGTCTAAGCCAATTTTATTGTGGTTCCGCCCACCACCCCCCAGCATAACTGAAAAACTACTGACTAATACAAGGACCTTTCTGCTACTGGCAAAGATAAACTTATGAGGACAAGAAAGATCCCAAATCCAGGAATTTTCTGACTGAAATGTTCTGTTAAAATAGCAAAAAAACCACCTTTTGAAGATACTCCATGCAATTCACCTAAATATCTTACTGTCATGCATTAACCTTCACTAATGGGTTCAGGAGTGAGCTTTAGTCCTGCCTAAAAATAGAGAAAGAAATGAAAAGGGATGCCACAGGATCATCAGATGTCCTCTGGAAGGAAATTGCAAAGGCAAGGTGTTCCAGAACATTTCCTCTACAATCTTCCGGTACCACCTTCTCTTTGCTTCGAATCCTGCCTTCTCAAATGGACTGATTAAAGAAGAAAAGGAGTTAGCACTGACACCTGCACTATGCCAGACACTGCTGGTGTTTAGCACATGTCATCTGATTTTCCTGACAAACCCATAAGATAAGAATTATCACCATTTTACAGATGAAGACACCAAGACTCATATAGGATAAGTGACTTACCCAAGGCTACATAGCTAGTACATGCCAAAGTCAAACATTAAACCTTATATCTGTATAAATCCAAATCTCATGTTATTTTCAATTCAGGAAGCTGGAATACCCACCATCACTACTATTTCTCAAAGGAGACAATAAACATGGTAAAGGGTGTAGAGGGAAAGCTTCCATTCAGTTAAACCACTATTTATCAAGTATGCCAGTTGCTGTGAGGAAAGACACATATATAAGGCATGTAATAATCTATTTCAGATGTGTAACATTCTGTATAAGAATATAATTGGTCTGATCTGAATCACATGGTCATCCCTAAGCAAATCACTGCTGTGGGTTAGAATTCTCCCACCTCAGCCACCCAAGTAGCTGGGAATACCGACACATGCCACCATGCCTGGCTAATTTGTGCATTGTTGTTTTTGTTGTTGTTGCAGAGATGGGGGTTTGCCATGTTACCCAGGCTGATCTCAAACTCAATCCTTAAATCTATAAAATATAGACTGCACTTGTAGCCCTAAATCTATAAAATATAAAAATCAAAATCAAAAAATCCCTGTTAGAAAACAAAAGACAGACACACCAAAGCTTACCCCTCTAAAGATGAGCGTGAAAGAGAATGTGCCAAGACCGATACGTTACCTTCTGCCACATCATGTGCCTTGGTCATCACCTTCTTCACAATGAAGCCCCATAAAGCAATAATTTTCTGAGTGACTCAAGAATTCCACTTAATATTGGATAAAATCAATACACTGAAGAAGCACAATTCATGGAATGCAGTCACAGAGCATTCCTATTTTGTCTTTCTGTATTCTTTTAAAATTTACTCAGTAGAGTAAGAACTCTTGCCCAGTATAAAACTCCAGTGGCTTCCATGACTACTCTGATTACTTACAGAAAAAAATCTTACAGACAGAGTTTCAACAGGGCAGTTAGAATGTCCAGACCCATGTAATAGTCAATGCTTCTGACATCACTCAAAGTTACACTACTCCCTTTGTCCCCAGCAATGGCTTACTACCTTGGAAGAAGGGTAATTGACTTTCATCTTTCTGGCTCACCTTCTCTCTCATTCCCCATCTGCTGTTCCTGACATTCTAGGACTGGGGCTCAGAGAGAGGAAGGAGTGAAGGGAGCAGGAAAGCTCTTACTTGACTTGTACTACCCTAAGCTCAATTGTTAGTATTGGATGGCACTATCCCACTTTCGTTATCTTGTGAAGCACTTCCACAAGTTATTCAGAGATTCCTATTGCTATTGATATTTCATCTGCAGTTTTCCTGACGCAGACAAATCCATCTCTAGTCCAGTTGCTCACTCTCCTACCTCCACAGCCCCTAGACATTTCACCTCCAGTTTTTGCCAACCAGATCTCATTAACCAGAAGCCCCTACTGGTAGGGATTCAGCTCTTGCATACACATGCAAGTAGAAAGTCTTAGGAAACACTCATGCCCCATGCACAGGGTGATCCCAACACAGACACCACACCTCTGAATCATCCACCAGCAGTTAGATGACCCATCTTTTACTCTTTTAAGACTTGCTTAGTGTAAGTCAGAGGAGTCGGACACCAGGCCACTGTGAGCTTTATAATGCAGGGATCACGTAAGTGCTTTGAATAGACTCATTAAAATGCCCCTCCCTAGCCTTGAGATGAAGTCAGACGCAACTCACCCCTTCATGTTGAGGATTGGGACTGCTCACCATGAAACTCTCTCCAAAAGAAAATCCCTTCACAAATTCTTTCTAATCTCCAAAAACACAACTGCTGTTACTCCTAAGGTAAATGTATGTTTAAGAGACATAAAATCAGTTTTTAAATATTTTCTAATATTTAAAATTTGCATTATGGTCTAGACCCTCGCTGTGTTATCTTCACCCATTGTCTTCAAGTTTCAGCTAAAACTTCCACTTTAATATTCAGTTACTCAGACTGTGGTGGTCAGAATTGCCTGCATCCCTGAAGAGTACCATCCAGGAAGCCAGGGACTTCAAACAAGGCTCCATGGGAAACTTGGTCCCATGGGACCAAATCCATGTTCACTACCAAGTTAACATCACAGAAAACTCTTCCTCTGTGGGGTTTCATTCAAATAACTAATTATGTCTGGTCTCTTCATTCTCTTTGATCTCATTAGTGTTGATTTCAAAGTGTTTAAGACCAAGAGTCAAAGACTGATGCCTGTGTCATCCAAACCTACCAAGTCAGAGCAAGTGTTCTGACTGCAATGCAATCAGATAGGAACTCATTTTAAAACACGATGATCTCACCCCAAAAAGACCCATGAATATGGAAATTTATAAAAGATGGTTATAAATAACCCATGAAACAAAGAATGAGTCAAAACAAAATATGAAACATGTAAGAACTGAACGACAGAAAAGCTACATATTAAAATTTGTGAGCTATACCTAAAGAGATACTTATATTCGAAAATTTGTAGTCCTGAAAGCTGCCTTGGTCCACTTGTACTGCTACAAAAAATACCTGAGACTGGGTTATTTATAAAGAAGACAGATTTATTCTGTCACTGTTCTGGAGACTAAGAGTCTAGTACCAAAGACCCAGCAGGTTTGATGTCTGGAGACACCTCCATCTCCACTTCCAAGATGACACTTTGTAGCTACATCTTCTGCAGGAGATGAACATTGTGTCCTCACATGGTGGAAGAGATGGACAGCGTGAAAAAAAAGGGCAAACTCCCTCCACCAAGCCCTTTTACAAGGGCACCTAATCCCACTCATGAGGGCAGAGCCCTTATGACTCAGTCATCTCCTAAAGGCCACACCTCCTAATATTGTTGCATTGGGGATCAAGTTTCAACATGAATTTTGGAAAAGACGCAAATATTCAAACCATAGCAAAAGCATATTTTATAAAGGAAGAAACCTGTAAGGTAAATTCGGGATCTATCACAAGAAGTAAGGAGAAGAAACACGTAAAAAAATCAAAGAGTAGAAGGACAGAAATAAGAAATTAAAAATTAATAGTAATAAATAAGAGAAGAAATTAATAAAATTGACAACAAAAGGAACAAGATAAAGAGCAATAATAGACAAACCTCGAAGACTGATCAAATGAAAAAAAGAGAAAGCACAAAAAATAATATTAAATTTTTTTAAGTACCTAACTATAGATTCCCTAGATGTTTAAAAATCAAAAGGAAATGATCTGGCAAACCTTATGCCAATCAAGTTACAAATTGAGATTAAAAAGAAAATGATAAATTGTCAAATCGCCTAAAGAATAAATAGAACACTATATTAGAACCATAATCAATAAAAGCATGAGGCCCTGACAGTTCTATGATTAAGTCTTATCAAATCTCCAAGAAGCAGATAACCCCTATATTATCAAAAAGTCCCAAGGAATAGAAAAAGAAGAAAGGTTTCCCAATCATTTTATGAAGTTTGTATAACCCTGATATCAAAACTGAACAGGGAGTGCAAGGAAGAAAATTTATAGGTTAATCGCATTCATAAAGGTTAAAAATACCAAATAAAATGTTAGCAAAATGAACAAATAAATTTATTTTAAAAATTGGTCATGACTAAGTAGAATTTCTTCTAGTATGCAAGAATATTCTAATAGTTCAAAATTGATTAACTATTTCACAAAATAAGATATTCAAATGGTCAAAAAGTGAATTTTAAAAATGCTTAACATCATTAGTCATCAGATAAAACCATATATGACATACCACTTTAAACTCACAAGAAAGGCTAAAATTAGACTAACAATACCAAGTGTTGGCAAGGATGTGGAAAAACTGGAATTCTCATACATTTCTAATGAAAGTGAAAAATAGTAACCACTTTGGAAGGCTCTTTGGCATTTTCTTATAAAATTAAGCACCTGTATTTCATTGGCCAGAATTATGTCCCATGTCACAATTATATAACTAATATTATTAGCATAGTAGGAAAATGTAAATTGAAACAACAGATCACCAAATCATCAAACTGTCAGCAGGACACATGGAGATAAGGCTGTTTTATGAGGAAAGCATAGCATATGTGAAATGTCTAACACTATGAGAATATATTTATACCTCCATTTGTATTTCTTTCTGAGGGAAGCACCAACAATTTTAAATGCAAATGATGCATCCTGGGAAACACTACCCTAAAATAAGGCACCTTCGCATACTGAGTATCTTAAGTTGAAAGAATATGAGAAGAATGCAGAAGCAGAAATGACCCTCTGACTTCCTTCTGTCGCCTCTCTCCTACATATATATTTTATTGCATTTTAGGTTCTGGGGTACAAGTAAAGAACATGCAGGATTGTTGCATAGGTACATACATGGCAATGTGGTTTGCTGCCTCCATCCCCATCATCCATATCTGGCATTTCTCCCCATGTTATCCCTCCCCAACTCCCTATCCCACACTGTCCCTCCCCTAGTCCTCCCTCACAGACCTCAGTGTGTGATGCTTCCCTCCCTGTGTCCATGTGTTCTCATCATTCAACACCCACCTATGAGTGAGAACATGCGGTGTTTGATCTTCTGTTCCTGTGTCAGTTTGCTGAGAATGATGGTTTCCAGGTTCATCCATGTCCCTACAAAGGACACGAACTCATCGTTTTTTATAGCTGCATAGTATTCCATGGTGCATACGTGCCACATTTTCCCTGTCCAGTTTATCATCAGTGGGCACTTGGGTTGGTTCCAAGTCTTTGCTATTGTAAACAGTGCTGCAATGAACATACCTGTGCATGTGTCCTTATAATAGAGTGATTTACAATCCTTTGGATATATACCCAGTAACGGGATTGCTGGGTCAAATGGAATTTCTATTTCTAGGTCCTTGAGAAATTGCCACACTATCTTTCACAATGGTTGAACTAATTTACACTCCCACCAACAGTGTAAAAGTGTTCCTATTTCTCCACATCCTCTTCAGCATCTGTTGTCTCTGGATTTTTTAATGATCACCATTCTAACTGGCATGAGATGGTATCTCAATGTAGTTGTGATTTGCATTTCTCTAATAACCAGTGATGATGAGCATTTTTTCTTATGTTTGTTGGCCTCGTGTATGTCTTCTTTTGAAAAGTTTCTGTTCATATCCTTTGCCCATTTTTGAATGGGTTTGTTTTTTTCTTGTAAATCTGTTTTAGTTCTTTGTAGATTTTGGATATAAGTCCTTTGTCAGATGGGTAAATTGCAAAAATTTTTTCCCATTCTGTTGGTTACCACTTCACTCTAATGATTGTTTCTTTTGCTGTGCAGAAGCTCTGGAGTTTAATTAGATCCCATTTGTCTATTTTGGCTTTTGTTGCCAATGCTTTTGGTGTTTTAGTCATGAATTCCTTGCCTATGCCTATGTCCTAAATGGTTTTGCCTAGGTTTTCTTCTAAGGTTTTTATGGTGTTAGGTCTTATGTTTAAGTCTTTAATCCATCTGGAGTTAACTTTAGTGTAAGGTGTCAGGAATGGGTCCGGTCTCTGCTTTCTGCTAGCCAGTTTTCCCAACACCATTTATTAAACAAGGAATCCTTTCCCCATTGCTTGTTCTTGTCAGGTTTGTCAAAGATCAGATGGTTGTAGAGGTGTGGTGTTGCCTCCGAGGTCTCTGTTCTGTTCCATTGGTCTATATCTCTGCTTTGGTACCAGTACCATGCTGTTTTGATTACTGTAGTCTTGTAGCACAGTTTGAAGTCAGGTAGTGTGATGCCTCCAGCTTTGTCCTTTTTGCTTCCAACTGACTTGGCTCTGTGGGCTCTCTTTTGGTTCCATATGAAGTTTAAGGTGGTTTTTCCAGTTTTGTGAAGAAGGTCATTGGTAGCTTGATGGGGATAGCATTGAATCTATAAATTACTTTGGGCAGTATGGCCATTTTCACAATATTGATTCTTCCTAACCATGAGCATGGAATGTTTCTCCATCTGTTTGTGTCCTCTCGTATTTCATTGAGCAGGGGTTTGTAGTTTTCCTTGAAGAGGTCCTTTACATCCTTTGTTAGTTGTATTCCTAGGTATTTTATTCTCTTTGTAGCAATTGTGAATGGCAGTTTGTTCTTGATTTGGCATTCTTTAAGTCTGTTATTGGTGTAAAGGAATGCTTGTGATTTTTGCACATTGATTTTGTATCCTGAAACTTTGCTGAAGTTGCTTATCAGTTTAAGGAGATTTTGGGCTGAGACGATAGGGTCTTCTAAATAAACAATCATGTCGTCTGCAAATAGAGAAAATTTGACTTCCTCCTCTCCTAATTGAATGCCCTTTATTTCTTTTTCTTGCCTGATTGCTCTGGCTAAAACTTCCAATACTATATTGAATAGGAGTGGTGAGAGATGGCATCCTTGTCTAGTGCCAGATTTCAAAGGGAATGCTTCCAGTTTTTGCTCATTCAGTATGATACTGGCTGTGGGTTTGTCATAAATAGCTTTTATTATTTTGAGATATGTTCCATCGATACCTAGTTTATTGAGAGCATTTAGCATGAAGTGCTATTGAATTTTGTCGAAGGCCTTCTCTGCATCTATTGAGATAATCATGTAGTTTTTGTCTTTGGTTTTGTTTATGTGGTGAATTACATTTATAGACTTGCATATGTTGAAGCAGCCTTGCATCCCCAGGATGAAGCCTACTTAATCGTGATGGATAAGCTTTTTGATGTGCCATTGCAATCAGTTTGTCAGTATTTTATCGAAGATTTTTGTATCTATGTTCATCATGGATATTGGCCTGAAGTTTTCTTTTTTTGTTGAGTCTCTGCCAGGTTTTGGTATCAGGATGATGTTGGTCTCATAAAATGATATGGGGAGGATTCCCTCTTTTTGGATTGTTTGGAATAGTTTCAGAAGGAGTGGTACCAGCTCCTCTTTGTATGTCTGGTAGAATTTGGCTGTGAACCCATCTGGACCTGGGCTTTTTTTGGTTGGTAAGCTATTAATTGCTGCCTCAACTTCAGCCCTTGTAATTGGTCTATTCAGGGTTTTGACTTCTTCCTGGTTTAGGTTTGGGAGGGTGTAAGTGTCCAGGAATTTATCCATTTCTTCCAGGTTTACTAGTTTATGTGCATAGAGTTGTTGATAGTAATCTCTGTTGGTGGTTTGTATTTCTGTGGAATCTGTAGTGATATCCCCTTTATCATTTTTTATTACATCTATTTGATTATTGTCTCTCTTCTTTTTTATTAATCTGGCTAGTGGTCTATTTTGTTGATCTTTTCGATAAACCAGCTCCTGGATTTATTGATTTTTTGAAGGGTTTTTGTGTCTCTATCTCCTTCAGTTCTGCTCTGATCTTAGTTATTTCTTGTCTTCTGCTAGCTTTTGAGTTTTTTTGTTTGTTTGTTTTTTGATCTTGCTCCTCTAGCTCTTTCAATTTTGATGATAGGGTGTTGATTTTTAGATATCTCCTTTCTTCTCATGTGGGTATTTATTGCTATAAATTTTCCTCTAGACACTGCTTTAAATGTGTCCCAGAGATTCTGGTATGTTGTGTCTTCATTCTCGTTGGTTTCGAAGAACATCTTTATTTCTGCCTTCATTTCTTTGTTTATCCAGTCAACATTCAAGAGCTAGTTGTTCAGTTCCTATGAAGTTGTGCAGTTCTGAGTTAGTTTCTGAATTCTGAGTTCTAATTTGATTGCACTGTGGTCTGAGAGACTGTTTGTTATGATTTCCGTTCTTTTGCATTTGCTGAGGAGTGATTTACTTCCAATTATGTGGCCAATTTTAGAGTAGGTATGATGTGGTGCTGAGAAGAATGTATATTCTGTGGATTTGGGATGGAGAGTTCTGTAAATGTCTATTAGGTTTGCTTGTTCCAGGTCTGAGTTCAAGTCCTGGATATCCTTGTTAATTTTCTGTCTTGTTGATCTGTCTAATATTAACAGTGGAGTGTTAAAGTCTCCCACTATTATTGTGTGGGAGTCTAAGTCTCTTTGTAGGTCATTAAGAACTTGCCTTATGTATCTGGGTGCTCCTGTATTAGGTGCATATATATTTAGGATCATTAGCTCTTCTTGTTGCATTGATCCTTTTACCATTATATAATGCCCTTCTTTGTCTCTTTTGATCTTTGTTGTTTTAAAGTCCATTTGATCAGAGACTAGGATTGCAACTCCTGTTTTTGGTTTTTGTTTTTTTTTTTTTTTCTCCATTTGCTTGGTAGATCTTCCTCCATCCCTTTATTTTAAGTCTATGTGTGTCCTTGCATGTGAGATGGGTTTCCTGAATACAGCACACCAATGGATCTTGACTTTTTATCCAATTTGCCAGTCTGTGTCTTTTGATTGGGGCATTTAGCCCATTTACATTAAGGTTAATATTGTTATGTGTGAACTTGATCCTGCCATTTTGTTGCTAGCTGGATGTTTTGCCTGTTAGTTGATGCATTGTCTTCATTGTGTTGATGGCTGGGTGCGGTGGCTCATGCCTGTAATCCCAGCACTTTGGAAGGCCAAGGCAGGCGGATCACCTGAGGTCGGGAGTTCAAGACCAGCCTGGCCAACATGGTGAAACCCCGTCTCTGCTAAATATAAAAAATTAGCTGGGCATGGGAATGCATGCCTGTAATCCCAGCTATTTAGGAGGCTGAGGCCAGAGAATAGCTTGAACCTGGGAGGCGGAAGTTGCAGTGAGCCGAGATTGCGCCATTCACTCCAGCCTAGGCAACAGAGCAAGTCTCTGACTCAAAAAAAAAAAAAAAAAAAGAATACACTCTAAGATAATAATAGTATAATAAATATATAAACCAGTAACACAGTTGTTTATTATCATTTCCAAGTACTGTGTACTATACAGAATTATGTGTGCTAGACGTTTATGCAGCTGGCAGCATAGTAGACTTGTTTACAACAGCAACACCACAAACACATGAGTAGTGCACTGCACTATGACAATAGCTACAACGTCACAACAGCGACAATGTCACTAGGCAGCAGGAATTTTTTGGCTCTATTATAATCTTATGCGACCACATGGTATATGCAGTTCATTGTTGACCAAAATGTCGTTGTGTGGCACGTGACTGTAGAGTGCGAAGAACAAAAACATTAGAAGCCTAAATAAGCTCCTGTAGTGGAAAGAAGTAGAACAGGATTGTTTCTGCCTGGCTGTGGGGAGGGAAGGACGTCCGTCTCCATCCTGAAACAGCAGTGGGCTCCTTTCCCTGTGAAGCCCAGTCCTGCATGGAGTTGGTTATATGAATGGAAAGAGCAGCCTACGCTGTGGATTAACACAGTATCTCACTCACCTAGCTAATTACCTTTTATCTGAAAGTGAAGGGTTATAGAGTCAGGGGCAAAACTGAGATTTACCCATCAGTGGAAGTCTCTCCATCTCTTATTTTAGAAGTAAACAGCAACATCAGGGAAAATACAAAAGGGACGGGTTTTGAAGGCCAAGTTGAAGAGCAGAAAGAAAATGAGGTAAGGCAGCTATTGCAAGCAAGCTCATTGAGGTAATGTGTTTATAGGAGTATAAAAGCTGCTGGAGGATTTTCACTCCAAGCCCCTCCATGCAGAAGGCCTGGTCAGGGAGTTGAGCACATCTGGAGGCTCTGAACCCTGAGAAAAACCCAGTGACCATCTGGGTCTCAGCAATCCATTGTCCTCAGAAACCAGATGAACCACCACAGAAACCTAAGCTGGATTTCCCAGCCTTTTTCTATTTATCACCTGCCTAAAGAGCAGTCTTAGGCACTTTTCCCTATTTGATTTTAAAACCACAGATATGCCATATATCCACTTAGGTAATGTCTGAGTATCTTCACCCTATACATAAAAAGAATTAGATTTTGCCTCCATTTTACCCCCTCTGGGGTAAACTGATGAACTGTGAGGACGCATGGCCTAGCCCCACTAACTCTCTTTTCCTCCATCTTGCCTCAAATGGTATTTCTTATAACCACAATCAATTGATAAAATTAAATTCTATTTTACAGAACAAGTGGTGCAAGCCGATTGGCTGGGAATGGATGTGTTATGCTAATGTCTCTGAGTTCTAAGGGCTGCAGTGCTTAATGGAGCTCACACATATCTAGTGGCAGGCAACAGGATTGCAGGAGTCCAAGTGAAAAGGAGAAATCAGCTCTACAGTGGTTTTAGTGATTTTTGTATTCATCACAAAAATCTCACACATACACATCTCTTTCCACCTTGAAGATCACTTTTTTATCTTTTTATTTTTTGTTATGGGGTCTTGCTGTATTATCCAGGCTGGAATGCAGTGGCATAATCATGGCTCACTGCAGCCTCAAACTCCCAGACTCAAACTATCCTCCCATCTCAGCCACCTGAGTAGCTGGGACTACAGGTGTGCACCACCAAGCCGGCTGATTTTTTTTATTTTTTGAAGAGATGGAGTATCCCTATGTTTCCCAGGCTGGTCTCAAAACTCCTGGGTTCCTTCTGCCTTGGCCTCCCAAAGTGCTGTGATTACAAGCATGAACCACCATGCCCAGCCAAGATCACTTTTAAAATCTATATTCCACATACCCCTACCAGCCAAGAATAGTTTGTCACAATTTCTAGCCCACAGTTAGAATGGTAGAATAAAAATTGTTTATTTCTATAAAATTTTCTAAATTCAAACCATTATGCAAAATTAAGTGGGATTTTTTTCAGGCCATGTTATGTCAAAATCCTGAAACAGTATCTTGGAAGTGGAGACAGCGTACCCATTTGAAAATCACTCTTCCAGAAAAATTGAGCTAACAAGTTTATGAACCAAACGGCTCAAAGTTAGCTTGAAAACAACTGGTTAAAGTATACTAACCAGCCCAAAGCATCCAGTTGCTTGAGTCAGGTGAATCTTTTCAAATTGGCTCACTTTATAATAATAGTTGTAATCATAGTAATTCCAGTAACTTATAATGCAAGTACTGTCATTGTCTCCATTTTACAGGCGCAGAAGATGAGGCTTGTGGTGGTCATACCTTGCCCAAGCCCACAGGGCTGATACAAGTGGTAGAGTTGCAGTTCAAATCCAGCTCAGCCTAACCACAAAGCCCACATTTTAACAGCAGCACAGTCCCTCTGCTTATGTAAACAAAGCTTTGGGTAAAGATAGGAGTGTTACAGGACAAGTAGAAATATTTCTGCTAAAATATAAGTGGTGTCACTCAACTTGGTGGGATTTTGAAAAATTTGGGCAACAGCTCCATCCTTCTAAAGCCAAGCAGGTTGGAAAAGTCACTGCAAAGATTTGTTTTCGAATTTGAGACCCACTCCAAGAGGGTGTGCTTGGAGTTCAACAGACAATGAAAAATCATCCCTAGCTCTACCCACTAACAATTGGTGCATAGAATTCCTGCTCTCTATCAAGCTCCCAGCTCCAGCCAGCTAAAAAGGCTCTCTGCTTTGCATGCGACTGCACAGAGGCAATTTATTTTCTCATTGGAAATGGTGACGCCACGAGAGCAGAGCTGTGTCACACATGGGGGAGCCACCACTATAGGGAACAGAAGCTCCTTCCAGCTTGGCTTAGCTGCCATCTTTTAGGCTGCTGTGATAGCAGCAAGAATGGTGCATACCCAATCCCTGTCTCAAGCAGGATTGAGAGTGTCTCAAATCCCTGCCTTCTTAGAGAGAATAATGGCAAGGGTTCGTGGGGGAGAAAGGGAGGGGAACCTTTCCCTTGAAACCTTGACTATTGGGCTCCTTAAAGATGGATTAGCATTTCAGAGATTTATTCAGTTCCTTGGGTAGAGAAGCTGACTCACAGATACTATAAGTTTGGGCATGATAGCTTAGAGCTAAATCTGTGTCCTTAAGCAGAATCTCAAACCAATAATTTTGAGAAGCATAATGGAATGCTGTGATAACCCCAAAACTCCATAAATAATGAAGTCACACCTCTCTTATCCACTAGTCAAGCATCGAACACCCTCAGTCATCCAGAGCATCTGAAAACACACAAGTATCCCTAGCAGTCATCCTGTACAGGCAGAAATTAAAAAGCCAAGGAGAACCTAAGAGGGAAGCTTACAAAAGGAGCGGCATGATTGGTGGGTTTGCAATAGAAGGAACTCCCTCGTAGGTAAGTAATGGCTCTAAAAATCAAATGCCATTAAGACCAAAAAGAAGGAATAGAAAATGAGAATACTTAAAACCCAAATCCTAGAGAGACATCTTAATAGCAGCACAGTCCAGTATGTGAGTCACGAATGAAAGCCACATGTACAGTTTGAAATTCTCTAGTAACTACACTACAAATTTTTTAAACAAGTAACCATTAATCTTAATAATTTATTTTATTTAACCCAATATATCTAAGGTATTAGCATTTCAACATATAGTCAATATGCTAACAATATTGAGATTTTTTAACATTCTTTTTTATGCTAAGTCTTCGAAATCCAATATGTATTTTACACTTACAGCACAGCTCAGTATGGGCTGGCCACACTTCCAGTGGTTACTGTACAGGTAGAAAATTCTTAGCCATATGCTCAAGGGAATCACAAAGAGTGATACAAGGAAACCCATTACAGCATTGCTGTTAGCAGTGAAAAATTGTAAACAATCTAAATGTACCTCAAAAGGCAAATAGATAATTTAAGTTTACTAAATTAAATAACAAAATGCAAAGCAACAATTAAAATGAAAAAATTGGATCTAAATATATCACTGAGATATCCCTCAAAATTATAATGTCGAATGACAAAAGCAATCTGCAGAATCATATTAATACAGTGTACCGTTTAGGTAAAGTTTTTTAAATACCGCAAAAAAAGCTACACATTGCTTTTTGAAACAAACATATGTAATGCAGTAAAGATACATCAGACAGAAGAAATATGCACTAAATTTGAGAAAGTGATTAATTCTGGGAAAAGAGATAGGAAGGAGAGAGGAAGGGAGAGAAAAGGTTTTGAGAAATTCAGTCTTTAATTCAATATTTAATGTTTTATATATTTAAAAAATAATCTGACACAAGCATATAAAATGATAATATTGTTATTAAAATGTTATGTTAATATTGGTACTGACATAATCATTTAATTGTTCTCAATTCTTTTCTGTATGTTTGATATACTTCATGAAAGAGAGGGAGGGAGGAAAAAGGAGAAGACACAATAGGAAGAGAGAGAGAGAGATGACATAGTTTGAGCAACCTAGGACAGGATTCTAGACACGCTCCACCTACCTCCTAGACAGTGGTACCCTTTTGACATTCACTAATAACACAGGTATTTGTTGCACCCCTTCCCAATGGAAACACAGCCGGGCATTCAGAGATGAGTAACACACACATTCCTATAACTGTGAACCTAGTGAAAAAGAAAATGTTCTCTTGTGTTTCATACATCAAGGCAGAAAAAGATTTCCTTTCATTTAAAAGTGTCTATTTTAAAAGGTTTATGTAAAACTTTTAGCATATAGGGGGTTAACCTTCAGTCCTTTGGAACCCAAGCTAAGCAGATTCCCTATTTGGCAATAATGGATAACTGATGAGTTACATTTTCACACAGCCAAGCCCTGGCTTTATATCATCACACCACACTGCACCTCTTCTTCTGTAACTTTGAACTTGACACCAACTCCTGGTTCACAATATCCCACCCTCTCATTCTTTTTCTCTCTCTCTCTACTTGATTCTGCCTTCTCTCCTCCCTTCTGAGTACATTGGACTCTCAGCCCAGCTAGGATTCTGTGCATTTGGTATCCTCCACAATCCTGAAGAGTTTATTGTCCTTCATCTCTTTCTGGTCATTTATTACAGATGCACAAAACACTGATCCCACGAGGTCCCCACTTTTAGCACTTCCCTATTCACAAGATACCCATTTATTCCTAACCTCATTCATTGTCTCTGTGCCCAGCTCTTCTCTAGGATAAAAACGGCTTCCTCAATTCCATGGTAACAGCTTTCAATGTTAAACACTATCAGAGATTTGTTTTTCAGTATAGCTGTTTTTCTAAGCTTAAGCAATTACCTGTATCACAGCCACGCAACTTTTTAAAAAATATTCTCACCAAAAAGAAAAGAAAAATATATAGTATATACAGTACGCATGGTTAGGCACACAAGCTTCTATTCTGAGAAATGATTTTATACTTTCCGGTGAATCTATTTTGAGTTTTTAAGTATCCAGGGAAGACTGGCCAGTCCGAGTTTTGGGGGTCCTTTGCACTTTCCTATGGATAATTATTTATAAGCTGAATTCTTCTGCTTTCAGTGGGAGATTTTGCACAAACAGAAAGAGCTCTATTTCCTTAAAAGAGCAATTCTTACTTTATGTTCCTGGGTTTAAACAAAATTCAAGATAAGTTTTTGTGTTATTCAATAATAATTCCAAATAGTCTATTATGGATCACAGAATTCTTTGAAATTCATTTATTTTTAAAGAAGGTTAGCATTTTAGCTGTTTGTAAATAGAAAGCATAGGGAAGGAAGGGGCAAAAAGATTTAATTTTCCACCATCCAAATGAATACTTCTAAACAATTTCAAGAAGTCTCAAAATCATGTCACTCTATTAAAGCTCTTTCAAGTCATGGGTATTGAGCATACACATGGATATGTCAGCATTGCAGAAAGAAAAGCAGAGAAGCTCCAGACTGGTTTCATTCATTTGGAAAACAAAAAACAAGTATTTCTGTTTAAGTTGACTTGGACATTTTAAATACAATGAAATAGAATTTCATCTTCCCCCAGAAGCAACCAAGGATGAGACTGCCAGAAGAAACGTCCTGTCTCTCTATTTTAGCCCTTTCTGACCTGGACTCTGAGGAGTGAAAACTGAAGGGATTATCTTCACTTCACTTAGAGCCTGAAGAGAGAGAAGGGGGACTATTCACCCACAAATGCTTTCAGGGTCTGGAGGCAAAACACAAACTGTACTTGATAATTTATTTTCTTAAGTCCCTTTCTAAAGCAGACTCTAGTTGAAAAGTGGGTAGATTTTGTTTTGTTCTGTAATTTTAATACTTTGCTACCAAGACGATAAACAAATCTGTAACCCTCTGCTGGTGAGTTCATCCTTCCGTCTTTTTCTTCCTTGCCCCCTTCAGATCTCCGCCTTTCCTTTCATGCCCTATTTTCAGTGTTCTGTTGAAGTCATTCTGCAGAAAACAGCAACATACTTTTGTCTTTGGCGCCCTCTTATGGTCACTTTATTACTGTAGCACAGCATCTGACAGCATTTTAGTGAAGAGTAAATCCCCTAATGAGGAACTTAACCATTCCAAGTCTAAAAAGCCATGAACAAATTTACTTTAATCTGTTTCTACAGAATGCCAATAAACCATTCATTCAGCCAATCAAGGACGAAACCCCAAACCCAAACAGCCCCAACTTAGGTGATATTCCTTCTCTCGCTACTGTGGCAAGGACTGGAGAATTCCCTGCTGTCAGCTCTTATCCAGTTCCCATGGACTCATCCTAGCTGTATCCTTCCGTATTTCTCCTTCAGTCCTTACTCAGAAATTATCTTTCAGAGCCCCACCTGTAAGGGCCCAAAACCTTTTCATCCGTAGTGGTGGTTCTCATCATGATCAAACATAGAAATGCTATGTAATATACCAGTGTGCTAGTCCCACTGAGTTTACTATAATACTAGCTCTACCCGCCACCGCTCCGCCAAAGTCTTCTCTTCTTTCCAGACTGCCCCCAGCTGCTGCCTCGACAGGCCTTTCAAGTAGCAGCTGAAATATCATCACTTCCAGAAGCCCTCCCTGATCTCCCAGCGTATGCTTGGCTGCACCTTATCTCGTGGTCCTCCATAATTCATACACACCTCCATAATGGCGATTAACCAAGCGCACATTTGCCAAAGTGAGTTCCATGAGATGCTCCATAAAAAAGGCGTTCTGTGAACAAATACTCTGGGACAATGGAACATACTATACCCCCTTCTTGAAGATTCTAATCCACAGAACTATACTTTAGGAAGTATTGCATTTTTGTCCTGTTGGCACACCTGAAGCACCTCTGAGGAGCCATGTCTGACCTACTTCTGCATCCTGCAGGCAGAATTGGCAGAACTGATGGGAGTCTTCACTTACCTGCTGGCACCTGTCCTCTCTAGGAGGCCACCACTGCAGGATATGCCTACCCTCACAGAGAGCTCAGAAAAGCCTGCTAACCAGAATCATGCATCAGGGTCAAGGCCATCTCATGTCTAGGTGGCCGGTAGCTGACTTTTTGCCAACTGCCTGACTTCCCAAATGCTCTGCTCCCACAGTCTTGCTTGCCTACCCAGACATCAGAAACTTCTTCAACCCTGGACCTTTGCCAGAGTTTCCTGATTTTTTTTTCCTGGGTGGATATGCCTGTAGGCCTTGACCTGCAGGAACTGTGTGTCTCTGGGGACCCCCTGTGCCTGGTCACCGTCACACCATCCCTGTTCTACCTTCCCCTACCAGCCATAGCACTTAGCCCCTGACAGAACTTGCTCTCTCTTCCAGGAGAACAAAATGGAAGCTTAGTTCTGTCTCCCAGAATCTTCCTGCTTTTTCCTCAGCCCACAACACATACTCAGACCACCTTGTCTCTGTCCTGGGTAACTAGAACCTCCATCCTTTCTCCCATTCATGCAAAGCATTCTTTTTACAAAGCAAATCTGATCATGCCACTCCCCTTTTCAAAACTTCGCAATGGCTGCTGGTTGCTATTTGGATCAAGACCAAACCTCTCCGCTGTTGAGCCCCTGCCAAACTCTCCAGCTCTGTCTCCCCACCTCTCTCCCCATATGGTACAGACACTTAAAGAAATTCTTTAAGTTCTTAAAACAGCACTTTTCCGCTATGCCTAGGAGACACTATTCTCTCTATCTGGAGCTCTGTTCCCTTCTGGCCACTTCACATGGCTCATTCTACCCATGTGTGTGTGTGAGAGAGAGAGAGAGAGCAAGAGAGAGAGAGAGGGAGAGAGAGAGAGACAGACAGACACCAGGTCTCACTATGTTGCCCCGGCTGGTCTGGAATTCCTGGACTCAAGCAATCCTCCCACCTCCCAAAGTGCTGAGTGCCTCACCCATTCTTTACTGTCGGCCTAAACCTCACCTCCCCCAGAGGCCTGGCTTACATGAGTCTCCAGATTAGGATCCCACCCTCTAGGGGCTCCCATTGCCCTTTGCATTCCCTCTGTTACAAAATTCACCTGACTTTAGTGTAATTAACTGCTTAACACATTCTAATTTGTTCATCTCCGTCCCCTCCCCACAAAATGGACACCAGGAGAGTGGAGGCCAGGTCCAAATGGCTCACTCCTCTCTGCCCACCACCCAGCACAGGGCCTGGCACAGCGCACTGCCCAGTAAACACTTGCTGAATGAATTTTAGATTGTGCAATGCACTTTGCAACCACAGAAGTGCACTTTTTCCCAAACAATTTTATGGACTATCTCAGTTAAGGCCTCCTTTCATATCACACAAAGAAGATATTTTCTCTATATTTCTTTAAATGATTGTTTTCTTAAATGATTGTTTAGAACTGAACTTGGATCAAGCCTAAAATAAAAGTCAACTGAATTATACATCAGCTAGGGGAGGGGGAGAGCGGTGGTATCTTCCATATTATCAAACATACCTCCAATTGAGGTCAAAATTGTGGCTAAAATATTTGTTTTCATGTCTAACACTTTTTTTATGTCTAAACTTAGGAACAGAGTTTCCTAAGTTCTTTTACATGTATTATTTCATAATGTAAAATTACATGTATCCTTGTATAATCTTACATATACAATTGCAAATTACTATATTTAAATGGGTTTCCTTTTGGTTCCCAAGATACTCCTCATTTATATCAATACCATTAATCAGATCATCAGAAAGACTCCGGAGCTTTCAACACTGGATGCCAGAATATGGCAGACCAATAACTTCAAAGTTCTGAGGCAAACATTATTTTCAATCCCAATTATTTATATTTGACCAAACTGATGATCAAATGAGGATACAGTAAAAACATTTTAAGACATTTAAGGACTCAAAAAATTGACTTCCTGTGTATTGGTTTTAGAAAATTACTGGAAGTTTTGCTTCAGCAAAAGGAAGGGGAAAAAAACAAAAAGAATAATGTAAGATCCAGGAAGCAGGTGAACCAAACATGGTAAAGGGAAATTTGGGGAAGACAGAGAGGAATTACAGAAGAAGTAATGCAGATCACAGCAGGAGGACCGTGGGCAGGGCAGTAAGTCTGGGGTATGTCCTGCCTACAGACACTCCACCCACATCAGTGGGGACTGAAGCCCACGCATGGCTCACTAAGCCAGGTGTTCTCATGGAGTACTGAGTGCCCAAGCCCTCCATTTTACCCCATATGAGCCAAGGTTCCGCATTAGCTTGTGGCATCGCTGAAAGAAGGCTTGTGGGAGATGAGGGAAGGAAAGGTGGAACTGACAGAACGTTTGGAACTGCTTTGGAGAGTATGGAAGAATTATGATAAGCTCGTTGGACCATTTGGGAAAAAAAAATAGCTCTTCGTCTGCTTGAGCTGCCATAACACCACAGACTGCAGGCAGAAACAACAGAAATTTATTTTCTGACAGTTACAGAGGCTGGAAGTCCAAGATGAAGGAACTGGCGAGTTTGGTTTTCTCAGAGGCCTCTCTGCCTGGCTTGCAGACCGTTGCTTTCTCGCTGCGTCCTCATACGGTCTTTCCTCTGTGCACACACATCCCTGGTGCCTTGTCCTCTTCTTACAAGGACACTAGTCACATCAGATGAGGGGCCATCCCAACAGTCTCATTTTAACTGTATCACCTCTTTAAAGTTCTTAGCTTCAAATATAGTCACATCCTGGTGGTGCTAGGGATTAGAGCTTCAACAGCCGAAATTTATGGGGACACAATTTGGCCCATGACAGTCATATAGTAAACCAAACAAATAAGAAAAAATAAAGCAATCATCAACTCAAGGAAAACTCAAAGTTGTAACAGAAATGATCATGGTAGACTATCTGGCTGGCAGCAAGATATGATATCTACATCACCATTTTAATGTAAACACTGACTATGGTTTAACCAAAGCTTCACTAATGGGAGAATGGGGGCTGAGGATAATGTAGGAGAGAAAGGAGAGTGAGGAGTGAAAGGGCACAATCCTCAATGACCACGAAGAAAATTTAATAGCTAATGTTCACAACGGATACGTCAAGAAAGTACAGAGTAAGATTAGACATGGAGGTAAGTACCCAAAGAAACAGCTACAGGCTTCCCTGCCTTCCTTTACCTTCCTATTAAATTTGTTTTCAAGAAAGAAAAGAAAAGAAAAAGAAAGAGAAAGAGAAAGAAGGAAAGAAAGGAAGAGAAAAGAGAGAGAGAGAAAGAGAGAAAGAAAAGGAAGGAAGGAAAAGAAAGAAAAGGAAGGAAAGAAAGGAAGAAAAAGAAAGAAGAAAAAATAAATAAGCAGCTACATCCCAGCACTTTGGGAGGCCGAGGCGGGTGGATCACGAGGTCAAGAGATCGAGACCATCCTGGTCGACATGGTGAAACCCCGTCTCTACTAATACAAAAAATTAGCTGGGCACGGTGGCGTGTGCCTGTAATCCCAGCTACTCAGGAGGCTGAGGCAGGAGAATTGCCTGAACCCAGGAGGCGGAGGTTGCGGTGAGCCGAGATCGCGCCATTGCACTCCAGTCTGGGTAACAAGAGCGAAACTCCGTCTCAAAAAATAAATAAATAAATAAGCAGCTACAGTAGTTGTATTTAGTGGGATAGAATCACAGGTGGGGAATGCTGGGGAAAGGAAGTATTACATTTTTGTACTGTCTAATGCTTTAACTATATGTAGATATTGCTATAGTTAAAAATTAATTTTTAAAAGCTTAACTTTTTTTTTTTTTTTTTTTTGAGACAGAGTCTAGCTCTGTCACCCAGGCTGGAGTGCAGTGGCACCATCTCTGCTCACTTCAACCTCCACCTCCTGGATTCAAGTGATTCTCCTGCCTGAGCCTCTCAAGTAGCTGGGCTTACAGGTGCCCGCCACCACACCTGGCTAAGTTTTGTATTTTTAGTAGAGATGGAGTTTCACCATGTTGGCCAGGCTGGTCTGGAACTCCTGGCCTCATGTGATCCACCTGCCTCGGCCTCCCAAAGTGCTGGGATTACAGGTGTGAGCCACTGCACCCACCCAAAGTTTAACTTTTTTTCTTCCAACTTGTTTAGATTTGGTAGAGGTACATTTGCATGTTTTTTACATGGGTAAGTTGCAGGTCACTAGGGCTAGGTGTGCACCCAGCTAGTGAGCATAGTACTCAATAAGTGGTTTCTCATCATCCCCATAGTGAGTATAGTACATGATTGGTGGTTTCTTGATCCTCACCCTCTCCCACTCCCACCCTCAAGCAAGCCCCAGTGTCTACTGTTCCCCTCTTTGTGTCGATGTGTACTCAGTGTTTAGCTCTCACTTATAAGTGAGAACAGGCAGTATTTGGTTTTACGTTCCTGTGTTAAATCACTTAGGATAATAGCCTCCTCCTACAACCATGTTGCTGCAAAGGACATGATTTTGTTATTTTTCATGGCTGCATAGTATTCCATGGCATATACATACCACGTTTTCTTTATCCAGTCCACTGATGATGGGCATCTAGGTTGATTCTGTGTCTTTGCAATTGCAAAAAGTGCTGCAATTAACTTACATGTGTGTGTGTCTTTGTAGCAGAACAACTTATATTCCTTTGGGTATATACCCAGTAATGAAATTGTTCGGTCAAATGATAGTTCCGTTTTTAGTTCTTTGAGAAATCTCCAAACTGCTTTCCACAGTGGCCAGACTAATTTACATTCTTACCAACAGTGTATACATGTTCTTTTCTCCACAGCCTCACCAGCATCTGCTATTTTTTGACTTTTTAATCATAGTCGTTCTGACTGGTGTGTGATGGTATCTCATTGTGGTTTTGATTTGCATTTCCCTAATGATTAAAGATGGTAAGCATTTTTTCATATGCTAGTTGGCCAAAGTTAACTTTTAAATACTTCTAATTTTAACATATTTGGGTGGACACCAACACACAGATTCAGGTTACCATGTTTATTTATTTGTGTGCAAAATTCTGAATAATCTCCTCCCACTTCTATTTTATTAAAACATATCCTAGTTGCAAAAACAGCTGTTTAAAATCTTTTACCCATTTGCAACGAATTCTTACAGACTAGAACTTTCTCAATATTTGTAGACAAAACAAAATTCAGACATGAACTGGATTCTGCGGTTATAAAGCCACAACGGTCATCCAGAAATTGATTTCAAAAGTCTGTGTTCATAAAAACAGACTTACTGTTCTCACTGACTTTATAATAAATAAATGTTTTATATTTTATCTAATAAAATAGATTCTAATAAAATGCTCCTGCATCTCTTCCACTATTTCTTTTCCAGTTAATGAGAGGGAAGACATTCAGGAAGGCCAATTGCCTGGAAGCCCCTTTCCCTTAGTCCACTTGGAATTCTCAACAAGGACTGAAACTTCCAAGACTTTCATCACTGCAACAGGAATGCCACCAAGTGGGGAGAGGGGAGGAAACAGTCCCTGGAGACCACTGCCTAAGTCTAAGAGTTCCTTTAATTGTCCATCTCTCTTGCTAGTCTTAGTAAATCACACAGCTTTGAAATTTCAAGCTTTGGTGCCCATTTTACATAAATGATACAACAAATATATTTTTCAGTTCCTTAATAAGGCTCACATGCAAATGTAAAGACAAGATACTGACCTAGTGTCAACTGGATAAGAGTTCTTGTTCTTTGTAGAATTACACTTAAACAGTTCTTAAAATCTTAGTAGCAAAACCAGGTAATAATTTTATGCTGATGTGAAGGAAAATATCTTTGAAGATTTCCTAATCAAAGCTCCTGTCCAGCAGCAAGTTAATTTTTGAAGTTTCTTAGAGTTCAGGATGGTCACCAAGCTGTTGGCTAAGTGTGTTTCTATGGTTACTTGTTTACTGAGGAAACAGAAAAGAGGATTATATGTATCTGTGATTCCTCTCTTCCCTGTAAGGATGTAATGTGTAGGGACTTAGGCATTAAGTATCCAGAGGGAGTTTAACATTAGACCCCAATTTTTTTAGGAACAAACACCACACTAATGTGACATTTGGGTCACACTAAAAGGCTAAGTTTGCAAGTCTAGAGAAGATTTTTAATATCTTCCCAGATGATCAGTATTCACATCTGGATATTGTCACCTGATTAGCAGTTTCTTCTTCATCATCATTATCAATATCATCATCAATATTTCTTCTCAATATGGTACACAAAATGTAATAAATTACCTCAGGCACAGATAACCCTCTTTTCTCACTTCTTTTTATAAACTTATAAACTAAAACTTTATAAATTTACAAACTAAAAATGTAATGATAAGTTAAGACCAGTGGTGGCAAATTAAAGTGCCCACCAAGACCACGCAATGTGAGGAAGACACGTATGAAGGACATATGCTGCCTAAATAGGGCTGCCACTCTACTGCTTCCAGCTGGTTGTCGCCATGTTAGAATGAGATTTTAACATTTCCAAATATTTTAATATTTCAAAAGAAGCTGAATTTTTTTATTTTTATGTGAAATATTTTTACATTTGGCAAACAATTCAAACTTTTTAAAAATATGTAGGCTTTTCAAAATAAGGCTGTGCTCTTGACCCATCCCAAGGGCTGCTAGTTTCAACTCCTGACTTAACACAATAATAACAGACTCCCTTTCCATTTGCTAAATCATAAACTATATCATACAGGGTAAGTGTTAACTAATAATTCTAATTAAAATGGACATAACTGTTACAAACCTAAACTCTAACTAGTCCCTACTTTGAACAGTGATTTTTTTTTCCATCCACATACTGACTGCCTCATGTAATGACCCTGTTTTGACTGAGTGCTCTGGCTGGTTATTTGCCTGTCAGCTCTCAGGTCTGTGTGCGCCATCTGCATTCTACTCTGTATCCCAGTGCGCTGGACACCTGGAAACTACAATCCCACACTCCCTTCCCAGCTGATTTCCACTCAGGTTCAGCCAACAGGAAGCACTGGGGGAAACTGAAGAGCAGGAAGAAGGCAGAAGCCATTGTTCATTCTGTCTCTTTCTCTCTCTCTCCCCATCCCTCCTCTGGTTTTAGCACCCCTCCATCAATGACTCTGAGTAGCTAAGCCTGGAATCCATTCCAGAGCAGGAGCCTCAGCAGCCTCCTGCTTCTCAATCACTCAGTTTCTCCTTTTACTCCTTAGCCCTGGGATATTAGTTGTTTCCTGCAGCGTCAATGCTTTCCGTAACCTCGCCTTTCCCTGATTGTTTTTCCAGCCCTTACATCACCCTTACTACCAACTCCTGGATACATTCTCTCTTTTGAAATGCATAGAGGGGTTTTCTTTTCCTGTTTCAAACCTGTCTATTGGAATACTCCCACATTTCTGCCTATATTCGGTTGTACAAATAACATCTGGTCATAAAAGCTGGTTTTATCTGCAAAGCATATCTTGAACCTCTGTCATTCTTAAAACTTCAGGGACTTTCTTTTTCAAATTCAAGTTAGCTGCTACTTCCTCAAAATGTTTATAAGGTAGTGTTTCCCAATTTGCCTTATGCTACAAATTGTTTGGGGCACTTGTTTAAAAACAGTTTCCCAATCCCTCCCTAAACCTGATGAATCAAATCACTTGGGGAGTAGCTTGGAAAATGTATTTTCAAAAAAAATTAGCTCTGGGCGGGGGCGGGGGGGGTCTCACTATGTTGCCCAAGCTGGTCTTGAACTCCTGGCCTCAATCAATCCTCCCATCTAGACCCCTCAACTAGCTGGGATTATAGTGCAAGCCACTACATCAGGCTGAAAATATGTAGTTTTGACAAACACCCCAGGTGATTCCAACCCTCAAGCAAGCTTGAGAAACACTCCTCAGGAACACCTATTCTGAGGCCAGGTTTATTCCTATGCCCATTACTTGTTGAGCTATGCTGCCCCATACAATCATCTTGGATAGAGTGAGCAATCCAATCAATTATCTCCCCCTTTATGAATGAAAAGCAATGATCACTGGCAGCTTAGTTTTTAAAGACAAAATTAATCTGCCAAAATGGCATAAATAGCAATAAAATTATCTGATTTTAAAACTGGGACTATGTAATTGAAATGAATAGGTTTAGGAAATGGAAAGACTGGATTTAAATACCAATGGCATCACTTAGTAACTATATGACATGCAGCAAGCTGTTTAAGCTCTTAGAGCTTCAGTCTTCTGTAAAATGAGAATATCATCATCTACTTCAAAGCTGTTCTGAGGATTAAGTAAGAATATGTGTAAGTCACCTAGCTTGGTCCCTGGCGTGTAAATGACATCCAGTAAATACATGTTCCCTTCCTAACCGATAAGAAGAATGCTGGATTTATGGTATATTTTTATTGTACCAACCTGGTTGAACTGGAACTACAGTTCCCAAAATGCCTCTTCCTGCATAATTCAGAGTTAGAATGGAACACCAAAGACAGTTTGCCGGAGAGAAATTCCATCAAACTGTCTTTGGAAGGAAAGTAGCACTATGTTGTCTGTACACAATAAACAAGTAAATATAAACAAACAGATTGTGGTTCGAAAGGATGTAGATCTGATAGAAATCAAATGGGGAAAGGGAAGCACTGACTAGCCAGCTGGCTTCCTTAGACAGGATGACCTAGGAAGTCCTCTCTGAGAAAGCAGCCTTTAACCCATCATCCTGATGCCTCAAGGATAAGCTGACAGCCAAGCTAACAGCTGGAAGCAGAACCACCCAGGCAGAAAGAACAGCCAATGTAAAGGCTCCAAGTATGCCCTGGGCATCTGGAGCAAAATAGAGGAAGGAACAAAGGAATGGTGGACATTCCGACATACATGACCTTAATAGGCTATGTTTTGTTTTTTTTTTAATGTGGAGATTTTGTTTTAAATGTAACAACCCCACTGAAAATCAGGGGTATGAGTGATGGCATGTTATATAATCCTTTAATGATTTTTTAATTTCAAAAATCATTTGTTTCACATCTTTTAGGTTATAAAATATTTGTTAAGTCAGACAATATCAGGTGTTGGAGACTACAGGGAAATGAGAACACTCAGACTGCTGGTGCAAATGATCTGTCGTTTGGAGAGCAGTTTGACAATTTCAGGTAAAAGTGAAAATGCATATACCATATGATCCAGTGTTTCTATTCATTCCTGTCTTTCTGCCACAGAAATTCTGGAATATTGCACGAGAAGACATGTCTAAGTCTGCACATAGCAGCACTGTGGTTAATAAAAGATTAAAAGCAGTGAAGTATTGATGGATGAATAAACAAAATAAGCTATGTCTGTCTAATGCAATTCTATTTAGCAATTAAATGGATCTGATCTCTACTAATATATAAATGTTTAAATATGCAAAACAATATTAGACATAACAATGCTAGACGCTGGATACAAATATGGGAAAAAAAGTATAAAAACATGGCAAGAAAGGCATACACAAAGTTCATATAATGGCTGCATCAAGGAAAGAAGGAAAAGGAATGACATGAGGCAGAGGGGTACAAAAAGGAGTTTAGCTCAATTAACATTATTTATTCAATAAATCTGATAAAAATGCTTGAATCTTAACATTTGTTCATTTGAGGAGATGTATATCAGTTTGTTATTACTGTAGATTTCCATGGTTTTAATCTTTTTCCATATTCAGTCAAAGACTCTGGTTTCACAGAGGAGCAAGAGTAGAAACAGACTACAGAGGTTGTTGAGAGTGGTCCAGGAGAGAGAAGTGATGCCTCGGATTAGGGTGAAGTCACTGAAGACAGAGAGAAGCCAACACACTCAAGATGTATTTTAAAAGACTCACTAATGTTTTGAATGGGGGTGAGAAAAAGATAAAGGAAGGTTATGGAGGCAGAGGTGGTATAGAAGGATGTCAAGGATCCAGAATTTAGCTACATTGTGGCTGTTAAGTCTGGGAGGCCAATTAAATATCCAAGTGGAGATGTCAATCAACCAATGAGATATCTGACCCTAATGCACAGAGGAGAGGTCAGGAATGGAAATATAAACTAGGAAGTTGCCAGTATGTGAAGGTATCTAAGCCACAAGACTGAATGAAGTCATGAAGAGAGAAAGTATGTAAAGAAAAAAAGGCAGAACTGAGCCTGGGAAACTCGGGTAGTTTCCCAGGTAGACCTGGAGGCGCCAGTGAAGGAAAAGCAGGAAAGGTAGAAGTATAAGCAGGAAAGAATGGTGTCACCGAAACTAACAGAGAAACAAGTAAAATGAAGGTAAAGGTAAATTAGAGCTGGCAACACAGTCATCAGTGATCTTGACAAGAGTAGTATCAACAGCGAGATGGAGGCAAAAGTCAGTAGACTGAAAAATGAATAAGCCTCTCCATTTATTTTAAATGTTTCATAATTTAATTTGTATTTTCTTTTAATATTAACTCTTAGATGATAGATAAGAAAATGAAGAATAGCAAGAGCAGACAACTCAACAAGTTTTGCTCAGTAAAGGAGCACAGAATTGTGACTAGAGAGGGAACTGTTATCAAGGAAGCCACGGGTTTTATTTTGCTTTTTAAATTTTTGAGATTGAAAGTATCTGAACATGTGTACATGGGCTTTAAGGAATTATCTAATAGCAAGAGAGACACTAAGATGTAGGGAGAAGAAGAAGAGTAGTCACATAAACAAAGATGGGGGGGAAGTATTCTAGCACACATCGAGAGATGTTTCTTCCACTGTAATAGAAGACAGAAAATGTCATTACAGGGTTTGAGGTTTGGTTCTAGAGAAATAACAGTGTTCCTGAAGGAGGCAATGAGGTCACTAAACAAAAGAAGAGGAAGAGAGATGTTTCAGAAAGTTTGAGAAGGAAAGAAAAGTTGTCTGGGAGAATGGAAACTGAAGCCACTAGGGAGAACAAAATTTCAGACAATGTCCAGTGCCTATTTAAAATCAGTGGTCACTAGGTGACAGTTGCACTAAAATCTCAAAATTCACCACTATAGAATTCTGTAACTATAGAATCCATGTAACCAAAAACCACCTGTATCTCAAAAGCTATGAAAATTTAAAAAAACATGGACAGATCTTGAGGCCCTTATCTTTATCAAACTAACACAGGAATAGAAAACCAAATACCACATGTTCTCACTTCTAAGTGGGAGCTAAATGATGAAGACACATGGACACATAGAGGGGAGCACCTCACACTGGGGCCTCTCAGAGGGTAGAGGCTGGGAGGAGCGAGAGGTTCGAGAAAAATAACTAAGGGTACTAGGCTTAATACCTGGGTGATGAATTAATCTGTACAACAAACCCCCATGACACAAGTTTACCTGTATAAACCTGCACATGTAGCCCTGATTTTAAAATAAAAGTTAAATATAAAATAAATAGATATTTTTTAAAAAGAATCAGTGGTCGGCCAGGCGCGGTGGCTCAAGCCTGTAATCCCAGCACTTTGGGAGGCCAAGGCGGGTGGATCACGAGGTCAAGAGATCGAGACCATCCTGGTCAACATGGTGAAACCCCGTTTCTACTAAAAATACAAAAAATTAGCTGGGCATGGTGGTGCGTGCCTGTAATCCCAGCTACTCGGGAGGCTGAGGCAGGAGAATTGCCTGAACCCAGGAGGTGGAGATTGCGGTGAGCCGAGATCATGCCATTGCACTCCAGCCTGGGTAACAAGAGCGAAACTCCATCTCAAAAAAAAAAAAGAATCAGTGGTCATAAATTTTAAGTGTAACCAGTCAGCCTGAATGTGTGGAGTTTTTCCAGCAATGTTCTGATGTTCTTGCATAAACATGAAGAAGACAGATAATTGAGTTTAGCCAGTCTTGGAGTAACCATACTAAGGAAAGAGAGAGAAGGACAACTAGAGTGTTGAAGATGTTTGCAAGAAAGTAATTATAAAGTTGGAAGGCGAACAAACCTAGTGAAGGTGAAGTCAAGACAATGGAGAGTCTTCTACTTAAAATGGTAAATTAAATACATACATTTGCCTCTACTCTTTCAGAAACTCCACTAAAATGATAAAAATGAATTTAAAAAATACATAAGCACTCAAATACAAAAGAAAGAGAAACGAACTCACAACAGAGAGGTAAACAACATTTAGGAAGCTGAAAAAACAGGCAATTGTGTGCTAGCCAACAAAAAAAGACCCTAGTGCTGAATGCTACATGCCAGTGGGTTGGGGTCTTGGGGAGAAGGCCAAGAAACACGTCAATTTTCAATGCAATTCCTGCAAAGTCCTAGGTGGCCTCAGAAATTAGAGGCCAGGCAGCTCTAAAACGGAAAAAGCATACTAAGGCTTAAAATAATAACACTACTTGAAAGTGTGTATAAGAAGCCACGGGACTCTTAATTCCTCTCTTCCTTAACCCCAAGCAGCCAGAGACACCCTTCCATCACTCCAGCAGGACAGTGAAGTTCTATTCCCTGGGGGAAGATTTTTTTTAAAAGATCCAGCTTGGAGACACCAGGCCAACTTGAGTGTGAATCAGAAGCTAAAGACACGGGCATTCAGTGTAAGTCTACATGTTGAATGGTGAATGATTGATCCTTCACCACCCCATTCTGACCCAGATTCCAGAAAATGGCAGTGAGGCTCATTTATAATAACACCAAAACAGTATAAACTGCTCAGAGGAAAAAACATGATAAAAATTTTAAAAACTATACAGATAAACTAAATTTTTTTAAAAAAATCAAAGATACCAAAACTGAGATAACAGAGATATTAGAATTATCTCACAGTGATTTTTTTAAACAGCCATGACAAAAATTCTACAAAAAGAAATTACAAAAACACACCAAATTAAAAAAATAAACCCCCTTACCAAAGAAACAGAAAGCTTCAAAAAAGACATAAAATAAGTAAAGCAAAACAAAATGGACATTTATGGACATTTTATAACTAAAAAATACAATAACCAAATTAAGCTCAGTGGATAATTTCAACAGGAGAATGAAAGGAATAGAGAAAAGAGGCAGGAAGATAAAACAAGAGAAATTACCCAATCTGAAAAACACAAAGAAAACAGACTTCAGGGAAAGAAAAAAAAAAACAGCATGGCGCCTATAGGACTAAAACAAAATATCTAATATTCGTGTAATTAGAGCCCTGAAAGAAAAGAAGAAAAAGTAGGATACTTTTGAAAACGTACTCAAGGCTGGGCATGGTGGCTCACGCCTGTAAGCCCAGCACTTTGGGAGGCCAGGACAGGCGAATCATGAGGTCAGGAGTTCAAGATAAGCCTGGCCAACATGGTGAAACCCCATCTCTACTAAAAATACAAAAATTAGCTGGGCATGGTGGCACATGCCTGTAGTCCCAGCTACTCGGGAGGCTGAGGCAGGAGAACTGCATGAATCCAGGAGGCAGAGGCTGCAGTGAGCCAAGATTGTGCCACTGCACTCCAGCCTGGGCAACAGAGCGAGTCTCCATCTCAAAAAAAAAAAGAAAAGAAAGAAAGAAAGAAAAAGGAAAAAGTACTCAAAGAAATTGTGGCTTAAGATTTCCCAAATTTGGCAAAAGACATAAAACTACAAATTTAAGAAGATGAACAAACCCTAAACAATACAAATCCAAAGAAATTATAACAAGTTGCATCAAAATTAAATTTTTTTAAACTGAAGACAAAACATTTGAAAGCAGCAAGAAAAAAATGCAGCTTTGCAGGCGAAAGCATTCAAATGACAGCAGATTTCTCATTAGAAACAATGGCAAACAGAAGAAAGTGGCACAATATTTTTCAAGCGCTAAAAGAACTGTCAACCTATATACCTTAGTATAGAATTCTGTACTCAGCAAAAATACCCTTCTGTAATGAAGGAGAAATCAAGACACCCAGACGAAAGAAAACAAAAGAATCTGTCGTCATCAGACCTATCCTAAAAAAGGGCTAAAGAAAATTTTCTGAACAGAAAGAAAATGCGTTTTTTAAGGAATCTTGGAAGAGCAGGAAAGAAGAAAGGACATGGGAAGTAACAACAGACTCCTCTTCTCCCCTTGCATTAGCTAAGGTGTAATTGATAGTTGAAGCAAAAATTATAACACTGTGTGCTATGATTCTAAATGTATATAGAAGAAATATTTAAGAAAAATGCACTATAAATGGGAGAAAGTTAAAGGACATAAAGCTGAGGTTTTTCTTTTCCACTCAAACTGGCAAATTGACACCACCAATAAACTGTGATAAGTTACATATATATAATGTAATTTCTAAAGTAACCAACTAAAAATCTACACAAAAAGATACAGAATAGGAGGCAGAGCAAGATGCCTGAATAGAATCCTTCCACAATCATCCCTACTGCAGAAACACTGAACTAAACCACTATCCACATAAGAAAGCACCTTCATAAGAACCAAAAATTAGGTAAGCAATCACAGTACCTGGTTTTAACATAATATCAAGGAAAAAGGCACTGAAGCGGGAAGGAAAGACAATCTTAACTTGCCAACACTACTCCTTCCCATTCCTCAGCAGCAGTGGTGGTGTGGAAAGAGAATCTGTGTACTTAGGAGAGGGAGAGCACAGTGACTGTGGGACTTTGCATTGGAACTCAGTGCTCCCCTGTAACAGCAGAACACAACACAGAGAAGAATTTATCCAGTGCCCCTGCAGGGAGCATTTAAGCCAGCCAAAGCCAGAGGGGAATTGTCCATCCCCGTGATCGAGACCTGAGTTCTGGCAAGCCTCATTGCCATGGACTAAAGTGCTCTGAAGTCCTAAACAAACATGAAAGGCAGTCTAGGCCACAAGAACTGAAATTCATGGGCAAGTCCTGATACTATGTTGGGCTTAGAGCCAGTGGACTTGGGGTACACATGACCTAGTGAGACACTAGCTGGGGTAGCCAAGGGAGTACCTACATCACTCCTCCCCTAACCCAAGGAGTGCAGCTCACAGCTCTGGAAGATTGCTTCCTTCCACTTAAGAAGAGGAGAGGGGAAAGTAAAGAGGACTTTGTCTCACAACTTGGACACCAGCTCAGCTACAGTAGAATAGGGCACCAATTAGAGTCCTAAGGCCCCCATTTCAGGCCCTAGCTCCAGGATGACATTTCTAGGCACATCCCGGACCAGAAGGAAGCCTGCTGCCTTGAAGGGAAGGACTCAGTCCTAGCAGAATTCATTATCTGCTAACTAAAGAGCCCTTGGGCATTAAGCAAATGTCAGTGGTTGCCAGGCAGTACTCATCATGGGAGTAGGGTCAGACCCAGTGCCATGCTGGCGTCAGATGTGACCTAGTGCATTCCTGGCTGTGGTGGCCACAGGGAGAGACTCTTTCTACTTGAAGAAAGAAGCAGCAAGAGTAAAGGAGACTTTGTCTTGCAGTCTGGATACAAGCTCAGCCACAGCGAGGTAGAGCACCAAGTGGGTTGCTGGGATCCCAGTTCCAGACCTTGGCTTCTTGATGGAATTTTTGGACATGCCATGGGCCAGAGGGGAACCCACTGCCCTGAAGGAAGAGACCTAGGGCTGGCATCAATCACCACAAGCTGACTGAAGAACCCTTGAACTTTGAGGGAACATTGCCAGTAGTGAGATGGTACTAGCCGTGAGCCTGGAGTGGTAATGGCCACAGGGAGAGACTCCTCTGCTTGAATAAAGGAGATGGAAGAGTGTGAAGAACTTTGTCTTCAAGCTTGGGTGCCAGCTCAGCAGCAGTAGAGTAGAGCACCAAATACATCCTTAAGGTTCCCAACTCCAGGCCTTGGCTCCCAAACAGCATTTCTGGACATGCCTTGGGTAGGGGGAGAGCTCACCACCCTGAAGAGAAGGCAACAAACCTAGCTGGATTCACCGCCTGCTGATTGTAGGGCCCTTGGGCCTTGAGTCAACAACAGCATTAGCCAGACAGTGGTTGTTGAGGGCCTTAGGCAAGACCCAGTGCTGTGCTGGCTCAGGTGTTATCCAGTAGAGTCCCAGTGGCATTGGCCACAGGGGCACTTACATCACCCTTTCCCCAGCTCCAGGCAGCTCAGCACAAAGGGAGAGACTGTTTGCTTGGGGGAAAGTAAGGGAAGAGAACAAGAGTCTCTGCCTGGTAATCCAGGGAACTCTCCCAGATCTTACCCAAGACCACTAAGGTGATACCTCTATGAGTCTGTAAGAGTCACAGCATTACTGAGCTTGGGGTATCCCCTAATACAAATACGGCTGCAGTGACCAAAGACTTAGCTCACAACATTCAATTCCCTTTGAATACTTGGAAAGCCTTCCCAAGAAAGATGGGTATAAATAAGCCCAAACTGTGAAGGCTACAATAAATACCTAGCTCTTCAATACCCAGACATTGACAAACATCCACAAGCATTAAGACCATCCAGGAAAACAGCACTTCACCAAATGGACTAAATAAGGCACCAGTGACCAATCCTGGAGTGACAGATATGTGAACTTTCAGACACAGAATTCAAAATAGTTGTTTTGAGGAAGCACAACAAATTTCAAGAAAACACAGAGAAGGAATTTAGAATCTTATTAGATAAATTTAACAAAGAGTTGAAATAATTTTTAAAAATCAAGCAGAAATTTCCCACACTGAAAAAGTCCATTGTCATGCTGAAGAATACATCGAAAGTCTCTCAACAGCAGAATTGATTATGCAGAAGAAAGAATTAATGAACTTGAAGACGGGCCATTTGAAAACACATAGCCAGAGAAGACAAAAGAAAAAAGAATAAAAAAAAAAGAAGCATGCCTATAAGATCTACAAAATAGCTTCAAAAATGGCATATCTAAGAGTTATTGGCCTTAGAGAGGAGATAGAAAGAGAGACTGGGGTAGAAACTTTATTTAAAGGGCTAATAACTGAGAACTTTGCAAACCTAGAGAAAGATATCAATATTTAAGTGCAAAATGAGATTATCCCTATTTACAGACAATATGATCTTATATTAAAACCTAAAGACTCCACTGAAATACTATTAGAGCTGAAAACAAATTCAGTAAAGTTGCAGGATACAAAATCAATGTACAAAATCAGTAGCATTTCTATATGCCAACAGCAAACAGTCTGAAAAAGAAATAAAGTAATCCCATTTACAATAGCTACAAATAAAACATGCAGGAATAAACTTAATCAAAGTGAAAAAGCTCTACATTGAAAACTATAAAACATTGACGAAAGAAATTGAAGAGGACACCAAAAAAATGAAAAGGCATCCATGTTAATGGATTGGAAGAATCAATATTGTTAAAATATCCATATTACCTAATGCAATCTGCAGATTCAATGCAATCCCTATCAAAACACCAATGACATTCTTCACAGAAAGAGGCAAAAAAATTCTAAAATGTATATGGAACCACAAAAGACTCATAATAACCAAAGCTATCCAAAACAAAAAGAAAAGAAACTGAAAGAATCTCATTATCTAACTTCACACTATACTACACAGCCATATTAGCTAAAACAGCATTGTACTGGCATAAAAACAGATGCATAGACTAATGGAACAGAATAAAGAATCCAGCGACAAAGCCACACACCTACAGTGAACCCATTTTTAACAAAGGTGCTGCCAAGAAAACATACAGAGAAACAAACAGTATCTTCAACAAATTGTACTGGGGAACCTGAATATTCATATGCAGGAGAATGAAACCTCTATCTCTCACTATATACAAAAATCAAATAAAAATAGACTAAAGACTTAAATCTAAGTCTTCAAACTATGAAACCACTACAAGAAAACATTGAGGAAACTCTCCAGCACATTGGGCTGGGCAAAAATTTCTTGAGCAATACTCAGCAAACCCAGGCAACCAAAGCAGAAATGGACAAATAGAATCACATCAAGTTAAAAAGTTTCTGCAGAACAAAGGATACAAACAACAAAGTGAAGAGATAACCCACAGAATGGAAGAAAAAATTTGCAGAAAGTTTAGTAATCCAATAATCTAATAATCCAATCAAAAAATGGAAGAAAAAATTTGAATAGGCATGTCTCAAGAAAAGACATACAACTGACATACAGGCATATGAAAATGTACTCAACATTATTGAGCATCGGATAAAAGCAAATTAAACTACAATGAGTTTTCATCTCACACCAGTTAAAATGGCTTATATCCAAAAGATAGTCAATAGCAAATGCTGGTGAGGATGTGGAGAAAAGTGAACGCTTGACAATTTGGTGGGAATATAAATTAGTACAACCACTATGGAGAACAATTTGGAGGTTCCTCAGAAAACTAAAAATTGAGCTACCATATAACCCAGCAATCCCAATACTGGGTATATACCCAAAAGAAAGGAAATCAGTGTGTTGAAGAGATGTCTGTACCCCTATGTTTGTTGAAGCACTGTCTACAATAGCTAAGATTTGGGAAGCAATCTATGTGTCCATCAACAGAGGAATGGATAAAGAAAATGTGGTATATATACACAATGGAGTACTATTCTGCCATAAAAAAGAATGAGATCCAGTCACTTGCAACAACATGAAGATTATTACATTAAATGAAATAAGCCAGGCACAGAAAGACAAATATCACATGTTTGCACTTATTTGTGGGATCTAAAAATCAAAACAATTGAACTTATGGATGTTAAGAGTAGAAGGATGGTTACCAGAGACTGGAAAGGGTAATGGGGGGCTGGGAGGAGGGGGATGGTTAATGGGTACAAAAAAATAGTTCAAAAGACTGTATAAGACTTACTATTTGATAGCACAACAGGGTAACTATAGTCAATAATAACTTACTTGTGCATTTTTAAATAACTAAAAGAGTGTAATTGGATTATTTGTAACCCAAAGGATAAATGCTTGAAGGAATGAATATCCCATTCTCCATGATGTTTATTTCACATCATATGCCTACATCAAAACATCTCATGTACCCCATAAATATATATACCTATGTACCCCCAAAAATTAAAAATAATTTTTTTAAATAAGCTCATGATGGTTACAGAACACCAAGCAGATTTAATCCAAATGAGACTATCTCAAGATATTTAAGAATCAAACTCCCAAAGGTCAATGATATTGTTTGGATGTTTGTCCCTTCCAAGTCTCATGTTGAGATGTGATTCCTAGTGTTGGATGGGAGGAATTTAAATCGGGGGACAGATCCCTCATGAAGAGTTTGGTGCTGTCTTCATGCTAATGTGATAGAAGATACAAGATCTGGTTGTATAAAAGTTTGTGGCAACTTCCCTCCCTCCCTCCCTCCCCCCGACCTCGTTTCTGCTCTCATCATGTCACATGCATCATGTGACATGGTAGAAGGTTCCCCTTCACCTTCTACCATGACTGCTTCTTAGGCAAAGGGGTCCTAAAAACTTGACCTAACTATATTCTATCTACAAGAAACTCAGTTCAAATGTAGTAATGCAGCCAAGTTGAAAGTGAAAGGGTAGGAAACTACATATAATATAAACATTAATCAAGGAAATCAAAAGTGATATTAATATCAAATAAAGTACACTTCTGGGTAAAGTAAATTACCAGCAACAGGAAAGGACATTATATAATGATAAAAGGATCAGTCCACCAAGAAGACATAGCAATTCTAAATGTTTATGAAGCAAACAATAGAGCTGAAAATATGTGAAGCAAAACTGAAGGATAAATAGACAAATCCACAATTATAGTGGAGAGTTCAACACCCCTCTTCAGCAATTGATAGAACAACTAGATAGAAAATAAGATATACTCAAAAACACATTTATCCACTAGAATCTATTCAATACTTATAGAACTTTCCACCCAACAACAACAGAACGCACCTGTTTTTCAAGTGTTCATGGAACATATACCAAAATAGGCCATGTCCTGGACCATATAATAAACTTCAGCAAACTTAAAAGAATTGAAACCATAAAGAGTATGTTCTATAACTACAATGGAATCAGCTAAAGTTTAATAACAGAAAGATAAGAAAATCTTCAAGCAACACACATGCATGAATCAAAGATAAAGTCTCAAGGGAAACTGAAAAATAAGTTAAATTAAATGAAAATGAAAGCACAACATATAAAAATGTGTGAGGCATAGCTACAGCAGTACATAAATGAAATTTTAAAGCATTAATTGCATATATTAGAAAACAGGAAAAGTCTCAAATCCATAATCTAAGCTCCCAATTCAAGAACTTAGAAAAAGAAGAGCAGGCCGGGCGCGGTGGCTCACGCCTGTAATCCCAGCACATTGGGAGGCCGAGGCGGGTGGATCACGAGGTCAAGAGATCGAGACCATCCTGGTCAACATGGTGAAACCCCGTCTCTACTAAAAATACAAAAAATTAGCTGGGCATGGTGGCGCATGCCTGTAATCCCAGCTACTCAGGAGGCTGAAGCAGGAGAATTGCTTGAACCCAGGAGGCGGAGGTTGCTGTGAGCTGAGATCGCGCCATTGCACTCCAGCCTGGGTAACAAGAGCGAAACTCCGTCTCAAAAAAAAAAAAAAAAGAAAAGAAAGAAAGAAAAAGAAGAGCAAATTAAGCCCAAAGCAAGCAGAAAGAAAAACTTAAGATAAAAGCAGAAATCAATGAAATTGCAAACAGAAAAAATTAATAAAACACACAGCTGATTATTTGAAAAGATCAATTAAAACGACAATTCTATATTAAGAGTAAGTAGGGAAAAAAGAATACACAAATTACCACGATCAGGAATTAAAGAGGCAATATTACTGTAGACCCTGCAGACATCAAGAGAACAATAAGGGAATACTATGAACAGCTCTACAACATGCATATGGCAATAAACAAAATGTCCCACTTTCTCAAGAAACACAAACTATCACAACTCATTCAATATGAAATAAATCATCTAAATAGCCTTATAACTCTTAAAAAATCAAATTCATAATTTCCAAAACTACCAAAAAAAGAAATCCCCAGGCCCAGATGATTTCACTGGAGAATTCTACTAAATGTTTAAGGAAGAATTAATACCAGTTGTACACAGTACACAGTCTCTTCTAGAAAAGAGTACTAGCTTATGAAGCTAGTAGTACCCTGGTGCCAAATTCAGACAAAAACAATACCAAAAAACGACCAACCTATGTTCCCTATTAGTATACATGCAAGAATCCTTGACATGATATCGGTAAATAGAATTCATTATTATATAAAATGAGTTATATACCATGACCAAGAGAAGTTTTTTCAGGTATCCAAGGCTGTTTCAACATTCAAAACTAAGCAATGTAATTTCCACGTATGTATAAAACCGTACCACATTAACAACTTAAAGAAGAAAAATTACATGGTCGTATTAATCAACACAGAAAAAGCACTGGACAATATCCAATACCCATTTATGATTTTTTAAAAATCCCTCAACAAGAATAGAGGGTAGCTTCTTCAACTTGATTAAAAAAACTGTATTAGTCTGTTTTCATCCTGCTATAAAGAACTTTCCTCTTTGTAAAGGAAAGAGGTTTAATTGACTCACAGTTCTGCGTGGCTGGGGAAGCTTCAGGAAACTTAAAATCATGGCGGAAGGCAGAGGGGAAACAAAGCACCCTCCTCACAAGGTGGCACGGAGACGAAAGGCTAAGCAAATGCGGAAGAGTCTCTTATAAAACCTTCAGATCTCGTGAGAACTCACTCACTCTGATGAGAACAGCATGGGGGAAATTGGCCCCATGATTGAATTAGCTCCACCTGGTCTCTCTCTTGACACGTGGGGACTATGGGGATTACAATTCAAGATGAGTTTTAGGTGGGAACACAAAGCCTAAACGTATCAAGAGCATATACAAAAAAAATCCTCTACAGCTCACAGCATATTTAATGGTGAGAAATTGAACGCTTTCCCCATGAGATCGGTAATAAGGCAACAACATCTGCTCTTACCACTCTTTGTAAACGTAATTCTATAACTTCTATTCCATGCTGTAAGATAAGAAAAAGGAGTAAAATGCATACGAATCAAGAAGGAAGAAATATAACTGCTTTGATTTAGAGCCCCTTTATCCGGCGGATCCCTCACCTGGCTTGGAAGAATGAGGCAGGAGATGTATTGTTGTATAGATGACACAGCAGCAGAGCTCCAGACCTGTGCTCAGCTGACGAGCTATAAAGCCAGGTTCCCACTGACTGTCTCTCATTGTACTGGTGGGCACAAGCTTCTATTCAAAATCAACTTATGAATTCCCCCATTTAGACATTTTCTCTGGGCTTGCTTTCTACGGTGGACAGCCATAGCAAGAACAGCCTCAAGTGGTACCTAAGCCCCTCAGTCATTCCCAGGTATCAGTCATGGGTTTGATAAGGATCCTGTCACCTTCCAGAGGCCTCATAAGCCTCTGTTCCCAGATGCATGGTCTCTTCCACAATGCCACTGTTCCTCTTCCTCAAACAGAACATGGGTGCACACAGATGCATATGCATACATGCACAAGCGCTCTTTCTAGGGCTGCTTTGCAAAAAGCCTAAGTATAAGGTTTTAGAATGCTATTTATAGCAGGAGATCATAATCACATGCAGACTGGCTTGAAAAATAAAAAGATTAAATTCTCTATGACATATATTTTCTCTAATCACAATCAGACTGTTTTGGACCCAGTTAATTATCAACTTGCTATCTGCTCAATTCAACCAATTCAAAGCATTTAGTTTTCAAAGTGCTCATGGTCAACTGATTTCCACCAGGATTTTTCTTTACCTAAAATAGGTTGAGTGTACACTCAGGCAGAGAAATCTGACAGAGGGTCTGAAATGATGGTGTGTGCATTGCCTGAAAACATGAAGATCTTGGAGTGCTGATTCATGTAGCCATGATGCAGACTCCTGATAATAACAGCTACCACTGTCAGCACCTCCCATGTGCCAAATATCTTATCTTGCATTTAACTGTCACCAACAACACTTCAAGATGACTATGCCCAGTTGGATTCTGAGGCCAGAGGGATTGAATAACTCAAGCTGGTAGGTGCCATAACCAGATTTATCCCTTTCCACTCTTGGACCTATTCTTCTGCTATACCATACTGTAGGTGCATACAGGACCATTTTCTCAAGATCCTATAACCCTCTTCCCCCAAATCATTGCATACCAACAATTATATGAGGTTCCAAAGTTATTCTGAAAGATGAAAAAAGTAGTGAAAACAGATTAAATATATATTGGCTTCCAAACTAATTTTTATTTAAGTTTAAAGATGGATTCACGTCCAGATAATGACTGTATATTTTTGCTTCTTCTCTAGACTCCTCATTTCCTGGTGGAAATAATAAATGCTTTCAAATGCACATATGCACATTTATGATCAGTATGGTGGACATCTGCTAAATTTTCCCACCCATCATCTGCCCTTGATCTTATCCATGACATAGAACAGGGCTGGTCCCACCAATCTACCAGGTCCTGCCAGCCATGGAAATTTGTCCAGGGACAGGTCCGGAATTAAAGTTGATCCAATCCTCATTCCCCAGACTTCTGCCAGAGAAACTAGAAAAAAGACACTGTCCTTAGGATATAAACCTAGGGAAGAGTCAGAAGATAACAGAAAAAGAGAGCAGAGACACAGACAGAGACAGTCTTGCTGACATTGTCTGAGCCCCTGAATTTCATTGTGGCTAAAGCTAACTGGCCCTGGCTTTTTCAGCTGCATGAGACAATATATTGCTGTTTGGTCTTAAACCAAATTGAGTTGGGTTTTCTGTCACTTAAAATTGAACGAGCTCTGACAGGGCATTTATAAATCCCAGGTCTTAGCAGATGGCACTAACCTAGGTCTGGTCCCTGCTTCTCTCTACTCTTTCTTTAGTTGGGCTCTTTCAAATAACTCAAATAAGTTTGAGTTAGGACGTAAAGAGAATCATAAGGATATACGTGGAGATGAGGAAGAGGAAAGGACCTGAAGTTCAGCAACAGAGATCCTAGTCAAGTCAGCCCCGCCAGCAGAAAAAGGGGAGGCAAAGGAGTAAGTAATTTCCACTTTGCTACTCCAGGCTAGTAAGTCTCAGCTGTGTTAGGTGTCTTCTCTCCCTGTGACTCATCTATTACAGCCACCCCACTGCTTATTCTTTCAGCCTGCCATCTCTCTGCCTCCAGTCCTGCTTCCTCATAACTTTGACTCTTCACAGCTTCTCTTGTCTCCCACTCCTCCTCAAGGATCCTATGCACACAGCACTTCAGCTTCAACCCTCGCTCCTCACAGCCTCTTTCTGTTGGCATTTCCCAGCTCACAATCCTGAGAAAGAGGCAGTCTAATTATCCAAGTTCCTTTTCAGGTGCAGGGCAAACTCACAGGTTACTGACCGACCTGCCAAGTGTCTGTGGTTCAGCAGGCACTTCAGAACCAATCAGGTGTGAATAGGAATGAAATCTCTTGCTTTTACTTAGGAGAGACTGCGAGCAGGGCAAGCACTATGACTGGTTTGTCTCTTCCCAGCATGACCAACTCATGCTTTTCCTTCTGCATAGAATACTTTGTCTTCCCTCTCCCTTTCTCTGACAGAAAAAGCCATCTCAAAGGTCATCTCTTCCAGGATGAGGCTGTGCCAGAGTCCTCCTTCATGGTGCTACCTCCATCACACCAACTATCTGGTAGTGTCATTGTGCAGATAAGGATAATGTGTTAATATTTTAATTGCTGAAATTTTCTTTAGGATTCCCTGATACCTCAAAGTTCTTCTCTCTTTGAGGAGCTAGACTTTAGAAACATGGGAAAACATAAGTGACTCATACTTGTCTTTTGCATTCCAAAAAACCATTTGGGAAACATAAACCTGGATTTTTGAGCTTTCATATACTGAGAAAAAAGAAAGCAGCCCTGACATCTGGAAGCTATCAACTAGGTTGATAATATTGGCATATTATTAAACCTGGCCTTGATTTTGCTAGGAGCTGGCCTGGAACCCACAGGTAGGTCTGGGTGTCCTCCTATTAAACAGAAACAATTTCACAGCACATCAACATCATTTAAGGCTACTCTGATGAACATGATGCATCAAGGCAAAAACAAGACCATTCCATAAGCATGTCTGAGCACAGACAAAACACTAATGTGTCAAAGCCACAAAAATACCCATCACCCTCTCCTAGCTAATGTAAGTGTCTGCTGCTTCTTTACCAATTATAGCTTTAGCCTACGTCTAGTCTTCCCTCCTTCTAGATAAAATGTATTAAGATACCCAATCATAGAATTACCCTACTTCCTGGCAGCATCCAATCCAGAGCAAAAACTCTATTTCCTTAAACCTGTCCCAAAATCTCTTAACACAAACCCAAATCCTGTAAGTCCTTTCTAACACCTTCTTAATAACAACACCCCAATTTCCTACGGTATGCGCTCACTGCACAAGTAATAAACCCAATTTATTCAACTATACGTGTGTTCCTGATAGTCTTGGTTGGAGGGCATTGACATTCAAAACTCTGAAGGGGTCAAGGCATAGATTATGCCATTAAAAGATTTAAAAGAATGCATGTGGTCATGCAAAGACAATTTATTCTAATCCCCACCCACAGTAAGATGCATGCTATTCTGTATAATCTACAGTCTGGGAAACTGAGGCAAAGAGGAGAGAAGATCAAAATGAAACACATTGACATTGACATTATACTGCTGAAAAATAAGCTCCTCCTACAAGAATATTGGGATATCAAAGCCAGTATCACAGTCACTAAGAAGTGGGAAGGAAGAAATTCAAACTCTGGTGGGTCCCTGAGAGGAGTTCCCAAGCCATTTAGTTTCCCACCTCCACTCACCCACACATACATCAAGCCTTGTCTTTAGGAAGTAGTATGTTTAAGAGAATTCTCATTCCGACTTGGGAATGCAAGAGTACAGAAGATCTATGCTCTATTCTCAGACTAGGTGCAGTATTTAGCAAAACTCATGGAATTTCCGTAAGCCCAGTATCATGTAAAAAAAAAAGCAGAAAATGGCCGGCCAAGTGGGGTTCCCAGCAGACAGGTCTGAAACTGACTCCTGGAGTCCTTAAGCTTTCTAGCACAGTGCATGGAACCACCAACTGTCTGAGGACAATCAGAAGAGCAGTGGGAGTAGCTAAGGATCACCCAGATTTGAGGAAGCCTGCGATTAGGATAAAAAGACACAGCCGCAGTCTACATAAACCAGCCCTTAGAGACCAGATGGAAATGAGATGCTCAGCAGATGCAAGGTGGAAGATGATACTAGGATCTCTCCAACCCCCAATGCCTTGGCATTCTTCAGACCCTCAGAACTCAACTGCAACCCCATGAGGGGGGAGCAGAAAATCCTGAACTGAGCAAGATTACTTATATTGATTAAAATCATTCAATTACCATCAGAACAAGAGCTCAAAATAGAAATTAAGTTCTGTTCTGGAAAAATTAAGACAGGTTCATTTCTGGGCACCAGATTGTATAATGAGATCAATCTACTACTTCTATTGCCACCCACTCTAGGCTGCAGGTGTCTTGGATCTGACTGAAAGTCACAGTCACAACACTTGTCGGACCCCCTCACTATGACCTAAGTTCCTGGAACATTGGAACCCCATATTATTTGTCATCGACCCACCAGTGCCTATCACAGTGCAGGTTTTGCATTTGTCCTGGATCAGCCATTAACCAGCTACATATTCTTAAGCAAGTTTTTTCATTTCTTTGAGACTCCATTTTCTCATGTTAAAATCAGGTAATCTACTGGCAAAAATAAAGCATTTTTCACTAATTATAGAAAAGACTAGTCTTACATTGGTAATAAGAATGAATTGTAGAATATTTTAAGAAAATGTGTTTTTCTATTTTATAGCTATATAGTAATCAGAACTAGGTTAACTAGATTCAACTACTCCTTTAATCCCAGGGATTCAGAGTAGTCCTTAGGGAACCTACATTAATGACTAGATAAGGCAAATTTGTAATTAGTGTATCAACTGCTTATATGGAATTAAGTCTTTCCAAAGTGCTGGAAGGTGCTTTAAAGGGTTTATCTTAAGGAGACCAACTGTTCCCAAAAGTGGCTCATCCTCAGAATCATCTGTGGAACTTTTTAATCAGAGATCCCTGGACCTACCATGGAGATTCTGATTCCCTTGGTCCTGTTCAACTCTGGAATGTCCCTATTTAAAAAGCTTCCCAGGAAATTCCAGTGATCAGCCAAGTATGAGAATCAATGCTTTAGAAAAAAATTGAACAATGGAAACTCCAACCCTATTTGAACTATCATAGATTACAAATAAAACTGAGGCATGTAAATAATGTAAATTGAAAAACCTCCTGTTTCTCTCTCCCCTCATTTTCATTCCCCAGTAAAAACCATTATTAGAACTTCATTGTATATCCTTCCGGATATTTTTCTGTGTATGCCATTTGAATCTCCATTTATTTATTCCACTATGTACCAACCTTGTGCCAGATTCTGTAATGAAATTGGTTTAGGAGATATAACCAGAATTTTTCTTAGGGAAATCACTGTGACCCCCTCCCCCCAGCTTCTTCCTGTTTCTCTCACTCACACTGTCTTAGGCCATTTTCTAGCTGCTATAACAGAGTACTACGGACGGGATAATGTATAAAGAAAAGATACTTATTTCTCACCATTCTGGAGTCTGGGAAGTCCAAGAGCACGGCTTCAGCATCTGGAAAGGGACTTCGTGCTGCATCACAACATGATGAAGGACAAATGAGCACATGAGACAGAAGAAATGGGGACCAAACTCCCCCCTTTTGTTATGAGTAACCCACTCCCAAGATAGTAGCCTTAATCCATTCACAAAGGCAAAGGCCTCATGACCTAAGCACTCCTAAAGGAACCACCTTTTAATACTGTTACAATGGCAATTAAGTTTCAACATGAGTTGAAATAGACATTGAAACCATAGCACTCACCATCCCTGTTTCACCCCCATTGAAAGTAGAAGGAAGCACCTTAAATCCCAATCCACCTGCCTCAGAGTCATTACTGAATTTTCTTTAGGGCCCACAGTGTTGTTTGTCTTCTAATTCTTCCATCCTTGGGAGCTGCAAAGGCTTTGAAAGCAGCCAGACACTGAACACAAATTCCAGCTCTACCACTTTCTAATTGGGTACTTCGCTTATTGTTCCTGTGCCTCAATTTTCCCATCTGTACTATGATGTTAACAATAGCACCAGCTCTACAGGGCTGTGATGAGTAACACCTGTAAAGTTTAATTTCTGCTTTCCCTCCTGGAATCTTCTCATTGACATATATTCTCATCTCACTGAAAGTTTTTGCCAGACTCATGCCCAAATCCTGACTGTAATCTTACACATACACATACACACCACACCACCAATATATTAAAGTTTCAGAGTTTTGTTGAATTAGAACATAAGATAATCAAAAGAGTCCAAGCTTTTTTTCTAAAGTCTTCTCTCAACAAAAAGCTGTCTTCCCACTGTGGGTGGGAATGGATTGACACATGTTCATGCAGATTTACATGTGATCCAAACATTTTCTCTAAAATCTCAAGCACCTAGAGATCATCTCTAGGGTTTTTGTCTTGCTTTTGTTTTTAAATCTCTTTTTATCCATTTCTTTTCCAACTCTTTCTTTAGGTATAATGATGTAATACCTCCAACAGTAGGTTTCCGAGATCGTCTTAATGCATCAAAACTTTGCTTGTGAGACATTTCTCAAAACCTGTCTGGGTTGGTGTTCCTTGACAATAGATTTCATTTTATCTAGAGATAATACATCTGCATAGCACTTATACATGAAAAAATCAGTGTGTGTGTGCGCATGTGTGTGTGTGTGTGTATGCATACATATATACAGAGAGAGAATGGTTCTAAATACCTGGGTCATCACCTAAATTTCTCATTTGTAGTATTTGGCTCCCCGTATACTCACAAGCAGAGAAACATACACTTCTATGTGTATATCCTAGCATGAGCACGTACACACACAAACACATATATAAATCTCTTTTTGACCCTATCGTGTTCATAGTTTGAAAAGTTTGTTAGAAGAACCAGCCTGGTAATAATTCACTGCACCTCATGTATAATAAGCAGAAATCCACTGACCTTTATGATGAATTGCCAGGGTAACACAGGGACATCTTGTTTGCATTTCAATGCACCAAGTGTCAGATTCTTATTTCATTACTTGCCGGTACATTAGTGGACGGTTTTTAATTTCTTTTTTCCCCCCCTTTAGCAAAGCTCCACAGAGACCTCTCGCTCTTACCACATGCACTGGGAACAAGGTTGCATTATTTTAAAATGCTATAGTGTGTAGGTCTCACTAGAAATATTGCTGAATTAACGAAATAAACAATAGCATACTACTAGCAGTTCTACCTGGCTTTAAAAAAAAACACCAAATTTATCTTGCTTTTATTAAATTCTATAAAAGGGGGATTAGGAGATTTGTGGCATCTTCTTCATGTTTTAAATAGGAAAGTGTTCCGTGTTTTCAATATTTTATTGGTTTTTCTTTTACCAAGATTCATATTGTTCCTTATGCAAAACAATATATGAAGCTACAAGAAGCTATTCTCAGGGAAAATTTGGTTCTGAATTACCAAACTGAACCTGCAGAACTGTAATCTGCAGGGAGCTGCAGGGTATTTAGACCTACCACGAAGTCCCTTGGTCTGCCCCATATGACAAGGCACGTTAGGCACATTAAATGTTGATGCCATATAGACTGAGAGCAGTTTTTTTTTCAAACTCTCCAAAAACTTGAAGTGAATTTTCTTTCTAATATTTCCCACATACATAATCAAATATAATAAAAAGTTATTTAGAGCAGGGATTCTTAAACTTTGGTGGGCATCAGAATCACCTGAAGGGCTTGTTTAAAAACACAGATGACTGGTCCCCACCCCAAGTTTCTCATTCAGTAGATCTGGGATAAGGTCTGAGAATTCGCTTCTCTAACAAGATCCCAGGTGATGCTGATGATGACGCTGGTTGGGGAACACACTTTGAGAACCACTCCAGAGTGGATTCTAAGCCCAGCTCTATCATTTACCTTCTGAGATGCCTTGGGAATGTTGCTTCACCTTTCTGAGCTTTAGATTTTCATCAATCAAATGGAGATAGTAATAGCACTTTTCCCTGGGGTAATTGTGAGGAAAAAGTGAATCAATATTTATTAAGTACCAGGCACATAATAGGCACTCAATAAATATTAGTTTTTCCCCTTCCTCTTCTCCTTCTTATAAGAGGAAGGGACATGAGAGGTTCTATAGTTCAATACTCCACACAGAAGAGAGGTCCCTCCTCTAACCTGCCTGTCACGCCTGTCATAGTCATTCAGTGCCTGTTTGGTCACCTTCAGATGTCAGGAGCTCATTACTTCAGGGAAATCCATCCCTTTATGGCCAGCTCTCATTTGCAGAATGTTATGCTGAGTTGAAACCTATCTCCCTGAAATTCTATGCTACTGCCCTCCAGAGTCACAGAGAATAAATCTTACTTCTTATTTTAAAAATTTTTATTCAGGACATCCCATAGGCTTATCATAGGCTTATCATCCCATAGGCTTCCAGAGAAACAGCTATTGAGCTGCTCAGTACACTTGTTGTGTTTATTATGAGGCATTTAATCAAGCCATTATTAGTGGCTTGAATGATGGATTCATTCACTAAACAGAGCATGTGAGGAGAACTCTGCTAAAGATGAGGCTGGCAAAATGAACAGAAGCCAGATTATGTAGGCCCAGATAGGCCAGGCTAAGGGGTCTAGACTTTGTTCTAGAGGTCTAGGTGGTGGGAAGCCTTTAGCTAGTTTTAACCCAGAGAGTAAAATGCTCAGATTTGTATTTTCTAAAGATCGCACTGACAAGAGTTTGAAGAATACATTGGGTGTGGCGAGACTGGAGCCACAGAGACCAATTAGAAGATTATAGAGAAGAGGAAATAAATAGGAGAGATGTCAAGGAGGCGGAAAGAACAGAATTTGACAATGAATTGCATGTGAGGGATGAAGGAGAGGGATGTGTCTGAAATAATATCCAAGGCCCTGGCAGCTGAATAAATGGGGTTTACTTTTACTGAGAAGGGTAATACTTTAAGTGGATCAGACTTTCTAGGAAAAAAATGAGTCGAATTTGGGGCACATTAAGTTTGAAATACTTTGGGGACACCCTGCAGGCAGTTGAATACATAGGTCTGAAACCTCATGGAAAAGATCTGGATGGTTGTCATAGATGTAGGAATCAACAATTAATAGATACATTACAGTCAAAAGTATAGGATTACAGTCAAAATTGCAGGAATGGCCAGGCGCAATGGTTCATGCCTGTAATCCCAGCACTTTGGGAGGCCGAGGCGGGTGGATCACCTGAAGTCAGGAGTTCAAGACCAGCCTGGCCAACATGGTGAAACCCCGTCTCTACTAAAAATACAAAAATTAGCCAGGCATGGTAGTGGGCACCTGTAATCCCAGCTACTCTGGAGGCTAAGGCAGAAGAATCACTTGAACCCAGGAGGCGGAGGTTGCAGTGAGCCAAGATTGTGCCATTGCACTCCAGCCTGGGCGACAGAGCAAAGCTCCATCTCAAAAAAAAAAAAAAAATATATATATATATATATATATGATAGATTACAGTCAAAATTTCATCACTCAGGGTGAAAGAGGAAAGAAGAAGACCAGGGCAAAACTTTAAAAAATATAGCAACATCTGAGGGGCAGATAAAACAAAAGGAATCCACCAAGGACCATCAGAGAGATAGAAAGAGAACAAGAGACAGTAGTAATACAGAAGCCAAAGGAGGAAACCGAAAAGAAAGGCATGGTCAACAGTATCCAGTGCCAAAGAGTGAGAACTTCAGGTAAAAACTGAAAGAGACCCATTGGATGTAGCCATTCAGAGGGATCAGGGTGAAAAATTGTCTGTGGGATGATGAAGGTGAAGACAAGGTGGTTGCAGTCATGTGAGGGAAAAGGGATCAAAGAGAAAGAGGAGATTATAAAAGTAGACTATCTTCAAAGAGCTTGGAGGGAAGGGAGAGAAATGGGTCAAGGTGGTTAGAAGGCATCAATGAAGGGTATTTATTTTATCTGATATTAATCAGAGAAAAATGAGCATAATTTCCTGTGCAGTGGTAACCAGCAGACACGGCCAGCACTTCTGCTAAGCCAGCTCACATACTCGTGTGTGACTGAAACTCTGTGACTGACAGACATCAGCCACACTGAAGTCAAGAAGAATAAGGAGATGACTTGGGGCAACAGAGGACTGAAACTTGACTTGGTGCCCAAAGAAAGTTAATTTGTAGGAAAATGAAAACATTGTTGATTTTCAGATTATTAACTCCAAACTCAGTATCTCTGTGTCCCCAGAAAATATAGCCACTCCTCCTCAAGGACAGTCAAGCCTAGGAAAGGAAGCAGGAAGATGACTCATATTAGGTGACTGGCATCTGCCCCATTCTTTTGCCATAAACCATGCCATGAAGCTGGAAAGCAGCTTTTGTCTTCAAGATTCACTCATGACCCTCTTTATATTTATTCTGTTAACCCATACCCTACTCCCATCTACCAGCAATCTTTTCCCTGGATCCTTATTGTCCTCATTTTTTTATGCATTCAGACTTTTCTTTAATTCACCTCCTCACTGCTACCTCTGCTGCATCACCAGTTCTGAAAAACATCCTTAAGCTGAGCATTCAAACTAACTCCAGATAAGGCACAAACTCCCTGGCCTGCCACCTCTGCAGAATACACCAGCAAGTCCAGCCATGACCCCCGTCACGAGAACTTAAGGGTATATATTGCCTTAACTACGCCTCCATCCTATTCCTCTAAAGCTCAGCACAATGCCTTGTACATAGTGGATCCTTGATAATTATTTATTGAATTGAAAAGTGCTTAATAGTCCTCTCCTTTACAATGTTTTTCTCCAGTTCCCCAGGACAGAAGTTATTTTCACTATGCTGGGATTTCCAGAGCAACCATCTCATGAATAAGGGTCCTAATCAGACCTCCAGTGGGGCAGACATTACCCCACATAATGTGGCATGCTTTTCCCACCACTCTCCTATAGATTAATTCTCATGCAGGTACCCAAGGCCAATCAGCTAGTAAATGGCAGAGGTGGAATTTGAGCCCAGCCCATCTGGCCCCAAAGCCTGTGCTCTTTGAGACTTAGACACTGTGCTGTCTTTACTCACCCACATGAGTGGCACAAGGAGGAGAATGCTGTGCCCCCAAATGTCTCCCCTACTCAGCAAGCATTGTGCCCCATCACTGAACAAGCTTTTGGGACTGTAGTCACCTCACTGAACTTCTTAGGGATGGGAATAGGGTGAGACAAGAGAGCCTGACCCTACACATGTTTGACCCTGAGAATGAACGCCTTTTTAAATTTTGTGCCTTGCAAGTCTCAATCACCTCATCCTAGTCCCAGCCTTGGCTCTCTGAAGGATATCCTTTTGATAGCCTTAAAAAAATACTACTCACAGATATATACAATTATCTCTTTTGGGGGTTTTTTTGTTGGTTTTTTTTTTTTGTATTATTATTATTATTATTATAGAGACAGAGTTTTGCTCTTTTTGCCCAGGCTGGAGTGCCATGGCACGATCTCAGCTCACTGCAGCTTTCATCTCCCAGGTTCAAGCAATTCTCCTGCCTCAGTCTCCTGAGTAGCTGGGATTACAGGTGTCTGCAACTATGCCTGGCTAACTTTTTGTATTTTTTAGTATTTTTGTTTTTTGTATTTTCACTATGTTGACCAGGCTGGTCTCAAACTCCTGACCTCAGGTGATCTACCAGTCTCCGCCTTCCAAAATGCTGGGATTATAGGTGTGGCTGTACAGGGCTGCACCCTGCCAAAATTATCTTATTTCTATAAACTTATTTCAACCCGCTATCAGCCATGTATATATGCATAGAGAGATTCTGAAATGTTGCTTATATTGAGGATGGTTATTCGGGGGTTGGGTATTAGAGGTGTATCCTGGCTTAGCTTCCCTGAGACAAGGATAATGTGCAGATAATTCATTCAGGAAGTGATTTCTACAGACTAGGGGAAGTAAAACAGACAAGGAAGGAAAGCCAACATAAGGATTCTATCAAGTTGGGCATTACCGTGGGCAACTGGTGGTCCATCTGTCCAGGTTCTCCTGAGGAAATATACAGAAAGTATCTCAGAATGATTCCCCTGCCCCAAGGATAGACACTGAGAAGTACTTATCCACTGGCTTCCATCTCACTGGATGAGGGTTACCATACTTCAAGCTTGTGCATGTGTGAATGTCAAGCAGACTCTCACTGGCATCCCATGCCATGGTATCACAGGACTCTCAGGATAAGTAGCTTGAGCCAAAGCACTGCCAATGGAAGGAGGTCAAACACCTACATGAAGCAGTTTGCCAAAGTAGAGGCTAAAGTAAGGGCTGAGACAGAGAGAATATGAAATGTCCAATGTGAAGTGATTTTTTTTACTTTCCTTTATAATACTCTAATTTGCTGAATTTTGGGTACTAGTCATGCATTACACTTATAAAGGTATTATAGCAAAGATTCTTTTTTTAAAATAAATATCTATTCAGAGTGGAGGAGTCCTTTGCCAGGAACTACAGGATTCTTTTTTGCTTTTTAACAGATGGGATCTTGCTGTGTTGCCCCGGCTAGTCTCAAACTCCTGGCCTCAAGTGACCCTCCTGCTTTGGCCTCTCAAAATGCCTGGATTATAGGTGTGAGCCACCACACCCAGCCTCACTCCACAATTCTTGTTGAGCTAATTCCTACATTGTAACTGACCTGTAGGACTAACCGTGTGGCAGGCCTGAAGACATGGGCCCCAGCCTTATAGATGGGAGGACCTCCTATGGACATTCATAGGATAGAACTTGGACCCTTTGTTCCTTCTATATAAGTGCCCTCCCTGCCAAGCCCTGCCCCACCTCACATCACACACACACAGGGCCAATTTCCATAGCTTTAAATAAAATGTAAATCTGCCAATTCCTAAATTTCATCCCAGACCTCATGTCAAAGCTCCAGATTCTGTACATACAATTGTTTGCCTGACATTTTCACTTGTGTATATCAAAGACGTCTCAAAGTTAATGTTCAATAGTAAACTCCTGAGTTTCTTCACAAAACAGTTCCCCTCTTGACCATTGTCAATATTATAGCTGAATTATGTTCCTCCAAAAATGTGTATATTGAAGTCCTAACCTCCAGTACATCGGAGTATGACCTTATTAGGAGATAGAGTCTTTAAAGAAATCATTAAAGTGGGGTCACTACGGTGGGCCCTAATCCAATATGACTGATGCCCTTACAAGAAAGAAATCTGTGAAGACATGGGGACAAGCTGGCCATCTACAAAGCAAAAGAGAGGCATGGAATAGATTATTCCGTTATGACCTTCAGCAGGAATCAACCCTGACATCTTAATCTCAGATTTCTCAGAACTGTGAGAGAATTAATTCTTGTTGTTTAAGCCACAAAAATTGTTACAGCAGCCCTACCAAACTAATACACCCTATAAACAATTGATACCACTCCCCAGCCTCTGGTAGCTAAAAGCCAGAAATCTAAAGTCAGTCCTAAGTTACCTTCTTGCTTCAAACTACAAAATACGTCTCAGTCTGATGACTTCCTCTCCTTCCATTGCCACTGCCTGGCCCAAGCCACCATATCTATTGACTGGAACACTATTAGCCCCATCTGATAGCGAGGCATGGTTCTTATTAGTCCCCTCCAGCATATCAGGTAGTGGGGGGTGATTAGGGGCAGTGGTGAAGAGGCAGGGTCACAACTTCTGACAGGTACTTCCTGTGCCAGCTGCTGTGTTGGCCTCTAACTTCTGACCTACTCTGCCCTATTTAGGCTTATTCTGACACTCCATATCTTCCTCAGTCTCTCAGCTTGACCTCACTGAGCAAACTTCAGATCCAAAGCCCTCAAGGACTGTATACTCAGCTTGGCACTCCCTTGTCCATCTGCCCACCTGGCTGTCCCCTATTGCCCTGGTCCTGCTCAGACCCTCAGCATCTGAAGGTGTCCAGCTCCCCTGCTTCCAGCCCTTCAGTTCTGCCTCTACCACCAGATCCCTCCCAGGGTTCCTGGGCCGGAGCCCTCCCCATCAGATTACTCTTGAAATGCAGTCCCTAAGCCTGTGCGAGGCACACCCTTGCTGTGATGGTTCCCTAGCACCTACAGGAGAAAATTCAATCGCCCTCCCCACAACATGGTACACAACTGCCTGGCCCTGCTTACCTCTCTAGACTTGTCTTTTATATCCCCCTTCCTTTCCTGAACACTCTAGAAATCTACTTGTCCCCCAGATAGGTCAATCAATTTTATACCTCCATGTTTTGTTCATGCTGTTCTACCTTCCTCAAGTGCTTTTCCCCAACTTTTACTCCCAACTGACTTGTTCTTGGAGTCTCAGATGAGATGGCCACCTCCCTCCATAATCCATTCCTCACCCTTTCACAGCTTCCAGCTCAAGATGCCCCATCCTCTTGCTCATATATTTCTTCTCGCCCTGTACTTCACCCATTATATAATACTTGTTTATTTTTCCATCTTCGTCACTAAACCCTGAGCCCTTTGAAAGCACAGACCACCTTTTATGGACCTCTGTGCTCTGAGGCCTAGCATAATTGCTCACAAAAAGTAGGTATCAAATAAGTGTTTGTTGAGCCAAACTGGCCCGATTCGCAGACCCACTGCACCCTGGGTCCGAGGTGCCAGCCCACAGCAGGGTGACATATTTCACCCTCTCCACAGCAGGCGATCAGGCTGCTGCATTTTCTGAACTGCATCACATGGTAGAAGGTCTAAATGAAGTACACAGGTAGTGAAGCCTAGATGGCTTTTTTAAAGTTTCTCAAGGAAAAGAAAATTGTGAAATGCCCCACTGGGGCCACAAAGCAATCTCTCCTAGTCCAGACTTGCGCCCAAAGCCAGCTGCTTGGGCTGGGAGATAACGGGGCCCCACGCTGAGCTGCCACCAGCGGACTCAGAAAAGTAACAAATTGACAACATTCAGGAAGAAGATTCCTCATTTCCAATAGTATCATCTATACCCTGTGGCATAAAGCACCTCCTGCCTTATTAACGTCTTTTACATTTTTTAGTGCTGAATCCAAGGTGAAAAGGAGGAGGGGGAGAGGGTACGTCTGTACCAGAGTCCTTTAGGAACCAGGAAAATGCCGTGGCAGAGATGAATTGTAGACCCAGAAATAGCATTTTTGGGATGAAATGTATAATGTTCACTCTTTTTCAAAAAAATGTTTAATACAGCCCAAATGACATCATATCAGGTCAGACAGAGCAAAGGAAGGAAGAAAAATACTGAACATGAGAAGAAATTAATACAGACAGGAGCTATCTAAAATGGATTCCACACCACACCCACTGAAGATCAGAAAGGAAAATCTTCACCAAAAACAGACATCTCCCCTTACCACAGTTAAATACCAGCTGGCCTCATTTAGGCTTTTAAACTAGCTGCTACACTTCAAATACTAACATCAAAACTTGAAAGAAAATAATATTCAGCTAGTCTAGTCAGGCTCTCTCCTAGGTATACTTATGAAGTAGGGAAATTTCTTAACATATTCACTAAGTTCAGTATCATTCACCCACACAGAACTCCAAATACCCACCAAAGCTTCCTTATTGCCCAGAACTTCTGGTTCCCATGCTCCCCACCCCCTGAAAACATAAGCAGTCCTAAATGTCATTGAATTATAGAATTCTGGAGATTAACATGTGCCCATTAGTATTCTCATGGTTGTAAGTATTTGAAACCCACTAAACCTAGCTCAAGCAGAGAAAGGGGGAGAAGTTTATTTATTTTAAGTCCACTACACTGTCTAACAGAACCCAATGGGAAGAATGCAGCCTTTCTCAAGAAAGAACTGAAAAGTCATCATGATTTCAATACCATCTCTCATTTCTGATCCTCTCTGCACATCTGCTTTACTGTCTGTCTCTGCAGACTGGCATTTCCTGATCCTCAGCCCATGGAACAGACTGCACACCCCACAGTTCCTGAGGTGTGACTTTGCAGTTACACAAGGAAACTAAACAACTGGTCGTCCCTCAAGTTCAATGGAAAATCCTAGAGGAGAGAATCTGACTGTCCCAGCTTGGGTAAAGTGTTATCTCTGTCACAATCAGCCGTTGCTAAGAGGATACATCCTGCAGTGCAAACAGAGTTTGCAAACAGTTCCCAGGGTGTATGTGGCTGCTGTCCGAGGTCCTGCACCAACGCTGCGTGCACCCTAGTCAGTGTTGAGTACTGTGCAACCTCTCCCAGGAAATCTGAGCCAAGTGAGGAAGGAGAAGGTGTTGGGAGAAAGGGGTGCAAAGGATAGAGATAGATGGTTAGATATATAGGAAGCATGAGCACCGAGGGATTGCCAAAGAATTGTTTTCAAACAAGCATTTATCAAGAAAGAAACCACAGCTGTGCCTGAAATTGTAGACAGCTAAAGAAGGGAGATGCAACACTGGCATTTAAAAAAATTCACATGCAAACATATAGGACACTAGAAAGGCAGTGATGACACAGCTAAAATATTCTCTTCCACTGAGTTACACTAACATGCATATAATTTTCTTTGTTTTCCTTTTTCTATGCTGATTAAAAATTCTTAGTTTTTATAATGCCATAGAACTAATCAATACTAATATGCCTAGCATTACTCTTTTTTCTTTCTAAACTTTATTTTTTATGTAATTGACAAATAAAACGTATATACTTATGGTGTAAAGCATGACGCTTTAAATTATATATACATTGTGGAATGGCTAAATGCATTAATTAACATAGGCATTACCTCACATATTTATCATTTTGTTGTGAGAATACTTAAAATCCACTCTCTTAGCAATTTTCAAGAACACAGTACATTTTTATTAACCATAGTCACCATGTTGTAAAATAGTTCTCTCAAACTTACTTCTCCTGTCTAACTAAAATTTTCTATCCTTTAATCGGCATCTTCCCAACCAGCCCCCTCAACCCCAGGCCATAACCACCATTCTACCCTCTGCTTCTATGAGTTTAACTTGTTTAGATTCCACAACTACGTGAGACCATGCAGTGTATGTATTTCTGTATACAGCATTACTCTTAATGATTCTTTCACACATCTATTTAATTTTTAAATTGAACCATGTTAAATTGCAATTTTCATAGGCCAAAACTGCCAAACATCAGCAAATTTCAAAATAATATTTTTCAAAATAATACATATACATGCTTTTTTTAGACAGGATCTGGCCGTGTTGCCCAGGGTGGAGTACAGTGGCACAATCTCTGCCCACTACAGCCTCAACCTCCCAGGCTCAAGTGATTCTCCCACCTCAGTCTCCCAAGTAGCTGAGACTGCATGCACGTGTCACCATGCCCAGCTAATTTTTCTATTTTTTTGCAGACAAAGAGTTTCTTCATGTCTACAAAAAATAGACATGGTCTCAAACTGGTCTCAAACTCCTGAGCTCAAGCAATTCACCCACCTCAGCCTACAAAAGTGCTGGGATTACAGATGTTAGCCACTGCTCCCGGCCCATATATATACTTTTAAATAGAACCACAAACTTAAAATGAAAACATAAGTCCTTGGGACCACTCCTTCTTTACCCTCAATCTCCTTCCTCAAAGCCAACCATTTTCAGGGTTATTTTTAAAATGCTGCTTCTGACTGCGTATTTCTAAGTCATATAAATAGAGATCTTAAATTTTCTGTTTTGTACTTTATATTTCAACCTCCTCCTGTGGAAGGTATGGACCATCTAAATACCATCAACATATTGGCTAATCTATCAGTTCTAGTCATTTTCTTGGAGACATTCCTAGTGGAGCCTTCCATCCTTCTGTTCAAATCTCAACTGGTACTCTCTAGACCTAGTAAGTAGTTGCAATTCTGAAACTTTTCTTCCCATTATCCTAGTGATTCCCTTTGCCTCTCTTCTGTCTTTCCCTGCACTGACTTGATGTTCTCTTTCTTGGTTTGCAATATTATTTTGTGGAGCCCACACCCAGCAGCTTTTCTGAACGTTATGCAAAGAAGATACATGTTTAGGAACTTACACATCTACAAATTTGTTCTACTTTCACACATAATTGATGGTATGGAATTCTAGATTGAAAAGCATTTTCCTAGAATTTTGAAAGCATTAATCCTTGTTTTCCAGATTCCAGGGTTTCTATTGACAAATCCCATGCTATTCTGATTTCTGGTGAGTTGTATGTAATCTGCTTATTCTCCTTAGAAGCTTGTAGATTTTTCTCTATATTCCCGGTATTTTGAAATTACATGAAGGTGGGCTTCCTAGTCAAATTCTGTTAATTCACTGTGCTGGGCTTTTTTTTTTTTTTTTTTTTTTTTTTTTCTGAGATGGAGTCTCTCTCCAAGCTGGAGTGCAAGGGCGCAGCCTTGGCTCACTGCAGCCTCGGCTCACTGCAGCCTCCGCCTCCCAGGTTTAAGCAATTCTCCTGCCTCAGCCTCCTAAGTAGCTGGGATTACAGGTGCCCACCTGGCTAATTTTTGTATTTTTAGTAGAGATTGGGTTTCACCACGTGGGCCAGGCTGGTCTCAAACTTTTGACCTCGTGATCAGCCCACCTCAGCCCCACAAAGTGCTGGGATTACAGGCATGAGCTACCATGCCCAGCCTGTGCTGGGCTTTTAAATTCAGAAGTTCCTGTCCTACAGCTTTGGAAATTCCTCCTGTATTATTTCTGTGATGGTTTCCTCTCCTCGGTGTTCTCCTTGAGGCTCCTATTTCTCAATGTTGCCATCCTGAACTGATTGTCCAGTTTCATCTTTTCATTCCTGTTTTCCATTTCTTTGGCTTTTTTTCTATTTTTGAGAGATTGTCTTCCACATATTCTTCCTCAATGTTAATGCCCAACTCATTTATTGAATATATTATTTTAACATAGTTTAAGTTCCCAGGAGCACTTCCACGTGAAATCACCTCTTATCCCTCCGAAGATACCCCACATGATATCAGCTCTTATCTCTGTGAGGACATTTATAGAGGTTCCTTTGTTTTTGTTTTTTTTCTTCTCCTTTTCTTGTGTTTCCTCAGAGATATTTTGTACAGTTTGCTTGTTTTGGTCAATATCTTTCCTGTCAGAGATGTTTTTCAAACGCCTGATGATCTTCGGGGTTTCTCTGTTCGGGTTTGGGTAGGGTTGTTGGTTCTGGTGTTTTGTTCGTGTGGTTGGTTGCTTGCTTGCTTTGGTTTTCTATCTAAAAATGAAGTCCTAAAAGCTGTGTGTGCCTGGGTGGGCCTTATTGGCTGGTGGGCTTTACAGCAGGGCTCATGTGGTGACCCAGCCGCTTTGTGAGGGGGCTTTCAAATATGCGTGTCTGAAGGTATAGTCTGTCTTGTAGTCCTTGTCTGGAGAGTTTGTATCTTCTTCCATCACTTCCGTGAGATCTGGTAAGGAGTAGAAATAAGTGCATAGTTCAGCCTACCATCTTGAGTTGGAGGTTCTCTATTGCATTTCTGACAATTAATGCTTCTTTCTGGGAAGCTGGGGATTCATGTGTCTTCTATGTCTCCCCAATACGGTGTTTATGCCTGCTGGTGAATCAGCCCTCAGAGGTCAAGAATCTCTCCTTATTTTTTAACTCATTTATATCCAAAGCAATCTTTACTTGATAGAATTCATTTCTCTGATCCCTTAAATGCACAGCAAAGGTCGGCATACTTGAGAATGCACTCAATCACTTCCTTCCTCCTGCTTTGGTCAAAGTGGAAGGGGCCTGTTTGCCAGAACCTGCCTGTTACCTGTATACTTGACACAATTCTCGTAGCCCCATATAGCAGAGCCAGTCTTCCAGTGATGACTCGTGTTTTGCACTTCAAGACCAACAATTCCATTGTGACGTCGGGGCCTGTAGTGCCTTTTAAGGCATTTATTTTACCCACCCAGAGCCTAGCACTGACCTTCTCTAGGGAGTAGAATGATTTCAGGGGGAAATCATCTGCTTTAAGGCAATTCTGGATTTTCTTCATGTGTGAAGTGGGGCTAACACTAGTACAGCAAAATAATATTCCATAGGATTAGCTGATGTGGTGCTACACAGACGCCGTCCTACCCAGGCTTTGCAGCTAAAGGGAAAGACATCCTGATGTACTAACAGTTAACTTTGAGAACAATGTGCTGCATTCTTAATATTTTAAGGTCAAATGACACTTTCTAGGTGTAAGACAGGAAAAATTTGAAATGGGGATGCCCATATAAAGAGCATGTGTATCCTTGTACTCCACAGAAAATGGAAGAGTTCTAAGCTGGAGGAGAAGGAAGACGGTTTTGAGAGAATGAATAAGGATACACTCTGGAGGAACCCAACTCCCTGCCTCTTCACCTTGAGCCAAGCCCAAGCTGGGCAGAGAGGATCTGAGAGTGGAGGGGACTGGTACCTTGCCCATTCTAGAGCTCCAAGATCATCCAGCAGCCTTGCAGAGATGTCAGTGAAAGGTCATGGGCCTGGATAGAGGAGCCCCAGTAGTCTGTGTTGGCCTAAATGGAGAACAGACGGTCAGTGAGAATAAGCACCCATGAGCCAGCCTGGAGGCAGCGACAGCACAAGGCAAGTGAACCCAAGAGCCAAGGCTGGCAATGCTTGCCCAGCCAGATCAGAGGAAAGTCGCTGCAACTGAACTCAGGGTGTCAGCAGCAGCACAAGAGCAAAAGTGGGGCCAAGTCAACAGAGAACAATTTCCCCGCTCCCAGAATGAGCACCGTGCCCAGGCTGAGATGGGAACAAAGACAAAGAGGAGCATCTGCAGCAGACACTGCATTGGTGAGACAGCCACAGGCCAGACACCAGCTACCCCAAGGCCACTGGAATTTCAAGATTCCCTTGAATAAAATGCATGAGCATGAGGGGCAGGAGCCTTAAAATGGTTACATTTCGAACCAGAAATAACCAATAAATCAGTATGTTGGGCTAAAAATCTTGAAACATTGCTAGATTACATGTTCTTCTAGCAGCAAAAATAAGAATTTGCAAACTGAATTCAATGTTTGAGAACTGTTTCATTTCTTCTCATCTGAGTCTTACTGTACTATAAAACTCATAGTCTTTGTACGTGCTTCATAGTTCTTCTTGTGATTAAATGAGGCTCCTTCAGTAACGTCCTTAACCCTGGGCTTGGAGCATAGTAAGGACTCACAAATGTTAATAACCCCCATCTGCCCTTGTCTACCCCTTCCAGAGTTAACACCTGTGGGCTAGAGCAGGGAAAGGGAAAGAATGCAGGAAGCAAACACTCACTCCCAACCTTGGAGCGGTGCTTAACCCCTGGTAGCCCTAAGGCTGATAAAGCCTCCCAGACACTGACACCCCACTCTTGTATCTCTTCTCTGTACAGTCAGGCAAATGGCTTCTCACTCTGATGCCCCCAGGGCGTCCCTTTGTTAATCACACCCTTTGTCTGACTTGGCCCAAAACACCAGCATTTAAGATCACTAAATCACCCTCTTTCTTTCTTTATCTCATGTCAAAGTGAAACCACATTCACTCTACTATGAATATTAAATAATGTCGTTACTCAGATATTACGTGTTCAATTCAGCTTGCCTAAAGAGAGATAATGCAGAAAGACCCCAACGAGGAGACAAAGATCTTAAGATTGAGTTCAGAAAGACAAAATCAAAACGTCTATGGCCATAATGTGACAGCCTTCTCAAGAATTTTCTTCAACCATCAGTAGGGCTTTAATTTCATAGCCATGTAACAGGCTGATTCCCTCATTTTATAGGCCTTCAGCTGAGTCTGCAATGTGAGGTATCAATTTCTTCCTTCAAGAAAAAGATGAGCTACTAGGCAACAGAAGATGAGATCTGGGGGAGAAGGTTAAAAGAGTTTTATAGCCTGTTTGTGTCTTCCATACCACTCAGTGACAGCAGGGCCTCCATAAATGCTTATTAAAATTAATATTGTTTGAGCAAGTCAAAGGAGAAGAAAATACTTCTACAAATCTATGCATAATATAACTCTCTCCTGCACAGAGCCTGGGAACAGGAACGTGATGGATGTGACGGAAAGAACGTTGTGCAGAGAGTAAATAAACCGTATCCAAATGGCATTTTGGAATAACACTCACAGGAGTGGATAGGCCTGGGTTTAGGAAACTGACTGTTCATTCACTGCATCTCTATAAGTTACCTGAGACATTCACCGACATAATATTACCATCCGTTATGATGCTGATTTGGTAAAATCTCAAGTCAAACCAGAGCTTGCCCAAGACATAGTCACAAGTCTGTAGTCAGCATCTGCTATCACGCATTTCACCACATCAAAGGCATTAGCCTCTCTGCCAACTCCAGAACTACAAAGAAGCCTTTGCATAGTTGAGTTTGATCTACAGTCACTGTTAGAGTATCTCTTGCATACTTGCCCATCAGAAAATCAACAACTGTAATGGTAATACATACATATATGCCACTTTATAATTTACAAAGGAGTCTTAACCAACTTTACTATAATTAATTCTTTTAACATTATAAGAGTCATTGTCACTATTTCATAGAAGAGGAAACTGAGGCTCATAGAAAATTAATGACTTGCCCAAGATCACAAAGCTAGAAAGTGGTGGAGTCAAGATTTGCACCCAGGTCCCTGGTGTTGTGTCTGCGTTCATTCCAGCAGACCCTGTATATTATTCAGGGCATAGTGGTATTATTCCCAGTGATTCACTTTTGCCCATGACCTTTCCCCACTCCTCAGGCAATAGCTAGGACAGTCTGGGCTTACTGCATTGGAAAGGAAAGGCATAAAAAATAAAGAACAAAAATGAGTTTCTAGCTTTCAAGTTTTGAAATTTCTGGCAGAGAACATAGCTTAAAATCTCAAAATCCTCTCTTCTGAGTACAAAAAGCCAGGCTTCTACAAACAGTAGAATTTAGAAGACAGGTCTGAAAAAAAAGTAAGTCAATTTTGCCACCCAAGACTCCACAAGCCAAGAAGAGACAAAGATGTGCAGAGAGAGCCAGAGATGAATGCAGAAGTGGGGCTCTGCACCCTCAGGTGAGAGTTCTAGGTCCAGGAGCCAGACCTTGCAGGGAGCAGGCCTTAAGGTATTCCTCCATGATCTCCACCTCCTGGAATTCACATCCTTGCCTAGTCCCCTCTCCTGAGTGTAGGTGGACCCTGTGACTTGCTTCTAATCAATAGAATACAGCAAAGGCAACAGATGTACATGATTACATGCACGTGGATTACACTACATACAATTATAGTGCCCATCTTTCAAAGAGACACTCTTCCTTGCTGGCTGTAAGCCAGCTACTGTGTGTGTTACCTATGGAGAAGACCATGTGGCAAGGAACTGAGATCAGCCTCCAACGAACAGCCAGCAAGAAACTGAGACCCTCCCCCGCCCCAAGTCTGGCAGCTTGCAAGGAACTGAATGCTGCTAACAATCATGCGATCTTGGGAGCAGATTTTTCCCCAGCTGAGCCTCAGATGAGAGCTCAATCCTGGCCAACACCTTGATTGCAACCTTAGAAAGGACCCAGCTAAGCAGTTGTCAGACTTCTGACTCACAGAAATCATGAGATAATAAATATATGTTGTTCTAGTTTGTGATAACATAGTTGTAGAGCAATAGAAACTAATACAGATTAGTTCAGGGATCTGTGGAAGAAGGGATGTTTGTCATTCCCAGGAAAGACTCAGCAGGGTAAGTGAAGTTCCTAAGAGTTTCATAGCCCCAAACATGGTACAGATCTAGTGGAGCAAAATGGTAGCAGAACATGTTTGAGCAAACAGAGCCTGGCATAGCCACTCCTGAGTCTTCCTCAGCCCTGTAGAGGCTCAAGAGTACAGCCAGGGGGCTCGAGGATGTGGCTGAGGAGGGACAGATGATAAGAAGGGTCCCTGTGGTCAAGACAAAAAAGGCATAGACCAATGGCACAGACATCTCAGCAGGTGTCAGTAGAATGGATGCCAGGAACCAAACCAAAGGAAGAAAGTTACACATCTCAGATGCCAACAGGGTCTTTTGCTGTGACCAGACACCAGGAGCTCTCCACGAAGCTGAGGTAACTTGACGCTGCTCCGGGGAAGGAGTGGGAGTTCAGGGCAGGATCCTGAACAATGGTGTTCAGTCTGGAAATGACTGCATTTACCTGGAAGTGATTGCAAGTACATGTTCTGCCATCGGTAGAGGGAGAAGGCAAGTAAACGACCTGCTACTATAGGCTGATAGGTGCTAGATAGCGAGAAACCCAGGCATCTTGGGGATGTGTGGAGGGATCAGTAAAGTTTTCTTGGAGGAAATGACACCTGCATAGAAGGTTATTTTTGTTTTTTTAGAAAGCAAGATCTCATTATGTTGCCCAGACTGCAGTGCAGTAGCTATTCACTGGTGCAATCATGGCACACCATAGCCAGAGCAGTTTTAGAAAATGATTTATAATGAGATTCGGTCAATGTAAAACTGCAAAGTTTTATGACCCTACAACTTTAATTTTGCAAAGTTCTGAGATTCTTTGTTTCTCAAGTCTGAAGATCGAGGCCTCCTTGCTGGCATTGTTATCTACAGGGGCCCTTGTAGTGGGAGAACACAAACTAACATAGCTGAAATATATCTGAATCAGCCTCCTATTCTTCCTAATTTCCTACATCTCTGTCACCTCCACCTTCAGGGCTTGCTTTCTTTTTTAGTTTACTCTTTAATTTTTAATAAAAGTTCTGCATGCATACAGTTTCAACAGTCAGATTGTTTTGTAAGACTTGCACGAAAAACAGCAGTTGCACATACCACACTGCCCCATCCCACCCCCAGTTCTCACCACCCAGAGGAAACCACTTTCAGCTTTTAGAAGCTGTTTTGGACTTTTTTGCCCCTATCTGTAAGTAATGTGCTGATATTGCTACTTCTTGATTTTTTATTGCACCACCCACTGGCTTCCCAATATGAAAGATGCGACTTTTTCACTATTCTTTGCAACCACACCACACACACCTATTTCTTATCCCCATCCTCCCAATGGAGTTGATTCATAATTTTAGTTAAATTCAAAACATTCTCTATTTACATTATTATGATTATGTAAATGCTATTCACAACTTATTCGTGTGGCTTGTGAGCTATGATTACTTTACTTTATAATATATCTCGTTTTCCCTTGAGTTTGCACTTGTCTAGGTCTTTCATTTGCTAAGTTTTCTATACCCTTATCATTAATTCAACCTCAAACTCTTCCCGATATATGTAAATCTCTTCTTACTATGTTTAAGTCATTTGGCATCTAATCATCTTTACCTTCTTGAATAATTATCTCCTGGTCTTCTGATCCATTCTGGTAATCTGAACTGTTTGCACAGTTGTTGTTTTTAGATTTCCCTTCACCATCATCCTAGGGATATCTTTGCTTCCTGTTTTGGATCTTCTGTTTCCTGTATCCCAGTTTGTAGTGTCATACCCCATTTCACCATTTTGTGCGCACGCGCGTGCGCGCGCGCACACACACACACACACACACACACACACACACACACACACACACACACACACACTTCCTGGCTTCAGTGTGCTTTTGCTTCCTCCTTCAGAAGACTGCCCTTGGCTACTGAAGCTGCTTTGTCTAAAGCCAGAGAACCAAGTGCCTAAGAAATTTTATCCCCCAGCCCTCAGCCTCCAGAGCATTGACTAGTATCATTGATTCTTTACTAGTTTGGGAATATGCAAGCCAGCTCCCTTGCCTCAGGTTGGAACAACTCTGAAGTCATTTATAACACAGAATTCTGCAGGATCAGACAGAAGTCACCCTCCACGAAACGCTGACTGGAATCACACCTTCCTTGGCTTCCTTTCTCTTTTGTCCTGCTTCCTCCACTCCTTCATAGGTCTCTTTAATAAATCACTTCCACGAGAATCAATGTCTCAAAGTCTTTGAGGGAGACCAACCTGAGACACATATCTTCCTTTTGCTCAGTTTAATTTCTTGGTTTGTTGGAACATGTCCTCCAGTAGCTTCCTGAGAAAGGGTGTATGGCATATAAAATTGTTTAGACCTTCTTCCTTGAAAACATCTTACTCTAATGGCACACTTAATTTGATAGTTCAGTTTTTGTGATGGCTAGTTTTATGTCAGCTGGCCTAAGCTGCAGTACCAACTTACTCAGTCAAACACATATCTAGATGTTGCTTTGAAGGTATTTTGTAGATGTGTTTAACATCTACAATCAGTTGCCTTTAAGCAAAAGAGGTTAAGATTACCTTCAATAATGTGACTAGACTTTGTTGACTCCATTGAAAGGCTTTAAAAGTAAAACCTAAGGTTTCCTGAAAAATAATAAATTCTTCCTCAAGACTACAACAATAATTCCTGCCTGCATCTCCAGCTCACCCTGCAGATTTCAGACTTGCCAGCCCCAGCAATCATGAGCCAATTCCTTGGAATAAATCTATTTGTATATATTTTACATATGTAATTTTGCATAAGAGTCATCATCCCTCAGTATCCATGGGGCATTGGTTCCAAGACCCCCTGGGATACCAAAATCTGAGAATGTTTACCCCTTATATAAAACGGCATAATATTTGCATATAACCTATGCACATCACCACATAATGACATTTTGGTCAACAATGGACCACTTATACAACAGTGGTCCCAAAAGATTGTAATACCACGTCAACTGATTGTAGATGTTAAGCACATCTACAAAATACCTTCAAAGCAACATCTAGATATGTGTTTGACTAAGTAAATGGAACCATGATCCGACTAGCAAAGGACCAAGCTGACCCTCTGAGACAGGTGGAATGGAAAAACCAACAGAACCTGGAGCCATGGAGTTAACCAGCCTGGAGCTGCCCTATCATGAACTTTTTGTTATGAGAGATAATATTTTTTCTGGGTTTTTTTTTTTTTTTTTTTTGAGCCAATTGAGGCAGGATTTTCTAGAACTTGCAATCAGAAGTTACCTAAGAATAATACCTGCTAAGGTACACATGAGGCACAAAGGTTGCTAGACCAGGAGCATAACATCAGATCCTCACCTGCCCAACCCAAACTTGACCTCACTTTATACTGCTTTAGATCCCCGCTCTGAACCCTGAGGTATAGGAAGTCTTTCTCAAGGTTCAGAGGATGTATTAACTTCAGAGGAAAGAACAAAGACAGTATCCGAAACAAGGAATCGAGGAGAAGCCCCTCTTCCATGACCAACCACAGATATTTGCAGCATCCTTATAATGTCTTCCTGAGCAGGCAACAGGCCCTACCACCGGTGCTGACCCAGGTGCAGAAATAGTGAGGTCAGCTCACTAAGGGAAGCTAGAAACACCCATGTGCTAAAAAGAAAACAATTTACTACACGGATTACTCAAGCAATGAGCCTTTAACCACTATTTCATTTTAATCAAATAGATATTTGATAAATGTATAAATAAATAATTTTATAGGAAAAATAGCCCATGAATTTAAAACTCCCATCTATTTATACACATCTACACTTTTTCCAGACTCATCAAAGCATAGACACCATTTATATAAAGTTTTAAGAGTAGCATTTTATTCTGCATTCTGCTTTGCTTGCATTTAGCATTGTGATGTACACACATTTTTACATATAAGCACAGTTCATATATTTTTCCATTTTATTGGTCACAGAGAATTCTGATACACTGTGGTTCACTTAACCATTCACACTCACTGGGCACTTTCCATCTTACCCTATTATGAACATCCTGCCATACGTACATCTTTCTCTATAAGTGGCTTTTTTAAAATTTGGCTTATTACCTTAGGGTATATTCCCAAAAGTGGGATTATACAGTCAAAGGGTATGAATGTTTTCATAGTCCTTCTTACAAACTGCCAACTGGCACTTCAGGAAAATAGTAACAACTTCAACAGCGTAGCCAGCCCTGTATGTGGATTTTACATGCAGAATCTAATACAATGGGTTTTATTGATCTTTTTATTAATTTAAAGTTGACACCCCATAGCCGTTCAAATTTGTATTTCTTCGGTATTCAGACTAAACATTTTTCATGTTAATTATTATTTGTAAAAAATAAAGTCTGGGCATGGTGGCTTATGCCTGTAATCTCAGCACTTCGTGAGGCTGAGGCAGGAGGATCGCTTGAGCCAGGCATTCAAGACCAGTCTCATCAACATATTGAGACCCCATCTCCACAAAAAAAAATTAAAATTAGCCAGGAATGCTAATGTGGACATCTGAGGTCCCAGCTACTCTGGAGGCTGAAGCAGAAGGATTACTTGAGTCCAGTAGTTCGAGGTTACAGGGAGCTATCTATGATCACGCCACTGCACTCCAGCCTGGGCAACAGAGCAAGACCCCATTAGTCAATTAATTAATTAACTAGTTAATTAATTATGAATCTATATTCAAAATAATTAACTAGTTAATTAATTAAAATTTTAAAAGACATTTTAATAGAACAAATTATCCATTATGACAATATGATGACACTAATTCTAAAGGTGATAGTAATGAAGATATCTGCCCTTCTTTATATGTAAGCAATATCTTCATTTCTTTTGACAAATTATAAAGTAGAATTCAGGCTTTTTATAGTTGATTTCTTATCTATTTTGGACTGTAAAGTTTATTCATAATAATTAAAATAATTTTCTAAATTTTTATGTCATTTAGTCCCTTTTCTCATGACCAAAAGTCATAACTCTTTTATAATTGATTTGATTCACCTTGTTTCTGACAATATCTTCAATTACTTTTTTCTTTGAGACGGAGTCTTGCTCTGTTGCCCAGGCTTGAGTACAGTGGCACGATCTCCGCTTACTGCAACCTCCGCCTCCTGAGTCCAAGTGATTCTCTTGCCTCAGCCCCCCAAATAGCTGAGATTACAGGCACCCGCCACTATGCCCGGCTAATTTTGTATTTTTAGTAGAGACAGGGTTTTGCTGTGTTGGCCAGCCTGGTCTCAAACTCCTGGCCTCAAGTGATCTACCCATCTCACCTTCCAAAGTGCTGGGATTATAGGCGTGAGCCACCACACCCAGCTGATATCTTCTTTTACTTCAAATATCACAAATATATTTCTTCTCCATTATAGTTATAAATATGCTATTTTATCCTCTTTTTTTTTTTTTTTTGAGACGGAGTCTAGCTCTGTTGCCCAGGCTGGAGAGCAGTGGCACGCTCTCAGCTCACTGCAACCTCCACCTCCCGGTTTCAAGCGATTCCCCTGCCTCAGCCTCCTGAGTAGCTGGGATTATAGGCATGTGCTACCACACGCAGCTAATTTTTGTATTTTCAGTAGAGATGAGTTTCACCATGTTGACCAGGATGGTCTCAATCTGCTGACCTCATGATCCACCCACCTCAGCCTCCCAAAGTGCTGGGATTACAGGCGTGAGCCACCACACCCAGCTCCTCTTTTGATTTTATTATGGTTTGTTTTATGGCCATTTATGAGGTGCAAACCTGAGTTTGCAGGCAATATTCAAACCATACCGCCTGGATTTCTGAAATACATGGCTAAATTCTTCCCTTATAACATTAACTGAAAATAAAAACATGCAGCCATTTAGTTCTGTGATTAGGAGGTTGATGCAGAGCAGCTCAGAGGTCAGGGTGCTATAGTACCAACTGCATGATTTCCTACTAATCAGAAAGACTAAGTAGAAATGTTTCATAAGCATCATGAGATGAAAAAAATGAACACATATGCACACACTTTTTTTAACTTTTATAAGCTCAGGGGTACATGTGCAAGTTTGTTATAGAGGTAAACTTGTGTCATGGGGTTTGTTGTACAATTATTTCATCACCCAGGTATTAAGCCTGGACCCATTAGTTACTTTCCTGATCCTCTTCCCCGCCCACCCTCCACTCTGCAACAGGCCCCAGTGCACACACACATTTTTAATGCATGTCTTTCTGTATTATTTCTTACAACTGTGTATGAACCTAAATTAATTCAAAATAAATTTAATAGAAAAACTTTTAAGATGCATGGAAATTTATTAAGATATTTTCTTTTAAATATAAGACTCCCAATAAAAGTCTAGACTCCCAGTAAAAGTCTAGAAGCTTGGAGCATAGCTATGTTTTATCAATTCCCTGATACTTAAAGCAAGGGCCACCAAGTCGTGAAGTCTTTATCTATCCTCAACCTCCCATTATTTGAGGAATCAGTCTTCAAACACTGCAATGTTAAGGCCCAAAGCAGGTTCCAAAGTGCTGATTTTTAGCCATATTACTAAATATTTTTAAGGACTACAAGCAATCTTGCTTGAAGGTAGGGCACCAGCTGTCAAGGAAACAACTTATCACAGAGAAAATTCATATTTTTAAGCTAAAAGCTCCTTCCCATTGCTACAGGTGAAGTTTAATTTTTGAAGCTGGAAAACTGTCATTTTGGCAACAAAGCAGATTTTGCATCCTAGAGTTTAAGCAGGAATTTGTTCTAGGGCAGCTCTTCTCTTTCTTCTGGGAGGGCCCACTACAATGACCTTTTTAGTCATGCAGACAGAGATAAAGCAATTTCTTACTCCTTTTTCTGGGAACAACCGTGAATCAGTCCCTGCTTCTGACTGAGATGTTAAGTATTCTGTTCAGTAATGAACATTTGGTTTCTGTTTCATCAGGATTGTGCCCTTGCAATTAAATTATTTTTAAAATATGAATTTAAATTGCCCAGTCCCTGAAAATTATTGCTTGTTCATGAGAGATATTTACTTATTCCCAGTAGATTGCCAGACCAGCCCATGCCAGGTGAAACATGACGCCTGATTATCTTCTCACGGGGAGGAAAAAGAACCTGGGCTGGGCTTGTGCTTCCTGGCCTGGCCAGTTGGGACCCCACACTCGAGGGTCTGCTCCTGCTGCCATTGCTACCTCTATCTCGGCAGTCCCAGGACCCTGAAACAGTCCAACCATTAAGAGAACAAGTGTGAGTTTGAACCCCAGTCTCACCACTGTACCCCTGTATGATCTTGGGCAACTCACATTACTTCTCCTGTCTCAGTTTCCTCATCTGCAAAATGGGGAAAATAATTCCTACCAGAGGGATACTAGGAAAATGTGAGTTTCCTCCCCTAACCCCACTCTGGGTTGAAGGACTTTGCCATCCTATATATACAAACTAACCTCTAGTCAGTCAAAGCGGCTAATGATTGGTAGAGAAAACCCCACCCACTCCTCCAATGGATACACCTGCAGAACCAGTTCTCTGCAGCAGCTGTCTGGAAGTTGACAAGTGTGGGGAGGGCCTAGCCCCACGCCCTGGGTATAAAGGCGTGGGCTGGGGATATTGCTGTGTGCCTGGATTCCCCAGCTTATATGGGAGCCCTTATGTCTGATCCACCCCTCCCCTCAGTTGCACAGAGTGGCAGCTGGTGCCAAGGCTGACCTTTGTCTTCCTCATATCTTGACCAAGGAAGCATGAAGATGGCTGGAAGGCAAATACCCTTTGCCCCATGGGCCACCATCACTGCGCTTCCTGTTCAAGCCCTTGCTTAGTTGGCCTTCTTGGGCCAGGACCCACACCCATGGGCTCTGCTCTTCCCCATATCCCTGGATCATCCCTCTGCTCCTTGAAAGAAATCTCCCTGCTTTGAGAGGCCCCTGCACTCCCCTAACACACATGTGCTTAACCAGCAGACTCTTATTGTCTCACAGTCCTGGAGGCTGGAAGTCTGAGACCAAGGAGCTGGCAGCATTGGTTTCTTCTGGGAGCCATGAGGGAAGGATCTGTTTCAGGCCTCTGTTTTGGTTGCAAATGCCATCTTCTCTCCCCATCTCTTCACATTGTCTTCTTTGTATGGATATGTGTCCACATTTTCCTTTTTTATAAGGACACCAGTGATATTGGACCAGGACCCACCCTAATGGCCTCACTTTAACTTGATTACTCCAGTGAAAATCTTGTCCCCAAATAGGGTCACATTCTGAAGTACTGGGTGTTAGGACAGGGACACAGTTCAACCCTTAACACTTAAGTATAGGGTTTTATGGTTATTAAAATGAGTAAGTTTTGTAAAGTGCTTACATCATATACCTGGCATATAGTAAGCCCTATACATATTCTTCTGTGATGGTAACAATGATGATTAATTATATCAACTTCATAACTTTTGTGTCTTGTACTAAGAATTGAAAATGGTTGCAAAGAGGTTGTAAGACAAAATATAAAAAGCTGTATAATACACAAAAGGTGAAAGAAAAGACAAAATCCATCTCAAAGCATTTACTCTCTGATTCTTGCAAGACCAATCTCCACCAATTTATGAAGTATTTGAGCCTCATTTGTGCAAAGCAAAACTGAACATCGGAAGTGGAGAAAATGAACCTACTTTTAAACAATGCTTTTAACGAATGTTGTTGCTATCACACCTGCAAGGTACACTTTCCCACAGATACACCACACTGCAGTTCGTGATAAACAAGCAAAACCAACCCGTCTGAAAATCATCAGCAAAGACAGTAAACAGGCCCTGGCCTCAAGGAATCTCTTTTTTTCATTAACTCATGGCTCTCAGATCATAGAACCTGAGAGAAAGGAGAGGAGATATTTCAATGCATTGTTGAATTTAAGGCTCAGGGGAGCTTCCAGGATAAATACTAAATTGTGTGTTTATATTGCATGAGCCAATCAGGAAGTCCTGTGTCCACTGACGGCCAAAAGAAAATGGAAAAATGACTTCCTCTGGGACCCTTGGCAGGAATGCAAAGGCTAGGCTTGCTGAATGAACCTAACAATTGTGGCATCCAGCGGGAGACCCTGGAACTGAATTCCAGTGTGCTTCTTCCCAGCTCAGCTCCTGATCACTGACCAGCACCTCCAATTTGCCTGCAGACCCGGGGCAGCATTTGTACCCACAGGCCGAGCCTAAAAGTCACTGTGGCCTCAGCTTTCAAAGGGTTTGTTGAATATAAATGTGGTTATTTAATGTAATGCAGTTATTAACATAAATAGGCTAGGATTTGGAAAAATATTGCATCAGATGATGTATTCAGCTACCAGTAACATTATTTAACTAGCAGATTCAAGCAAATGCAGGCATTTATTATTTGGTAACAAGAAGACAAGAGAAAGGTGATCTCAGAGTTGGCTTCACAGCCTAATGATGCTATGGTTTCCTAACTTTCTATGCTCCTGTCCTTGGCTTGTTGGCTTTTGGTCCTTATGCCTGCAGTCTCACAGTTGCAAGACAGCTGTCCCTGATAGCACCACCTCCTCCCTTTGTCTCTGCATCCTAGGGGTGGGTGCAGCTTCCTTCGAGTGCTAACTTCCGGGTTGCCTCATGCACCATTTGTCTTCTCAGCTCTTCCATCACCTGCTTAATCAATTTCTTATATTAAATTCCTTCTGCTGCAATAACTGAAGTGGTTTTTTTCTTCAGTTAAAACCTAACAGGCTACATGGCTAAAGCAAGAACAAGGCCATATCCTTAGGGAGCAATGCTTTAAAAGCATAGACCTAAGGGGAACACGAAGGTAAGTTTCGGTAGAAATTTTTAAAACTCAAAGTATATGGCCAGGCCTAGTGGCTCATGCCTGTAATCCCAGTGCTTTGGGAGGCTGAGGTGGGCAGATCACTTGAGGTCGAGAGTTCGAGACCAGCCTGACCAACATGGAGAAACCCTGTCTCTACTAAAAGTACAAAATTAGCCAGGCATGGTGGCGCATGCCTGTAATCCCAGCTAGTCAGGAGACTGAGGCAGGATAATCGTTTGAACCCAGGAGGTGGAGATTGCAGTGAGCCAAGATTGTGCCATCACACTCCAGCCTGGTGACAAAGCAAGACTCTGTCTAAAAAAATAAATAAATAAAATAAAATAAAAACTCAATGTAATGAGAAAAATATATTGAAAATGAGGCATAGTGATCCTATGACAATGGTAGTACCCTTGACAAGTGAGAAGGTGGACAACACAGCACCCGTTTAAGTTTGTTCTGTTCAAGGGCATCGGCCAAGGGGGCCACAGGGAGCCAAGTGCAGACTATGCTCCCCTCTGTGCCTTCTGCATGAGTCTATTCCCCCAAGGAAGGGGTGACTTTATATAACTTGCACTGAAGTTACCCTTTCTCCAATTCCAGTAGGCTAGCGTTGGCTCTGTATACAGTCACCAAAATTCATAGCAGGCAATAGGAAAATAAAGGGGAACACGAAGGAAGAGCAATAGAGCATAATATGAAGCCAAGTTAAACCCTTAAGAACTTTGCTAAAGGTTTTTGTGGTTCATTTGTTTGTTTGTTTGGGAGGTTTTTTTTAGTGGAGAGGGTTGTTTGTTTGTTTTTGAGACAGGGTCTTGGTCTCTCACCGAGGCTGGAGTGCAGTGGCGTGATCTCAGCTCACTGCAACGACCGCCCTTCTGACTCGAGCAATCCTCCCTCCTCAGCCTCCTAAGTAGCTGGGACTACAGGCATGCACCACCACACCCAGCTAATTTTTGTAGAGATGAGGTTTTATCATTTTGCCCAGGATGGTCTCAAACTCCTGTACTCAAGTGACCCACCCTTCTCAGCCTCCCAAAATGCTGGGATTACAGGCATGAGCCACGGTGCCTGACTTGTTTAAGGCTTTTAATGTCCCAAGTACACAGAGGAAGGGACTTTTAAGAAGGAGGCTCTCTGACAAGGGGCTTAAAATATAGAGTCTCCATCCTCTGGAGAAGCAGAGAGAGGCAGTGCCTGCATCAGCCTTGCTGGAAGATGTCTAATTAGAAGGGGATCCCACAGTTTTGACAAGCGGCCTGCTCCTCATGTGCTGTGGTCGGTATGTTTATGTCCCCTGAAATTTATATGTTGAAATTCTAACCCCAAGGGGATGGTATTTAGGAGGTGGGCCCTTGGAAGGTGTTTAGGTCATGAAGGAGAAGAAGGCCTCATGAATGGAATTAGTGCCCTTATAAAAGAGGCCCAAGGGAGGTCCTTCACCCCTTCCCCATGTGAGGACACAGTGAGAAGCCTCCATCTATGAATCAGGCCTTCACAAGACACTGCATCTGCCAGCACCTTGATCTTGGACTTCCCAGCCCCTCAAGCCATGAGAAATACAATTCTGTCATTTCTAAGCCATTCAGTCTATGGTTTTGTGACAGCAGCCTGAACAGGCTAAGACATCATGGCTGCAGCCTTCTTTTCTTTTCTATCCTTTTCTTTCCTCTATCATTGGAGAGGGTGGTCATGGGACTTAGAACGTCAAATGTGACCTCTGATGAGCTCAATAACCCCCACTACAAAACAGCAAGACTCCAGAGTCCCAGATAGACATAAAGTACACACAGTTATTTCTGAGAGGCCTCAGCAGGGAGCCCACCATGTACTTACAAGCTGGCCTATGCAGCTGCAGTCAAGCACCAGCCCCTCCTTCCTCTTTATCCCACATCTCATTTGTCCATATCCCCTACCCACAAAGCCACCTGCAGGAGCTTCACCCATGCCACCCCCTCCGGGGAATGCCTCCATCCACTCCCCAGAAACTGATGAGTGCTCCCAAAGCCACCGCTGTCAGATGTTCCCTCAGTGTTGTGTCCTGTGCAGAAGGGGGAAATGATCTCCTTCCCAGCTCTGGACCTTCCCTCACCTGACCCCAAAGCAGCTCTGACTGAACCCAGAGTCTCACCAAGCAGCTCCACCAATTCCTAGAACACACCACCCTCACCGCCTGGGCCTGGGCAACTTAGAGAAACCTGAGCACAGTAGGGACTTCCTTGTCTCCCAGAGCGCCCCCTGGCGCCTGCCCACAGGACCTCACACCCAGTCCACTCGGCTGCACCTTGAGCAATGCCATGAAAATCATCAGCCAAGAGAGAAAATGGACACTTGCCTCAAGGAATCTATTTTTTTCACTAACTCATGGCCCGAAAATCACAGAACCTGAGAGAAAGGAGAGGAGATCTTTCAATGTGTTGTTGAATTCAAGGCCCAGGGGAGCTTCCAGGATAAATACTAAATAGTATTCCATTAACCTGTTCTCCTCTTCTCCTTTTCTACCCTCTCCTACCATCAAAAACAAAAACAAAAAAATCCTCTCTGCTCTTCCAGTTCCAAAGTGAACACTCCCAGATTCTGATGTGTCTGGCAGAGAGAAGCAGAGAGAACTTATCTACATCGGCAGCCAACAAAAGACCCTCTGACATACTTGGCAGAAGGAGGGTGCTCTTATCTTGGCAGGAGAGGGTATGGAAGGAAGGGCTGAGCATAGTTAAAAGAAATCCTAGCAGACACAATGATTGCCTCCTGCAGGATCTCCAGCCCCGTAGGTGGTGCAGCAGCCATGCCCTGGAACCCTGGGGACTTCTGACTGGAGGATGGGGTGCACAGGTGGCCATCCAGCTCCCTCCCCTCTCTGCTCTCCTCCTTCCTCTTCTTGCCCTTTCTCTATCCCTTTCTCTTCATCTTCACCTGCCTCTCCCTCCCATGCCGAGGATATAGGTCCTAGTTCTTCCTCTCCTTCCCTTCTAGATCCCCTTTCTCTTCAGCATGTTTCCCCATGCTGCTGGAGGTGAAAACAGAAAGGTCGGACAATGGCCCCACCCCTAGGGAGTCAGAAGAAACAGTGCCCAAGCCAAGCAAAGGAATCAGACTTAGTCAAACATGGCTTTGACCCTCCCAAAGGTTTCTTCTGCAGTCACCTATTAAGGCATTAAGGCACCCTTGGGAGAAGACACTGCTTGAGGAGATAACTCCATGGGGCCTTCTGGATCAGTACAGAAGACAAAGGAAGGGTTTTGCAACCTCAGTGACACAACTGAAGCTATCTCACAAAAAATAAGAAAGCAAAGAATTTTCTATAAGGGGATCATCTGTTTCTTTTTTGAAATATTACTATGTTCTATTTGAATATGTTTTTATAGAAAAGCCTTTTTAAAAGCTTCACAGACTTTATTGACAAAAGATACAAGGCCTGAAACTATAAAGAGGACCACAAATACTGTAAATAGGAGTTTAAAAATTCATCTCCACAAATGAGATAAACTGAAGTTTTATACACAAAGAGAAAAAGCTAAACAGGAGATTACTTCTTGCTAACTGGGAAAAGTCTATCCTAAGAATTCCTGGAGTCAGACTACAGAAATGCTTCCCTTCTGTGGCCAGGAAATAAAGAATCAGGTATTCTGAGTATATAAAGTCATTTTCTCCTTTATCCAAGGCAAGGATCTGGGCTCTTAGGGAAAGCTACGTGTGGCCCAATGGTCTGAAACTTCCCATGCTGTCTAAATGCTGTTGGGATCAACTTTCTGATTCATCCCAGAATGTTGGATGAAAGAGTTAAAATCAAGCCAAGAAAGTGTTAATATCTATTATACGGCAGTCTGAGAGTGGTACCAAGAATAGGTGAGCAGAAGCTACTTGGTTCTGTTTTTACATTTCTTTAAATCTAAACGTAGTCTTTCTAAAACAAATACATTTATAGAGTTAAACCTGCAATGGTGTTGGTTTTAGTAGAGCTTTGAGAAAGGAAGCTAAATTCTCTTTTAGCTTCCCATCGCTATGAGAGGCCTCGCTGTCAGCCCCTATGACCCAGGCGGGTACTTGAACTGAAAGCAGCTTCCTTAGGAGGATGCCTAGAATTGTACAGCTCACCTAAGAGGTAACAGCAAACAGTTCAACTTCTACCTAATCAATGCATGGAGTGGGGATCAAGAAAATGACTAATCAGACCAATGACTTAAACCAAGTACAGGGGAAATGGATAACAGCACACGTTTTCCTGTTGCTATCCCATAGCTGCTGGATTAAGAATGATGGACAGGAGGACTACCTTCTGCCAATTAATTCCAGAGCATAATTTGTAGCCTGGGCCCATCCTGGACGATCGTGGGCTGCTAACAAACCATGACACTGCTTTAATTTCTCCTTTGCCCCCACACTTTATTAAAACCTAGAGTGGGTTCCATCAAATATCCCTTCAAGGAAAAAACAGAGAGTGAGAGAGAAATGGAGCAACATTTGTCTCAATGCAATAGGAAAGATTAGAGTTTGCTGGATAAAGAGGGAGAAGGGAGGGGGTAGGAGTTCTTGTGAAACACACGCACGCACAGGGACACACACACACACACACAATTTCTCTTTTGCAATGACCTCCTTATGCCCCATCCATCAGCCTGGGGTTGGCTTATTCTAACTAGCAGATTCCTTTATTCTGTATAACAGGCCCATCAGACACAATCTGCATGCCAATTACCGGCACAGACCCCTTGATACCAAAAAATGGAAATTAGCTGTCAAGAAAAGGCTTCAATCGGCCAGGTCTCTTTCTCACTCTCTATTTCCAGCTCATATACACCCTCACTCTGCTCAGCGCGTGGCTCTCACCAGGGAGTCCCCAGTGGAAAAAGTCATCTAAAAATACAAACATATTTTATTGTTATTAGTATTAGTTGCTGACTTTCTCAGTACAATATGAAATTCACCAGTGGGCAAAAGCTGCTTAGGGCAGAAATGGGTGAGAGAGGTTGATTTCTGATAATTGCATTTCTTTGGGAGCAGATCAAGGCGTCCCATGAAAGGACATTCAAAGAAATGTGAGGATAAGGGCAAAAGAAAACAGACAAGGAATGAGATTCTATAACCAAGATAACAATCAGAACTTTCACACTTAGGAATGGGCCTAGGCAGAGTTGAGGGGACAAAGGTGAGACAAGCTCCAGGAACAAGCCTGCATTACTGCTTTGCATCCTAATCAGCTTTGATAAAGCCAGGCTGCGGCCAATTGAAGGGCTTCCTATGGACACAGAAACACTCAGCGTGTTTTCAACCCAACCAAAGCGTGCTACCTGCGAGACTTCTGTCCTGTTGCTCCCAGAATCTCCAAGAGTAAATTGTATTATATAGTTCCTCTTCTCTTTTTTCCAAAATGACTCACAAAAAAAGGGGGTTATTTTCCCCCGTCAAAGATCCAGGGTCCACGTTAAATCTCATGTGGAAGGACAAAGAAATCCACACGGATCCCTGTGACTTCAGAGCGGTTCCCCAGAAGGTCCAGGGCATCACCTTCATTGAGGGTCACACATAGCTCGATGCCCAGGTGGCCTTTATCCTTAACATTTCTAGTTAGGGATGTTCCTATATTTTATTTTTTAATTGCTCGCAGATATAAAAATTTGGGTTGTATAGATTCATCCAATAACAATTTTTTTCATTAAGTATTTGCATTATCACACAACTCAAGACTTGCTCAAACTCTAGATTCCTTCACTGGCAACTGAAAAATGTTTTTACTTCTAAAGTCTCTTCTTCCCATGCATTCTGAGAGCTAAAACTGTCAGGCGGGCAAATCTGGAGATTTTTAGGTGCACACTTTTCAGAGCATGGTGTGTATATGTAAATAGCTGATTTCATCCAACATATTTACTGAATACCTACTGTGTGCCTGGTACCTATGTGTGCAACAAAGATATGTGAATAGAATGAATGAATGCTAGACCCTAAGCTGCAAATAGGTTGGTGAATAAGACAATACCCTGACCTTGAGCAGCTCTGGGTCAGATCTAGTTGAAATCCCTCACCTCTAATTTCTTGTCCCAGTACATATTCTGTAGTTGATGTTACTAAACAAGTCTCCTTAGCTTCCCCTGGAGGGTGACTTACACGTCCCCTCACTCAAATGCTCTTCAAGCTCTCAGTTTTGAATTACTAAATTTCCAAACAGTTACTTATTTTCTCATTACCCCAAACTATTCTCGACATCAAAACAAAAGCAACATGGCCTCCCTTTGCTCCAAGGATGATGCTTCAGTATGCATTTCTAGTTTTCCTCCAACTTCTCAGGCTGATCCTTCTCATCCTCTTTTTTTTTTCAGAGTCTCGCTCTGTCACCCAGTTCGGAGTGCAGTGGTGCGATCTTGGCTCACTGCAAACTCCGCCTCCCGGGTTCAAGTGATTCTCCTGCCTCAGCCTCTAAGTAGCTGGGATTATAGGCACATGCCACCAAGCCCAGCTAATTTTTGTATTTTTAGTAGAGACGGGGTTTCACCATGTTGGCCAGGCTGGTCTCAAACTCCTGACCTCAGGTGATCTGCCTGCCTTGGCCTCTCAAAGTGCTAGGATTACAGGCGTAAGCTACTGTGTCTCACCTGATTCTTCTCATCTTCTTTTGAAGATTCTTCATCCTGTCTTTAACTGCTGGTACTCAGCAATGTCTGTCCCGGGTTCTCCTTCTCACAGACTCAGGTCCTAGAACAACAGAGCAGGCAAGGTGCATCAAAGCTGACTCACCCCCAACTTCCTGGATTGAGCAACTGGGCAAATAAGGATCATTCTAGTTGGCATCTTTGGATGCAAGGAACAAGAATACATGCAAGCTAGCTTAAGTGAAATAGAGGTTTTGTGAGCACACAAAGCCATCTCAGAGAAATGCAGAAATCGCTCGGCCTAGAAAAAGACAAAATGAAGACCGCTCTAAGAAACAGACTTAGCTCCTCACCCTTGAGTGGCTCCTAATCTTCTCTGATTACCTCTGCTCTCTCCTCATCCTCCCAATGAGCCGTCTCCAGGTGTTCCCTCTCTAACTTCATCTGGCCTTTATTGCCACCCCAGACACAGAGGCCTGAATAAGGAGCAGAGAAGGCAGGCGGTGGAGATGGTTGGAGCAGAGGCTTGACAGGAGGGTTGAATGGAGGTTCTCGGGGGGTGAGCAATGCTGAGCTGTTAGAGAGAGTGACAGTAGAAAAGCCGAGCTGGCGGAGAAGCCAGGGAAGGCTGGGCAGCAAGAACTGAAGACGGGATGGCAGATAGCAGCCTCGGTAAGGAACTAAGTAAGGGGCCCCATCAACACTAGCTGAACGATTGCCTGCATGGAAGAAGGGACAGCCCGTCTGTGGTCACAGCACTGCTGGTCCACTGGGTGAGAGGAAGGGTATGGGGCTGCAGAAGAGGAAGCCGTGACCCGATGAGGTGAACAGCATTGCATCCCTGACCACGTCCCATCCCTATGGCACAGGGTTGCACAGATGAAACTTACAGGCTTTTCTTGGATGTTCTGTTTGCTTACCGTGGCCTGGTAAGCCCCTGGCCATAAGGAGGAAGAGAACTCTAGGTCACCCCACCAGCTTCAGCCTAGTTTTCTGTCACTGTTTAGCCCTCAGGGTTTTTTGAGGAAATGGGAGAGGTTTTATAAAAACATCTTGAATGGCTAAATTCAAGTAAACCCTAAATATGTGTCTCCACCTGCCAGGAAAATGTTTATCTGGGCTTGTCAGATGGACACTGGCAGAGAGCACACTTCTCCCCCAGAGAAAAGAAAGACGTCACTGAAATTATCTTGGGTTGCATAGGTGACATTAGTACAGCCAGACTGCCAAGCATCAGGGGCCAATTTACATGTTAGCTTTTTGTGCTAAGTGGAAATCCTACCCTTGTTATGTCAATTATGGAGGTGAGAAAACTCCCCTTGCCACAGGGCCTGGCACGGGACGGCGTGTGGGCCCACGGGCCACTTTATCTATGGTGTAGGTAAATTCTTTGCTGCTTGGCTCTAGAGGAAAATGCATCTTACATAAGGTGCTGCTCCATAGATAAGTCTGTTGTTAATATGCCTCAGACTGCCTTTGCCATGGCTATGATCACAGATACATGCGACGTACATCTTTTTTATCAGTGTGCATTGTACTTGTGGTAAAAAAAACATAAAAAAGGAAAAGAGACCACAGGATGTCATCTGTTATTTAAAAAAAAAAAAAAAGGAAAAAAAAGTCCACAGATTCAACCCATACCTCATATTATCCTTGATGTATAAAACTGGAACATCAACTATGCGTTAGTCAAATGTGTGGGTTTTTCAGAATAGAGATTTTCATAGTGCAGGATGATTCAGCAGCACTTCCAAGCCATCATGCCTGAGCTGAACGAACTAGTTAAATACCGTCTGTTACAATTCTGCTTCATCATTGCTGTTTTTAAATGTGTGTAAGTGGGTGGGCTCTTTTGCCCCCAGAAAAGAAGGAAGGATTTGTTTATGCGCCCTCCTAGTGAAGGGTGTGGAGGGGAGAAGTGGGGGCCGAGAGAGATCAGAGGCTTGACAGGAGGGTTGAATGGAGGCTCTGGGGGGTGAGCAATGCTGAACTCTTAGAGAGAGTGACAGTAGGAAAGCCGAGCTGACGGAGAAGCCAGGGAAGGCTGGGCAGCAAGAACTGAAGACGGGATGGCAGATAGCAGCCTCGGTAAGGAACTAGGTATGGGGCCCCATCAACACCAGCTGAATGATTGCCTGCATGGAAGAAGGGACAGCCCGTCTGTGGTCACAGCACTGCTGGCCCACTGCATGGTCCCTGGGTGGTTTCTTGAACATGCGGGAGCTGGTCAGTCTAGGGAAGCCCAGGCAGCCTCACCTAGTGTTTGCTTCAACAAAGCCGACGGTGCCACAGAGAGCCCCAACTGCATAGGTGGGGAACAGTCCCTGTCCTCCTGTGAAGACCCTCCCACCCTGGGGAGTTCATAGTCGTGGGAAGCTGTTTTGGAGCTGTTCAGAAAGCGGTGGAACAATATATTGTTTCCCATTTTTCTGGACCCAGGAAGGCAGAAACTTGGACGATGAACAGCGTTGAAATTACTCAGGACAGCCAGGGTCAGGCCCAGATGCCCACAGGGCTGCAGAAGCCCAGGTGAGTTGAGAGCCCCCATGTCTCTGGGCCTCAGTGTCCCCATCTGCAAGAGACCTGGCGTGACTAACTGGCAGTGACCTCCCGCGCACCCTGATGATCTGTGCACAGTGCACTCAGTTGGCCCACTCAACACATTTCAGGGCTTCTTCCTCCTGACGGCAGCTGAGGCACAGGTCGGGGACCTCCCTTGAGTTCTACCCGAGCCCCCATGCCTGAGAACGGCCCAGACTAGAGTTGGTACTGAGAGGAGGGGACCTCACAGGGCATAGAAAGGTGCCTGCCAGGAGGCCCCAACAGGCGGGTCTCAGCACAGGGACAGCAAGCCTCCAAAGGAGTGAGTCCTTGGTCAGGGCTGGCTGGGTTTTGTCCCATCATGTGGCCCAGGAGGGTGCACGCTGGCAGCTCTGGTTTCAAACAGCAGGCACTCAGGCTGAGGGAGGACGCAGGTGGGTGCCATGCTCGGAACCCCCTGGATCTCTCACCCTGCTGTGTGCCCCACTCCTGCCTTCACGGTGCTTTCACCCTAATGGCCGGCATGTCCCCACTTCTGGACTTCAGGCCCTTCAAAGGGAGGTCAGTGAATGGGTCCTGGACAGGAGTGAACAATAGGAAAGAGTCTTGGCCATTTCCCAGAGCTTGAGCCAGACCTCCAGAACTCTCTCTGGCCCATCATTCATGTATTTCCAACCCTCCCTAATTCCCCTCCCTTCTGCTGATCCCATCCCCCAACTGCCTGTCTGCCAGTCAGTGAACCATATGTATGTTGCCTTCTATATGACAATGGGCACAAAACAGTTAAATCAGGACCCCGGTGCCCCCCTCACACACGCTCTTCCTTGCCCTCAGCTGCTAAAGCCTGGAGGCTCATCCAGTGGTGTCGTACAAACAGGCCATTAGGCCTGCGTTTTGCTCCACACCCAGAAAGAAGCCTCTCCTACCCAATGTAGTTTTAAGTTCCTCATTCATTATAGATTGTAGTGGCAAAGAACACGGAGCAGGGCAAGGGACCTAACATCAAGACCTCAGAAACAGGCTAAGGGCTCAGGCTCAGGGAGGAGAGACCAGGGAATGAGAGAGAGTGCGAAAATGAGTAGAGATAGACAGGGAGAATGACCACAGGCCACGCAGCCCCCGCACCCTCCTTATCCCGCCACTCTGGCAATCAGTCTTCCTTCTCCTAGAGCACTCACACCAGCAACCCTGCGCTCACTCATTCAGAACGGATATGATGGGTTGGGTGCGGTGGCTCATGCCTGTAATCCCAGCATTTTGGGAGGCCAAGGTGGGCGGATCACTCAGGAGTTCAAGACTAGCTTGACCAACATGGTGAAACCCTGTCTCTACTAAAAATACAAAAATTAGTCGGGCATGGTGACAGGCGTCTGTAATCCGAGCTACTCAGGAGGCTGAGGCAAGAGCATCATTTGAACTTGGGAGGCGGAGGTTGCAATGAGCCAAGATCATACCACTGCACTCCAGCCTAGGCAACAGAGTGAGGCTCTGTCTCAAAAAAAAAAAAAAAAAAAAAAAAGGCATGACTGCCTACTGTGTGCCTCTCCATAAAAATCAGTGAATAAGAGTCAATATTTAGAAATTTTACTTTGAATATCTGCAGATGCAAAGATAATGAGCTAATTGTCAAAAATCGAAAAAGCTAGATACAAAAGGAGTCCAAAATCAAACAAAATTTTAGTCCATTGGCTAAGGATAGCAAGTCACCTTGGAGCCCTTGGGGAACCTTTATTAGTTATGCAAATTAAGGCCATATATATATATATTTTTGAGATGAAGTCTCACTCCGTCATCCAGACTGGAGTGCAGTGGCACGATCTTGGCTCACTGCAACCTCTGCCTCCCCAGTTCAAGGGATTCTCCTGTCTCAGTCTCCCCAGTAGCTGGGACTACAGGCGTTTGCCATCACTCGGGGCTAATTTCCGTGTTTTTAGTAGAGATGGGGTTTTGCCATGTTGGCCAGGCTGGTCTCAAACTCCTGATCTCAGGCAATCCGCCTACCTTGGCCTCCCAAAGTGCTGGGATTACAGGCATGAGCCTCCGCACCCGGCCTATATTATTTTTACATACACACATAGTGGCAGAGGATGTTAAGGCTCCCAGGGATATAAGGTGTTTATTACCTTATTGCTGGTGCCCTGATGCCCTGGAGGAATGTAACCGGATTTTATGGTGCCACGAAAGCATGCCCCTACCTGAGGCCGCTACAGCTGCAGAGCTTGGAAGAGGGCTGGACAGTCTGCAGTAGGATCTGGGGCCTTCTGGGAGCAAAGGGTCTAATATCCAGACTTGGGGCCAAGAAAGTTGTCAGAGCAGACAGGTCTGTAGGCAGGGAAGCCTAATCAAGGGTATGGACTTGAGCTCTACCCAAATGTCTGAAGTCTGGGGTCTGAGGGTTTGTGAGGGAAGGACTGGACCTGGCAGGGCCCTTGGCTGGAGCCTGTGCCTGGTTCTGAGGGTAACAGCTGAGCAGGTGAGAATAAACTGAGTCAATAGCTTTAATGCGAGCGTGAGAATTCACACTGCAGAGGGCAAGCATCTATCTGTCCAGGACCAGACTTTGACAGGGACGCGCTGTGGCAGTGATCACAGCTTGGTGCCCAGAGGTAAACCCTCTGTCACGGCAGAACAGTGCGTCAAGGGGCGATTCTCATGACCCTGGTGGTAAGAGCTCTTCGGGACTCATGCAAGTGAGAAGAAACACTAAATCAAGAGGATAGAATTTTTATTCCAAGCTGACCATGAGGTTCAAAAAAAAAAAAAAAAAAAAAAAACCTGAAACGAAGAACAAAACATTCCAGTCTAAACTAGAATGAGCAGTGGGAGAGTTTGGCAGAACCTCCAGGAAGAGGAAAGGCTACTCTGTTAACCCTCTCTTGGGTGCCTACCAGCATGGCCCCCAAATGTCCACAGAGGACCCTCCACTGAGATCTCGTTCCAGTGCCCGCCCAGCCCTCCTTTCCTCTTTGGTCATCTTCGTAAAACCCTGGAGTGAAGAGCTCCTCCGCACAGGAGTCCAGAATAGCAGCCCCACGGCCATCTCAGCCAGGGGCGGCTCTGCCTGGGGGTGCCCTGCCTTCCAGCGCAGGACTGAGGACAAACGCTAATCCGCCCATGGGCTGGCCTCCCTTGCGCCTCCGGGAAAAGGCCCAATCCGTTGTTGCTGAGAACAAACAGAGAAGCCTGGCCCTCCCATGACAGTCCTCGGTTCCTGGCCGTCCCCATCTCTCCCCTCACCGCTCTTTGTCCCTGGGAAGCGACATCCCTGTGGCGGCCGGCCTCGCAATCCACAGAGGAATCCACATCCACAGCCTGCCCAGCGCATCACTCGGCCTGCGTTACTCTCCATAATAATCTCATACATCAAAGCTGGGAGAGACTCCGGCTCTGCCTATGAGCGACTCCGTTCGACGCTGAATATCATTATCAGAAGCCCCTCGCTCCCTGGCTTCGTATGCAAACTCCTGAGCTCCCAGGAGTCCTTCCCGAAGAAAGTGCCCTGCACGACGGACATTTGTTATTTTGCCGGAGAGGACGCTGAGGCTCCGCGGGGACCCCACCAGATCAACCTAGCCGGCAGCTGGCCCGCCAAGACCTACATTGCCACCTCGTGGCGTCTCCGGGAACTACAGCCGACTCCGGAGGGCTCTGCCGAAGCCACGTTCGGAGAAGCCAAACAATACACTGACGCTGCTGTCTGCAAGGATCCGGGAAGAGGACGGAGGGGGAAACTAATCTTTGTTTTCACCAGCTCTTTGGTGATAGGCAAACCAACACGGCGTGTTTAAATAACTTAGCAAAGAGAAGGAGAAATTGAAATCATAGTTCTTTCATCCATCTCAGGATAAAGCCAGCTCATCAAGAGAAGGAAATAGAGGAATCAAAAGTGTAGATATACAAAATATATAAATATACAAATTTTTCAAGCAGCGTAGAGTGTAAGGAATATTACTTTTTTTATTGTTCCATTATACAATTTTACCTTTATTTGGAATCTCCAATCCTCATAATGGCAGAAAATTAGTCATGGTCATTTCTGGGTAGATTCAGGCATTTTACATTTAAGCTTAATTAACAATTGTCCTTTTTTCTTAGCCTGGCTCCTAGGCTTAGAGATATACTTCATATCTCAGTCTCAGGGAGAGGTGTCTGCTCCCCAGACCTCCAAGTGGAAGTCTGTCACTGACACTTCTGCACCTGCATCCCCGAACTTTTTCTGGAGAATTCAATAATACTCTCCCATACTTCTTTACATCTAATCCCCAGAGGAGGACACAGGGATATCCCTTCTTGGAGACCATGACTGCTTTTCTCATTACTTCCTCCCCATTTCACCTCTTCTCTCAACTCATCTTTATCTAATCTGGGATTGGGAAGAGTGGGAAAAAACTGACTGAGCCAATATACTATTTGGTCAATTTTTTGTATCTTATATCTGAGTTGAGAACTCTTATCTTAAAACTCAAGAATTTGGCATATTTCTTCACTAATTGCACTGTGACAGCTTCCCTAAACAATGGATACCTTGCATCTACTTCCCCAAATGGTGATTGGAGGAGGAATCCAGAGAAAAGGGAGTGCGGGATGGGGAAACCATAATTGGTGAAACCTCACATATTATCCCAGCTGTAAGAGATAGAGGATGTGAGGAAGACAAACCAAGTATTAGCAGAGTTCACACCCAGGGCATAAGCCCAAGAGAAAGAAGGGAGAAGCTTTTGGTTTTACATCTTTCCACATTGCTTAATTTGTTTTTACAATAAACATGTATTTCTTCGAAAATGAATTTAATTAGTCTAAAGATTAGAGGTTAAGGCTGGGTGAAATGGCTCACATCTGTAATCCCAGCACTTTGGAAGGCTAAGGCGGGAGGATTGATTGAGCCAAGGAGTTTGAGACCAGCCTGCATAACATAATGAGATCCCATCTCTACAATAAAGTTAAAAATTAGCCAGGCATGGTGTTGCGCACCTGTAGTCCCAGCTACTGGGAGGCTGAGCCGGGAGATCAAGACTGAGGTGAGCCATGATTGAGCCACTATACTTCAGCCTGCAGCCCGACAGATCAAGACCCTTGACAGATCAAGTCCCTGTCTCAAGGAAAAAAAAAAAGTATTAGAGGTTAGGAGATTAACCACACCTTATTTCCCCTCCTCTTCTTGCAATCATAGCCTGTGAAAGCTGTGCCACAGAACAGCAAGTAGAGTGTGCCCCAGGAGATGAGGCACTGCTGTCCCCACACTTGTCACCCTGTCCCCATCATTGCCTTTTCTAGAAGACTGGAGGCAGCAGGGCCCCAGTCATGGAACCAGATTCCAGTGCTTGGGAAATCCTGAAATAAGTGCCTGCCGTGTGCTGTGCCACGTGTCCGAGCCCTAAATAACAAGTGTCTTGCGATCTTCTGAAGCTGCCTGAGGACCAGAAGCAGCAGAATTCTTTTCTTGCTTTCTTGCTTTCTTTTTATTATTATTTTTTAATTTAATGGAAGAAAAACTCTGCTTAATAAAACCTAAATGGAGAAAGAAGGAAGTAGTAGAAATGTGTGGAGACTCCAGTCACATGTTCTCTACTCTCCTACCCTAGGCAGGAGACGCTCAGAGCCAGGTGTTTCCTTTGATGGGAATGTGATCAGGTGTGACGTGGGTTCACAGCCTCACTGAGGCTGGATCTTTTCTTCCTGTTTCTTTTGAGCCATGGCAGTGTTCAGAAGGGATTATTTGGGTATTTTGTTTCTTTACTTACTTTACCCCAACAAAATCGGTGCACTTTTCTGACCTGGAATTTTGTTTTGATTATGGAAATTTTCAATCATTACCTCTGCAAACACTTCCATTCCCCTGTTCTCACTATTTTTCTTATTCAGAAACTCTTCTTGGATGCGTGTCAGAATTTCTCAGTCTATCTCCCATGGCTCTGAACTTCTTATTCATATTTCCCATTTCTTCCTTTTGGTGCTATGTTACATGTACATTTTTTATATCTCTCTCCTTTTTTTTTTTTTTTTTTTTTTAGAAACAGTCTTACTCTGTCACCCAGGCTGAAGTGCTGTGGTACAATCATAGCTCATTGCAACTTTGAACTCCTGAGCCAAGCAAATCCTCCCACTTCAGCCTCCCAAGTAGCTGGGACTACAGGAACATGTCATCATCCAGCTAATTTTTTTTAAGAGATGGGGTGTCACTATGTTACTCAGGCTGGTCTCAAACTTCCAACCTTCCAAAGCACTGGGAGCCGATTACAGACAGGAGCCGATGTACCCAGCATTTCTACATTTTAATTCACTTCATCTTTCACCTAATTTTTCACCAGCTATTCCCACCTGTTGCCTAGCCTGCCTGCTGCAGTTGTTTTTATTTCCAATAGCAATATATTTCATGACTGCCTATTTTTGTTTAATAATCTCCTGCTCTCATTGCAAGGACACTGTTCCCTGCTTACCTCTTCAATATGTAACATAATGTTAATCTTAAAACTGATTTTTTTTTTTTGAGACAGGGTCTCACTCTGTCTACCAGGCTGGAGTGCAGTGGTGTGATCACAGCTCATTGCAGCCGCAACCTCCCAGGCTCAGGTGATTCTCCCCACTCAGTCACCCAAGTAACTAGCACTATAGGCAATCATCACCACACCTGGCTAATTTTTGTATTTTTTGTAGAAATGAGGTTCCATGTTGCCCAGGCTGGTCTCAAATTTGTGAGCTCAAGCCATCCATTCTGCCTCACCTTCCCAGAGTGCTGGAATTACCACCACACATAGATTAACAGTAATATTTAAAAATCATGCCTGCCATCTTTTGAAAGGATATAGAAAAGATTGAGTTGTTGGACATTTCCAAGGACATTTGAAGAGGATGTCTTTGGAGAGAGCTGTTGGAGCACTCTGAGCCGCATCGCCCAGGGAAAGGGTGGAATTGAGCAGATGACCTCTTAACCCCAAGCTTAGGCTCCCATGCAGACAGCTCGGTATGTGTTCCCCACCACTGAGGAAAGAAGGTGGGAGCCTGGCTCACTTTGAGGATATCCTCTTGACTCTACTAATTCATTCACGCTTTCCTGATTTCTGGCCTTGTTGTTCAGTGCTTAGGTTTTCCTTGAACTTCCAGCTCAAAGTATGGAATATGCCATTCCTCCCAAGATGCTTTTGGTGAGAAGAGTATTAGAGACCAGACTCTGGGTGCCAAAGTGTGTTGTGAGGTGACAGGGCTCCTGGGCATTTCAATAGAGAGACAAAGGAGATGTATTTCTAATTTACTATTTTTGTTCTTTTAAAAGTTTGAATTGACCTTGATTTTTTTCAGTCCAGTTCTAATAATAAAGTATTCCTGATTAAATTCTTTTTTTCCTTTCTTTTCTTCTCTTTTTAGCTGACACACAATAATTATACATATTTATGGGATATGGTTTTTCTTTAGACATTTTAGTTTTATAAATTCCATTAAGGTATGTTTTGCCTGGTTTGAAACATCAGTGCCATTCTGTGTGTTTTTTTTTTAATTGATAAGTCATAGATGCACACATTTTCAGGGTACATGTGATAATTTAATACCTTCACCTAACTGGTAAAGATTGAATCAGTGTAATTAGGATATTCATCACCTACTCAAACTCTTGATTCTACAATTGTAATTCCTCTTCTGCTAAGAAGTCTAGATTTCTAACAAAATAAACAATCACTTATTTGTCTGGAAAAAAATCATTCTAAAATAATATTACAACATTAATGCAAATCTTCCAGTTATCAAATAAAGCTCAATTCTTCTAATACGTCCTTCTTGTGTATTTTTAGATGGCATTCCGCTAAGGATTTGCTAAAAATCTCTTTGCTATAAACTCATTCATAATCTCTGACTCTTTGGCTCTATACAGAGTTTTGGCTCATCTGTTCTCCTTTGCTTGCAATTTGAGAGCTCTGGCATCAGAACAGCTGACAGACCAAGGCTCTAGATGGGGTGCCTGGCAGTCACCAGGAAACAGGGGATCCGCCCTACCGAGATGATAGAGGGACCTCCAGCAGCGCAGTGGCCAACATTCTGCATGATGGTTGCATTTCCCCATCTACAATGGTTTAATACATGGGTATAATCCAGATTGGCACACATGATTTCTGGCTGAATTAGCCAATTCTGCCCCGACATTTAATCTAGCAAACCCATGTTACTTTCACAGGTTTAGGAGATTTTTTTCTTTTTCTTTTTAATTCTGTTCTTATCTTCCAAGCTTTGTAATTTATATTGCTCCTTTTTATGAGCTATAAGCTCTCCCTCCCTTTATAATATTCAACACTCCCTTACCAGAACTATAACTGGTTCCGGGTCAAGACACTACGAATTGGGAGAACCATTTTGATTTTTCACTGAAAATCTTGATTCATTTTCTCACTGGAGGATCAGATTCTCTATGATTAGCCAAGAACAGTAGCTATAAATACAGTATCTTGAGATTTTTGCCTGAACTCTTTTAAAGACTTATGAATAAAAATTGCGACTTTGCTTCATATATATATTATTGTTGTCCTTATTTTCATTACAGACCAACAGAGTATAGATTTCCAAATTCTCAGAAGTCTTTAGAAAACACAACTATCAACTACCTTAACTCTATAGAAAATTCAAACTTCCCAAAGCCAAATGAGAATGTCATAAAAATACAACCAGATATACTTCAATAGAGTTTAAATAAAAAATACATAAGCACCTGTAGTCCCAGCTACTCGGGAAGCTGAGGCAGGAGAATCGCTTGAACCCGGGAGGCAGAGGTTGCAGTGATCCAAGATGGTGCCACTGCACTCTAGCCTGTGCAACAGAGCAAGACTCTGCCTCAAAAAAAAAAAAAACAGGCCAGGTGCCTATAATTCCAGCACTTTGGGAGGCCAAGGTAGGCAGATCACAATGTCAGGAGTTTAAGACCAGCCTGGCCAATATGGGGAAACCCCATCTCTACTAAAAAATACAAAAATTAGCTGGGCATGGTGGCGCACACCTGTAGTCCCAGCTACTCAGGAGGCTGAGGCAGGAGAATCGCTGGAACCAGGGAGGTGGAGGTTGCAGTGAGCCGAGATCAGCCACTGCACTCCAGGCTGGTGACAGAGCAAGACTCTGTCTTAAAAAAAAAAAAAAAAAAAAAAAAAAGAGAGAGAGAGAAAAAAAAGAAAAACCAAAAACATAAGTAAATATGTCCAATTATATCATGATTAATTTTTTATTGACAGGGAAGTGTATCAGATTATTTTACCTTCAAACTATTCTCAGAAAGTTCAAGTGGAAACTTTTTTACAGAATCATACAGTTTCCAGACTACTTGGATTCCAATAGAACCAGTTTGTAAAATACCCCAGTGTTTACAATTATAGCACACATTTATGCAATCGCTATTTAGTGTTAGCAAAGAAATCCAAATCCTTCTCTAATTTTATGATTTACTCTGAATTATATTCTTTGAATTTAAAAGGTGAATTGACATATTGTCTCTTTCAATTATCAAGTTTTTAATGCCTTTCTGAAGTTTTAAATGGCATTTAATTAAAAAATTCCAATTTTGGAATAAGTGTTTTAGGGGGCAAATGAGTTTTTAAATGAGTCATTAGCCAAAGAAAAGCCTGGGCCCTACCTTCTCATACACCCTGCCACAATCAACACCACGCACATCTTTGGAAGTTGGGCTTTTTGTTTTTAAGCAACATGTTGAGACCCACACCTCATGCCCAAGCTTTAGTTCTTTAACCTGAGGCTTGCCTTTGTCAACCCAAAGTTAAACTTCTTCAGAGTTTAAACTCTTCTGGAAAAGTAAAGAAAGAAAGGAAGAAAGAAGGAAATAAGGGCAGAGAAGGAAGAAAGGGAAGAAAGGAATGAGGCACAGAGAATTACTGGTTTAAAAACAGTTCAATTCATATACTTTTTAATTCCACACACAGACATCCAGAATCACCCAATCTGTATGGCTAAAAATCAATAAAACATATTCCATAAAGATATTTTAAAATCCAGCATGTCAGACTTACCATTTATAGTCCCCTCGTTTGTTGGGAGGACAACTTTCGAAGCAGACGATATCCTGATGTCTCTGAATATCACTTCTAATTTAATCTAATTTTAATTAGAACTCTCCAAGCTCTTTGCAAATGGACAGACCTTTTTATTTGAAAAATTTTTTAAATAGAATTGAGTTGTTAATGTTACTTATATTTAAATTTCAGCATCTATTTGCTGCTATCAGCTAAACTGAAACACTTCATTTAAAACACTGGTGGCGACTCACGCCTGTAATCCCAGCACCTTGGGAGGCCGAGGCAGGCAGATCACTTGAAGCCAGGAGTTTGAGACCAGCCTGGGCAACATAGTGAAACCCTGTCTCTACTAAAAATGCAAAAAGTTGCTGGGTGTGGTGGTGGGCACCCATAATCCCAGCTACTCAGAGGCTGAGACAGGAGAATTGCTTGAACCCAGAGGTGGCAGTGAGCCGAGATCACACCACTGCACTCCAGCCTGGGTGACAGAGCAAGACTCCATCTCAAAAAAAAAAAAAGTTCCAGTGAGACGGTGAGCAGTTAATGTCAATGAAATGGCTTCACCTGGGAAAGCTCGTCCTCGTGATTAATGCAGGTGCGATGATATCAGAGGGGCCTACTTTCTGAGCTGCGATCTCCTAGGGCCAGAAACTCAAGATGATGTTTTGTAGACTTAATCAATTTCATAGAAGACTGGCTGGCATCTGCAGGAAATTTGGAGGCATGTGGCCACTTCCTAGAGGAGCTGTTTTAAGTATAGAAGCAAAATTTAGAAGTTACTGAGGTTTGTTCAGGCACTCATTTCTCCAAAAGCGTTTGTTTGTTTCTTTTTTAGAGGGAATCTGGCTGTCGCCCAGGCTGGAGTGCAATGGCGCAATCTCCACTCACCACAACCTCCGCCTCCTGGGTTCCAGTGATTCACCTGCACCAACCTCCCAAGTAGCTGGGATTACAGGTGCTCACCACCTCGCCCAGCTAATTTTTGTATTTTTTGTAGAGAGGGGGTTTCACCGTGTTAGTCAAGCTGGTCTCGAACTCCTGATTTCAGGTGATCCGCCCACCGCGGCCTCCCAAAGTGCTGGGATTACAGGCGTAAGCCACCGCACCCGGCCGCCAGGGTTTTTTTTTATTTAACGTAGTTTTTTTGTTGTTGTTGTTGTTTAATTTTTTCAATGAGGTCCAGTGAAGGAACCAGGAACACGTACCTCCTCCACAATATGAGGATTCATATTTGCTCTTGGAGATGTTTGCAGGTCCCTGAGAAGGCGCCTTGCTCAGTTCTTTCTCCAAAGTCCTTAATGGGGTTATACAACCTGGTCTTGCAACCTCTTGCTGGGGGAGACAAGAAAGATCAGTGTTTTCCTTTTGTGAGCCTCATTGTCCCACCTCTGGCAAGGATACGTTTTTCCAGGTTTTGTTACTGTTGCTGAAGAACCTGGGAGTCCCAGGAGCCAGAAGAAAAAGCTGTAATTTGGGGCTAACTCTAGTGTTCCAATTCCAAATTTCACAGGCTGGGCAGCACCCTGGTTCAACATGAGCAATCAGCAGGCTGACTCCTCCCTACTGACCTGTGCGGGGGCTGAGGAACACCCCTGTAAAGTCCGTCTAGTAAAGGGATCCTAGAAATAGGAGACACAGAAGGGAAAAAAATATCAAAAAAAAAAAAAAAAAAGTCTATTTCTGAGAGAAGGGAATGGCAGCGTGTAGGAGAGATCAACAGACAGAGAGAGGCCAAGGTCCCAGCAGGGAGGGCGAGCCATGGATACAGCGTGAAGCCCCAAATCATGAGCTTAGGACAAATACAGACACAGAGCGAGGAGAGGGTGGCTGCTAAATTCTAACTTCACCAGTGACAGTGGAAGTTTGTTAAGGACCAAGCCCGTGGAAACTGTGTAACTGAGTTATTAAATCTAGGAAACCGGCCTGAGCTTTCCTTTCTTCATCCAGGAAGCCCAAGGAGCTAGTCAGTGAGAACAGAAAAAAATTCCAGCACTGACCACAAGGTGGCGCCAGACACCCGTGGATGTAATGGGGTCTTCCCCTCCTGGTGGGCTCCAGAAGCTGGCGATGGGATCAAGCCCTCCAAATTCAAAGGAAACCGAGAGGTCTGCACCCGAGAAAAGTTACTCTACCCTAAGAATAATATACAGCACACAGAGAATAAGAAAAAAAAGTCTTTATTAAAGAGATGGGGAGGGTTGGCCCAGAGACTAGATCAGCAGTCTGCAATCCTTCTGTGAAGGGAACTTAAAAGACTTTTCCACGGAACCCCTTGACAGGACAAGGAGAGCAAAGAGTGGAAAGTCCGGACGTTAAGGGGCGGAGAGGAGCCTTTAGAGGAGAAGAAATGCCTTCTGACTTATGGATTTACATTTACTGGAATTCTTCATTGACAAGATAAACGAGTCAGTAAGCCCAGCAGGATTGAATAACAAGTAGAAATGCATTCTATCAGATTCATCTTCTCTGAGAATGCATTGTGGTAGCTTTGCTCTTGTTGGGTGCCATGGACTAATGACTTTTCAAATGTATGGTATCAATTGTGCCAGCCAATATTCTCCTTCTGGTGCTTATACTGTCCCAACTTTGGCCAGGAGGAGCCCTGTATAGATTGTTCCTTGTGTAATTTTGAATGACCCTTCTTTAACGCTTTGCTTTCTGTCCAAAAAAGGTATAAGTGTTCTACGATCACCTTGTACCTTTCAACCCCAAACTGACATGGCATTCACTATTGGTGCCAAGAAACTTTGGCTCCTTTGAGAGAAAACTAACACTAGAAACCAAAATCTTAGAATTAAGATGCATATGGAGGTGACATTTCTCCTGGGCCATTTCAGTGGGAAAAAAAAAAAGTCAAAATATTTTTAATATAATGTTTCATAAAGTCATGACTTCATATTAATATATTTGATTCCATTCCAACAGTGCCCTGTTCTTACTGAAATTGGGAGTCTACAATTAGCCTTCCTTGTCACTAATCCTGATATCTAGATTCCTATCAAAATATACAAAATATATATTATTTACTTGCTTTATCTGATAAGATAATAGTTGAAAAAATACACTGTCAATACAAACAGTATAAATACTGAATAAAGTTTTTGTTTTAGACTACATACACCCAAGGATTTGTCGCCAAGTTACTTTGTTTTTTTGTTTGTTTTTTCTTTTTCACTTTACTTCAATGCCGTTTTTCTGGCCACTGTCGCCAAGTTACTTTGTTCTATAATCACTCATGATCTCTCACCCATGTGGCTATGTGGGGACTTATCCAACAGATAGTTTTGGGTCCATTGTTTCCATCCACTTTCATTGTGAGGAGGCTGCAGCTTCCCCTCAGCCCCTGTTTTCTGCTCTATCTTTTCATTTTACCGTGACTTACAAATTACCAACATACTAACTAATTCACTTAATAATAATACTTGGTTACTGTGTTATTACTTTTCCCTTACCCCATTGGAGTGTAAGCCTCGTGGAGCAGGGATTTTACTCACTGGACCCTGGCAGTTGTACCCTGAAGGCAGGACTAAGAAAGCTGGACTTGATTCTGGGGGCCAAGGGGATTCTACTGGGTCAGGCTGCAAGAGACAGTCTTCACTGAAACAGCAGAAGCCGCTCTAGGCTGCTCCCAGATACTCATTTCCCCCGACCACCACCACCACCACCACAAGTACTTCCCCCAATTCCTGCAGGACTCAGTGAGAGGCTGTGAAAACAAAGCAAGCCAGTAGTGCTGAGCCTGGGCCCCTAGACTCAGTGATTGGGCAACTGGAAGGTTGGAGCTTCTAGAAAAAAAGTGTGGCAGGAAGCTGTGCCTTATGATGAGGTGACCTGGCTCCTGGTTTGCCCAGAGAAGTTCCAGTTTATACAGCTGTGGTCCTGCTGTAATTATGAATCGTATTCCTTTTCACTCATGTGAGTGTCCAGCCGTAGGGATAAATGCATTGGAGGGGAAGGGAGGAGGGCTGGGACTCAGGATAGAAGTGTTCCAGGGGAGAGGGAACGGTCAGCTGTAGAGAAGGCAGCCCCTCCACAAGTGGGGGTTGGCAGGTCTGCTGCGTGGCTGGGGCACCATAAAGGCATGTTCAGGACATGGAGAGACACAGAAGAGCCAAGAGAAATTTCTGTATACCTGTATATGCCAAAAAACGGATGGGCACTGGGACTAGTTGTGAGAGACTCAAGCAGAGGGAGGTGGAGTCCTTTCTTGGTTCTGGGCCTGGGCTGGGGCAGAAGGATAGTGCCCCTCACCACCCCACCATAAGGGGGAAGGAAGAGAGAGGAGGGAGGGTGATGACTGGTAGAGTAATATGGTCTTTGTTTTTACAAACTGAAAGTGTGTTTCCAGTTTAGGTCAAATATACGATTAGCACACACTCTAACAGACAACACAGAGAAGCATACAAAATAATCAAAGGAAAAGAAGGTACAGGTCTGCAGCAATCACATGCTCCTGGAGAGACCGCTCCAGGTGGTGAAGGGCTGTGGCCTCTGGAAAACACTCAGTTGATGCAGTTAGACTGTCCCACCACTGGGCTGGCTGGAAAGAGTCCAGGAAGCGGGGGTGGAGATAAACCAACTCAGGTTCCTGAGCTTTGAGAGGGTTAGAAGGCAAGGTGCAGGCCCTGCTCATCAATCCCTTCACCCCTCAACAAGTTTCCTACCCCCATTCCTTCTCTGCTGTTGGCTCTTTTCTTTACCTGGTAGGGGAGAGGGGTGGGTAGAGGCTTCCAGAGGTAGGTCCTAAATGAGCAGACTAAGATGGGCTGGGGATACCCTGAGTAAGCTGTCAAGGAAAAGCGGGTCCCCCAGGGATTTCCTGTGGGTTGGGGCCTCCAGGAAAGGCCTAGGGTCACCCTGACCAGGTGAGGCTTATGCCAGCTGCCTCAATTGGGGTTCCCAGGCAGCCCTGGGTTCTGGAGCAGCCCTGGGGCTGCTCCTCCCCTGCCCACACCCCCACCCCCAGTCCTCTTGACCAAAGGTGTCCTTTGGAGCCTCTCTGGACTTGAAGTTGACAATGTACCTAGAACTTTAAAGACACTTTTGGGCAGGGTGGCCCCTTTTTATTTGCTAAATTCTGTACTTTAGCAGCTCTACCGGAAAAATGGAGCACAACAAACATCGCACACATTACTGACTTCTGCATTCTCATCGCATTGCACACACACATTTCACCTGCTGTCTGCAGTGTGCACGCTGCCAACACTTTACAGTAGTTCATGGATCCGCTGTGTTCATGCACATCGCATTTTCAGTGCAGCTGTGACCTTCCTCCAGGTCACCTATTGTAGTGCTCGCTGAGCCAGTCACCTCTGCACCGGCATTTGGCTTGAAGTGAAATCAACACCATTGCTCCCATTCTTCCTTTTCTCTCAAGGATTCTTCTGGGAACGTGGGCTGTCCAAGCCACCCAGTGTGTAGAGTCTTTGATCATTCTTATCACACATTTGCATCCTGCTCTCCAGAAACACGGAATCAGTCAGACTGTAGATTGTCACCAGTTCCCTCTAGCCTCGAAAGTGTGGGATGTATATATGTGTACATGTGTGTGTATATAGAGACTCTGTGTGTGTGTGTGTTTAGCAGGTGTGTAGTTAATTCCCCCATTACAAAACGTAGGACCGAAGGGATGAGGTTACTTTTCCCAGGGTTGCTTAGCCAGCAAATGGCAGCCCTCAGCCTAGAGGTCACATCTCCTAACCCCCAGTCAGTGCTCTGTTAGACAAACCAGTCTGCCTCTGATGGATGCTTCTAGATGTGTAGACAACAGGCTCTTCCTACTTCTCTCATCCCTTGGTGGTGGAGGAAAACAGAAACACAACTTGTCCCCTCATGGTTTCCATGTCATGCAGACCAGGTTCTCAGCTTCACCTGGGTCCTTCCCCAAGCCTATGTGATCCAGGCCCTGAAGATTTCCTCAGAAGACATCACGGCCATGGCACAGGGATGGACCTCTTCCCTTCTGCAGCTGATTAACTTCTGGGGTGAATTGGTTATTTTCTGAAAAATAATTTTCATTAATATTCATTAGAGGATAGTAGTAGTAATAGTAAAAAACATTATTAAAATTTTAACTATTTGATTAATTAATTTCCAAGCAGCAAAACAAAAACAAAAAAACAATTTCAACCCCTCCTCAGATCAGTGGCTTCCAACATTTGCTAAGATCATCTCCCTGCTCACTACCTACAGTTCCCTTGAAGTCCTGCTTGGTCAGAACTCCTCACTCTAAGACTCTGGCCCACAAAAACCCAAAATGTAATTCTGGTTTAAAAAAAAAAAATTTAAAGGCAGGCTTGATGGCTCACACCTGCCTTGGGAGGCTGAAACAGGCAGACTGCTTGAGCTGAGAAGTTACAGATCAGCCTGGGCAACATAGTGAGACTCTCTCTCCACAAAAAATAAACTAGCCAGATGTGGTGGTGCATGCCTGTGGTCCCAGCTACTCGTGAGGCTGAGGCAGGAGGATCAGTTGAGCCTGGGAGGTCAAGGCTGCAGTAAGCTCTGATCACGCCACTGCACTCCAGCCTAGGTATGAGAGCGAGACCCTGTCTCAACCACAACAACAAAACCCTAACCATCTTTCACCAGAGAGCTCTGAGAATTATGACCTGGTCTGAGATGCTTTATGAATGCCACCCAGCATGGTGCCCAATATACAGAGGATGTTCCATAAACGGGAGTCCCTTCCTTATTCAAATTTCAGGTTCCCGCCATCTTTTCCTAGTGGCCCCATTACATAATCATTACTAGTTATAAACATGCAGACATCAACTTTTCAAGTGGACTCTCCCACCTGTTACTCGCCTGCTCACCTCTGCCAAAATCTCTAGGTTCTTCTATAGTTATCTCTCTCAGCCCTTCCCCTCATCACTCCCAAGGGCGACACAATGGTTTCCTCCACCTCAGTTCCCCAGGAGACATCAGCTTCATTGAGCCAGTCTTCCTTCGTCCTTATTTGCAAAGAGGCAGCTACAGAGGCGCGTTCTTGGTGTCCATGGGCAAATGCCAACAGGAAAAGACAACGCACACACAGCGCTCACTAAGCATGGGCGTTAGTGTGAGCCCATGACTTGCTGCTGCGGTCAGGTTCTCAGGACGCTCACTCCCTACATCTGCAGTGGTCATACTTGATTTTTTTTTTTTTTTTTTTTGAGACAGAGTTTCTCTCTTATCGCCCAGGCTGGAGTGCTGTGGCACGATCTGGCTCACTGCAACCTCTGCCTCCCAGGTTCAAGCGATTCTCCTGCCTCAGCCTCCTGAGTAGCTAGGATTACAGGCATACGCCACCACGCCAGCTAATTTTGTATTTTTAGTAGAGACGGGGTTTCTCCATGTTAGTCAGGCTGGTCTGGAACTCCCGACCTCAGGTGATCCGCCCACCTCGGCCTCCCAAAGGCATGAGCCACCACACCTGGCCATACTTGATTATTTTTTAAATTCCAGAACAGTGCTATCCAATAGAAATATAATGTGAGCCACATATGCAATTTTTTAAATCTAGTAGCACATTTTTAAAAGTAAAAAGAAACAGGTGGAACTAATTTTAACAATACATTTTATTTAACAAATATATCCAAAATATCATTTTAACATGTCACTTAAAAATGACAGAAGGCCAGGCGCGATGGCTCATGCCTGTAATCCCAGCACTTTGGGAGGCCGAGGCAGGCAGATCACAAGGTCAAGAGATCAAGACCATCCTGGCCAACATGGTGAAACCTCGTCTCTACTAAAAAATACAAAAATTAGCTGAGCGTGGTGGTGCGTACCTGTAGTCCCAGCTACTCAGGAGGCTGAGACAGGAGAATTGCTTGAACCCGGGAGGCGGAGGTTGCAGTGAGCCAAGATCACACCACTGCACTCCAGCCTGGTGCCTGGCAACAGAGCAAGACACTGTCTCAAAAAAAAAAAAAAAAAAAAAAAAATTTTTTTTTTAAATGACAGAAATATTTTATATCCTTCTTTTATTCTGTCTTCAAAATCCATTCTGTATTTTATATTTAAATACATCTCAATTTGGACGAGCCACATTGCTGTGTCTAACAGTCACATACGACCAGCGGCTGCTGTATTGGACAGTGCAGCTCTAGCACATTAAAGTAAAACAAACAGCAAAATCTCAGATTTTGGAAGGTGCAAAACTGTGGTCCCACAGTTTAGAGCTAATTTTGAAGCAAAGCTGGGCAGATTTGTAAAATTTGAATTCATTTTTAACATTTAAAAATCAAGAGATCTCATACAAATCTGGATTTCTGGGCTTCTCATTTAAAACCTGGAGATCTGGCAGCACGGGCTCACACTTCCTCTTGCTAGCAACCTGCTGTCACTGAGAAGATGAAACATATTTGCCATGATCCCCAGCCCCCTCCCTGTTGAGCTACATTCATTACACTGCACATTCTTTCCTTTTTCTTTTATTTTTCTTCTTTCCAGTACCCATGTGGACTCAGAGGCATCTGAGTTCACAAACTCCACTTTCTATGAAGCACGCAAGGTCATACTTGGATGGTTCACTGAAGAATTACTAATTTGGGCCATTTTTATGCTTGCTACCCACATTACAGTAGAATGTGACAGCAAGAAGAGAAAGAATAAAGTGAGTCACAGGAAGGAAACAGAGCCCCTTTAGCACCAAAGCACCCATGCCCATGAAGCAATTATGGATGAAAGACAAGGAAAATAAACTATATTTTTCAAAGGAGAATATATACTTGGCAGAATTAATATAATTTTCCTTGCATATATAGTTTTGCTTTAGACTGCTAACTTGGTGATATAAACTTTAATGGAAAAAATTCTTAATGTCGTATTTCAGAGAACAACCATCACCTACTATAAAATTTTAGATGCAAACACGAAATGTTTCCGATTTAAACACAAACTCGGTAGACCTTTTTGAAGAATTGTCAGGGATTTCTGATTGGTAATTGTCCATGGTTTAGTTGGAAAGATGAGTTGGCTTTGCAAGGATGGCTAGAAATCACTTTTTAATAGTTTGAAGAATTATCTTTAAGAAACACAAATGTAGAAATGCAGCTAGGCTATGCCAAAGTCATGGCGGAGAGAGGGGAGGTGGCCATGTTGATTCACAGCTCAAGAATGCGTTTGGGATTTAACGGACACTAGTGATCTGCCTCTCACACAGCACTGTGGGGAAATTTGTCCACTTTAAAAATCTTGGAATGAAATAAGAATAAAAGTTAAAAGCCTTATGGAAGGGAATGCACGTAGGAACAGACATCAGAATGATGTAGGAAAAATGATAACAGAGAACAAGGAAGCAAAAGGTAGTCGAGGGTGGTGATGTCTACCTGTCGTGGATGACATTGGTCATACTGTCATAGAGTCTTCCAGTCTCTGGTCTCATCTAAGCTATTTCATTTCCTCTAAAAGCTGATTTTAGGGTGTGGCTCAAGATGCATCAGGATTCTCAGGAGATCTTACCAGTTGAGGACTCTTCTTGTACACCTGAAATCCTATAAGTTATTGACCCTTTACATGGTTCTTTCCCTGTTCCTCACTAACAAGGCACTGGGTCTTGGGAAGATCTTCATACCTCTGATCTTGAGGTAGAAAGAAAAACTCTTCTATCCCCCTGATAGAATTAGAAGAGAAAAAATAAGAGAGACTAAGGGTAAGCATGGGCAGCAGAGTTAAGAGAGAAATCACAACAGAAGACCACTTGGTGGAGCCCAGATGAGGAAGGCTGAGCTTTTTATCATTTTGAAAAAGAGGTGCTATTGACATGCCTCAGCCAGAAATGCTCCCTACCATTACCATTGCTTTGGATTAGATCAAGGAATTCCTCTTTTATTGCAGTTTTCTACTTCTACTTATGTCAGAGAAGCACCAATCCGACCAACGCTCCTCACGTAACAACTTTTAAAACTGACCCAGACATTAAAAACAGATTCCTTAAAGCATGGTAGAGCAACTGAAAGTTCATGCTTGGAAGAAGAGAATGTCACCCTATGAGTTTTCCATTTTTCACAGCTCCTTGCCTGAAGGCAAGTCCCACCTGGTGCCATAAAGAGTCACAGTCTTACTGTTTTGAAAAAGCCAAAAAACAGACTGGTGCAAACTCAGAAGTTAGAAAGTAAGAGAAAAACATCCCAAAAAGGAGAGAGCCAGAAAAGGGGAGCTACAAATTTTGTACATAAATTCTGCCCAAATCTCTGATTGACCTTTGAACTGTGTGAGGTGCAGGTGTGGGGAAAGCGTCTACCAGTCTGTCTAAGGCTAAACAGTCTAATCGACATCAACTGCCTAATGCATAGGAGACCAAAGTTGCGTCTTTCATCCAAACTCACTGCTTATTAAAGCAAACAAATGAAAAAAAAAATCAATAGTTTTCAGAGGAACATAACAGAATCCAAAATCTCTATAACATATTGTTGACTGTATCCAGACTATAATCCAAAATCACTAGACATACAAAATGTAGGAAAATGTGACCTATACCAAATAAGAAACAATCAATAGAGGCCAACTTTGACATGCCTCACCTAGTGAAATTAGCAAAGATTTTAAAGTAAAGCAGACAAAGGCATTAAAATTATGCTCAAAGACATAGAAGAAAATATCCTCATAATAAATGAGCAAATAGAAAATCTCAGCAGATATCTACTATAAAAAAGAAACAAATGGAAATTCTAGAATTGAAAAATACAATATCTGAAATTTAAATACAAAATTCACTAGATGTGCCTAAAATCAGACTGGTGATAACAGAAGAGTCAGTGAACAAGAAGATAGGTTAATAAAATTATTCAATCTGAAGTATAAAGAAGAAGAAAAGTTGTTTTTTTATAAAAAGAAATGGAGCCTCAGGAATCAATGGAGACAATATCTGAAGGTCTAACATAAATAAAATTGGACGCACAGAAGGAGAGACGAGAATGAGATTAAAAAAAAAAAAAAAACTAAAGAAATATGGGCTGGGAGCAGTGGCTCACATCTATAAGCCCAACACTTTGGGAGGCCAAGGCAGAAGAATATCACTTGAGCCCAGGAGTTCCAGACCAGCCTGGGCAACATAGGGAGAACCCCATCTCTACAAAAAATAAAATAGTTAGCCATGGCCAGGTGCAGTGGCTCATGCCTACAATCCCAGCATGTTGGGAGGCCAAGACAAGAGGATTGCTTGAGCTCAGGAATTCAAGACCAACCTGGACAACATAGCAAGACTCTGTCTCTATCTAAAATTTAGAAACTAGCTGGATGCAGTGTTACATGCCTGTAGTCCCAGCTACTCAAGAGGCTGAAGTGGGAGGTTCACTTGAACCCAGCAGGTTGAGGCTACAGTGAGCCATGATCACACCACTGCACCCCAGCCTGGGTGGCAGAGTGAGGCCCGGTTTCTAAAAAAATAAAAAGAAAAAAAATGGCTGAAATTTTTCCAAATTGTAGCTTTAAAATAAATGCATTTACAGATTCAAGAAGCTCAATATACTATAAGCAAGATAAATATAACACAAACCCCATCTAGGTATGTTATAATTTAACAGGTGAAACCAATGGTAATTTTAAAGCAGCGAGAGAAAGAGAACACATTTCACATAGGGGAACGATGTTAAAAAAAAAAATCATGGCTGTTTTCTTATCAGAAACAATGCAAGCTAGAAGACAATTAAACAATACCTCAAAGTAGTAAGAGAGCTGGGTGCAGTGGCTCTCACCACTGTAAGTCCCAGCACTTTGGGTGTCCAAGCAAGAGGATTGCTTGAGCCCAGGAGTTTCAGACCAGCCTGGGCAACATAGCAAGATCCTGTCTCTGTTAAAATAAAATTTTATTATTTTTGAAATGTTGTAATTAATATTTAAAACAAAAATAAAGCAGTAAGAAAAAAAATCGTCAACCAAGAATCCAGCAAAAATATCCTTCAAGAATGAAAGCAAAAGAAAGACATTTTCAGATAAAAGAAATCTAAGAGAATTTGTCACTAGCAGATCTATATTACTAAACCTTTAACAAAAAAAAAAAAAAAGAAAGGAAGTTTTATAAAATAACAGGAAGCCATACCAGATGGAAATGCAGATCTCAGAAAAGAAGAAAGAGTTCCAGAAATGGTAAATATGTGGGTAAATATAAAAGATTATTTTAAATACCTTTAGAATATATATGACTTTGTAAAGCCAAAATTACTCCAAGATTCTTACATTTCATGTGAAATGATATAACGTTAATTCTAAGTAGACTGTGAAAAGTTAAGAATATGTATATTGTAACTCCTAGGACAATCATGAAAAAACAATGTGAAGAAGAATAACTAAAAAGTCACTAAAGTGAAATTCAAAAAAAAAAATTAACCCAAAAAGAGGCATAAAAAGAAGAACAGATGGGGAAAAAAGAAAAAGAAAAACCAAAAAACAGAAGAAACAGAAAATAAAATCATGGGCCTAAATTCAACCATATCATTATATTAAATGTTAATGGAGGCTGGGCACAGTGGCTCACACCTGTAATCTCAACACTGGGAGGCCAAGGCAGGTGGATCACCTGAGGTCAAGAGTTCAAGACAACCCTGACCAATATGGTGAAACCCTGTTTCTACTAAAATACAAAAATTAGCCAGGTGTGGTGGCATGCACCTGTAGTCCCAGCTACTCAGGAGGCTGAGACAGGAGAACTGCTTAAACCTGGGAGGCAGAGGTTACAGTGCGCCAAGATCATGCCACTGCACTCTGGCATGGGTGACACAGCGAGTCACTATCTCAAAAAAAAAAAAAAAAAAAAAAAAAAACTAATGGACTAAAAATACCAGTTTAAAAGTAGAGATTGTCAGAATGGATTTATACCAAAAAATCATAACAGAAAAGACTATATGCTGTCTATAAGAGACACACCTTAAATATGAATATACAGATAGCTTTAAAGTAAAAACATGTTTAAAAAAAAAAAAGAGATACCAAACAAACAGCAAAAGCAAAAAAAGGATATACTGATATCACACTAAGGAATATTATCAGAGATAAAGAAAAACGTATCATAATGATAAAAGACTCCATTACTTGAGAAATCATAACAAGATATGAATACATTGAAATGTCAAAATGTGAATATGCTTAAAACAGAGCCTCAAAATAGGTAGGGAAAATTTGACATAAAGAGAGAAATAGGCCAGGTGTGGTGGCTCACGTCTGTAATGCCAGCACTTTGGGAGGCCAAGGTGGGCGGATCACCTGAGGTCAGGAGTTTGAGACCAGCCTGGTGAAACCTCCGTCTCTATTAAAACTACAAAAGTTAGCCAGGTGTGGTGGGAGGCACCTGTAATTCCAATTACTCAGGAGGCTGAGGCAGGAGAATTGCTTGAACCAGGGAGGTGGAGGTTGCAGTGAGCTGAGATTGCGCCACTGTACTCCATCCTGGGTGACAACAGTGAAATTTTATCTCAGAAAAAAGAGAGAGAGAGAGAGAGAAACAGACACACCAGCACTCATAGAGGCATTTGATATCCTACTCTCAATATTAAACAACTATACAAAAAAATAATGACAAAGATGATCTGAACGATACCATGAAACATTTGACCTAATTGATATTTATAAAACACTTCCCCAGTAACTGCAGAATACATATCCTTTTATGCTTCAAGGTACTTTGAGGCCCTCAAGTTCTTGCTGAAGGATAATAAAGACCCACCCTGCTCCCCTGCGTTTGATACATCCCATTGCCTTTATGCAGAGCAGTAAGCCATTCAGTCATTCAGAGAAGGATGGAGGGGGAACTGATCAAAAGGACAATGCTAAGCTTTATGACAAGAAATGAGTCAATAAATTTAAAGCCTTAGAACAGTATCTGGCACTTAGCCCTGTACTAGTATCAGCTAAAGTCGTTATGACTACCTGCAAGTACAGGAGAGAAGGGAGATCTGGCATTAGGATAACAGAGTAGAGGGGTGTCCTAAAGACTGAATTATAGGGAGAGTTTTTCCTCCTGTGTAGGGAGAGAAAGCAGGGCCACAGAGATGTCACAAGAATGACTCCTTTCTTTTTTTTTGCGATGGAGTTTCGCTCTTACTGCCTTTGCCCAGGCTGGAGTGCAATGGCGCAATCTCGGCTCACTGCCACCTCTGCCTCCCAGGTTCAAGTGATTCTCCTGACTCAGTCTCCTGAGTAGCTGGGATTACAGGCATTCGCCACCACAACTGGCTAATTTTTTGTATTTTTAGTAGAGATGGGGTTTCACCATCTTGGCCAGGCTGGTCTTGAACTCCTGACCTCTTGATCCACCCACCTCAGCCTCCCAAAATGCTGGGATTACAGGCGTAAGCCACAGCACCCAGCCAAGAATGACTCCTTTCAGAGTGACTCCAGGCTGATAAGGAGCTATGAGCATGTACAAGCTGCAGGTAGTTCTGGCTTTAGTTGCTTTCCAGAAGCTGACACTGGCTCCCTCCTCCCAGGGGAGAACTGTGAGGATTCCCTAGGGTGACAGGGATGGAGCTTTTTGATTTTGTTTTTGTTATTTTTGTTTTGTTTTGTTGCACGGCTTTGTGTGGTTGACGTCTGGGGGCTGGGGGGAGACATCTGGGGAGGCAGCCAGAGAACATGGGGAGCTGTTGGAGGCCTGCTTTTGCGTTTCCCCCACCACAGCATGGGCGTATGGGTCCTATACCCACTGGAGAGACCCAGACCTGTGGCCCAGGACCCTCAGGAGTAAGATAAGAATTCTGGCCTTATGAGGATCTGAGAATACAGGTAAGCTTCCCTAACCTCAGGCAGTCACTATGAAGATCCAGATTGCTGTCCCTTCACCACCCCACCCCACCCCACCAAGATCAAAGCACAGACCATGCCTCCCACATACATCTTCTTCACTCTGAACAATGAGGATTTGGCATGTGAATTGAGTAAGTTGTGTTGGAACAGGTCATTGGGTGTAGTTGCTGTTACAGTTGTGGGAAGAGGCCAAGATGCTCAGCAGGCCAGTCTGGAAGGGTAAGACCGTGCAGGACTCCTGCGATACTGAGCATCCTGGGCTGGGCAACACATCTTCTCTCTTTGCCATCCCAGGTCCTGGGAGAAAGCAGAGGTGGCCTGCCTCAGGGAGGCCACCACGCTCTGGAGAAAGGAGATTTATTCCAGTACCTCTAGTTAGAAGTGAAGTCTTTTACAAGTATTCCTCTCCCCTCTCTGTGGAGATGCCTATAATCCACCATGGAAATATGTGCCCATGCCCAACTGAGGCCCAAACGACATCTGGTCAGTGTCATAGTGAAAGAAATAAAGAACTAGATCTATTACCAAGGTGTCTGGGAGGACCACCACGGGGCAACAGGAGTACTGGAGCAGCCGGCCCATTTTCCAGATGAACAGTGGCACGACCACAAGGATCAGCATGAAGCCAACAAAGGCAAACAGGGCCAGTGCCAGCGGAATGCCCTCTCCTGGAAACAAAAGATAAAAACAGGCTTAGAAAACAGCAGTGAAGATTAAATCTTCGATCCTGAGCCTCCCCCAGTTTCCTGGAGTTGACTCTGCACATTGACCAAGACGGCAGATACCAAGATCCTGAGATTTGATGTGTGCTTTAGTGACCAAAATTACCACCATTAAAAGCATTTTTCTAGAATCCAGATTAAGGCATGGCTTCCAGAAAGCCCCAGGGAAGATTAAAATCTTTTTCTTGTGACATGAAAGGGAGGAGCATCATGTGTGAAGCCAATAGCTGTGTTAGCACGTACCTTGGCGCCACTGCCAGGAGGAAGGCAGAGTGCCAGGCCCTGGACAGGATGAGTGGGAGGTACTGAAAGAGAACAGCACAGAATGGGGCTGGGCGGTAACTCAAAACAAAGTGTGTTTCACAATTCACTCTTGGCATTGATTCATGTTATAGAGGAAATGGTTCAGAAAACAGTCAGATAATAACTACAAGATATGAAGCCCCCATTTTGTGTGCTAGGATTACTATGGCCTTCCAGAACTATGCTAGGGCCTGGACATGTAGTTGCTTGTTCTTCACAATGAGTGTGAGTATCCCTGCTTTTATAGAAGAGGAATCTATGCTCAGAATGGTTAAGTGACCTACCCCAGGTCACCCAGGTAGGACTGGCTCTGAAGCTCACAGTCATTCTACCAATAAATGTAGCAGAAAAGGTTAGATCTGAGCATCTGGAGATGTGGAAGAGGGGACAGGTTATTTTCCCATCTCTCTGTTCTGTGTAACCTTGAGCAACTCAATTAGCCTCTCTGGCCCAGGCTACTCACATGCAATGTGAAGGGTATCCCAGTCAATGAGACTAGAATAGCTGGTTGACTTGTGGCTAGGGGTACTGTATATTATTTCAATGGTTTTGGAAAATATTTAGGGGATACACATCAAGAGATACACAAATGTTCATACCCTTTCATACACTCCTGCAATTTTTTTTTAATTTTTGAAGGTATATAGTAGGCGCAAATAGTTATGGGGTACACAAGATGTTTTGAGACAGTCATGCAATGTGAATAAGCACATCATGGAGAATAGGGCAGCCATCCCCTCAACCATTTATCTTTTAGGTTACAAACAATTCAATTACACTCTTTAAGTTATTTTAAAATACACGATTAGGTTATTGTTGACTATAGTCAACCCTGTTGTGCTATCAAATAGTAGGTCTTATTGATTCTTTCTGTTTTTTTGTGCCCATATCCCCACTTCTCCCTAACTCCTGAAATTTTAATTCCAAAAACTAATTCCACGGAAGGAAACAATTATATACATCAGTTCTTAGCAACATCTGAACTAGAGCAACAGCCTTTCATTTACATATATTGACATATACATATGCATTGGGTTTTGTTTCTGTTTTTTGGGTTTGTTTGTTTATTTGTTTTTGAGACAGAGTCTCACTCTGTCATCCAGACTGGAGTGCAGTGGCGCAATCTTGGCTCACTGCAACTTCTGCCTCCTTGGTTCAAGCGATCTTCATGCCTCAGCTTCCCAGTAGCTGGGATTACAGGCATACACCACCACGCTTGGCTAATTTTTGTATTTTTAGTAGAGACAGGGTTTCACCACATTAGTCAGGCTGGTCTCAAACTCCTGACCTTAGGTGATCCACCTGCCTAGGCCTCCCAAAGTGCTGGGATTAGAGGCGTGAGCCACTGTGCCCGGCCCTTTAAAAATGAGGTAGATCCATACGTATTGACATGAAAAGATGTTCCCAATATACTACTGAGTGAAGACAAGCCAAGTACAGAGTAGTAGGTACAATATCATCCCATCTGTGTATGTGAGCATTGTATCACACAGATAACCCCTGGAAGATTAAACGTCAAACTCACCAAAGGAAACCTCCTGAGTGGTGTGCGGGAGAATGGAGCACACTTGCTTACCTCTTTATTTATTTATTTATTTATTAATTAACATGAGACAAGGTCTCGCTATGTTGCCCAAGCTGGTGTCGAACTCCTGGACTCAAGCAATCCTTCCGCCTTGACCTCCCAAAGTGCTGGGATTATAAGTGTGAGCCACCATGCCTGTGGCCTTACTTTTTACTTTATATGCTTTGGTGTTGTTTGGATTGTCAAGCAAGCTTGACTTGTACGATTTTAAAAAGTAGTGTAAAATAGTAATCAAGAAATCCACATGAAAAATGTTATGGATATGATATTTGTGAAAAAGCAGACACAAAATGTGTATGTTATAGAACTACAGCATGTGCCTACACATGGCAATGACTGAAGGATGATGCCCTGAAAGAGCTGCGTGTGGTGGTTCAAACCTGTAATCTCAGCCCTTTAGGAGGCCACGGCCCAGGCAACACAGCAAGACCCTGTCTGTACACATAAAATAAATTGTTTTAGAAAGAAAAATAAATAAATCAGTGTACTACATATTTAAGATAATGATTAGTCTTTTAAAAAAGATAATATATTAGCTCTTTTTTAAAGACGAAAAAGCTATACACAAAAACGTAACTAGTGATGTTTGAGTGACAGATCATGGGATGTAGGGTCTTGTTTGGTTTTGCTTCCTTTCAAAGTGTTTTTAAACATTGTAGGTTTTCTGACTTTAAAATATTCAAGAGAAAAAAGTAATTCAAACAAGAGGATTCTCTAGACTTTCCCTAAGGTCCCTTCCAGATGAAAAAAGCTGTGGTGTTATACAATGTGGGCCACAGTCTTCAGATGGTCCAAGGTCTGACCCTCTGAAGCCTGTGGCTGCCTCTCCTGCAGCAGGCTCTGATTCACAGGCAGTAACCATCTGGTAAACCAGTCTTGCAACATCTGGCCCCAGGCCTAGGAAGCTTTAAGGGGGAAAGTGCTTCAGACAGCTGCTTGAGTAACCCCACCCAGCCCCACGGTGGACTCCTGCCTCTAGGGGAATCAGAGTGACATGCATACTTTCACCACAGAAACCTACCCAGCCTGTGAGGCAGGTCAGTGAACCAAAGGAACCCAGCAGGCCTCTGAGATATGCCAGGAGGGGCTATCACCTGTGCAGGGTTCCAGGGAGAGAGAAGCCATCCTTACCTTGCACCTCCACACATTCTGTCTGGCTGAAAGCGCTGTACCTCCCAATGGCCTTCACGAATGTCTGGGCCTTTACACAGTATGCAGCCCATGGCTCCATGGTTTCCAGGTGTACTGGAATACCCCCACTCCTCACCATTTTGACATGTTCCTTTGGGAGACCAGAAAACACAGTTAAACACAGAAAACACAGGGTGCTGTGGCTCACACCTGTAATCCCAACACTTTGGAAGGCCAAGGTGGGCAGATCATCTGAGGTCAGGAGTTCAAGACCAGTCTGGACAACATGGTGAAACCCTGTCTCTACTAAATATACAAAATTAGCTGGGCGTGGTGGTGGGCACCTGTAATCCCAGCTACTCAGAAGGCTGAGGCAGGAGAATCACTTGAAACCAGGAGGCAGAAGTTGCAGTGAGCCAAGATCATGCCACTGCACTCCAGCTTGGGCGATAGAGCAAGACTCTTTAAAAAAAAAAAAAAAAGAGAGAGAAAGAGAGAAAGGAAAAAGAAAACACAGTTATTCCCAGAAGGCAGTAGGACTGGAAAGGGCAAAAAGTGCCAGAGAAGGAAAATTGCAGATACTTCCTTTCTGGATGCACACAAATGTCCCCTCTCACTTATGCATGCATTCATTCAGGCACTCATTCATTCAGTCATATTTATTAAGCACCTACTATGTGCTAGGCACTGCTCTAGGCACAGGGACCTAGCATTGAACAAAATGGACAGTCTTCGCTCTCACAGAGCTTACATGGGGTGAGACAGACAATAAAAAAAATACACTTCAGGTGGTGATAATGGCTGTGAGGGAAAAAGCAAAGCAAAGAGATGGTGATGAGGAGGTACCATTTTAAACAGAGTGGTTAGAGAAGGCTTGTCTGATAGGGTAACATTTACACAGAGACCTGAAGGTTGAAAATCTGACTTGAACAGGGGCTTGACATGGCCATTGCTGCCAGGGAATCAGTGCAGTGGAGCCATGGGCAGCACCTCCTCACTCATCCACCCATCTGTCCATCCATCTGTTCACGCTTCCACCTCCATGCCCCTCCCTGAAGCTGTGTTCTACATCTGAGCCTGTGGAGGCTTGCCTGGACCAAGCCCAGATGACTCAGGGTACATGCTCCTTTCTTAACCCTGGCCCTGCCGGTTACCAAGGGTGGGGAGCAGGTTTCATCCCAGTGAATCTGAGGGAGCCGCATGCTTCCTCCTGCTCAGGTCCTGACCTATCCCCAACACTACTCCATCTTCCTGGCTGGCAATGTCATATCCTACAGTGGGGCCTTTCCTAGCAGGGGTAAATAGTGGAACCCAGTGTTACACCTGTCCACACCACCTTTCATGGAAGCTACCCAACCTACAGCCCTCGTTGAATGGGTGGTGGGGCACGTGCTCTGAGTCCAGACATTGCTATAAGATCAAGGATACCCTTGGCCTGAGAAGGGTCCAATCAGGGGTGAGCTGGCTACCAGAAACCCCTGAAGCTTGGCCTGATAAGACAAGCAAGACCAACTGGATTCTTCTGAGAATTTGGTCTTGGGAAACTGAATACCGAGAGCAAAAAGCAGGGATAAAGGAGAGAGGACCCAGTGAGGAGGAGTCAGGCCTGAGAGGCTTTGAGGGGGCTCAGGGGCACATCATAGGCATGAGTAGGGAGCATTGATGAGGGATCACAGCCTGGAATAAGCTGGGAAGGGGCCACAGAAAATGTGCAAGAGGTGGCACCAACCAGAGAGGAGCAAGGGCCATGGCTAAGCGAGGCTGCAGCCTGGCCCTGTGCCAGCTCTGCTCATAGATCTTTGAGAGCCCCTTATTGCACTGTATTAATCCTTGTGATAAAGCCTATCTTTGCTTGTGCTACCTGGAGTGGGCCTCTAAGCTTTGTCACCATATCAGCTTGGAAAGAGGCTCCACAGGTCAGAGTAACCCCTAGTTCCTGCTCATGCTCCACTCCTTTCACTGCTGCTGCTTCTCTGGCTATTCTCTCTGTGAAGGCTGGCCTCCCACCTATCCCAGGCTGTAGCATCCTTCCAAAGAAGAGGGCAGCACCCCACCTGGGCATTCTGCATGCCCACCTGCTCATAGTTAGATGGGTTTACTCATAAGCAGCTCCTGGCTCCTGCCTCTACCTCTGCACCTTGCCAAGATATATACCCTCAGGAGGTTTGTACCAGCCTTGTGTGCTTTTGAAATCATCCTGCTGATCTAGAAACCCTAACTGCTGCCCCTATATGGCTGAGGAGATGAGCTGAGGAGGGAGAAAAAAATTCATTGAAAAGATATTGTGGGTCCAACTAGGTTAGAGTTTAGGGTAAGGGGGAAGCCCCACATTTCAGCAGATCTGGCCTGGAAAGGCTCCCAACCAAGGCATGGAATGAACCAAGGCAGTTCTTTGGAGAAGAGGCTGATGGGGTGGTCAGCATACTCTAATCTTTTGCACACTTCGCCCAGGACGGCTCATCCCCAGGACACCCAGACAGTGAGCACTGCAAGGGCCAGCTTCCCTTGCTCACCCTCAGAGATCTGTGCTTTCTTCACGGAAGCCTGACCCAAAGGCCAAGGCTAGAGTCTCACCTCGGCACCAGGCTCCCTCCTCCAGTAGGCCACAAGGAACTCAAACTGGGGCCCCAGGTCCTCCAGCTTAATAACCAGGTGGAAGCCATCCTTGGTGATCTCCATCCCAGGTGGGGTAAGGATGGCTGTTGGCAAGATAACGGGAGAGTCAAAGCCAGTCCCAGACAAGACTGATTTCCCTGGAACACAATGACGGTGTCATCGGTGGAAATATGTCAGTCTCTGTAGGGAAGGGAGGGCGTCAGCTGTAGCTTCAAGCACATGGAAACATGTACAGAAATACTCTCCTCTACTCAGCAGGTGCTCAGTAAATGCTTTTTGAGTGATGAATGAATGAAAAAACAAATGATAAATACTATAATTCTCTTCCTTTTTAATCCTTTAACTATAATAAAGTCCACTGTTCCTTCTCCAGGAGGCACATATACACAAGAAAAGTGATTAAAAACTCCAGTAAACATTATATCTTGCTCTTTTAAAATTTTATGATCCATGCCCCTCCTCCCTCCACTTTTTCAGCAGAAATTCCTCCTCATTTTGGCTCATCTAAGTGAGCAGATGCTATTTTTTAATGCTTGCCAAATGCCTATGTGAGCTCAGGTCTATACTGAACAGTCAGGCCCAGTTTTTGCCCCTTAGGAATGAGCATTCCTGGAAGGGGCACATGCATTCCTACAACTCACATAGATCTGTGGCATGTATTAGCTACTGATTTGACATATCAGCAGATCAGCAGCCTGTGAATGGTTGGCCATTCTATTCTCAGCCCAATTCTATTTTTCATCTCATATCCTGATTAAGGGATGCTGGCAAGTCACCAGCTTTTTTTTTTTTTTTTTTTTAGACAGGGTCTCACTCTGTCACCCAGGCTGGAGTGTGCAGTGGCACTATCACGGCTTACTGTAGCTTCGAACTCAGGCTTGGGTAATCATCCCCATTAGCCTCCCAAGTAGCTGGGACTACAAGCACACATCACCCCACATGCAGCACTTTTTTTTTTTTTTTTTTTTTTTTTTTTGTAGAGATGGGGTTTCACCACATTGCCCAGGCTGGTCTTGAATTCCTGGGCTTAAGCAGTTCACCTGTCTCGAGCTCCCAAAGTGCTGAGATTATAGGAGTGAGCCAATGAGCCCAGCCCACAGGCTTTCTACAAATTCCAATACTCAACTCTAGAAATTACAGATTAACACAAACATCACTTTTCATACTGCGAGGTCAAGCAGAGAGGCTCACAGCCCCTGTGGATACCTTCTTATCAGCAGACCAAGAACAGAAGGGCCCACACAGATAGTCTCTACTCCCTGGTGACTGGCAGTGGAGTAAAACTTGCCTCTCAGATCCAGATACTGCAGGACCAGAAGGACCACCCTGATCATTCATCTTCGATGGGGAAGTAGGCTGGGATATGTTCTGGGCTAAATCTGCCTCCCCTGGAGTCAGTGGACACTCAGAAGAAAGGCAGTTCCTGGAGGGAGTTTTCAGAGAACAAAGCATTTCCTCCTCACCTCCCTCATCAGAGAAGTGTATATGCCTGGTTGTTGGAAAGCTACCTGGATAGGGGACAGGAGGACCTGGGAGTTCGGGGCCAACTGTGCAAAACACACTCAGTCTAGAGGCTTCATATGAGCACACAGCATCACTAGCACTACCTCTAAAACACTTCCAGAAGGAAAAGAGATATTTGACTCCTCGATTTTTCTGTCAAATATGATTTGAATTGGGTCTTCTGATCTCCATCTTCATTGAGAACAGAATTGGAGAAAATAATCTGAAGTTAAGGTTCAGAGGAGAATTGTTTGACAGTGTTGGGGCAGGAACCTCTGTTCTATGCATTCTGCATATTTATCTCATTTAATCTGCCCAGGAAGCGTTAGAAGGTAAACATTGTTCCTGTTTTACAGAGAGATTAAGTGACATGCTCAGAATCACATAATCTGCAGAATTTGAGCCCACTTCTTTCTACATTTCTGCTTCCCCTGTATGGGGTATTTTGCCTCTTTACTAGTGGATCTTAACCCTAGCTGTATGTGAAAATAATCTGGGGAGCATTCTAAACTTCCAGTGAACAAAATGCATGCAGATCATTTAAACCAGACTTTGGGGAAGGGCCCCAGGCATAAGTGATTCTAAAGCGCCCCTGTGACTCAAATGTGCAGTCAAAGTTAAAAACCTCTGTTCTCAATAAAGTTTACCTTTAAGAATAGGGGATCCTCAGCTGGGCGTAGTGGTTAACACCTGTAATCCCAGCACTTTGGGAGGCCGAGGTGGGCAGATCACCTGAGGTCAGGAGTTTGAGACCGGCCTAACCAACATGGTGAAACCCTGTCTCTACTAAAAATACAAAATTAGCTGAGCATAGGGGCACATTCCTGTAATCCCTGCTACTTGGGAGGCCGAGGCAGAAGAATCACTTGAACTCAGGAGGCGGAGGTTGCAGTGAGGTAAGATCATGCCATTACACTCCAGCCTGGGCAACAAGAGTGAAACTCCATAAGAGAGAAAGAAAGAAAGAGAGAGAGAAAGAGAGAGAGAAAGAGAGAGAGAGGGAGGGAGGGAGGGAGAAAGGAAGGAAGGAAGGAAGGAAGGAAGGAAGGAAGGAAGGAAGGAAGGAAGGAAGGAAGGAAGGAAAAAGAGAGTAGGGATCCTTTTCAGGATCAAGATCCTTAATTCAAGATTTTTCACATTCCTGGGGAGAAGTCTGAGTGGCCTTTTCAAATGGAAGAGGACAAACTTAATGCCCTTAAGAGATTATGATGCCCACCCACTGGCTTGGCTCACAGAGGGATCACATAGAACTCTATCTTCTGTCTTCCGATGCAAGTACAGACTGCTGTTCCTCAGCTCCCCCTGCAGCAAGCTCTTTTCCTGTTTATACTGGCCTTGTTAAGCACAAGGTGTTACAGAACATCCCAGCCCACATAGTTTTGTAGGCACTCCTTTATCTTTATATGAACCATGTCTGCTTTACAACAACAGCTGCCAGCCCTCCATCCACATTTTAAAGCCTGAGGTTTTCCAGGACCTTGTCCTCTCTTTGTCCTCAATATCTTGTCCCTAGATAGTCTTGTCTACTTCCAAGCCTTTAGCTGTTAACTTTGTGATGGCTGGGCACAATGGCTCATTCCTATAATCCCAGCACTTCATGAGGCTGAGGAAAGAGAATCACTTGAGCTCAGGAGTCTGAGATCAGCTGCTTCCCTTCTCATTGCCCATCAGCCCTTGCCTCTCTTCTCCAAACACACCCGTCCTTTTACACAATGGCCATTGCTTGCACGCAGCCATATTTGGCCACCTATCTGGATTCCTCTATTACTTCTTTCTCAATCCTTTTCCAGGTACCACTACAAAAGAAAAGTTATTTATTTCCCACAGAAGTCATTACAGAAGGGCAATGTTCTGGTGGCTCTGTTAAATGTATAAATCCTCTTGCACAACAAAGCTGCTTACATGGGCAGTAAATATGCAGTTAATGAGGCATCAAGTGGGAGGCAGTGTAAGATTTATGGAGACACAAACAGGGTAGGGAGCAGCAGTCCTGGTGCCGTCTCCTCACTTCCAGAGCAGCTTTCCTTCCAGGTTCCCAATGTCAGCATCCCCAACACCTGCACACCCTGACAGAGACAGTCAGGAATGACTTCCAAAGTCAAAGGGCATGAGAGAGAGCAACATGTGGGAAGCAGTTGGCAACTTTTCAAATGTACCAGTAAGGGTTGTTTGTGTTCACAATACTCTGGCTTTGCAAGACTATTTTAATACTAAAAAGAGTCTAGACAGTCTAGGTTAACATGGTTCCTAAAGGGGTGGCTGGTGGGGATGGGGGTGTAAGCAGAGAAATGCCTCACTTGAATTTCTATTAAAGGGATGCTTCAGGATGCTCCAGGTTGAGGTCTGTGAGCCCAGTGTGGCCCTGACACGAAGGTTGTATGGCACAGTGGCCGTGATGTCATCAGTGACGTCACACTCAGGACCTTCAGTGAGTGAGCACCAGCTGCTGGGGATCCAGATGTGGCTCATGTACAGGCTCTCGTACTCCCTGTCAAGGAGAGGAAGGCACAGAGTTACACCAGTCCCTCTGACACAGACTCAGTTACGGTTGCAAGCAACTGCTTTCATTCTCCTACTTTTTACAGGTAAGTTAAATAAGTGCTTGCTCATTATCCTAGCTCCTCCGCTCTCCTCCCTACCAACCATCCATTCTCCCTTACTCCTTTTTTGCCAGATAGGGAAAACTAGGCATAAACATCAACATCAGTGTGTCTGGATCTCTTTGGTCTCTTCATCTCCAGGGTCATTACCCTAATCTCAGCCGCTGTCATTACTTGCCTTGCTGTGGTCTCCCAGCTTGCACACCTGCCATTCTCAAAACCATTCATCACTCAGCAGATCACAACACTTTTCTCCTGAATGGCTTCCTACAGGACTTAGAATGGGATCCAAACTCTTGCCAGTGGCCTACAAGATGCTTTGGCCTTCTCGCTCACTCTGCTCCTAAGCATGATATTCTTGCCACACTGGTCATTTCTCCAAAATGTTGAGTACTTTTTGCCCAACAATAGCTGCAAACACGTGGACACCTGCAGAAGACTAGAACCTGCTTAGTCCCAGGGCCAGCTGATTTTTAGGGTCATGGTTTTGGCTCCTAGGGATAAGTTTATGAAGTCAGGAAAAGTAAGGACTCCTCCACCCTTAAAGGATCTGAGTCTCCAGTGATTTATCCATCTCAAGTCAGAGTCAAACCCACTGGACAGTTGACTCACTTTTTAAAAGAACTTCACCAAAATGTGTTATGCCCATTTGTCTTCCCAGAAAGTTCACTGTCAAATCCACAGAACAAATTCCCTTGCTTCTTCAACTCCTTCAATGCCTATGCAAGCAGAGCAGGTAGATCATTGGGGATAATCTATTCCTGGGCTCAAAAAGCGACCTTGGGCTCAGAAGGAAGGGCTACGCCTTCAGGAACCAACTTCTGCCTAAGGGAGAAGAACTATTTAAAAAAAAAAAAAAAAACTCACCCCTGGTATTCAACAGAATAGTACACTGTTTCTCCAGGCACAATCACTGGACTCCACATCAAGAGATGCTTCATGTTGGTTGAGAGTACAGAGAGGTTCTGAGGGGCAGGCAGAACAGCCACTTCATCTAGGATTAAGGCAGATAGGCTGGCTGACAGGTAGGCTTGTAGTGGAGGAATGCCATAGCTTCAAATTAGTGTCTAATGAAAGGCCCCACCTGCGGAGGTGGCAGTGAGCTGAGATTGCACCACTGCACTCCAGCCTGTGCGACAGAATGAGATTCTGTCTCCAGAAAAAGAAAGGCCTCGCATGTTTACAAACCAGAAACAACTCTAATTTTATCATACTTATGTTAAATGCTCAATTTTTGCTACCATCTTATAATTCTGACTTTGTTGATAAATGACATATCAATATTAATAATGACTAATATTTGTTGAGTACTTACCATGTTCTATCTAGGCCATGTGCTGGATATTTACATGATTGTCTCATTGAACCCTCATGACCATACTGGGAGGTAAAGACCATTAGTTTCTCCATTGTACAAATGAGAAAACTGAGTCACATTATTTATGACTCTTGTGTTAGACTGACCTGGATCCAGGCCTTGACTCTGCCACTTACAATGCGGCCTCAAGCAAGTTGCATAAATCATGAGCCTCTTAACCATTTAAGGAAAACTCATGCAGACTACTACAACATTCTCATCACCACCCTCTCCTGCTACTGCCATCCTCAGATGCCAAAGCATATCCTTTCATGTCCCTCAACAAGGCCAAATGGGGAATCAGCTGCCAGGTGGGAAGTACAGGCTCAGATCTGCTATGGAGAGAGCCCATTCAAGTGGGACACCAAGCCAGCTCTGCGACTCTACCCCAGAAAGAAGGCAGGCCCCTGAGCCAGTCTGAGACACAAGTATGCCCAGAGTGTGCCCAGACACAGTGTGCCCAGAGGATGCACACAGTGGGTCTATGATTTGTAGAGAATGAAAGTGGCCTATGAAGCTAAACGTGCTCATAAGGACTTTGGGCAGCCACAAAGCCAAAAAGCTCATCCTCGCATGTCATCCCAAGGTGCAGTCTGCACTCTGCTATGTTCCCTTCAAATACCCAACACCTGCCTCCCTTTGCTGTTACAGTACAGTGATAGCATCAACGGCATAGGGGGGTGGGACTGGGGTCCTCATTTGGGACTTTTCATCTCTGTGCCTATCTCTGGATTGACACCTGCTGTTCATTATCAAGCCCTGTGACCTCAAAGGGATGGAAGGCTTCTGGGGACACCCCACCTGGTTTCGCTCTCCTTTCTCTAATGTAGGACCCTAATGACACACTCCATCTCACCCTCAGCATCGATGGTCTGTTCTGTGGGGAAACACCTGGGGCACCCACAAGGCAGGCTTGCACCCCTAAGCTTGAAATCACCCAAGGAATGGAAAGGAAAAGGGGTAGAGTGGTACAGGAGGACAGGGAATGGTCCCCTCTGACACCTTTCTCTGGTAAATTAAAAAAAAAAATTCTCTAGCCAGGAATATGAGGAATATAAAGCTATATAAATATAAAACTACATTTTATATAACTAATCACATAATTAAATTATATGTCAACAAATCCATTCATTAATATAATTTAATTATATAATTTAAAGCTCTCAAAAATGAAATCTCCAGGCACAGGTGTTTTTAATGGAAAATGCTACCAAACATTTAAAGAAGACAACATCAACAAAATGCAATTTCCTCTAAAACAGAATAGGAAAGAGCAGTTTCCAACTAACTTTATGAGGCCAGTATTACCCAATACCAAAATCAGACAAGGACAATATATACATAACCTACATACAAATACATCTCATGAACTTAGACAAAAATCTTCAACAAAATATTAGCAATCCAAATGCAATAATGTACCAAGAGAACTATACACCAAGACCAAGTGGGATTTGTTCTAGGTATGCAGGGCTGGTTCAACATTTGAAAATCAGCTAATGTAATTTACCATGTCAGTAAACTAAAGAATAAAATCATAAATCATATCAATTGACACAGAAAAAGGATTTACAAAACCCAACACCCATTCATTATGAAAAACAAGACAAAACAGGCCCAGTGTGGTGGCTCATGCCTCTAATCCCAGCACTTTAGGAGGCCAAGACAGGCAGATCACCTGAGGTCAGGATTTTGAGACCAGCCTGACCAACATGGTAAAACCCAGTCTCTATTAAAAATAGAAAAATTAGCCTGGCAGGGTGGCTTGCACCTGTAATCCCAGCTACTCAGGAGGCTGAGGCAGAAGAACCAGTATGTCAAAGGGATACCTGCCCCTGCGTGTTTGTTGCAGAATTATTCACAGTAGCAAAGATAGGGAATCAACCTAAGTGTCCATCAATGGATGAATGGATAAAGAAAATGCGATACATATACATAATGCAATACTATTTATTGAGCCATAAAAAGAAAGGAATCATGTCATTGGCAGCAATGTGAATTGAACTGTATCTTAGGCGAAATAAGCCAGACACAAAAAAGACAAATATCACATGTTCTCACTTATATGTGGAAGTTAAACGATTTTATCATATGGAGGTAAAGAGTGAAAAGACAGACAACAGAAACTGGGAAGAGTGAGTGGGTGGCAGTAGGGAGAATGGAGAGAAGTAGGTTAAATGGTAAAAACATACAGTTAGATAGAAATGGCCAGGCACGGTGGCTCACGCCTGTAATCCCAGCCCTTTAAGAAGCCAAGGTGAGAGGATAACTTGAGGTCAGGCGTTCAAGACCAGCCTGGCCAACATGGTGAAACCCCGTCTCTAGTAAAAATACAAAATTAGCAAGGTGTGGTAGTAAGCGCCTGTAATCCCAGCTACTCAGGAGGCTGAGGCAGGAGAATTGCTTGAACATGGGAGGCATAGGTTGCAGTGAGCTGAGATCATGCCATTGTACTCCAGCCTTGGCAACAAAGGGAGACTCTGTCTCAAAACAAAAACAAAAACAAAAATACCTACCAAACAAGAAACATATAGTTAGGGCTGAGCACAGTGGCTCACGCATGTAATGTAAACACTTTTGGAGGCTGAGGCAGGCAGATCACTTGAGATCAGGAGTTTGAGACCAGCCTGGCCAACATGGTGAAATCCCGTCTCAGGCAGAGTTATCAGAATGGCTAAAAGTTTTTAAAGTTGGCCAGGCATGGTGGCTCACACCTGTAATCCCAGCACTTTGGGAGGCCGAGATGGGTGGATTACCTGAGGTCAGGAGTTTGAGACCAGCCTGGCCAACATGGTGACATCCCATCTCTATTAAAAAAAAAAAAAAGTTTTTAAAGTTACAAAACGAAATGCTAGCAAGGATGCAGAGCAAGTGGATCACTTATACATTGTTGGTGGTAATGTAAAATGATACTTTTCAAAATGGTTTGACAGTTTCTTGTAAAACTAAACATATAGTTACTATATTATCTAACTAAACTCTTGGGCATTTATCTCAGAGAAATGAAAAGTTTACATCACGTAAGACCTGTACACAAATATTCATAGTCACGCTGGAATCAGCCCAGATGTCCTTCAACAGGTGAATAGTTAGACGAACTGTAGTACATTCATACCATGGGAGGAGGAAACAGATTCTCCCCCAAAGCCTCCAGAAGGAATGTAGTATTGCCCATACCTTGATGTTAGCCCACTAAAATGATGAACAGATTAACTGTATTTTGAAATAATTTCAGACTTACAGAAGAATTGCAAAATAATACAGAGAGCTCTCATATACTCTTCACTCAGCCTTCCATATGTACATAACCATAGCATAATTATAGAAATTAAAGATATTAATATTAATGCAATATTATTAACTAAGCTTCAGTATTTAATCAAATTTCATCAGTTTTTCTCCTAATGCTTTTTTTTTTTTTTTGCCAAGATGAAATCCAGAATTTTCATTACCTGTCATGTCTGGTTAGTCTCCTCCAACCCGTTCTCAGTCTATCTTTGTCTTTTTTATGACCTTAACATTTTTTAAGAGATGTTTTGTAGAACGTATCTACACATTTTTTTCCAGACACTCACAGAGAGTACATGATGTCAGTACATCTTATTACTGGTGATGTTAACTGCCCTGATCACTTGATTAAGAAACTGTCTCTACTGTAAAGCCACCATTTCCCCCTGTGTAGTTAATAAATACATTGGGGGAGATATTTCGTGCAAATATTCCATTTCTCCTCAAATTTTCACCTATTAATTTTAACATCTACTGATGGATATTTCTTGTAACAATTATTGCCGTGATGTTCTAGTAGTGATATTTTATTTAATTGTATTCTTTTGTTAGAAAGAGATTTTCCTTCTCTACCATGTATTCAATTATTTATTTTTGCCAATATAGACTTGTGGATATTTTAATTTATTCTAGAAAGTCCAACACTACTGTTATTTATTTTGTTACTCAAATTGTTCTAGCTTTTGGCCAATGGGAACACCTTCAAGTTGACTGTGTCCTTTTGACCTGTTCCCACCCCTTTTACTCGTGTTAGTTTTATTAATAGATTTTTTTTTTTTTTTTTTTTTTTGAGACGGAGTTTCGCTCTTGTTACCCAGGCTGGAGTGCAATGGCGCGATCTCGGCTCATCGCAACCTCCGCCTCCTGGGTTCAGGCAATTCTCCTGCCTCAGCCTCCTGAGTAGCTGGGACTACAGGCACGCACCACCATGCCCAGCTAATTTTTTGAATTAGTAGAGACGGGGTTTCACCATGTTGATTGACCAGGATGGTCTCGATCTCTTGACCTTGTGATCCACCTGCCTCGGCCTCCCAAAGTGCTGGAATTACAGGCTTGAGCCACCGCGCCCGGCCTAGATTTTTTAATTTTTGGAATAATTAAATTGCAGAGATAGTACACAGCATTCCTATATATCCTTCCCCCAGCTTCCCCAATGCTAACAGCTTATGCAAACATAATACATTTGTCAAAACTAAAAAGCCGATATTGGTACATTGTTACTAAATTCCGGACTTTATTTGAATTTCACTAGTTTTTCCACTAAGGTCTTTCTTCCATCCCAGGATCCAATCCAGGATACTATGTTAACTGTTAACTTAGGCCCCCATCCTTTTTTAAGCACTTCATTACTTACCACAAAATGCTCTTGTCTCATCTTTTTTCCCTTCCCAGCCCTGGAATCAATCACTTTTCTAAGGAGCCCCACCCACAGGGTTTTGAAAAAGTCCCAACATCCAGGCAGCACCCTAGAGTAACTCAGAATCTCTAGCTGTGAAGTCCCAGAATTTAGCTTTTAAAAAGTCCCCCAGGTGATTCCAAAGTGCATTTGAGATTGGGAACCACTTATCTAGACTTTACTTCTGGTTGCTAAAGAATAATTAAAATTTTATTAAATTCCCAAATGCCAAAGACTTTAGTGTACTTCCCACAGGCTTTTAGGCTCCCTGAAGACAAGCATTTAAAATCTCTCTAATCAGCACACATCCCAGAACCTGGTACATAAATGGTGTTAAATGAATGAAAGTTGAACAAGTAAACTAAGCTTTGGCTTCCTTAGGGAAATTAGCCTAGGTCTAACTCTTTTCCTAATCCCTCATTCATCTTTAAATTAGAGCCTTTTTGCTGCTGAACACCTATTTCATAAAACCTTGAGTGAGTCAGTGCAAGGGAAGTAGCATCAAGGCTGCCCACCATAAAGCCCTGGGGCAACCTTCCCAGGCAAAAATCTTTGCATCTCTTCTCTGAAGGACCCTCACTGTGTCTGATGTCCACTCCCTTCATTTGGATCCTCTTTTGCCACCTTTCCCTCCAACAGCCTTTAAGGCAAATGCATTAGAAAAGGTAGCACCATCTTTATTTCCTTTCCCTTGTCCCTCCTCCCTCCTTCTGGCTTGTTCCAATGTCTCAGCCTCTTCTGCAGAGAAGTATAAAGGGCACAGGCTCTGGAGCAGACCAAACTATCATAAAATCCCAATCCCCCCACTTACTAGATATATGTACTTGGACACGTAACTGAACCTTTCTTAGTCTCTGTCTCTAATATGTAAAATGGGGATAACATCTACCTTGCAGGATTCATGTGAGAAGTCAAGAGAACATTTTTGCTAACCTAAGGCACAATGTGTACTCAGAAATAGCAGTTGTGATTGTCATTATTATTACTATTGGTAGCAGAATCACCTTCCTGAATCACACACTATTACTTGGGAGGGACAGGGCAAGGCAAATTTCTATGAAAGACAGCCACAACTCAACCCATCTGTCCAGTGATCTAGTAACTAATAGAAGTTCATTTAGAATTTGCATAATTCATCACAGGCAACTACACAATCCAGAGGAAATGGTCAAAACTGTATAAAGGCAACCTCAGCTAAAGCAATTATCAACTGATACCACCATCTGTATAACCAACATAATAATAACTAATGTTTTGGGGTGAGGAAATGTTGAAGTCTTCCAAGTGCTTTTGTTTGCATCATCTTATTTAACCTCTCACAACCTCAAGGTGGCTATTATGATCATTTCACAGGTAGGGAAACTGATGTTTGAGTCCTGAGCTAGTGAGTGATAAAGGCAAAACTCACACACAGGTCGTTCTGGCTCTGACATCCTTGTGGTCTCACCACTGAGGTTTTTTTGGTGTGTGTGTGTGTGTGTTTTCTGTGTAAGTTTATAAGTGTCAGAAGTGCACACTCACCTTCAGATCTGTTTAAAACAGTTTTCAAGAAAAGACTTAAAAGACTGGTGTCATTGAAGAAAATGTCAAGTCAAAAATGTTGGGCTTTCCTGTTCTCATTCAGCCTCACATCTTCTCGTTTCAGCTTAGTGGAGGAATGTTTTCTGGCAACACTTTCATTCCAACAACTAAATAACCAACCAACGAACTAACCAAACAACCAGCACATTTAGCCTGTGCTAGGGGATGTGGGGACACCAGAAAAGATGCCTAGGCCCCGGCCCTCCAGGCCAGTGACAGAAAGAGCAGTAACCCCTCGAAGCTAAAGTACCTGGTGTCAAAGAGTGAGGTCTCAGAAAGATGTAGAAGGAAAAGCTGAAGATGGTGCTTCTGGTGGGAAATTATAAATAAAGGCCAGGAGGAGGAAATGAAGGTATAATATGCTGACTATTAAGCCAGCAGCTGCTTGTAGTCCTTATTTGTTTTCAAGGAGTAGTGAGAAATAGGGTTAAATACAGGATGGGGCCAGAATATGCTGGGTGATGAGACAAACAGCAGAATTTGGACACCATGTGCTGAACAACTAGGAGCTGTGAAGGTTTTTAAGCTAGAAAAGAACACCATAAATTTGATGTTTAAGCCAGTTCTACATCTTTGCAAATTATCTTAGTACTGATTTGTTGCCTGATTTAAACTAACTAGAGTAATTAAATTGTTCTGTGTAAAACACACATACACACACACACACACACAGAGAGAGAGAGAGAGAGAGAGAGAGAGAGAGAGAGAAAGTACTCCAGGCTCCCATCAACACTGCAAAGTGCCTAGTGTCTTGGAGTATCAAAATTAGAAATTTCTCTTAAACGTGATTTGACGTGAACAAACATCAAAGGCTAAGGAGTCGCAATTTTAAGACAATAAAGCAGGTAGGTACAAGCAACCAGGAGTGGAGCAGAGAAAATTATGTACTCTCACTGGCAGGGAAAATGTCCCAAACCAAATATTTTTAAAATGCTATGGAGTACCTTTTCTTCAATGACCAGGAGAGAAATCCAATTTTTATAAGTCTTGTACCCAATATTAAGCTCACAAATTGTCTTTTTATTCATGTGTATTTTGCTAGAATCTTTGTTTTAATCTGTTCTTATAGTTAACATCTCCAAGACACACACAGAAGTCTGATGGTACTACATTGCACTCTTTAAAACCAGATGATCAGATAAATAACAAAGTGCACAGAGCTCTGCTTTCATTTATTTTGATGATTTCTTTCTAGATTGTTCTGTGGACATTAAGAAGAGAGATTTCCAAACAGAATGCAGGCCTTTTCTTTGGGATGTGGGAATAGAAGTTTAGGAGATAAGAAATCTTTTATAAAACAGACATAAGATATTCTGTACAGATATTTCAACCCTAGGCCCTGGGAAAATATTTTTTGCCTTCTTAACCTATATTCAAGGCCCAAACTATTGGATGTATTCTAATTGATACTTACCTGTGCGCAAACATGGAATCAATGCATAGACAAACCACATGAAAAGACTTGTCCAGACTTCTTCTAGAACCATTGTGAAAGTCTGCATTTGGTAGATTCAGTTTGACCTGGAACATTGTTTCTTTCCAGAATGAAGCATTCTGTCCATCTCAGCCGTCTTTCTTCAGAATGCAAACGTTGGAGCTGAGGTCTGAGTCTCAGTGAAGCTCGAATTGTTCTGGAACCAGCCCAGGAAGCTCAGGAAAGGCGGGCTTGGAAGCACCCTCCTTTCTGCCCAAACCCAGATATTGCATCACGGGGGAGTGGCCTAGGAGAGTTCCAGAGAAAATGTAACTTTAGGGAGCCTGAGAATCTGCCTATGAGCGATACCCAGACCACAGGCTCTGTCCTGGAGGACCCTGCACATCCCCAGAAGTCAGTGAGCAGGCAGGATTATCTCCCTCCCTCATTGAATAGCTGTCCTCTTCCAAGTTTCTCTCTGTGAGTTCATTCAAGCTGGCTACTGACAAGCTCTTTTTTCTAATACATACCCACTTCAGAAAAAGCAGAGCTATTTGAAAAAATTTTAAATACCTTTCTAAAAGTACGGAGGTAAAGAAGAATATATAGCTTCACATGTGCATGCATTTGCAAAAAGAAAAGCTGAAAGAAGATATAAGAAACGAACAAAATTGGTTACCTTGGGTCAGAGAAAGTGGGAATTGGAAAGGTAGAAGAGAAAAATGGGAACAAGACTTTCGACCAAATATTTTTGTGCATCGTTTGATTACTGAGTCATGTAAATGTATTACTGAAAAATTAAAACTAATTTCAAGAGGTGGAAGAAAAACCTTATGATAGGATTTAGCCCCTTAAAATTTAGCCCTTGAAGGATTTTAACCACCCTAATGTGCAAATACAATAGTGGTATAAACATGGGTTCTAGAGTAAAATGTATTTTGGTTCAAGTTTCAGAACTTATAATGTAACCTTAGGAAAGTTGGTCATTTATTTATTCATTCAAGAAACATTCACTGAAGGCCTACTATGTGCAAGTTCTTGGGAATTCAAGTCCATTCTCTCAACAAGAACTTCCCAACTAGTGGAGAAGATGGACATGAGAATAATCATAAATCAATTTTTAAAATGAAGTGACAGCAATATTCATAAGGGAATAAAGGATCACTAAGAAACATCTAACCCAGCCTGTAGGATCACAGAAAGCTTCCTGGAGGAGGTGACTCCAGGACTAGGTACTGAAAAAAAAAAAAAAAATCAGTCAGGAATGTTGTTTTTAAGACACAACAAGAAGTTTGGTGTAACAGGAGAACAAGATTGAAATGGCGAGAATTGGGGCTCAATAGCAGACAGAAACATGATTCTACAGAGTTTTGAATGCCTTGTTGAGGAGCTTGGAACTTCTCCTGAGAGCAATGAAGGTCAAAGGAAGGGTTCAAAGCTCAAATATGGTCATGTCATTCCCTGCATTTGAGCTTTAAAAAATTTGTGACTAGGGTGGAGAAAACAGCACGGGGATGGGGGAAAGACTGAAGGCAGGAGGGCCATGAGGGAGCTACAGAAGTGACCTAGGTGAGAGACATTGTTGGCCTCCACTAGGTTTCTCATGTCTGTAGAGAGAAATGACCAAATTCAAAAGATAAAGAAGGTAGAACTGACAGCTCCTGAATAGTGAGTGGATTAGGCGGGCTGGGGAGGAGGAGCCAAACATGACTTTCAGGTTGAGTTTGGGTAACTGGGTGGGTGGCAGCACCTCAAGTGAAATAATGAAGTGGGTGGAGTGTGGTCAGGACAGGCAGGATTGGGAGTGCTGTAGAAAAAGGCTGCATATGTTCAGCTTGAGACATTTGAACTTAGATGCTTATATGGGCAGGGGAGTCTCTAGTATGTAAATAATCTTTGTCTCAGGTTGATTGGTGTCAACTTTTTAGTTGTGTTTCTTTAGGCAAGTCATTTAAACTATCTGCCTTATGGTTCTCACCTGAAAACTGGAACCATTATAATAGTACCTGATTTAGGGCTGTTGTGAAAAGCATACAATAAACATTTGCTATCTATCTTTTTACCATACCATGGTCAAGAAAACTTGGTGCATATTTTCCTTCATCCCAGCACTAAGTCAGTGGCCACATCTGTGCTTTGACCTCTGGTCGCTAGCTGCTTGTACAGTCTCTCACTGCTCCTCTTAAGAGTGCCTCATGGTCTCAACGTCTGTCCCCAATCTTACCTTTGTTCTCCATCTTGGCTTCCTGATTCCTCTCCCCTAATTTCACTTCTGCTCACAGTTCCAGCATGTCAAAAGTTCACAATATAAGCCAATGGTTGCCGGATATCTACTAACTGCCAGGAATTGTCCCAAAGGGTTTCTACACTCTATATACATGTCCATATATAATACAACAGACTTGCAAGGTAAGATATGATTTGATTCTCCACTTTTCAGGTGAGGACATAGAGCTCAGGGAAATAGAACTTACTGTAGATCACAGAGCTAGTCAGGAATGGAAACAGGAATTCCAAATGAGGTCTGTGAAACTCCAAGCTTTGTTCACCCACCTTAAGTGCCTCCCAGTCAACATCAAAGGAATGCTTCAAAGTGTCTGAAAGACACAGAGAAGTGATCCAACAGATTAGCAAAGGCTTTAGGGAATAGGCAGACCTCAATATGGGGTTCCAAGAATGTACCAGTTAGATACGGGTAGGAGGGGGAGAGATGCACACCATTCAGCATTCCTTCTGATATGAGCAAGGATGAAAAGGTAGAGGGGCATATAGACTGAATTAGAGGATGAAAAGGGAAGTACAAGGAGAAAATGGAAAAAAGAATAGGACTCATTTAGCTATGCTGTTGGGGAAGAAGAGTTGTTCACCAAACTTTGAAGTGTTAAGATGGATAGTTAGCTCCACCTGATCATGGGTCCCTGTCAAGATACTCCTGTCCAGCACTGCATGCTCTGGTAAGACAGGACTGCCTGCCAATCCTTCATAAGCCATTGCACAGAGTCTGCCCTGGGTTCAGCACACCTCACCTCAAGGGGTGCTGAGAGGTAATGCCATCTACCTGTCATAGTTTTTGAACAATAATCCTTTTCAAGTCTGGATCATGACCCAGTAACTCAGACCACCCACCTCTGCCTGGGCTGTATAATTGGGTGAGGACTTCTGGAGGGCTGTACCTCACCCGCCAGCCCCTAACATTCCCAGACAATCCCTGACCCTGATTTTCCCTTTCTTTTCTGGCTTTGAGGTGCTCTTCTATAGAAAGAGAAGTTATGTCTTGTCTGTGCAACATTCCAAAACCAAACTATTCTCTATCCTGTTTCCTGCACTTCTCAGGTTAATTTGTGTGCCTTCCACAGAGTTGGAGGATCATCCATGTCAGAAGATAAACCGCTGGAAGAATAGACCTATTTCCTATAAGCAGGTACAGTTCAGAAATAGGATTCTTTTTCCTCTATTACACTATTTGACACTTAAATCTCTGATATTTAATTATGGAAGGAAAAGCAAGCAGAGAAAAGGTTTTTATGAAAAGGTGGAGGCAATGGGGAGGGATGGGAAGTTTTGTGGCCAAAGAAGAGACCCCTCAGCTCTCTGTGCCCTGCAGGGCCAAGACTAAAATTAAGGGAAGCACCTAGGGTGCAAAATCTGAGGCACTCATTCTTAGGGTTGTGCAAGTCCAGGATAGGCCCTGTGTCCTGGAATGAACTATGTGGTCAACTACTACATTCCAGTAACCTTCCTTTCCCCTACTTAACACAGAATAGTGTGCATTAAGATTCTTAAATAGCTTTGTTCTGTGTTTTAGCACTTGTGACATTTAGTTGAAACTGTCTCAATTTTTTCTTTCTAGAATTCCTCGTCTTAGACTTCTAATTCATGCTTCCACCAAGTCTGTTCCAGGTGGAATTTCTACACACATTTAGACTCTAATTTTCAGGGCTCCTGCATTCCTTTTTCACTTCTAAACACTTCCGTTTTTCAATTTCCTCCCCTAAATGTTTATTGTCTGGTCATCAGGAATTTAACCTCCAGGGTTTCCTTAGGGTGTGATCAATTAGAACTCTTAAGTTGGCCAAACTATCCTCTTTAATTATTATTTTCTATCTGACATCCCCCCAAAAAACTCCTTTTAAGATGGAGAATCAGGGTTTATTCAGAATACACTTCTGTAATTAAATGTTCCACATTTCAATAAAACAAATACCATTTTAGGCAAATTTAAAATCTGAAAACCAGAAACAAAGCTCTGTAATAGTGACACTCTACATAATTTTCAAATGATTTTGGTTGCTGTATTTTATTCAGTCACTGGTTGCTCCTAGTCATCAGTGATTTTATTAAGTGGAGCACACAGTATACTCAAAGGTCAATTTTATCAGAGGCCTCTTTTTATTGTCCTATATTAATTAACACCCTCAACCTCACTCTTCAACCTTCAACCTGCTCTATTTTAATATTTTAATTCAGAGCTCTTCTCCATTAGGTATTACATCACTAAAACATACACTTTATGAAATTTATGAAAACTTTCTCCATTTTCTTTTCCATTACTAAACAGTCTCAGCTCAGCAACAAAATATGTGAGGCAAGTTGGATAAATTGATTATGAGTATCTCCAAAAACCATTTAAACATACAATCGTATACAGAAAGATGTAAACAGTTCAAAAAAAATTCATCTTTACATTGTCATATGCCCTGATGAATTTGTTCTCTATAACATCCCCTTGTCTATTAAGTCTACAAAACATCAAGTTTTACATTACTCCTCCAAGAGAAACCATCCTTATTCAAGGATTACTAATTTTCCTTCATAAGTACTCAAAAAATATCAATTTAATAACCATTATGCGTTTAGCCTCAAATAGACAACACAACAGTCCCATTCTGGAATTCACTTTTGTCTCAATAATTTCACGAAGACTATCTATCTGAAAAGTTTCTTCATAGTCTAAGATATAAATTATCTGAGCACAGAAATTTATTCAAAGCAACTACCTCAGAAATCTAATTTAACCCATCAGAAAACACTCAAAGACACTAATTTAAAACATTTCCCTCTGTGAACATGGTGGCTGATAGCTGAAACTCCTCCTCTGTTCAAAACCCCACCAAGTCCAACTTAGGTTCTACTCATAAACAAGTTTCAGCAAATTGTTGTATACTTTCAGATAAAAGGTGCACCTCATTAGTAAACCAGAAATAAACATTTCAGTTCCTAAATTATTTGGTTTAGATCATGTAACAGCAAGAAATTAGGGTGTGGGGAATACATATCAAGCTGGTCTGTCAAGTGTTTAAAAGATAGCAGAGAATTGAGTCACAAAAACTTGCTAAACACTAACAGAACCAGCCTATCAGAACTGAGTAGCAAGCCAATGCTTCTAATAATGTGTTTCTTCAGAAACAGTAATTTGGCATTCTTTTAAAAAAGGGTGGTGTTCAAAACACAAAATTAAGATAGCATCTATCCTACATCAAATATCCTTTAAGAAAAAAGTGACCTTGATTGTGAAGCCATTTGGAAAGTTAAAAGATCTATATAAATGCAAGATTATAAAGGACCCCTTAAGATCTTCTAGCAAAGTATTAAAATGCAAAACTTAAGAGAGTACTGTAATGCCACATTCCTAATTTATTGATCTGGACAACGTAACTGAATATTTCTGAAAAAATGATGATTTCCAGATTCCAAACCCAAAACTTTCCATGTTTCAGGAAAAATAGGAGAGTAAATTGCATCTGGAGATCTCAACTAGAGGGGTAAGGGTTTTTTGTCACACCCAATCAAATCAGAGTTAATGGGTTGGGGGAAAAAGCACTCAGAGGACATAGCAGCTGCTCCAAGAACTCAGTTTTCCACAAGTCCGGCTACTGAAAGAGACTGCTGTAAACCCTAAGACCAGTTTTACCTAGTAGCTACTGTGGCTCTAAGACTGGTTTTACCTACCACTGTCACACACCAGTCAGAGCTTGCCAATTCCCAAAAACTTCTCTAGAGCCAATGAGTTTTCTTTCAAAACGGATGTAACATTTCTCTTTATAATAAAACTCCCAATCTTTTCTGTTCTTTGGATATACTAAAAACTACTCATTCTGTGTATATGCCCTGAATTGCAATTCTTGCTTCCCAAATAAAACGTTTTAGAGATTCGTCTCTGTATTTTTACTTCAAAGGAGGAGACTTTATTATACTGTTTGAATTTTTCACCATGTGCACTGGTAAAGATAAGGGGGGCATATTCTACAAGAATGACCTTATTCTAACACCCCAAGTTGCTCATCTGCTAGGTCTTTTAATTATTCTAGCAATGGCAATAGATGGCATTAAGCCTTCCTATTTTGTTTAGCGATATTGTCTGTCTCTAATAGTGCAAGGTGCATGTGTTAACTGTATAGTGATATATGTGTAATATACATGTGTGAATATATATTCAGCTAAATCCTAAGGATTTATGACTAAATAAGGGACACAATGGCAACAGTTTTGTTATAAAGCTTATATAATGTTCTAAAACATCTTCTTCCAAGATTTTGGAGAAGTTATTTGTAGAAGTGGGTTAGGCAGGGTTACATCTGTTACGTGTATTGAAATTTGCAACTAAGCATACTACTCATGTGGAAGAAAACTTCTGTAATATTGCTCTTCCCAGGACCCTCCTCCTAGTCTAAAACCAAGCATACATAGGGTAGTGTGTCATGATATAGACACCAGGCTGGGAATCAGGAAACTTGGTTTCTAATACAAGTATTATTATTACTATCTACCTATTTAGATGTTTTCTATGGTTGTTTCAGTTCTTAAAATTACTTCAAGCATTATAAAAACAGTCACTGGTGTAAGCATTGGTTTAAGACTTTTTAAAAATTGGTAAAATGTTTAAGTAGAAAATAAGCTTCCAGTGAGGTTTTTATACCATAATAAGAGCACACAATAGATATTACTGATACACGTGGGTTATCTGGGGGCTCTATAGCTACAATAAACCTAATTACGGAACAGAAATATGCATTGTTTCCAGTACTACTACATTCCTTTCTCAAAAGTCTGCTCTATTAATATCAGCTCAGTGGAGTTTACTATAAATAGTTCATGTCTGTGATGCAAAGCATTAATTGTTCTCTTATTCTTCATAAGACTGGGAAAAACCCAGAAACATAACAGCGAATAAAAGGAAAGCATCATCAAATATATGTTAAAAATTAAGATGATGTTTACTACCTAGTCATCCTACAGCCATTTAAACAGTTTTCCTCAATTTATATTCATTTGATTTTATGGCAAAGAGAAGATAAGCATACATGATTTTCATTTCCATGAAAAACTTATCTACTAATAATTACCCTTAATAAACAAAGGAGTACTGATCTAGAAAAATAACGGAATATGAACTAAAATGTTTTAAAAGCAGATGCAATAGAGATGCAAATTTGCCTTAAATATATTTGTTCACTTCTGTTGCCATGAGAGAAGCCATGGCTGCCACCCAGTGGCAACGTAAGTCTTGAAATGATTTTAAGATTTAAATAATATTTAACACATTGATGAAAAAAATTTACAAGTTACACAATTTTACCATCAGTAATTCTGGTGTATTAGATAACTGTTTATAACCAGCAAATAATTAAAACATCCATATGCTTAGGCAGCATTAAGGAATTTGTTGAAAGTATCATGACATCCTCCTCAGTTATGTGGCTTTAGTATTTTTCAATTAAAATAGTGATGGCTACTTTGCTTAAACTTAAGTCTCCAGAATAAAAGGGGCACAAATTATTACCATAAAATGCAACTGGTTTTCTTCTATGGCCTGTTACAGAAGTAGATTAGCCTCTCATCCATACACCCAAATTCCTACTTGTTAAAAAAAAAAAAATTAAAAATAACGTAATTTTCCCTAACCATGAGCATATTTTATTTTTTCCTCAGGTATACATCAGTTTTAGTGTCCAGATCAACAAAACTCAAAGCTGAAGAGGAAATGAAAATAGGTAATACTATTCCTGACAATTACTGATAGTGAGGAGAAAAAAACCACGTTATCTCACTGCTTCCTATTTTTGCAAAACTTGGCCGTAACTTATTTCACACTGGCATAAATATAACATGTCCTAATACAAGATGCTTTGCTAAAATAATACAAGAGGGATAAAGAAAAAAAAATAACACTAGAGCATCTATTTACAGTTTGAAAAGCTAGGCCGGGCGTGGTGGCTCACGCCTGTAATCCCGGCACCTTTGGGAGGCTGAGGGGCAAATCATGAGGTCAGGATATCAAGAGCATCCTGGTCAACATGGTGAAACCTCATCTCTACCAAAAATACAAAAATTAGCTGGGTGTGGTGGCACACACCAGTAATTCCAGCTACTCAGGAAGCTGAGGCTGGAGAATCGCTTGAACCCGGGATTCAGTGAGCAAAGATGGCGCCACTGCACTCCAGTCTGGCAACAGAGCAAGACTCTGTTTCAAAAAAAAAAGAAAAGAAAAGAAAAGAAAAGCTAAATATCTCAGAGACTGTTTTGTTTTCTTGAATAACCAGATGAGGGAGAAGCACTGGAAAAAAAAATGAAGAATTCAGTGATTTTTGTTTCCAACAGTTGTAAATTAAAATTGTACGACATGTTTTCTAATCTGTGTCTCATGTGTCTTGCTGTATGACTGAAGACAATGAATGAATTTTTAAAAATCATGGCAAACACAATATACTTGGTTACAATGGCCTGTGACAAATATAATACCTGGAAATAATTTCTAATTTTCCATTTATTATTGCTATTTAGTCACAGAAAAGATTAACACTCTCCAAGAAATTTATTTTAGCATATGTCATATATAGATATAATAATTTTATATAAAGAGAGACCATAACAGAAGTAACAGGGTGCCTTTACGAGGAAATAAAGGAAAGGCAATAAAGGATTTCTTCCATATAAAGATTCTGATCTGCATTATTTGATTTTTTTTTTTTCAAAATACAAAACAGTAATATTAGAAGCAAAGCAAAAACAGCAAAGAAGAAAACAATAAAACAGAAGACCAAGGATAAGGAATTGTTTTATGTAGATGCACTGCATACATAGTATATATGTAGGGGCTGAGTTATAATAAAAATATTATTATAGTCATTCTCATATAGAGTTAGAAACAGCAATTTCCAATCAAGCACAACTGGACCCAACATTTTCTCAGTCTTCAATTACACGTTAAATTACAGCTATGCAGCAGTCACTTCTGGTCAGCAGTATCATGATAAATGCTTGACAAGATATAATTTTTCTCCTTGTTCACTTGTAAAAATTGGTGCTTTTTTGTAATGTTCTACAAGTTCTTCCATGGTGCTGAATTTGCGCTGCCCAATGCAGTAGACAGTTTCTTTTAGTTGGACTTTAAAATGCTTGTTTTTCCCTTGTGCTTTTAGTGATACTGAGAAATCATTTGGCTAAAAGAGAAAAGAAATACATATAGTAAACATCTGAAAGCCATCTATCAGTAATTTTATATTAAACTAAAAGCTAAAACTTAAGCACTTACTAAATTCTAGGCACCATGATAAATTATTTACATAGTATCTCCTTCACTCCTCAAAACAAACTCTTTTTACAGATGAGAAAACTGAGTCTCAGAGAAGCTATTAATAACTTGGCCAATATCATCCATCTAGTTAAAAACAGAGCAAGGATTCAAACCTGCATAATCAAAAGTCTTTTAACACTCACGGCTCTACCAGCAGACACTCACAGCAAATCCTCCTTAGTTAAATATTTGAAGAACAAGAGCTATCTTCACTCCAGACTACTGGAGAAACATGAGAAAGTTTAAGATATCCACCCAACCCCTTTTCAATGTGTAGCTAACAGTATCTGTCTTCAGGATAATAGCTGATTTCTCAACAATGAGGAACACACAAATGAGAATGAATCTAAACTTTAAGGAGAGGCCACAAACTCAAATGCCTATAAGAAGAGGCAAAAGAATAATGTACCCTTTTTTTTTTTTTTGCCCAATTTAAGGAAAGTGGTGACTTCTCAGCTGTGATTGTTGCCTTGAAGGAACAGGATCTCAATGTTGGTAGTTCTTCCAATTTTAAATGGTCTAAAGTCTAAATTTTTATAATAAGTAAGTCTAAAGCCTGAATTTTTATAATAAATATCCTAATATTTAAATATTAGCAGTGAATTTAAATGTTTAAAAAACATTGTGAAGGCTAAGCAAAATATGCCTACTTGAGACCTCTAACCTTAAAAAGTATACTGCTTTATTATAAATAATGGTATATATTGTATTTTGTCTAATATCTATGCTCAATTACCCACAAGCAAATACACACAATTCTGCATTCAAGCTATTTTTTTTAATTCGGTATTTGTTTTTTGTTATACTCTATATCAATCCCCAAAGCTTCTTTTTCTACAATTACTCCCAAAGTTTCAAAGAGTGAGCCAGATCAAACATCTAACAGAAAATGGATGTCATCACTCTTCCTTACTACCAACCAACTGCTTTTCTGAGGGATTAGGTACAGGCCCCATTTTCCTGAAATTCACATCAGGAAGTTGAATTAATCTCTCCCCACCACACCCCACCTCCACATATTTTCTCTTTCAACATTTTGTGCAATTACACATTCACTTTTGTACAAATATACTCACACAAAGCCAAGATTAATAATGATTTAATACATGGAAAAGTAGTGTTATCTTTTATCAAGGAAAAAGGCCTTTTTAAGGAAAAAGAGTGTCATCAAATTCTAATAGCCTACACAGTACCTAAAAGAGACCACAAAACCATATTATTTTTCAACTTTTATGGTTTTATAGTTTTATTGTTTACTAGTATTGCAATATAATGACTCTTTGGGGACTCAACACAAATACATTTCAAATACAGTGCTAAAATAGGTTTTTGAGGTTATTATAGAAGTGTATTCCGGCCTGGCGCAGTGGCTCACACCTGTAATACCAGCATTTTGGGAGGCTGAGGCGGGTGGATCACAAGGTCAGGAGTCCGAGACCAGCCTGACCAACTTGGTGAGACCCCATCTCTACTAAAAATATAAACATTAGCCAGGTGTGGTGGTGTGTGCCTGTAATCCCAGCTACTGAGGAGGCTGAGGCAGGAGAATCCTTGAACCCGGGAGGCAGAGGTTGTAGTGAGTCAAGATTGCACCATTGCACTCCAGAAAAAAAATAAATAAATAAAATAAAGGTGTAATCCAACTTCCAAGTAACCAATTTATAAAGAAACTTAGTATCAATTTTTCTTAATTCAGGGATTTCCTATGTCATAAGGACTACAGTGACTATCTTCTTACACATCGCATCCAATAGCAATTTTTTAAATGTTTCCCAATTTAATCTATAGTATTATTCTATTCTCAATGAAGAAGCCAATGTTCCATTTTGTCCATTTAGTTTAATGCAACAGAAAATATCTCAGGAATGCAAAATCAACAGAACTAGACAAGACCAAATAATCCAGTGTGTAGCATCACTGCCACAGCTCTCTTTTATTCAAAATATATAGCTAGAAAGAATGCTAACTTTAACTTTGAAACATTTATGCTTATGTTATGTCCCAGCTTGTTACCTAGTTAACTTTAGGGAAGCCAATTAACCTCTCCATTTCTCTTTCTTTAAATACCCAGAGCTCTATTTGTATTTGTCTCTGAAAATCAACTTACCGAAGATTCACTATCACGAATGAGGAAATCCCCTTCATGTCCTCTTTCATTTAATGCCATTTCTGCTTGATGCCTGGTGACTTTGCCATAATACCAAGGATTGCCAGCAAACTTTCCAGTGAGTGAAGGCCTAATGTAATCACACTGTGGAGGTGATGGTTCCAAACCTGAGGTTAATGGATTATTCTGCATAATGGTAACATAATTTTTTGGTACTAGACCAACCATACCATTGATCTTCCTGCATTTCCACCACTCTGGGTCATTTTCAGGTTTTTCAATAACATCCATTATATCTCCTTTCTCGAAATTAAGTTCTTCATCGTTAGATGAGCTGAATGGGTAAAGAGCCTGTACCACATGCAACACTTGCCCAGTATTTAGGTTACTGACGACTGCTGCTAATTTCTCTGACAGGGAACCCACATGGTCACCCAAAGGACTGTCACTTTCTTCAGTTACATAGTTTGAAGGGAACCATCCAACTTGTCCATTGTAGCTACCACGCCACCACCCATCACTGCATTTCTCCATGACGATCACCTTTGTCCCCTTTATCAATGATAATTCATCCTCTCTCTCAGCCATGTAGTTAAATTTCACATAAGCGGGCATGTTGAGGTCATAGAGACGTTCCCCTGGGTCAACAAAACTATCATCAGCAGGAGATGCAGAATCTGGCACACTAGGTTTTCTTTTCACTTTTCCAATGCCTGTTTAAATCAAAAAGTGCCATGAGAAGAGAATATACAACAATGATTACCAAAGAAAAAAAAAACAATTTATTCATAATTACAAAGCGATTTTCAACTCCATACAGACTTTTTAAACTTTTAAACATAACAACTTTCTATGTGGTTAAATAATCTTCTTGGAAATGAGGTACAAATACTCTTTTTCTTAAACAAATAAATATTTAATTTCAGTTATTATGAGAGTTCACCTTATATTTTCTCGTCAAAGGTCCTGAAATAACTACATAACAATTATAAAGTTGTCCTAAATGAATGAATTCTCTCTTAAATGTAAATATAGATTATTTCTCTCAGAGCCACAATCTAAGTACACAAAGGCTCCAACATACTCATACTCTTCTTGTCTTAGTTTAAGCAAGCTAGATTTTACAATGAGCTGTATAGAAATAAAATTATTTCTATCTTAAATTGGAATATGATATGCAATATAAAATTGCAGTTATGTCTGGCTAATCTTCCCATTTGCTTTCTTGGTTCCCAGACCCAGGTAGCTCTATTTACCTCATATGTTTATTTTAGAATATTATTTACTTGTTTCTCTCCCCTTACCCTAGTCACATGTAACCTCCACAAGGGCAGGGATTTTTGTTTGTTTATAGATAAAATCCCAAGGATCTCTCTCATATAGTGCTTAGTACACAGTGAATGCTTAATACTATGTGTTGAAAGAAATGACAAAATCATTAAATGGTACTATTAACACAAATGTATGCTATATCAACTTCTGTCAGGCATTTTCACTGCTGCCCATGTCTTAGTGTGTGATTTTATGTTCTACTTTACCTAGAAAACTGAGGCTTCCCTAGGTAAAACTTCTCAAATTTCTTTTGTCTCAAAACTCTCATTATCCTCACTCTCTTTCTTCACTCAAGTCTCCAAATCCTGATTCTTCTAGGATCTTAATACTATCCTTCGTGACTCTTTTGGGACTCAACATCCTTGTTTTCCTTCCTATTCAGTCCGTTCAACTGTCTAAAAACACACTCCAATCTTTTCTACTCCAAAATGAAGTTACTTTAACTCTGCTCCAACTTTTAAACTGTAACATTTTGGTAATTGATTTTTTCTCTAATTGGTCCAATTTTCCCATAGAATAACTACACCACTCTTTTAACAGTTGTCTTTCTCTTTTCCCTCAACTTTTTCACCACTCACACTCCTAACTCTATAATCTGATCCTTTGTCTGCAGCATTCTATCAAAACTACTCAATTAAAACCAAAATCATTCTTATGTCATCTCTCCTTATGGCCAAATCAGTAACTTTTAGAGTCCTCAGCCTTTTCAAACTCTCTATGCAGCAACCAAGATTACAACCCACTCTCTCCATTATGTTTTCTCCTTTGACTTCCCTAAATTTATTATTTTCTTTTCTGACCTGTTTACATATTCTTCTTTGCCTCTGTCTGGACTCCTCTAACCTTGTTATTATGACATTGCATTGTGCTTCTTTACTTATCTTCCTTAATATAAGTATAAATGAACTTCCTGAGGGCAGAAAACTAGATCTTATTCCTTTCTATCTCCAACGCTTAGTAGTACATGCATGAATAATAGGAACAAAGGAATGTTTGCTGAATGAATAAACGAATAAATCCTTAGTTGAAAGTGTTTTGCAAGATGCCATACTTGAACTTCTTCTCTATTCCAAGGAAATCATACACTTTCATTTTCTATAATTTCTGTGCAGAAGGTTCCCAGATCTCTTTGCAGCTCTAATAACACCTTTCTGGAATTCAGACACTACAATTCCCAGTGTCACTAGACACCCACAGATTGTGCCATCAGTACCTCAAACCCAACACTCATATCCAAATAAAAATAATACATTCTATACCCATAAATCAACTTCTTCCTTCCTGATTTTCTTACTTTTGGTTAATGATAACCTTCTAAGAAATCCCTACATTTGGGATGATAACACCAAAAATGGCGGAGTAGGGAACTCCAATGCACTGTCCCTGCAAAAAGCAATTAATGCAATTAATGAGCTGGTAAATACTGTCACTCAACTTTTGCAGAACTCTGGAATCTAGAAATCAATCAATCAATCAATCAATCTAGGGCAAGGCTTAGTGAAGAAAGAAGTTGCTGCTTTGTAGTAAACAGAGCGCTACAGCATCCTAAATTGCCTGCCCACTATTCCCCACACCCCAAGTCAGTGATGGCTATGTGGATAGTAACCTGCACTCCTAATGCCAGAGGAAGCGATACACATCTTAAACAACTGTGATTTTAGTTTCAACTTGTCTGGCAGCTCCCTAAGGACCTGAGCAATGGCTTGCCTTGGCTTTGCCTGACTTGGATCATTCCCAGGGGATAGGGAGTCTTCTGGGTGGTTTTTGCCAAAATTATTTAATTGATGCAGCAGTCTGGGGCAAGGGACAACAACTGGGACAAGGAACAGACAGATGGAAAAGCCTGGACAGAAAGGGGATGGGAAAAGATATACATGGGGTAATAAGGGATGTGTCTACCAGTCAAGAAGGACGTCCACATGGCCAGGGCTGGACACAAATTCAGGAAAGGCCCAAGAAAGGCCCAAGAAGACCTAAGCTTTTACCCTGGCTGATCTTCAGGCTTTGACTAACAGTAAGCAAAGGCTAAGGCAGAATTATAAATGGCTTCACTAAGTGGTCAAAGAGTACTTTGACCATAAAGCCATAAAGCCATCTTCAAAGATGGGAGAGGTTTTTTTTGTTGTTGTTGACCCCAAGTGTTTAAGGAAACTCTGTCAAAACACTAGTTAGCTAATTACTAAGCAAATGGAACAGACTTCAGTGGCCACACATGACCAGGAATTATAGACCTTACAAAAATAGTTTAGAAAAGTCACTAAACAAGCAAACAATAACCACTCACGATAAGCAGCAATAAGCTCTGGGGAGGGGATAGAATCTGATGCTGAAAAAAAAAAAAAAGCCAACCAAAAATTCCACATTTAGCAAAACTGCCCTTCAAAAATGAAGGAGAACTTAAGACATTCCAGATAAACAAAAAGTAAAGGAATTCATCACTACTAGACCTGTGCTATAAGAAATGCTACAGAGAATCCTCCAAGCTAAAATGAAAAAACACTGGACCGTAATTTGAAGTCATATGAAGAAATAAAGAGCAATGTAAAGGTAGCTACACAGATAAATATAAAAGTCGGTAGTATTACAGTTTTTGTTTGTAAGTTCTCCTTTTCTTTCCTACATAATTTAAAATACAAATGCATAAAGCAAAAATTTCAATTCTAGGTTAATGGGCATATATTTTAATATGTAAAGATGTAATATACAAAGATGGAGCTGCAAAGGAGGAGAGTTATGCATACTACTGAAACTAAGTTGGTATTAATTCAAACATTATTGTTAAAAACCTAAGATGTGCTGGCATGCTGGCTCACACGTGTAATCTCAGCACTTTGGGAGGTCAAAGAGGGCGGATCACAAGGTCAGGAGATCAAGACCATCCCAGCTAACATGGTGAAACCCCATCTCTACTAAAAACACAAAAAAATTAGCTGGGCGTGGCGGCGGGTGCCTGTAATCCCGGCTACTCGGGAGGCTGAGGCAGGAGAATCCCTTGAACTAGGGAGGTAGAGGTTTCAGTGAGCCGAGATCATGCCACTGCACTCCCGCCTGGGCAACAAGAGTGAGACTCTACCTCAAAATTAAAAAAAAAAACTTAATATGTTAATTGTAATCCCCAGGGTAACCACTAAGAAAAAACAAACAAACAAAATACAGAAAGAGAAACGAGAAGGGTAATAAAACAATATATCAGAAAAAATAGGCCAGGCACAGTGGCTCACACCTATAATCCCAGCACTTTGGGAGGTCAAGGTGGCCGGATCATTTGAGGTCAGAAGTTCGAGATCAGCCTGGCCAACATGGTGAGACCTCATGTCTACCAAAAAATTAGCCAGGCATGGTGGCATGAGCCTGTATTCTCAGCTACTTGAGAAGCTGAGGCACAAGCATGGCTTGAACCTGGGAGGCAGAAATTGCAGCGAGCAGAGATTGTACCACTGCACTCCAGCTTGGGTGACAGGAAGACCCCATCTCAAAACCAAAAAAAAAAAAAAAAAAAAAAAGGAAAATAAATCACAAATGAAGACAGTAATAGAAGAACTAAGAAAATAAAGGAAAAGAAAACAGCAAAATAGCAGAAATCCTTATCAGATATTACTTTAAATGTAAATGGATTTAAAATAACATGATCGAACTCTGTTATCTGCAAGAGACTCACTTTAGATCCAAAGATGCAAATAGGTTTGAAAATGAAAGGATGGAAGAAGATATCCCATGTAAAAGATAACCAAGAAAGCGGGGGTGGCCATATAAATATCACACAACACAGGCTGGGTGCGGTGGCTCATGCCTGTAATCCCAGCACTTTAGGAAGCCAAGGCAGGCGGACAACTTGAGGTTAAGAGTTCAAGACCAGCCTGATCAACATGGTGAAACTCTGTCTCTACTAAAAATACCAAAAATTAGCCAGGCATGATGGCAAGTGCCTGTAATCCCAGCTACTCGAAATGCTGAGGCAGGAGAATCACTTTAACCCAGGAGGAGGAGGTTGCAGTGAGCCGAGATCATGGCACTGCACTCCAGCCTGGGCAACAGAGCAAGACTCTGTCTAAAAATAGATAAATATCACACAACACAGATTTAAAGCCAAAGGACAGTGTATACTGATAAAAGAATCAATCAATCCATCAAGAAGTATAACAACTACAAATATATGCATACTTAACAAGAGAGCCTCAAGGCATATAAAGCAACAAATGACAGAATTAAGGAAATAAAACAGTTCAGTATACTTGGAGACATCAATACCCCACTTTCTGTAAAGGACAGAAGTAAATGAAAGATCATTAAGGAAACAGAGGCCTTTAACAGTACTATAAACCAACTAGACCTAACAGACATATAAAGAATATTCCATCAAACAAAAGCAGAATACAGTACACATTTTTCTCAAGTGTACATGGACTATTCTGCAAAACAGACCATATGGCAGGACACAAAACAAGGCTCAATACACCAGGCAAAGTGGCTCAACCATGTAATTCCAACATTTTGGGAGGCCAAGGTGGGACATCACTTGAGCCCAGGAGTTTGACAGCAGCCTGGGCAAGACAGTGAGACCTTGTCTCTACAAAAATAAAAAATAAAATAAAATAATTCGCCAGGTGTGGTGGTGCACACCTGTAGTTCCAGCTACTCAGAAGGCTGAGTTGGGAAGATTGCTTGAGCCCAGGACTTCAAGGCTGCAGTGAGCTATGATCATGCTATTGCACTCCAGCCTAGGTAACAAAGACCCTATCTCTATTTAAAAGCGTAGGTAACAAAGACCCTGTCTCTGTTTAAAAAAAAAAAAAAAAAACCTCAATAAATTTGAGACTAAAGTCATACAAAATATCTGTTCTGACCACAATGGAATGAACCTAGAAATTAGTAACAGAAAGGAAAACTGGAAAATTAACAAGTGTGTGGCAACTAACACTCTCTTAAACCAGCAGGTCACAACGAAATTTCACAAGATTAGAAACTACTATGAGATAAATGAAAATGAAAACACAACATATCAAAACCTATGGGAGGCAGCAAAAGCAATGCTCAGAGGGAAATGTATCGCCATAAAAGCTTGCATAAAAAAGAAGATCTCAAATTACCAATTTAATCTTAAGGAACTAGAAAAGAAAAACTAAACTCAAAGCTAAAAGAAGGAAATAATAAAAATTAGAGCAGAGATATACATAAAAGAGAACAGAAAAACAGAGGAAATCAACAAAACCAAAATGTGGTTATTTAAAAGCATCGGTAAAATTGAAAACTCTTTAGCTAGACTGAGAGATACTAATAACTACTCAAATAACTAAAATCAGAAATACCACTTCTACAGACCTTATAGATATTTAAAACAGGATTATAAACAAGTACTATGAACAACTGTATGCCAATAAATTAATAAACCTAGAAGAAAAATATCAATTCCAAGAAATGCACAAACTACCAAAGCCGACTCAGGAAAAAATAGAAAATTTGAACAGACATATAACAAGTAAAAGATTAAATCAGTAACAAAACATATCGCATCAAAAATGTGCTCTGGAGTAGATAGTTTCACTAGTGGATTTTACCAAACATTTAAAGAAGAATTGACATCAGTGCTTCTAAAACATCTCTAAAAAGAAAAAAGAAGAGAATACTTATTAATACATTATATGAGGCCAACTTTACCCAGAATACCAAAGCTATCACAAGAAAACTGGTAATATCACTTAGAAATGTAGATGCAAAAATCCTCAACAAAATGCAGTTGGTTTCCTTTATTTGCAGTAGTTATCTTCTATAAAGTTACCATAATTACTGAATTAGCAAATACTGAACCATGGCTCCTAAGGGAAAAACAGGCTTAGCCTTCAGTCATATTTTTGTTAATCACTATATAACCTTTATTCGTGTTTCTTGTTAAAGACTCTTTGTTTAATATAAATTGTGATTAACGCTGAATTCACAACTAACATCGCTAAAACTCATGCCTAAATGAAGCTTATCTAACACACATTTTTTCCATAAGGCAAATTCACACTTCATCACTATGCTTGGGGGCCATTTTAAACAGCAAAATCATTGACAAGCACAAAAATGCAAAAAAAGTGGCACTAACTAGACTGTGCAAAGGACACTTGTTTATAGTACAAAAGCTGAAATAAGAAGGTGGAACATTGTCTCAACTGGGAATGTGCACACCAGGCAACTCACATTTTTGTCACACTGCACATGTCCACAAAACACTGCAAGTATCAACTCTGGGCTTATAAATAAATTTTAGCCAATAAGTAAATTCACAAATACAGAATCTGTTAAAAATAAGGATTATCTGTATTAGGAAAACCAAATCTAGCAAGCATATTAATAGGATTATATATAATGACTAAGTGGGATTTATGCAAGAGTGGTTCAACATATGAAAATATAATACACTTCATATTAGTAAAATAAAGGGGAAAAAAAACAAATGATTATCTGAATTGATGCAGAAAAAGCATTGGGCAAAATCCAAAACTGTTTCATGGTAACAATGCTCAGCAAAATAGGATTAGAAGAAAATTTCCTCAATATAATAAAGGGCATCTGCAAAAAACTGTGGAGCTGACATTACACACAATGGTGAAAGACAAAGTTTTCCGCCCTAAGAACAGGAACAAGACAAGAACAAGGATGCTCTCTTCCACCACTTCTATTCAACATTGGATTCTAAGTGCTAGCCAAAGCAATTAGGGAGGGGGAAAAGCATCCACAGATGACATTATCTTATAAATAGAAAATCCTAAAGAATATACACAGACATACACACATACATACACACTCCCACAGTCAGAATAAACAAATTCAGCAAAGCAACACACAAAACCAATTGTATTTCTATACGTTAGCAATGAACAATTCAAAGACAAAATTAAGAAAATAATTCCATTTATAGTAGCATTAAGAATAAAATACATAGAAATAAATTCAACAAAGGAAGTATCAGACTCATATACTAAACACTGCAAAACACTGCTGAAAGAAATTAAAGAAGACCTAAATAAATGGAAAGATATTCTGTGTAAGATGGCAATACCGTCCAAAGCAATACACAGATTCAATGCAATCCTTACTAAAGTTCTACCATTTTTTTCCCCCACAGAAATGAAAAGGCTGATTCTAAAATTCACACTAAACTGCAAGGTGGACCCCACGTAGCCAAAACAATCTTAAAAAAGGAAAATCGAGTGGAAGGACTCTCCCTTTCTCAATTCAAAACTTACTACAAAGCCACACTAATCAAAACAGTGTGATACTGGCATAAGGATAAACATATACAGCAGTGAAACAGAATTAGAAATCCTAAAATAAACCCATGCATCTATGGTCAATTGATTTTCATTAAGGATGCCAAGACCACTCAATGGGAGGAAACAATAGTTTCTTCAACAAAGGGTACTGGAACAAATGGATATTCATAAACAAAACAATGAAACTGGACTCCAACTTCAAATAAACAAAAAATAACTCAAAATGACCAAATGTCAGAGCTAAAACTGTAAAACTCTTAGAAGAAAAAATAGGAGTAAATATCTGTGACCTTGGATTTAGCAATGGATTCTTAGATACTGGCACTAAAAGCATAAGCAACAACAACAAAAAAAACCAAGATCCATTATACTTCATTGAAATTAAAAACATTTGTATATAAGACACTATCAAGAAAGTAAAAAGACAATCTATAGACTTAGAAGAGAATATTTGCAAATCATAATTCTGACAAGGATCTGGTATCCAGAACATAAAAATTCAAAAATGGGCAAAGGACTTGAATAAACATTATTCCAACTAAGATATACAAATAGCCAACAGGCAGATGAAAAGATCCTCAATATCATTAGTCATTAGAGAAATGCAAATCAAAACCACAATGACCCTACCTCACACTCATTATAATGCTATAAACAAACAAAAAAAGAAAATAGGTGGTAGCAAGGATGTGGAGAAATTGGAATCCCTCTTTATAATACTGGTTGCAATGTAAAATGGTGCCACCATGTGGAAAACAGATGGTTTCTCAAAAAGCAAAACAGAATTACCATATGATCCAGCAATTCCACTTTTAGGTATTCACTTAACTGAAAATAGATATCCAAATAATAATTGTACATGCATGTTCATCACAACACTGTTTACAATAACCAAAATGTGGAAACAACCCAAATGTCCATCTATGAATAGATGAACAGATAAACAAAATGTGATATATACATATAATAGTTATTCAGCTGGCCAGGCGCAGTGGTTCACACCTGTAATCCCAGCACTTTGGGAGGCCAAGGTGGGCAGATCAGTTGAGGTCAGGAGTTCATGACCAGCCTTGGCCAACACAATGAAACCCAGTCTCTATTAAAAATAGAAAAATTAGCCAGGCAGGTGGCAGGTGCCTGTAATCCCAGCTACTCTGGAGGCTGAGGCAGGAGAATCGGTTGAACCCAGGAGGCAGAGGTTGCAGTGAGCCAAGATTGTGCCACTGCACTCCAGCCTGGGTTACAGGGCAAGACTCCATCTCAAAAAAAAAAAAAAAGTTATTCAGCCATAAAAGGGATGAATTATTGATATATGCTACAACATGGATAAACCTTGAAGATACTATACTAAATGAAAGAAGCCAGACACAAAAAGGTCAAATACTGTATGACTGCATTCATATAAACTATCCAGAATAGGTAAATCCATAGAGACAGAAAGTAGATTAGTAATTGCCAGGGACTGATTGAGAATAACTATTTTTGGAGTGATGGAAACATTTTGGAATCAGAAGTGATGTCTGCACAACATTGTTAACGTACTCAATACTACTGAACTACATACTTTAAAATGGTTAATTTTATGTTATATAAATTTTACTTCATAAAAATTTTTTTTGAAGAGTCTTACATCAAATCCTCACAACCATCTTTTATCTCTTTACTGCCAACACTTTCCATTCCCATTATGATCACTCTTCTTCAGGCCTATTACGTAGTACCAAAGATTTCCTGATCCTGCTAAACTAGTTTCCTTATTAACTCAAATTTCTCCCTCAGTCAACCCATCATCCAGTCTAATCTTCCTATAAATAAAGCTGCACTCACATGACATCACTGCTCAAAGGCCAACAGTGGCTGTCGCACATAGCAGATTCTCAATAAATATTAAATTGAGTAAAACTGAATAAATGATATGAGGAAAATACAACGAAAATTTTTTTTACCTGAAAATATAGGCTAGTTTCAAATGATTTTTTTGAAAATTCAGAATTTGCACAGTTCTGTGTAAGAAATGCAAAAGATCAGTCAGACCTAGAATGATCCTCTCTGGAAGTTTGTTTAAACACATTACGTCTAAGACTAATTATACACTGTCAAACAAAGAACATCCTACCCATAATCCCAGCACTTTGAGAGGCTGCAGCAGGCAGACCACTTGAGGCCAGGAGTTCAAGACCAGCCTGGCCAACATGGCAAAACCCCATCTCTACTAAAAATACAAAAATTAGCCAGGCATGGTGGCACACACCTGTAATTCCATCTACTCGGGTGGCTGTGCATGAGAATCATTTGAACCCAGTAGGTGGAGGTTGCAGTGAGCAGAGATCGTACCGAGTTTTGGGGAACACGAACATTCAGGTCATAGCACTTTCTGACCTCACAGTTCAGCATGATCCTCCTAGGCTCGACTAGTCCTTTTTGCATCAAATTCTTCTAATCCATTGCCTATCTCACTCCAATTCTCTACTCTTTAGTAATAAAGGATCCACTATGAAAACTTTAATAGGAGATACAAATTTAAATTTTAGTTCTCCTACTGGTTGTATGATCTTGGTCAAGTTATTTAATCTTTTTTAAACTCCAATTTCTAACACAGAAACAGAAAACCAAATGCTTCCCCTGTGAGGGGCAAAGGTGGGCAAAGGAGAGGAGAAAAGATAAGAATTGAGTACTGGACTTAATACCTGGGTGATGAAATAATATGTACAACAGTCAAGGTGTGGTGGCTCACGCCCATCATCTCAGCACTTTGGGAGGCTGAGGTGGATGGGTCACCTGAAGTCAGGAGTTCGAGACCAGCCTGGCCAGCACGGTGAAACCCCATCTCTACTAAAAATACAAAAATTAGCTGGGTATGGTGGTGGGCACCTGTAATCCCAGCTACTCAGAAGCCTGAGGCAGAAGAATCATTTGCACCTGGAAGGTGGAGGTTGCAGTGAGCTGAGATCATGCCACCGCACTCCTGCCTAGGCGATAGAGTGAGATACAGTCTCGGAAAAGAAATAAATAAATAAATAAATAATATGAACAACAAGCCCCCATGACACATATTTACCCATGTAGCAAACCTTCACATGTACCCCCAAACCTAAAATAAAAGTTTAAAAGAAAACTCCAGTCTCCTTGTTTGTACAATGGTGGTATGTAAAAAAATAAATTCATAAAATGCTTGTAAATAATTTTTAAAAGTCTGTGTGAAAAGCACTTACAGTATATAGCAGGCACTCAATCAATGGTGGTTACTACTTTCCTACCTTCTAGTGCTTCTGGTGTTTAATTTTTAAAATTAGTCAAACCTGGTCAGGGGTGGTGGCTCTCAGCACTTTGGGAGGCTGAGGCAGGCAGATCACTTGAGGCCAGGAGTTTGAGACCAGCCTAGCCAATATGGCGAAACCCCATCTCTACTAAAAGTACAAAAACTTAGCCAGGTGTGGTGGCATGCATCTGTAGTCCCAGCTGCTTGGGTCCTACAGCACTGTTTCTTAACTAAAACAATGCATTATAAGCTCCACAAGGGTGTTTAAGAACTTGGTTAAGCACTGTGCACAGTCCCTCTTCATATGACAGCTGTACTCCCTGAGGCAAGTCTTTGTATCCATAACTATTCCTTATGTAACCTGGTTTCCAAATCCTTGATATACTGGATGCCAGTATTTGGAAGCATCCAAGTTTCTCAATACCATTGTTGAAGAATATCTATCAAAAGTGGATTAATTACATCATGTTTTATGTGACCAACAGACACATAAGGGAGCTACTGTATTTCTCCACCTGAGCACCTCTCAGACTCGAATCAATGTCATCATGGACTGTGCTGACTAGAAGTAGGACTTCTAGTTCATACATTACCACAGCAGCTCTAAGTTTTTTATTCACGTAAGCTGCTGCCAGGCTAGGTGCTCACCAAACTATACAATTCCTTTTAAAATTTTAATGTAGAGTTTTAACAACACTGTCTGTTCCTATTCATCTTGTTCATGTCTATCTTGATGTTAGTTAGTGCTTCCAATATTCCTTAGTTTAAGCATGTCATTTTTCCTTCATCTGTATCACTGAGTAAGTGCTGAGATGGGGCCAAAGAAAGTTTTCCTGCTTCTTCTATTTCCTTAGTGAACTACAATTCTGTTCTCGTGTTTTTACTTCAAAACCAATTTCTCCCTCATTGCTTTCCCTCAATTCCTATGACACACTTAAGACTCCTTAGTTGTTTACCAGGACTGTAAGACTTAGAGTTAGAAGGGACTTTCCAGGATCATTTAGTCTTGCCCAACTCTCTCCTTTACAAGAAACAGGAAATCAGAAAAGTTCAGTTATTTTTTGCAGACCACAGGGCTGGGAGCAGAACTAAGAAATACTAAATATATGGTATTCTTTCCATTACAGTTTTTTATTTAAATTTTCATATGTTCATCAGCTCATTTCATCTACATGAAATAAATTATTTTTTATTCTGTGTTATTTAAAACATTGTGCAATTTTTGTTTTCAAAAATATTCTGGCTACCATACAAAGAGCACGTAATACTCTGTTTCTTCTACTTTGTAAGCTCATTCAGGGAGGAAGTAGATGGAAGTAGATCAATAGCCTGTCTCTACTCTGACAAACTGCCTGGCAAAATAAATAAAAAATTTGAAATTGCTGCAGGGATTGGGCAAAGGAACATTTTGGTTGCAACTTCCTAAGCCTCAGTAGAAAGAATAATTTTACCATTGTATCGAAGATATATATTGAATGTATCAATGACACAATGGATTTTTTTTTTTTTTTTTTTTGAGATTTGAGTCTTGCTCTGTCACCCAGGCTGAAGTGCAGTGGCAAGACTGAGTCTTGCTCTGTCACCCAGGCTGAAGTGCAGTGGCACAATCTTGGCTCAATGTAGCCTCCATGTCCAGGTTCAAGTGATTCTCCTGCCTCAGGCTCCCAAGCAGCTGAGATTACAGGTACCTGCCACCATGTCCAGGTAATTTTTGCATTTTTAGTAGAGACAGTGTTTTACCATGTTGACCAGGCTGGTCTCAAACTCCTAACCTAAAGTGATCCACCTACCTCGGCTTCCCAAAGTGCTGGGATTACAGGTGTGAGCAGCCACTCTTGGTCACAATGGATTCTTTTATATTATTTCTGGTTGATTTCTGGTCAACATGGCTTATGACTAAACCTAGATATGAAATCCACTGTGTTTTTAATAAATAACAATCATCATACATCTTTCCACCAGAATGTAGGATCTGCAAGAGTTAGTATTAGTTTTTCACCCTATGATTTCTGCCTGGCTTGAAGAAGGCTCTCAATAAGAATGTGTTGATGAACAAATGAGCAAAAAGTAAGTTTTTCAAAGGTAAAACTCACCCAAAAAACGAAAATGCAAAGATCTGAAATTTTAGTAACTCCTCAAAAAAAACGGAAGAGACATATTCCAGAGGGACACACTAAAGCTAACAAATGAGTCCTCATATTACAATTACAATATTCTTTTTCAACAAGTGCTTACTCCTTTTCTTTTTTGCCCTTTTCTCTGGAATCTCTCATCAGGTTACTCTTTGTTTCCTTAGGCTTGTTTTGCGTAAGAGACTTCTATAATAATTCTTCTGTTCATTTTTGTAGAAACACCAAGCAAATGTTCAAGAAATTCAAATCATGTTCACTATGATAAGATCATAAGGAGGCCACCAGCAGAATCAACAGAATTAGACTCTTATAAATTATTATTAGTACTACTTCATGACCCAAACTCAGCAACAGTCAAGAATTCACTATATTCCTCTTTGTCGTACAGCTGTTCTCATAACTCGTATCAAAATATCAACTCTCACATTCATCAAAACATCAATTTCTAGCAATACTATATTAACTAAAAACATTCTCTTTACTAGTGTTTTTATTAAAGATTATCTTTACACTGTTCCTCTAAAAAAAAGTTAAAAGTCATAAAAAAAAGAATAAAAAAAGAATGTTAATTCAAAAGTTGAGGATGAAGAAATCTGTTCATCTAATCCCTTTTTCTAATGTTTTTAATATGTTTACAATTTATTTAATTCACTTCAAATGTCTGTGCCAAGTTGAAAGTTACTGAATTAGAACTGCATCAAACCCAAACCATTTATATTCTTTCTCTACTTGTTAAACATTCATGTTAAAACATTTTAAAATTATTTTACTTACCAAGTCAAAACTACAATTTTTGGATGTATCACCAATCATTTGGTTTATATTACATAAATATAATGTACTAGCTTACATAAACCCACCAAATAGTTTACTTTTAAATTTACAAAAGCAGAAAATCTAATTCACAACTGTAAGAAAACAATGGATTTAACAGTAAACTGATTAACTTACTGAAAAAATCTTTAAAGACGTTTAACCAATCCATTTGGAATAAAAATTCCGTGTTCTCTTTTGTCAGTTTGTTAGACACAGCTCAGGATAATTCTCAGTGAGCTTCCTGGTCTGTTCTGCAACACTGAAACTTCCCACACCCAATCCATGTGACCTGGCCCACACCCAGGCAATAGAAAGTTTTTCTGAGGCTTCTCTCTTTCCAAAACTTTTTTTCCTCTAAATTATAACACAGCCTGTATAACAAGTAAATAATGATGGCCAAAAATATGACCTTATTATTTAGACTTATTTTGGAAGAAGGTTTAAAGCATATACACTTTTTAGTACTAAAATATATTCACACATTAATCCTTTGGTTTTCTTCTTTTCCTTCTCAACTTTCAAACAATGTCTCCACCGCACAACCATTGTGAAACAAATCCATTAATTACACTGGACATTTAACTTACCAAACGGGTGCAGAAATTACAAGAAAAGGAAAAGGATATTAATGCAAACGTTGGACTTATATCTCTTTACAGGCTAACTACAGATCACTAACTCAAAACAATGTTTCCAAGCACCTTAGAAGATTGGTAGCAATAACTGTAATATAGTAATAAAGTTAACAGAGATTTCCTAAGACTTAAATAGATAAAAACGTTGATAAAACTGTCTCAGTAACATCAGAATGTAGTATAGAAGGCATCCCTGGAGTATTAGGAAATAATAAAAATTATATCTAAATGGGCTTTTAGATTTATATATGTAATATCTAATACTGGGATATTTCCCCCCTTTACTCTATGATATTACTTTTTTCACTATATTTTGTTAATTACTGTCACATTCACTCTAGTCCCAAGATATCAGTGTCCTTTTAAAATGGAACAAAAAAGTCTACCTGAGTATATTCTAGTACCCTGTGCACTTATCACTATGAGGCATACTTTCTTGAGAGAAATTACCTTAATTTCCCACAATATCTCTAATCAACATGCTTTAAATAAATGTCCAGTATTTACAAAACCAGAAGTATTCCTGGTTTTAACCCTGGTCTTTTCTGCTACTGAAGGAAAATCTCTGATTTGTCTTCCACTGAAAAACTAAAAATAATGGTCTTAATGGCAAAACCTGAAAAGTACTAAAAAAGTTACCTCAGCAGTTAAATATGACCATGACTATATCTACTTAATTACCTTTAGAACACTGGCAATATTTTTTTATTTCAGAAACTGATAATCCATTACTTTATATCTTACTCCAAATTGTACTATATTTTAGTTTTTGTAGTTTTACAATGGTTAAAAACTTTAAATATTTGTCTTTTATTGATGATAATTAGAAGAACATTCTAGAATAACAATAATGTTGAATAAAAATGAAAACTAAGCTGGGCATGGTAGTGAGCATCTGTAGTCCCAGTTACTCAGGAGGCTGAGGTGGGAGGGTTGCTTGAGCCCAGGGGTTCAAGTTTGGCCTGGACAACAGAGCAAGACTCCATCTCTACAAACACCATAAAAAATAAATAAACAAAAACTAATGTAAAGTAGTGAGTCAATAGTATTTCGTATTTGTCAATCATGCTATATTGCTCCCAAACTGTCTTTGCAAGGAGAAATTGTACTTTCCTTCTACATACAAACAAACAACCATTACGCAAATAGCATGTTTGTCTGAACACCAAAAATGAAATTCTGTCCCTCCCAATTCCTTCCTGTCAGCTATGGAGAGTTTAATTTTTTTTTCTTTTTTAAAGAGAAGAGGCCATTCCTCACCCATGCATATTTCCTTCCTATTAGCTTAGCCAAGTCCAATGTAGCGCCAAGTGGGCTCTACTGTCTCAGGCCCTAATGGAGGGCTGGTAAAAAACAAAAACTTTACTCACGCCTGTAATCCCAGCACTTTGGGAGGCCGAGGTGGGTGGATCACGAGGTCAAGAGATCAAGACCATCCTGGTCAACATGGTGAAACCCCGTCTCTACTAAAAAATACAAAAAAATTAGCCGGGCATGGTGGTGTGTGTCTGTAATCCCAGCTACTCAGGAGGCTGAGGCAGGAGGAGAATTGTCTGAACCCAGGAGGCGGAGGTTGCGGTGAGCCAAGATCGCACCATTGCACTCCAGCCTGGGTAACAAGAGAGAAACTCCGTCTCAAAAAAAAAAAACAAAAACTTTATAGTTAGAGAAATAAAGAAAGGGAAAAAGAGAAACAAAATATAAAAGAACTCTGTAGGTGCTAATGTACAGTAATGATCCACAGTTCTCTTATCAAACAGAAAAATAAAATGGTGGGTTTTAAGTGAAGTTCAAAACATAAGGTCATTAGATGTTAAAATTCATTATGTGCCATGTAAATAAGTTGCCTTGGTGCCAAAGAGGCAGTTCTGTCTATAAGTCTAAACTCCAACAATCATTCATAGTTCAAAGAGCCCCTGCTAGAAGATCAGAGTTAGTTCTACTTATTAGCACCACTTTGGCTTGACTTTGAGTATGGGCCTAGATTTACAGAAACTGCATGTTAACACTTATAACCTTCATTTGCCTTGAATAATTGCTATGAGTCAAACTTACCTAGCCCTTGCTTTTTCAAGTCAATTATGCACACTGCTGCCAGAATTATGTACAAAGAACTAAGTTCCAGGATTCATTTAAAACAAAGCAGTTTGTTTTTTTTTTTTCAAATAAGAAATATCTTGGCCGGGCACGGTGGCTCATGCCTGTAATCCTAGCACTTTGGGAGGCCAAGGCAGGTGGATCACAAGGTCAGGAGTTCAAGACCAGCCTGGCCAAGATGGTGAAACACCATCTCTATTAAAAACTACAAAAAAATTAGCGGGATGCAGTGGCACATGCTTGTAATCCCAGCTATTCAGGAGGCTGAGGCAGAATTGCCTGAACCCAGGAGATAAAGGTTGCAGTAAGCTGAGATCATGCCACTGCACTCCAGGCTGGGTGACAGAGCAAGACTCTGTCTCAAAAAAAGAAAAAAAAGAAACAGAAATATCTTACCTAGGGTATCTTTTAGGTTTTTCACAATAGATGCTTTCCGAGCACTATTTTTCCTTTCCACATAGTTAGAAGGCACAAAACCTGTTTTATTCATGGAATTTCGAACTCGCCACCAGGACTTAGAATCATCCAGAAGCCATAATCTCTCATTCTTCTTGATGTCCAATTCTTGTTCTTGTTGAGCCACATAATCAAATTTGGCTACTACCACCACTTCTTCTGCCATCTTTCAGCAGCTTCAGCACTGTAAACACATGGAAAATATTTTTATGTAAGGTTGAAGTAGTATTAGTCCACATGCTTTTCAAAAGAGACACACCTAAAAATCTAAAGACATAAAGATTAAAAGTAAAAACTATAGAAAAAAAAATACATGAGGCAAATACTAATTTAAAGAGATTGGTGTGGCCAGGCGCAGTGGCTCATACCTGTAATCCGACACTTTGGGAGGTCAAGGCAGGCAGATCACTTGAGGTCAGGAGTGCGAGACCAGCCTAGCCAACATGGTATAATCCCATCTGTACTAAAACACAAAACATAGCTGGGCATGGTGGTGCACACCTATAGTCCCAGCTACTCAGAAGGCTGAGGAATCACTTGTACCCGGGAGGCAGAGGTTGCAGTGAGCCTAGATCGCACCACTGCACTCCAGCCTGGGCAACAGAGGGAGACTGTCTCTATCAACCAACCAATCAGTCAGTCAATAAAGACACCAGTGTTGCTATATTAATATCAAACAAACTTTTAAGAGCAAAAACCATTACTAGCAATAAAGGCGACTATCCAATGAAAAAGATTCTACTCAATATATATAATATCTAAACTTATATGTACCTAACTAGATAGTTCCAAAATATGTTGATAAAACTACAAGGAGAAATTGACAAACTCATTACCACAGAAGACAATTTTTAACATATTATCACAATAATAAAACAACCAAAGAAATAAAAACACTGGGCACAGTGGCTCACGCCTGTAATCCCAGCACTTTGGGAGGCCGAGGTGGATGGATCACCTGAGGACAGGAGTTTGAGTCCTGCCTGGCCAACATGGTGAAACCCGTCTCTACTAAAAATACAAAAATCAGCCACGTGTGGTGGCAGGTGACTATAATCCCAGCTACTCGGGAGGCTGAGGCAAGAGAATCTTGAACCTGGCAGGTGGAGACTGCAGTGAGCTAAGATTGTGCCACTGCACTCCAGCCTGGGTGAACACAGCCACACTTGGTCTCAAAAAAAATAAAAGAAAAACATTATTAAGGGTAGAGAAGAAATGATTTCACAACCAGTAAGTCTGATTTAATAGAGATACACAGTGTATTGCTTCCAAACAGAATACAAATGAAACACATAAAAAAAATTAATCAAATGCCAGGACATAAACAATGTCTCAACATTCAAGTAACTGGTATCCTATAACCATATTCTCTAACAACCATAACAAAAAGGTAACTTTTTAAATACCAAATGTGTTTGAAAACTTAAAACTGATGAGTCTAAGAAGAAATCATACAGAATTTTGAAAATACTCAGAAGTAAATGATACTTTTAAAAAACTATACATCTAACCATGGGGAATGCATCAAGAGGAGTATATATAGAAAGATTTTTAGTTTTAAATAGTAACATTAGCAAATAAAAAGAGCTAAAAATAAATTAATGAACTGAGTATCTTAAACAGTTACAAAAACTGAAGAAACATTATTAGAAAACCAAATTGAACTAGAAAACAAGCAAAAAAACATAAAGAGATATTCACTGAAGATTTACAGATGGAAATCAAACACATGAAAAGTTATTCATCATCATTAGCTATTAAGAAAATGGAAATTAAAACCATATTGAGATGTCACTACACACACTTGTCAGCATAGCTAAGAGTGGTAATATCAAAGGATGACAAGGGTAAATTGAAACTAGATCGCTCATGCACTGCTGATGAGAATGTCAAATCGTACAGTTACTCTGTAAAATCGTCTTGATAGTTTCTTGTAAAACTAAACATGCAACTATCATATAACTCAGCAACTGCACTCCTGGGTACTTATCCCAGATAAGTGAAGATTTATATTCATATTTTACATGAATGTTAGCAGCAATTTTATTTCTAACAGTCAAAAACCGGAAACTACTCAGACATCCTTCAGTAGGCAAATAATTAAACAAACTGGTATGCCCATACCAAAAAGGAACAACTGATATACAAAACAACCTGGATGACTCTCCTGGGAATTATGCTCAGTGAAGAAAAGCCAATCCCAAAGGTTAACTATATGACTCCATTTATATAACACTCTTGAAATGACAATACAAAGTTTAATTAAAATAAAAACTGAAAGAGAAAACACAAATAGTCAAAAAGTATTCAAAAAATCTTGAATATCTCTGTAATTAAAGAAATGAACTAAAACTGAAATATACTTTACCTATCAGGGTGACAAAAATATCACCAATATTATCTAGTGCTCCCCAGAATATACAAAAATAGCATTCTACTACATTACTGGTATAATAACTGAAAATTTATATAATGCCTTTTAAGTTTTTAAATTATGGGACATTTCAACATAAATAGAAGTAGAGAATAGTATAATGAATCCTATATCTATCACCCAACTTTATCAATATTATGCCTTGTGGTTCACCTATCCCCCTAATTTTTGATGGGGGAACTGAAATCCTATGATTTCATAAAAGTACTAACAGATTGAAAATCCATACTCCTCAAAAATTAACAAATCAAGGGCTCTTGACCTTTTTCCCTTTTTAACCCATTTATGCCAGAGGCTACAATTATTTGTGTGTGAAAAATCAGACCTTGGTGATGACCTTAAGCAGCAGGATATAAATAACTCCCACAAGCATAGCATTCCAATAATGCAACACCAGGCATAAATGGGGTAAGCCATGGGCTTCTCCTCCTGCCTTCTGGCAGTGTGGTGAAACATAGAAATTCTACTCAAAATAATGTTTTTGATGCATAAAAATATATAAGATTGTAAATAAGTCAATTATATTAAAATTCAATTATCAATATATTTTCAAAAGCTCCTTTTGAAAAGGTGTTTATTAAGTTTAAGAACTCCTGCAACACTTATTTCATCTAATGCTAATATTCAATTTTTGCTGAGTGTATTTAAAAAAAAAAATTCTTACAGGTGGTTTGAACTGGGATCCAAACTAAGTCGATATATTGCACTTAAGCTAATATGCTTTAAGTCTCTGACACCATTCTCTTTCCCCACTCTATGTCATTTATTTATTTGTTTAAGAAGTTGGCTTCATTTGTCCTGTAGCATTTCCCACATCGTGAATTTGGCTAATGTGTATTTTCGTGGTGTTCCACTATCACCACTATCTCCTATAAACTGGTAATTATTTCTAGAGGCTTTACTTTTTCTAGGTTGTTTTGTCATTGTTGCAAGAATACTTCATAAATATTCTTATGTACTTCTTATTGCCATTTATTAGGAGGCACATTATGTCTGCCTGAACCATTTTCTGTGATGTTAAGACTGAATGGTAGATCTGTAGCATTATAAAGTTTTATCCATTATAAAGTTCCATTATAAAGTATATGATTTATCCATTAAAAAGCTCCCCCCATCAAATCTCTACCCAATGGTTTTATCTGCCACTGATGATCACTGCCTAGATAAACTATTTCCAAAATGATGATTTGCTAGCGCAGCTTTTAAAAACTATGATCATTCTTGAAGGAAAATTTTGCCTAATTATTCCATTACTCTAAGACATAAAACCTTATAGAAACGGTAGAATATATACTTCTGTGTGGTTATGACACCAATTGGATGAAGATTTAGGTTCACTTGTTTCCATTTTTTGAAGATCACTTTATTTTCTCTTTTTAAAATGTAATTGTTTCATAATTATGTAAAACATTTGGATGGTTCTAAAAGCTAAACTATCAGGCAAGGTACATTTAGAGAGGTCTTCTTCCATATATTCTCTTTTCTCTCCCCTCCCCCACCCACCCCATTGGATAGCCATTTATTTGTTTTGGTTTATGTTTCTATTTTTTTTTTAATATTTTAAGGAAAGTATTCAAGAAAAATATAAAAGAAAATTGAAAAGTCTAATTTTCATCTACCCCCACAACAAAACATACTCACACACATGCATGCGTGCACACATACACACGCAGGGATATACTATATTGTGTTAATCTTTTTCAGTTTAATAATATATCCTTAAGATCATTCCACAGCAGCATATGAGATTTCCTTTACTAATATATCTACTACATCTAACAATTGCATAGTTCTTCATCTTTATAGAAGTAGCACTTCCTTCAACTGGACCTGATGGGTCAATGGGTTGTTTCTAATTTTCTGGGATAAATAGTGCTGCAATGAACAGCCTCATATACATGTCATTTTGATTTTCTGTTAGTGTACCTTTGGGTTAGAATCATAGAAGAATGCTGAGTTACAACTAAGGTTTGTATAATTTTGTGAGATATTGCTAAATGCTGTATTCATAACTATTTCCTAAAATTCCTAATATATCAGTGATTATTTCCTCATAGCCTTGCCAACAAAGAGTGCTGTCAATCTTTTGCATTTTTGCCAATCTAACAGGGGAGAAATAGTATTTCAGAGTTTTTATTTGTATTTCTCTTATTACAGTGATATGTTTTACCATACTTAAGGGACATTTACATTAGTTTTTCTGTGTAAACTACTTGTTCATATCTTTTGCCCATATCCTAAAGGATGACTCCAGCTCCATTAAGTTCTTACCTGAAAAGGTTCCACACTGCCAGAATTTACTATTTGTTCCAGCCAAAACCTGGTGATAGGCAGTTGGTCCCCTGAACTCCCACTTAGAGCAGTTAACTTAGAAAGCTTGAAATTATAAATCCTTTCTTTGCCCCTTTGCAATATAAATCTCCTACCTTGAGAACTATCTCTTTGAAATACAAACAATCAAGAAGGTAACTTTCACTTTTGTTCCTAGTCCCTGGTGACAGCGTAAGGGCCAAACACTGCTAGGCCTAATTTGCATCACTGCCTCCTGTCATAAATATAAGTTTGTTTCTCTTCCAGATAAATGCCAATTAACAAACCCAGATGGCCTACTCACATGGACCACCTTCCCACCCTTAAAAATCACTCAGTGTCTTTCCCTTACCACACTCAACCTTCAAAAAGTCTCTTCCCCTTTTGTTCTGGCAAAGTGAGTTGAGTTCATACTGACTCTCTTTCCTACTGCAATAGTTAACTGAATAAAATCTATCCTTAACATTTTAACTAGTGTCCAGTTTATCTTCAACATCTATAATTCTAGTTATGGACCAACATAAATACTGGGCTTCCCCAAATTGGACATGCATGAAATATCCAAAGAAGCATTACAAAGGAACTAAGAAATGAAGTACAATATAAACACCTCTCAAGCCCCACACATCCCTTCATAAAGCAAACAGATGCAAACACCACAGCAAAGGTTTAGAAAATGACACTGATATTGGAACTACTGCCTATAGTTCCTCTGCTTCCTAGCTCCTATGTCTTAATTTTTCTTGCTTTACCCTTCATTTAGCTAGAGCATGTCCTCTAGTTGTTTCCTGAGTTAAGAATATATTGGAATTAAATTTTTTTAGAATACTTATCTACAAGTGATTTTGTTCTCTAATACATGACTGGTAGTTTGGCTATATACAGGGGAGTTATTGTTTAATGGGTACAGAGTTTAAGTTTTGCAAGATGAAGATTATTCTGGAAATAGATGGTTGTACAACAATGTGAATGTACTTAATGCCAGTATTTCTAGCCAGATGAACCAGGAAAAAGAATCATAATGAATTAGGGTCTATCCTAATGATCTCATTTTACCTCAGTTACCTCTTTAAAGACACTATACTGAAATATAGTCACATTATGAAATACTGGAAGTTAGGATTTCTATGTGTGAATTTTTGAAGGGAAAAAATTCAGTTCATAACATTTGTTTTTACCAAGATTTTTAATTTAAAAATATGATTACAATCAACTATAAGGCCATTTATGTTTAACTGCCATACAGTGCAATAAGAATGAGATCAATTAATGTATTTACATGTTTGTTGTGTTAATTATGACATTAAATTCTTCATTATGTTACATGTTTTCATAATTGGTGGTTTATATCTAATTGCTCATAATTTAGCAAGATTATTTATTGCTCTTTTGTAGTCACATAATGGCTTCTTTCTTTAGATAAAATGTAATATTCTTTAGATTATAGGGTAATGTTGCTGATCTTGGATCAGTTTATTGTAGTTCAGAGGTATAATATTTTGTAATGCCTGACAAAATGATCATATAGAGACTAATGTCTTATATATCTAAGACATTAATAAGTTTGTTGAAGAAATAAAATTATAGTTGAGGTTTTTTTAAGAGCAAACTTTTTGCTTGATGTATCTTTCTTTATTCTCATTCCTTGGCTCTGTCTCCTGGTCTCTACTAACTACTCAATAAACATTTCAATAAACATTTGTTGAGTGAATAAGTAAATGAATTATGCTATGCACAGCACATTTGCCTTTGTCATTATTTTGTGCCATGTCCTATTAGGGATGATTTCAAAGTGGTATTTCCAAAAGTGGACAAAATTAGATGGAATTTTATTTGACTTATACTGTTTTAGAAAAAAAAAAAACAAACTTAATTTGTAAGTAGCCTTTATTTCTGACTAGCCTGTAATTTTTTTTTTCCCCAGTGGAGGGATCTGTTTCATTAGTTGTTTCATTAGTGAGAGTATTTACCAATTAAAATTACTTAATGAGATACTAGGGTTTAAAAAAACTGAAAAGAATAAAACTATGAATTGCCTTGTCTTTTTGCATTACTTACAGCATATCCCACTTAGTTATTTGGGAACTTTTTCCCCCTTCACTGTTTACTGAAAGATCGGTACCCCAACCAAACTTCCGGACTTAGTCACTTAGGTATTGTTACTTAGCTGATTCTTATCTGCAGCAGGAAATTGTCAAGTTATGTGTTAAAGTACAGCAGAATCTAAAACTGCACAAAAGATTTCCCTTTAGAATTTATTGCTAGCTGGTTTCTTACATTTTCCTTAGAGCATAACTACTGACTTGCCAAAAAGGGTCATTTTTATCATGACCTATATACCCAGCAAACAGTAGCCTTCCTCAGAGTTTACAAATCATACACAATATGACTGATTAAATGATCTGACAAGCTTGGTGCCATTAATGTATAGCTATACCTATAAAATTCATAAAAGTAGGTTGGGAAAGAATGTGTTTTCAAGTGTTTCGTCTAGCATTATTCATGTATTTATATCAGCAGTTCTCTAAGAAAAGGTTACCAAAGAGAATCTTTTAAGGGGTCTATGGAGCCAAAATTATTTTCATAATACTAGGATGTTAATTTCCTTTTTCACTGGAGATTCCAGAGGCTACATGAAATTCAATTACAATGTCAGTATTTGTAAGATCTGAAAAACTGTCAATATATATTGAGGAATGATACATCATAGATGGATAAAAATAGATCTGTATGTTTTTTGCTCTATTTATTTTACATACAGTAAGATTTACACTGTTTGGTGTGAATAAAATTTGACAAATATTTAAGAGTTATGTAATCACTGCCACAATCTAAATAAGAACAGTCCTATCACTCCTTCTCAAGGAAAAAAAAAGATCGCTTCATGCTTTGTACTCAAACCCATCCCCAACCATCAGTATGTGACAACTACGGATCTGTTTTCTGTCCCTATGTAGTTTTATCTTTTCAAGAATGTAATATGTAGCCATTGAGTCTGGCTTTTTCAGTTAACATAATGCATTTGTTTCACTTGTATTGTTGTATAAATTTGTAGTTCATTCCTTTTTAAGTGCCGAGTAAGTCTACTGTATGTATCAACCATCATTTATTTAATAAGAACTTTATGAATTTCAAGAAAAATTAAGTTAAACAAGAAATTTAATCATAGGAGGTGAGCCAGTTATAAACAATATTCACATGGTTACATGGTCATTAATGAAAACACTGCACATATATCATTTTATCAATACAATGAGGCCAAGAGAGGTTACATGAATGAATATAGTTGGCCCTCAGTATTTAAGGTAGAAACGTTCAATCTTTTGGTTTTCCTGGGCCACACTGGAAGAATTTTCTTGGGCCACACATAAAATACACTAAACTAACAAAAGCTGATGAGCTTACAATAATCACCAAAAAAACTCATCATGTTTTAAGAACATTTATGAATTTGTGTTGGGCTGCATTCAAAGCCATCCTGGGCTGTATGCAGCCCAGGCTGGACAAGCTTAATCTAAGGGGGATCAGTTCCAGTTTCCTCCTCCCCAATACCAAAATCCAGAGATGCTTAAGTCTCTTATATGAAAATGGCCTAGTACTTGCACATAACCTAAGTACAACCTTCTGTATTTGTTAAGCCATCTCTATATTATTTATAATACCTAATATAAAATGTGAAGCTGTTTCACTATATTAGGTTTTTGTTTGTATATTTTAATTACTGTATTTTTATTGTTTTTTTTTCCAGAATATTTTTGACCTGTGGTTGGTTGAATCTGTGGATGCAGAACCCATAGATATGGAGGGCAGACTATAACTTCATTTATCTTAATAGAAATGAACTAAGAAATAATATGTACATATTATTTAGATATGTATCTATAAAGAATATTAGAAGAGGCTGGGCGAGGTGGCTCACACCTGTAATCCCAGAACTTTGGGAGGCCAAGGAGGGCAGACCACAAAGTCAAGAGATTGAGACCATCCTGGCCAACATGGTGAAACCCCGTCTCTACTAAAAAAATCAAGGCTGGAGGCATCACACTGCCAGACTTCAAAGTATACTACAAGGCTACATGTAGTACAGCATGTAGCAAAACAGCATGGTACTGGTACCAAAACAGAGACATAGACCAATGGAACAGAACAGAGACCCCAGAAGAAACACCACACATCTACAACCATCGGATCTTTGACAAACCCAGCAAAAACAAGCAATGGGAAAAGGACTTCATGTTTAATAAATGGTGTTGGGCACGAATGTTCATTGCAGCACAGTTTACAATAGCAAAGTCCTGGAACCAACCCAAATGCCCATCGATGATAGACTGGACAGGAAAAATGTGGCACATATACACCATGGAATATTATGCAGCCATAAAAAACGAGGAGTTCGCGTCCTTTGTAGCGACATGGATGAACCAGGAAACCATCATTCTCAGCAAACTGACACAAGAACACAAAATCAAACACCACATGTTCTCACTCATAGGCGGGTGTTGAACAAGGAGAACACATGGACATAGAGAGGGGAGCACTATACACGGGGGTCTGTTGGAGGGGAGTGGGGGGATGGGGTGGGTGGGGAGTTGGGGAGGGATAGCATGGGGAGAAATGCCAGATATAGGTGAAGGGGAGGGAGGCAGCAAATCACACTGCCACGTATGCACCTATGCAACAACCTTGCAGGTTTTTCACATGTACCCCAAAACCTAAAATGCAATTAAAAAAAATAAAAATAAAAAATAAATGGTGTTGGGAAAACTGGCTAGCAACGTGTAGAAAGCAGAAACTGGACCCCTACCTGTCACCTTACACTAAAATTAACTCCAGATCAATCAAAGATTTAAACATAAAACCTAACACCATAAAAACACTAGAAGAAAATGTAGGCAAAACTATCCAGGACATAGGCATAGGCAAGGACTTCATGACTAAAACACCAAAATAAAAGCCAGGATAGACAAATGGGATCTAATTAAACTCCAGAGCTTCTGTACAGCAAAAGAAACCATCATTAGAGTGAATCGGCAACCAACAGAATGGGAAAAATTTTTGCAATCTACCCATCTGACAAAGGGCTAATATCCAGAATCTACAAAGAACTAAAACAGATATACAAGAAAAAAACAAACAACCCCATTCAAAAGTGGGCAAAGGATATGAACAGACACTTTTCAAAGGAGGGCATATACGAGGCCAACAAACATATGAAAAAATGCTCATCATCACTGATCATTAGAGAAATGCAAATCAAAACCACACTGAGATACCATCTCACACCAGTTAGAATGTTGATCATTAAAAAATCTGGAGACAACAGATGCTGGAGAGGATGTGGAGAAACACGAACACTCTTACACAGTTGGTGGGAGTGTAAATTAGTTCAACCATTGTGGAAGACAGTGTGGCGATTTCTGAAGGATCTAGAAATAGAAATTCCATTTGACTCAGCAATCCCATTATTGGTTATATACCCAAAGAACTATAAATCGTTCTACTATAAAGACACATGAACACGTATATTCACTGCAGCCCTGTGTACAATAGCAAAGACCTGGAACCAACCCAAATGCCTATCAATGATAGACTGGACAAAGAAAATGTGGTACGTATACACCATAGACTACTACGCAGCCATAAAAAACGATGAGTTCGTGTCCTTTGTAGGGACTTGGATGAATCTGGAAACCATCATTCTCAGCAAACTGACCCAAGAACAGAAAGCCAAGCACCATATGTTCTCACTCATAGGTGGGTGTTGAACAACGAGAACACATGGACTCAGGGAGAGGAGCATCACATACAGGGGACAGTTGGGGGTGGTAGGGGACAGACGACGGGAGGTGGAGAGGAAGGGGAGGGTGAGGAGGGATAACATGGGGAGAAATGCCAGATATAATATGTACCTAAAGTAAAATAAATTAAAAAAAAAAAGAAATGTGTAAAGTGAAAGCATCCAGAAAAAAAAAAAACTATATATATACAAAAATTAGCTGGGCATGGTGGCATGTGCCTGTAGTCCCAGCTACTGGGGAGGCTGAGGCAGAAGAATTGCTTGAACCTGGGAGGCGGAGGTTGCAGTGAGACGAGATTGCTCCACTGTACTCCAGCCTGGCGCCTGGCGACAAAGCAGGACTCTGTCTCAAAAAAAAAAAAAAAAAAAAAAAAAGATTAGAAGAAACAGCTTTAAAAATTGAAAGTGATTATCCCTTGAGGCAAAGAGGAGGATAAACAAGTGGGAGAATAAAGAAATGCTATTTTTGTTATAGGTCTGTGGCATTATTTGGGACTTTATGTTCATATACTACACTTTGATAATTTAAAAAAACAATAATGTAGAAAATCTCAAAGACTCCTTAAAAATCAAAATTAAGTCAATGAAAACTAAGTTACTCTTAAACTACACCAGCATCCATTCTCTCTTCTTTTTGTAACAATATCTCAACTTCCTTCTGATTATTCTCCCTAACCCCACCCCCCAATTCTATTTCTACATTATTCAGGTAGAGTTCCATCAACTCAGGAGTAGAATATGCAGCTCACACATTATCAATCAGAATGTTAAATTCCCTTAGTTCTTGTGACTAATTCAAGAATGAACTTAAAACCCAAGTTGTTCACTCAGAAAGACTCCTGGGATCTCTGTAGGAGCTACTGGAAAGACACTCCCTTTTCCCAACAGCCTTAACTTGAGAGAATGCAAACTTTAGAGTTTCTGTCACCATGTAGAAACTGACAATGAAGCTGAGAGGTAAACAGAGATTAAATTCCATTTTTTGGAATTTAATTTAATTTACATTCTCAATCTAGATGCTATACGTGGATTTTTCATTATGTAAACCAAAAATTGCCTGCCTGCTAAAACAAAACAATAAGGAAAACATACAAGATAATAGGCACCTGGACTAAAGATTATCAAATTTAAAAGAGAAAGAAAAAAAAACTCTATATGAAAGATTCCAGATGAAGAAATATGAACAAAAGGATAAAAAAACCTGAGGGAGAATTAAGGAAATCCTAATAAGCAATAACAGACATTCCCAATTTTACAACACATGTCTTCATTTTGGATTGGACTTAATGAAAGCCAAGAATGAACGCTATATGGAGCTTATAAACAACCAAACTACTGATTTTACCATATTTACCAGTTATTTTTGAGGTCCTACTACTATGTGCCACGCACACTATAAGCTATCTAGCTTACAAAGCTAAATTGGGTACAATGTCTATCCTGGAAAAGCTTTTAGGCTTGTGGGAAAAGTTCTTCTGTATTCCTTGTTAATATTATTTTATCTGTAATGCTGACTGACTTTAAACTTATTCTGATTAAATCAGCATCACAAACTATCCCAACTGTACATGTAAATTAGGTCCAATGTACAACTAGCTACCTGTTTATACATTTAGCCAAACTCTGGCTGTATCAATAAAACCACCCATTTTTTCACTTTATAAACTCTTGGCTCCCAGAATCCTCCACATGAACAATTTATTTTTAAATGTAACATAAAAACAAACAAGCTGCCTTGAACTCTAAAGGTGTAAAGAACAAAAAGAATAATGATCCTGAGGGCAGGCCAGGTGTCAGGTATAAAACAGAACAGATCCAGAGAAGCAGCATAAGAAATTTATACCCACTGGTTGTAAGACAGGGGCTATGGATTCTGGTTTTATTCTCCTCACAAAGGATGATGCCAAGAAGGGAATCACTAATATTTGGGGAGAGCTTACTCATATATGTGCCCTCCATTGTGAAGGTTCTGAGAATTATCTTCCTGAGACACGGAAGCAGAGATTTTATTCAACCTAAACCACCTCTAACTCCTAAGTGCTAGGGGAAAGAACTGTTATAAATAAAGAAACATGTCCTTTACCTAAGGAAAGAGAACTGACCTAGGTAACTCGACCCTCAAAAATAAAATGGGAGTCAGAAACTAGAGACCAGAGGCATGACAGGAAAAGTGTAAGATATAAGCTATCCCTTATTTCCCTGTTAACAATTATCTCTAAATTGCTTCCATTCTATGTAAATTTGTTTACATAGGCTGTAAAGCAGAGGAAAATTGTCTAGATTTTCTAATTTTTCAACCAAGTTAAAGAAAATCCCCCAAAGAATTGTGAAGGTTAAAACAACTTTAAAGACACAAAGCAAAATATAGTCTCTGAGATGTGATTCAAGAAAAAATGAAAATAGGAACCAAGCCAGGCCTGAGGCCTGAGAAAGATCTATGAGGCTTAACACAGATAGGGATGTCCAATCTTTTACGTTCCCTGGATCACACTGGAAGAATTATTGTCTTGGGCCATACATAAAATACCTTAATGATAGCTGATGAACAACAACAACAAAAAAGCTCATAATGTTTTAAGATAGTTTACGAATTTGTGTTGAGCCACATTCAAAGCCATCCTGGGCCACATGCAGCCCACAGATTCGACGAGTTTGACATCGAACATGCCACATTGTTCTCCCAGAACCTGAAGCAATGCTCTACAAGTGTCTGCAAACTGCTGATTATTGCACACACAAGGGACTAAGTCTTAAGGGAAAATTCTTCTTCAATAACACCCCATCTACCTCTTTCAGACTATCCCTAAACGTCTCAGTATTATTTGACATTTTATGCTATGTTTACATATTATATACGAATACATTTGACAAGCTGCAAATGTACAGGGTCTGCACATGAGAGTGTCTCCTCCATTTTTCACCTTAGGCAACTTGCTTATCTTACCCTAGTTCTCAGCCCTGTTTGGCTGCCCTTATAAGCAAAATATGTTTATAACATATTCAATTTCCTTTCTAGCTATATACACGGGTTCTAACCACTGCTCTGCCATTAGTTATGACTCAGGGCCTGACATACCAACCTCCCAGAAACTCCATTTCCTTATCTACAAAATAAGGGAATTGAACTGGATAATATTAAAAAGCCTCTTTTATTGAGTGTCAAAATCACAATTTCAATTTTTTGAACAAACTCAGTTTTGTTTTCTAAGTTTTTCATTACATTAATCCTTCATTATTCTGATCCTTACCCTTCTAATCTACCATATTTCAGTGTCACTCCAAGTTATACATATTTCCAAAAGAATACACACAAACACACACAAAGGACACTGACTATAATTTCCCCATGCTTTATATTATTAGTAAGGTTTAGATTGTGTCATCTCATCTAGTAAACATATTATTCTGACATACATAAAACCTGTGGTAACCTGAAATATCAGACATATTTAATTTATGATTAATCATAGCATTTGACTATTTTTCATATTAATTGCTGCATTTAATTCCAATTCCTACTCATGCCCTCCATGTGCTTATGTCATTTTTATCAGAAAATGGTTTTAGGACTTTGCCACTTAGCCCTTGATATGGTTTGGATTTGTGTCCCCACCCAAATCTCATATCAAATTGTAATCTCCAGGTGACTGGAGGTGACTAGGACGTGGCTGGATCATGGGGCAGATTTCCCCTCTTGTTGCTCTGTGACAGTGAGTTCTCATGAGACCTCTTTGTTTAAAAGCGTTTGGCTAGGCCGGGCTCAATAGCTCACGCCTGTAATCCCAGCAGTTTGGAGGCCGAGGTGGCAGATCACCTGAGGTCTGAAGTTTGAGACCAGCCTGGCCAACACAGTGAAACCCCATCTCTACTAAAAGCACAGAAGTAAGCTGGGCGTGGTGGTGCATGCCTGTAATCCCAGTTACTCGAGAGGCTGAGGCAGGAGAACTGCTTGAACCTGGGAGCCGAGATCACACCAATGCACTCCAGCCTGGATGACAGAGTGAGACTCCACCTCAAAAAAACAAAAAAGCTAGTGAAGGTGTCCACATCACCCCCAGACCCTGGAGCGCCTCCTCTCCACCCCCACGACTTCCCAGGTCACTCACTCTGCCTGCCCACCCAGATCTGAGAGAGACCGAAAACACACCCCCAACTCAGGCAGCCAGGCCGAAACTGTCAAGAGGAGAAAAGTGTTTGAAGTCCACCTGAAGCCTTGCTCTCAGTTCATCACCCAGCCCTTCCCAGCACGCATGGAGACTCCAGAATATCTAGGCATCCACTCCAGCCAGTGCACAGGTGTGGCTACAAGTCCTCTCCTTGTAAGCTGACACCACAGACAGACTCTTACCAGAACATTTTGGCATAAAGAAATTGGGTAGTCCAGGGGATTCCACCAAGATGGCCAAATAGGAACAGCTCCAGAGCGCAGCTCCCAGCGAGAGAGATGCAGGAGGCAAGCGATCCCCGCATTTCCAACCGAGGTACCAGGTTCATTTCAATGGGACTGCTTGGACAGTGAGTGTAGCTCAAGGAGGGCAAACCGCTGCAGGGCAGGGCGCTGCCTCACCCGGGAAGTACAACTGACCGGAGGATCAGGGATGCCCCCCGCACAGCACTCCGGTTCAGATACTGTGCTTCTCCCATGCCTTCTGCAACTCACACAGCAGGAGATCCCCACTGGGCTGAAAAGCGCTGCGAGTTACCAACACAGATCTGAATGGCAGCTCCAGCAGACGCTGCTGTGGGTGTCGGCACAGGTCTGGGCAAACGTTTTGACTAGCACCAAGAGCGCCTGCGGGACAGAGCTACCTGCTCCCCAGAAAGAGGGATAACTGAAAGCGGGGAGACAGGCGATATGGCTGGGCAGGTCCCACCCCCAAACACACCACCAAACTGAAGCCCTCTCACTTGAGAGTTTCACAGCCAGCACATCAGTTCAAGCTCAACAGGGATGATCAAGTTTGGTGGGGGGGTGGGTGTCCACCATTGCTGAGGCAGGTCTAAACCTACCTGTGTAAACAAAAGTCAGAGGAAGCTTACACAGCAGCGGGACTGAGTCCTTGACAGCCCAGCAGCAACTCTGCAGGCAAACAAGGGGCAGACTGCCTCTCAAGTGGCTCCCTGACCCCTGTATAACCAAAAAGATGCCTCACACGGGATAGCTCTGGCTGTCACCTGGCAGGTACCCTTCCAGGACAAAGCTACCAGAGTAAAGATCAGGCAGTAATACTTGCTGATCTGCAACCCCCATGGGTGATTCCCAGGTAAGCAAGGTCTAGAGTGGACCTCCAGCAGTCCTACAGCAGAGGGACCTGACTGTTAGTAGGAAAACTAAAAAACAAAAAGAAATAGCTTCTACATCAACAGAAAGAACGTACACTCAGAGAACCCATCCGAAATCACCAACTTCAAAGATCAAAGGTAGGGAGGGCGGATCGAAGATGGCTGAATAGGAACAGCTCTAGAGTGTAGTTCCCAGTGAGAACAATGCAGAGGGTGAGTGATGACCACATTTCCAAACGAGTTATTACTGCCCACAGACCAGGAGATTCGCAGGCTGAAAAGCGCCATGAGTTTCTAGCACAACTGTTTCAGCCGGAGCAGTGGGTCTCTGCACAAAAACTCACACAAATCTGGGCGGCCATTTCAATTGGCGCCTGGAACGTCTAGGAGATAGAGCTGCCCATTCAACTGAAAAAAAGGGGGCTGAAACAGGGAGGCAGGTGGTCTGGCTCGGTGGGTCCCACCTCCACAAAGACAAGCAACGCTCTGGATTGAGAGTTTCACAGCAAGTGCAGCTGGACCTGGGATGGCATTACAGAGGCAGTCCGCCATTACTGAGGCACACCGCCATTACTGAGGCACACCGCCATTACCGAGGCAGTTCTAACTGTACCTCTGTAAATAAAACCACAAAGAAGTTCACACAGCAGTTGGGCAGAGCCCACAGTAGCTCAGTAACACCTCTGCTGGCATAATGTGACTAGACTACCTCCTTGCTGGGCAGGGCATCTCTGAAAAAAGGCAGCAGCATGTCAGGAACTTATAAATAAAGCCTAACCTTCCCAGGACAGAGCACCTGGGGAAAAAGGCAGTTATGAGCTCTGCTGCAGCAGATTTAAATGTAACTGTCCAGCAGCTCTGAACTGAACAACAGAGCTCACAGCTTAGCACTTGAGCTCCTATAACAGACAGACTGTCTCCTTAAGCAGCTCCCTGACCCCCGTATATATAAAAAGATACCTCATAAAGGAGAGCTCAGGCTGACATCTGGCAGGTATCCTTCTGGGACGAAGATAACAGAAGAAGAAACTGGCAGCAACCCTTACTATTCTGCAGCTGCCGCAAGTGATTCCCAGGCAAGCAGGGTCTGTAGTGGACCTCCAGCAGTCCTACAGCAGAGGGGCCTGACTATTAGAAGGAAAACTAAAACACAGAAAGAAATAACTTCATCATCAACCAAAAGGACGTCCACTCAGAGACCCCATCCGAAAGTCACCAACTACAAAGACCACAAGTAGATAAATCCACAAAGATGGGAAGAAACCAGCACAAAAAGGATGAAAACACCCAAAACTAGAACACCTCTTCTCCTCCAAGAGATCACAACTCCTCACCAGCAAGTGAACAAAGTGGGATGGAGAATGAGTCTGATAAATTGACAGAAACAGGCTTCAGAAGGTGGGTAATAACAAACTTCTCTGAGCTAAAAGAATATGTTTTAACCCAATGCAAAGAAACTAAGAACCTCAAAAAAAGCTTCAAAATGCTAACAAGAATAAATAGCTTACAGAAGAATATAATGACTTGATGGAGCTGAAAAACACAACACAAGAACTTCACGAAGCATACACAACTTTCAACAGCCAAATCGGCCAAACAGAAGAGAGGCTATCAGAGACTGAAGATCAACTCAAAGAAATAGAATGAGAAGGCAAGATTGGAGAAAAAAAGAGTGAAAAGAAATGAACAAAGCCTCCAAGAAATATGGCATTATGTGAAAAGACCTAATCTACATTTGATAGGTGTACCTGAATGTGACAGAGAGAATGAATCCAAGCTGGAAAACACTCTTCAGGATATTATTCAAGAGAACTTCCCCAACCTAGCAAGGTAGGCCAATATTCAAGTCCAGGAAATACAGAGAACACCAAAAAGATATTTCTCAAGAAGACCAACCCCAAGGCACATAATCGTCAGATTCACCAGGGTTGAAATGAAGGAAAAAATGCTAAGGGCAGCCAGAGAGAAAGGATGGGTTACCCACAAAGGGAAGCCCATCAGACTCACAGCGGATCTCTCAGCAGAAACCCTGCAAGTCAGATGAGAGTGGGGGCCAATATTCAACATCCTTAAAGAAAAGAACTTTCAACTTAGAATTTCATATCCAGCCAAACTAAGCTTTATAAGAGGAGAAATAAAATCCTTTATGGACAAGCAATTGCTGAGAAATTTCATTACCACCAGGCCTGCCTTACAAGATCTCCTGAAAGAAGCACTAAACATAGAAAGGAAAAATCAGTACCAGCCACTCCAAAAACATACCAAATGGTAAAGAGTATTGACACAATGAAGAAATTGTGTCAACTAATGGGCAAAACAACCAGCTAGCATCAAAATGGCAGGATCATATTCACACATAACAATATTAACATTAAATGTAAATGGGCTAAATCCCCCGATCAAAAGACACAGACTGGCAAATTGGATAAAAAGTCAAAACCCATCGGTGTGCTGTATCCAGGAAACTCATCTCACATACAAGGACACACATAGGCTCAAAATAAAGGGATAGAGGAAGATTTACCTAGCAAATGGAGAGGAAAAAAAAGCAGGAATTGCAATCCTATCTCTGATAAAATAGACTTTAAACCAACAAAGATCAAAAGAGACAAAGAAGGGCATTACATAATGGTAAAAGGATCAATGCAACAAGAAGAGCTAACGATCCTAAATATATACGCGCCTAATACAGGAGCACCCAGATGCATAAAGCAAGTTCTTAATGACCTACAAAGAGACTTAGACTTCCACACAATAATAGTGGGAGAATTTAACACTCCACTGTCATTATCAGACAGATCAACGAGACAGAAAAATAACAAGGATACCCAGGACTTAAACTCAGATCTGGACCAAGCAAACCTAACAGACATCTACAGAACTCTCCACCTCAATTCCACAGAATATACATTCTTCTCAGAACCACATCACATCTACTCTAAAATTGACCACATAATTGGAAGTAAATCACTCTTCAGCAAATGCAAAAGAATGGAAATCATAACAAACAGTCTCTCAGACCACAGTGCAATCAAATTACAACTCAGGATTAAGAAACTGAGAATTGCAAAACTTCATGGAAACTGAACAACTTGCTCCTGAATGACGACTCGATAAACAATGAAATGAAGGCAGAAATAAAGACGTTCTTCTAAACCAATGAGAATGAAGATACAACATACCAGAATCTCTGAGACACATTTAAAGCAGTGTCTACAGGGAAATTTATAGCATTAAATACCCACATGAGAAGCAAGCAAAGATCTAAAATCGACAACCTATTGTCAAAATTCAAAGAGCCAGAAGAGAAAAATCAAAAAAACTCAAAAGCTAGCAGAAGACAAGAAATAACTAAGATCAGAGCAGAACTGAATGAGACAGAGACACAAAAAAACCCTTCAAAAAATTCAATAAATCCAGGAGCTGGTGTTTTGAGGGAAACAAAAATAGACCTCTAGCCAGACTAATAAAGAGGAAGAGAGACAAGAATCAAACAGACACAATAAAAAATGATAAAGGGGATATCACCACTGATCCCACAGAAATACAAACTACCATCAGAGAATACTATAAACACCTTTATGCAAATAAACTAGAAAATCTAGAGAAAATGGATAAATTCCTGGATAGATACACCCTCCCAAGACTAAACCAGGAAGAAGTCAAATCCCTGAATAGACCAATAACAAGTTCTGAAACTGAAGCAGTAATTAATAGCCTATCAACCAAAAAAGGTCCAGGACCAGATGGGTTTACAGCCGAATTCTACCAGAGGTACAAAGAGGAGGTGGTAACATTCCTTCTGAAACTATTTCAAAAAGAGAAAAAGAGGGATTTCTCCCTAATTCATTTTATGAGGCCAGCATCATCCTGATACCAAAATCTTGCAGAGACACAACAATAAAAGAAAATTTCAGGCCAATATTCCTGATGAACATCAATGCAAAAATCCTCAATAAAATACTGGCAAAGAATCCAGCAGCACATCAAAAAGCTTATCCACTAAGATCAAGTCGGCTTCATCCCTGGGATGCAAGCCTGATTCAACATATGCAAATCAATAAATGTAATCCATCACATAAACAAAACCAATGACAAAAATCATGATTATCTCAACAGATGTAGAAAAGGCCTTTTATAAAATTCAACAACCCTTCATGCTAAAAACACTCAATAAACTAGGTACTGATGGAACACATCTCAAAATATTAAGAGCTATTTATCACAGCCAATATCATACTGAATGGGCAAAAGCTGGAAGCATTCACTTGGAAAACAGGCACCAAGTCAAGGATGCCCTCTCTCATCATTCCTATTCAACATAGTACTGGAAATTCTGGCCAGGGAAATCAGGCAAAAGAAAGAAATAAAGGGTATTCAATTAGAAAAAGAGATAGTCAAATTGTCTCTGTTTGTAGATGACATAATTTTATATTTAGAAAACCCCATCGTCTCAGCTGAAAATCTTCTTAAGCTGATAACCAACTTCAGAAAAGTCTCAGGATACAAAATAAATCAATGTGCAAAAATCACAAGCTTTCCCATACACCAAAAGTAGACAAACAGAGAGTCAAATCATGAGTGAACTCCCATTCACAACTGCTACAAAGACAATAAAATACCTAGGAATACAACTTACAAGGGATGTGAAGGACCTCTTCAGGGAGAAGTGTAAACCATTGCTCAAGGAAACAAGAGAGGACACAAACAAATGGAGAAAATTTTCATGCTCATGGATAGGAAGAATCAATATCGTGAAAACGGCCATACTACCCAAAGTAATTTATAGATTTAATGCTATCCCCATTAAGTTCCCATTGGATGTCTTCACAAAATTAGAAAAAACTACTTTAAATTTCATATGGAACCAAAAGAGAACTCATATAGCCAAGACGATCCTAAGCGAAAAGAACAAAGCTGGAGGCATAATGCTACCTGACTTCAAACTATACTATGAGACTACAGTAACCAAAACAGCATGGTACTGGTACCAAAACAGATATAGACCAATGGAACAGAACAGAGGCTTCAGAAATAACATCACACATCTACAACCATCTGATCTCTGACAAACCTGACAAAAACAAGCAATGGGGAAAGGATTCCCTGTTTAATAAATGGGGTTGGGAAAACTAGCCATATGCAGAAAACTGAAACTGGATCCCTTCCTTACACCTTATACAGAAATTAACCCAAGATGGATTAAAGCCTTAAACCTAAGTCCTAAAACCATAAAAACCCTAGAAGAAAACCTAGGCAATACTATTCAGGACATAAGCATGGGCAAAGACTTCATGACTAAAATACCAAAAAAAAAAAAAAAAAAGAAAGTGGCAACAAAAGCCAAAATTGACAAATGGGACTTTAGTTTAGTTAAAACTAAAGAGCTTCTGCCCAGCAAAAGAAACTATCATTAGAGTGAAGGGGCAACCTACAGAAGGGGAGAAAATTTTGCAATCTATCCATCTGACAAAGGGCTAATATCCAGAATCTACAAAGAACTCACACAAATTTACAAGAAAAATACAACCCCATCAAAAAGTAGGCAAAGGATATGAACAGACACTTCTCAAAAGAAGATATTTATGCAGCCAACAAACATATGGGAAAAAAAGCTCATCATCACTGGTCATTAGAGAAATGCAAATCAAAACCACAATGAGATACCATCTCACACCAGTTAGAATGGCAAACATTAAAAAGTCAGACAACAGATGCTGGACAGGATGTAGAGAAATAGGAACACATTTACACTGTTGGTGGGAGTGTAAATTAGTTCAACCATTGTGGAAGATAGTGTGGCAATTCCTCAAGGATCTAGAACCAGAAATACCATTTGACCTAGCAATCCTATTACTGGGTATATACCCAAAGGATTATAAATCATTCTACTATAAAGACACATGAACATGTATGTTTACTGCAGCACTGTTCACAAGAGCAAAGACTTGGAACCAACCCAAATGTCCATCAAGGACAGACTGGATAAAGAAAATGTGGTACATATACACCATGGAATACTATGCAGCCATAAAAAAAGGATGAGTTCATGTCCTCTGCAGGGACACGGATAAAGTTGGAAACTATCATTCTCAGCAAACTAACACAGGAACAGAAAACCATACACTGCATGTTATCACTCATAAGTGGGAGTTGAACAATAAGAACACATGGACACCAGGAGGGGAACATCACACACTGGGGGCTAGGGGGATAGCACTAGGAGAAATTTCTAATGTAGATGACAGGTTGATGGGTGTAGCAAACCACCATGGCATGTGTATACCTATGTAACAAACCTGTACATTCTGTACTTGTATCTCAGAACTTAAAGTATAATAATAATAAAATAAGATCCATTAGAATGGCTTTTATCAAAAAGAACAATAAAAGCATTAATGAGGATGCAGAGAAAAGCGAACACTTGTACATTGTTGGTGGGGATGTAAATTAGTACAGCCATTATGAAAAAGAATATGGAGGTTTCTCAAGAAACTAAATTAGAACTACCATATGATCCAGCAATCCCACTTCTAGGTATATATCCAAAGGAACTAAAATCACTATGGCAAAGGAATATCTATATATTGTTCATTGCAGCATTATTCACAATATCCAGGATATGGAATCAACTTCAGTGTCCATCAAGGGATTAATGAAGAAAAATGTGTATACATACAATGAAATTCAGCCCTTAAAAAGAAGGAAATGCTTTCATTTGCAACAACATGAATGAATCTAGAGGAGTTTATGCTAAATTAAATAAGCCAGCACAGAAAGACATGGTCTCATGTATATGTGGAATCTATAAAAGGAGAGAGTAGAATGATGTTACCAGAGACTGGGGAGAAGCCAGGATGAGAAGTTTTTGGTGAAAGGATACCAAGTTTTGGATGGGAGGAATACGTTTTGAGACCTACCGCACAGCACAGTGATGCCAGTCACTGTATTCATGCATTACATATTTCAAAATAATTAAGAGCATATTTTGAATGTCTCATTATGAAAACAGTAGGTAAACAAGGTGATGGATATCTTAATTAGCTTGATTTAATCATTTCACATTGAATACATATGTCAGAACATCCCACTGTACCCCAGGAAAGTATAAAATTATGATTTATCAATTAACAATACTGAATTTAAAAACTGGAATAAAATGCTAAGAGGAGTCAAACAGGTTGAAACAAAAGGATGCTAGACAGTAATTTGAAGCTATATAAAGTAAAAGTAAATACATGTGCAAGTATAAAAGCTAGTATTACTGTAACTTTGATTTGTAACTCTGAGGTTTATTTGGTTTGTAAACTTTTTAAACATAACTTTACTATACAACAAAAACATTACTCTAAAAGCTAGTATAATTATAACTTTACTTTGCTACTCCACATTTTATTTTCTACGTAAGGGACAAATGCATAAAATAACCAAAAGTGGGTAGGGATGGAGCTGTACAGGAACAGTCACTGTTTGTTATTGAAGTTAAGCTGGTACAAATTTAAACTGGAGTGTTTTATCTTCAGAACATTAAATGTAATCCCTATGGTAACTACAAAAAAATAGCTACTGAATATACACAAAAGGAAATAAGAATGGAATTATTCTATTAAATTCAGCACAAAAGACAGTAATGCAGCAAATGAGTGACAGGAAAGCTTTAAGGAATAAAGAAAATAAATAGCAAAAGGACAGCAGTCTCTCCTTATCAGTAATTACTCTAACATAAATAAACTCTCCAATCAAAAGACAGAGATTGGCAAGATGAACAGAAAAAAAAAATTCCAATATATGCTATCCATAAGAGACTCACTTTAGATCCAAAGACATAAATAGATAAAACATGTAAGGAGGGAAAGGCTAATCCATGTACATAGGAACCATAAGAGAAGTGGGGTGGGCGGTATTAACATCAGACAACACAGACTATAAAACAAGAAAGTATAAGAGACAACGAAGGACACTATAATAAAAAGTCGAATATAGCAAGAAGATACTATGATAAACATTTAACATGTAATGATAGCCCATCAAAATAAACAAAGCAAAAACTAACAGAATTTAAGGGAGAAACAAGACAGTTTTATAATAATCATTGGAGACTTCAATACCTGACTCTCAATAATGGGTAGAATAATCAAACAGAAGAGGAAAGAGACTTAACACTATAAACCAATTAGCTGTAACAGAGTATACTATCCAACAGCAGGAATCATGTTCTTCTCAAGTGCACATGGGACATTTATTTTATTAAACCACTCAACATCCTGCCATTGAAACTGGCTGTTTACATAATTATCTCTCTTACTTATAGCAAGCTCTTACAGGAAACATAATTTCACTGTATCCCTGGCACCTCAACAGAATATCATGCATGTGGTTTTCAACATTTACAAAATTACCATTATGAGTTTCAGCTCCTTTCACACGTTTCAGTCCTCAGTCTAGCATACCCTTCCCCTCTCAGCAAACTTCTACGTATTCTTAAGACCCAATTCACATGTTTTCTTTGCACCATTTGCCTATATATCTCTGAGCAGCAGTCACTCACTCCCTTCTTTGTGATTCTATCTAATATTTGCCTCTCTCTTACTGTCTTAGTCCATTTTGTGCTGCTATAACGGAATATCTGAGATTGGGTAATTCATAAAGGACAGAAATTTATTTCCTCATAGTTCTGGAGGCTGGGAGTTCAAGATCAAGACACCAGCATCTGGTGAAGGCCTTCCTGCTGCATGACAACAAAGAGGAAGGCATCAAATGGCTGAGGTGGGGAAAAGGGGGAGTCATGGACCCTACTCCTAAGATAACAGCATTAATTCATTCATGAGGGCAGTGACCTCAAGACCCAAACACCTTCAATTATGCCCCACCTCCCAACACCACTGCATCAACTTTCCAACACATTAACTTTAGGGAACACATTAAAACCACAGCACTATACTGTACATATCCCACTGAATCTGAAATTCTTTTGTAATGTTCTTATAATTGTTGTTCCTTAACATATAGAAACCGTTCTCTTCTTCCTAAAACTATCAATTTTGACCAAGGGACATGACAAGCACAATAAAAAGTATGTATTGTCAGTCTCCTTTGGAGTTAGCTGTCACCACATTGGCAGTAATCAGTTGCAGTTTGCCCTCTTTAACAGATGGAACAAACTATCCCTTCTTGTTTTACTCAGTATCCACAGATTTGGTCTCCAGTTTCATGTGTGACTCTTTCAGCTCTGATGATCTTATAGGACATGAATTCAGAACCACCTCAACCCTGTTTCCATATCCAAATGCTGGCATTGTGGCCTCACCCCCACTCTGCAAACTGTGCATCTAGTCCACTAATTCTACAGATAAATTTATCCCATTTTTAACCAAGGCTTTGTATTTTAAAACTCTCTATCATTCCTTTGTACTTAAAGCAGGCATACATTATCCATTCTAATATTTTTAAAAAGTAATTTTAGGCCAGGCACAGTGGCTCACACCTGTAATCCCAGCACTTTGGGAGGCCAAGGTGGGTGGATCATGAGGTCAGGAGATCAAGATCATTCTGGCTAACACAGTGAAACCCCATCTCTACTAAAAATACAAAAAATTAGTTGGGTGTGGTGGCACATGCCTGTAGTCCCAGCTACTCGGGAGGCTGAGGCAGGAGAATCACTTGAACCCAGGAGGCAGAGGTTGCAGTGAGCCAGGATCACGCCACTACACTCCAGCCTGGGCAACAGAGCGAGACACAGTCTCAAAGAAATAAATAAAATTTTTTAAAAACCTAATTTTAAAAATACTTGATTCGATTAATTATTAAAACTATAGGGGGTCCCTGCAGATATTGGTAAAGGAATGTTAATATGACAAAATGATACCATTGTGGACATATGTACCCTATGTAAATAGACATAGGGTATGTAGGGAGGAGCTTCAAGATGGCTGACTACACGCATATGGTACTTGCCTTCTCCATGGAGAGGAAACAAAACAGTGAGGAGATAATCACACTTCAAACAGATCATCTAAGAGAGAACACTGGAATTCAGCAGAGAGGTGACAAGAAGCACTGAAAGCAAGAAAAGAGGAGGAGGCAAGGCAGCCTGCGCAACCAGGATCAGTGGAGAGCCTGGAAAGACTACCTAATGTGGGGAAAAGATGAGAGACCTCCAGAGGTCCACATTCCCACCAGACTCTTACAATCCTAGCCATGGGAGAACCCTTCAACTGCTGCAGGCCCTGAGTCTAACATAAGGAGGTGCCTAGACACCATGCAACAACATTATTCCAGAGAGAGCTCACTCTAAGTCCCACAAACCCCCAATTCCTAAGCAGGTACGGTGTACCTTCATTTTGAGAGCCCAGCCCCCACCAGACTTTGCCATGCCCAGGAACCCAACAGACCCTGCATCTCCACATCCCTGGAGCCCCCACTGACATTCTCCACCGATAGCTGCTCCACAGAATCCAAGGCCACAGCCACTGGCAGCAACTGTCTCTCTACACTGTAGCAGAGGGGGACCCATGCATTTTCATGCACTGAGGAAAAATTCCACTAAACAAGGCACAAGCAAAGAATGTGCCCCACCAAACCACCTGCCTACGAATACTCCCACTGACGGCAACCCCAGCCTTCTCAGTAACAAAGCCACAGCACAATCCCTGCGGCTGCCACCAGAGCACTCTGACGGCAGTCTGGGGATCACTCTCCCTTGCCTACCATAGCCAGTACCTGCATTTACCAGTGGGAAGCCTCAGGACAGGCTTCTACAACCTGGCTCCATCCCCCTCAGTACCCAAGCATGCAATCCATGGGCCTAGGAATCACCTAGCCTAGACCACCATTATTAGCACCTAAGCACTCCTTCCAGCGTCTGAGATTGGACCAATTCAACCTGCCTCTACCACCACAGCTGGCAACAAACCACACGTGCTACCTGCAAGCCTGGGGATTAGCCTGCCCAGTCCATCACAGCCACTGCTTACACTAGCACCAGATAACTTGGGTCATAAAGGTTATCCCACCACTGCTACTGCCATCATCCATACCATGCCTACTACACAGAGGCTTAAAAACCTGTCAACCTGCCTGGCTCACTTGTGCCATTCCTGGTACCCAAGCAAGACACCTGGAGGCTCAATAATTGGCTTGTCTGAACCTGCTAACACTGGTGCCAGTATATGCTGCCCTGTAGCCCAAGGACAGGCAATTTCAGCTCACTGGTGCCACCATTGGGGCCTGAGGGCTAACCTACTTGGCCACCCAGACCTCAGCAAAACTTTATCACAGGCTAGGCACAGTGGCTCACAACTACAATCCTAGCACTTTGGGAGGCTGAGGTGGGAGGGTATTTGAGCTCAGGACTTTGAGACCAGTCTGGGCAACATAGTGAGACCTCTTTTATTGAAAGTTAAAATTTTCTTTTATTAAAAAAAAAAAACAAACTTTATTACAGTCTCCACTAACAACCATGATCTAAGCCACCTAAGAAATCACAGACACCACTGACACTATTCACATCCAAGGAACTCACACAGAGACTATACTATGACACATACCTAGAATCAAAGCCAAAACGCCATACTCAACCAACACCACGATACATCTTCAGGAAAATGTTCTCCCCTATGAAAGAAAATTCAAAAAATTAGAAGGAGAGACTGTTACACCAGAGGCACAGATATCAGTGTAAGAACACAGGAAACATGAAAAAGCAAGAAAGCATGACACCTCCAAAAGACCACAATAATTCACAAGCAATACATCCCAAACAAAAAAAATCTGGCCAGGTTAGGTAGCTCACACTTGTAATTCTAGCACTTTGAGAGATTGAGGCAGGCAGACTGCTTGAGCCTAGTGGTTCAAGGCCAGTCAGGGCAACATAGTGAGACTCCATCTCTAAAAAAATACAAAAATTAGCCAGGTGTGGTGGCATGCACCTGTAGTCCCAGCCACTTGGGAGGCTGAGGTGGGGGGGATTACCTGAGCCCAGGGAGGTTGAGGCTGCACTGAGCTATGATCACACCATTGCACTCCAGCTTGGGCAACAAATTGAGACCCTGTCTCAGGGGGGTAAAAAGAAATTTATGAAATCCCAGAAAAATTACTCAAAATATTGATTTTAAAGAAGCCCAGTAAGATGTGAGAATTCTGAGGCCAGGCACTATGGCTCACACCTGTAATCCTAGCACTCTGGGAGGCCAAGGCAGGCAGATCACTTGAGGCCAGGAGTTCAACACCAACCTGGCCAACATGGCAGAACCCCACCTCTGTCTCAAAGAAAAAAAAAAAAGATACAAGAGAATTCTGAAAAACAATACAAAGAAATCAGAAAAACAATTAAGGCTATGAGGGAGAAATTTACTAAAGAAACTAGATATCATAAAGGAAAACTAGGTTGGGTACAGTGGCTGATGCCTGTAATCAATCCCAGCATTTTGGGAGGCCAAGGCAAGCAGATCACTTGCGGTCAGGAGTTCAAGACAAGTCTGGCTAACATGGTAAAACCCCATCTCTACAAAAAAATTAGTTAGGTGTGGTGGCAGGCACCTGTATAGTCCCAGATACTCAGGAGGCTGAGGCAAGAGAATCACTTGAACCCAGGAGGTGAAAGCTGCAGTTAGCTGAGATCATGCCACTGCACTCTGGCCTGGACAACAGAGCGATACTCCATCTCAAAAAAAAAAAAAAAAGAAAAGAAAAAGAAAAACTAGGCCAGGTGCAGCAGCTCATGCCTGTAATCTTAGCACTTTGGGAGGCCTAGGCGGGCAGATCACAAGGTCAGGAGTTCAAGACCAACCTGACCAACATGGTGAAACCCCGTCTCTACTAAAAATACAAAAATTAGCTGGGCGTGGTAACACGTAACTGTAATCCCAGCTACTGAGGAAGCTGAGGCAGGAGAATCGCTTGAACCCAGCGGGTGGAGGTTGCAGTGAGCCAAGACTGGGCCATTGCACTACATCCTGGGTGACAGAGCAAAACTCCATCTTTCAAAAAAAAAAAAAAGAAAAAAGAAAAACCAAACAGGAATTCTGGAACTGAAGATTTCACTGAATAAAATACAAAATACATTTGAAAGTATCAATAACAGACTAGACTGAGCAGATGAAAGATTCTTAGAACATTAAGAAAGGCCTTTGGAAAAAAGCTAGCGAGACAGAAAGTAATAATTAAAGAAAAAGAATGAGAAAAGCCTATGTGACACATGGCACACCATTAGGTAACCAAATATTCAAATTTTCAGTGTCTCAGGAGAAAACAAAAATGTTTAAAAATCTGTTTAATAAAATAATAGGTAAAAATTTCCCAAGTCTAGCAAGAGATTTAGACATCCAGCCTGGCCAACATGGTGAAACCCTATCTCTACTAAAAATACAAAAATTAGCTGGGCACAGTGGCACATGCCTGTAACCCCAGCTATTCTGGAGGCTGAGGCAGAAGAATCACTTGAACCCTGGAGGCAGAGGCTGCAGTGAGCCGAGATTGCACTACTACTCCAGCCTGGGTAACAGAGTGAGACTCCATTTAAAAAAGACATAAATTAAAAAAAGAAAAAAAAAAGTGCTGAATGGAAAAACAAATGTCATCAAGGATACTATACCCAGCAAAGTAATCCTTCATAAATGAGTAAGAAATAAAGTATTTTCCAAACAAGCAAAAGCTGAGGGAATATATCACCACTAGATTGGCCCTAGAAGAAATGCTTAAAGTCCTACATACAGAAGCAAAGGAACAGTATCTACCATCATGAAAACACAATATAAAAACGACTGATAGAGTAAACACACAAACAGGAAGAGACTCGCAACTACAGAAAACCACCAAACCAAAACGATAAATAATGAGAGACAAAGAAGGAACAGATAATATAAAAAACAGCCATAAATCAATAAAATGACAGAAATAAGCCTTCACTTATCAATAACTCTGAAAATTAACTGATCAAACCTTCCACTTAAAAGATACAGACTGATTTGGCCAGACATGGTGTGGCTAACACCTGTAATCCCATCACTTTGGGAAGTAGAGATGGGTGGATCACCTGAGGTCAGGAGTTCGAGACCAGGCAGGCCAACATGGTGAAACCCTGTTTCTACTAAAAATACAAAAATTAGCTGGGCATGTTGGTGGGTGCCTGTAATCCCAGCTACTTCAGAGGCTAAGTCAGTAGAATCACGTGAACCCAGGAGGCAGAGGTTACAGTGAGTCAAGACCACACCATTGCACTCCAGCCTGGACAACAAGAACAAAACTAATGTCTTAAGTAAATAAAAATATGCAGACTGATTAAAGAGATTTTTTTAAATGTTTTTAAAGCATGACCCAACTATGTACTACCTAAAAGAAACTCATCTCACCTGTAAAAACAAATAGGCTGAAGGTAAAGGATGGAAAAAAATATTCCATGCAAACAGAAACCAAAAGTGACTAGGAGTGGCTACAGTTGTATCAAACAAAGCAAACATTAATTCAAAAACAATAAGAAGAGACAAAGTCATCATATAATGGTAAAGGGAAAATTCAGGAGGAGGATATAACAATTCCAAACATATAGGCACCCAACACTGGAGTACCCAGATATATAAAGCAAGTATTATAATATCTGCAAGGAGAGATAAATTCCAATGCAATAATGGGAACATCAACACCCCACTGTGAACATTAAATGGATCATCTAGATTTAAAAAAAAATTGAAAAAGCCACACTGGATTTAAATTGCGTATTAGACTAAACAGACCTAACAGACATTTACGAAACATTTCATCTAACATTCTTTCATCAGTATATGAAACACTCTCCAGGACAGATCACATTAGGACACAAAACAAGTGTCAACAGATTTTTTAAAACTGAAGTCACATCAAGTATCTTCTCAGATAAGAATGGAATAAAACCAGAAATCAAGAATAACAGGCCAGGTGTGGTAGCTCACGCCTGTAATCCTAGCATTCTGGGATGCCAAAGTTGGGGGACTGCCTGAGCTCAGGAGCTCAAGACCAGCCTGGGCAAAGTGGTGAAACCCCATCTTTACTAAAATACAAAAATCGACCAGGAGTGGTGGCGTGCACCTGTACTCATAGCTACTCAGGAGACTGAGGCACAAGAATTGCTTGAACCCAGGAGGCAGAGGTTGCAGTAAGCCGAGATCATGCCACTGCACTCCAGACTGAGTGACTAAGTGAAACTCTGTCTCAAAAAAGGCCTATATCAAAAAAGTAGTAAGATTTTAAAGAAATGATCTAGCAATGAACCTTAAAGAACTAGAAAAGAACAAACCAAACCTCAAATTAGTAGAAGAAATAATAAAAATCAGAGCAGAACTAAATGAAACGACTTTTTTCTAAAGCACATAGGAACAACAAAAAGCTCATTTTTTCCAAAGGTAAATCAATAAACCACTTGCTAGACTAACAAACATAAAAAGAGAGGACCCAAATAAAATCAGAAATGAAAACGGAGACAACTGATTCCACAGAAATACAAAAGATCATTAAAAACTATTACAAACAATGATATACTAACATACTGGAAAACTGAGAGGAAATGGATACATTCCTAGACATAAACAATCTCCAAGATTGAATGAGGAAGAAATATGAAACCTGAACAGACTGACAATGAGTAAAGAGATTTAACCGGTAATAAAAAGTCTCCCAACAAAGAGAAGTTCAGGACTGGAAGCAATTCTCCTGCCTCAGCCTCCCAAGTAGCTGGGACTACCAGTGCGCACCACCATGCCCAGCTAATTTTTGTATATTTAGTAGAGATGGGGTTTCACCATGTTGGCCAGGCTGGTCTTGAACTCCTGACTTCGTGATCCACGCGCCTCAGCCTCCTAAAGTGCTGGGATTACAGGCATGAGCCACTGTGCCCAATCTTCACTGTCAAATTCTACCAAACACTCATAGAATAATACCAATTCTCCCCAACTCATTCTACAAGGCTAACATTACCTTAACACCAAAACCAGACAAGGATGTGAAAAAAAATAAAAATTTTAAAAACTACAGGCCAATATAAATTCTCAATATACTAGCAAACTGAATTCAACAACATTAAAAAAAAAAAAAAAGGCCAGGGGCGGTGGCTCATGCCTATAATCCCAGCACTTTGGAAGGCAAGGTGGGCAGATCACAAGATTAGGAGATTGAGACCAACCTGGCCAACACTGTAAAACCCCATCTCTACTAAAATACAAAAAATTAGCCGGGCATGGTGGTATGCGCCTGTAGTCCCAGCTACTGAGGAGGCTAAGGCAGGGCAATCGCTTGAACCCAAGAGGCGGAGGTTGCAGTGAGCCAAGATCATGCCACTGCACTCCAGCCTGGCGAGAGAGCAAGACTCCATCTCAACAACAACAAAAAATACACCACAGTGAAGTGAGATTTATCCCAGAGAGGCAAGGATAGTTACACAAATCAACAAATATGATTCATAACATCAACAGAATAAAGGACAAAACCACACGTTCATCTCAATAGACCCAGAAAAAGCACTTTATAAAATTCAGTGCCCCTTCGTGATAAAAACTCGTAACAAACTAGGCATAAATGAAACATATCTCAACATAACAAAGGTCATATATGAGAAACCCACAGCTAACATCATACTGAAAGTTGAAACCCTTTCCTCTAAGAACTGGAACAAGACAAGGATGCCCACTTTAACCATTCATATTCAACATAGTATGGCAAGTCCTAGCCAGACCAATCAGGCAAGAGGAAAAAAAAAGAAAAGGCATCCAAATTAGAAAAGAGGACATTAAACTGTCCCTCTATGCTGATGATATAACCTTCTATCTAGAAAAACCTAGAGTCCACCAAAAAAACTCTTAGTTCAGCTAATAAATTCAGTAAAGTTGCAGGATACAAAATTAATGCACATAAATCAATATACATCCACCCGTGAAGTAGCGAGTGTTAAAAAAAAAATCTAGAAAAATCTAGACTTCACCAAAAAACTCTTAGTTCTGCTAAATAAATTCAGTAAAGTTTCCAAATACAAAATCAACACACATAAATCAATATACATCCACCTGTGAAGTAGGGTAGTGTTAAAGAAAATCAACATACAAAACCTGTTTTGATACATCAATAAAACAAACTAGCTGAAAAAGAAATCAAGAAGGCAATCCATTTTTACAACAGCTATAAAAACTATAAAACACTGGATAAAATAAAGAGACCACAAACGAATGGAAAAATATCCCATGCTCAAGAATCAGAATTAACATCATTAAAATGACCATACTGCTCAAAGCAATCTATAGATTTAATGCAGTCCCTATCAAAATACCAATGTTATTTTTCACAGAAACAGAAAAAGCAATCTTAAAATTCAAATGAAACCAAATACGAGTCCAAACAACCAAAACAATTTTGAGCAAAAAGAACAAACTGCCTGACTTCAAAATATATTACAAGGCTATAGTAACCAAAACAACATGGTACTGGTATAAAAGAGACAAACAGACTAATGGAATAGAGCAGAGAATTCAGAAATAAATCCACATATTTAGAGCCAACAGATTATATTAAACAAAAAAGCTTCTGCACAACAAAGGAAACAATCAAGAATGAAGGAAGAGGCTGGGCGCAGTGGCTCACACCTGTAATCTCAGCACTTTGGGAGGCCGAGGCGGGCAGATCCCAAGGTCAAGAGATCAAGACCATCCTGGTCAACATGGTGAAACCCCGTCTCTACCAAAAATACAAAAATCAGCTGGGCATAGTGGTGTGCACCTGTAGTCCCAGCTACTCCGAAGGCTGAGGCAAGAGAATTGCTTGAACCTGGGAGGAGGCTGCAGTGAGCCGACATTGCGCCACTGCACTCCAGCCTGGCGACAGAGCAAGACTCCGTCTCCAAAAAAAAAAGAGTGAAGGGAGAGCGCAGATGCCTAGTTTTGGGCAGGAATTGATACTACAGCCAACAAGAACTTGAGAAGTGTAAATATCAAGCCTTGAAAAGGACCATGGTACAGCCTGTGAGACATAAGAAACCAATCAGTTACAGTTTGATGACTCTGACAGTGATGATGATTTTGTTTCTGCAACTGTACCTTTAAACAAGAAATCCAGAACAACATCAAAGGAATTAAAACAAGATAAACCAAATCCTAATTTGAACAATCTCCAGAAACAAGAAATTCCACTACAAGAGAAGCAAAAGCATACCTAAATGACAAGCTCTACCAGAGAGACTAGTTGCACTAGCTCTATCAGTGAAGGAACTTCCCAACAGTCACCACTAATGCGCGTAAGTCTCAAGATAAAAGCGTTGAAAAACATGGCAATAGTAGAACAGAAACAATGAATAAGTTTCCTCATATCTCTAATTGCAGTGTAGCCAGTGATTATTTAGATTTGGATAAGATTACTGAGGAAGATGATGGTGGTGCTCAAGGGAAAAGAAAAGCAGCATCTAAAGCTGTAGCACAGCAGAGGAAGATTCTTCTGGAAGGCAGTGATGGTGATAGTGCTAATGACACCAAACCAGTCTTTGCAACTGGTGAAAATTCTGAGGATGATTCTGATTTTGGTGAGAGTGAGGATAATGATGAAGACTTCTCTATTAGGAAGGAAGGAAGGAAGGAAGGAAGGAAGGAAGGAAGGAAGGAAGGAAGGAAGGAAGGAAGACGAAGGTAAAATCAAGAAAGAAAGAAAGAGAGAGAAAGAAAGAAAGAGAGAGAGAGAGGGAGAGATAGACAGATAGATAGATAGATAGATAGATGAAGGTAAAATCCCCAGTAGAAAAGAAAGTGAAGAAATCTAAATCCAAATGTAATGCTTTGGTGATTTTGGTACACTGCTCCAGCTGCCGTCAAATCAGAATCTCAGTCCTTGCCAAAAAAGATTTTTCTTCAGATGCCACTAGGAAACCTTTACAAATATGCAGTCCTTCAGCTGAAAGCAAGAGACCTAAATGGTTTCACCAGCATCTGGAAGTAGCAGCAATAGCAGCAGCCCACTGGCAGGAGTGTCCATGAAGTCTTCAAATCAGTGTCTCCGCCATGGCTTCTCCAGATCAGCATGAGTTAAACCTTTGCATCTAAATGCTACTAGCAGCTGAGTGTGGTATCAGAAAAATGTGTGGTTAACTGAATCACAGCTTTACAAGAGTGTTTATATTTGATGCGTTTTTATATTTGAGGTAGGTATTGTAATATAAAGGAATCCATTACCATATCCTATAAATGATCTCTAGTCATTTTATGATTATGTTCTCTATAAAGCTCTTCAAGATTTCAAGGAGAGCTTTGTTTGTAAGAATTATCTTCTCATGCTTTTCATTCTGAAGAGCACATTCTATTTTTCTGTCAGTTTGACATGGAGGAAGACCACATCACATACTGTTCTTTTCTAGTTACATGATATGTCTTTCTGGCTTTGTCTAGTTTATAGCACCTTAAAATTAACTGTTCGGTATTATCTGGCACAGGGAAACATTCTCATTTCTTTTGTAAGACATTGCTGAAATCTTATAAGCTACTTAAGCTATATTGTCAGTTTTATTGCAAAGATGTTTTGTATTTTAGCCAAATCTTTTTATAGTAAGAGTTCAGAATTATTTTACACACTAAAATGGTTGCTGTATTATGGCATGTGTTTCCTATTTAGATGGTTATTCTATAGCAAATGTAATTTAAAGACATTCAATGAAAGCTTCATTGTCAAAACCTTTAATAAAAGTGGAAATGTTTTGAAATGCTCTTTTTCTTGATACTATTGCGTCCACCTGTTCTGTTTTGTTTTGTTTCTGGTTTGTTTTTGTTTTTTGGGGTTTGTTTGTTTGTTTTGGAGACTGAGTCTCACTCTATCACCCAGGATGGAGTGCAGTGGCGCAACCTCGGCTCACTACAACCTCCACCTCCAGGGTTCAAGTGAGTCTTATGCCTCAGCCTCCCGAGTACCTGGCATTACAGGCAACTGCCAACACACCTGGCTAATTTTTGAATTTTTAGTAGAAATGGGGTTTCACCATGTTGGCCAGGCTGGTCTCAAACTCCTGGCCTCAAGTGATCCACTCGCCTCAGCCTCCCAAAGTGCTGGAAATACAGGCGTGAGCCACTGCGCCCAGCCAACATCCACCTGTTTCTGATTGTCCACAGTTTATGATAAAATGAGAGCTCTGTAAAAAATGTTAGCTTTTTTCTTGTAAATATAAACAAGGAAAAACTGTTTTCTTCAAGTAGTCACTTTTTGTTAAGCCAGTTCTTCAGAAAGTAGTTGTCAACTATTTAGTCATCCCTATGATGATACTAGATAATATAGTTTTTTAGGAAGCTTAGATCTGAATTTACTGTAAAAAACAATTGTAATTAATATTTCATATCTATGGTGAGAATTTCAACTAGCTTCTGATCAATTTTTTTTTAATGTTCAAGTCATATTAACCATTAAAAAATGTATAATACTTAACTCAGTTCTTTGTTTACGGAAACATCTATGTTAATGTGAAAATAATTAACTTAGAATTGTGATTAAAGTGAGCATTTGTCTAAAAAAAGGGTGAAGAGACACCTGTTGAATGGTAGAAAATATGTGCAAACTATTCAACAAGTGACTAATATCTAGAATACACAAGGAACTCAACAACAACAACAAAAACCCCACCAATAATCCCATTTAAAAGTAGACTAAGGACATGAGTAGGTATTTTTCGAAGGAAGGCATACAAATGGCCAACAAGTATATGAAAAAATGCTCAACATCATTAATCATCAGGGAAATGCTAATCAAAACCACATGAAATATCATTTCACCCAAGTTAAAATGGCTATTATTTAAACGACAAAAAAAGACCAGGTGCGGTGGCTCACATCTGTAATCCCAGCACTTTGGGAGGCTAAGGCAGGTGGATCACTTGAGGTCAGGAGTTCCAGACCAGCCTGGCCAACACATGGTGAAACCTCGTCTCTACTAAAAATACAAAAAAAAAAAACTGGCCAGGTGTGGTGGCACACACCTGTAGTCCCAGCTACTTGGGAGGCTGAGACAGGAAAATCACTTGAATCCGTGAGGTGGAGGTTGGAGTGAGCTGAGATCATACCACTGCACTCCAGCCTAGGTGACAGAGTCTCAATAAATAATTAAATAAATAAATAACAAAAGACAAAAAAAAGACACTGGGGAGGATGTAGAGAAAAGGGAACACTTATACGGTGTTGGTGAGAATGTAAATTAGTACAAACTTTTTGGAAAACAGTATGAAAATTTCTCAAAAAATTAAAAACAGAACCACCACACGATCTAGCAATCCCACTACTGGGTAGTTATCCAAAGGAAAAGAAATCAGCATATATCTGCACTTGCGAGTTTATTGTAGCACTATTCACAATAGCAAATATATGTAATCAACCTAAGTGTTTGTCAACGGATATATGAGACCAGGCACAGTGCTAGGTCTGTAATTCTAGCACTCTGGGAGGCTGAGGCAGGAGGACTGCTTGAGCCCAGGAATTTGAGACTAGCTTAGGCAACATAGTGAGACCCCCATGTCTACAAAAAAAATTTTTTTTAATTAGCCAGGTGTGGTAGTGCATGCTTGTGGTCCCAGCTACTCACTGCAGTGAACCATGATTGTACTCCAGCCTGGGTGACAAAATGAGACCCTGTCTTTAAAAACAAATAAACAAAAAAACAGATTAATGGATACATGTGGCATATATACCCAACAGAATACTATTTGGCCATAAAAAAAAAATGAAATCATGTCATTTGCAGCAACGTGGATGGACCTGGAGATCATTATGTTAAGTGAAATAAGTCAGGACTAGAAAGACAAATATAACATGTTCTCACTCATACTGTGAGTTTAAAAGGTTGATCTCATGGAAGTAGACAGTAGAATAGACACCAAAGTCTGAGAAGGAAGGGTGCATAGGTAGTAGGTAATGAAGAGAGACTGGTCAATAGACACAAACATATGGTTAAAGAAAAAGTATAAATTCTAATATTCTATAGCAGAGTAGGTTGACTACAGTTAGCAAAAATGTGTATTTCAAACTAGGCAGAAGAGAGTACTTTAAATGTTCCCAACACATAGAAATGATAAATACTCAAGGTGACAGATATCCCAAATACCCTTACTTGATCATTACACATCCTATGTATGTAACAAAATATCACATGTGCCTCATAAATATGTAATATATTATATATCAATAAAAAAAACAGGAAAGGAGAAGAGAAGCAAAGCAGCAAAGAAAAAGGGTAGCAAACAAAGCAAGATGACAAAAATCTAGATACATCATAATCAAAATAGATGTAAATGAATTTAACTCATTTGTAACAGGTTATCAGATTGGATTTAAAGATAACATACAGGCTGGACATGTTGGCTCACACCTGTATCCCAGCACTTTGGGAGGCCAAGGTGGGAGGATCACCTGAGGTAAGGAGTTCGAGATCAGCCTGGCCACCATGGTGAAACACTTTCTCTACTAAAAATACAAAAATTAGCCAGGCGTGGTGGTGTGTGCCTGTAATTCCAGCTACTCAGGAGGCTGCAGCAGGAGAATCACTTGAACCCAGGAGGTGGAGGTTGCAGTGAGCCAAGATTTTGCCACTGCACTCCAGCCTGGGCAACAGAGATTGATTCTATCTCAAAAAAACAAATAAAATAAAATAAAAATAATATACAAATTCACCTAAAGCTGTTTATAACAGTGAGCTAAAACATTAACAGAGAAAAGGTGAAAATAAATACATGAAAAAATATTCTGGCAGATTTGTTTTTAAAAAAAGGTTTTACTTTATTTAAAAAAAGGTGGTATGGCAATTTTAACATCAGACAAAATTGTATTATAACATTAAAAGGTATGGAGACATGACAGATACATATATATAGATAGATAGATAGATCTATATATATATAAAATATAAAAACATACCAAAGCCTTATACGTAGCTATCAAAATAAGAAAAAAAGAGAATTCCAGGAAAAAAATTAATGTTCAACTACTGCATGAGCCTCTAATTTACTTACATTAGAAACTGATAGATCAGAATGTCCAAACACCAGTAAGTATATATAATATTTAATACACAAAGTTGGTAAGTTTGATCTAACTTACTAAGGCATATAAAGAACTTTATATAACTAAAGAAAGTTATATAAAGAACCCTCCACCAAACAAAAATAAAAAAATAAAAACATCGAACAAAAAAGCTATAAAAAATCCTCTAGCAAACAAAAAATAAAAATTTAATTATTTTCAAGTACACATGAAATATTTTCAAAATAAAATCAAAATAAAAAACAAAAAAAAATTTTCAAGGAATTTTTATCTAAGACCACCTTCTCTAACCACTATACAATGTTGAAATCACCATTTTCAAATATTTGTTAACTTAGAAATGAACTTCTAAATAAGTTTAAAATAATAAAAACTATAAAAATTAGAACTGAATGACAATAAACGTACCACACCATCAAAATGTGGAGCTCAGCTAAAATTACAGCCTAATGCTCTTGAAACAAAACTGTTAAGACAAGAATAAACCTAAGTAAAGCATAAGTATGTTAAACTTCTTAATTTTTTTTTCTGTATTTTATGATGTTTTGATACCTTGGGCCCTACAGACCCAGGAGGGACTGCACTTCCCAGGGTTAATTCCTAGAGATAGCAAGCAACTTGCCTCTGAACACACCTCTGATATGCAACCAAACAATCTAGAGTCTATACCACGACCATCTTCTTTAAACAACTCTCACACACCAAGCCAGTATTCCTTCTGCCCTAACACACTCCAGGGCCAGATACCACACAACCACCAACCATACCTATAACCCACCAAAATTATTCAAATTATCCAATCCTAAATTTATTTAAGTTTGCCTACCCTGTCTCGCCCATTCTGTTCCACAGAAACCACAATACAGGGCTCTGGCCTATGCTTTCCTCTTCACTCCTTCTGCCTCCTGACCGACGTTGGTGCTTTCCCATGTGGCCTTCTATGACATGCCTGCCTCCTGTTTCTAGGTTAGAGTGAGTACAAAACTCCTCTTCCATGACAGTCTTTTTGGTCTCAGTATGTCTTACCATACCTTATTTTGAGACAATAAGGGAAATAAAGAGCAGCAATTAATGAATTGGAAAATTAGAAAAAAATACCCCAGTGTAGAGAAGAGTTTCTCAAACTTAAGAATCAGAAAGCATAAACCACAACAGAAAAGATACTAGGAAAAAAGGTAAATATGTTAATTCCTCTTATTTCTTCAAAATCAGCTTTGAGATATAATTCACATACAAAACTAATTTTAAGTGTACAGTTTAATGAGTTTTGACAAATATATACAGTCATGTAACCCACAACACAATCAATATTTAAAATATTTCCATCACTCAAGAAAAGTTATATTGTGCCTCTTTACAGTCATTTCTCTCCCTACTAGCAAGCACTGATGGGCTGTCATCAGTTTGCCTTTTCTTGAATTCTATACAAATGGAATCATACAGTTGACTATGTTAAACTAAAAACTGTTCATCACATCCCCATTATCAAAAAAAATCAACTTATTTCTGAAAATATAATTAAAAGTCCTACCTAATAAGAGAAAAAAAATCTAGCAAAATTAGACTCACTGCAGAATGCAAGAAACAACTTATCAGACATAGAACTGAGCAGATGGCAGGATGGAATTGGAACCTTTGCATTCCACAGGAAGTAGGATTTACACATACTCCAGAAATACTCAGGAAAGTTTGCCTTTCCTGCCCTGAGTGTTGCTGGACATTTACAGTACCTCAGTGGCTTCAAAATGCTTGCTTTACCAATCTGGGATTCACCTTAACATTACCTCAAACTAAAGCACTCGTTTAATGGTGAAGAAGATACAACATTAAGCACATGACCATGGCATCCACTGGTCCTACACCACATACCACATCACCTAGAAACTGCCAGGCTAACAAAATCATAAAGTGGTGCATTAAATTAAAAGGTCAATTAAGAAGTCATTCTGCTGGTCATTTGAGATGCAGTATGTGCACTGAACTGGCTACGGTATTATATCCCTAATACCTAAGATGCATGGGTTCAGAAACCAAGGGGTAGAAGTTAGATTGACTCTTCACCATCACTCCCAGTAATTCACTTATGGCATGTGGGTTTCCTATCCCCACAATTTAAAATCTCTGCTGTACTAGAGATCCTGAGGGTAATGCTTCCAGCAGAGGGCACAGTAGGGGTTCGCAGAGCCTAAAGCCACAACCACCACTTGGTCACTCTGGGCTTCTCATACTGATGAACAAGCAAGCAAAGAAAGGAATAAATATACAAGCAGTGATAAGTGACCCTGATTATTAGGGCCTGTTGTACACAATGGGATTAGGAAGCAACCTGTCTGGAATGCAGGCTATTTCCATGCTTGGTAATAGGGTAAACAGGAAATTATAGCAACCATGATTCAAAAAAGGCAAGGCAACTAAAGGTTCAAGTCCCACAAGGATGAAAGCCTGAAGGTCACAAGTAACTTAAACGACCTTAAATGCTGACCTGGCATAAAAGAAATCTAGAATAGGTGGTAAAAGAAGGTAACGATTAATATTGATTCCTGCCTCAACACCAGTTACAGCAGCAGGTACCACTGGCTTATACCATTAACCCTTCTCAGATTTCCATGGAAGAGATTGCAGCTTGCAATCTTCAAGACTTGATGACGGATCAGAATCAATGTAGGGTTTAAGCCAATCTGAGCAAAGCAAGATGTAGATTCTATCAAAAGTCTTATGCCTCAAAAACAAAGACAAAGAGATGGGACTGAATTAAACTAAAAAGCTTCTACACAGCAAAAGACATAGCAGAGTAAACAGACAACCCACAGAGTAGGAGAAAATCTTCACAATCTATATATCCAACAAATAACTAATATCCAGAATCTACGAGGAACTCAAACAAACCAGCTAGAAAAAAACAATTCCATCAAAAAATAGACTAAGGAAATGAATAGACAATTCTCAAAAAAAGATCTACAAATGGTCAACAAACATATGAAAAAATGTTCAACATCACTATTAGGGAAATGTAAATCAAAACCACAATGTAATACCACCTTACTCCTGCAAGAATGGCCACAATCAAAAAATCAAAAAATCAAAAAATAGATGTTGGTGTGGATGTGGTGAAAAGGGAACATTTTTACACTGTTTGTGGGAATGTAAACTAACACGGAGATTCCTTAAAGAACTAAAAGTAGATCCAGCAATCCCACTCCTGTGTATCTAACCAGAGGAAAAGTCGTTATATGAAAAAGATACTTGCACACATGTTTACAGCAGCACAATTCACAACGGCAAAAATATAGAACCAGCCCAAATGTCCATCAATCAACGAGTGGGTAAAGAAAATATGATATATACTTACATACCGTGGAATATTACTCAACCATAAAAAGAAACGAAATAATGGCATTTGCAGCAACCTGGATGGAATTAGAGACCATTATTCTAACTGAAATAACTCAGGAATGGAAAACCAAACATTGTATATTCTCATTCATAAGAGGGAACTAAGCTATGAGGACACAAAGGCATATGAATGATAAGGGTGGTGGGGTGAGGGATAAAAGACTACACATTGGGTACAGTGTACACTGCTCTTAGGTGATTGTTGTACCAGGCTCAGAAATCACCGCTAAAGAACTTACTCATGTAACCAAACACCATCGGTTCCCCAAAAACCTATTGAAATAAAGTATTTTTAAAGTCTCATGTATAATCTTCATGCTCTCAGTCTTTCCTTTGATTCTAGTTGTATTAGTTGCCTACTGCTGTGTAACAACAATTTGTGGCTTAAAACAACAAAAATTTGTGATCTTACAGTTCTAGAGGTCATAAGTCTAAAACAGGCCTTACAGACCTGTTTGGCATTTGCAGCAACCTGGAAGGAGTAGATTACAGAGTTATAATCAAAGCCTGAATTCCTTCAGGAGGCTCTAGAGAATAATTTGTTCCTTGTCTATTCCAGCTCCTAGAAGCTGCTTACAATCCTTTGCTCTTGGCCACATCATCAAGATTTCTGCTTTCATCATCACATCCCTTTCTTGGACTGACTGATTCCCTCTGATAAGGACTCCTGTGATTACCTGAACCCACCCAGATAAACCAGGACATCAGCAGCACAGGCAACCAAAAAAAGAGTCAAACTGGAGTTCATCAAAATTAAAATCTTTTAAAAAATCTTTTGTATATGAAAGGACACTAAACTAATAGAGTGAAAAGGCAACCCACAGAAAGGAATATTTAGAAATCACATCTGATAGACTGATATTCAGAATACAAAAAGAACTCTTACAAGTCAACAACAACAACAACAAAAAACAACCCAACTGGGTGTGGTGGCTCACACCTAAAATCCCAGCACTTTGGGAGGCTGAGGCGGGAGGATCCCTTGAGGCTAAAAGTTCAAGACCAGCCTAGGCAACATAGTGAGACTCCCATCTCTACAAAAAAAATAAATAAATGAGCCAGGCAGTGGCATGCATGTATAGTCCTAGAGACAGAAGGATCACTTGAGCCAAGGAGGATGAGATTACAACAAGCCATGATCATGTCACTGCAGTCCAGCCTGAGTGATACAGTTAAGACTTTGTCTCTAAAAGAATCAAATTAAAAATCAACACAAAAATGGGCAAAGGACTTGGATACTTCTCCAAAGAAGATATGCAAATAATGAATACACACATAAAGAGATGATCATATCACTAGCCATTAGAAAAATGCAAATCAAAAGCACAATGAGATAATTCTACCTCACAACAATCACCATGGCTATTATTTTAAAAAGAAGACAGAAAATAACAAGTGTTGGTGAAAATGTAAAAAATTAGAACCCTTGTGCATTGCTGATGGGAAGATAACATGGTACAGCCACTGTGGAAACCCAAATGGCAGTACTTCAAAAAATCAGAAACAGAATTACCATATGATCCAGCAATCTCACTTCTGGATATAAACCCAAAAGAAGTAAAAGAGAACTCAAATAGATATTTGTACACCCATGTTCTTAACCGCATTATTCACAATAGCCAAAAAGTGGAAGCAACCAGTGTGTCCATCATCAGGCCACGCGTGGTGGCTCACACCTGTAATCCCAGCACTTTGGGAGGCTGAAGCGGCTGGGTCAGCTGAGGTCAGGAATTCAAGATCAGCCTGACCAACATGGCAAAACCCCTCTATTAAAAATACAAAATTAACCAGGTGTGGTGGTGCATGCCTGTAATCCCAGCTATTTGGGAGGCTGAGGCAAGAGAATTACTTGAACCCGGGAGATAGAAGTTGCAATGAGCCGAGATCACACCATTGCACTCCAGCCTGGGAAACAAGAGCAAAACTCCATCTCAGTGTCCATCATCAGTTGAATGAGTAAACAACATGTAAATATAGATTCAATGGAACAGTACCAGCCTTTGGTGGGGGAGAAACTTTGACACATGCTACAATGTGAATAAACTCTGAAGACATTGTATGCAGTGAAATAAACCAGTCATAAAGGACAAATATTTTATGATTTATTTCACTTATATGCGGTTCCAGGAGTTGTCAAATTCATAGAGATAGAAACTGGAATGGTAGTTGCCAGAAGTTGGGAGGATGGGAGACTTGGGAGTTGTTGTTTTATGGGTACAGAGTTTCAAGTGGCAAAAATGAAAAAGTTATGCAAATAGATGGTGGTGATGGTTGCATAACAATGTGAACATACTTAATACCATACACTTAAAAATGGTTAAAATGGTAAACTTTATGTTACTTATGTCTTACCACAATAATTTTTTTAAAACATGTACATGAATGCTAATAGCCATATTATTCACAATAGCCATAAAGGAGAAAGAACTTAAATGTCTGTAAACTACTGAATGGATAAATAAAATGTGGTATTAACCATAAAATGAAATATTATTCAGCAATAAAAAGAAATGAAGTACCAATATGTGCTATAACATGGATGAACCTTAAATATATCAAGCTGCTGGGTGTGGTGGCTCACGCCTATAACCCTAACACTTTGGGAGGCAGAGGTGAGAGGATCATTTGAGCCCAGGAGTTCAAGACTAGCCTGGGCAATATAGTGAGACTAGTGAGACTATCTCAACAACAACAACAAAAATCAAAAAATTAACCTGGCATGCTGGCACACGCCTGCAGTTCCAGCTACTCAGGGGATTGAAGTAGGAGGATCACCTAAGCCTGGATGGTAGAGGTTGCAGTGAGCCACGATCAAGCATTGCACTACAGTCTGAGCAACAGAGCAAGACCTTGTCTCAAAAAAGATAAAGAAAAAAATTAAAAAACCATTGAGCTAAGTAAAGAAAGCAGTCACAAAGGACCACATAAATGATTCCATTTACATGAAAGGTCCAGAATGAGCAAATATATAGAGACAGAAGGCAGATTAATGGTTTCCTAGAACAGGGAGAGGGGAGGTTAGGGGAGACAACTAATGAGTATGGCATTGATTTGGGGGGGTGATGAAAATGTTTTAATATTGTGGTGATGGCTGCACAACTCTGAATATATTAAAAGCTGAACTGTATACTTTAAATGAGTGAACTGTATAGTATGTGAATCATATCTCAATAAAACTTTTTTTTAAAAAACCAACAAGACTAATGACTGAATGGAACCAGAAAATAAAGCAAGGGGGGCCAGGTGAGGTGACTCACGCTTGTAATCCCAGCACTTTGGGAGGTGGAGGAAGATGGATCACCTGAAGGCAGGAATTAGAAACCAGCCTGGCCAACATGGCAAAACCCCATCTCTACTAAAAATACAAAAATTAGCCAGGCACGGTGGCAGGCGACTGTAATCCCAGCTACCTGGGAGGCTGAGGCAGAAGAATCACTTGAACCCAGGAGGTGGAGGTTGCAGTGAGCTGAGATCGTGCCACTGTACTCCAGCCTGGGCGACAAGAGCAAGACTCTGCCTCAAAAAAAAAAAAAGCAACAGAATGACTAAAAGATAACGAGAACAGAAACATTACAGTTTGAATTCTTGCTCTGTCATTTATTATCTGTGTAACATTAAGCAAGTTATCTAAACTCTGTGCTTCAGTAACACCTACCTACAGGGTTGCTGTGAGGATTTAACAAAATATGTAAAACACTTAATACAGAGCCTGAGACATAGCTCTCTTTCCCTGTCCTATTCTCCTACCTAATGCTAAAACTTCCACCACCAATTTTATGGAAATATAAATTCAATGACAGTTGTATCTGAATTTTATGTTAAAGACGTTATGTCTGTTCCAGGTGGCAAATAACCTAAAAGTCACCAATTACATATAACTGGCAAAGCAATTTTCAACTAATTCACTGCAAGTTGATATTAAGGCACAGGAAAATATAAACTTTATCTCCCAACTTCATTTTCTCCTTTCTGCCTTCATTTTAAAATACTTCTTTCCTCACCTTCCTTTTTACTATATCCTTTATTCCAAACTACCAGTCTAACTTAGGCTGCTATTTATCAGGAGAAAGGCAAGAGTAATTTTTTGCCATTTTATGTTAAGATAGAAAAAAATTGCTGAGCATGGTGGTGCACTCCTGTAGTCCCATCTACTCAAGAGGATAAGGTGGGAAGACTGCTTGAGGCCAAGAGTTGGAAGCCACAGTGCACTATGATAGTGCCTATGAACAGCCACTGCACTCCAGTCTGGAAAACACAGTGAAACTTCATTTCTAAAGAAATAAAATACAATATAAAAGATAGGGGCTAGGTGCAGTGGTTCACATCTCTAATCCTAGCACGTTGGGAGGCCAAGGCAGGTGGATCACCAGCCTGGCCAACATGGTGTTACTCTGTCTCTACTAATAACACAAAAATTAGCTGGGTGTGGTGGTGCACGCCTGTAACCCCAGCTACTTGGGAGGCTGAGGTAGGAGAATCACTTGAACCCAGGAGATGGAAGTTGCAGTGAGCCAAGATTGCACCTGCAGCAAGAGTGAAACTCCATCTCAAAAGCAAAAAAAAAGATAAGAAAAAAATGACTGATTATATAGCTACAGGACAGTTCCAAACTCTGCCTAAGTAATTTATCAAAGTTCCCTAAACAAAAAAAGAAGAAACTTTAAAAACATGAGAATGAAAAGGTATACAAGAAAGCTTCCTTTGTGTTAACAGGTCTCTTGTTTATCTGAAGACAAACTTGTATGATATCTACAGACTGTGACTGGAATTCCTTAGTACAGTTGGCCCTCTGTATCTATGGGTTCCGCATCCATGAATTCAACCAGCTGTGGATTGAAAACATTCCAGAAAAAAACACATCTGTATTGAACATATACAGACCTTTTTTCCTTGTCATTATTCTTTGAACAATATAGTATTACTACCTAAATACTATTTACAATGTATTAGGTAATATAGAGATGAGTTCAAGCACCCAGGAGACTGTGCATAGGTTAAATGTAAATACTATCCCATTTTACATAAGAGACTAGAGCATCTCAAAGTTTGGTATCTTCAAGGAGTCTAGGAATCAATACCCCATGGATACCAAAGGACAAGTATATACTAACCATAACCAAGTTTTACTGGAAAAGAAAAAAAAAAGGATAAATATACACTATCCATAGCCAAGTTACTACAAAAAATATATATACATTAAGTCAGGGGCTCTAAAAAGTTGGTGTTAATACAATTTTATTAAACCATGCTTCCATTTTAAGTATTCCCTCATTTGATTTTAATGTTAAATGAAAATTTACTTTTAAACTACTTTAAATGACAGTATCTTTCAAAGGGGCACCTGCCTTATAAATGCTTCCGGAATAAGAGTCAGTAAAAGGATGTGGTTAAGAATAGATGAAATGCCACTGTACTGCTGATTTTGTACATGTTCAGATCAGAAAACTCCTACTAAAAACATGTCAAAATAAATAAATGTTATCTCTACGGAAGATTTTAAGTTAGCCATTCTAACTTTACAACATTCTAAAGGAACATTTCTCTTAAGAAAGGTTGCTACAAAGAGTCCAGAACCTTTTCTCCCTCTGCAAACCCCTTAACCTTGATGCCTAACTATATTATCTCACTGGATTTCACTTTAGAAATATTTACTGGACAATGAGTGCACAGAGTAAGTATGCTAAGTGGTTTTAATATTGTGATTAATCACCACACCAAACTGATAAAGTCAATATTAATATCACCATTTTTAAAGGAAGAAACTAAGGCTTCAAAGGTTTAACTAGGCTGGGTGCAGTGGCTTACATTTATAATCCCAGCACTTTAGGAGGCTGAGACAGGCAAATCACTTGAGCCCAGGAGTTCAAGACCAGCCTGGGCAAATGGCAAAATTCCATCTCTACAAAAACTACAAAAATTAACCAGCCATGGTGGCATGCACCTTTAGTCCCAGCTACTTAAGGAGCTGAAGTGGATCAAGCCACTGCCCTCCAGCCTGGGTGACAGAGCAAGACCCCATCTCAAAAAAGTTTAAATAATGTGCCCAAGGTTATAACTGAAAAAGACAATTCCCTCCTTTTATAATTTCTATTATGTAAAATTTCAAGCACACATTAAAGACAGCAAACCCCTTAACTCCACCATGTAGCTACAATCATCAACTCACGGCCCAAACTTGTCCATGGCCATGATATCCATATTCTCACCAATTCCTGCTTCCTTAAGTATTCTGAAGCAAAAAACTTCTATCTGTAAATATTTCAGTGTATACTTCTAAAAAATAAATATTTTCATTCATAAATATTTAAGTAGATACCTCTAAAACACAAGGACTCAGTTGGGCGCAGTGGCTTACATCTGTAATCCCAACAATTTGGGAGGCCAAGGCAGGCAGATCACTTGAGGTCACGAGTTCGAGACTAGCCTGCCCAACATGGTGAAAATCCATCTCCACTAAAAACACAAAAATTAGCCAGGCATGGTGGTGGGTGCCTGTAATCTCACCTACTCGGGAGGCTGAGGCAGGAGAATCCTTTGAACCCAGGAGGTGGAGGTTGCAGTGACCCGAGATCATGCCACTGCACTCCAGCCTGGGTAAGAGTGAGACTCCCTCTCAAAAAAGGAAAAGGAAAAAAAAAAAAAAAAAAAAAAAACACAACGCCAGGCACAGTGGCTCAAGCCTGTAATCCCAGCACTTTGGGAGGCCAAGGCATAAGAATCACCTGAGGTCAGGAGTTCAAGACCAGCCTGGCCAACATGATGAAACCCCATCTCTACTAAAAATACAGAAATTAGCTGGGCAGAGTGGCACGCGTCTGTAATCCCAGCTACTTGGGAGGCTGCAGCATGACAATAGCTCAAACCCAGGAGGCAGAAGTTGCAGTGAGCAAGACTGGACCACTACACTCCAGCTTGGGCCATAGAGCAAGACCCTGTCTCAAAAAAAAGACAAGAACTCAAAGGTGTACTTTGTCATTCTCATTAAGCTATACTTTCTCATAGAATAAAACCCAAGGTACCCTCTGATCTCAAACTACTTAATAAAAGGTAACATTTCAAAACTTTCAAATGCATATGAAAAGGAATAGCTATGTTGGAGGCAGCCAACCTAATCATCCCTCTTTCTTGAAACTGCTGGTTTCCTTACTCCCTATATTAAATTGGTTTCCCTCCCTCCATGCCACCTGCTTCTGGTTTCCATTTCTGGCTCCTCATTTTCCTTCCACTGAGCTATCTGCTCTTCTCACATATACTCTCTTTCTAGATAGCTCATTCAGTTTTATGACTTCATCTTATCACCTCTGGCCTAGACTGTAATTTCAATTGTGTTCTCTAATCCAAGCTACTGTTCCTCAATATTTCTACTTAAATGTCTTGTCATCATCTCAAATTGAATATGCATCAATCCCAACTCATCAGCTCCAAAAATCCAGCTCTTCTATCCTCTTTACCAATCTATTATAAATCATTATCTTCCAATTCAACCAGGCTCCCCTTAAGTCACGCATCAATTTGTATTGGTTTTTCTCTTGAAATGTCTCTCAGCCATTCTTTTCTGTTCCATTTACACTGCCGCCACTAAAACTCAAGCCTTCAGCAACTCATCTAAATGATCATAAGAGCCCTCAATTAAAATTCAACTATCTCCATTTCAGTCTGTTCTATATAATATTGATTCCCTCCCACAACATATTTACTGAATGACTAATGCATCCTAAGCATTGGCCAGTTAATGCAGGGATACAACAGTGAGCAAGACAGGCACCTCTTTCTAGCAGAGGAAATAAATTTTTTTCAAATAAAGTAATTATAGATAGTGGGAAATGCTGTGACAACGATTAAAACAGTGCTATCATAAAGGACAGAGAGTGTAAGTGCTACTTTAGTTAGAGCTTTTAGTTAGAGATAAAATTTAAGCGGACATTTTAAGGATGAAGAGGAGGCAGACATGTAAATATTTAAAGTAGAGTGCTCCACACAAAGGAAACTGCAAAGCACACAGGTTCCAGGAGGGGGAAAAAAAATCTCATGTCATAGAAAATGACCAAGTCTAACGTGGCTAGAGAACAAGGGCAAAAGTGATACAAAACAGAGATTGGAAGAGACTGGGGCCAATTTTATTCTACATGTAATAAGAAGTAGTAAGAAGTAGGCTGGGCACAGGGGCTCATGCCTGTAATTCCAGCACTTTGGGAGGCCAAGGTGGACAGACCACTTGATGCCAGGAGTTCAAGACCAGCCTTGGCCAACATGGTGAAAACCCGTATCCACCAAAAAACACAAAAAATTAGCTGGGCGTGGTGGTGCATGCCTGTAATCCCAGCCACTTGGGAGGTTGAGGCACAAGAATTGCTTGAACCTGGGAGGCAGAGGTTGCAATAAGCTGAGATCACACCACTGCACTACAGCCTGGGCAACAGAATGAGACTCTATCTCAAAAAAAAAAGTCACGTAATAAGAAGGGTTTTAAGCAAAGAAGTTATAATCCAATACATGCTGTGACAGAGACTGCTAGTACTCACTAATGATTGTGTTCTCTTCATTAGAACACTGCTATACTACATTTCTCAGCCACCCCTGCAATTAGGTAGGATCACGTGACTCAGTTCTGACCAATGAAACTGAGTGGGTAAAAGTGATATAAGCTACTTCTAGCCTGGACCCTTTCTCCACACACATTTCCCCTTTCAAAACAATCTGAGAAGCCAAAGCTGATTAAGGTGATGACATAAGATACAGGAGCCTGTCCTCCAAGTGACTGCATGAAGCAAAACTGACCCTCAACACACACACACACACACACACACACACACACACACACACACACACAGAGGGGGAGAGAGAGAGAGAACTGCAATGTGAGAAAATAATGTAAACTTCCACTGTATTACGCTGCCAAGTAAGATTTATTGTTATATCATTAATGCAGAAATCTTAAAAACATTTCTCTGGCTGCTGTGTGAAGAATGAGTTAAATGGATAGACAAAAGTAAAAATAAAAAGACCAGTTCAGACTCAACAAAAACATAACCCAAATGAAAAATGGACAAAGAACTTACATTTCTCAAAATATATACAAATAGCCAACAAGCATATGAAAAGATGCTCATCACTTGCCATTAAGAAAATGCAAATCAGCCGGGCGCGGTGGCTCAAGCCTATAATCCCAGCACTTTGGGAGGCCGAGGCGGGTGGATCACGAGGTCAAGAGATCGAGACCATCCTGGTCAACATGGTGAAACCCCGTATTTGTGCAACTATTATTACAATCAATTTGTGTTAGTATTTGTAATATTTGTGCAACTATATTACACAAAAAATTAGCTGGGCATGGTGGCGCGTGCCTGTAATCCCAGCTACTCAGGAGGCTGAGGCAGGAGAATTGCCTGAACTCAGGAGGCGGAGGTTGCAGTGAGCCGAGATCGCGCCATTGCACTCCGGCCTGGGTAACGAGTGAAACTCTGTCTCAAAAAAAAAAAAGAAAATGCAAATCAAAATCACAGATATATCACCATTAAGATAGCTACTATTAAGAAAAAAAAAAAACAGAAAGCAAGGGTTGGTGAAAATGTGGTGAAACTGGAACCTTTTACACTATTGGTGGTAATATAAAATGGTGCAGCTGTTACGGAAAACAGTATGGTGGTTCCCCAAAAATAAAAGGTAGATTACCATACAATCCAGCAATTCAACTTCTGGGTATATATCAAAAAAACTGAAAGCAGGAACCTGAACAGATATTTCTATACCCGTGTTCATAGCAACACTACACTTAACAGCTAAAACGTGGAAGCAACACAAGCTGCTCATCAACAAATGAATGGATAAACAAAATGTGGTATATATAAGCAATGGAATATTATTTGGCCTTAACAAGGAAGAAAATTTTGACATGTCCTACAAAATGGTAAACCTTCAGGACATTAAGCTAAGTGAAATTAAGCCAGTCACGAAAAGACAATACATGATTCCACTTATATGAGGTACCTAGAGCAAACAAATTCATATAAACATAAAAGAGAAACATAAAGAACAGCGGTTGCCAGGGGCTAGGAAGAGGGGAGACTTGGGGACTTGTTAGTATGTATAGAGTATCAGTTTTACAAGATGAGAAAGTTCTGGGGATTGGTTATACAATAATGTTAATATACTTAACAATATTGAACTGTATGCTTAAAATTATTAAAATGTTCAACTTTATGCTTATGCAGTTTACCACAATAAAAAATATAATAGAGGCCGGGTGCGGTGGCTCATGCCTGTAATCCCAGCACTTTGGGAGGCCGAGGCAGACGGATCACAAGGTCAGGAGTTCGAGACTGGTTTGGCCAAAATGGTGAAACTCCATCTCTACTAAAAATACAAAAATTAGCCAGGCGTGGTGGTGTGCACCTGTAGTCCCAGCTACTCAGGAGGCTGAGGCAGAAGAATAGCTTGAACCCGGGAGGCAGAGGTTGCAGTGAGCTGACATCGCGCCACTGCACTCCAACCTGGGCGACAGAGCGAGACCCCATCTCAAAGAAATAATACTTTTCTTGAATATTTTACTGATAATTCCCTCTTTTCTCTGTTGCCTACTAGTACTTCTGTTATTTGGAAGTTGACCTCCAACTGACCTTTTAATTTTCTTTTTTTGAGACAGAGTTTTGCTCTTGTTACCCAGGTTGGAGTGCAATGGCGTGATCTCGGCTCACCTCAACCTCGGCCTCCTGGGTTCAGGCAATTCTCCTGCCTCAGCCTCCTGAGTAGCTGAGATTACAGGCACGCGCCACCATGCCCAGCTAATTTTTTATATTTTTTAGTAGAGACGGGGTTTCTTGTCTCACTCTTGTTGCCCAGGCTGGAGTGCAGTGGCATGATCTCAGCTCACTGCAACCTCTGCCTCCCAGGTTCAAGCAATTCTCCTGCATCAGACTCCCAAGTAGGTGGAATTACAGGCATGCACCACCACGCCCAGCTAATTTTTTTTGTATTTTTAGTAGAGATGAGGTTTCTGCATGTTGGTTAGGCTGGTCTCGAACTCCTGACCTCAGATGATCTGCCCGCCTTGGCCTCCCAAAGTGCTGGGATTACAGGCGTCAATTAATTTTTCTTTTCTTACTTATTTTCCACCTTTCCTCTACTTTATAAAAGGTCTCCTTCACTCTAACTTCAACCTTTCCATTGAGTCTTCTATTGAGCCTTTTTTTGTTCTGATTGTTCCTTTTTTATTTCTTTTGGTTTCTCATATGAGAAGCTTTCGTCCTAGGTCTGGTGATCCTTGATTATCTCCTCATATTTAAAAGGAGGGCCATACAAGCTGCTGTAAATAACATACATTCTCTTCTTGGGCCAGTAAGAGAACTATCCTCTAAATTGCTAGTTGATTGCCAGAATTCTAGAAGCCAAAGACAAGAGGCCTCAGTAAGGATCTCAATATTGAGCACTTTAACTTAATTCAGTGTTTTCTGTAGAACACTTGACCTCCAACTGTGTCTAGTGCCCACCCTCAGTGTCAGAAACAATCTTCAGTCTTCTGCTGTGATGGTCAAGGTGGCAGTCACTCAGCGATACAAACTAAGAAAGGAATCTAGATTCAAGCTTAAAAAAAAAAAAGCTTTATTGAGATATAACACAGCTATCATAAAACTCACCCATTTGAAGTGTACAATTCAACATTTTTTAGTCTATTCAGAGTTGTGCAACTATTATTACAATCAATTTTAGAACATTTTTGTCACCTCAAAAAGAAATTCCATACCCTGGTGTCACTTCCCATTTCCCTCTAACCTCCCCTACTCCCAGTCCTATGCAACCACTCTATCCCTACAAATACACATTTTTCTGGACAATTCATACAAATGGAATCATACAATGTGGTCTTTAGTATACTTAGCATGTTTGTTTGTTTGTTTGTTTTTGACATAGAGTCTTGCTCTGTCACCCAGGCTAGATGGTGCAGTGTTGCTATCTCGGCTTACTGCAACCTCCATTTCCCAGGTTCAAACTATTCTCCTGCATCAGCCTCCTGTGTAGCTGGGATTATAGGTGCCCACCACCACGTCTAACTAATTTTTGTATTTTTAGTAGAGTCCATGTTGGCCAGGCTGCTCTCAAACTCCTAAACTCAAGTGATCTGCCCACCTTGGCCTCCCAAAGTGCTGGGATTACAGGTGTGAGCCACCATGTCCAGCCTACTTAGTATGTTTTAAAGGTTTATCTATGTTACAGCACGTATCATATAATACTATGGTTGTTTGTGACTGGCTTCTTTCACAACATAATGCTTTCAAGGTTCATCATGTTATATAATATGTATCAGTTCTGTATTCCTTTTTACTGTCAGATAGTATGCAATTGTGTGAATACACAGTGTATGTAACCATTTATCAGCTGATGGATATCTGAGTTGCTTCTACTTTTGGGCTATTATGATTGAGCTGCTTCTTAAACAGATTTTCAAGAAATCCTATTTTTAGCAACACTCTCACCTCCTCCCTGCCAAAAATTGCCTGATGCTGCCAATTCCTGAACCTGAGGACTATTTTCTACTTTTGCTCCTGCCAGTTAGGATTGAACATTTTTAAGTCCACTAAGAAGTTTACCATCAGTTCACTTGCTTTCCAGCTTCCAAATTTTATTGCTGCTATCTCTTCTTCCATTCTCTTTACTTGTGTAGTACAAATCTTCTAAAAGTATCCTTTACTGTCACCTTGCTGGACTGTCAAAGGGAGTAAAAGTAAATGTATCTTTCACTCAGCCATCTTTACTTAGAAGTCCTTTCAATTATTTTTAGCCTTCATTCTTTCTGATGTATAGATTTGAAGGCTATGTACTACTCTTCCTCTAAGCATGGCTCTATACGTATCCCTTAAGTTATACTTTGTTTTGATAGTTTAGTTCAAAACAGTTTAATGTTATTTCTTCTCTAATCCCTGAGTTACTCAGGAATATAACTTATTTTCAAACAGGTGAGAATTTTTTAGTTTTTTTGGTAATCCATTTCTGGCTAAATTCCAGTATGTCAGAAAACACTCTAGAATTGATTATTTTGATCTTTTTTATTGTCCAGCATGTGTCAATTTCGGAAACTTCCATAGGCACTTGGAAAAAAATCTGCATTCTGTAGGTATTAGGTGAAATGTTCAATGCATGTCAATTAGATTCATTTGTTAATTACAGTGTTTAAATCTTTTATATATTTTGTCTCATTATTCTAATTACTCAGAGAAGCATGCTGAAATATCCCATATTATGCTTAGAGATTTGTCTAATTCTCCTTTTAGTTCTATCCATTTTTTGCCTACCATGCTGGCAAAGATTAGAAAAGAATGTTAACACAGAGTTAAGAAACACTGTGGTAAAAGTGTCTTTAAACATCTGTATCTTTGAAATCAGTTATTTTACATTGAGAAATTGATCTTAGGCAGGAAGGGAGATCCAGACAAGCTCTTCATGAGCACCAAACACTGCTTTGCAGTTACATTGATTTGTAAATTCTTATTGAAGCCTTACAGCTATCCTTTGACTAAGTATTATTCCCATACTAGAGATGAGAAAAAAAATGAAATTTTTAGCAAGCTAAAAGATTATATGTATATTCTTTGTAGGAATAAAAGTAGAAACAGATTTATTAAAGAAAATCAAGAACTTTATAACAGAGACAAAGTAGGCAAAGCTTTTTGGTTAAAAAAAAAAAAGAAACCGTAAGATTTATACATACACTGACATGGAAGGATATTCATAAAAGCCAAGTTAGGAAACAAAGTACAGCATGTGATCCCATTTTTTTTTAAGTGTGCATAAGTTTACAGGTTCATAGAAACTGGCCAGACACAGTGGCTCACCCCTGTAAATACCAGCACTTTGGGAGGCCAAGGCAGGCAGATCACTTGAGCCCAGAAGCTGAAGTCCAGCCTGGGCAACATGGCAAAAACCCACCTCTACAAAAATTACAAAACTTGGCCAGTCAAGGCAGCACATGACTGTAGTCCCAGCTACTTGGGAGGCTAAAGTGGGAGGATCGCTTGAGCCCAGGAGGTGGCAGTTGCAATGCGCCAAGATCACGCCACTGCCCTCCAACTCGGTGACAGAGCCAGATCCTGTCAGGAAAAAAAAAAAAAAAACCCAAGTCTAAGATATACATATTAAAAAATTACAATGATAAATGACAAAGACATCATTTAGAAGAAAGAAAACCATAATTATACAAGAAGCCTTGTATAATTACTAGAAATTACATTGCTCATACAATTAAGATTAAACATACCCGAGCTTTCTGGAAGCCAGGACTTAAAGAGAAACACCATCTTACTCTATTTCCTGGATAATGTAATTCAGTATAACACATGACCCACATTAATTCTCCCTCTCATCTCTGACTGACATCAAGGGAAAATATACAAACACAGACAACACACACGTATATATAAATATATATGTATATTACCACCTCAAACAACTTCTTACCTAAAGCCAATTTATTCCCTCAGCTATGATTTGCTAACTATGAAGAATGGAGAAAAGGGCAGGTGTAGGCCCAAAAGAACAGGCCCAAATCATTTCAAATGAGCCACTTTTTTTAAAATCAGCCTTCTTTAAAGTATATGAGACTCCTATGCTCTGCACTTAGATGACAAGAACAATGCATGCATATACGTATTATGTGTTATATGATTTCTTCCTTCAACGTTTTGTTTTCCTTACTCTTTAAGATTTTACGTTAAAGAAGTATCTCATGCTTACTTTAGCAGCACATGTACTAACACTGGAACACTACAGAGAAGATTAGTATGGCCCCTGTGGAAGGATGACACACAGATTTGTGAAGCGTTCCATATTTTTAAATTTGGGAAAAAAAAAGTATCTCATCCGTTGGAGGGCAGAGTATATCCTAGCAATTTTTACTTATAACTCCCATGATATGCATTAGACTAAATCAGACAGCTTCAGGAAGTTTCAGGATTATAAACTGAAGCTTTTTTATAGAAATAAAACTAGTAGTAGTCTAAAAACAGCTTTATTAAAGGAAATCAGGAACTTTATAACAAGAACAGAGTAGGTAAACTTATTCTGTTAAAAAAAAAAAAGTAAACATTTTAATCTCTGTGGGCTTGAGTCTTTGTCACATACCCACTTTTTTCCAGCCCTTTAAAAATGTAAAAACCATTCTTAGGGCAGTAAAAATAGGGTTTTGGAGAGGTGATAATTAAAACAGTGGATTTAATACATAAATTATTTTAGGAAACTAACCAACAAGAGCAAAATATACAGAAAAGCAAACAGTAGCAACAAAATTTCAGAAGCTAAAATACGGACAACTGGTAACTAATTCACTTAGTAAATTTTAGAAAGGTGAAGCCTAAACCCTGAATTGAAAACCCCAATATATATCTTGGAATCCTCAAAGTATACAGAAACTGGCAGCACCAGGTACTGCCTGAACTGGATAGAAGAGAAAATTAACGAAGACTGAGAGAAAGCTGTCTGAGAAGCAGATACATCCTTAGAAGCTATCCAAATCTACCTGATGGTTGGCTACCTACTCTCAAAAACAGAAGTCTGTTGGTTTATTCTTTAGAAAGGGCTTTTTGGGGGTTTTGTTTTGTGTTTTTGAGACAGGGTCTTACTCTGTCACCCAGGCTGCAGTGCAATGGCACAATCTCCATCATGGCTCACTGCAGTCTCTGCCTCCTGGGCTCAAGTAATCCTCCCACCTCAGCCTCTCAAGTATCTGGGACTATAGGCACACCACCACACCCAGCTAAATTGTGTATTTTTTGTAGAGATGTGGTTTCACCATGTTGCCCAGGCTAGTCTCAAACTCCTGGACTCAGACAATTTGCCCGCCTCAGCCTCCCGAAGTGCTGGGATTAACACGTGTGAGCCAGCTTTGTTTTTGTTTTTTCAGAGTCCCTGAACTAGGAGTCACCAGGTATAATTAAAGGTCTATGTACTCAACCAAAAATGGGGGAACGATAGTCCACTCCCTCACACCAAAACAAAACAAAAAGGAGTGGCCATCCTTCAACCCTCAGGCAAACTGAGTTTTCCCTGATGAACCTGACCCAAGAGGAAACATCTAGACATCAGAGATTTCTCAAAATAAAAAAGGCTCACTTGGACCATAATGTAATGAAATTCAAAGTCTGCAAATCCCAATCAATTCAGGGTTTTTAGCTATCAATCACCCAAGTATTACTGATACCTGAAGTAAGACTCCAACATAAAAGTTAGAGACCAAAACAAATGGAGAAAAATCAACTTAGAAAAAGCGGTCTGCATCCAGGCACAGTGGTTCACACCAGTAATCCCAACACTTTGGGAGGCCAAGGTGGGCAGATCACCTGAGGTCAGGACTTCAAGACCAGCCTGCCTAGTCAACATAGTGAATCCCCGTCTCTACTAAAAATACAAAAATTAGCCTGGTGTGGTGACGTGAGTCTGTAATTCCACATGTTCAAGAGGCTGAGGCAGGAGAATCACTTGAACCTGGGAGGCAGAAGTTGCAGTAAGCTGAGATCGCACCACTGTACTCCAGCCTGGGTAACAGAGCAAGACTCCATCTCAAAAAAAATAATAATAAACCACTTGCAAAATGAATGTTAACAGCTTTATTCACAACAGCCAAAAACTAAAAACCAAATGTCTGATTTTTTAAAACTACATTATATTCATCCAATGGAATACAACCATGATTGAAAAGGAACTACTGCTGCATCCTACATCATAAATGAACCTCACAAACACAATCAATGTTAAGCAAAAGTAGCTATCCCAAGAAAGTATATATACTGTATGGTTACTGTATTAGTCCATTTTCATGATGCTGATAAAGACTTAACAATTTACAAAAGAAAGAGATTTAATGGACTTACAGTTCCACCTGGCTGGAGAGGCCTCACAATCATGGCACAAGGTGAAAGGCAAGTCTAACACAGCAGCAGAAAATAGAAGAGAGCCTGTGTAGAGAAACTCCCATTTTTAAAATCATCGTCTTGTCTCGTGAGACTTATTCACCATCACAAGGAAAGCACAGGAAAGGCCCACCCCCATGACTAAATTACCTCCCACCAGGTTCCTCCCACCACACCTAGGAATGGTGGGAGTTACAATTCAAGATGAGATTTGGGTAGGGACACAGCAAAACCGTATCATTCTACCCCTGCCCCGCCCCCACCAAATCTCAAGTCTTCGCATTTCAAAACCAATCATGTCTTCCTAACAGTTCCCCAAAGTCTTAACTCATTTCAGCATTAACTCAAATGTTCACAGTCCAAAGTCTCATCCAAAACAAGGCAATTCCCTTCCACCTATGAGCCTGTAAAATCAAGAGGAAATTCATTACTTCCTAGATACAATGGGAGTGCAGGGATTAGGTAAATACTGCCATTCCAAATGGGAGAAATTGGCCAAAACAAAGGGGCTAAAGGCCCCATGCAAGTCCAAAATCTAGCAGGGCAGTCAAATCTTAAAACTCCAAAATAATCTCCTTTGATGCCATGTCTCACATCCAGGACACGCTGATCCAAGAGGTGGGTCTGCACAATCTTGGGCAGCTCCGACCCTGTGACTTTGCAGGGTACAGCCTCTCTCCCAGCTGCTTTCACAGGCTGGCATTGAGTGTCTGTGACTTTTCCAAGTGCACTGTGCAAGCTATAGGTGGATCTATCATTCTGGGATGGTGGCCCTCTTCTCACAACTCCACTAGGCAGTGCCCCAGTAGGGAATTTGTGTGGGGGCTCTGACCCCACATTTCGCTTCCACACTGCCCTAGTAGAGGTTCTCCATGAGTGCCCCACACCTGCAGCAAACTTCTGCCTGGGCATCCAGGCATTTCCATACATCTTCTGAAATGTAGGTGGAGGTTCCCAAACCCCAATTCTTGACTTCTGTGCACTCACAGGCTCAACATCACATGGAAGCCACCAAGACTTGGGGCTTGCACCCTCTGAAGCCACAGCCTGAGCTCTACACTGGCCCCTTTAGGCCACAGCTGGAGCAGCTGGGATGTAGGGCACCAAGTCCCTAGGTTGCACATAAGACAGAACCACTTTATCCTCCTAGGCCTCCAGCCTGCCAAGGGAGAGGCTGCCATGAAGACCTCTGACATGCCCCGTAGACATTTCCTCCATTGTCTTGGGAATTAACATTCAGCTCCTCATTACTTATGCAAATTTCTATAGCCAGCTTGAATTTCTCCTCAGAAAATGGGATTTTCTTTTCTATGGTGCTGTCAAGCTGCAAATTTTCTGAACTTTTATGCTCCGCCTCCCTTATAAAACTGAATGCATTTAACAGTGCCCAAGTCACCTCTTGAATGCTTTGCGGCTTAGAAATTTCTTCCATCAGATACCCTAAATCATCTCTCTGAAGTTCAAAGTTCCATAAACCTCTAGGGCAGGGGCAAAATGTTACCAGTCTCTTTGCTAAAACATAACAAGAGTTCCCAACAAGTTCCCCATCTCCATCTGAGACCACCTCAGCCCGGACTTTATTGTCCATATTGCAATCAGCATTTTGGGCAAAGCCATTTGACAAATCTAGAAAGTTTCAAACTTTCCCACATTTTCCTGTCCTCTTCTGAGCCCTTCAAACTGTTCCAACCTCTGCCTGTTAGCCAGTTCCAAAGCTGCTTCCACATTTTCGGGTACCTTTCCAGCAGCTCCCTACTCTACTGGTACCAATTTACTGTATTAGTCCGTTTTCATGCTGCTGATAAAGACATACCTGAGACTGCGAAATTTACAAAATAAAGCGGTATAATGGACTTACAGTTTCACGTGTCCGGGAAGGCCTCACAATCATGGCACAAGGTGAAAGGTATGTCTTCTCACATGGCAGCAGACAAGAGAAGGGAGCTTGTGCAGAGAAACTCCCATTTTTAAAACCATCAGACCCCACGAGCCTTATTCATTACCACAAGAACAGCATGGGAAAGGCCCGCCCGGTGGTTCAATTACCTCCCACTAGGTTCCTCCAACCACACTTGGGAATTGTGGGAGTTACAATTCAAAATGAGATTTGGGTGGGAACACAGCCAAACCTTATCAGCTACATTTATATAAAGTTCAAAAACAGGCTAAAATAATTTATGGTGATAGAGGATGGAATAGTGATTACCTTTGAGAGGGTAAGAGACACTGACTGGAGGGGGCACAAGAGAGCCTTTTCGGACACTAAAAATGTTCAACATCTGGATTTGAGTGAGGACTACATGGATATCTACAAATATAAAAATTCTACACACTTAAATTTATCTACTTCTCAATAAAAATAATTTAAAGATACTTTCTCTAAACAAATTTTTAATTTTTTTTAGACAGTGTTTCGTTCTCGCTCTGTCTCCCAAGCTAGAGTACCGTGGTACTACCATCATAGTTCGCTGCAGCCTTGACCTCTTGGGCTCAAGCAATCCTGCCAACCTTGCAAGTAGCTAGGATTATAGACACTCACAACCAAACCGGGCTAATTTTTTTTTTTTTTCCTTTGGAGAGGCAGGCTCTTGCCATATTGCCCAGGCTAATCTCTAACTCCTACCCTCAAGCCATCCTCCCAGTTCAGTCTCCCAAAGTACCAGGATTACAGGCATGAGCCACCATGCCCAGACTAAACAATTTTTTTAAAGAAATTAGTAAGCTTTTTAGTTGGATCCCACAATAGGAATTAATCAAAAGGGAAAAAAACATAAAGCCTTATACACAAAGATCTTTATTACAGACTTGATAATAGCAAAACACATTTAAACACCTGGAAATAACACTTAATAAACAAATGCCATGCCAACCCTTGATTTCTCTGGTGTGAGAGAAATTATTATTTGGCATCTGTCTGATACTAGCAGCCAAACTTAATGCTGATTAACCCAAAGAAGCCATCTGCCCTGAGGGAAGAGCATGATCACAGACACCAAGGCAAAAAAGGGCTAAGCTATTCAAGACTGAAAGGAAAGGGACAAAAGCAAGAGATGAAGCAAGAATACAGACAGGAAGTGAAAAGAAACAAAAAACAACTGATTTCCATGGGCAGCAGAATTATTGAGACAGAGGCAGGTTGTACACTAAATATTTTAAATGTTTATAAAAATAAATTATTCAAGGGCCGGGCGCAGTGGCTCACGCCTGTAATCCCAGCACTTTGGGAGGCCGAGACGGGTGGATCACGAGGTCAAGAGATCGAGACCATCCTGGTCAACATGGTGAAACCCCGTCTCTACTAAAAATACAAAAAATTAGCTGGGCATAGTGGCGCGTGCCTGTAATCCCAGCTACTCAGGAGGCTGAGGCGGGAGAATTGCCTGAACCCAGGAGGCGGAGGTTGCGGAGAGCCAAGATCGCGCCATTGCACTCCAGCCTGGGTAACAAGAGCGAAACTCCATCTCAAAAAAAATAAAATAAATAAAATAAAATAAATTATTCAAGAGCGTGTAGTACTTGGAAATGACCAAGCATTCCCAAGGAAAACTGCCCATGCCCTGTTAAAATAATAAAATTTTTCTGCAATACAGTTGGAATAATTAAAAGGTACACAGCATATTACAATCTTTGTTGTATCTATTATTTGAGTTAATCTAAACAGTAACATGATATTAAAATATGTGCTAAAATTTGTAGAAGAAAAGGATGATTCTTTTTAAAAACAACTTTCGAGAACAACCATTCTTTTAAAAATTTTTTGCATATTTTCACTGCTTGTTTTATTCAACTAATTGAACAAAAGCAAATATCATCCATACCATATTCACGTCCAATTCAGCAATCATTACGTACAATTTCAGGAATAAGGAATAAGAGAATCAGTGTTTTAACAGGCTTTTTTAGCTGACAATTTAAACAAATAGAAACAAGCAAATATTAACAACCAAAAACAAATGAAAAACAGACCCAAAGAGTAAGCATTCCTTTTCCTTCAGAGAGATTTCACCTGATAGTTTTCTACGCTGTCTTATAGCAATCAACTATTGTTACATACACGTAAAAAAAATACCAAGGCCTATGTTGTTTCTGTTACAGAAACTTTAGAGTTAAGAGGGGAAAAAAAAAAAAAAAACTTGAAGAACAGATATATAAAAGCACTCTAATTCACCAAATAGAACAAATGATTTTTCTTTTTTTCTTTTTTTGAGACAATCTCGCTCTGTCACCCAGGCTGGAGTGCAGAGGCACAACCTAGCAACCCCTGCCTTCCGAGTTCAAGTGATTCACCTGCCTCAGCCTCCTGAGTAGCTGAGATTACAGACATTCGCCATCACACTCAGAATCTATTTTTGTATTTGGTAGAGACGGGGTTTTACCATGTTGGCCAAGCTAATCTCAAGCTTCTGAGCTCAAGCTATCCGCCCACCTCAGCCTCCCAAAGTGCTGGGATTACAGGAGTGAGCCACCAGGCCTGGCAGAACAAATAATTTGTAAAACGTCTTTCTCAAAAAAACGTTTTGTCTTGTCTTGCTCAACAAGAACTGCTGGTTCCTGACAGATGAACAAGAGGACAAAAAGTAGTTACAATTCTAACACTCAAAAAGAGAAAAAAAAATTACAGCTAGATCATTACATTTAGTTATGTGATAAACCCTCCAGGTTTCCTCTAAACCATTACATTGTTCTATATCTACATTCAAGGGCTTCAAAGATTAATTTGCATTATTAAAAGATTGGAAAAGACAAATTAAATTTCAGCAGTAAAATCTGTAAGAGATTCATTTTTTAGATGACAGAACTCAACGGTAAATACTGGCCAGGTGTGGTGGCTCACGCCTGTAATCCCAGCACTTTTGTGAGGCTAAGGCAGGTAGATCACCTGAGGTCAGGAGTTCGAGACCAGCCTGGCCAACATGGCGAAACCTCGTCTCTACTAAAAATACAAAAATTAGCCAGACATTGTGGCGGACACCTGTAATGGGAGGCTGAAGCAGGAGACTCCCTTAAAACTGGGAGGCAGAGGGTACAGTAAGCGAGAGCTCACCACTGCACTTCATCCTGGGTGACAGAGTGAGACCATGACTCAAAATTTAAAAAAAAACTCAACATGACAACATTATGTTTGTTAATGGTGTTAATACAGCTAACAAGCATGGGGGGAAAACTGTATACAGGCTTTAAATCATTGTTTAAATAATTTACATCGTAAGGCCGGTGCAGAGTCTCACATCTGTAATCCCAGCACTTTGGGAGGCCGAGGCAGATGGATCACCTGAGGTCAGGAGTTTAAGACTAGCCTGGCAAACATGGTGAAACCCCATCTCTACTAAAAATACAAAACTAGCCGGGAGTGGTGGCAGGCGCCTGTAATCCCAGCTACTCGAGAGGCTGAGGTAGGAGAATCGCTTGAACCCGGGAGGTGGAGGCTGTAGTGAGTTGAGATTGTGCCACTGCTCTTCAGCCTGGGCAAAAAGTGTGAAACTCCATCAAAAAAAATTGCCAGGCGCAGTGGCTCACACCTGTAATCCCAGCACTTTGGGAGGCCGAGGCGGGTGGATCAACTGAGGTCAGGAGTTTGAGACCAGCCTGGTCAACAAGGTGAAATCCTGTCTCTACCAAAAATACAAAAATTTAGCCAGGCGTGGTGGCGGGCAACTGTAATCCCAGCTACTTGGGAGGCTGAGGCAGGAGAATCGCTTGAACCTGGGAGGCAGAGATTGCAGTGAGCCCAGGGAGCACCACTGCACTCCAGCCTGGGTGACAGAGGGAGACACCATCTCAAAAAAAAAAAAAATTACAAGGTACATATGAAGATTCCCCTGCCCTTAAGTTTTCAGTCTATGAGAAGGCATAAATACACAAAATGCAAAATAATGTGAGGCAAATAATGCAAAATTACAAGAGATGAGTAGTAGTATGGTTTCATAAATACATAGAATTTGCATTAGATGATCAAGGTTTGAGTCTTTTTTTTGCCCCCATCACTAGATGTTTCAATTTTAGTGCATCTAGTCTATGTGTATTTCAGTTTCCTTATCTAGAAAACACAAGGCTGGATTTCACCATTCCAGTAATAATGCTCTGAGCCTATGATACAAGTCCAACAAGACTAAAAACCAAAGGAATAGTAAAACCACAAGGGGTATGAGTTTAAAGGAAAGCAACAGGCCCGGCACAGTGGCTTACCCCTATAATCCCAGCACCTTGGGAGGCCGAGACAGGAGGATCACTTGAGGCCAGGAATTCAAAACCAGCCTAAGCAACAAAGTCAGACCCTATCTCTAAAAAAATAAAAATAAAAATTAGCCAGGCATTGAAACGTACCTGTATTCCTGGCCCTTGGGAGGTTCAAGTTACAATGAGGAGCTATGATCAGGCCACTGTACTTTAGCTGGGGCAACAGAGCAAGACTCTGTCTTCAAAAAAAAAAAGGAAAAGCAACAACATAGCAAACAGGAAAAACATTTGGAAGGCTGCACCAAAAGACCAAAAGCGAAACTTCAACAACATTTTCCTTAATTTACTACTTGGTAATTTAAGAGAAAAAAAATATTTTAAAGACTAGGCAATCTGGCCAGATGCAGTGGCTCATGCCTATAATCCCAGCACTTTGGGAGGCTGAGGCCTGTGGATCATCTGAAGTCAGGAGTTCAAGACCAGCCTGGCCAACATGGAGAAAGCCCCATCTGTACGAAAAATACAAAATTAGCCAGGCATGGAGGCACGCACCTGTAATCCCAGCTACTTGGAAGGCTGACGCAAGAGAATCACTTGAACTCAAGAGGCAGAGGTTGCAGTAAGCCAAGATGGTGCCACTGCACTCCAGCCTGGGCAACAGAGTGAGACTCCACACAAAAAAGAAAAAGGATTGATATGAAAGTAGAAAAATACAAAGGGTAAATAAGAACTAGAGATTGGTTTGGTTAGAGTGGACAGTTCCTATAAAGAAACAGTGCTGGTACCAATTAAAGAAAAAAAAAGAAAGTGCTGGCACCAGAAAAATAGGTTTGAGCAGACTGTTAGAAGGCTATGAATTCTGAACTATACTCTGAAGATAACAGAGAACTATCACTGGTTTCTGGAAAATGAAGGATGTGTTTGAAGCATTATTCTAAGATTTAGGCAGGACACACTAAGTAGAGAGAAAAGCCAAGCAGAAAACTCAATTAAAGGTTAGTGAGTAGTTCAAAGATAAAAATGGCTGGCAAAAATCGGTCAATATTGTTAATGTGCTTCGAGATAAAACCAAAGTTTGTATCTCGGTAATTGAAAACGTGGTAATGTCAACAAAACAAAGTCAGCATATGGAATCAGTTTTGAAGGGAAGACTAGTTCTCTTTGTTACAGTTTAAGGTGAGATCAGCCAGACATAACTGTTGCCTTAATCTTTAAATGTCATATTTAGCCCTGTGGTCTTCTTAACACCACAGTATTTACAGAGAATTTGTTACACGCTCAGTGATTTCAAGAGTTCCCTTCAATTTTACTTATCAATGAAATAATCATTTAATTTTCCAGTACAGATAAAGAATGTTTGGTATTTTTCCATGTTATAAAGGTAAATTCTAAAAATTATTAAACCATAATTTTAAAAACGAACTATATCTGTATTCATTAAGTCAATTCTTCCTGACAAGTGATTTGTAATAATCACATCAAACATACCTTCAGCTTTGAAAGGAAAGTTCTCAGAGATTTAAAAGAAAAAGAAACCCAGTCAAGCACGGTGGCTCACGCCTGTAATCCCAGCGCTTTGGGAGGCCCAGGCGGGCAGACCATTTCAGGTCAAGAGTTCAAGATCAGCCTAGCCAACATGGTGAAACCCTGTCTCTACTAAAATACAAAAAAAAGAGCTGAGCATGGTGGCACACACCTGTAGTCCCAGCTACTGGGGAGGCTGAGCATGAGAATCGCTTGAATCCAGGAGGCAGAGGTTGCAATGAGCCAAGATCATGCCACTGCACTCCAGCCTGGGCAAGAGAGCAAGACTCCATCTCGAAGAAACCAAGAAACATAAAGTAACACTTAATATCATTTTTCTTTAACTTTATTTTCCTTTTTAATTTTTTTTTTAATTTTCTAATTTAAAGACAGAGTCTCACTATATCACCCAGGCTGATCTCAAGCTCCTGGACTCCAGCTATCCTCCCGCCTTGGCCTCCCAAAGTGCTGGGATTACAGGCTTGAACTACCTCGCCTGGTCTCATTCAGTATCTAACAAAACATTACAGGTAGGTTTCAAGTTTTATTTACATGGACCTGAAAGCACTGCAGAAACCTGGACAAAAGATAATGCCTAGAAAAATGAGTACACATTTTAAAATTTAATACATGAACCAACAGCTAGTAGATGTGAACACTCTGCAAACTATCTTTATGGATATTAGAGCCAATTCCCACAGACCACAATTTTCCCAAAGAAGAAAGCCTCAGAGCGTGTGGTCAAGATGAAAATAAAGTACCATTTATTAACCAGTGCATATTACTGTCAAGTTGTGAATGGAATGCCTATTTAAAAACATCACTGACTCTATCCCCACAAGAAAATAAAGTGTTTTAAAAAAAGAAAAGAACAAACGTTGACAATTACCAAACAAAACTTTCTTCTTGGGTTATTTCCCCGTTTACTGTGTGACCTCGCTGAAGGCTGAGAGTTTAGACACAGTGGTTTCCAGGTGCTGAAGAAATCGTTAATGTTTGTTTGCCGTAAGTCTATCCAAGGAAGATGTTTAAAATGAGTACTTCGGCTGGGCACGGTGGCTCACGCCTGTAATCCCAGCACTTTGGGAGGCTGAGCCAGGGGGATCACTAGGTCAGAAGCCGAGATCATCTGGTCAACACGGTGAAACCCCGTCTCTACTAAAAATACAAAAATTAGCTGGGCGTAGTGGCCCGCGCCGGTAGCACAGCTACTCGGGAAGCTGAGGCAGGAGAATCGCTTGAATTCGGGAGGCTGAGGTTGCAGTGAGCCGAGATCGCGCTACTGCACGATCTCAGCCTGGCGACAGAGCAAGACTCTGCCTCAAAAAAAAAAAAAAGCCATCAGCAACAACCAAAAAAAATGAGGACCTCTTGGCAACACTTACCCGTTTTGGGGCAGACATTGAGCTGCTTTGCTCCCCTCCCAAAGAGGAGTTGGAAAATTCTTCGTAACCTCATTCTTTCACAATTCCTAAGGCTTCTTACCTAATATAACGTGTAGAATTAGTTCAGTTGACTCCAGGTCCATCAGTTTGACACCGAGAGCCTTCCTACCGTTAAGTCCTCAGCCCTGAACAAATCCAGCTTCCTGAGCTTCTAACGGCAAATATAACTTATATGTTAACATACAAGAAATGTTACAAAACCTATCGAGATAATTTTTTTTTACCAAACATATTACAACTCAAGTCAAAAGTTTACACCCCCAGCAACTCGCGTACGAATGTGAAGCAAATCCGGACGTTTAAAGTCAAAGCCCCGGACCAGAAAACGGCCGGCGGGTGGGGGGAGGGGCGAGGGCGCGTCCCGAAGATGTCCACCCTCAGCACCGCGCAGGTTGCCGCCCCCACCCTCCTCTCCGGCTGGAGGTGAGAGCGGCCTCCCTTCTATCACGTCCCTACCTTCCCGGCCTTGGATTACGCCACAGCTGGCAACAGGACTTTTTCAGGAGAAAACAGACAAGCCGGCGAGCGCGCCGCACACTCGACCTCCCAGCCTCGCAGGGGCGGCTGCCCGGGCTCTAACCCCGACGCAGCGCTCCAGGGGCTGACAAGGAGGCCACGGGTTCACGCTCCCTGGGGCAGAGCCCCAAGGGTCTCGCGGAATTCCAGTGCAGATGTCCGGGCCCCCGAGCAGCCTCCGCGCCCCCTCCGGCTCAGCTCAGAGCCTGCAGACGGCGCCCCCGGGGCTAACTCAGCAGGAGAAGAGGAAGCGACGCAGCGAGTAACAGGCTGTGAGGACGGACAGCGGACTGAAGGAGGGGGTGTGTGTGTGTGTGTCGGCCTCCCAGCAAGGCCATCTCACCCTCCCGCTTCCGAGCCGGCTAGCTCCAGCTCACCTGAGGAAGGCACCGGGACGCCGCCGCGGCCGCCGTGATAGCCGTAACGGCACGAGGCCTGCGCTCCAACGCCGCGTAGCTTTCGGGAGAGGGGCGGGGCACGCGCGGTGGGCAGGCGGATCCGCGCGGGCAGGAAACCCACTCCCGACCCAATCTGATAGGTTCAGTCGCCCCCTTTCCCGGTCCCTGACGCGACAGTGGTCTGTGCCGCACTGGGATTGGGCGGGCCCACATGTCAATCAAGCGCCGTTCGTAGTGTGGAAGGAGCTGAGGCTGCGCGGCGGAAAGACAAGACAGAGAGGGAAGACAGAGAGGGAAGACAGAGAGAGAGAGAGAGGGTGAGAAGCGCTGGGCCAGACCACGACTGTCTTCGGTTTTCTCTCTGCGGTTGCTCTGGCTGGTTACTTTGAGCCTTCCTCCTCAGCGCTGTAGGAGAGACTCTACAGCAAAAATGACTGCGTCGTGAGCTAAGCCCCCACTGTTCTGGGAGCCTCCCCCTGGTTTCTGCACCTGAAGAATGTCTTCCCAGCCGAAGGTGCTTGGGAGCAGGGAGGGACAAAGAAAAACAAATAAAAAGACCTGAAAATTGGGACCTGGGAGAAATGTAAGACATGTGGCTTTTTTTTTTTTTTTTGAAACAGTCTTGCTTTGTCGCCCAGACTGGAGTGCAGTGGCGTGATCTCGGCTCACTGCAACCTCCGTCTCCCGGGTTCAAGCGATTCCCCGCCTCAGCTTCCTGAGTAGCTGGGACTACAGGCGCGCGCCACCACGCCCGGCTACTTTTTGTGTTTTAGCAGAGACGGGATTTCACCATGGCCAAGATGCTCTTGATCGCCTGACCTCGTGATCCGCCTGCCTCGGCTTCCCAAAGTGCTGGGATTGCAGGCGTTAGCCACGGCGCCAGGCCGACTTGTGTTTAATTTGAGGCACAGACCAAAATAAGCTGAGTCTGAGGTCCCTCTAAAAGTACCCTCGTGCTTGGGCAGCTTCCAGTCTTGGCGACAGTAGTGTTATGAAGAGGATCTTCGGAGCCAGGTCTGCCCGTTATAAGGTCTCCAGTCACTGGCTGAAGCATCAGTAAGTGTGCTGCAAACCCCAGTAACCTTTTTTTTTTTTAGACGGAGTCTCGCTCTGTCGCCAGGCTGGAGAGCAGTGGCGCGATCTCGACTCACTGTAACCTCTGCCTTCTGGTTTCAAGCGATTCTCTCCCTCAGCCTCCCTAGTAGCTGGGACTACAGGCGTGCGTCACCACGCCCGGCTAATTTTTGTATGTTTAGTAGAGACAGGGTTTCACCATGTTGGTCAGGATGATCTCAATCTCTTGACCTTGTGATCTGCCTGACTCGGCCTCCCAAAGTACTGAGATTACAGGCGTGAGCCACCATACCCTGCCGCCTCATTTCTTCTCAACCATCTTTGTGGTTCAGTTTAGGGTCGCTCCTCAGGGAAGCTTGCCGAGTTAGGTATCCTTGAGCACAGGTATTTTCTCTATCCGAGCTATTGAAATGGTTTGTCTGTATCCCTACGCAGATTGTAAACTCTATTGAATCAGGAACCATGTCTGTTCAGTTTCTCCCTAGGGCCTTGCACATGGTAGACGGTCAGTAAATTTTGTTTAAGGCATAAATACTTTTTACTTTAATCCTGGCCCTAGCTATCAGCCTCAAAAGTTTGCAGTTTTCTGCATTTAACTTCAAAATTATTTACTTGAGTAGTAATGCATGCACGTGGTTGGCCTGTGCTGTAATTTAGATGTTTGTCCCCCTAAACCTCCTGTTGAAATTTGATCCCCAATGTTGGAGTTAGGGCCTAATGGGAAGTGTTGGGTCATAGAGGTGGTTCCTTCATGAATAATGTCCTCCCTGGGGAGGGGGTAAGTGAGTTATCTTTATTTCTGCCAGAGCTGGTTAAAAAGAACGTGGCACTTCCTTTCTTCTCGTGCTTCCTCTGGCCGTGTAATCTCTGCATAGACCAGCTCTCCTTTGCCTTCTGCCATGATTGGAAGCAGTCTCAGGTCCCCATTAGATGCAGATGCTCAGTCTTAAACTTTTCCAGACAGAACCATAAGCCAAATCTTTTTTTATTTCTAAATTATCCAGCTTTGGGTCTTCCATTCTAGCAACACTAAAGGGACTAAGACAGTCTGCCATATGTAGGATCACAAGGTCAGGCACAGATTTACCTGTTTATGCTCAGGTTGGCTGGGACAAGTAGACCGTGAAACTGGGCAACAGCTACTCTTTGTCTATATTCTATTATTTGCATCCAAAGTGAATAATGGAGGTGAATTTTGAGTTTATTCTAAGGATTTAAGTAACTTTGCATATTTTATCATTACTGGTATGGGTTAAATTGCATCCCCCCTAAAATTCCTATACTGAAGCCCTCACTCCTACTGTGACTATACGGATGTTCCTCAATTTACAAAGGAGTTATATTCCAGTAAACCCACTGTAAATTGAAAGTACCATAAGTTGAAAAGATCGTAAGTCAAAAATGCATTTAATGCTTCTAACCTACCAAACATCATAGCTTAGCCTACCCTACCTAAAACGTGCTCAGAATACTTACATTAGCCTTCAGTTGGACAAAATCATCTAACACAAAGCTTATTTTATAATAAAGTACTGAGTATTTCACATAATCTATTAAATACTGTACTGAATGAAAAACTGGATGGTTATATGGGTACTCAAAGTACAGATTCTAGAGTGCATATGGCTTTTGCACCATCATAAAGTCAAAAAATCTTAAGTCAGGGACCATCTCTATTTGGAGCAAGGCCTTTATGAAAATAATAAAAATTAAATTAGGTCATAAGGGTAGGGCTCCAATCCCAGAAGATTAATGTCTTTATAGCAAGTGGTACCAGAGAGCTCTCTCCATCTGAGAACACAGGAAGAAGACAGACATCTGCAAGCCAGGGAGAGAGGCCTCACCCAAAACTGACCATGCTGACACCCCCTTTTGGACCTCCCAATCTACAGAACTTTGAAAAAATAAACTTCTGTTGTTTAAGCCACCCAATCTAGTATTTTGTTATGGCAGCCCAAGTTAATACAATGGTTTTCTTATTTGTTGATGTATTTTATAAAGTTTACAGATTGAGATATTAATATGATACTCATTTTGAAGAAAGTGTTGTCCAGAGTTAAAACTATCTCTGCAAAATTACACAGCAAACTTAGCACAGCTTGACTCAATTTTTTTTTTTTTTTTTTTTCTGAGACAGAGTTTTGCTCTTGTTGACCAGGCTGGAGTGCAATGGTGCAATCTCGGCTCACCACAACCTCCACCTTCGGGGTTCAAGCAATTCTCCTGCCTCAGCCTCCCGAGTAGCTAGGATTACAGGCATGCGCCACCACCCAGCTAATCTTTTGTGTGTATTTTTAGTAGAGATGGTGTTTCTCCATGTTGGTCAGGCTGGTCTCTAAACTCCTGACCTCAGGTGATCCGCCCACCTCGGCCTCCCAAAGTTCTAGGATTACAGGCGTGAGCCACCATGCCCAGCCTCAATTTTAATTGTGATTACATATTTAACATAATGGAGGCAGAAGGTGTGAATACAAATACAACAGGTACAGAAATACAGTTCTTGGCCTTCCTGTAGCTTACCACCACGTTAAGTAGGGAAGATTAACCCAGAAAAAAATATGCTTGAGTCATATATTTAGTTGTTTGGGGGTTTTTTTTGTTGTTGTTGTTTTTGTTTTTTGAGACAGAGTCTTGCTCTGTCACCCAGACTGGAGTGCAGTGGTGCAATCTCAGCTTACTGCAACCTCCGCCTCCAGGGTTCAAATGATTCTCCTGCCTCAGCCTCCCAAGTTGCTGGGATGACAGGCATGCACCACCACGCCCAGCTAATTTTTTGCATTTTTAGTAGAGACAGTGTTTCACCATGTTGGCCAGGCTGGTCTCAAACTCGTGACCTCAGGTGATCCACCCACCTCAGCCTCCCAAAGTGCTGGGATTACAGGTGTGAGCCACTGTACCCAGTCAGTTTATCCTCTTACTTTTTCTTCTTTAATCTTCCTGATCACTCATTCTTACCAGGTACTCTTAAGAAATAATTTAAGAAACCTCCAAAAATATATGCAAAAGACAAGTCAAAGAAGAAAAATAAGGAAACAGCAATGAAAAAGGAAAGCATAGACTGGAAGGGCAGATAGGCAGAAAGGCATATATGAAACTGAACTTAGAAGGGATGCAGTTCATGTTTTCATGAGGTGGGAGCTGTCCCAGAGACTTCCTTTCACACAGTCTGTCTCCCTAACTTCCAAATATAAACATGCACATGGCTGCTGCTTCCTCTCTTTCAGGGGAACTCAAACCAAAAACAGGAATCAAACTTGCTAATTAGTGCTGAGTGGATCAGGGACTAACTACAATCAGGCAACAAGAAAATGTAAGTCAAAACTTGTGATTGACCCTGGCAACAGAGCTACAATAAAAATTTTTTTTTTTAATTTTTTTTTTTTTGAGACAGCATCTCACTCTGTCACCAGGCTGGAGTGCAGTGATCTCAGCTCACTGCAACCTCTGCCTCCCGAGTTCAAGTGATTTTCCTGCCTCAGCCTCCTGAGTAGCTGGGACTACAGGCACACACCACCACGCCCGGCTAATTTTTGTGATAGTCTCTATCTCCTGACCTTGTGATCCGGCCACCTCGGTGTCCCAAAGTCCTGGGATTACAGGAGTGAGCCACCTCGCCCAGCCAAAAAAAATTTTTTAATTAGCTGGCCATAGTGGCATGGGCTTGTAGTCCCAGCCACTCTGGAGGCTGAGGAGGGAGGATGGCTTGAGCTCAGGAATTTGAGGCTGCAAGGACCTGTGATCACACCACTGCACTCCATCCTGGGTGACAGAGTGAGACCCTATCTCAAAACAAAAACAAAACTTATCTATGGACTACAGGTGGAGCTTCAGATATGGGCAGCTAATCTGTCTACGATTGAAAAAATGCAGGTGGCTTACTTTATTAATCCCAAATAAAAGAATTTGGGAACACAAGAAAGGGAAAAATGAGCCTCCATGTGAAGACCTTTCCCAAAAACCTAATAGTTTATAGTTAGAAATTGTTACAGAGAGGCTGGGCGCAGTGACTCAGGCCAGTAAGCCCAGCACTTTGGGAGGCTAAGCAGGTGGATCACAAGGTCAGGAGTTCAAAACCAGCCTGGCCAACATGGTGAAACCCTGTCTCACTAAAAAATACGAAAATTAGCCAGGCGTGGTGGCAGGCACCTGTAACCCCAGCTACTAGGGAGGCTGAGGCAGAGAATTGCTTGAACCCGGAGGTGAAGGTGCAGTGCACTTGCACTCTAGCCTGGGCGACACTGCACTTGCACTCTAGTCTGAGCAACAGAGTGAGACTGTCTCAAAAAAAAAAAAAAAAAAAAACAGAGAGAGACGCCGCCGTTTCTTGCTTCAATAGTGCTTGGACGGAACCCGGCGCTCGTCCCCCACCCCGGCCGGCCGCCCATAGCCAGCCCTCCCTCACCTCCTCACCACGCCTTCGGACTGCCCCAAGGCCCCAGTCACCGCTCTAGCACCGCACAGCCGCCGCCATGACGACCGCGTCCGCCTGGCAGGTGCGGCAGAACTACCACCAGGACTCAGAAGCCGCCATCAACCGCCAGATCAACCTGGAACTCTATGCCTCTTACGTCTGCCTGTCATATCTTACTACTTTTGATAATGTAGCTTTGAAGAACTTTGCCAAATACTTTCTTCACCAATCTGATGAGGAGAGGGAACACGCTGAGAAAGTGATGAAGCTGCAGAACCAACGAAGTGTCCGAATCTTCCTTCAGGATATCAAGAAACCAGACCATGATGACTGGGAGAGCGGGCTGAATGCAATGGAGTGTGCATTACATTTGGGAAAAAAAATATGAATCAGTCACTACTGGAACTGCACAAACTGGCCACTGACAAAAATGGCCTCCATTTGTGTGACTTCATTGAGACACATTACCTGAATGAGCAGGTGAAATCCATCAAAGAATTGGGTGACCACGTGACCAACTTGCAAAAGATGGGAGCACCTGAATCTGGCTTGGCAGAGTATCTCTTTGACAAGCACATCCTGGGAGACAATGATAATGAAAGCTAAGTCTTAGACTGATTTCCCCATAGTCATGGGGTGACTTCCCTGGTCACCAAGGCAATGCATGCATGTTGGGGTTTCCTTTACCTTTTCTGTAAGTTGTATCAAAACATCCACTTAAGTTCTTTGATTTGTACCATCCTTCAAATAAAGAAATTTGGCACCCAAGGGGAAAAAAAAAATGTTACAGAACAGAGAATAGTTTAGCATTACTGTCAGGAAGGAATGTTTATGACCTCCCCAAAAAAGTCCTATCTACCAATCAGCAAGACATAACTGATCACAGGCTCAACGCTGAAGTATAGAAAGTAATGGACCCTGGTAACCAAATGTAATTTATTTTTATTTAGAGACAGAGTCTCCTTCTCTCACCCAAGCTGGAGTGCAGTGACATGATCATTACTTGCTGCAGCCTCAAACTCCTGGCCTCAAGCCATCTTCCCACCTTGGCTTCCCTTCTAAATAGCCGGGAATACAGGCATAAGCCACCACACCCAGCCTAAATTTGATTTCTAGATTGAGTATTGTTACATTGTTTTTGATCTTTTTCAGACGGAGCTCACTCTGTTCTGTCTTTTGTCCAGTATTTATTCAAAGGTTTTTTTCTGTCCCATTCTTTGTTTCTCTTCTTCTTCTGGGACTGCAATTACACTCATGCTAGACTTCTCCATACTTAGTATGGGTCATTCAGGCTTTGTTCATTCTTTTTTTCCTAATCTTTTTCTGTGTTTTAGTTTGCATAATTCCTATTAAGGGCCACTGTCTAATAATCCCTGAAAAATCTAAATGTTGACATTTTCCCAAAGCACAGTAGCCTGCTGATAGCTATGGATTCCTTTGGGGAAGGTTTGGAGATATATTAGGAAATCAAAAATTAGAAGATATTACTACAGAGTGGATTTAGTATTGTGTTTTCATTGACTGAAAAAGCAAAAAGGGAACACTGAGGTCACCCAGAGGTGATAACTGCAGGGAGCAGCTACCAATGCTAGATCTAGTGAAAAGGGGGAATCAAGGTGGACTATCAGGTCTCAGAAACTCAGACAAATAACCTGGGTGAGCTATTGCTCAGACCCTTGAGAGGATGCTGTCTGGCTGGTCCTACTACTTCAGAGAAGGCTAGTTGTGGGTAGGGAGGATGTCAAAAGAAGCTCAAGGCTGAAATCAATTGCTGCTGCTGGAGCAAAGGGCTCTTGCTTGTTGCTGGGATGACAGTGACAGAAACTGCAAACAAATGGAAAGGAGGAAGTCACCTCTTCCCTTCTGCCTTCCAGTCTCCCTCTAATGCCCTTTATTGATGGAATCTAGTGAGACACCAGCTGGTATAGAAAAAATGTAGTCTGCAGGGTTTGAGCCATAGCATTACAGAGGAAAGTATAGAAGGGGGAATGTGAACCTGAGACAATAGTTTAATAACCAGTACCATATCATTTGTTTGTTTGTGCTAAATTGGTAAGAATGGCCAAAATTAGACTTAATGCCATCATATATGCTTTTACAAACTTTTAGACCTTTTTGACAAGAATCTCAGGATACCATGTCAATTTTCTGCTATACTATGATTACTGTTGGTGCCTTTTTCAGGAGTAAGGAGTACCTTTACTGCAGCTCACACATATACTTGCCACAAAATCATAAACAAGGTCAGCCTTGGAAGAGATCCACATAACTGAGGATAAGCAGACCCTACCCCAACATTAGGTATCTGACCATCAGGTTCAAAGTGGCATGGGCTAGGAAAGGCTGGCAAGAATCCACACTTCTCCCTATTTCTATTTCCTATGTATCACCTACTGTGGCCATAATAAGGGTAACTTATTCTAACTTTGGATAACCACCCATTGTCATTAAAAAACCACTTCTTTTCCCTCGTTTCCTCTTTTCTTGCCCTAGGCTCAGGCTCCCTGACCCAGCCCTATGACTTCTAGTTTTCTAATGCAAGTAGATGACAAAACAGGGTTTGGTGTTCAACATCTCACCTTATAGTGTATTTTTCACAAATGTAGGAGTTTTGTTGAAGATTTGTAGAACATTGGGCATGGACATTTTTCTAATTTTTGAACTTCAGTTGCATCTGAAAGGGGTCATTTCTTTGAATCTTCTATTCTTCAGTGATAGCAGTTAACATTCTACTACAATTTGCCTGGAAAGACACCTATAAATATCAATAAAGATACCAAATTCATGACATATTTCATCTATTTAATATTTGTATTTGAATATATTAGACTAGAATAACTTTTCTGCATTTCTATATATATTGTATAGCACTCACAGTTATATAACACAAAAGACATTAATAGGTAAACATTTAAATGGCAGTATACATATTAATAACTGAACATTAATGAGATGATAATAATCAGGTATTCATTTAATGGGAGAATCTAATATTTCCTGGTAGTCCTGCCTTCTTAAATTTCTCCAGTAAAGTTTATAGCCAGCAAGGACAAAAACACTAATCATAATGATTACCCCTCCAAAAACATCATAGACACTAGGAAATATGTGCAGCACGAGAAGCTGCAAGACCATAGCTACCACAATCTCCAAATGTTGTACTGTGCTAACCAAAGCTGGATGGAATTTGTCCAAGGCATAATACACTCCTAAGAATGCTGCAGTAGAACAGACACATATAGCAATGAGATAACTCCAGGTTTCTCCATCTAATGGAATGATGGGTTCCTGAAGAACAAACATAGTAGATATTCCCCAGATCGTCCCAGTCCAACCAAAGGTAAACAGTGCAGTCCACATGCTGATCTTCTCCCTGATGGATCTATATACTATCATAGAAAGAGCAGTAGTCAGTCCAGCCATCACAGTCATGGTGTACCCAAAGGCTTCTTTCCAGGCATTTAACAAAGAATTGTCTTCATCAACAATGTTGGGGATCATGACAAGACAAACACCTAAGATGCTGCAAACAACTGTAGCCACGTCAACATAAGCCATTTTCTCATCTACAAGTAGAAAAGCCAAAATGGCACTGAAGACTGTGGTTGTGGCTCTCCACATAGTGGTCCCGTTGCTGGGAGGAACTATTGAAAATGATGTATAAGCACAGGTGATAGAAATGACATTGCATACACCATAAAAGAAGAGTCGTAATCTGTATCCACTGGGTCCAAAGGGGTCCTCCTGATAGTAACACACAACTAACACAGATAAGACCTGCAAAACAGAACGGATAAAAATCAGTTCTAGAGATGGAACTTTAGAACGATCGGAAACAAGCCTAGTGATAAGAGCTACACATCCATGAGCCAAAGCAGATCCAAACAGCACTATCCACATTTTTCGGGATTGAAAAATATTTTTTTCTGCAAAGCTCTGGAACTGTCCAATCTCATTGACCATTGGGTCTTCTGTTGGTGGAGGTAGGGTATCCATGGTTCCAAAGAAAGTTCTTCCTTTTCTTTTCATTTCACTCAGCAGACCTTTCTTTGGATTTTCTTCCATAAAATTTCCATAGTCTTCATTGATTTCTTCATATCCATCATCCCCAGGCTGGGGATAATGAGAAGTATATTTCACCATCACTGTGTTGGGATGTATTTTCACCCGTTTTTTAACTGGATATTTTTTGGAGGGAGACATATCCATTTCTTCAGATAATCAATTCTATTTAAAGAAAAAAAAAGACAAATGACAAGACACATTCATTTCATTGAAAATTTAATTTCTATTATAATCATGTCCAACAATTCAATGATAGAAAGTAGAGACTGTAACAGGAATCTGGGAAAAAAAATAGAAAGAGATGATCTGACAATATGCCTTATCAGATGTATTGTACCTACTGGAATTGTTTACCCTTTTTTCACTCTCATCTTAAGTCTGTCCTCATTTCTCATCACTTACTTTTTGTTTCATTCAGCTCTATTTTCTATTTTTACACCACAAACAGATTTTTCCATGTTTTCATTCCTACCTGTTTCTCTACTTATCCAACAAGCAAAACACAGAAAAATAAATAACAACTTAGGTCAAATCTTTCCTTCTCATTAGGTCCATTTGTCTATGTCATAGTTATAAATAAGTTCAAAGAATTTTGTATAATCAATTCTGTGTAATACCAGAATTCACCTTATATTATAAATTATAGTGGTTTTTAAACATTCATTCTGGACTCCCCATAAGCTTTGAGATATAAAGATACACTGAAATTAGAACATAAATAAAATGAATTTAGTAACATTCACGCATTTTTGGTAGAAAGGTTAAATTATACAACCTCTCTCGTGAGCAGTCGGGCCATATGTATTAAGATTTTAACTACCATCTATTCAGCAATACCACTTCTAAGATTTTATGCTAAAGAGATGATCACAAGATGCTTTTTACATTCTGTGTAAACAAAAAGCGGGGGAGAATAAGAATGCATATTTATATTTGCTTACATAACAAAGAAATTATGTAAAGATACCAAGGAAACTAATAGTGGTTCAGGTGACAGAGGGGACAAGACTGGAAGAAAACCTTACTGTTATGTATTTTTTTACATTTTTAGTTTTGAATTGTAATATTGTCAAAAAATTGGAATTAAAATGTTTATCTGTTACTTATGAAAAAGAATATACCAAAAAATGTGAGAAAAATATACATACAGGAAAGTTCACTGTAGCTTACTACGATGAACATTCATACAATGGAAAACTATGCTATCTGTCTACTAAAAATGACAACATAGGCATGGTGGCTCACACCTGTACTCCCAGCACTGTGGGAGGCTGAGGCAGACAGATCACTTGAGGCCAGGAGTTTGAGACCAGCCTGGCCAACATGGTGAAACGCCATCTCTGCTAAAAATAAAAAGTTTAGCCAGGCCTGGTGGTATATGTCTGTAATCCCAGCTACTCAGGACGCTGAAACACAAAAACACTTGAATCCAGGAAACAGAGGTTGCAGTGAGCCAAGACTGTACCACTGTACTCCAGCCTGGGTGACAGAATGAGACTCTGTCTCAAAAAAAAGACAACAAAGACTGTATTGACATGAAAAGATGTCCCTACAGACAAAAAAAATAAAAAAAATAAAAAGATGTCCACTATATAATGTCGAGTGGGAAACAAAATTGAGCTTACTATAAGAATTAAATAAAATAATGCAAATAAAGAATCTGCCACAGTGCTGGCATATAGTAAACTCTCAATAAATGTTAGCAATAAATTTGGCTTCCTTTTACCTATAACAACTTTATGAAACACTGGGTATCTTCTATAATAATATTATTTCTTTTAGACTTTTATTTTTTCACTTGGTTCTTTTCTTCCTTTCAACAATTTCCTGTTTCCTTCCCAATAATTCCTCTCCTCTCTGCTTAAAAAACAAAAAAGAAAAAAATTTTTTTCGTCCTCATGACTCCCCAATTTCTTACCAAAAACTCATCAGTTCCAGGATCTTAAACAATGGCCCAGAAATAATATCTCATTTTGTTCTTTGACACCATCTGGAGAGCCAACTGTTCTACTCCTATTTACTCTTTTCTTTTCTAAAAGGCACTAGCTTCAGCTGGAAGGAGTCATGAAAAAAATATCACCTGTGCCTCCAAACCCTTCCATTTCCTAGCCTGGATGTCCCATTTGCAGTCCTTCCTGCACACCACTATTAGGCTAGTCTGACTGTTCTTCATTTCCAGCTTCTACCAAGACATTTCAAATCATAGATTTCAGCTTCAATAACCCCAAACTGAATTAATAGTCTTGTTCTCCCAAATAAATTTTTTTCCTAATGTCTTCATTTATGTTTGTAATACCACAATTTTTTAGAATGTGAGAAAGCAAACAAAAATCACTCATAATCCTATCATTCAAAGACAACTACTAATCCTTCCAGAAAGATTTTTCTTTCAAAAATAGTATCAATTATATCCTATAACTTTCCCATTTTACAATACATTATAAACATTGTCCATGTCATTAAAAATTATATAATATCACTTTTAATGGATAGTTAATATGGACCCAACAAGGGCTTTGAAGATATTAACTTCAGCCCTCTGAAAGCCAAAGGCAAATGGGATGACAAACTACCCTTATGCAGGGTTAGATTCGTAACAATCCCAGGAAAAGCCACATATTTGAAAATAACAGATAACAGTTTTGAAGTTTTTCCATTAAATGTACATAAAGGCATGTTTTGTCTTTTTTTTTTTTTTGAGACAGTCTTGCTCTGTTGCCCAGACTGGAGTGCAGTGGTGCCCTCTCCATTCACTGCAACCTCCACCTCCCAGGTTCAAGCAATTCTCATGCATCAGCCTCAGCTGTGAGTCACTACAGGTGTAAGCCACAATGCCCAGCTAATTTTTGTATTTTGTGTAGAGATTGGATTTTGCCATGTTGGTCTGGCTGGTCTCAAACTTGCAGCCTCAAGCAATCAGTTGGCCTGGGCCTCTCAAAGTGCTGGGATTACAGGCGTGAGCCACCACGCCCAGCCAACAAATTTGTTTTCTTTACTTCTTTTTTTTATTTTGAGACAATGGAAAACTGATGTCTGGCTCAAAAATTAGTAGGATAGGAAGTCCTTCATTCTATCCATGAGCTTCTTGTTCTTGAGAAAAAAATTTACTTTGAGAGTCTGAGGAATGACAAGTTTGTTACATTCCAGAATCTAGTTTTGGTGATGTGTCCATCCTTTAGATAGGGTGCAGCTCTGTATTACTATCGCAACAGCTAACTTTTGTTTCCATAGCCACTGACTGTTTTCCTGACCCTGCCAACCATCTTCCAAATGCATCCTCTTGCTTTGAAGAATCAGGGGAGGGGCTGGGTATGGTGGCTCATGCCTGCAATCCCAGCACTTTGGGAGGCTGAACCGGGCAGATCACTTTGAGCTCAGGAGTTTGAGACCAGCATGGGCAAAATGGTGAAACCCTGTCTCCAAAAAAAAAAAGTGCATCACTACATTCCAGCCTGGGCAACAGAGTGAGATCTCATCGCAAAAAAAAAAAAAAAAGAAGAAGAAGAAAGTAAGAAAAGAAAAGGTCCGGGTACAGTGGCTCATGCCTGTAATCTCATACTTTGGGAGGCCGAGGTGGGTGGATCATGAGGTCAAAAGATCGAGACCATCCTGGCTAACATGGTGAAACCCCATCTCTACTAAAAATACAAAACTTAGCTGGACATGGTGGTGCATGCCTATAATCCCAGCTACTTGGGAGGCTGAGGCCAGAGAACTGCTTGAACCTGGGAGGCAGAGATTGCAGCTAGCCGACATCATGCCACTGCACTCCAGCCTGGCGACAGAGAGAGACTTTGTCTCAAAAAAAAAAAAAGAAAAAGAAAAAGAAAAAATAATTAGCTAGGCGTGGTGGTATGCACCTGTAGTCCCAGCTACCGGGGGGCTGAGGCAGGAGAATCACTTGAACCATGGAGGCAGAGGTTGCAGTGAGCCGAGATCACACCACTGCACTCCAGCCTGGATGATGGAGCGAGACTCTGTTGAAAGAAAAGAAAGAAAAAGGAAACAAAGAATGAAAGAGGGAAGGGAAGGGGAAAGGGAAGGGGAAGAGAAAAGAAAAGAAAGAAAGGGAGGGAGGGGAAGGGAAAGGGGGAGGGAGGCAAGGAAGGAGAGAGAAAAAGAAAGAAAGAAACAGGGAAAGGAAGGAAGGAAAGAGAGGGGAGGGGAGAGGAGGGGAGGAAAGGGGAGAGGAGGAAGAGGAAGAAAAGAAAGAAGAGGGGCAACAACCAGGGGTAGAATATGGATGAATCACAGTCCAAATTTATCTTCATCACTCTGCCTTTCTGGTGACGACAGGTCAGTGCTGATACCCTCTGTGAGGATGACTCCCTGCAGTACTAACAGAGGCACTAGAGTGCCAGAAGTGGATAACAGCTCACTCATTTCAGGCTAGAAAAAATTCAGGGCACGTTAGGCTGAATGATAAACTCTTTGGCATGCTAGCCAAAATCAGCTTAAAAGAGAGGGCTACCTGGGTACAAGAGAATCCTTATTTGGGGCTGAAAAGCAGAAGCTTCCCAAGAGGGAAGATACAATGAAGCTGAAGATGTGGCAGTCCCCCCAACCAGTTAGGTTGGGGATGAAGGCTGCTTAGTTGGACTAGGAAAAGTAATGGATACTGGATTCCAGAGTGGGCCACGTTGGGAGGAGCAAGGCAGAATGTGATCTAAGGAGACTAAGAAATGTTGGGCTGAGCTAGGCTATAGGAGAATGGTAGACAGACCTGAGGATTTTGCTGGGCTGTGTCAGTCTGGCTTACAGGAGGGGAGAAATTACAGCTAAGGGACTTGGAGATGAGGGGAGGGAAGAAGAGAGATCTGATGGTATTGAGGTAGAGGCTGGAAGGAGAAGCATCAAACAGGAAAGCTAGCCCAAGTTTGAGCTGGACACTCTGCTGACAGTTCTAAAGCAGAAAATTAGGGAAGGAATAGTGAGGGACCTATCAGCTATGCAGTAGCTGCTAGGAGTCAACAGCTGGCTCGGAGGGAAAAGAATGAGAAAAACAAAAGAAATAAATAACAGCAGAAGGTATAGGGAAAAAAAGAGGCAGGAGTGAGAGTTATCAGTTTGGTTACACCTGGGCTAAACATTTAGTCTCGTCATAAATTTGAAAGCACCTGGGACAGTTAGTTGCTGTATAGACAAAGTCAAAGGGAGAAGCCTGGCCCCTCTCTACTCAGTCATGGTTCATGACTTTAGGAGGCTACAATGAACCATGCACACCAGGAAAGGAAAAGGTTAAATGAGGTTGGAAAAAAAATTTATGTGGCACTTTTAAACAAGCAGGTTGGTTTGGCTCGTGTGCCGGTGATGGTGTCTGATTTGGAGCAGAGCAATTTGTGTTGTGACATTTTAAAATCCATTCTGGCACATGGTGATGAATGTGTTGGCTGGCAGCTAAGAACTTGCTAGAATGCAAGTACGAAAATCTTTCACCATTTATAATCGACACTTCCCTTTCCAGGAAAGAGCCTTTCTAATCTTTGAATCAGTGGATTTATCAATTTGCATAAAATATGCCATTCTCAATGAACACATATTTATTATCTACCACTTAACTATCCTTCTGTTAAATAAATTTTAAAAAAAAAAAGGCAGAATCACCTTGCTGTGAGTCAGCAGCTTTAAATTCAGCTGTCCTGGGTGACGCTGTTAAGTGTAGAAAGGAGCCATCACTAGAAGGGGGAGAAGCAGGAATAAAATGATCCTTTTCTATTTCCAGGATTTTTTTTTTTTTCTATTTAAACAGTTAAATACTCAATTAGGTTAGATGCTAATTAAATGTAAAATTACTGGGCTGTTCCAATATGCATGTTATAGTTGTACTTCTCGGTTGTTTGTAATTTACCTAACTCTCTTGAGAGATCATCAAGCAGCCCAGCTGAGTTCAAAGAAGCCTTCCAACCACCCAGGATATGCACCAGTTCCTGATCAAAAAAGGAACACCCCAGGATCAACAGAAGCTACTATCAAATCCTTCAAACGCTACTTGCACCACCTGCTCACATTTGTCCTGTTTTTGCTGCTATTTATCCACAAAAAAAGCCAAGCCTGAACTCCTTCTTGAGGTCAAAACTTAAAAATATACCAAATGAATCAGTTCAAACTTTTACAAATTTGGTTTGGTTTAATCATAACTGATTCTTCATACTATTGACACCATTGCTTCTTCACACTATACACATCACTCAGTAAACTTACAACTCAGTCACCTCTTCCTATATACCATATTTCATTAAAATCAACATAAGATAAGAAATGGTTACTAAATGCCATTGTTTCAGACCAAACCGTATGTCAAATTTTGAATAAAACCTGACAACACTTGATTGGTTAAGTAGCACACTTAGATTTATTAAAATCACTGCCCTCCTTTAATGTCTGTAGGAGAATGTGCATGCACAAGCACACGTGTGTGTACATTATATATGTGTGTATATATATGTGTACATATATATAAATGCTACTGCAAAGTTGAAAAGAGATTTTACCAAGTTCTGTCACTGACAGGGACATTATATATAAAGAATACACATAGCGCAATTCGTATCATCAAGAGTTAATTTTATGGCCAGGCACGGTGGCTCACACCTGTAATCCTAACACATTGGGAGGCAGATCGCTTTCAGCTCAGGAGATCAAGACCAGCCTGGGCAATATGGCAAAAACCTATCTCTACAAAAAACACAAAAACTAGCTGGGCATGGTCACTCCTGCCTGTGGGATCAGCTACAGGCTCCCATTAGGCTGAGGCTGGAGGATTGCTTGAGCCAGGAAGCAGAGATTGCAGTGAGCCAAGATTGTACCACTGCACTCCGGCCCGGGGCAAAGAGCAAGACCTTGCCTCAAAAAAAAAAGAGAGTTAATTTTACCAGCAACGTGTCAAAATTTAAATTATGTGAACTCTTTGACCCAGTAATGCTATTTTCAGGAATATATCCTAAGAAGATCACCTGTAAAGTATATAAAGATGTACATGCAAGAATATTCATCATGGCTTTACATAATGAAAAACTGGAAATTATTAATATAATATTATGCAGCCATCTAAAAGGATAATTTTTATGTGTATATATTGACATAAGAAAATCTTCATGTCATATTACTGAATAAAAAGAAAGATGACAATGAGTATTTATTATATGATTCTGTTTATACTTGTAAATCGCAGAAATTCAATTATTCAGTATTTTCTCTCTTTTCTGTTTATTTTTTATGTAAGTATATATTTCCTTTAAAATCAGAAAAAGAAAAACAAGCTATTTTCATTGGAAGAAAAAAAATCATTACTCTGTATTTCAGTCACACTAAACTAGTCACCCACGAAGCCAACTGTAACTCTTGTATTTCTGTGCCTTCTGTTGGAAGGAAAACTGTAGATAAACAGACCATATTACAGAGAAAATTTGAATGGATGGTGTCTGGTGCCTAAATCAAAACAGAGGTGAAATATTCCACAAACTGAAGAGGATGCCTTTATCACAGTGTTTGAAAGAATTAATTCTGTGTGTGTGTGTGTGTGTGTAGATATATACTAGCATATTTTCATGACTAACCAAAAACATAATGTAGGTTCCAAATGGCAGTAAAGAATATAATTACCTTTGGCTTTTCTTACGTAAGTTACCACCCCATAAATCTCTATGTTAATGTGGAAAAATCTGACCTGAACAGATGGACCTCATGCTGTTCTCTAAAACATGAACAGATTTCTGATCTTCTGAACCAGGAAATGAAGTCAGCACTGAAATAGGAAACACCATCATCCATCTCCTAGAATTTCAATCTAAGAAGCTATAATAAAAGCAATTTTTCCCTATATAGAAATGCAGCACAGTAATATGTTTACATCTTAATGATATGTACTCTTTGATATGATAAAACACAGTGGGATATTTACGGCACTGGTAGTGCTGGCTGACTGGTGTCTGAACCTCACCAATTCTGGAGAATCCCCTTTCTGTGGTTCTTGGCAGGTAGTAGCATTTGGCTTCATGTTCCCAAGTTTCTTATGGAAGGCACATCTCTGGCACTGACACTCTGCCTGGATAAATGTTCATCTCGTTAGCCCAAGGACCTTTTTCCATGGGTGTTTTCATAAAAGCCGTTTCACAAATCAACGCCATTGGTGTTGAAGACCTAATATAAGGACTCTCTCTCAAGTAATTACACCTCTGAGGATTGAATTTCTGCTCCACAACTTTCTAGTTGTTTAATTTATGTTGGGAAGAGACTGGTGGGATAACCAGGCCTGGTTCTGAGGAAGAACTGGGGCCAAGGGGGTGGCCTGTGAGGTCAGGAGATTGGTTACATAAAAGAAGAATGAGTAAATAGTTAAATATATCGAGGATAATGGAAGCCAAATTTTTTTTACCAAGAGAGAAGGAAGTTAGAAAAAGAGTAAGGGTGAAGACTAGATAGAATGAACCCTGTAGTGTTGGAATAGAGGTAGAGATGGAGTAAATGCGTGAGTTTTAATATAAATAGATGGAAAGATATATAAATAGATATAGGGGTGGGTGTGTGTGTGTGTGTATTTCTTAGTTTCATCTGCTAAAATGGCCTAAAAACAATAACACTCCAGTAGCAATGCCCACACCTAGCATTCAGATCTTGGTTCTAAAAATGCATTCTCAAGTAAAAGAAACCAGAGCTCAGTGGAGAAACAGCTGATGAAATAACTACAATGATTGTGGCAGAAAAAGTGCCAGATGAGTCTGAAACCTCTGGCACCCCAAAGGAAGTATTCTCAGAATGATACAGAGATGTCAAAAGGACACAGTAACCAGCCTGAAGGGTATACTAATGGCCAGAACTGGACCAATTTCAGCATCAAAACCAATAGCGATAGTAATGGCTTCTAATCTATTGGATAAAATAGAAACCCACAAGTCCATGCTAATGGAAATAAATAAGAAGGGAGAAGAAAAAACTTCTGTACAATAGAATCCAACTAGTAAATGGAAAACTAACGTTGTAATTGGAAAAACTACAATTTGGCAATCATCCTAGTAACAATTTACGCAAGAATCATAAAATAAGTGTGTGAAAGTTTGTTGAGAAACAGGATGTTTACATAGCCTCAAAGTGTCCCCCTACAAAATACTTATTAATTCAAAGGGAAAGAGAACATAACAGTTGAGAAATTATCACCTTAAGCCATCAAAGGTAACATCACCAGCAAAAAGACAAACCAATATTGTGTGCTTTTTAATATGATACACTTGGAAGAATACAATTTCACTTCTAGCACATTCCTGTCAAAAAAAATGTATCACCTGAATCTAATCATGAAGAAAAATCAGACAAATCTAAAATGAGGAACTCTACAAAAAAAAAAAGAAAAAAAGAAAAAGGCCTGAACTCAAAAATGTCAAGGTCACTAAAGACAAGGAAGGATTGAGGAAGTGTCACAAATTAAAGAGACATAACAACTAAATGCAATTCATAATCCTGACTTTGATTCTAGACCAAAAGTAAGAAATATTTTTCCAAAGAAGAAATCGTTAGGACAAATGACAAATTTTGAATGTGGTCTGTGGATTAAATAGTAGAATTATATCAATGTAAAATTTCTGACTTTGGTGATAATACTGTGGTTATGCAGGAGAGGGTCCTTGCCTTAAAGGAAAACACTTAAGTAGTCAGGGATAATTGGATATCACCTCTGCAACTTACCTTCAATTGGTTCAGAAAAAGAATGAATAGCAAAACAAATGTAAAAAGTTTACAATTGTAGAAACTTGCGTGAAGAATATTAAGAGTTATTCTTAACCAGGAGTTTGCTGTACTATATTTGCAACTTATATGTAAGTTTGAAATTATTTCAAAATAAAAAGTTAAGAAAATGGCAATAACAGTATTTAACTAATTGGATTTTGGGAAGAAGTACATGAATTAATATGTGTGCTATGGTTAGAACAGAGCAAGACATATAGTAAATGCTAGATATATGTTAGCAATGCTAGTGATAGTGACACAATGGTGGTAGTGGGATGAAGTCCTGAATTTTAAACACACAATTCAGCCAGGCATAGTGGCTCACACCTGTAATCCCAGCACTTTGGGAGGCCAAGGCTAGCGGATCACCTGAGATCAGGAATTCAAGATCAGCCTGGCCAACATGGTGAAACTCCGTCTCTGCTAAAAATACAAAAATTAGCAGGGCATGGTGGCAGGTGCCTGTAATCTCAGCTACTCAGGAGGCTAAGGCATGAGAATTGCTTGAACCCAGGAGGCAGAGGTTGCAGTAAGCCAAGATCATGCCATTGTACTCCAGGATCAGCCACAAGAGTGAAATTCCGGCTCAAAAATAAATAAATAATAAACATACAATTCATCTGAATTGGGACAAGTTGACTCTGGGTCACTTACTTGTTTTCTCCTTTTAGATTTAACAAAGAAATTAAAATAGTATTTACTTGCATTTGACATGCTAACAATGTAAATTTGTTTATTGCAGTTAAACAGTGTTCATATACAATAATGTTTTATACACTAGTGTCCCTAACCAAAAGACATGTTAGTTTTTAAATAATCCATGATCAAATTTTTAAAAAGCCATTTTTACCTTTCATTAAATTAGGCAATATGGTGATAATGAGAATATGCAATACATACATGTGTTAACATCTATTTAATAAAGGTTAATCATATACAATGCTATTGTATTATATATGGTATAGTAACCATATACAATAGCATTGTATATGGTTAACCTTTATTAAATATATATGTTAATATATATTATAATACATATAATTAAAGACCATGGGAGTTTAAAAGATTTTGGGTATCATCTACTCCATTTCCTTTGAGAGTAAGTACATCCTCTCTTTACAGCAGGGGTCCCCAACCTCCAAGGCATAAACTAGTACTGGTCTGTGGCCTGTTAGGAACTAGGCCACCCAACAGGAGGTGAGTGGAGGGCGAGAGAGCATTACCACCTGAGCTCCACCTCCTGTCAGATCAGCATCAGCATTATATTCTCATAGGAGCACAAACCCTACTGTTAACTGTGCATGTGAGGTATTTAGGTTGCATGTTCCTTGTTACACTCTAATGCCCAATGATCTGAGGTGGAACAGTTTAATTCTGAAACCATTTGTGAAAATCCTCCCCACCCCCACTCCTTCGTGGAAAAACTGTCTTCATGAAACCAGTCTCTGGTGCCAAAAAGGTTGGGGATCACTGCTCTATAGCATCAAATAGTTCAGTTTCTGATTGACCACCTACAATGACTGGAAACATTCCTTCTCAGAACAGCCAATTGAAAGTCATCCTGATTGTTAGAAAGTTACTGTTAAACAATGTGTCAAAATCTTTCTCCATGATAATTTCCAGAGGCTGCTACTATACATGTCTTCTGAGGTCACAAATTGATTCCCTCTTCTACATGACAAAATTTCAATAACAGGAACTACTATTTCCTGCCCTCCTCATCTAAGTTCTCCTACTGTAAGTTTCCTCTTCTCCAAACTGAATATCCCATCTGTTTTCAATTATTCCACGTATAATCATGGTTTTCAGTCCTGACAATCTCAACCCCTCTCCTCAGTTTCTATACTTTGTCCTATTCCGAGGATTTTGTTTCTATGAAGGCAGTCTGAGATCACATCAGCTATCTGGCAATCTCAAGCATTCATGATTATTCCTTCACTCAGTCAGAATTTATGAGTGCCTATGATGTGGAAGGTACCAATGCGAAGACATTATGAGAGACAAGGCTAAGAAGACATAAGCTTTCTCTTAAGGAACTTATATGTTAATGGGTAAGAAAAGATATATGGTAATAAGTGGCACAAAGCAGACACAGCAAGTACTATGCACATTAAATAAATGAAATTATACAATTAACTACAGATTTGCTTTAACATCATAATATGAGAGAACAAAGCAAAAGTAATGACAATTTCAGCCTAGAACTAATTTATTTTGGGATACAGGAGAATTGGTAAAAAGGAGCAGTTTGAGATTTAAACTACACTAAAAGAGAAACTTCTAGATTAGAAGAATTACTACACAAATGCTGAAGACACAAAGAGTTTATACTGTCTTTTAACCCTTGAGAGCTTTGACAACAGGAACAATAATTATTTGTGCAGAGTGATTTACATGCAATTCTTTAAACAGGCAAAAATAAAAAAGACTAGACTACTATTCACCAGGCTAATATCAAGCACTTTACATGTATTATCTCACTTAAACCCACAAGTCCAACAAGGCGGGTACTAGTATTACTCCTCCTTTTTTTAAAAAAAATTAAGTGAAGCTCAGCAAGGTTTGGTGACTTGCCCAAGCTTACCAAGATGCTAAAAATAGTTTAGCCAGGCTTCAAACCCAGGGTGTCACCTTCCAGGCCATTCGTTTACAACTGGAGATTATCAGCTACTTACTGCCCAGTAAAGCAATCTCTGGCAAATTCCCACCCACGTGCCTACAACCTTTCTGGTGACCTACTTGAAAAACCTCTTACTGAACAATCTGTTCATTCTCTGGTTTCTAGAGCACTTTCTACAGGGCTCTGTCATCATCCTTGACATACTGTACCATTGTGAGGTGCCTATGTACCAGTAGCCCCTGATAAAGTGTTACCACTGCAAGAAAAGGCATTATGTCTTTATCTTTCTTTTTAGTATCTCCAACTCTTAGCTCAGTATAAGACTCAAAAAATGCTGGGAGAATGAATGCGTCCTCTGGCTTACCTGACATGCTTTGGAGAAAGTCACCTTCTTAGCCAGGCACCTCTAATTCTGGATCTAATTAGTTGTGGTGCAGAGCTTTGGTAGTCAAAATTCTGCAACCTAACTCTACCCTGTATCTCCTAACTCTAAAGTAAGGGAATCCAAAATGCAATGTGAGTATCTGGCTGTTGTCTACCACCCTCCTCAGCAGCCTCATTCATTTTCAGGATCTTCACTTCCATTTAGAACAGTGGCCAGCCAGAGTTACACAGAAACCAGAGGCAAAATAAATGAGAAATTAGATCACCTAATATTTTTCCTTTCCTTCACTGAGTTCCTAAAGAGTTCAGTAAAGTTGCTGATACTTTGGGGCCTTAAATAAAAGAGAGAGGCCGGGCGCGGTGACTCACACCTGTAATTCCAGCACTTTGGGAGGCCGAGGTGGGTGGATCACGAGGTCAAGAGATCGAGACCATCCTGGTCAACAAGGTGAAACCCCATCTCTACTAAAAATACAAAAATTAGCTGGGCATGGTGGCGCATGCCTGTAGTCCCAGCTACTCAGGAGGCTGAGGCAGGAGAATTGCTTGAACCCAGGAGGCGGAGGTTGCAGTGAGCCAGATCGTGCCATTGCACTCCAGCCTGGGTAACAAGAGCAAAACCTGTCTCAAAAAAAAAAAAAATAAAAAATAAAAAAAATAAAAGAGAGATACAAAGCAAGTGATTTTATACAGTCAGAAAATGATTAAGTAAACTTTAGTAAAGATGGCAGGTATGTGGATTGAATTCATATGTAGTTATAACTATGAAATAGTGTTAAGTGCACATAAAATATTATATATGCCGATTGAACATATAAAATTCTACTACAGGCTGGGCACAATGGCGCATGCCTGTAATCCCAACACTTTGGGAGGCTGAGGTGAGAGGATTACTTAAGGCCCGGAGTTTGAGACCAGCCTGGGCCTGTCTCTACTAAAAATTTTTTTTAAATAATACTTCTACTACAGTAACAATTATAAGAGAACCTGGGGTAGACAGACAATTTAACACGTGTTAAGTTGTACAGGTACCAAATTTTAAAAATTATTTATGTATATTAACATTAATAGGGCAAAATAAAGTTTTGGTCCAGAGGAAGAAATCTCTGGACTTACCTGGGGGACCTTGCTGCCCTAAAATGGAAGGATATAAACCTGGTAAGCTTTACCACCTGCTGATTGTAAAGCCCTAGGGCCTTGAGTGAACATAGGTGGTAGCCAGGTAGTGGTTACAGCAGGCCTTGGGCAAGACCCAATGCTATGCTGACTTCAGGTCTGTCTGACACAGCACAGTCCCAGAGGTGCTTACGTTACCCCACCCCCAGCTCCAGGAAGCTCAGCATGGGGCGGGGGGAAGCTCAGCATCCAGAGATGAGGCAGTGGTGGGGAGGAAGCGAGGAAGCTCAGCAGAGAGAGAGAGAGAGAGAGAGACTACATTTGTTTTGGAGAAAGTAACAGAAGAGAACAAGAGTCTCTCTGCCTGGTAATCCAAAGATTCTCCAGATCTTATCCAAGACCACCAAAGCAGTACCTCTACAAGTCTGCAAGAACCACAGCGTGATTGGGCTTGGGGCCCAAGTCCCTTCAAATATCTGAAAAGCCCTTCCAAAAAAAGACAGGCACAAAGAAGCCCAGACTGCAAAGACTACACTAAATATCTAACTCTTCAATGTCCAGACACCAACAAACATCTACAAGCATCAAGATCATCCAGGAAAACATGACCTCACCAAATGAACTAAATAAGACACCAAGGACTAATCCTGCAGAAACAGAAATATATGACCTTTCAGACGGAGAATTCAAAACAGCTGTTTTGAGGAAACTGAAAGTATTCAAGATAACACAGAGAACTAATTCAGAATTCTATCAGATAAATTTAACAAAGATATTAAAATAATTCACAGAAATTCTGGAGTTGAAAAATGCAATTGGCTTACTGAAGAATGCATGAGAGTCTCTTAATAGCAGAATTGATAAAGCAGAAGAAAAATTTACTGAGATCAAAGACAGGCTATTTGAAAATATACTGTCCAAAAAAAAGAAAAGAAAATAACACTGTCAGAAGAGCGAAAAGAAAAAATAAATAAGATGTATGTCTACAAAATCTAGAAAACAGCCTCAAAAGGGCAAATCTAAGAGCTATTGGCCTTAAAGAGGAGATGGAGGAAGAGATAGAGGTAGAAAGTTTATTCAAAGGGATAATATAAGAGAAGTTCCCAAACCTAGAGAAAGATCTCAACATTCAAATACAAGAAGACTTTAGAACACCAAGCAGGTTTAACCCAAAGAAGACTACCTCAAGTGTGATTATTAAGACTACGCACTTAATAATCAAACTCCCAAAGGTCAAGGGTAAAGAAAGGATCCTAAAAGCAGCAAGAGAAAACAAACACATAACATATAATGGAGCTCCAATATGTCTGCCAGTAAATTTTTCAGTGGAAACCTTACAAGCCAGGAGATAATGGCATGACATATTTAAAGTGCCGGGGGTTGGTGGGGGGACATTTCCCTTAGAGTAGTATAGCTGGTAAAAATATCCTTCAAGCATGAAGGAGAAATAGTTTCCCAAACAAAAGTGAGAGATTTTATTAACACCAGACCTTGTCTACAAGAAATGCTAAAGGGAGCTCTTCAATCTGAAAGAAAAGAATATTAATAAGCAATAAGAAATCACCTAAAGATACAAAACTCACTGGTAATAGTAAGCACACAGAAAAACATAGAATATTATAACACTATAATTTGTGGTGTGTAAACTACTCTTATGTAGAACAACTAAATGATAAACCAATCACAAATAACTACAACTTTTCAAGACATAGTACAATAGACATAAAGAGAAGCAACAAAAAATAAAAAAGCAGAGGGATAAAGTTAAAGTGTAGAGTTTTTATTCGTTTTCTTTTTGCTTGTTTGTTTATACAATCTTTGTTGTCATCAGTTTAAAATAATGGGTTGTAAGACAGTATTTGTAAGCCTCATGGTAACCTCAAATCAAAAAACATACAACAGATACAAACACACACACAGAGCAAGAAATTAAATCATACCACCAGAGAAAATCACCTTAACTAAAAGACAAGAAGGAAGATTAAAAAAAAGAGAGAGAAGACCAAAAAACAACCAGAAAACAAATAACAAAATGGCAGAAGTCCTTCATTATCGGTAATACTGAATGTAAATAGACTAAATTCTCCAATCAAAAGGCATAGAGTGGCTGAATGAATTAAAAAGCAATCTGTTTCCTACAAGAAACACATTTAACCTATAAAGATACACATAGACCTAAAATAAAGGGATGGAAAAAGATATTCCATGACAATGAAAACCAAAAAAGAACAGGAGTAGCTATTCTTATATCAGACAAAATAGATTTCAAGACAAAAACTGTAAGAAGAGACAAAGAAGGTCATTATATAATAATAATAAGGGGGTCAATTCTTCAAGAGGATATAACAGCTATAAATATATATGCAACCAGTGCTGTAGCACCCAGATATATACATTAAACCTTAGACCTAAAGAGAGAGACTTCAATATAATAATAGCTGGAGACTTCAACACCCCACTTTCAGCATTGGACAGATTGTCCAGCAGAAAATCAACAAAGAAACATTGGACTTAATCTGCAATATAGAACAAATGGACCTAATATATATTCACAGAACATTTAATCCAGCTGCTGCAGAATACACATTCTTCTCCTCAGCACATGGATCATTCTCAAGGATAAACCACATATTAGGTCACAAAACAAATCTTAAAACATAAAAAAAAAAACCCTAAACAAGGGAATAAAACTAGAAATCAATATAACAAGAGGAATTTTTGAAACTATACAAACACATGGAAATTAAACAATACGCTCCTGAATGACCAATAGGTCAAAGAAGAAATTAAGAAGGAAACTGACAAATTTCATGAAACAAACGATAATGGAAACACAACATGCCAAAATCTATGAGATACAGTGAAAGCAGTACTAAGACGGAAACTTATGGGTATAAGTGCCTACATCAAAAAAGAGGAAAAACTTCAAATACATAATCTGATAGCACATCTGAAAGAATTAGAAAAGCAAGAGCAAACCAAACCCAAAATTAGTAGAAGAGGCCAGCAATTTGAGAGGCTGAGGCCGGCAGATCGCTTGAGCCCAGGAGTTTGAGACCAGCTTGGGCAACATGGCAAAACGCCATCCCTTATAAAAAATACAAAACTTAGCCAGGCATGGTGGTACACACCTGTAGTCCCAGCTACTCGGGAGTATGAGGTAGGAGGATCACTTGGGCACCAGGAGGTTGAGGCTGTAATGAGCTGTGATCATGCCCCTGCATTCCGGCCTGCATGACACAGCAAGACTCATTTAAAAGAAAAACAAAATTAGTAGAAGAAAATAAATAATAAAGATTAGAGCAGAAATAAATAAAACTGAAATGAAGAAAACAATACAAAAGGTCACTGAAACAAAAAGTTGGTTTTTTGAAAACATACACAAAGTTGACAAATCTTTAGCTAGACAAAGAAAAAGAGAGAAGACCCAAATAAATAAAATCAAGAGGCAGCTGGATAAGGTGGCTCATGCCTATAATCCCAGCACTTTGGGAGGGTGAGACAGGCACTTGAGCTCAGGAGTTTGAGATCAGCCTAGGCAACATGGTGAAACTTCATCTCTACTGAAAACATAAAAAATTAGCCAGGTGTGGTGGTGCTGGTCCCAGCTACTTGGGAAGCTGAGTGGGAGGACTGCTTAAGCCAGGGGAGGCAGAGATTGCAGTGAGCCAAGATCGCACCACTGCACTCCAGCCTGGGTGACAGAGAGCCCATATCTCAAAAAACTAAAATAAAATTAGAGACGAAAAGAAGAGACATTACAACTGATACCACAGAAATTCAAAGGATCATTAGTGGCTACTATGAGCAATTATATGCTCAAAATCTAGAGGAAATGGATAAAATGCTAGATACATATAAACTGCCAAGATTGAACCATGAAGAAATTTAAACCTAGATAGACCAATAACAAGCCTCAAGATCAAAGTCATAATAAAATGTTACTGATTTTTGTATGTTGATTTTGTATCCTGCAAGTTTACTGAATTCTAAAGTTCTTTTCCTCCCCATTAAAAAAAAAGTCCAGGACCTGATGGCTTCACTGCTGAATTCTACCAAACATTTAAGGAAGAATTAATACTAATCCTACTCAAAGTGTTCCTAAAAATAGAGGAGCAGGGAATTCTTCCAAACTCACTCTGTGAGGCCAGTATTACTCTGATACAAACACTAGACAAAGACACATCAAAGAAAGAAAACTACAGGCCAATATCTCTAATGAATATTGATGCAAAAACCCTCAACAAAATACTAGCAAATCAAATTCAACAATCCATTAAAGCAGTCATTCAGCCAGACATGGTGGCTCATGCCTGCAATCCCAGCACTTTGGGAGGCCGAGGCAGGTGGAGCACCTGAGGTCAGGAGTTTGAGACCAGTCTGGCCAATATGGTGAAACCCTGTCTCTACTAAAAATACAAAAATCAGTCGGGCATGGTGGGGGGCACCTGTAGTCTCAGCTACTTGGGAGGCTGAGGCAGGAAAATTGCTTGAACCTTGGAGGCGGAGGTTGCAGTGAGCTGAGATCATGCCACTGCACTCCAGTCTGGGCAACAGAGCAAGAAAGGACAGTCTCTTCAATAAATGATACTGGGAAAACAATATCCATAAGCAGAATAATAAACTAGACCCCTACCACTCACCACATAGAAAAATCAAATTAAAATGGAATAAAGACTTAAATATAAGCCCTCAAACTATAAAACTACTACAAGAAAACTTGGGGAAACTCTCCAGGACATTTGTCTGGGCAAAAATTTCTTGAGTAAAACCCATCAGCACAGGCAACCAAAGCAAAAATAAATGGGATCACATCAAGTTTAAAAGCTTCTGCACAGCAAAAGAAACAGTCAACAAAGTGAAAAGGCAACCCACAGAAAGGGAGAAAATATTTGCAAACTACCCATCTGACAAGGGATTAATAACCAGAATATATAAGGAACGGCAAACAACTCTATAAGAAAAATAATAATCTAAGTTTTAAATGGGCAAAAGATCTGAATAAACATTTCTCAAAAGAAGATATACAAATAGCAAACAGATATATGAAAAGATGCTCAACTGTTGAGCATGGTGGCTTATGCCTATAATCCTAGCACATCAGGAGGCCAAGGTGGGAGGATCACAAGGTCAGGAGTTCGAGTAGCCTGGCCAGTATGGTGAAACGCCATCTCTACTAAAAATACAAAAATTAGCCGGACATGGTGGCGGGCAACTGTAGTCCCAGCTACTCGGGAGGCTGAGGCAGGAGAATAGCTTGAACCCAGGAGGCAGAGACTGCAGTGAGCCGAGATCACACCACTGCACTGCAGCCTAGGTGGCAGAGTGAGACTCCATTCAGGAAAAAAAGAAAAAGTACTCAACATCATTGATCATCAAAGAAATGCAAATCAAAACTACAATAAGATATCATCATATCATCCCACTCCAGTTAAAATGGCTTTTATCCAAAAGCCAGGCAATAACAAATGCTGGCAAGGATGTGGAGAAAGGGAACCTTCATACATTGTTGGCGAGAATATTAATTAGTACAACTACTACGAAGAACAGTTTGGAGGTGCCTCAAAAAACTAAAAATAGAGCTACCATACAATGCAGCAATCCCACTGCTGGTTATATAACCAAAAGAAAGGAAATCAGTATATCAAAGAGATATCTGCATTCCCATGTTTGTTGCAGCACTATTCACAATAGCCAACATTTGTAAGCAACCTAAGTGTCCATCAACAGATGAATGGATAAAGGAACCAGAGTTTCTTTATATATACTTATATATAATGGAATACTATTTAGCTATACAAAAGAATGAGATCCTGTCATGTGCAACAACATGCATGGAACTGAAGGTCATCATGTTAAGTGAAATAAGCTAGGCACAGAAAGACAAACTTCTAATGTTTTCACTTATCTGTGGGATCTAAAAATCAAAACAATTGAACTCATGGAGTTAGAGAGTAGCCTGGGCACAGTGGCTCACACCTGTGATCCCAGCACTTTGGGAGGCTGAGGCAGGCAGATTACCAGAGGTCAGGAGTTCAAGACCAGCTTGGTCAACACGGTGAAACCCCATTTCTACTAAAAATACAAAAATTAGCAGGGTTTGGTGGCAGGTGCCTGTAATTCAGCTACTTGGGAGGCTAAGGCGGGAGAATCACTTGAATCTGAAGGCAGAGGTTGCAGTGAGCCAAGATCACGCCACTGCACTCTAGCCTAGGCAACAAGCCAGATACTGTCTCAAAAAAAAAAAAAAATTGTTCAGAAGACAGATTTCGTGTTACTTATTCTTTCCACAATAATTTTTTTTAAAGACCAAAAAATTGGACATAAATGTTATTATGGGATTATTTAAATAACTTATTCTGTCCATACAGATCAATATTATGCAACCCTTAATAATGATGACCTAGTTTTATATGTATTAGTTTGAAAGACATTAATTATAAATTATATAGCAAAAATGCAACCAATAGAGGATTGGTCCATTTAAAATGTATGTGTGTTCATTTAAATGAAAATCTGTTTACAGTGGTTTTCTATGTTTATGCATTTCTCTATTACCTAAATTTTTTACAATGAGCGTATATTTTTTGAGGAAAAAACAATGCCAATGTTTTTGAAAAATACAAATGTAATCTTTAAGAACTTCACAAACCATATACCACCAACATATTTAAAGTTGTCTGCATTATGATACATTTTAGTCATATGTTCTTCAGATTATAAATTTCTATAAGATTATTTACAAGTTGTTCTTACAAAAATTTACATTAATTCATTTTCCTTAAGCTTCCTTTAAGGATTTTTTTGGGTATTAATATCAATTTTACATCTTCCTAGACTTTGTTCCGGAATTTAAATGAGTGTAAATACTTAATTGCTCAGCCAAATACCAAACACTTGAATCCACAGGCTCTGTGCCTTTGGAACAGATGATTATGAAAATAAATGGTTCTGCAGAGCTCACATTTACTAGAGGTGTCAAAAAATAAAGATGGATTACAAAAGCTCTGAAAAACGTGTGGCTTCTAGTGTATGATGGTTTTGAAAAGGGATGAGTGCATTCGCATGTGTGTTATGTTTGTGTGTAAATACACATACCTGTATCTTTCTTAAGTATATTTGAGAATTCCTGTTTATGCTCATGGTGTGTACTTTCTCATAGATAATCAAATCTGTTATGCATATGCTTATCTGTACCTCCAAGGCAAGCCACATTCGCTTTCATGTTATGTTCAGGAAACCAGCTTCAACCCGTCTGCAAAGGGTTTCGGTGTCGGGCCTGCTCCACTCTGGCCACCTGCAGTGGAGATGAGCTATTTTTGGCAAAGGTGCAGAGTAGAAAGGCTACGCAGGCTGCTGCCCAGGAAGTCAGTTGACGAGGGCGCGAGAGACACTTCAGCACCACGGACACGGGCAAGCCTGATCCAAGTCCCGCGGAACAGCCCGGGGAGATCGCCCCCGCCAGGAGCTTCCCCCAGCCCTCTGGGCCCGTGGCGTTACTATCTCCGGGCCCTCGGTCGTCACTCGGACGCGAGGTTTCCGCCTCGCTCCTCGCGGAGCCGGGAGAAAACCTGGCCCGAGATGAAGGTGCGCGTTGAGCCTTCACCAGCCCCCAAACGAGTCTCCTTCCAGCGCGACCCTTCTTCCCTCTCCTTCTCTCAAATAAGGCCAAATGGATGCACTTGGCGTAGAAATTTTATAGAGCCCAGAGGACTGTCAGGAAAGATTCGCGTTTTCCTTCCTGTGGCTGCTGGAGGCTGAGCGGACTTGCCCTGAGCCTCTGGCGCCACTCTCGGCCGTGTCCTGGCCCTTCCTCCACTAATCCTTGGCCTTCGTCTTCCCTTCTGAAAAGATTTCTACAAACCGTCGATGTACCACGAAAATCTCAGCGCACATAGACTGGCTTTGAAGAGTCATGGACATGAGACAAGAGAGTAATGGAAAATACAAATTGGCCATATTTCTAAAACCATCCAGCCTTTTTTAAAACTTGTATTTGAAATTGATCCCATGACGCCACAGGGACTCACCCTTGCTTGGGTAGGCTACTGGGCGAGAGGAAAGCAACAGCCTCCTGCCTTTAACATGGACGCTGCGGGAGGGCCCAGACACGCGACGGCGGCAAGAAAAGGGAAATAGGGCTGTAGCCCAGCCGTCCCCTCGTCCTGGTTCTCCAGAGGGCAGCGAAGAGAACTGCGGGCCCCGGGGCCTTTCAAGCGTTGTGCTGAGCACCCGGAGGTCTGCAAAGGGGGCGGGGCGCGTCTCCCCCAACCCGGCCCACGCCCAAAAAGACTGCTCTGCCCCTTAGGTGTAGCAACTAAACGCGGGTGTGTGGGGTTCGGGGTCCGCTCTCACTCCCCTATGGGGGCGGCCGGGCAGGCAGGGTCAAGGTCCCAGTCCGCCGCCGCCGACAGGCTCCCGGGGCCCGGTTACCTGCGTGTTGAGGCGAGGAAGGTGCGCACGGAGCCCGGGAAGCGACTGAGACGGGCGTGCGCTCGCCAGGGAAAAGCGAGGCGGGCGCTGCTCGGAGAGGTGCGGAGTGAGAGGGGCGCCGCCGGCGCGGACTCTGCGCCTGCGCTCTCCGCCGCCCCCACCCCACAACCTGACTGGCGCCTGAGTCGAAGACTGTGGGGGGCGCCCAGGGTTTGTGCCTGAACTGAAGGACTTCCTCTACCCGCGCGGTAGGAGGGTCTAAGTCCGGGAAGCCACTTGCCGGGGCCCCTCTAGTTTACACCCTTGGAGGGCGCTTGTTTGAAGCAATCTGCGAGTGGGCAGGGAGGCAGTTTCTGTCCATTTCCACCCAAGTTTGCTCTTAAAAGTCTCAAGTCGATTCCTTGGTGTTTAAATATGTGTCCAGCATCTGAAAATCGTGGTCCGGAAAAGTCTTCGGGCATCCCCGAGTCCACCCGCCATTTTACTGATTAGGTCTCTGAGGGAAGGGTCTGGATACTGCACAGCCCCAGTCCCAAGTGGAATGAATATAGCCTCTTGGAAATAGACTAGTCATCAAAGCAGTGGATTCTATGGGTCCAGGGACAGGCAGGAAGGCTATAACCCTGGGACAGACAAGAAAGGGTGAGGCCTGAACCAAGGTGCTGGCTGTGGGAAAATAAATAAATAAATAAAAAACAAGAGGTGCCTGATGGTTTTTCTTCTGTCCCTTCAGACCCACTCTCCACTCTGCTGTGATTCAGGACTGACCATTATGGGCCACATCAACGAAAATCTGGCTTTCAATTGGCTTTGGCAAGTGGGAGGCACCTGCAGATCAGAAGGCAGGATGTGATTCAGGACCTCCCATGCATTCCCAGTGGGCCACTCTGTTTGCAGTGACTATGTTCTTCAACTGAAAGCCATTATTCCCATCCTGTGGCCCTCTCCTGCAGTTTTCTCCAGGTCCCGGTTACCACTAACTACACTTGCCCCTTCAGGCCTGGGGTGGGTGGCACCCAGAGATTTCCTTTAACCCCATCCACACACCTTTTTTTTTTTTTTTGAGTCTTGCTCTGTCGTCCAGGCTGGAGTGCAGTGGAGTGATCTCGGCTCACTGCAACCTCTGCCTCCCAGGTTCAAGTGATTCTCCTGCCTCAGCCTTCCGAGTAGCTGGGACTACAGGCCCGCTCCACCACGTCCAGCTATTTTTTTTTTTTTTTTTAGTAGATACGGATTTTCACCGTGTTAGCCAGGATGGTCTTGATCTCCTGACCTCGTGATCTGCCCGCTTGGGGCTCCCAAAGTGCTGGGATTACAGTCGTGAGCCACCGCACCCGGCCCCCATCCACGCCTTTTTAAATAGTCCCTTTATTAAACTCTCTTCAACTATCCCATCTTTTCCCCACCTTTCCAGGACACTATAATAGATTTTAATCCATTTCGATTGGTAAAATTCATGAGGACGAAAAGATATGTAAAAGAAATACGGGGCTTTTAAAAGGTGAGAAGTCTTCCAGAGCCATCTTGACAGTTCCCTGGGCTCCAGGCAGCCAGCATGCTAGGTGGTCTCCCCACTGGGCCCCATAGCCCGAGGGTGCCAGTTTAAGTAGACCCAAGAATGGAATTCAGGGTGCTTATAAACAGTGTGATCACAAAATGGCTGGGGATCATTTGAGTGTCCAGCATAATAGGATTTCAGATTCCTCTTGAGATAGAGAGACAATTTAGATCTTTATAGAGCAAGTGCTGGTGGTCTCCCAACTACAGCTGGGCTGCTTTTGAATGAGTCAATATTCTTAGGACACTTGAGAGAGTCCTGGGCACAGTGTCTGATAAATGTGCTTAACAAGAAACTGCTGAGTGAAGCAATTGTCAATTGAGAGACTCTGGCTGTTTCTGTAGAAAACCCAAGAATGTTCCCAAAGACGGGGGAAAAAGGCAAGAGAGTGGGAAGTCATTAAATTGCCTCTAGCACACTATGATGTGCTTGGTCTGAATCCAGAATTTGACCATTTCTCAGGCTTGTAAAAACAACCAAACTGATTTGACTACTTTGATTCCTTCCCCATCCCCTTAAAAAACTAAACAAAAACAAAATGAACAAATAAACAAAAAACCTACCAGTGCAGTATCTTAGCAAGACTTACCCAAAGGGACCTCCAGCTGTAGCTATTTGCAAATAGAATTAATGTCCAAGCAAACACACTATTTGTACTGAATACAAATGAGACCAGAACAGAACATTTAACATGTAAATATTTCCATACTTTCACCCTTCCCAAGAGAAAGGATCATTTGTTGTTCAAACAGGCATTAATTGTGCTGATCTCAATAAGGAATAGAGGTAAAGAAGCAAAAGGAGCCTCAGAAGGCTAGGCTGATCTGCAAGGCTCAGTTAGATTTTTTGTTTTGGAGAAGGTGGGATGGATGGAGTGGGCATGAGGAAGACAGCCAGCAAAGTTTTGAGTAAGAGAGTAAGAAAAAAAGACCTAGAATGAGCTGACTTTAGGAGAGACGGTTTCTGCGAGTTTTGAGAAAGACTAGGGATTTAGCACAGCTGACATTCTGAGTGACACTGAGGTATAGAAAAATATGAAAGAGGATTTTTAGACATTTTGTGATGTGTAATAAATGGAATTATTTTGTGCTATGATACGTAGGGCTTTTCCTTACAAGTGTCAAAAATTTAAACTCAGACCAATTTAAGAAAAGGAGTGTATTTGGCTTAATAACTGAAAAATCCATAGATAGGTAACTTCAGATATGCCTACATCCAGGAATGCAAACAATGACATCAGAACGTAGTCTCTCATTTTCTCTTTGTTAACTTCAAAGAGTTTGTTCTCACATAGTGATTTCTTGTCACCTTTCCCCAATGTTCAACTTATATCATCCTTATAGCTAAACATTCCAAAAGAAGCAGAGCACTTTTATTTCCCAGTAGTTTCAATAAAATCTTGAGCTTATGTCTCATTGGCAAATTCATATACCTTAATCTAGAGACAGGGCCGGGCATGGTGGCTTACACCTGTAATCCCAGGACTTTGGGAGGCCAAGGCAGACATATCACCTGAGGTCGGAAGTTTGAGACTAGCCTGACCAACATGGAGAAACCCCACCTCTTCTAAAAGTACAAAATTAGCCGACTGTGGTGGCACATGCTTGTAATCCCAGCTACTCACGAGGCCGAGGCAGGAGAATCCCTTGAACCCAGGAGGTGGAGGTTGCAGTGAGCAGAGATCATGCCATTGCACACCAGCCTGGGCAACAAGAGCAAAACTCCATCTCAAAAAAAAAAAAAAATCTAGCGACAGAAAATGGAGGAGAGGTCATCCTTCTAAAGAAAATCAAGATTCTTTTACCAGAAGAGACCATATAGTGATGAGCAGGTGAAAAAATAAAATATCCACTACAGGTACCTCTCAAAACAACTTCAGTTAAGATATATATTACTTTCCAGTATTTTTTGGGTTACCAAACTAGTGTTTCTTTTGAAAATGATGCAAAGTAGCTAAAATGTTCCTTTAACTTAAAAAATAAAGTGAAATGTTCGCTGGTGCAGTGGCTTACACCTGTAATCCCAGCACTATGGGAGGCCAAGGCGGGCAGATCACTTGAGGTCAGGAGTTGGAGACCAGCCTGGCCAATATGGTGAAACCCTATCCCTACCAAAAATACAAAAATTAGCTGGGTGTGGTGGTATGCACCTGTAATCCCAGCTACTCGGGAGGCTGAGGCAGGAGAATTGCTTAAACCTGGGAAGCAGAGGTTGCAGTGAGTTGAGATTGCACCATTGCATTCTAGTCTGGGCATTGCAGCAAGACTCTGTCTCAAAAAATAAATAAACGAATAAAGTGAAATGTCTTGCTGTTCCTAACAAAGAGATATCAGAAAACATTTTTAAAATGTATTTTGGTCTGAGTTTTCATATACTCATAGCTTTTATTTAAGTAAAAAGGCCCCTTTTCTGATCCAAGCAAAGAACTAGAATCCTCAAAGCCCTGAATAAGTTACCAGAATTCCTCATTACCATCGTGGAGATACTTATGTCCTCTTGTCAACATCATCAACTTCACACTCACAATCAGATACAAAGCTCAATACAGTTGACTCTTGAACAACATCAGTTTGAATTAGACAGATTCACTTATATGTGGGCTTTTTTTTCCAATAAATATATTGGAAAAGTTTCTGGAGACTTATGACCATTTGAAAAAATTTCCAAACCTAGCCTAGAAATATTTTAAAAATAAATAAATAAGAAAAAGTTAGGTACATCATGAATGCCTCCTGGATTCAAGTGATTCTCGTGCCTCAGCCTCCCAAGTAGTTGGGATTACAGGCGCCCGCCACCAAGCCTGGCTAATTTTTGTATTTTTAGTAGAGACGGGGTTTCACCATATTGGCCAGGCTGATCTCAAACTCCTGACCTCCGGTGATTTGCCCGCCTCGGCCTCCAAAGTGCTGGGATTACAAGCGTGAGTCACCATGCATAGCCTATACTTTTGTCTGTCTTTTGCCAAATAGTTTGAACCATAACCATAATCTTTTTTTCTTTTTCTTTTTTTTTTTTTTCTTGAGAAGGACCCTCGCTCTCGTCACCCAGGCTGGAGTGCAATAGCGCGATCTTGGCTCACTGCAACCTCCGCCTCCCAGGTTCAAGCCATTCTCCTGCCCTAGCCTCCCTAGTAGCTGAGGTTACTGGCACCTGCCACCATGCCTGGCTAATTTTTTTGTATTTTTAGTAGAGAAGAGGTTTCACCATGTTGGTCAGGCTTGTCTTAAGCTCCTGACCTCAGGTGATCCACCCTCCTGGGCCTCCCAAAGTTCTGGGATTACAGCAGGAGTAAGCCACTGTACCAGGTCCTTTTTTTCTTTTCTTTTTTCTTTCTTTTTTTTTTTTTTTTTTGAGACAAAGTCACTGTCACCCAGGCTACAGTGCAGTGGCTGATCTCAGCTTACTGCAACCTCCGCCTCTCGGGTTCAAGCAGTTCTTCTAGTAGCTGGGAGTACTGGCCTGTGCCATCATGCCTAGCTAATTTTTTGTATTTTTAGTAGAGATACGGGTTTCACCATGTTGGCCAGGCTGGTCTCAAACTCCTGGCCTCAAGTGATCCACCTGCCTTTGCCTTCCAAAGTCCTGGGATTATAGGCATGAGCCACTGCACCCATCCTATAATCTTTTTAAATAAAAAATATTTGAATGAGTCCAGGCACAGGAGAATCACTTGAGCCTGAGAGGCAAAGGTTGCAGTGAGTCGAGATCATGCCATTGCACTCCAGCCTGGGCGACAGAGCGAGACTCCATCTTAATAAATAAATAAATACATAAATTAATAAAGATATTTGAATGAGATAAGGCAGGGGTGGAGTTGAAAAAGCTTGAAAACAAAGGAAGATAAAAAATTGCACTTTAGGCCTGGCCAGGTGGCTCATGCCTGTAATCCCAGCACTTTGGGAGGCCAAGGCAGGCAGATCACCAGGTCAGGAGATCCAGAACATCTTGGCTAACACAGTGAAACCCTGTCTCTACTAAAAATACAAAATATTAGCCAAGCATGGTGGCACGCACCTGTAGTTCCAGCTACTCGGGACGCTGAGGCAGGAGAATCGCTTGAACCAGAAGACAGAGGTTGCAGTGAGCCAAGATCATGCCACTGCACTCCAGCATAGGCAACAGAGCAAGACTCCATCTCAGAAGAAAAAAAATACACTTCAGAAAAACCTTCTCAAATTGGCAAGCAAAATAGCTTCATGAGGGAATTAGTGGATGTTCGGAGTATTCTCCTTGTCTGGAGCATTGCTGAGGAGAGGTCCCAGATGGAGTTGCTTGAGGTGCAACCAAATGACCTTCTGACCTCCACCTGTCCCAAAACTGGATCAGTGAAACACTGAATTTGATCTATAGCAATGGGGATGCAGAAAAATGTAAATGGGTTGCAATACACAACCAAGTGCCTTTCATGGAATTTATAATTCCCAGACTCACAAGTGGTGTTGAACAGTTGAAAAACATGCAATCTCCTTGATTAGTGAAAACATACCTACAAATTCAACTTCTCCTTTCTTTATTTCAGAAGAATGACTGCAAGATAATTTAGGCATGAAATGTCAAAGATGCGGCTATGTCTTACTATTATTTCTTTCTTTCTTTTTTTTTTGTGATGGAGTCTTGCTCTGACTCTAGGCTGGAGTGCAATGGCACGATCTTGGCTCACTGCAGCCTCCACCTCCCAGGTTCAAGCAATTCCCCTGCTTCAGCCTCCTGAGTAGCTGTGACTACAAGCATGCACCACCATGCCAGGCTGCTTTCTTGTATTTTAGTAGAGACTGGGTTTTACCATGTTGGCCAGGCTGGTCTCAGTCTCCTGACCTCATGATCCACCTGCCTTGGCCTCCCAAAGTGTTGGAGTTAGAGGCGTGAGCCACCATGCCCAGCATTTTTTTTTTTTTAAGACGAGGTTTCACTCTTGTTTCCCAGGCTGGAGTGCAATGGTACGATCACGGCTCGCTGCAATCGCTGCCTCCCAGGTTCAAGCAATTCTCTTGCCTTAGCCTCCAGAGTAGCTGGGATTACAGGCATGCGCCACCACACACGGCTAATTTTGTATTTTTAGTAGAGATGGGATTTCTCCATTTTGGTCAGGTTGGTCTTGAACTCCCAACCTAAGGTGATCTGCCCGCCTTGGCCTCCCAAAGTGCTGAGATTAGAGGCGTGAGCCACCGCGCCTGGCCTTTATTATTATTTCTACCAGTTGGCAAAAATGCACCCAGAGCCTGGAACCTGGGAGGAGTTCCTAGATAAATTCATAGCTGTAAAGGTGTGTTTTGGTTTCTGGTATGACTATGTTAAGGGCTGGTGGGAGAAGAGGAAAGGGTTTTGTATCTTTTGCCTATTTTATAAAGACATGAAAGAGAATTCAAGGTGTGAATTCAGAAGCTGTTAAATAGAGACAGACGTATCAGAAGAAACTATGGAAAAAATCCTCTAGTATAGCTCTTTTGATGTGATAAAGCAGAATCCTAGTGCAAATTATACCACTGTGGAAAAGGATAAGATGGCCCATTCAGCCTCCTCTCATGAGAAAGAATATTTCTGGAGACCAGAGGCATCAATTCTCTGTCACTCAATATGAGAAATTTGAAGATATGAAAATAAAACAAAAGGGTCTACACTGCAGCTTCAGTCAGAAATCTAAGAAGGACCTGGTCGCCAGATGCAGTGGCTCACACCTATAATCCCAGCACTTTGGGAGGCCGAGGTGGGTGAATCACCTGAGGTCAGGAGTTCAAGACCGGCCTGGTCAACATGGTGAAACCCCTTCTCTACTAAAAATACAAAACTTAGCCAGCTGTCATGCTGGACGCCTGTAATCCCAGATACTCGGGAGGCTGAGGCAGGAGAATCGCTTGAACTTGGGAGGCAGAAGTTGCAGTGAGCTGAGACTATACCACCGTACTCCAGCTTGGGCAACAGAGCAAGACTCCATCTCAAAAAAAAAATTAATACTATCTTTATGATTTTAATTGCCTTTCCTGGTATTTTTATTAGTCTTACAAATTAAATCATAAAATGAAGTTTAAAAATTTTTAAATGATGAAAATGGTAATTTTATATTATGCATATTTTACCATAAAAAAAAAATGTTAACTTGGGCCAGGTGCTCACACCTGTAATCCCAGGACTTTGGGAGGCTGAGGCAGGAGGATCGCTTGAGACCAGAAATTCAAGACCAGCCTGGGCAACATAGCAAGACTTCATCACTACAAAAATTAAAACAGTTAAAAACAGTTAGTCAGGTGTGATGGCACACACCTGTAATCCTAGCTACTCAGGAGATTGAGGTGGGAGGATCACTTGAGCACAGGAGTTCAAGGATGCAGTGAGCTAGGATCATGCCAGTGCATTCCAGACTGGGCCATAGACCAAGACCCTGTCTCTAAACAAAAAAAAAAAAAAAAAAAGTTGGCTGAAAAATGCAAATGCATAAACACTGTCAAGTGTGTCACCACCCACACTACATGGTACTCTCAGAGAAAAATATGAGTACAATTAAAACACTTTAAATCACATGAGGAATCATTGATAGGGAAAGTCAAGCCAATGCAACAGGACAGCTTATCTCTGGTTCACACTGGCACTGTTGATCCCCCTGATGTCTGGCTGTGACTCCCAGAGAATTCCCAGTCCAGGTAATTTGCCTGCAGGTTTGGCTACAAGGTCACTTTGTTGCCACTACGACAACCTTCTGCCAGACTAGCTAGCACCATCAGCTACTTTCTAAGTACCTAACAGTGCATGCAGCAACTTCTGGGTCCCTTCCATACCATGCTAAAGCCTGAATAGGATCAGGACTGTCAACTCAGGCCTCACTCTGTTTGTCTCTGCCATGTTGCTCTTTCACTCTGCTTTAGCCATTCTGTGTTGGTGCAGAGCCACCCTGTGAGGCTTTCTCCTGTCATATTTCCAAAGAGAAAGTGGAATCCAAGACCCTCAACTTTCAGCTTTTTTCATAGTCAATTTAATAGCCTTATTGGAATTTCTGCCTGAAGGTTAAAATCATGATACCAGGGTCTGCCTACTTATTCCACTATCTCCCCTTTCTGCACGCAAGTAAAAAGCTGAACTTTGACTCTTCTTTTTCCTAAATTAATTCTTTTTTTTTAGGAGTACTAATCTCTACCCCCACCTCTAGTGGTTGGTAAATACTTGTGGCTGACTATAAAGAAGTCATATACGTAGAAATGGAAAAGAGAAGAACGTTGATTTTTTTTTTTTTTTTTTTTTTTTTTTGGAGACAGAGTCATTCTCTGTTGCCCAGGCTGGAGTACACTGGTGCGATCTCAGCTCACTGCAACCTCTGCCTCCTGGGTTCAAGTGATTCTCCTGTCTCAGCCTCCTGAGTAGCTGAGATTACAGGCACCTGCCACCACATGCGCTCGGCTAATTTTTTGTAGAGATGGATTTCACCATGTTGGTCAGGGTTGTCTTGAACTCCTGGCCTCAAGTGATCCACCCACCTCGGCCTCCCAAAGGGATTATAGGCATGAACCTGGCCTTGATATATTCTTTTAAATTAAGTAAAGCAGGCTGATTCAAGCAATAAGGGAATATAAGTGTTCATGTAATTGAACAGCCCAGAGCTCCAGGCCAGGCTTTATTTAGCTCCTAAAATGACAAGATCAAAACCCAGTTTCTCTCTGTTTCTCAATTCTACTTCTTCATTGTTGGTTTCATTCCTGTCAGGCTTCTCTCCTCATCATTCCAAGATGACTATAAAGGACTCCTGGACCCATAGGCTTCCCTGTTCACATGAAAGGAAGAAGAACACTTCTCCACTCCCAGTGATTGAACCAAAGTCCAGAGTTGAGTCTGATTGGACTTTCTCTTCCCTATCCAATCATTGTGGTTATAGGGTGGTGTTTATTAACTTAAGATAGCATCATATCCCATATCAATATCCAATTTCTAAAGCAGAAGAGAGATAGCATTTCCCTGAGGTACTTGGACCCTGAGAATAAATATTAGATGGCAGTTCCAAGAAAAGGGGAAATTTGTGTTGAGTGGCCCAAAACAGCAAACATCTACTGCCTCTGATATCTACTAAATCTGATTTGACTTACTGCTCAACAAGCATTTATTGAACAGAATACTAAAAAAAAAAATTAATGCAAAACAGAAGCATCTTAATCTTGGCAACTCTCTCCTGTGGTCAGTACTTCCCCATGAAGATCCATTCTGACTCCTGATCTGTGCTCTAGAAAAAAAAAATGTTTAAATGATATCCAATAGTTGCATTTGATACAGTAAAATCCACTACCTAGAAGTCCTCTGTTCAGATTTAACTATGAAAATACAAACAAAAGGCAACGGGGTGGGGAGGGAATCTGCTGTGAGGAGTCACCAGATCTAGGCCCAATGGAAGTATTGGGGGCTTAATGGCAAAGAACAGTCATCCTGCCACCAAATTTCCTAAATGCAGAATAACTTATCTCTCCCTTAATCTGGAAAGACTCTTTCATTTTGAAACTCAAGATATGACTGCTCACTGTGGGTATTTAATATTATATGTAATAATAACAAATGTGATAAAATTAGAGTGAAATCTGCTTCAGCTGTAAGGTGGTTTATGAACCACCTTAATGATCTTTAAGGAGGTGTGGACATGCAGACTGGCAGCCTGCCCACACAGCAGGTGGTGTTAGGCACAGGCTTCTGAGGAGGGATGGAAGACTTGAGTTCTATTGTTAGCTCTGCTGCTCAGCAGCTGTGTGACCTTGAGCAAACCAATTAACCCCTCTGAAACTACCAGTTCCTCAGCTGTAAAATGGCAGAGTTAAACCTGACGTTTTCTAAGCTTTTTTCATCTCCAACCTTCTAACAAATTGATTTTGTTTTTAAAAGTTCATGAATGAGGCTGGGCACAGTGGCTCATGCCTGTAATCCCAGCACTTTGGAAGGCCGTGGTGGGTGGATCACCTGAGGTCAGGAGTTCAAGACCAGCCTGGCCAACATGGAGAAACCCCGTCTCTACCAAATATACAAAATTAGCCAGGTGTAGTGGCACATGCCTGTAATCTCAACTACTCGGGAGGCTGAGGCAGGAGAATCACTGGGAGGTGGAGGTTGCAGTGAGCGAAATTGCGCCATTGCACTCCAGCCTCGGCAACAAGAGCAAAACTCCATTTCAAAAAAAGAAAAAAAAAATCATGAAAATTCATGAATGAGAAGTTATCAGTAAAGAGCTTTTATATTTTAGAGCAAGAAAGATCACCAGGATACACTCATTCAGGTTGAATGGGGTTAAGGAAGAGGTATAGCATAGGCAGAGGGCTGCAGAGTGATCAGAAGCACGCAGGACAAAATCCTGAGGTGGGTTCTGTTAAAGAAAAAAGTATTCCATGATACTTGTTTTTTATTTTTGCTTTTGCTTTTTTTTCATTTGTTTTGTTGTTCTGAGATGGAGTCTTGCTTTGTCACCTAGCCTGGAGAGCAGTGGCACGATCTCAGCTCACCACAACCTCTGTCTCCTGAGTTCAAGTGATTCTCCTGCCTCTGCCTCCCAAGTAGCTGGGATTACAGGTGCATGTCACCACACCTGGCTAATTTTTTTATTTTTAGTAGAAATGGGGTTTCACCATGTTAGCCAGACTGGTCTCAAACTCCTGACCTCAGGTGATTCACCTGCCTCGGCCTCCCAAAGTGCTAGAATTACAGGCGTAAGCCACCATGCCCACCACATGATACTTGTTAAAGCATGGTAAGACTTAATTCAGGATCATCAAGATAGGTGTAGGGACCACTGCAATGAGGTCTTGCAGTGGGGAAGAAAAATTGGGCTCAACTCTGACTACATATGGATGAGCAAATGGGAATGTATAGCCAAGGAGCAGGGTTGGGGCAGTGGATGAAAAATTACTAAGAGTAAACATCAGCTGGGTGCAGTCTCTCATGCCTGTTAATCCCAGCACCTTGGGAGGCCGAGGCCATGTTATAGTGAACCCCAAGTTTCTCTTCAAAAAAATCAGTATGTCAGTATGTTCAGCTCTCTTATTCTTCAATTCTCTATTTGAAAGTTTAACTTCCTTGTAATTCCAGTAAACAACCTTTTCCATCAGTTCTAATCAGTAGTTCACATCTGTCCCTGTACCCCTGCCTGCCCTGCTCCATCCTAACTCACCCTGGTCACCTAGGTCTCCCCTGGCTGCCTGCTCTGACCCACCAGTAACCATCCTTCCTGCTAAAACACCCAGCCTGCTACTCCAGCTCGGACCCCTGCTCTTTCTAAAATAGCAAATTGGGATTAGTCTAGCTTGTGCCGTCTAACCCTAGCCAATAGGGGATGACACAGCAGTAGGGACAACCCCTGTCAGGTGTAAGTACCCCTTCCCACTTTGTCCAAGTGTGCCACAGCCATCATTGCTCCATCCATGCACTGCACCCTTCTATAGAAGTAAACTGCCTTGCTGGGAGGATTTATCTTCAAGTGCTATTTCTTTTGTGGCATCAAATTTTACTTATAACAGGTGGATCACCTGAGGTCAAGAGTTCGAGACCAGCCTGGCCAATATGGCAAAACCCCATCTCTACTAAAAATACAAAAATTCACCAGGTGTGGTGGCAACCTCCTGTAATCCCAGCTGCTTGGGAGGCTTAGGCAGGAGAATCACCTGAACCCAGGAGGTGGAGGTTGCAGTGAGCCAAGTTCGAGCCACCGTACTCCAGCCTGTGCTACAGAGCAAGACTCCATCTCAAGACAAACAAAAAAAAAATAGTAAACATCAGGGGCAAGGAGGATGAGGATTCTAATTAAACCAACCTAACAGGATTCTTGCTGAAGATAGGCCAGGGTGATCAGACATCACCTAGGAGATGGTGGAGGATGTGGAAGTTGGTCAGATCTTGAGGGTGATCATATACCAAGTGTGGGAGGGTCTTGCTAAACCAACTTAGCAGTGTTCTTTGCTAAAACTGGTTTTACAAAGGAGTGTACAAATGGGCGTAAGATAAGCGTTAGGACCTTGGCTAAAGTTTGACCAACCAAGTAATCTTCGTCAGTCCTGACCTTCCCCTACAGAATCTCCAGCAAACCTCAGTAGATACACAGTCCCAGAAGGCAATATGGACTGAACTGCAAGAATTCCCACTCTCTTTGGTCTGGGGAACTGATTAAATTTTCCAGATTCACAGAATTCCCTTCTTCAGAGGCACCTCCAAGGACCCAGACCTTTCCCTGACCACCTGTGTTTCCTAGAAGCGGGCCCTACTAGGGTGGACCATCCAAGGTTTTGTCTCAGGACACCTAAATTAAGATGACAAATAGAAAGCATGAATTAATCCGAGTACAGTGGCTGATGTATGTGATCCCACCACTTTGGAAGGCCAAGGCAGGAATGTTGAATAAGGCCAAAACTTTGAGACCAGCGTAGGCAACATATGACTCTGTCTCTATAAATTGTTTGTTCTTTTTTTTTTAATTAGCCAGGTGTGGTAGTGCATACCTATAATCCCAGGTACTTCGGAGGCTGAGGAGATTGCTTGAGCCCAGCATTTCAAGGTTACAGTGAGCTATGATCATGCCATGGTACTCTAGCCTGGATGACAGAGCAAGACCCTGTCTCTAAAAAAAAATAAACCGAAAGAAAAAAATGAAATAACCAAAAATCTTCAGAGAGATGGATATTACATCAATGAAAAAGGAAAATGGTGTGTTTATAAAAAGGGATACTCAAAGAACATGAAGGAAGCCTTGAAAATTTAAAGTTACATAGTAAAAACAAAAAAAACGGTAAATGGGTTGAAAGAGGGTCTCCCATACCATGAGACAGAAGGATAAAATGATGGAATAAAAGACAGAAAAGGTAAGAAAATTAGAAAACCTGTCAGGAAATCCAACATCCAAATACAGAGTCTAGAGAAAGAGAACAGAGAAAATGGAAGGAAATAATCCTCAAAACACTTCAGGACAATATCCTAGAGTTTGCAGATTGAAAGGGCCTATGGAGTGCCAGCATGGCACTTTAAAGCCAGTCCACACCAAGGCATAGCTTTGTGAAGTTTCAGAATCCTGGGGACAAACAGATCTTCACTATCTAGAAAGAAAACAAACAAAATCCCCAAAATGTTTTAAATTGGCCACATTAAAAAAATTAGGAATCAGAATTCTTGGGTTTCTTACCAAGTCCCTCCCATGTGCCCAGAGTTTCCAGTAAAATTTTCAGTGTTCCCCTCTTAAGTATCAGACAGAGGCCCAATGAAATTTGTAAATGATGATTGAAAAAGATTGAACACAATCTAAAAATCTAAAATTCTCTCACTTCCCCACTACTCCCTAGAAGCCAGTGGGATGGATGGAGCCAGATGCCACCATCCCTTTATTCTTCCCTTAGGCTCCAATTCCTCCATTCTACCTTTCCCTATGCACCACGTGATATCTCCTCCTTGTCTCTCTCTCTCTCTCTTTCTCTCTCTCTCTCTCTCTGTCACACACACAGGCTTGATTTTAGGACATGCATCATGCTGCTTTTCTTGAGAGCAAACAGTGTTAATTATAGCTCTGCCCAGGAAATAGGCAAAAAAATCCCAAGAGCTCAGCTTTTGACAGTGGGGAGCCACACTTCTTTCTGGACACAGAGTTAGACTAAATTTAGTGACAAATTCTAAATTGGTATCAGACTTTCCCATTTCCTTGAAGCATAATGCTCCATTGATTGCAAGCTGAGTCATATATTGAGCCTGCTTCTCACACTGTCAGCTGGAAGTGTAATTCTTGAATGACTCCCAGCAGACATTTATAGATTTTTCAGTCTGTTGAGTTATAAAAGATAGCCAAAGTCGTTTTTTTTTTTTCCTGAAGACCTTCAAATAAATCTTGATCTGAACAGCTAAGTCATCGAACATAATTATATACAACATACTGGGAGTAATCTGCATAAACGCAAGAGTTGAGGTAGCAAAATTAGAAAAAAAATCAAGTGAGTCTGTAAAGAAATAAAGAACAGAGGACTGACACAATGGAGTTCCACCTTCCAGTTTGCTCCTATTTAAGAGGTAGATGAAAGAAAAAAGTAACTATTAAAGGTGAAGAGAGGGCAAAGATGGAAATAGGAACCAGGTTAGGGTACCAGGACAGGAATCAAAGAAAGAGAATACTTCAAGAAAGGGTGGGTGGCAGAGTAAAATATGTTGGGGAGACCAAGAAGGGTTGTGGCAGACCCATTTAGTGTCCTGTCCGTATATCTTCTCAGTTCTTATTGCGTAGGGCAGGACTCCTGACTCCTAATGTCTTAGGACCTTTAGTCACTGGATCCTATTCTGCTTCAGCACTGTCAAGCCAGAAGTGCAGGGGAATTAATGCTTCCTCATCCTCACCCCAATGCAGCAACCCTCAAGCAAGGAATGACTACAGTTGGTATATATATATGCCAGATTCCTCACCCCTTAGAATAACTCTGAGCCTATGCTGTACCCCGACTCTGAGAATTCCCCAGCAGAATTAAACTCCAGTTATCTTTTCTTTCTCATTTCCCTACATCCCTACTGGTGTTTTTTTGCATCATCTCCAAAAGTATGGGATAAGAAAAATCCATTGATAAGATATTCTGAAGATCCTTGAGAGGTCAAGGTCAGTAGACTAGAAAAGGCAGAAACTACATGGCTAGTTTCTAAGAGAAGAGCTGGAGATGTGGAGCTGGAGACAGAAACGGAAAACAACTCTTTCAAGAAGTTTAGCATATAGAAGAAAGAAATAAATGAGTGAGTCATTAATGGGGCAATAGGATTCAACAAAGTTTTAAATTTACTTGCATTTGTCTAGGAATGATCCACTCATATTTTCAGACATATGACTCTAGGACCATGTAGGTGTTTCTGGAAGCTCTCCTCCCTCTTCTTTTTCAACACCTCTTTGGCTGGTGTCTCTTCCGTACCCAGACTTGTGTTTGTTTTTCTGAAGATTCTGCACTTAGCACTCTTCTCATCTCTTTCTGTACCCTCTCTCTGGGTAATTTAATCCTCTCCCATGGCTTGAATTTACACCTACACACTACTGATTCCTAAATTTATATCTTTAACTCAGAGCCCTTTCCTGACTCCAGACCCATGTATTGAACCACCTACTTTATAAGTATTCCTGTCTATTCAGCTCCCTCAAATTAATCATGCAAAAATTGAACTTGCCATCTTCTCCTCAAATTCTTTTTTTTGTGTGTGTGCCTGATGGGTGAATGGTACTTGTATTAGTCCATTCTCACACTGCTATAAAGAAATACCTAAGACTGGGTAATTTATAAAGAAAAGAGGTATAATTAGCTCACAGTTCTGCAGGCTGTACAGGAGACATAATGCTGGTCATCTGCTTGGCTTCTGGGAAGGCCTCAGGAAACTTAGAATCATGGCAGAAGGCAAAGGAGATACAGCCTTCTCTTACCTGGCTGGAGCAGGAGCAAGGTGGGGGGGATGGTATCACACACTTTTAAACAACCAGATCTCATGATAAGTCACTATTGCCATGACAGCACCAAAGGGGATAATGTTAAACCATGAGAAACTGCCCTCATGATCCAATCGCGTCCCACCTTCAACGTGGGATTACAATTCAACATGAGATTTGGATGGAGACACAGATTCAAACCATATTGGTACCACAATTTATCTAGTTGCCCATATCGGAAAAATGGAACTCATCCTAAACCATACTGTTATATGTAAAATTTTTGGTGCCACAGAAGAAGTAGCACTCGAATATAAATTCTCTCAGCAAGGCAATTTACTTCTATAGAAGGATGCATCGCACAGATTGAGCAATGGCAAGTGCACACCTGGACAAGGGAGGGGAAGGGGTTCTTATCCCTGACACAGGTAGCCACTACTGCTGTGTCATTCCCCTATTGGCTAGGGTTAGACTAATTCCAATTGGCTATTTTAAAGAGAGCAGTGGTAAGAGTTGGAGTGATGGGGTGGGTAGTTTGGCAGGAAGGACAGTTATAGAACAGGTCAGAGCAGGTAACCAGAGCAGGTGACCAGAGCAGGTAACCAGAGCAGGTGACCAGAGCAGGTGACCAGAGCAGGTGATCAGAGCAGGTGACCAGGATGAGTCAGGACGGAGCAGGGGACCAGGGGAACAGATGTGAACTACTGATTAGAACTGGTGGAAACGATTGTTAAACTTTACAAGGAAGTTAAACTTTAAAATGGAGAATTAAAGAATAAGAGAGCTGGACATACTGACATACTGATTCTTTGAAGAGAAAGTTGGAGTTCACGATATCTAAAATACCCTGTCATTACCTTCATCCAATCAGTCATTAAGTTGAGTAAGTCCTTTCCATTTGTTTAACATCTCCCAAGTTAACACATTCCTTCCATCCCCACTGCTCCTGCCTGAGTTTAGGCCATCATTATCTCTTGCACAGGCTATAAAGATCTTTTAAGTGGTGACAAAGTTCTCCTAAATGGTCTCACTGCTTTTAGTCTTGACTCTTTTAATACATTTTTCCACCCTTCTGCCAAATAGATTCTCTGCTACTTAAAACATTTCCAGGCCTCTGGGAGAGCTGGTGCGGAGGGAGCATTTAGAGGAATGTGGATAGTCAGAATTGGTAAAAATTGTGTCATGCACCCAGCTTGAAGACTTACTGGATCAGACTTATGGATCCATTCTCATATCCTTTTCTGTAGGTTCAAAACAAGAATCTGCCCCTCCCCCACCAAAGATAATGACTCTCTTGGAATCTTTGTTTTTTTGAGACAGTCTTGCTCTGTTGTCCAGGCTGCAGTGCGGTGGCACGATCTCAGCTCATTGCAACCTCTGCCTCCCGGGTTCAAGCGATTATCCTGCCTTAGCTTCCTAAGTAGCTGGGATTACAGGCACACACCACCATGACCAGCTAAGTTTTGTATTTTTAGTAGAGACAGGGTTTCAGCATGTTGGTTGGTCTCAAACTCCTGACCTCGTGATTCACCCACCTCGGCCTCCCAAAGTGTTGGGATTACAGGCGTGAGCCACCACACCCAGCCCAACTCTCTTGGAATCTTTTTCTGGGGTCAATCCCTGTGAATCAGGATAGAGATAGAAAAGACATCCCCTAGTATTTTTTATCTATGAGGACAGCCACCAAGAAAGAACCCAAGGCTAAGAAATGGAGCTGAATAAGGATCATATACAGGGAGAAAAACTCAAGGTTCACAAGGAGCACCCCCAAGGCAAGCATTTCAAGGTTAAGGCAAGACCAACATGGCAAGATACAAGAAGGGATTTCTTTTTCTTAGAAAATTCCTGTTTAGAAAGTTTATTCTGGACCTGAGAGGTAGCCATTCCCATTCTTGCTCCCACACAGGAAGGCAATAATATCTTCTAAGACAATGGTCTTCCACCTGAGGAATGTATGTAGCCTTAGAGGCATGTGAAGACTTTCCAAAGGATTCAAGTGCAAGATGGTTCTAAGAAAACCAAATTTCAGGCCAGGTGTGGCCGCACATGCCTGTAATCCCAGCACGTTGGGAGGCCAAGGCAGACGGATCATTCGAGGTCAGGAGTTTGAGGCCAACATGGTGAAACCCTGTCTCTACTAAAAATACAAAAATTAGTCTGGCATGGTGGTGTACGCCTATAGTCCCAGTTACTCAGGAGGCTGGGAGAATCACTTGAACCTGGGAGGTGGAGGCTGCAGTGAGCCGAGATCACACCACTGCACTCCAGCTTGGGTGACAGAGTGGGACTCCATCTCAAAAAAAATTAAAAAAAAGAAAGAAAGAAAGAATGGAAGAAAATAAAATAAAATTTCAGATACTCAACTTTCTTGTTTCTTTTTTTCTGAATGTTTGGTACTGATTCTTATCTCGCAGGTTCTCCTTTCCTAACTACCGTTTTTACAGTTATCCTTCCCCCTCTGTACAAAAGAAAGCACACACCTCCCACCCATCCTGAATCTCACTCAGGTGCACCAACAAAGAGTGAAAGGGTATGTGGAGTGTGTGTGTGTGTGTGTGTGTGTGTGTGTGTTGGGGGAGATTTGATATTTTGGTCTTAATGTTGAGAAAGTGAATCATTGGATAACAAGATTATTTATAAGCCTAGTGTTTCCTATTCTTTAATTTCAACAAAATTAGAGGAAGATCTAAGCAAGTTGTCAGCTGATAGTTCAACAAAAATAATTTTTTATAATATATATTTTTTTGGCATATAACTTAGGAGGAGTTTAAAGCTTGAGTGACATTTGGTTATAACAAAATGTCTTGCCTTCTTTTATTCCTATCATCTTATTTATATAAAGGTTTCTGAGAGACATATATATATATATACACACACATAAACAAAAAAGAAATATAAATGATTCTAAATGCTATCTCATTTCAGCAATAAAAAATTTTCACCCATGCATTCATGAAACAATTTTTAAAAATAGCCTTCCATCTCATTAATAAATTTCTTTCTTTCTTTCTTTTTTTTTTTTTTTTGAGATGGAGTTTCGCTCTTGTTACCCAGGCTGGAGTGCGATGGTGCGATCTCGGCTCACCGCAACCTCCACCTCCTGGGTTCAGGCGATTCTCCTGCCTCAGCCTCCTGAGTAGCTGGGATTACAGGCACGCACCACCATGCCCAGCTAATTTTTTGTATTTTTAGTAGAGACGGGGTTTCACCATGTTGACCAGGATGGTCTCGATCTCTTGACCTCGTGATCCACCTGCCTCGGCCTCCCAAAGTGCTGGGATTACAGGCATGAGCCACCGTGCCCGGCCCTAATAAACTTATTTCTAATTAATTCCATTTTAATTTACATACATAATTTTTGTTGCAAAGAAGTATGATGGTGTGATCAACAAAAAGCTTTCAAGTATAAAAATATTCTGTGGACCGGGCACGGTAGCTCATGCCTGTAATCCCAGCACTTTAGGAGGCTGAGATTGGTGGATCACCTGAGGTCAGGAGTTCAAGACCAGCCTGGCCAACGTGGTGAAACCCCCATCTCTACTGAAAATACAAAAATTAGCCAGGTGTGGTGGTGGGCTCCTGAAATCTCAGCTACTTAGGAGGCTGAGGCAGGAAAATTACTTGAACTTGGGAGGTGGAGGTTGCAGTAAGCCAAGATTGCACCACTTCACTTCAGCCTGGGTGACAGAGTGAGACTCTGTCTCAAAAAAAAAAAAAAAAAAAAGAATGTTGATGGGGAGGATACCAAATATTGAATTGCTTTGGTATTCAGATTCCACTGGACTTATTTAAAAGTTATATAATGACTTATTTTAAAATGTCTATATTTTTAAATACCAGAAACTATTTTCTTTGCAATGATTAAACTTATGATAAAAATGTTAAATGTCGACTTAAAAATATACAAGGAGATACATAATTTTCAAATTATTTTAGGGAACATGTAAGTAAAAATGTTTGATGACCATGAGTTTAGATTCTATAAGCCAAGCCATTTTGTTGTTATTCTACTTTTTTTTTTTTTTTTTTTGAGATGGAGTTTTGCTCTTGTTGCCCAGGCTGAAGTGCAGTGGCACGATCTTGGCTCACTACAACCCCCGCCTCCCAGGTTCAAGTGATTCTCCTGCCTCAGCCTCCTGAGTAGCTGGGATTACAGGCATGCATCACCATGCCCGGCTAATTTTGGATTTTTAGTAGAGACGGGGTTTCACCATGTTGGACAGGCTGGTTTCAAACTCCTGACCTCAAGTGATCCACACGCCTCGGCCTCCCAAAGTGCTGGGATTACAGGTGTGAGCCACCACGCCTGGCCTTGTTTTCTTTTTTTGAGACGGGATCTCACTCTGTCACCAAAGCTGGAGTGCAGCAGTGTGATCTTGGCTCACTGCAACGTCCACCTCCTAGGTTCAAGTGATTCTCCTGCCTCAGCCTCCTGAGTAGCTGGGACAACAGGAATCCACCACCACACCTGGCTAATTTTTGTATTTTTTGTAGAGACAGGGTTTCCTATGTTGCTCAGGCTGGAATCGAACTCTTGAGCTAAAGTGATCCTCCTGCCTTGGCCTCCCACAGTGTTGGGATTATAAGCACGAGCCACTGCCCTCAGCCCTAAGCCCATTTTTGTTTTGTATTGTTTTCTTTTTAATTTAACCAAGACTCAAAAAGACCATCATCACCGGAAAAGAGCTCTTAGTTCTGATAACAGCTCCTTAATGTTGAACCAGGCTCATAAAGCTCTATCCATGAATTTTAAATTCCTTTAGTTTAATATCTGGCCAGTCACCTCCCTTTCCCCTCACTTTCTACTCTGCATCCCTCCTCAACTCTACACTAGAGACATGAGGGAGGCTTGCAACTTCCCAAACCCCCCTAACATTTCACACCTCTGGGCCTTTGCTCAAGCTGCTCTCTCTGCCTAGCATGCACTTTACCTCTCACTACCTTCAGTTCCTCTTCTCCAGTCAAAAGGTAATTTCTCCCAGAAATTGTCACTCATAACTGGTTATTTTTGTTTGTTTGTTTTTGAGACCAAGTCTCACTCTGTTGCCCAGACTGGAGTGCAGTGGCACAATCTCGGCTCACTGCAACCTGTGCCTCCCAGGTTCAAGCGATTTTCCTGCCTCAACTTCCCGCGTAGCTGGGATTACAGGCATGCAGTACCACACCCAGCTAATTTTTTGTATTTTTAGTAGAGACAAAGGTCTCACCAGGTTGGCCAGCCTCGTCTCAAACTCCTGACTTCAGGTGATCCACCTGCTTCAGCCTCCCAAAGTGCTGGGATTGCAGGCATGAGCCACTGTACCTGGCCATAACTAATTCTTAATTGAGGGTGACTAACCATCCCAGTTTTTCCAGGACTAAGGAGTTTCAATGGTGTGAGGGACTTTCTGTGCTAAAACCAGGATAGTCTCAGGCCAATCAGGATTGTTGGTCACCCTATTATTGTATGTTCAAGCAACTCAAAATTTCACCTGGAGGAGTGGGGCCAGCTTTAGGGTATTAACTTGTATCTTCTCCCAACTGACAGGTCTGTGGAAGACAATACTTTCCCATATCCCAAGAGCACTCTCTTAGGCTAATACAGTTCAAATGCTTTAAGTATTTAAGTTACAGTATTCCTGATTACGAGCTCGCACTTCAAACAGCAGTTATTTTGTGGTCTTAGAAGAAACACTCTCTTCTTTTTTTTTTTTTTTTGTCTGTTTTTTTTTTTTTTTTTTTGAGACGGAGTTTCGCTCTTGTTACCCAGGCTGGAGTGCAATGCCGCGATCTCGGCTCACCGCAACCTCCGCCTCCTGGGTTCAGGCAATTCTCCTGCCGCAGCCTCCTGAGTAGCTGGTATTACAGGCACGCGCCACTACGCCCAGCTAATTTTTTGTATTTTGAGTAGAGACGGGGTTTCACCATGTTGACCAGGATGGTCTCGATCTCTTGACCTCGTGATCCACCCGCCTCGGCCTCCCAAAGTGCTGGGATTACAGGCTTGAGCCACCGCGCCCGGCATAAGAAACACTCTCTTCTAATTAATTGAACTCATTATGTTTGCATATTCAATTCCTGCCAGGGCATGCCCTAGAGCATCACTTCAAAATAATTTGTCTATGTGCATTTGAGGCTCCTAGACTCCTAAAAATAACTTTGAGAGAGACATTGTACATTTCCTGTGAATGTATGTATATGTGTTTGGGGAAGTGGGAGATGAAGGTTGATTCTAATAATGCTTAGGAGTGTTTCCAGAATTTTCCCAGGGGAGAATGTGGCCACAAGCAGAGAAGCTATGGAGACATGTTACCTGACTGAGCTTCAGTATCCAATCTGTTCAATTGGTACAATTCAATAAAATAGATGTCACTATTTTATTGGATTATTGAAAAGATTAAAAGCAGCAGTGTGGCAACTTGGTGAGGAGCACAGATGCTGGAGCCAGGCACCCTGGGTTTGAATTTTGTCTCTAGAGCTTACTAGCTATGTGACATTGAGCAAGTCACTTAACCTCTCTATGCCTCATTTTCTGATCTCTAAAATGTGAATAACAATATAAGCTGCTTCATAGACTTGTTATAAGAATCAAATGAATTAATGTGTGTAAAGAACATAGAAAAGGGCTTAGTTATTATTATAATAACTAACAATAATATAACTATTATTGTATTTATAAGCATTCATTCTTAGCTGGAATCTTCATATTTTCAGAGAATAAATGGATTCAACAGAAGTTCAACAAATTACTGAGCCATGAGAACAGATTTTCCAACTCTCTACTAAAGGTCCTTTATTTAAATTGTCTAGGGCTCACTGAGAAAAGACTTTGAGAGGTCAGTTTTGTTTTTTTTTTCTTGCGTTGATAAAAAAGTTGGACAATTGACAACTGAATTATTTTAAATAATTTTTTAATATTAGCCAGGGCATCATCTCTGCAGTTTTTATCAAAAGTGTTTTATTTCAATCATTTTTCTGTTTGCCCAGGAAGGGAGGTCAGCGTATACAGCCTGGTTCAGAGTCCAGGTCAGTAGGCAGCCATCCTCAGCAGGGCTTCCCTTGGTACACAGGGCTTTGAAACCAATTTTGGGTTACCATAGTAATCAAAGGAGCTTCTAGAAAAATTTCCAGATGAAATATTCATTCAGGACACCAACAGGCATGGCCTGGGGGTGGGGAGTCGGGGAAGAGAGGGACAAAAATGTACTGTCTCTGACTTCACCAAGTTCGCAGTCTGTTGAAGAGAAATGGTGTAAAAAAAATCATTGACTTAGTTCCTCAATTTAAAGATGCTTTTTAAAAAAACGTTTTAAAGCTTCCAAATCAGATGTATTAATAGATGAGTTCGTTTAATGTTATGGGCTCCCCTGACCCCGGTATCTATTACTAAATTAACAGATTAAAAGATGTCTTACAATCTATAACGCTCTGGAATTGAAAACATTTGGTATACTAGTGTGCCACGTGCTACGACAGAAGCACATACAAAGAACAGAAGGGGCCAAGCAGTGAGGGGAGGGGGAAACAGCATGAGAGTATTTCAGCTCCCTGGGAAGCTTTTGCAAGCTTCTGCCTTAGTTCTGACTTATGTGGATACAGAAAAAGATACAGGACTCTACCATTAGGATGAAAATTAAATTGCCTTCTCTCTTTCTCAATTTAAGTAAACATGACACATCAATTTCAGATTGTGACACACAGATAACAGAGAGGTAGAACAAGGCTTGATGGTGGCCAGCCTCGTACCATTGATTGCCAGTTTGTGAGCACTCAGCCCTAGCCCTTCCAGCTACATACCCAGGCAGCAAGGGCAGATCTTATTGAGGGGGCTGTTTGTACTTTGAGCTTTGAGCACGGCTACTTTCATGGGTGCCTCTAACTGAGTTTATAAGGAATCCTATGGTTGGGGCGATACACATACTAAGTAGTAGAGCACCACACTCTTCCTTGTGTATTGGAGGGATGGTACCATCCAAAAACCAAGAATGGCAAGTACTTATATAGTCCTTCTTAACAGTTGCCCTCCCACAACCCCTTCACCCATTTACCCAGCCTTCCAGGACCAACACTGTAACATAAATTGAGACCTGAAGAACAGCTGCTCAAAATTTAAAAATCAAAACCCATGTCTGACAAAGGAAACACTTCTGGAGATAGACTGAGGACTGGGGAAGTTCTGAGTTTGCAATTTCTGATCTGTTCCTTTGATCCCTACCCATGGCCAGAGCCTCATCTCTTTTTGGTATTCAGCCTACAAGGAACTGGCATCTAGTTATTCTGCCCCATGCTATTCCCTTGCAGGGTAGACAGAGGAGGCTTCATTGATCTGGAATCACTTGGATACGATCTTGAAGGATGAGTAAAAGTTTGCTGATGGGAGTTTCACAAGGGGGAAAAGTGGATTCCAGGTACAGAGAAATAGCAAGAGCCAAAGCTGAGAGGCAGAAAACATAAGGGATCTTTTGAGGCTCTACGGATAATTGTTTGTGACTGGGGAGTATGAGCACAAGATGAGCCTGGAGAGGGAACAGGGCCAGGTGTCAGCAGGACTCTGGTATCAAGTGAGGAAACCTAGCTTTTACTTTGGAAGCAGTGAGAACCCCTGAGAGATTTTAAGCTGGAAAGTAAGAAGCTCTGATTTGGGTTTAGAAACTTCACCCTGGGCCAGGCGCGGTGGCTCACGCCTGTAATCCCAGCACTTTGGGAGGCCAAGGCGGGCGGATCATGAGGTCAAGAGATTGAGACCATCCTGGCCAACATGGTGAAACCCCGTCTCTACTAAAAATACAAAAAAAATTACCTGGGAGTGGTGGCATGCGCCTGTGGTCCCAGCTACTTGGGAGGCTGAGGCAGAAGAATCGCTTGAACCCAGGAGGCACAGGTTGCAGTGAGCCGAGATTGCGCCACTGAACTCCAGCCTGGTGACAGAGCAAGACTCCGTCTCAAAAAAAAAAAAAGAAAGAAAGAAAAGAAACTTCACCCTGACAGTTGCAAGGAAGTGGTCAGAGACAGTGGGGAGCTGTGGGAGAGTCAACCTGCTTGAACCAAAGTAGAGGCCCTGGGAGTGAAGTGCAGAGGTCCCAGGGCTATTTTGTTGGTAGGAATGACCAGTTGTTTAGTGATAGGGGAGGGGAAAGAGCAAGGATATTGCAGAGTGGGTAATATTGGAACTGACTCAGGAAAATATTCCAGAAAGTGGTACTGTTCTTTAATTCTTCATTTCATTTTGGTGGAATTGTTTCAACCTACTGTGAGCAAAACCATGTCGAACTGTTTTAAAAGCACATTCTGGGCCAAGCATGGTGGCTAATGCCTGTAATCCCAGAACTTTGGGAGGCCAAGGCAAGTGGATTGCTTGAGGTCAGGAGTTCGAGACCAGCTTGGCCAACAGAGTGAAACACTCTCTACTAAAAATTCAAAAAATTAGCTGGGCATAGTGGCTGGCACCTGTAATCTCAGCTACTCGGGAGACTGAGGTAGGAGAATTGCTTGAGCCCAGGAGGCAGAGGTTGCAGCGAGCCAAGATCACGCCGTTGCACTCCAGCTAGGGCATCAAGAGTTAAACTCCATCTCAAATAATAAATAAATAAACAGGAAACACAGGAGGTGGATTTTTTTTTTTTTTTCTAAGAGGGTCTCACTCTGTAGCCCAGGATGGAGTGCAATAGTGTGATCTCAGCTCACTGCAACCTCTGCCTCCCAGGTCCTGGTTCAAGCAGGCACCTCTGGGCTATCTAGTCAATGTCCCAAAAGGGCAGAAGCACATCTTGGCAGAGGCATTCCACGTCTCCAGATGTAGTACATCTATCAGGAGGCAGATGAGTAACAGGGAAAACTGCTCATTGGATTGTGGTCACCCTGCGGAGATGTGGTGTGGATGACTTGATGCTCAGAGGCTTTGTTCAGACTTAGGCACAAGGGGATGGTTTGGGAGGCCTGAAGTTCGGTTTCAAGCAGCCTCATGATGGACAGTACCTGGGCCCTGGAGAGGTGAGTAAGGTAAGAAAAACTTTGACCTTTGATGGTAGGGGGAAGCACATCCAACTGCCTACAGGGACAAAGCAAGAGTAAAGTGGGCTAGGGGAGATTGTGGCACCCTGGGGCATTTGTGCCTCATTTAAAAGGGATAGATTCTACTCATTTCCAGCAGAGGTCATGTGGGAACACAAAGTCAAGGAAGGGAGACCTGACTTTCAAGAGAAGGCAGAGATTCAAATTTTTATGAGTCATCTGATTCGGGGATGTTGGCAATTAATTCAAAGTTTAAGATGTTGAGCAAGCCAAACAAAGTTCTCCTGTGGCTGGATTTGGCCTTGCAGCTATCAGTTTGCAACCTCTACTCTAAAACTTGGGCATTAATCTCTGAATTTCAATCATCTCGTGTTAGAACAGGAAAAAGTGGGGCTACTAAGAAGCTGGAAACAGATAAAGAGCTTTATTGGATCTGAGGGGTCATTAGTCCAATTCCTAATTGCATAGATGGGGAAACTGAGGCTTGGAGAGAAGAAATGCCCAAGGGCACACAGTTCCAGCAGCGGTAGCACTTGCAGTAAGAGCAAGGAGACTCAGACCAGGCATGGTGGCTCATGCCTGTAATCCCAGCACTTTGGGAGGCCAAGGTGGGAGGATCACTTGAGGCCAGGAGTTCAAGACCAGCCTGGGCAATATAGCAAGACTCTGTCTCCTTTTTTAAACAAAAAATTTAAAATAAAATAAAATAAAAGAGGCTCAAGTGGGCCTGACTGGTATTTGGTCTTCTTGCCTCAGTTTCCTCCTTTGCTTATTTGTTTCCATTCTCTAGTTTGTGGCTATGACTGGTACATATGTCCCGTCTGAACTTTGGATTATTCCTATTGGACCCATGGGAGCTGTCCTGGGCTTTATCTGGAGTCTCTGCCCCAATCTCGTAGCCTGGAGCTGGTGCTGTTTCTGAGTCTGCTGGCATTGACCCCTTTGGGCTCCTCAGATGGGCCTGTCTGAGCTCCACATTGTTCTGGGTATTATACATAGCTAGTATGGGATAAAAATAAGGCTTGCTCTCAGTGTGCCATAGTCCTGTGTTCCATCTAGTAAACACACTGCTTCCTAGGATTACTGTCTCCTTGCAGAGAGGAAAAGCAAGTTTGAATGTCATTTTGTGTGTGTGAACTGTAAAATGAGTTTGAGTACATTTCAAATTTGCTCTTTCTTGCCCTTTTTTTTTGCCATCTAATAGTCACAGCCAACTTATCCATTAAGTATAGCCAGCACAGTATCTAGGGTCCAAGATACTTTTAAGGGCCTGCAGAAATGTTTTAATTTTAATTTATTTTAAAATCAGAATAAAAATAAATAATAATAAACATATAAAAAGAATCCAGTGTACTTAAAGCCACTGAACTGTACAGTTAAAAATGGTTAAAATGGGAAATGTTGTGTATATTTTACCACAATAAAAAAAAGACGAATCCTGCCTGGATTATATTCATCTTTATACCAAGGCAGTTGTAAAATATAATTTTTAAGATTTATTATGGAGGAAAGGGCCCACAGATTCAAAACTTCCCAAAGCTCACGAATGTTATAATTTGGCCCTGTTAGTAGTTGGTTAATTCATATCAAGCATAAGTTTTGTATTTATGGACCAAATCATATGGACTGCACTTCTCTCGCTTCTTCATGGCCTGACCAGGAAGGTTACACAGCCTGACCCAGATACCTACCACCTGCCACCTGGTGACAGCTACACAGACTGTTCAGGGGAGATGCTGAGTACAGTGGCTCTGAGAGACTTGCTAGTTTTGGTCTCTGCACAGCAGGTCCTGCCTTATTTAGCACAATGAAGCCAGACACTCTGATGTAGTCAATTTTACTCCAAAGAGCATTTCTCATGCTTCTCTTTACTAACAAATCTCTCCCTCTTTGGACTACCAAAACAGTCTTCTGGCAGATCTCCCTGACTTGGTTTTCCTCCTACCCAAACCAGAATTATCTTAACAAACATATATCTCTCTGGAATAAGATTATTCAATGACTTCCAACATTTTCATTATTTCAGAAAGCTTGATAGAAATCCCACTTTAACTCATGACAGTTCTTTTAAAAGTAACTAAAAAACTGCTTTAGTTTGTGCTGGAATTATACCAGCATGCTTGCTACAATTAATAAATTTTGAGAGCACAAATGAATTATTTTCCAGATGCACAGTTTGTGTTGTAAGGGGGTTTTACACCCATGGACCCATGGGATGAAGATCATGAATGGATCCTTGGAAGTGAAAAAGTGTGGAGATCCCTAGAAATGTCTCAGCAGTCCACCTGACCATTCTGGGAGGGCAATATCACTCGAGCCAAAGAGAAATTACTGACTAGCTGTCTATGGTAGAAAAGGTGGGGGAAGATAAAGAAACATCACATTAAAATTCAATGCAAAGTGAAAGCTTGTCTTGAGCAAGGGTGAATGACTCAGCAAGAAATTGTTTACAGGATTTTAGTTACTGCTCTCTGCAATTCTTATATTAAATAAAAAGCAGATTTTCATTACCAACTTGAAGTAATTCCATTATTCACCACATAACAAATAAGCAACAAACACAGTCCCTAGAATATTTTTAAAATTCTAAAGTGAAAGCATTGCTTAGAATCACAAATGCTTGGTATATGTGGTCATTGACAAAAACTTGGTCTTTGGCAGAGTGAAAGCTTGGGAAAAAGTTCAGTTCCGCTTGTTTGTTTATCATTGTAGTGCATAGTTATCATTTCACATTCCTATATTCAATCCCTTTTCTTCTGGTAACGGTCATACACACACACACACACACACACAGACACACAGACACACAGACACACAAATTATCTTGGGAAAAATATATATTTTTTCCACATTTGGAATATCCTTCAAGACTCCCATTAGCTTCGGATGGCACCAAGTCCTGTGCTCTCTGCTATTTCTCCTTTGACTATCATCAGAGTGATCACATGTTCCATTCAAAACAAAATAGGGTCGGGTACAGTGGCTCATTCCTATAATTCCCAGCACATGGGAGGCTGAGGCGGGTGGATCACTTGAGGTCAGGCATTTGAGACCAGCCTGGTCAACATGTTGAAAACTCATTTCTACTAAAAAAAAAAATACAAAAATTAGCCAGGTGTAGTGGCACGTATCTGTAGTCCCAGCTATTCAGGAGACGGAGGCAGGAGAATTGCTTGAACCCAGGAGGCAGAGGTTGCAGTGAGCCAAGATAACACCACCGCACTCCAGCCTGGGCAACAGAGAGAAACTCCTTCTCAAAAATTTTAAAAAGTTGATTATGCCTGTAATCCCAGCCCAGGCAGGCAGATCACTTGAGGTCAGGAGTTCAAGACCAACATGGCCAACATGATCAAACCCATCTCCACTGAAAACACAAAAATTAGCTCATCTTGGTGGGGGGCGCTTGTAATCCCAGCCACTAACTAGGGAGGCTAAGGCAGGAGAATCACTTGAACCCGGGAGGTGGAGGTTGCAGTGAGCCAAGATCACGCCACTGCAGTTCAGCCTGGGTGACAGAGTGATATTCCATCTTAAAAAAAAAAAAAAAGCCAATAAAACAAAATTGAGACAGGATGAGGGCCAGCTTCTGTGCTGACCTATCAGCTCTGTCTTCTGGCCACATGCAAGCTGAAGCAGCCATTTTGGCTGCAAGCGGTAAATTCAGGCTGGGCTACACTCACTCAGGGCCTTTGTTGACACTGTATTTCTTCCATTTCAAGGATTCAGACACACACACACTCAGTCCATTCTTTCCTTGATTTATTTTAGTAATACAAGCAAATGGCTACTCTGTTTCATTTTGAATATTGGGGTTATAGTAGTAGACAAATCAAAGTTCTCCATGAAACATTCAGGAATTCAGGTTTATGAGGTGTAAGTGGGCATATGACCTGGCTTGTCCCTCAATAACACTTAGCCACTCATTCAATGGTTGGTTCAGAAATGTATCTTGGATGGGGTTTCCTAGAAGCAGAGCCTGAGGCAAGGATTCAAATAACGCTCTCAGAGAAACCTGTAAGGGAGCAAGATAAAGAAGGGGAAGGAACCAAGTAACGACTTAGTGTCAGGTAAAATCCAGACTCGGCTTGGTTTTGTATGTGGAGAGAGAAGCTTGCCTCTGGAACACAAATTACACTACAGAATTGTTTCTGCCTTGATGCAACGAGGTTAGCCTTTTAAGTAATTACATATCTATCAGTCATTAGTCTATATATTGAGACAGTGTAACCTCCCAGGCATCCCTAGGCTGGAAGGCTTTGGACAGCCAAAAACACATCTCATAAAACAAGGTCACAGGTTTAAACTGCTGGCCACAGCCTCAAAATAACTGCAAGAAATGGGGGAGGAGGTAAGGAATGGAAGGGGTGTGCCAGCTGATAAAGGGGATCTGAGTGGAGTGTCAAAACATCCAGTACTTCATGTATCCCAACCAAGCTAATCTTAAACAATGAGATTTAATTCTGCAACTTTTTCTGGATCCATGGGGGAAAATAATCTTTCCTTTTGCTCACCATGAAATTAGTAGGATGCCTGCCTGCAGTTGCTTGAACCCGTTTTAGGAACAACCAACTGAGAAGAAAAAACAGTAAAATAGAGAGAAAGAGTCCCGGTGACAGTGACTCTAATTTGACTTCTTTTCTCTGCATACCAGTTTGTCCTGCACCTCAGTGTGTTCAATTCCCTTCAGCACCCATGAGTTTAACCTAGCTGGGCCTGTATTCAGTAGTCATGAAATCAGTTCTCTTGCTTTGGAGGAGAAATTAAGTGAGATTGAGGTGACAGAGATTGAGGATTAGAATCCAAATCTCGTATTGACTTGTGAGTCAAGCCGATGGCATGTTCCAGAGCACCAGGCTGCCCTAGCTCTTGGAGGGAACTTAAATTATTTTACCAGGGAAACAGTATTTATTTTATAAGGTTGGCCACACTGTAAAAGAAACACAAACAGAAATCTTGCCTGGTGATTGTCCAATACATCCCAGTTTATGGAGCATTTTCACATTTGGGATGTCCTTCAAGACTCCCATCAGCTTCGGAGGCACTAAGTCCTGTGCCTCTGCTACTTCTCCTTGGGATGTCAGAATGATCACATGTTCCATTCAAAACAGAATTAGGACAGGATGAGGGCCAGCTTCTGTGCTGACCTCTCAGCTCTGCCTCCTGGCAACATGCAAACTGAGAGCAGCCCTTCCCAGAGGCTGCAGCTGCACGTGGTGAGAGCAGGTTGGGCTGCATTCACTCAAGGCCCTTGTTGGCACTGTATTTCTTTCATTTCAAGGAACCAGCAGGCTAGGGGCCAGAGAACATCCCATCCAGAAATATGAAACATATGCTTCACTTCTCCGTTGCTGCTGTCATTAAGACCAAAGATTAACTATCAATGAATTTCTTCTTTCCTTTTTTTTTTTTTTGAAACAGAGTCTTGCTAGAGTGCAGTGGTACAATCTCAGCTCTTTGCAACCTCTGTCTCCTGAGTTCAGCCGATTTTCATGCCTAGTCTCCGGAGTAGCTAGGACTACAGGAATGCACCAAAATGCCCAGCTAACTTTTAGTATTTTTAGTAGAGATGGGGTTTCGCCATGTTGCCCAGGCTTGTCTGAAATGCCTAAGCTCAAGCAATCCACCTGCCTTGGTCTCCTTCAGTACTGGGATTACAGGTGTGAGCCACCATGCCCAGCCATCAGTGATTTTCAAGAAGAGGACAAGCATAGTGCCAGAATCAAGGGTAGAAGGGAAACAAACATTTATTTATTTATTTATTTTTGAGATAGGGTCTTGCTCTGTCTCCCAGGCTGGAGCGTAGTGGTGTCATCATTCCTCACTGCAGCCTCAAATTCTGGGGCTCAAGAGATCCTTCTACCTCAGCCTCCAGAGTATTTGAGACTACAGAGTTGCACAAAGCACTACAATTACAGGCATGAGCCATCGTGTCCTGGCCAGAAACCACCAATTTTTTTTTTAATTACAAAGTGCAAATTTGAAGAATCTATAAAATTTCAAGCTCTCGGTCAGCTGACTACTTTTGAGTGACACTTCTTTCCCTTCTCCATACCCCAAAGTTTGAAACTGTTATTTCTGAGAAATATCCTCCAAATACTGGTGATATTTTTGTGAGACTATTCAGTGCTACATTAGAAATTAGAATAGAACTTTAAATTTTTGAAGTTAGGATTTCCAACTGAATTTTTATTTTGCATAAATATGATGCCAAAGGCTGTCTCCTTGCAGCTAGACAGCTAGGCTGTCCGGCTCAGGTGAGTTTTCCCTTTGTGAATGTCATAGACATGGCGATATGCCACTCAAATCCCCTTCAATGAAGGATTATTGCCCAAACTGCTGGGAGTGGTATTGGCAGAGATAGTCTTCAATCATCAGCCCCTTCAGGGATTTTCTCATTTAAAGAGATTAACCTCTCTCAAAGTCACAGTCTTGACTGGGCACGGAGGCTCACCCCTGTAATCCCAACACTTTGGGAGGCAAAGGGAGTGGATCACCTGAGGTCAGGAGTCCAATTCCAACCTGGCCAACATGGTGAAACCCCATCTCTACAAAAAATACAAAATTAGCCAGGTGTGGTAGCACATGCCTTGAATTCCAGCTACTCAGGAGGCTGAGACAGGAGACTCGCTTGAGCCTGGGAGGCGGAGGCTGCAATGAGCTGAGATCGTACCACTGCATACCAGCCTAGCAACACAGAGGGAGACTCTGTCTCAAAAAAAAAAAAAAAATTCTAGCTAAATAAGGTCCCTTGAACCTTTTAGTCAAAACTTAGTTTTGGTTAAAAACATCAACAAGTATCAAAATAACCTACAAACTTTCTCTCTATAATTAGGAGAATTGAAAGTTATTTTAAAGAGGAATATTTTTCTCTCTCTGATTCAGTGTAACTTCATGACTTGTTTTTGTAATACCTGAGATCATTCCACATTCCACACTTGCAAAAACACCATGCTAGATAATGTACATTCCCCTAAAAGATGTTTGTGTTGACGTGCCATCACTTGGTCCAGCCCCCTTTCTTCCTGTGTTCCTGCTTGTAGGTGGAGAGGGGCAAGAGTCTCTCTCACTGCCGGAAGAGGTGTATAATTAGCTGACACAAACTAGCCCACTCTAAGCACTGATTGATAAGCAGTGTCATAGGCAATTCGTTTCTTTTCTCTTTTTTTTGAGACGGAGTCTCAGTCTGTCACCCAGGCTGGAGTACAGTGCCAAGATCTCGGCTCACTGTAACCTCCACCTCCCAGGTTCAAGCAATTCTCCTACCTCAGCTACCAGAGTAGCTGTGATTACAGGCGCCTACCACCGCGCCTGGCTAATTTTTGTATTTTTAGTAGAGACAGGGTTTCACCATGTTAGTCAGGCTGGTCTCCAACTCTTGACCTCAAGTGATCTGCCTGCCTCAGCCTCCCAAAGTGCTGTGATTACAGGAGTAAGCCACTGCACCCAGCCAGACAGTTCATTTTTTATGGAAAAACTATAGATTTTGTTTAAAAAGATAATGTGTGTTAAGTTAAAGTAACATTGCAAAGTTGAATTTGCAACAACTGTTTCATTGATTTCATTGGCTGCTGGCCCTTGCAGCCATGTCCTCCATCTGATGATGGGGTCACGTTTTTCACGTGCCAGTTTTATTCTAGTTGCCTGTTAACAGTTGAGTAACAGCAAACATTCTGTTCACTCTGTCTTCCTTATATCTCTCTAATTAATTGCTTTTAGAAATGTGAATGGAAGTATTTTCTAGTTTCTACCTTTAAATTTATTGTGTAAATGCTGCTTAGCAACCTTTTTTTCACTGTAAAACTCAAATATTTAATGCAACACCATAAAGTGTAAAAAGACAAAGTCATAAGAAGAGAAATCCTTGTGGCAGATATTTGTGACAAAATTTCCCCGTTTCTACTTCATGTTGGTTTGGCATCTGGTGCAGACTGGAAATCCAATGAAGATGGAGCTGTCTCCTCTCTAAGGATGTTAACACCTAGGCCAGAGAAGCAACCATTAGTCTTCTGGGCTGAGGACTGTTCTTCCTCCTCTGGCTTTGTCCATGTCATTCTCCACAGCATAGGAGACTTCCCAAAGAAAACTAACTTTCAACACCTATCAGTGAATCTGGCAACTGTCTCACCTGTGCAGTTCCTGTCAAGGGGAAAAGCAGAGGAGCCCACCTACCCCATTCCCACCTCAGCATAGATTTACTGTTCCATTGGAGCTGGGTTCTTGACTGCTAAGTTGTCCTGCCATTGCTCATGACCCATAGCTACAGTCATTTGTGCTGGCCTCAGTGCACCTGTGGACCATTCTTCTTGTGGGCACTGGCTCTGGTGTCTCCTCAAATAAGTGTCCTCCCCCTCTATTAGTTATTTGATAGAGAGAAAAAAGAAGAGCTCCATCTGATTAGAGAAAATAATTACTTGTAATTATAAAACACATGATCAAATATTATTGAAAGAAGTGCTTGCCATGGTTCTAGCTAGAACATGACTCTATCCACCCTCAACCAAAAAGAAAAGAAAAGGAAAGAAAGGTCTGATCCTCTTCTTGTTCATCAAGTTGCACCAGTCAGAAATTTCAGAGTAATTCGTATTCAATCAATTATCTTGCCTCTTGGAGGTGATTATCAATTATTTTGTCTCTTGGATTTTGTCACTGCCAAATTATCACTTAAAGAGACTTTTTGATGTCTCTGCCACTACTATACTTGTCTTTTCCATTCTAGCCTTAACTACTCAGGAGACCTTTGTACATCTTCTCTGGTCTATCTCTGATCCACTGTCCACACAGCAACTAGTGATCTTTGTAAATCTGATCAAATCATTCTTCTGTTTACAACCCTTTAATTGTCTCCAATTGTTCTTAGAATGAAGATCAAAATGAGACTTACAAACATGGTCAGGCTCATTCCTGACATCTACCAGGCTGAAACAAGAACACCAATACAGGCTGACATACTAAATTTTTAAATATTTAAAAGTTTTAAAGCAAGCTGATGAAGAAATTTTAAGATATGTAATAGAAGGATATGTAATATCCTTCTATTTTGACAAACATATCTTCATAACTTCCTATATGGCCAGGTTTGCATTTAGAATTCTCAGACACAAAGTTTCTGGCTTGGGAGAGATGAGCCCCAAGCTCTGGCTCTTACGTTTCTCATCATACCAATTTCCATTCAGCATCACAGGGACCTCACTTACACATGTGTGCTCACCCAACTCTGCATGTTCCACATCCCTGATAAATAGCTGCCCTTTAGACAACTTTTGGGCCCATGAGTATGCATATCAGTAACCAGGTCCACACTCAAAAGAACAGACCAGGAAAGAGGGTTGCACAGGCCCTGGAAGCAGGCTCAGAGACATTTGGGCTGGGAATTTCAGGGAACTCAGAATGTGTTCTAGAAAGAAGGGTGATGCAGGTTTCAGACGGGCACGTCCCCTTGACGCTGTGAATTCCTCACCCAATGACAAGGGAGTGGCTAGAGAAGGGCCAGAGTGGACACAGTGCACAGTGCATTCTCCCATGGCTTTCTGCCTTCTCTCATGCTGGCTTTCCTTTAATTCCTTTAATGCTCCAGGTTCCTTACTGATAAGGGCCTTTGTACAAGTGGTCCCCCACTTCAGCAACCCATCTTCTTCCGATGTCAGCTAAAGCATTTCGTCTTTGAAGTTGCCTTTCTGATAATCCTCACATTAGTCAGGTGCCCCAATAATGTAGCTTCATAGAATCCTGTACTTTTCATAGCACTTATAACAATTAATATAACAGAATACTTACTATATACCTAGTATTTATATAATTAGTCATTTATCTATAAGAAGTTATTACATAATTGACTGTTTAGTGTGTTTATTCTCTGTTAGAATATAAATCTCTAAGGGGGCAAGGACTGTGTCTTGTGCATCTTTGTCTTCCTAACACCTAACATGGTGCTTTACATATAATAAACACTTAAATATATTTGTTAAATAAATGACTTACGGGAACTCCTCCATTCTCAGGTTCTCCCTGACTTCTACGAGAAGGGAAATTCCTTTTAGTACTCACAATGTATCTTGGTCTCAGTCTCTGGAAAGGCACGTACAGATTCTTGGAGACTGACACTAGCAGGAATCCTCATGGACTTTGGTCTGATGATCCATTTCCAGTTCTAGATGTCCGATTATGGCATATATACTTAGTGACCATTCATTTAAAAGGGTCATTGATTGTTTTAGCCCTAAGTTAGAATCTTCTCAGATGTGAAAATTGGATGTAATTATTATTATTATTATTATTATTTTGAGACAGAGTCTGGCTCTGTCGCCCAGGCTGGAGTGCAGTGGCATGATCTTGCCTCACTGCAACCTCGACCTCTCAGGTTCAAGCAATTCTCCAGCTTCAGCCTCCCGAGTAGCTGGAATTACAGGCATGGGCCACCACATCTGGCTAATTTTTGTGTTTTTAGTAGAGGCAGGATTTCACCATGTTAGGCTGGTCTCAAACTCTTGACCTCAAGTGATCTGCCCACCTTGGCCTCCCAAAGTGCTGGGATTACAGGGGTGAGCCACCACACCCAGCCGCAATTACTATTATTACTATTATTTAGATAGGGTCTCACTTTGTTGTCCAGGCTATAATACAGTGGCTTAATCACAGCTCACTGCAGCCTCGGCTTCCTGGGCTCAGGTGATTCTTTCACCTCAACCTCCCAGGTAGCTGGGACTACAGCTGCACACCACCACACCCAGCTAATTTTTTTTCTTCTTTTTTGGTGGAGATGGAGTCTTGCCATGGTGCCCCAGCTGATCTCAAACTCCTAAGCTCAAGCGATCTGCTCACCTCAGACTCCCAAAGCACTGAAATTGCAGGCATGAGCCATTGTGCCCAGCCTAGATGCAATTATTTTTATAGCTCTTTCATTATTTAAATATCAATATGGGGAGGACCTTCTGGGCTCCTGGCTGTGCAGGCACAGCAGCTACACAGAAGAGATTGGGGGAGAGGCTAATGATGACAAGAAGCCAACCACTAGATTCTAACTAGAGGGAGAAACAGAACTTTGCTTTGAGGTGGAGGCATCCCAGTCAGTTCAGTTGGAGTTGTTGACTGGCATGGCAGGGATCTCTGGTACAGAGCTGAACCTGAAACAAGAAATTTACCTTTGATGCTGGTGCGAAGGTGGCTGTTTTCACTTGGCATGGCTGTTCTGTGCAACTGAGCGGCCGCACTGAGGTGGTTTATGTCTCCAGGGACACTCCTATGTTGCTCTACCTCAATGTTCACACGGCTTTGGAACAGATGCAGAGGCAAGCGGAAAAGGAAGAAGAGCAAGGCACCTGAGTGATGGTAGTGGGCCCCACTGATGTGGGCAAGTCCACAGTGTGTCACCTTCTGCTCAACTATGCAGTGTGTTTGGGCCACCGTCCTACTTATGTGGAGCTGGATGTGGGCCAGTGTTCTTTGTCCATCTCTGGTACCATGGGGGCCCTCTACACTGAGCAGCCTAAAGATGTAGAAGAAGGTTTCTCTATCCAGGCCCCTCTGGTGTATCATTTTGGTTCTACCACTCCTGTCACCAACATCAAGCTTTATAATCAGATTACATCTTGTTTAGCAGATGTGTTCAAACAAAGGTGTGGGGTGAATCGAAGGGCATCTGTGAGTGGCTATGTCATTAACACCTGTGGCGGGGTCAAGGGCTCTGGTTACCAGGCTCTGGTGCATGCAGCCTCAGCATTTGAGGTGAATGTTGTGGTTCTGGATCAAGAACGACTGTACAATGAACTGAAACGGGACTTCCCCCACTTCGTACACACTGTGCTGCTCCCTAAATCTGGGGGTGTGGTGGAGTGCTCCAAAGACTTCTGGCAGGAATGTAGGGATGAGCTTCTGATCTGTGAGTAGTTTTATGGATTCCAAGGCTGTTTCTATCATGCCTTCAATGTCAAATTTTCAGATGTGAAAATCTACAAAGTTGGGGTACTGACCATCCCAAATTCTTGTTTACCTTTGGGCATGTCTCAGGAGAACAATCAACTCAAGCTAGTACCTGTCACTCCTGGCCGAGATATGGTGCACCACCTACTGAGTGTCAGCACTGCCGGGGGGAGGAGGAGGACCTGTTCATGACAAGTGTAGCTGACTTCATTGTGGTGACCAGTGTGGATCCGGAGCATCAGGTATTTACTATTCTGTCTCTAGCCCCCGGCCCACTGCCTAAGAACTTCCTTCTCATCATGGACATCCAGTTCATGGATCTGAAGTAGAGATCAGCAGGATGGCTTGCTGCCTGAGACAGAGATTTTCTGGCCCTCCTAGAGGCAGATGGGCTGAGATAAGAGACTGTTGGGGCCATCTGACCAGTAAACTGTGGACTAGTAGAAAGAATATATTCTGCCTCTAAAAGCAGGTAGTGGTAACCTGACTCTTCTAATCTTGAACCAAAAGGAAAACCATGAGACTGTCATTGGTTTCTTAGAGCACCTAAGATGCCACTTTGAATTCTCCAAGACCCTGAAGAATTGCATTTCTTTCACTATGTTACTATGTGGTTTTTAAACATCAGTGCTTTACATTCCATATGCGGTACTTACTCATTCATCTAGCTTTCCAATAAAGTTCAAACTTTAAAAAATTAATTTTAATAAATATTTTTGCCATGAAAAATAAATATCAATATTAGTATTTTATGTCATCTATTTATGGTACATTGTAATAAATTAAATGCAATTATTTTATAGCCTCAGAAGTAAAATCTAAAATGATATTTGCAATTACATTCAGTTTCTAGAAATAAATATGTGAAAATATATAACATACTATTGTTTAGTTTTAAAAAGATATTTTTCCTCTGATTATTATTTTCATTATTTATTTATTTGTTTATTTTTGAAAGGGAGTCTGGCCCTGTGGCCTAAGCTGGAGTGCAATGGAATGATCTCAGTTCACTGCAACCTCCACCTCCCGGATTCAAGCGATTCTCCTGCCTCAGTCTCCCGAGTAGCTGGGATTAGAGGTGCAGCCACCACGCCCAGCTAATTTTTTGTATTTTTAGTAGAGACGGGTTTCCCCATGTTGGACAGGCTGGTCTTGAGAGGGGAGACCCGCTCCCCTCCCACTTCCCGGCCTCCACCTCCTCCTCCTCTCTGGATGGGAAGGAGGGTGAAAAAAAGAAACAAAAGACCAAAGAGCTGGGAAAATGACTCCTTTTTCAGTTCCCAGCATCTCTGCTATCTGTAAACCTTGAAAGAGTTGCAAATGAATGTTATTCCTAACCTGCTGGAGCCCAGCACTGGGTCACACCCCCACGTATGCAGGGCCCTGGCTCCCTCCTGGAAACACTTCTGCCAACTAATAATTTACTGCCTTTGTCTTGTGTCTGTAAGCCCCCTCCTCCGCCTGTTCCCACTCACACTGCAAATGAACTAGCAAATCAATGAAGCTAAAAGATTGCAAGGTCGGACGTCCAGTCAATGGACAATGACATAGTTTCACCTCAGTTTCTCCTTTAGCGTTGTTAAGCCTATAAAAGGGGAAAGAAGCTGCTTCTCAGGGAGCTCGGTGAATGAGGCTGTAGCCCCCTGTGCAGCTCCTAGCCAAATAAAAAGCCACTTCCTTCCTCAGTTCGGTGTTTGAGAGGTTTGTTTCCTACTGTTCCTGCTTCAGTCTCAAACTCCTGACCTCGGGTGATCCACCCACCTTTGCCTTCCAAAGTGTTGGTGTCACAGGCCTGAGCCACCATGCCTGGCCAATCATTATTAAGAGACAAGGTTTTGCTCTGTCACACAGATTGGAGTGCAGTGGTGTAACCACAGCTCACTGCACCCTCTTATTCCTGAGGGACATGCTTCAGGAAGGCTTAGCCATCTGGCTAATTAAAAAAAACAAATTGGTCAGGCACGGTAGATTACGCCTGTAATCCCAGCACTTTGAGAGGTTGAGGCGGGCGGATCATGAGGTCAGGAGATCAAGATCATCCTGGCTAAGACGGTGAAACCCCATCTCTACTAAAAATGTAAAAAATGAGCTAGGCGTGGTGGTACATGCCTGTAGTCTCAGCTGCTCAGGAGGCTGAGGCAGGAGAATCACTTGAACCCGGGAGGTGGAAGTTGCAGTGAGCTGAGATCTCGATATTGCACTCCAGGCTGAGCAACAGAGTGAGACTCCGTCTCAAAAAAAAAAAAAAAAAAAAAAAAAATTGTAGAGTACAGCCTTGTCATATTGCCTAGTCTGGTCTTGAACTTCTGGGCCTAAGCCATCCTGCTGTCTCAGCATCCCACAGGGCTAGGATTACAGGCATGAAGTCATAGTACCCAGCTCTTTTTTCCTGATTATCAAAATATACGTTTATGATAGAAAAGTTGGAAATGCACAAAAATATAAAGAAGAGAATAAAAATCATCTATAATTCTAATACCTTGAGAAATCTACTGCTAATATTTTTGAATAGTTTCTTCTGGTGTTTTTGTTATCCGTAACATATAATTTAATTTTTTTTTTTAAAGACAGAGTCTCACTGTGTTGCCTAGGCTGGAGTGCAGTGGTATGATCTCAGTTCACTGCAACCTCTTTCTCCTGGGTTCAAGCAATTCTCATTCCTTAGCCTCCTGAGTAGTTGGGATTATGGGTACACACCATGCCCAGCTACTTTTTTTTTTTTTTTTTTTTGTATTTTTAGCAGAGATGTGGTTTCACCCAGATGAATAGGCTGGTCTTGAACTCCTGACCTCAAGTGATCCATCTCCTCAGGCTCCCAAAATGCTGAGATTACAGGTGTGAGCCACCGTGCTCAGCTCATATAATTTAATGTTTTAGGAAAAATAAAATCATATACATTTATAGTTTTGTATCTTGCTTTTTTTTTTTGTAGCTTGGGGGTATAAATAGGTACTATCTCTTTGAAGGGCAATTGAAAATATTCATACCAATTTTAAATTGACACAAATTAAAAAACTCTTTGACCCAGAGATTCCATTCTTCTTCCATGTGTACACTCATGTGCATGAAAAGGTGGATGTAAAAGAATGTCTTAATAGTAAAAGACTAAAAGCAAATGTTTATTTTGTACATTCACACAATGAAATACTATTCAGCCATTAAAACAATGGAGATACTATATAGATAAATAATTTCCAAGCTCAGTCATTAGAAAAAAAGAAAGGTGTAATACAAGGTCAATAGTATGTTCTCATCTGTGTATAAAAAAGAGGGGAGAGGGTTATAAAAGAGAAATTATATACTTTTGTCCTGATATGGACACAAAATATTTCTGAAATCAGACGTAAGAAATCTGTAGAACTGGTGCCTCTGGAGAAGTATATAGGGGTCTGGAATGTGAGGAAGACTTAGCTTCCCCTTCATATATCCTTTTGAAATGTAGTTTTTCTTTTTTAACCATGTGCATGTATATTACTTTTTTTAATTAGAAAAGATTAATATTTTTAATGACTTGCAATTCTAATATTCAGAAATATACTGTTAACACTTTCATATATGCTCTACCAGTCTTTTCCTTTGGCATTTTTTTGTGCCAATAAACATTCTTTTAAAACTATATATATATATATGTAAACACACACACACTCACACACACGCGCGCGCGCGCGCACACACACACACACAGTTTTGGGGTTTTTTTTGAGACAAAGTTTCACTCTGTCGCCCAGGCTGGAGTGCAGTGGCATGATCTCAGCTCACTGCAACCTCCACCTCCAGGGTTCAAATAATTCTCCTGTCTCAGCCTCCTGAGTAGCTGGGACTACAGGCGTATGCCACCATGCCTGGTTAATTTTTGTATTTTTAGTAGATATGGGGTTTCATCATATTGGTCAAGCCAGTCTCTAACTCCTGACCTAAGTTGATCTGCCCGCCTCTACCTCCCAAAGTGCTGAGATTACACGTGTGAGCCACCACACCCAGCCTAAAATCATATTTTGAATTACTATAAATATTTACACACACATGTGCATTTGTGTGCATCATTTATGTTGTTTCTGTACTTTTTTTTTCTTTTCAGCTACTAGAAATAATAAAGTTGTAGGCTGGGCACAGTGGCTGATGCCTGTAATCCCAGCATTTTGGGAGGCTGAGATGGGCGGATCACCTGAGATCAGGAGTTTGAGACCAGCCTGGCCAACATAGTGAAACCCTGTCTCCACTAAAAATACAAAAAATTAGCTGGGCATGATGGTGCATATCTGTAATCCTAGCTACTCAGGAGACTGAGGCAGGAGAATCACTTCAACCCGGGAGACGAAGGATGCAGTGAGCTGAGATTGTGCCACTGCACATCAGCCTGGGTGACAGCGTGAGACTCCATCTAAAAAGAAAAGAAAAGAAATAAAATTGTAATATATATTTTTGTATGATTTCAATTCTATTAATTTATTTAAGTCCAGGCCAGGTGCAGTGGCTCACACCTGTAATCCTAGCACTTCAGGAGGCCAAGGCAGGTGGATCACCTGAGGTCAGGAGTTCAAGACCAGCCTGGCCAACATAGTGAAACCTGTCTCTACTAAAAATACAAAAATTAGCTGGACACGGTGGCATGCCTGTAGTCCCAGCTACTCGGGAGGCTGAGGTAGGAGGATTGCTTGAACCCAGGCAGTGGAGGTTGCAGTGAGCAGAGATTGCACCACTGCACTCCAGCCTGGGTGACAGAACAAGACTCCATCTTCAAAATAAATAAATAAATAAATAAATAAATAAATAAATAAATATTTAATTCTATTTTAGTATTTTCTCAGGATAATTTCCCTAAAGTAAGATTACTGGGAATTAAGGATCTTCATATATGGTACAATTATTTTCTAGAATGTTTATACCAATTTACTATCCCAGTTGTTTAAGAGACTATCTATTCATCTATTCACTATAAGGTTGATTTTCCAAAATGAAAATCTCTTTGCTGTACTTTTTGAATATAAAAATAACACATGCTAAATATATAAGTTCAGAAAACAGAGGAAATTTAGGCCCAGCGAGGTGACTCATGCCTGTAATCCCAGCACTTTGGGAGGCTAAGGTGGGTGGATTACTTGAGTCCAGGAGTCGGAGATCAGCTTGGGCAGCATGGCAAAATCCCATCTCTACCCAAAATTCAAAATTAGCTCAGCGTGGTGGCGCACACCTGTGGTCCCAGCTACTCAGGAGACAGCAGTGAAAGGATCACTTGAGCCTGGGAGGCAGAGGCTTCAATGAGCTGAGATGGTGCTGTTGCACTCCAGCCTGGGTGACAGAGTGAGATCCTGTCTGAAAAATAAAACAGGAAATTTGTAGAAAGGAAAATAAAAAGGCCAGGTGTGTCATGCCTGTAATCCCAGCACTTTGGGAAGCTGAGGCGGGTGGATCATTTGAGGTCAGGAGTTCGACACAAGTCTGGCCAATATGGTGAAACCTTGGCTCTACTAAAAATACAAAAATTAGCCAGATGTGGTGGTGGGAGCCCATAGTCCCAGCTATTTGGGAGCCTGAGGCAGAAGAATCGCCTGAACCCAGGAGGTGGAGGTTGCAGTGAGCTGAGATCACACCACTGTCCTCTAGTCTGAGTGACAGAGTGAGACTCTGTCTAAAAAATTAAAAGAAAAAAAGGAAAATAAAAAGCATTATCCAGAGATACTCATTGTTGTTTTTTTCTTTTATCTTGTTTTTTGAAACAAGGTCTCACTCTGTCGCCCAGGCTGGAGTGCAGTAACACGATCATTGCTCACTGAAACCTAGACCTCCTGGGCTCAGATAATTCTCCCAGCTCAGCCTTCCAGGTAGATGGAACCACAGGCTACAGGCACATGCTAGTATGCCCAGCTAATTTTTTGTATTTTTTGTAGAGATGGGGTTTTGCCATGTTACCCAGGCTGGTCTGAAACTCCTGGGCTCAAGCAATCTATCAGCCTTGACCTTCCAAAGTGCTGGGATTACAGGAGTAAGCCACCTTACCCAGCATGTACTCACTGTTAACACTAAAGTATTTATCCAAACTTTTTCCTAGTTTATATTAACCTGATTTTGTTGAATTTAATGTACTTTGGGTTTCTTTCTAAGCCAATAGGTAATATGGAAGTATTGTATCTTTTAATAGATACATCATAGTCTATTATAAGGATATAAAATGGATATCTCAAATCTGGGGAAAGCAGATTCTGAGAGGAAGTGCCCTTGATATCAACATCTGTGGAGAAGAAGGGAAGGAAGCAGAATTGAACAGACAGAGAAGTTATGTTGGATTGTAAGCCCAATGTTAGCCTCAGGTGACCTCATAGAAAGTTCTGGAACAGAAATGGTCCCTCAAAATTCTCCCAAATTGGGGATGGTCAGGTCTTTTTAAATTTAAATTTAAATTTTATTTTAGAGCCAGTCTTGCTCTGTCATACAGGCCAGGGAGCAGTGGTGTGATCTTGGCTCAATGCAACCTCTGCCTCCCAGGCTCAAGCAATTCTTGTGCCTCAGCCTCCTCAGTAGCTGGGACTACAGACATGCGCCACCACGCCCAGCTACTTTTTGTATTTTTAGTAGAGTTGGGGTTTCGACATGTTGGCCAGGCTTGTCTCAAACTCCTGGCCTCATGTAATCTGCTTGCCTTTGACCTCCAAAAGTGCTGGGATTACAGGCGTGAGCCCCTGCACCCCATCTGCACCCTGTCAATCAGGCCTTTTTATTCTGACAGTAATCACTGGATATGAGTCATCTTGGGAAGGGGCCTGTCTCTCTGCATCTGAGGCAATCCTTGAAGGAGCTAATAGCATTCCCAGAAGTTGGGATAATCCTTCATCGAAGGAGGATCTGAGCAGCAATCACAGTGTCCACCATAGTCTTGTTCTGTTCAGATCTAAGCCTTCATATATTTTCTAGAAGCAGCAATACCAGCATTAGAATGGACCTCTTTTTTCTGTAGGACATTTAGAAAAGTAAGATTAATGGAACAAACTATAGCTCATTGCCACTAGTCTCAGGGCTACAACTGATACTCATTGTCTCCCTTGTCCGCTATCCAGTTTAGATTCCGCTTACCTTGAGCTATCACCTCAGTGGCTTACCTTGTGGCATGACCCAGACCCTCATCTTTGAAGGGTATGAACTCCTAGTCCCTATTTCTTTCTCAAGCTGAGGTTGCTATACTTGTCCGTTTATAGTCAAAATTGAAAAAAGTTGTACACCAGAAGGTACACAGTTAGATTACCTAAATGCCAAGCATTCCATGATTCTGCTATATAATCTTTCCCTGATATCAGAATGGTGACTCTTCTTTTCGCCTGCTATCCCTGGACACAAAGAATGCAAAGGGCCCAGGCTGATACAGCCGTACCTTGTAGCTCAGTGGGAGTCTTGCTGTATTCACTGGTAAAACTGCACTCTTTTTGGGGACCTGTACCTCCAACCTTGCAGACAACTCTCCTGTTTTAGCCTCCCAAAGAGATGGGATTATGATTACAGGTGTAAGTCACTGAGCCTAGCCAGAATGGGTGATTTTATAGTGAATGGAAATGGATTTCTTACAGTTCTAGAAGCTGGAAAGTCCAAGATCAAGAGGCTGGTATATGGCAAGGCTTTCTTGCTGCCTCGTTTTATGGTGGAAGGTGGAAGTGCAAGAAAGAGAGTAAAAAGGATCCAAACTCCTCGTTTCATAACAAAACCACTACAAAGATAATAGCATTAATTCACTCACTCTGCCCTCATGGCCTAATCACTTCTCATTAGGCTTCACCTCCCAACATTATTGCATTGGGGTTTAAGTTTTCAACATATACTTCTTGGGGAACACATTCAAACCATAGCAGAGTGGCCCTAATTTCCACCATTACTCCAACAGTACTGTTTTGTTTTGTTTTGTTTTGTTTTGTTTTGTTTTGTTTTGTTTTGTTTTTGTTTTTTTGAGATGGAGTCTTGCTTTGTCACCCAGGCTGGAGTGCAGTGGCATGATCTCGGCTCACTGCATCCTCCGCCTCCCAGGTTCAAGTAATTCTCCTGCCTCAGCCTCCCAAGTAGCTGGGATTACAGGTGGCCTCCACCATAATCAGCTAATTTTTGTATTTTTTTTTAGTAGAGACGGGGTTTTACCATGTTGGTCAGGCTGGTCTTGAACTCCTGACCTCGGGTGATCTGCCCGCTTCAGCCTCTCAAAGTGCTGGGATTATAGGCGTGAGCCAACACACCTGGCCTATCTATCTATCTATTTGTTTATTTTTGGAGATGGTCACACTTTGTTGCCCAGGCTGGAGTGCAGTGGTGCAAGCATGGCTCACTGAATCCTTGACTTCCTGGACTCAAGCAATCCTCCTGCCTCAGCCTCCTGTGTAGCTGGGAACACATGTGTGCCACCATGCCTGGCTAATTTTTAAATTTTTTGTAGAGACAAGGTCTCCCTGTTTCACAGGGTGATCTCAAACTTATGGTCTCAGGTGATCCTCCCACCTCAGCCTCCCAAAGTGCTGAGATTACAGGTGTGAGCCACTGCACCCAGACAATACTTGTTGTCTTGATGGGGAGAGGTTTCTGCACCATCTCTGAGCAATGGTGCAGAGAGGGTGGGCCACTTCTGGGAATGTCCTCATCTAATGTGTCAAGCCCCATTCTTTCCCAACTAGGGCCCTGACCTTAACTTGATATACCTGTCTTGATTGGAAAGTTAATCTTCTTTGGAGCTTAGCTACTCTAAGTTTATATTTTAGCTTATTCTGTATCCCCACTGCTGGAGATGAGAGCCACTTTGTGAGCTACTAAGTAGATCCTCAAGGTTTCACTTGGTGATTAATCATTCTCAATGAACCAATAGGTGATTAATGATGCTCAACTTTTCATTATCTTTTTTCTAGTGCCTCAATCTGGTTAAACAATAGTCTTGGTCTGCTTTAGTCAGTTTGGGCTGTTATAACAAAATACCATAAACTGGGAGGTTTAAAGAACAGAAATTTGTTTCTCACAGTTTGAGGGGCTAGGAAGTTCAACTTCAAAGTGCCAGCTGACTTGGTTCCTGGTGAGAGCTCTCTTCCTGTGTTGAAGATAGCTACTTTCTTGCTTTGTCCTGACATGGTCTTTCCTTGGCATGCATGCAGAAACAGAGAGAGAGAGAGAGAGAGAGAGAGATCTCTTTCTCTTCTTACAAGACCAGTCCTATCAGAGCCCCAACCATATGAACTAATTTAACCTTAATTATCTCTTAAAAGCCCTATCTCCAAATATAATTAGATAGGGGACTAGGGTTTCAACATACATATTTTGGGGGACATATTTCAGTCCATAATACCACCCAATTCCATCATCCTTAAAGTTGCTATTTCCCCTATATTTCTCAAATGCCTAATATATCATATCTGTAAATATATACTCTTTTACTGGTGTACCAATTCAATTGACCATGCATGAAAGTTTTAACAATTTACTGTAATCTTGTGATAGGGGTCCTCATTGTCAGGTGGGCAGCTAGTGATCATGCTCCAACACCCCATTTTAGTGCCTGCTTTCTCAGACCTCACTCCTGCCAACAACTGTCATAGGTTGGATTCCTGGGAAGCAAATTATGAAACAAAAGTTAACAGGCAGGTTATTTATTAAGGAGTGCCTTTGGGATTAACACTTGTGGAAGAGAGGGGGAAGGAAGCAGGTTTGGGCAGAGAGAGATTATGCAGCTCATATAGGGAGTCTGGGATGTTAGAATTGACTTTTAGAGTTGTCCCAAGTTGAGCTAAGAGGGAGCTAAGATGGTCAAGCTCTTATCTTACACCTTCACTCTCAGGTTGTTTTTTTTCTTTAGTTAGTTTGTTTTTGGTGACAGTGTCTGGCTCTGTTGCCCAGGCTGCTGGAGTGCAGTGGGGTGATCTTGGCTTACTGTAACCTCTGACAGTGTCTGGCTCTGTTGCCCAGGCTGCTGGAGTGCAGTGGGGTGATCTTGGCTTACTGTAACCTCTGCCTCCTGGGCTCAAGCCATCCTCCCACCTTAGCCTCCCATGTAGCTGGGACTATAGGCACATCCCACCACACCTGGGTAATTTTTCTATTGTTTTAGAGATGGGGTTTTGCCATATTGCCCAGGCTAGTCTCAAACTCCTGAGCTCAAGCCATCCACACCCCCTTGGCTCCCAAAGTGCTAGCTATGGGCATGAGCCACCATGCCTGGCCTCTTAGACTTTCACTTTGATCAGCAATTGTATATGGGCCTGGGAAGGAACCTAACTTTGAGCAAGGTGGCTCTCTGCAAATGTAGCAATTCTGAAATCACTAAAGACTTAGCCAACAGTAAACTCAGTAGACAGAAGACATCCTTAATTACAAGGAAAGCTTGAGACAGGGCACGGTGTTTCACACCTGTAATGCCAGCACTTTGGGTGGCTGAGGCAGGCAAATCACTTGAGATCAGGTGTTCAAGACCAGCCTGGCCAACATGGAGAAACCCCTGTCTCTACCAAAAAAAAAAAAAAAATTAGCCAGGTGTGGTAGCATGTGACTGTAGTTTCAGCTACTTGGAGGCTGAGGCAGATGGATCTCTTGAGTCTGGAAGACTGAGGCTGCAGAGAGCTCAGATTGTGCCACTGCACTCCACTCTGGGTGACAGAGTGAAACCTTGTTTCAAAAATAAAATAAAATAAAAACATCAGGAAACTTTACATAAAAATCTGGATTTATAACAGCCCTCATGGGAAGGAAAAAAAAAGGAAAAAAGAAAAAAGATTTAGTAATGCTAGCCAGTGTGGGGCTAATCAGCTGACTTTGAGAAGGAGTTGCCTATTTTATACTTGGTATGAGCCCTCCTGTTTGTTATAATCTCCATCCTTCCCAACAGAGAGGCCAAATGTCAGTTCACTACTCACCATAAGCCTAAATGGTTGTTTTTATTACATTTGGTCTTGCCTCCCCACCGCCCCACATTTACATTAAATTTTTGGCCCTTGGTCTACAGACAGCCCTTCTAGTCTACCTAAGGACAAAATCCAGTGGGACATAATCACAGTGTCTAAGTGTTCACAGTAACTTTACTATACGGCAGAAACATATAGAACAGAAACTTTCTGCTTGTGGACGCCACTGAGGAAGCATCGTTAAACTCTCTTCTCCCTGCTGTCATGTCTAAGTCAGTCTCCTGAAAAGCCTGAACACCTGAGGAAGCTCTTCATTGGAGGGTTGAGCTTTAAAACAACCAATGAGAGACTGCGGAGCCATTTTGAGCACTGGGGAATGCTCATGGACTGTGTGATAATGAGAGATCCAAATGAAGAGCTCCAGGGGCTTTGGGTTTGTCACATATGCCACTGTGGAAGAGGTGGATGTAGCCATGAATGCAAGGCCACACAAAGTGGATGGAAGAGTTGTGGAACCAAAGAGAGCTGTCTCAAGAGAAGATTCTCAAAGTCCAGGTACCCACTTAACTGTGAAAAAGATATTTGTTGGTGACATTAAGAAGACACTGGGCTGGGTGCAGTGGCTCATGCCTGTAATCCCAGCACTTTGGGAGGCTGAGGTGGGCAGATCACGAGGTCAGGAGTTTGAGACCAGCCTGGCCAACATGATGAAACCCTGTCTCTATTAAAAATACAAAAATTAGCTGGATGTGATGGCTGGCACCTGTAATCCTAGCTACTCGGGAGGCTGAGGCCTTGAACCTGGGAGGCAGAGGTTGCAGCGAGCCCAGATCGTGCTATTACACTCCAGCTTGGGCAACAAGAGCAAGACTCCCTATCAAAAAAAAAAAAAAAAAAAAGACACTTAATATCATCTAAGAGATTATTTTGAACAGTATGGAAAAATTGAAGTGATTGAAATCATGACTGACAGAGGGGCTTTGCCTTTGTAACCTTTGACGACCATGACTCCATGGTTATCCACTATCTTAACCAAGATAATGGTTATCTTATGATTGTCATTCAGAAATACCATACTGTGAATGGTCACAACAATGTGGTGGTGGTTGTGGAGGTGGTTTCAGTGGGAATGACAACTTTGGTTGTGGAGGAAACTTCAATGGTCATGGTGGCTTTGGTGGCAGCCATGGTGGTGGTGGATATGGTGGCAGTGGGGATGGCTATAATAGATTTGGTAATGATGGAAGCAATTTTGGAGATGGTGGAAGCTACAGTGATTTTGGCAATTACAACAATCAGTCTTCAGATTTTGGACCCATGAAGGGAGGAAACTTTGGAGGCAGAAACTCTGGCCCCTATGGTGGTGGAGGCCAATACTTTGCCAAACCACGAAAGCAAGGTGGCTATGGAAGTTCCAGTAGCAGCAGTAGTTATGGCAGTGGCAGATTTTAATTAGGAAACTAAGTTTATCAAGTAAGGAGAGCCAGAGAAATGACAGGGAAGCTATAGGTTACAACAGATTTGTGAACTCAGCCAAGCACAGTGGTGGCAGGGCCTAGCTGCTACAAAGAAGGCATGTTTTAGACAAATATGCCTGTGTATGGGCAAAAAATTCGAGGACTGTATTTGTGACTAATTGTATAACAGGCTATTTTAGTTTCTGTTCTGTGGAAAGTGTAAAGGATTCCAACAAAGTGTTTTAATGTAGTTGTGTTTTTTTTTTTTTTTTTTTTTTTTTTTTTTTTTTTTTGCAGCCATGTTGTTGATTCCCAGGCTGATTTCCACTCCAGCCTGGGCGACAAGAGCAAGACGGCATCTCAAAAAAAAAAATTCTTTTTCAGAAATCACCTGATTGGGGAGGGTGGCACTTGGGGGAAAAAAAACTTGATTATAAAATATATGTAATGAAAGATTGCAAAAGTGATCTGAATATGTTTCCATAATGTATTTTAACCCAGAGATGATTTATAGCTTACTAAATTAATTAAACGTGAAGGATCAATTTTTGGTGGTAATGAGGGGATTAAAAATTTAATTATTGCTTTTTTGCAACGGGTTTGCCACTAGAAAACAGGTGTTGTGAAAACTACCCCTAAGAGCCAAAATGGGAAAGAAAAAGACTCATATCAACATTGTCGTCATTGGACACATGGATTCGGGCAAGTTCACCACTACTGGTCATCTGATCTACAAATGCGGTGGCATCCACAAAAGAACCATTGAAAAATTTGAGGAGGAGGCTGCTGGGATGAGAAACGGCTCCTTCAAGTATGCCTAGGTCTTGGATAAACCGAAAGCTGAGCATGAGCATGGTATCACCATTGATAGCTCCTTGTGAAAATTTGAGACCGGCAAGTACTATGTGACTATCATTGATGCCCCAGGACACAGACTTCATCAAAAACATGATAACAGGGACATCTCAGGCTGACTGCACTGTCCTGATTGTTGCTGCTGGTGTTGGTGAATTTGAAGCTGGTATCTCCAAGAATGGGCAGACCTGAGAGCATGCCCTGCTGGCTTACAAACTGGGTGTGAAACAATAATTGTTGGTATTAACAAAATGGATTCCACTGAGCCACCCTACAGCCAGAAGAGCTATGAGGAAATCATTAAGGAAGTCACACTTACATTAAGAAAATTGGCTACAACCCTGACACAGTAGCATTTGTGCCAATTTGTGGTTGGAATGGTGACAACATGTTGGAGCCAAGTGCTAACATGCCTTGGTTCAAGGGATGGAAGGTCACCCATAAGGATGGCAATGCCAGTGGAACCACACTGCTTGAGGCTCTGGACTGCAGCCTACCACCAACTCGTCCAACTGACAAGCCCTTGCACCTGCCTCTCCAGGATGTCTACAAAATTGGTGGTATTGGTACTGCTCCTGTTGGCTGAGTAGAGACTGGTGTTCTCAAACCTGGTATGGTGGTCACCTTCACAACTGAAGTAAAATTTGTCAAAATGCGCTCTGAAGCTTTGAGTGAAGCTCTTCCTGGGGACAATGTGGGCTTCAATGTCAAGAATGTGTCAGTCAAGGATGTTCATCATGGCAATGTTGGTGATGACAGCAAAAATGACCCACCAATGGAAGCAGCTGGCTTTACTGCTCAGGTGATTATCCTGAACAAATCAGTGCTGGCTATGCCCCTGTACTGGATTGCCACACAGCTCACATTGCACGCAAGTTTGCTGAGCTGAGGGAAAAGATTGATCTCCATTCTGTTAAAAAGCTAAAAGATGGCCCTAAATTCTTGAAGACTGGTGATGCTGCCATCATTGATATGGTTCCTGGCAAATCCATGTGTGTTGAGAGCTTCTTGGACTATCCACCTTTGGGTTGCTTTGCTGTTCGTCATATGAGATGGACACTTACTGTAGGTGTCATCAAAGCAGTGGACAAGAAGCTGCTGCTGGAGGTCTTGTCCTCTAGCAAGGACACCAAGACTACCCAGAAAGCTCAGAAAGCTAAATGAATATTATCCCTAATACCTGCCACAGCGTTCTTAATCCGTGGTGGAAGAACGGTCTCAGAGCTGTTTGTTTCAATTGGCCGTTTAAGTTTAGTAGTAAAAGACTGGTTGATGATAACAATGCATCATGAAACCTTCAGAAGGAAAGGAGAATGTTTTGTGGACCACTTTAGTCTTCTTTTTTGCATGTGGCAGTTTTACGTTATTTGTTTTTAAAATCAGTACTTTTTAATGGAAACAACTTGGACAAAAATTTGTCACAGAATTTTGAGACCGATTAAAAATGTTTAATGAGAAAAAAAAAGTTAATTATTGGCCGGGCACAGTGGCCCATGCCTGTAATCCCAGCATTTTGGGAGGCAAACGCAGGCAGATCACTTGAGGTAAGTTCAAGGCCACACTGGCCAATATGGTGAAACCCCATCTCTACTAAAACTACAAAATTGGCCAGGCATGGTGGTGCATGCCTGTAATCGCAGCTACTTGGGAGACTGAGGCAGGAGAATTGCTTGAACCCGGAAGGTGGAGGTTGCAGTGAGCTGCGATTGCACCATTGCCCTCCAGCCTGGGTCACAGAGTGAGAATCCATCTCAAAAAAAAAAAAAAAAAAGTTAATCTATTAAGAATATGACCAGACTTCTATCCAATTTATCAGTATCACTGAAAACTAGAATATATTATACTACATAATGCCTTGAGATGTTGAGGGAATGTAATTCAAACTAAGTCTCAGCAGAATTGAAATATTTTCAAATATCCAAAAACTGGAAATTTATCTCTCATTCTTTCATAAATAGCTGGTGATGTTCTCCAGCAAAATAAGAAGATAAACTAAGAAGACTGTATTACTTCATTTTCACACTGTTGATAAAGACATACCTGAGCAATTTATAAAAGAAAGAGGTTTAATGGACTTAGTTTCACATGGTTGGGGAGGCCTCACAATCATGGCAGAAGGTGAAAGGCATGTCTCACATGGCAGCAGACAAGAGAAGAGCACTTGTGCAGGGAAACTCCCCTTTATAAAATCATCAGATCTCATGAGACTTATTCACTATCATGAGAATAGCACGGGAAATACCCACCCCAAGATTCAATTGCTTCCCACCTGATCCCTACCACAACACGTGGGAATCATGGGAGCTGCATTCAAGATGAGATGGTTGGGGACACAGCCAAACCATATCATTCTGCCCCACCCTCTCCCAAATCTCATGTCCTCACATTTCAAAACCAATTATGCCTTCCCAACAGTCCCCCAAAGTCTTAGCTCATTTCAGCATTAACTCAAAAGTCCGCAGTCCAAAGTCTCATCTGAAGCAAGGCACGTCCCTTCTGCCTATGAGGCAGTAAAATCAAAAGGAAATGAGTTACTTCCTAGATAAAATGGGGGTACAGGCATTGGATAAATTCAGCCATTCCAAATGGGAGAAATTGGCTAAAACAAAGGAGCTAAGGCCCCATGCAAGTCTGAAATTCAGCAGGGCAGTCAAATCTTAAAGCTCCAAAATGATCTCCTTTGACTCCATGTCTCACATCCAGGTCACACTGATGCAAGAGGTGGGTTCCTATGATCTTGGGCAGCTCTGCCCCTGTGGCTTGCAGGGTACTGCCTCCCTCCTGGCTGACTGCTTTCATGGGATGGTGTTGAGTGTCTGCAGCTTTACCAGGTGCATGGTACATTTTGGGGTCTGGAGGATAGCAGTCCTCTTCTTCTCACAGCTCGACTAGGCAGTGACCCAGTGGGTACTCTGTGTGGGGGTGCCCATGTGACATTTCCTTCTGCACTACCCTAGCAGAGGTTCTCCCTGAATGCCTTGCCCCTGCAGCAAACTTCTGCCTGGACATCTATGCAGAGCTTCCTCAATTCTTGACTTCTGTGCACCCACAGGCTGAACAGCATATGGAAGCTGCCAATGCTTGGGGCTTGAAGCCATGGCCCAAGCTGTACCTTGGCCCCTTTAAGTCATGGCTAGAGTGGCTGGGACACAGGGCACCAAGTCCCTAGAATGCACAGAACAGAGGGACCCTGATACTGGCCCATGAAACCATTTTTTCCTCCTAGGCTTCCAGGCCTGTGATGGGAGTCTGCTCCAAAGGTCTCTGACATGCCTTTTTTTTTTTTTTTTTTTTTTTGAGATGGAGTCTCTCTCTGTTGCCCTGGAGTGCAATGGTGCAATCTCAGCTCACTGTAACCTTCACCTCCTGGGTTCAAACGATTTTCCTGCCTCAGCTTCCCAAGTAGCTGTAACTATAGGTGTGTGCCACCATGCCCAGCTATTTTTTTTGGTATTTTTAGTAGAGATGGGGTTTCACCACGTTGGCCAGGCTGGTCTTGAACTCCTGACCTCAAGTGATCCACTTGCCTAAGCCTCCCAAAGTGCTGGGATTACAGGTGTGAGCCACTGCTTCCAGCTTTTGGAGACATTTCCCCCATTGTCTTGGTGATTAATTCAGCTCCTTGTTACTTATGCATATTTCTGCAGCCTGCTTGAATTTCTCCTCAGAAAATGGGATTTTTTTCTGTTTCATTGTCAGACTGAAAATTTTCTGAAGTTTTATGTTCTGTTTCCCTTTGAAAACTGAATGCCTTTAATAGCACCCAAGTCACCACTTGAATGCTTTGCTGCTTAGAAATTTCTTCTGTCAGATACCCTAAATCATCTCCCTCAAGTTCAAAGTTCAACAAATCTCTAGGGCTGTGGCAAAATGCTGCCAGTCTCTTTGCTAAAACATAACAAAAGCCACCTTTGCTCCAGTTCCCAGAAGTTCCTTATCTCCAGCTCCATCTGAGACCACCTCAGCCTGAATTTCATTGTCCATATCATCATCAGCATTTTGGCCAAAGCTATTCAACAAGCCTCTAGGGAGTTCCAAACTTTCCCACATTATCCTGTCTTCTGTGCCCTCCAAACTGTTCAAACCTCTGCCTGTTACCCAGTTCCAAAGTTGCTTCCACATTTTCGGGTATCTTTTCAGCAGTGCACCACTCTTCTGGTGCCAATTTACTGTATTAGTATATTTTCATGCTGCTGATAAAGGACATACCAGAGACTGGTAATTTACAAAAGAAAAAAGTTTAATGGACTCACAGTTCTATGTGTCTGAGGAGGTCTCACAATCATGGTGGAAGGGAAAGGCACATCTTACATGGTGGCAGACAAGAGAAGAGAGCTTGTTGCAGGGAAACTCCCCTTTACAAAACCATCAGATCTCATGAGACTTATTCACTATCACGAAAATAGTACGAGAAAGACTCACCCCTCATGATTCAATTACTCCTACCAGGTCCCTCTCACAACACATGGGAATTGTGGGAGTTACAATTCAAGATGAGATTTGGGTGGGGAAACAGCCAAACCACATAGAAGACATAGACACTAGAAAAGAATAGCTCTAACTTTGGAGTGCAGTAAAGGGAAGTTTTTAGTGGTACAGCAGAATTAAGGGACAATTAGATTAAATGGAGGCAGAAAGCCCAATGTTCTTTAGGGGCATAGATCAGGGGGCAAAAGAGAGATCATCTCTGTAAATGGAAAAACTTGATATGATAAATTAGGTAAAATATCCCAGAGGCAAAAGGCAATTTGAAACTTCAGGAAAAACAAAGCTATACAAGTTTGCTTTTTTTTTTTTTTTTGAGATGTGGTCTCACTCTTGTCACCTGGGCTGGAGTGCAAAGGTGCAATCTCAGCTCACTTCAACCTCTGCCTCTTGGGTTCAAGTGATTCTCCTGGCTCAGACTCTCAAGTAGCTGGGATTACAGGCACCCGCCACCACACCCAGCTAATTTTTGTATTTTAAGTTGAGATGGAGACATTTGGTTTTCGTTGTTGTTGTTGTTTTGTTTTTGAGATGGAGTCTCTCTCTGTCACTCAGGCTGGAGTACAGTGGTGCTATCATGGCTTAATGTAGCCTCGAACTCCCAGGCTCAAGCGATCCTTCCACCTCAGCCTCCTGAGTAGCTGGGACTACAGGTATGTGCCACCACACCCAACTAATTTTTTGTAGAGCCAGGATTTCGCCACATTTTTCAGGCTGGTCTTGAACTGCTGGGCTCAAGTTAGCTGCTACCTTGGCCTCTCAAAGTGCTAGGATTACAGGTATGAGCCACTGTGCCCAGACTGTTTGAGATCTAAATATGAAGCACAGATATTTGGGCAATTGTTAATAAGGGAAGATAATCCATTTGATCCTGATGCTCTCTGCATTTTTACTTGAGTGGTTTTCTAACGGTTTTCACAGTGGTTCAGTGGTTTTGTAAAAGAGAAAATGTAATCCTAGAACACTCCTTAGTCTGGAAGTTGGCTCTTAACTGTGTCAACCTATGGACAAAACACAAAAGACTTCTTCTGTTTAAGGGAGGTGATTAGAAGGTGTGAAGGAAGAATGGTGGTGTTAATAGTGGAGAGTTGCAATACTACCTAAAGTTGAAATGTTATCTAGTGTTTTATCTTGCATTATTCAAAGTTACAAAGATGTGTGGTAGCCCACGCCTGTAATCCCAGCACTTTGGGAAGCTGAGGTGGGCAGACCGAGATCACGCCATTGCACTCTAGCCTGGGTGACAGAGCGAGACTCTTTCTCCAAAAAGAAAAAAAATTAAAAAAAAAAAAGGAAAAATCATGGTTTAAATCCAGTAGGGAGGACACTGTGGCATATTACTGCCTTAATTGCAGGCCTTAAGAGTAGAAAAGAAGGGAAAATTATTTCTGATATTTGCAAAGATCTACCAATGTAAGAAGGAACAAATGCTTTGTGACCAGGTGAAAAACGCAAAGGAAGAATACTTGATTTGGGGGAGATTAAGATGAAACAGTGGTCATGATCTCTGAAACACGGGGTTTGTGGAAAAGGGTGAGGAAGCTTGATCAGAAGTCCTCTCTTTGCTCTAGATATTGAGTAGCTGCACCTGGAACTCTGCAAAAGGGGAAGAAAAAGGAAGAATAATGAATCAAATTTTACTTTTTTTTTTTTTTTTTTTTTTGAGATGGAGTCTTGGTCTGTCACCCAGGATGGAGTGCAGTGGCATGATCTTGGCTCACTGCAACCTCTGCCTCATGAATTTTAAGTTATTCTCCTACCCCCTGCATCAGCCTCTCAAGTAGCTGGGATTACAGGTGTATACCACCATGCCCGGCTAATTTTTGTCTTGTGGAAGAGATAGGGTTTCACCATGTTGGCCAGGCTGGTCTCAAACTCCTGATCTCAGGTGATCCGCCGGCCTTGGCCTCTCAAAGTGCTGGGATTACAGGCATGAGCCACTGTGTCTGGCCTAAATTTTGCTTTAAAAGTCCTTTCTGTGCAAGAACTATCACCATTATCCTCATGCAAAGAAAGTTTGTGTCTTACTTTAAGCAGAACTATAAGGCCAAGAGCATAACTGAAATATTTAATGTGCTAAAATTGTCCAGAGAGAAAAAAATACAAAAGTCTGGCCCAAATTTTAAAGGAACTGTGTAATCTACACAATCAGAAACTAACTCTTTATGTTATAAGGCAAAGTTTTTCATGGTATTGGTTAATAAATGTTAATTATAGCTAATGCATTTTCAGAAACATGATTTGGTATGTTTGCAAGGAAAACAAGAAAAGCAATCTAAAGCTCCCAGTAAAAACAACACTATATAACAAGTCTTTTAAAATAAACTATTGGAACCCTTGTTCAATGTCTTCCCATTTCAAAGGCTATAGAATGCATTTTTTTTCTATTTATAACATTCAATATCTACTTTTGGACCAGGTTGGCTAAGAGATTGAGTTGAAATAAAGTTCTGATGGGCAAGTGTCTGAAGAAGTATATCCTTTTTTATATTGTAGGGGTGAAGGGAAAACTTTTATATGTAATAACAAAGGGAAAAGTTTTCCCTCTGCTGAAAGTTTGCTGAAAAATCAACTGGCAACAGTCACATTAGGCTGGGTGCAGTGACTGAAACCTGTAATCTCAGCACTTTGGGAGGCAAAGTAGGGAGAATTGCTTGAATTCAGTAGTTTGAGACCAGCCTGGACAACATACTGAGACCTCATTTCTACAAAGATTTTTTTTTTTTTTTTTAGTGGGGGGCACTGGTTGGTGAAGTGGCTCACACCTATAATCAGTTCAACCTCTGCCTCTGGGGTTCAAGCGATTCTCCTGCCTCAGCCTCCTGAGTGGCTGGGACTACAAGCACATGCCACCACGCCTGGCTAATTTTTATATTTTTAGTAGAGATAGGGCTTCACCATGTTGACCAGGCTGGTCTTGAACTCCTGACCTCAGGTGATCCACCAGCTTTGGCCTCATAAAATGCTGGGATTACAGGCGTGAGCCACTGTGCCTGGCCAACATTGCATTTCTTTTTTTTTCTTTTTTTTTGAGATGGAGTCTTGCTCTGTCACCCAGGCTAGAGTGTAGTGGTGTGATCTCGGCTCACTGCAACCTCTGCCTCCTCAATTCAAGTGATTCTCCTGCCTCAGCCTCCCAGTAGCTGGCACTACACGTGCCTGACATCATGCCCAGTTAATTTTTTTATTTTTATTTTTAGTAGAGACGTTGTTTCACCATCTTGGCCAGGCTAGTTTCAAACTCTTGACCTTGTGATTCACCCGCCCAGGCCTCCCAAGGTGCTGGGATTACAGGTGTGAGCCACTGCACCTGGCCAAACACTGCATTTCTTTTGGAAAAAAACTTTCTTGGTCAGATAAGGAAAATTTCAGAGTGTATCCTCGGTGCTTCCAGAAAGAGGATCAGGGAGACAGAGAAAGGTCAGAAAGAGACCTCGGTTCTCAGACCTTTCATTTTCTTTCTTTTTTTTTTTTTTTTAGACAGAGTCTCACTCTTTCGCCAGGCTGGAGTGCAGTGGCGCTATCCTGGCTCGCTGCAACTTCCGTTTTCCGGTTTCAAGCAATTCTCCTGCTTTAGCCTCCCAAGTAGCTGGGACAACAGTCACGCGCCACCACGCCCGGCTAATTTTTTTTGTACTTTTAGTAGAGATGGGGTTTCACCATGTTGGCCAGGATGGCCTCGATCTCTTGACCTCGTGATCCACCCACCTTGGCCTCCCAAAGTGCTGGGATTACAGGCGTGAGCCACCGTGCCCGGCCAGACCTTTCAATTTTCAAAGCACTCAGCATGCTAAATTTTGGTGAATAATTTTTCTGTGCCTCAATAATATTTTGATCATATGTATTATTTGAAGCTGTTAATAAAAATTGTTGTGTTTGAAAATTCTTGCCAAGAGAATTGAAATCTTGATCAAGAATTTTGTAAAAGCTCAGGAAGGTGACATTAAAAAAAAAAAAAAAATTTGTAAAAGCAGCTTCTGCCTTTATGCGTAATTCTGTAACAAAGTAAAAAAAAAAAACCAAAGTCAACATATTATGGGACCTTTATTACTTTATCTTACCAGATAGGTAAAGGATGAATGAATCTGCCCTTCACTTACATTTATGATTAATCAGACAGGTCAGCTAGTGTGAATAATTTATAACAAAATAGAGAAAAAATGAAAAAAGATCAAGGCATGCCATATCTTTTTTTTTCTTTTGAGACAGAGTTTTGCTGTTGTTGCCCAGTCTGAAGTAGAATGGCGAGATCTCAAACTTTGGACCTCAGGTGATCCACTGGCCTCGGCCTCTCAAAGTGCTGGGATTATAAGCATAAGCTCCTGTGCTGGGCTATGATGAGGATTATTTTAATCAGTAATTCGTAGTAATTCTGAAAGTTATATATATAGTTGCAGTTTAATTTTTTTAAACCTTATTTATTTTTTGATAAAGCATAAAGCCTCCCAAAGTGCTGAGATTACAGGCGTGAGCCACCGCACCCAGCTAGATGATATCTGTTAAGCCAGAGGAATCACAGGATGCTTTTGTGTAGGTATACAATGTTGCATTTTAAAAAGAGAGGTGAAGCAGGAGTGTGGAGTAGAGGGAGGTGGGACAATGGCACCTACCTCTAGACCTAGCTACTTGGGAGGCTGAGGTGGGAGGATTGCTTAAGCCTAAGAGTTAGAGGCTGCAGTGAGCTATGATTGTACCACTGCACTGCAGCCTGGGCAACACAGCAAGACCCTGTCTCAAAAACAAACAAACAAAAACAAACAAAAGGGAGGTGAATGAAGGGAGAAATGTTTAGAAGGCTATTATAATAGTTTTGGTGTAAGGCAGTGGGAGGATGAGCGGGGAGAGGGGTTTGAATAAGAATGGCAGCAGCAGAAGAAAAAGCAAGTCATTTGAATGAGGTATGATGGGACGTAGGCTTTTTTGAAAGAAAAGAATCAAGTCTGGCCCTATAATTTAGAGCCTAGGGCACTATGTAATTATTTATAAACACTAGCTCAATTATTAAGTGTGAGGGCAAAATAAAATTTTAGATTTCCATAAACTTAGAAAGTTGATTACCCATGCCCTCAGACTTAAAAAAAATGCTAAAAAGTTCTTAATAAGATCCAAAACAAGTTGCCTGTTAGCACAGTAGTTAAGGTATAGAGCCTGCAACTGCAAGGTTGCTGGTTCAAATCCTCAGTGGAGCCAGTCTTAAATTAAAAAAAAAAAAACCTTTTGGGAAGATCAGAAACAACAAATGTAATAATTCTGATGGCATTTCTATAATATATAAATATTAAATAGTTTAATACTCATAACCCTATGAGATTGGTACTGTTGTTATTTTCATTTTGCAGTTGAGGAAACTGAAACCAAAGAGATTTGCCTAATGTTACATAGCTTTCCAGAGCAGTTTGGTTTCACAGTTCATGTTCTTAATCACTACACTATGCCAAAATTACAATGTTAAGATATATTAGGAAATTCAAGTAAGAGAGATGAATTATTTTAAGTGTTGAGTTTTGAGCTGCAGCTTTCTGGCAAGTAGCTGAACACGAGGAACCTCAGTTAAGGAAAAATCAGGAACAGACTAATTTTGGGAGACCTAAGAGAAGGCATGTAGTAGAGAACAGATTGAAGAAAGAGGAGGTGCTAGCAAAGAAATCGGAAGACCAGCAAACTAGGTAGGTGTAGATTCAGGGAAGCGTCTCAGAAAGGCAAAAAGAGTTTCAAGAAAGGGATAGGGATTGGTGAAAACTGTAACTGTTTCTTTTGAGAAATGTGACAATGAAAGGAAGGTTGATAGTATAGCAACTGGAAGGAGTAACAGTACTGAATAAAAAAAGACAACAGAAACTTTTTTTTTTTTAGACAGAGTCTCACTGTTGTCGCCCAGGGTGGAGTGCAGTCAAGTGATCTAAGCTCACTGCCACCTCCACCTTCTGGGGTCAAGCGATTCTCCTGCCTCAGCCTCCTGAAGCTGGGATTACAGGCGCACACCACCAGGCCTTGCTAATTTTTGTTATTTTTAGTAGAGACAGGTTTCACTATGTTGGCCTGGATGGTCTCGATCTGCTGACCTCGTGATCCGCCGGCCTTGGCCTCCCAAAGTGCCGGGATTATAGGCGTGAGCCACCGCACCCAGCCAAGGCAACAGAAACTTCTGAGAAGTTGAAAGGAAGAAGCCAGTGGATAAGAAGGTATTTACGATACGAGATACTTAGGAATGTAGTGGTGGGAGGAGGAGATGGAAAGGGATGGCATACATAGTTTCAGGCAGAGGGATTGGCTTTGTAGAGAAGGAAAAGGGTTCTGGGTTAATTTGGTTAGAAGTTTTGAGATCATGAGCAGGAGGTGGTTACAGATACTTTACGATGGAGGGAACGTCAAACCGGAACTGGAGTCCCATAGCTTTGAGCCCAGGAAACTGGATGAATTTATCTATTAGTATGGACTGGGACTGGCATCTTTAATAACATGGAAAGCTTGAAAGAGTCTTTGTGGAGAATAGGATAGGAAATCAGCCAGAGATTAGGAAAAAACCCAATAAAATTATAAGTAGGGGTCCGGTCACAAATTCATACCCGATCTGGTTATGACTGCCTCCAGAGAAAAGCCACACATCTTGTAACCCTTGGAAGAGAAACTACAAATAGGAGTAACCTACTGCAGAATGGCCCTGAAGACTACATTCAAGCGATTCTATGCTGAAATACAGCTGGCCATAGCGATAGAGAAGTTAGTCATACATGGGGTAATGATCCAAGAGAGTAAGGATTCACTTTTGTAGTGAAAACTTGTAAGCAGGTGAAAGGTAGAAGCCATAGCCACGGAGGGGCAGGTGGCGATCAGGGAAGAGGTGACATTCAACATAAAATAGTTTGTTCATGATTTCACCTTAGTGATTATTTCTCTTTTGGTATCTAGAAGGCTAAGATTCTCATGTCTATTTCGGAGCTACTGAAAGTAGTCCTAGGTTGTGGAAGGAAAAATCCAACTTCACAGCTGAGTCTATTTTCTCAGTCTAGTTATATTCTCTTCTCACAAACTAGCCAATGCTGCCGCCTTATGCAAAGCCGGCACCACGGAAAGGATGTGCTTTACAGAGGCAGGATGACGCCAATCGGCCTGGGGCGGGCAGGGTTTCGTCTAGATTAATGGAGAGGGAAGTCCCCAACATTTCCTTTGAAACCTTTTCACTCTCGCCTAGTCAAAGCGCTTGTCAACTGTAAATCGCAAATACAATGCTAAGCTCTGAGGCCCTCGCTAAATCCAAGTAAAGTGGGAGCAGGGATCTGCGTGGCCTCGCCCTCGGGTTTCCGCAGCGCGTCTCGATAGCGGCGGATGGGGGCAGCAGCAGCCGGGCGGGGACGGAGGAAAGAGCCGGCCCTGAGACCTAGGGAGGAGCCTCGGTGAAGGAACCCGTCCTAGGTTTCCAAGAAGCTCCAAAAATGGCGGGCGGCAACTCGGCGAGCCGGACGCGCAGGCGCCACCGTGGCCATCCTTCCGCTCGCCTCGGGCGGCCCAAGAACCTTCCATAGCGCCTTTACCCAGAAATCTACGCCGCTCGCGATTGGCTGAGCTGCGCGAGCGCTCCGTGTGGGGGCGGGGCCGCCACGCAGAGGCCACGTTTCCCGCCCTGCTGGTGCGCGTGCGCGCAATCCCCACAGGAAAGCGTTTGCGCGCGCCCCTGCCGCGGCCCCTAGCTCGCGCCTCAGCTCCCTCCCCTTTCCGGGCAGGCCCATCCCGTCAGCAAGGCAGTGAGCACCGCGGCCAGCAGAGGGCGGTCCGGACCCAAGTCTGCAGCGGCGCCATTGGCGTGTGGAAAATGCCACCAGATGGCGGGTTAGGATTGCAGCTCCGTTGAAGGCGCGGCCCCCGCTCCCGAACCCCCGGCGACCACCCCGTAACAACCCCCCCACATCGGGAATAACACACCCGAGACTTTTGGGGGGAAACTAGGTCGACGGCCGGTGGCGCCCGGATGGGCAGCTGAGGTGAGTGCAGGCGGCGGCGACGGCGGCGGGGGGCGGGAAAGAGGGGGAATGCGGCGGCAGCGGCGCGGGGGCTGGAAGCGCCGATCCAAGATGGAGGCCGGGCGAGAGCGAGAGAGCGCGAGCGGGGAGCGGGCGGGCCGGGCGCGGGCCCCGCGCGGGGGAGGGAGGCCGCGCGGGCCTGTGCGGGGCGCGGTGGTCGTGGGCCGTCCGAGTGCCCGGAGAAGCAGCTGTGGGCGCGGCGGGCACCCTGGCGCCTTCGTCGCTCGCCACCCCTCTCGCGGGCCCCGAAAATTTTGCCCCCGCCCGCCCGGGCACTACGGCGACAGGCGCGGAAGCCTTTGTGGCGCGCTCGGGCCCGCCGCCAAGCCCGCCCTCCGCCCCCCCCGCCCGGGCTCTCGGGACTCGCCCGCGCCCAGTGGGGCCGGGCCGAGGCGGGCTGGCGCGAATGCCTTCCGCCGCCCGCCGACCTGCGTTTCTGCGGTGTTTTAGCGGCGGCGGCGTCACATGACAACGAGCTCGCCTTAGCGCAGGGGCCTGGGGAGTCGCTCGGTGGGGTGGCTGGCCCGGCTTCTTGTTGGCGGGGTGGGGCCGGGGGTGGCGGCGGGGGGAGTTGGGGCGTCAATGCTGGGCTTTCCAGCTATCTGCTCTCTGAGTCCGCGACGGGGGCCTCCTTATGAAACGTGTCCAGGCCCAAGCACTGTCCCGCTAGTTTGCCAGTCCCCTGAGAAACGAGGCCAATAAAAGTTGTTTTCCCTCCTTTCTCGAGGTGGGGGCGGGGTGGGAAACTGGAATGCTTGGAGTTGGACCCGAGCCTTGTTTGCAGGGTCCGGACTGGGTGCTTCTTGTATGGTATGGGTACTAAGAAATTTTCAGGTTTTAGGACTGTCAGGTCACCCCCATCTACCCACATTTGAAATGTTATCGATTCTCTTCACATTACAGGGAATCGTGCCCCGGGCGTGTAAGTCTTGGGACGGTTTTGGACGAGACAGAAAACTGCAATTTGTGATAAAGAATTATTTGCTGTTAAAGTTGGTGTTAAGATGGATAGTTTATTCTTTCTCGTGGTTCTGACTAGAAGGACTGTATTTTGCATCATAGCAAAAATAGTGTTTACACGAGAAAATATCTGAATTGGCACAAAGTGTGATTTGTAACTTATGTGGAATTTGAATGTGACTCTACATTTTAGTTTTCCTCGTGTTTTAAGAAAATTGCACATTCTCATGTTGAAGTACTTAGGGAAATATACAGAACAGTGAAAATAAAAACAACTTGTTTATTGTATGGTAGTATAATATAATGTACGTTGTTCTTATATTCATATGTATGAAGAATTCAGACTAAAAAGTTTTAACCAAGCACGGAAATAGGGAATAGAAAGAAGCAGAAATGTTATTTCCTTGCTTTCGATGATTAAGAATACTAACAAGACAAATTGTTACCTAAAGTTGTAGAAGATCTACAGGTGTTTTGCCACGTTTTTTTCCTTTATGTGTTTAAAATGTACTTTGAGTAAACCAAATTCAAGTGGCCTGCTAATGGTCATTTTCACAAACGAACTGCTTTTGAGTGGAAATTTTTCTGTATCCACTTCAGTTTTGATGTTGGGATATTTAAATAGATGCAAAACACTTAGCAGCTTAACACTTAATTATTTCAGCTTCCGTAGGTCAGAAGTTTAGGAAGGTATAGTTGAGCATCTCACAGGCTAAAATCAGAGTGTCAGCTGTGGCTGCAGTTCATATCTGAGCCTTAGAGTTGTCTTTTTTTGGGGGGGCGTTCACTGCAACTTCCGCCTCACGGGTTCAAGCAGTTTTCCTGCCCCAGCCTCCCGAGTAGCTGGGACTACAGGTGTACACCACCACACCCAGCTAATTTTTGCATTTTTGGTAGAGACAGGGTTTCACCATTTTGGCCAGGATGGTCTCAATCTCTTGACCTCGTGATCCATCCCCCTTGGCCTCCCAAAGTGCTGGGATTACAGATGTGAGCCTCTGTGCCTGGCCAGAGTTGTCTTTCAAGGTCACTACTTGTTGGCACAATTAATTTCCTTGCAGTAGTATGACTGAAGTCCCCACCTACTTGTTAGCTGTTGGCCAAGGACTGCTCTTAGTTCCTTGCCATGTGGCCACATAGACAGTTCACAACATGACTGTTAGCATTTATCCAGGCTAGCAGTAATCAGTCTCCTTGATTCCTCTGTGTCTGATCTCTGATTCCCCTTTAAGGTCTCTTTTAAAATAGTCACCAGATTAGGTCAGGCCCACCTAGATAGTCTCCTTTTTGGTAAACTCAACTGATTAAGGACCTTCGCTACATCTGCAGACTTATATTTTGTCATATAATATAACCGCAGTAGTAATATTCCATTATTTCTACAGGTCTTTCCCAGACTCGAGGGGAAGGTTATTTAAGGTTCTTAAGAATTTTGCCTGCCATGGGAAAAGAAGTATCTTCATATTTGCCTCTTCAGATTTTGGACATACAAGGAGAGGATATAGGCAGAGTAGTGACCCCACTTGATCAGTTCGCTCTTACTTGTATTGCCTTTTCCTCACCGTTTTTTCCCCCCATATTTCCTGGTACCTTAGTTTAAGTGCCTTCCTCTATAAAAGCATTCTATTGCATTGAGTGGAAATTTAAAAAAAACTAAAATTAAAAAAGTTATTAAGGGAGGCAGTGGGAGAAGGGAGTTTATATAGTTATTTTTTTTTATTTATGCCATTAAGAACACTTTTTAATTTTTAAAAATTATTTTTTTTGTCTTTTTTTTTTCCCCTTTTTGTGGAGAACGGGGTCTCGCTATATTGCCCAGGTAGGTCTCGAATTCCTGGGCTCAAGCTATCCTCCCGCCTCTGCCTCCCTGAGAGCTGGGATTACAGGCGTGAGCCACAGCACCCAGCCAATTTTTAAAAATTGTTATTAGTTTTTGAGTCTGTCCCAACCAGACTGCAGTGGCATGATCTAGGCTCACTGCAACCCCCACTGCCTGGGTTCAAGTGATTCTCGTGCCCCAGCCTGCTGAGTAGCTGGGACTAGAGGCATGTGCCAGCACGCTTGGCTAATTTTTTTGTATTTTTGGTAAAGACAAGGTTTCACCATGTTGGTCAGGCTGGTCTTGAACTCCTGACCTGAAACGATCTGTCTACCTTGGCCTCCCAAAGTGCTGGGATTACAGGCTTGAGCCACCATGCCTGGCCAGTTATTTTGATTTAAAAAAAAACTATGTAATTCTTACCATTCCTTGATGCCTTTTGTTTTACCTGTTTTTGAGATGACATTGAATCTCAGAGAAGTTAAAGAATTTATCTATTTTTTATTTTTTGAGGCAGGGTCTCTCTGTCTCTCATGCTGGAGTTGTGCAGTTGTGCAGTCATGCTTCACTGAAGCCTTGACTTCCTCAGGCTCAGGTGGGGACTACAGTAGCTGTGACTATAGGCTCGTGTCACCATGCCCAGCTAATTTTTGTATTTTTTGTAGAGATGAGGTTTTACCATGTTGCACAGGCTGGTCTCAAACTCCTGGCCTCAAGTAATCAGTCCTCCTTGGCCTCCCAAGGTGCTGGGATTACAGGTGTGAGTCACTGTGCCTGGTGGAAGTTAAGGAATTTAAATGCCTTGCATCACACTAAGTGGCAGACAGATTGACACAATCATTGCCATCCGACAGTTGCTGTGGTGTTATTGGTCTAGCAGCTTGTAAGGAGATCTTTTTTTTTTTTTGAGATGAAGTCTTGTTCTGTCACCCGGGCTGGAGTGCAATGGTGTGATCTCGGCTCACTGCAACCTCCACCTCCCAGGTTCAAGTGATTCTCCTGCTTCAGCCTTCTGAGTAGCTGAGATTACAGGCATGCACCACCATGCTTGGCTAATTTTTGTATTTCTAATAGAAACAGGGTTTCACCACATTAGCCAGGATGGTCTCGATCTCTTGACCTTGTCATCCGCCTGCCTCGGCCTCCCAGAGTTCTGGGATTACAGGCGTGAACCACCATTCCCAGCCGAGGAGAGAATTCTTAAGAGAATAGTTAATTTGAAAGTGTAAGAGTAAGGCTGTAGAAGTTTAGGCTGTGGTTTAGCAGTCCAAGAAGCAAAATATTTTCACCAAGAGGCAATTAAGACAGGTTAGCCAAGGATATCAAGCTTTAAAGCAAGCTTGTCCAGCCCGCGCCCAAAACAAATTTATAAACTTTCTTAAAACGTTAGTGAGATTTATGACGATTTTTTTTTTTTTTTTAGCTCATCAGTTATTGTTAGTTTATTTTATGGGTAACCCAAGAGAATTCTTCAATGTGGCCCAGGGGATCCAAAAAATTGGACACCCTTGCTTTAAAGGCTATAACTGGGAATTAAAATAGGGAGATATATTTTGTTATTTTGGTGGTTAAGAAGACAGGATCTCAGGTTCCTGCCTTTTAGTGCTGAAAGAAGCCTTGTCTTAGAGTTAGTACAGTTGGTTTTACAGAATCTTTTTCTTTATATAACATACCCCTTATTGCTTCTGTCAAGAGTTTTCTCCTCTTGTAAATCATGCAGCCCAGAATGGCTTTGAATTAGGCTCAACACAAATTTTGTAAACTTCTTAGAAACATTATGAGGTGGTTTTTTTTTTTTTTTTTTTTGCTTATTAGCTGTTATTGGTGTATTTTATGTGTGGCCTTCGATTGTGGCCCAGGGAAGCCAAAAGATTGGACACTGCTGTTCTAAATCAAGGGTCTCCAACCCTGGGGCCATGGACCTGTACTGGTCTGTGGCCTGTTAGAAACTGGACTGTACAGCAGGAGGTGAGAGGCAGGTGAGTGAGGTTTACCACCTGAACTTCACCTCCTGCCAGATCAGTGGCAGCATTAGATTATCATATTTCATATGAGTGCAAACTCTATTGTGAACTGTGCATACAAGGGATCTAGGTTGCGCGATCTATCTGATGCCTGATGATCTGAGGTGGAACAGTTTATCCTGAAACCATCTGATTTCCCACCCCATTTGTGGAAAACGAAGCTAGTCCTTGGTACCACAAAGGTTGAGGTTGGCTGTTCTTTTTTTGCCAGTCAGCAGTGAAGGATGTCGTAAATCTTGCCTTCTTTCCCCCTCTCCCAGCTTATTTTATTTTTAATTTTGTGGGTCCATAGTAGGGGTATATATTTATGGGTTATGTGAGAATTTCCTACCTTTTTTTTTTTTTTTTTTTTTTTGAGACGGAGTTTCGCTCTTGTTACCCAGGCTGGAGTGCAATGGCGCGATCTCTGCTCACTGCAACCTCCGCCTCCTGGGTTCAGGCAATTCTCCTGCCTCAGCCTCCTGAGTAGCTGGGATTAGAGGCACGCGCCACTGTGCCCAGCTAATTTTTTGTATTTTTAGTAGAGACGGGGTTTCACCATGTTGACCAGGATGGTCTCGATCTCTTGACCTTGTGACCTTGTGATTCACCTGCCTCGGCCTCCCAAAGTGCTGGGATTACAGGCTTGAGCCACCGCGCCTGACCTAATTTCCTACCTTCTTTATGAAATATATTCCTTTGTGCTTTGGGCCAAAATGATGTACCATTCAGTTGTCCAAGTATTTCAGTGGAGTTTTGCTATAGTTAAACACAATAGCAATGGCTTTTAACTTGTTTTCTAGGTTCTGCTAGCAGTTAACAAAAACATTTTATGTTGTGACCCAGTACACACAAACACAATGAAAATAAAAGTTTCATGAAATAGTACTTAATCTTTATTTAAAGTGCACTCTGATATTTTCTGATCTTTTTTTATTAAGAATGCTGGTTGTGGCTGGGTGCAGTGGCTCATGCCTGTAATCCCAGCACTTTGGGAGGCTGAATGGGGTGGATCACTTGAAGTCTGGAGTTGGAGAACAGCATGGCCAACCTGGTGAAACCCTGTCTCTACTAAAAATACAAAAATTAGCCAGGTGTGGTGGCATGTGCCTGTAGTCTCAGTTACTTGAGAGGCTGAGGCATGAGAATCGCTTGAACTTCGGAGGTGGAGGTTGCAGTGAGCCAAGATTGCACTCTAGTCTGGGCAACAGAGTAAGACTTCGTCTCAAAAAAAAAATGGTTGCAATTCAACTAAGCAATATCATGATTCACAGCCGCTCACACTTGGAAAAATACTGAATTATAATCTGATTGGTAAAAAGGAAAGTGCAAAGTAGAGCCATGAGAAGAAACCATTTTACTTCCATCAGATTGACAAACATTAAAAAGTTTGATAATATCAAGTATTGGTGAGAATGTAGAGAAATTACATTCTCACTTTTGGCAGCAGTGTAAATTGATACAGTCATTTTTGGAAAGATGTTAGTATTTAAAATTTTAAATTCATGTATTTTAACCCCAGGAGTTTTACTCCTGTCTTTATATTCCTGATGAATGAAATCCTTGTTAATTTGTTTTTTTTTTTTTTTTTGAGATGGTGTTTCACCCTTGTTGTCCAGGCTGGAGTGCAATGGCACTTTCTTGGCTCACTGCACCTCCACCTCCCAGGTTCAAGTGATTCTCCTGCCTCAGCCTCCCGAGAAGCTGGGCTTACAGGCATGCCTCACCATGCCTGGCTAATTTTGTAATTTTAGTAGAGACAGGGTTTCTCTACCTTGGTTAGGGCTGGTCTCGAAGTGCTGATCTCAGGTGATCTGCTGGCCTCAGCCTCCCAAAGTGTTGGAATTACAGACGTGAGCCACTGCACCTGGCCAAAATCCTTGTTTTTTTTGTACCAGGATGTTGGAACAGAATGTTCATAGTAGCCTTATTTGCAGTAGCCAAGATTCAGAAATAAACTGGAATGTCTTTCAGTGGTAGAATGGATAAACTAATGATGGTTTTCAAAAGTTAAAATAATCTTGGTTACTGGGATAACCCAACTTGATCACAGTGTATTATGTATCCTTTTTGTATTGACAATTATTTTGGTAGGAATTTTGGCCTATTTCTTTATTAGGTATATTGCTTTATAGTTTATTGTAATGTTTTTATCAGGTTTTGGTGTTAGGGTTATGATGGCTTCATAAAAAGGGTTGGGAAATGTTCCCTCTATTTACTGAAGTAGTTTGTGTAATGCTGTTATTCTTTCTTGAATTTTATAATGTACCAGTGATAATATCTGGACTTGGAATTTTCTTTTTGGGATGGTTTTGATAACAAATTCAAATTTAGTTTCTATACTAGACTCAGGGCTATTCACATTTTCTATTTCATCTTGTGTCAGTTTAGGGAAGTTTGTTCAGTTTATTTGACTGACAGGAGTTTATAAGATTTTCTTGCTATCCTTCTAATGTCTATAGGATCTGTAATGATATCTCTTCTTTAATTTCTGGTATTGTTAATATGTTCTTTTTCTTCTTCTTTTTTTTTTTTTTTCAGTTTCATTCTTGTTGCCCAGGCTAGAGTGCAGTGGCACAATCTCGGCTCACTGCAGCCTCCGCCTCCTGGGTTCAAGTGATTCTCCTGCCTCAGCCTCCTGAGTAGCTGGGATCACAGGTGCCTATCACCACGCCTCACTAATTTTTTATATTTTTAGTAGACAGGGGGTTTCACCATGTTGGTCAGACTGATTTTGAACTTCCGGCCTCAAGCAGTCCCACTTGTCTTGGCCTCCCAAAGTGCTAGGATTATAGGCGTGACCACTGCATTCTGCCAACATGTTCTTTTATTTTGATTAGTCTAGTGATTTATCAGTTATCTTTTCAAATAATCAACTTAGATAATTGTATTTGTCTTTACTATTTCATTGGTTTATGCTCTTTAAAATTTTCTTCTGCTTTGCTCTTTTTGTAGCTTTTTGAAGTGAAACCTTAGGTTATAGATTTTGGGCACTTTTTGTTTTCTGATATAAGCATTTAAAGCCATACATTTTTCTCTGGCACTGCTGCATCCCACAGACTTCGATGTGCTCTGTGTTTATAATTTATTTTGACATTGTTTTTAATTTGTGATACCTTCTTTTACCCATGGATTACTTAAAAGGCTTTCAGTGCTTCTCTTCTTAAGACAGGCAGAAAATCAAGAGACCCCCCCCCCCCCGGAGAATTGTCTTCTAAAACTGCCTAGTGAATTTTCTTTTCTTTTTCTTCTTCTTCTTTTTTTTTTTTTTTTCCTGAGACGGAGTCTCTCTATTGCCCAGGCTGGATTGCAGTGGCACAATCTTGGCTCACTGTAGCCTCCACCTCCTGGGTTTCAAGCGATTCTTCTGCCTCAGCCTCCTGAGTAGCTGGGATTGTAAGCATGCACCACCACGCCCAGCTAATTTTTGTATTTTTAGTAGAGACGGGATTTCACCATGTTGGCAAGGCTGGTCTCGAACTCCTGACATCAGGTAATCTGCCCGCCTTGGCCTCCTGAAGTGCTGGGATTACAGTACTGATCTACTGGGCCTGATGAAAATTTGTATCCTTTTGGTCAGTGTCTTCTTAATCCCCATGCCTACTCTCATCCCCTGGTAACTGCCATTCATTTTTCTCTGTGCTTCTATGAATTCAGTGTATTGTATTATTTAATTTTATTTTTTGAAGTGCGGGTTTATTGTCTGTCTTTTCTCTCTGGAATGTTAGCTGTGTGATAAGAGGCCTTATCTGCCTCATTTATATTGCTATTTAGAATAGATTCTGACACAGTAGGGGCTAACAGATATTTGTCAAATATAGTAAGTGGTATCATTAACTGAAAGCCAGGAAGCAAAAGGTAGCATGGTGAAAAGGCAGGCTAGGTAGAAGCTGAAAAAGTGAACATAAAATGCGGAGGCAAGACCCAGTACAATGACTCACGCCTATAATCCCAGCACTTTGGGAGGCCGAGGTGGGAGGATGACGTGAGACCAGGAGTTTGAGACCAGCCTGGCCAACATGGTGAAACCCAGTCTCTACTAAAAAAGAAAAATTGACTGGGTGCAGTGGCTCACATCTGTAATCCCAGCACTTTGGGAGGCCGAGGCCGGCAGATCACGAGGCCAGGGGTTGGAGACCAGCCTGGCCAACGTAGTGAAATCCCATCAGTACTTAAAATACAAAAAATTAGCTGGGCCTGGTGGCAGGCGCCTGTAATTCCAGATACCTGGGAGGCAGAGGTTGCAGTGAGCTGATACTGTGCCATTGTACTCAGCCTGGACAATAAGAGTGAAACTCTGTCTCAAAAAAAAAAAAAAAAAAAAATTTAAAAAATGCAAAAATTAGCTGGGTGTGGTGGTGTATGCCTGTAATCCCAGCTACTTGGGTGACTGAGGCACAATTAATTGCTTGAGGCCAGGAGACAGAGGATGTAGTGAGCTGAGATCACGCCACTGCACTCTAGCCTGGGTGACAACATGAGACCCTGTCTCAAAAAAGGAAAAAAAAAAATGCAGAAGCAAGGCCGGGCACAGTGGCTCATGCCTGTAATCCCAGCACTTTGGGAGGCCAACGCAGGAGATTGCTTAGGTTCATGAGTTTGAGACCACCCTGGCTGTCATAGCAAGACCCTGTCTCTACAGAAAATACAAAAATTAGCCAGGCATGGTGCTGGCCGCCTGTAGTCCCAGCTACTTGGGAGGCTGAGGTGGGAGGATGACTTGAGCCCAGGAGATCAAGGTTGCAAGGTTGTAGTGAGCTGAAATTGCTCCACTGCACTCCAGCCAGGGCGACAGAGCTAGACTTTGTGTCAGAACAAACAAAAAACATGGCAGAGGCAAAATGCTTGGGGGTGGAAATCAGAGAGCAAGGTCAAAGGTGTGGAATATAGAGTTGAGGATGAACAGTGACATCCAGGAATTGGGGTTTTTGCCTGGAAAGCAGTGGGGAGCCACTGAAAGTATATGACTGTCATTTACATTTAAAAAACAAAGAAGGGGCCTGGCACAGTGGCTCACACCTATGAGTACAGCACTTTGGGAAGCTGAGGTGGGCGGATCACCTGAGGTCAGGGGTTTGAGATCAGTCTGGCCAAAGTGGTGAGACCCTGTCTCTGCTAAAAATACAGAAGATTTTCTGGGAGTGGTGGCATGCGCCTATAATCTCACCTACTTGGGAGGCTGAGGCAGGAGAATCACTTGAAGGCAGGAGAATCCCAGGAGGTGGAGATTGCAGTGAGCTGAGATTGTACTGTTGCACTCCATCTTGGGCAACAAGAACAAAACTCCATTTCAAAAGAAAAACAAAAAGGAAGGAGGGGGAGGGAGAGATAGAGATAGGTTAGGAAGGAAGGAGGGAAGGAAGGGAGAATGGAAGTTAGCTACTTAGCATGGAAACTGAAATCAGAGAGTATAATAGTTATTGAGGGGAATTTGTTTACTAGGTTAAGTGTCAGGAGTTCTGACCAGAAACTGTCGAGGCCTGGTGGAGAGGACAAGTTCAGCGTTTAATTTAGATTCCACATGTAAGTAAGATCATAAGGTATTTGCCTGGCTTATTTCACTTAACACAATGTCCAGGTTTTTCCATGTTGTCACGAATGGCAGAATATCCTTCAGTTAAGATTCAGCAAATGTGTTATGAGTACTTACTTCATGTGTGGCAGTGGGTATACAAAATTGATAAATACATAGGTTCTTCTCTTGAAAAGCTTCTGTTCTATTGAGAGATATTAAAAACAAAACAAACAAAACACCCAAAGCAAAAAAATAGCACAATAGGGATAATGAAATGTGGATGGGGGAGGTGGGAAGCATAAAAAATAGAAAAGTAGAAGATGCCTTTCTCATTGTCAGTGTGCTCCCTCCTGCCCCACATAACAATAGATCCTTTTTATGTGTCAGGAAATGACAAACATAGGTCAGAAGAGTTTTTTTAGGAGAGTCCCTTTATTTTCTAATCAAGAGAACATGAATAGTTAAATATTACTTTTACTGACTTTTGGCTCTCTGGCAAGATTTCTCTTCATAATTGTTAAATTGGTTTAAAGGTCCAGGTGGTAGTTTGAGACACACCTGTCTACCTCCTCAGTCTTAGAGAGGCGGAAAAGAAATGTTTTATATGTAGTCAAGCATGAGGATGATGTGGTTCTCTCCTTTGAGGTACCTGCCTCCCTATTTTATCATGAAGCTTGGTTGGCCATGATTATATCAGGTTACAGTTTTTCCTGTCTTATTTAGGGCACTGAGAGGTAGTCAGCCTCTATTCTTTAGCAGAGACAGTATGTCAAATACAAGAAGTAGTTCCTCTTCAAAGGGTTTGGTTTATTTGGTTCCTTGTTCATTGTTCCCTGCTTTCAAGGCCAGACTTCCTTGTTCTTTGTGCCTCCCTGCCCTGGTTTCAGTAAACAGCTTTCCTGCTGGTCCTAACCTACAGAGTCCACATATTCTACTCAATCTGTAAGTTACTCCTCCTGCCCCAGTGGCTCTTTCTGCTGAAACTGCCCTTCCCACCATTGTAACTCGCACCCCTGCACTCTTCAAGTTAGCCGTTTGGGTTCAGCTTAGATTGCGTGAGCTAACTCCAGCCGATTGAGGCAGGACACAGTAGCAGGGACAAGCTGTGTTAGGAATAAAAACCCCTTCCGTCCTTTGTTCAGTGTGCTTTTGCAGCCCTGTGAGCAGCACCCTTCTGCAGAAGTAAATTTGCCCTGCTGAGAAATCCTTTGCTTGAGTGCTTGTTTTCTTTACCCTCCAAGCTTTTATTTCCAACAATTTGGGGGCTTGTCCAGGATTCTCATTCTCCTTCGGGAGGGGCTGGTGATCACCTCTTGGGAGGAGACATGTCCCACCACCTTGTGGTGGCCTCACAAACAGGAGATCAGGTACCCAAAGCAACAGGGGCGGAAAGGATCCTTAGATACTGTGGTGACTAGGTAACTCTGCACACAGACCAAGGTAAGAAACGTTGCAGGGGTGACAAAGTATTTCCTTGGTAGTTAGAATATCTTGGAGGTTGACTGTGTGTGTGTGAGATGCACAGTTGAGGGCAAGAAATCTCTAATATGAGGAATTCAGTCTCGTACCCAACCTCCAAGATAGGAAAGGCAAGAAATCTCCAGTAAGGGAGGTTGAGCCCTTAGGAAAGGGAAGACAAGAAATCTCTAATATGAGAGATTGAGCCTGACCAGCACTCAGGATGGAAAATTCCCCAAGTAAGGCAAGAAATGGGAAGGATAAGGCTAATAGCAATCACATTCCCCCTATTAGTCCCCTAGGTCTTATGTTAAAATACTGGAAGGGTAACGAGAGAACTAAATACAAGAAAAAAATTCAAAAAACAAACAGAAAAACAACAAATGGTAAAATATTATTGTTTCATTTGGACCCAAGAACCAATCCTCAAACCCTCAGTTTTCTGGCCAAAGTTTGGGATCGAATTAGGGTGGGATTTGTCAGCTTTTAATAAAACATGTTAATGACAAGAGTCCTGTCTCCCAGGAGGAAATAGATTATGCCCTGTGTTGGTGGCAGGGGCCTGTTCTCCTTTACCCCCTAAAGACTGCAGAAAGTAAGCCAAAAAGCCAACTTTAACAGTGTAACCCTGTGCATATCTCCATCACTGTCTCCAGCTCCACTGACACTAACCCCACTCTTAAGTTGCTTCTATGGCTTAGGAGCTCAAATTCATTCTGGGACAGACCCAATAGGATCTTTTGAAATGCGCTTCATTGATCCTCCACCCCCTTCCCTTTCTCCTTCTCTTGAACCTGCTTTCAACCAAACTGTTATTCTTTCCAATGACAAAGCCATAGTCAGCAGTGTAGAAATTAGAGATTTAGGACAAACTTTAGCAGTCAAGATGGGATACCAAGATGTAAATGCCTGGTTGGAATGGATTAAATATTCTGTTCACATATTAAATAAAAGCAACTGTTAATGCTTGTGCTGCAGGCAGGCCAAAGGCTCATATAGTCCCTTTTCCACTTGGGTGGTCTTCTGACCGATTGGACATGTGCTGCATGGTGGGCACTAAGGTGTGCAAGACTCTCTTATTGCTATTTCCTGAAGTCAAAGGCTCTGCAGGTCAGCCCCCTAGAGCCATCCAGCCTCTGGCCTCAGATGTTATTTTTACCTTGTGTCTCTCACAACAGTGCTACTCACTCTGTAAATTACCCCTCCTGCTGTAATGGCTCTTCCTGCCGAAATTGCCCTTCATTCCCTCTACCTCTTGGAGATCTAAAGGGTGCAGTGAAACCAAGCCTTTAAGAACTTCCCAGTCAAATTGCCCTTGTTCACTCTTGTTCAGATGTATGGTGGTATTGCAGAAGGCTACTGTTGAGTTCTCTGCCAAGTAATTGGAGCAGCACTTGTGCTCTAATCCAGTTGGCCATCCCTTTCACCCTGGCATTCTACCAACACAGCAACAAAATCAGAATCGAGTAAAAAGAAGTGCCCCACCGAGATCGTTTGACCCTCACATTTATATAGATGCTGTTGGAGTCCCAGTAGGGGAACCAGATAAATTTAAAGCTCAAAATCAAATACCTGTAGAGTTTGAGTCCGGGTTGTTCTGGTTAATAAATAAAAATGTAGATTGGATGAATTACATCTATTACAACCAACAATAATTTGTTAATTATACTGAGGATGCTATTAGGGGAATAGCTGAACCATTAGGACCCACCAATCAAATTGCTTGGGAAAATAGAATAGCATTAGATTATGATACTAGCAGAAAAGGGTGGAGTCTATGTTATGAATGGAATCTAATGTTGTATATTTATCCCCAACAACACAGCCCCCAGTAGGACAATAATCAAAGCTTTACAAGGTCTCACCTCATTATCGAATGAACTAGCCAAAAATTCTGGAATAAATGACCCCTTCTCACATTTTATGGAAAGGTGGTTTGGTAAATGAAAAGGGCTCATGCCTTCAATATTAACTTCTCTTACAGTTTTCATAGGTGTACTTACTCTCATAGGATGTTGCATCCTACCCTGTGCCCAAGGATTAATACAAAAATTTATCAAAACGGCCCTCACCAGAAACTTCCTCAGACCCCGTTGCCTTTTTCTTTTAGAAAACCAAGCAGAGCAACAAAGTCAAGACATACTAAAAACATTTGAAGAGGAAGAGTTATAATACTTAAAAGGGGGGAATTGTCAAATACAAGAAGTACCTCTTTAAAGGGTTTGGTTTGTTCGGTTCCCTTGTTCTTTGTTCCTTGCTTTCAAGTCTAGACTTCCTTATGCTTTGTGCCTCCTTTCCCTGGTTTCAGTAAATAACTTTACTGCAGGTCCTAATCTACAGAGCCCACATCTGCTACTCACTCTGTAAATTACCCCTCCTGCTGTAACAGTTCTTCCTGACAAAACTGCCCTTTCTGCCAGAGTAACTCAGACCCCCGCACTCTTCAAGTTAGCCAGCCAGGTTCAGCTTAGATTGTGCGGTCCAATTCCAGCCAATGGAGGCAGGACACAGTGGCAGGGACAAACTGCATTAGGAATAAAAACCCCTTCCCTCCTTTATTCAGTGTGCTCTCATCCTACCAGCCCTGCGAGCAGCACCCTTCTACAAAAGTAAATTTGCTTTGCTGAGAAATCCTTTGCTTGAGTGGTCATTTTCTTTGCAACTCTGAGCTTTTATTTCCAACACGGTACAACTAGTAAGTGTGCAGAAATTCTTTTTTTTTTTTTTTTGAGACGGAGTCTCGCTCTTGTTACCCAGGCTGGAGTGCAATGGCGCGATCTCGGCTCACCGCAACCTCCGCCTCCTGGGTTCAGGCAATTCTCCTGCCTCAGCCTCCTGAGTAGCTGGGATTACAGGCACGCGCCACCGTGCCCAGCTAATTTTTTTGTATTAATAGAGACGGGGTTTCACAATGTTGACCAGGATGGTCTCGATCTCTCGACCTCGTGATCCACCCGCCTCGGCCTCCCAAAGTGCTGGGATTACAGGCTTGAGCCACCGCGCCCGGCCAGAAATTCTTATATTGCAAGGTATAAAAGTTGAAGAACATTTTAGGCTGTGTTCTATTTTATTCTTACAGCCTAAAAGTAACTTTTGGGAAACAATGCCTTAATTTATGCCATGTGCTGCTATTTACAGTTTAAAATCTCTTGTGTTGACAGATGAAGGAAGTACTGTCACATGACAAATAGCTAAGAAAGCTGTTGTCCGTTGTCTGAGAGAGTTCCTGATGTCAGAATTAAACTGTGTCAAATTCTAACTGCATGTGTCTGTCTGTAAACTTAGGCAACTTCTTTAACCTTTCTAAGCCTCAGTTTTCTCATCTGTAAAATGGGAATAATAAAAAAAGTATTCCACTGTTGTGGGCTGCCGTAGGTGTTGAAAAGTTAGCCTTTGGCCAGGCATGTTGGCTCATTCCTGTAATCCCAGCACTTTGGGAGGTTGAGGTGGGTGAATCATTTGAGCTCAGAAGGTTGAGACCAGCCTGGGCAACATAGGGAAACCCCATCTCTACAAAAAACAAAAGAAAAACAAACAAAAATTAGCCGGGCATGGTGGCTTGCACCTGTAGTCCCAGCTCCTCTGGAGGCTGAGGTGGGAGGATTGCTTGAGCCCAAGAGGCAGAGGTTGCAGTGAGCAGAGATCATGCCACTGCACTCCAGACTGGTGACAGAATGAGACTGTCTCAAAAAAAAAAAAAAAACAAAAAAAGAAAGTTAGCTTTTAACCACTAGACTACTTTGTGTTATGCATAGATCCAAAGATCATTAATCTTAAAAGATGAATAAAATAATCTAGGGAAATGGTGTTACTTTCTGTAAGCAAAGAATTTTAGTTAATTGGTTCTCAACAGTATATAGGGCTAGCAGTAGATTAAAACTTTATTAATGAGAATGGTCAGATGATAACGTACTCTGGTTAATTTAGAGATTAAGGTTATCACTAGTGTTTTCTGCTTATTAGTAAACATATTTCAAAAATTACACTCTTTTTCTTTCTTTAGAAAAGTGCTGCATCTTGGAAAGACGTAATGCTTCTTTGGTAGTTGATGAATTTTGGTAGCTTTATCAGGATTATTTATGAATCTTAGCTTTTCCTTTATAATTCCGCACACAGAAGGGTGGGCATGAATCTTTACCAAGAGCAAAGTTGGAAAGTTACCTCTAGACAAAATAAAATGATAGACTGTTTTTTCTCCCATTGGGATGCAGATAACAAAATCTTGACTAAGAGTTTTTTTTTTTTTTTAAGTTGTGGATACTTAAGATTTTATTTGATAATATAAAGGGAGCATGGCATAGAAGAACAAAACTACTGTAGGGTCAGAGATCTCTGTGGTTTTTATTATTTATTTATTTTTTATTTTTTTTGAGACGGGGTCTCACTCTGTTGCCCAGGCTGGAGTGCAATGGAATGTTTCTCTTGCCTTCCCTATCCCTCCTTTGTTTCATTAAATATAAGTGAAACATAAGTTCTTTGTTAAATGTCAAAATACTGGGTTAAAAACCAGGGTTTAGGAGTGCTTTTTACTCAGCACTTCCTAATAAATTAGGAAAGAGGGTTATATGCATTATATCATCAGGCATTTTAACTTTCCTGTAGTTTGATATAGCGCTGTCCAATATAACTTTCTGTGATGATGGAAATTTTTGTATTTGTGCTATCCTGTATGGTAGCTGTTAACCACAATGATGCGGAGAAAGAAAGTGATATAGTAATAGTTAACAGCAAGATAATAACATTATATAATAGTTAACAGTGTCTTAGATGCCAGCTACTGTTCTTAGCATATTATATATATTCACTCATGTTAATATATTTTATATATATATGTGTGTGTGTGTGTATATATATATATAAAACAATAACCCCGTGTGGTGGGTAGGGTTAAGTCTCTTTACAGATGAAAAAACTGAGGCACAGAGAAGTTAATTGACTTTCCAAAGGTCGTATAGCTAGTAATTAGCAGATCTGGGATTCAGACTCAGGAAGTCTGGCTTCCTTTATGCTCCCTTTGTAGTATACGTCATAGCCAAAAATGCATTTACATGCTGCTTTCAGAAACAAGATATTAAAAGGAATTTAAGATAAATAATTTTGTTCTAATTAACTAAAAATGTTGTAGTACTTTATAGTTTATTTTCCCTTTGATTCTAAGCATGGACTCAATTTACTCTTTTATTTAGTGTAAATAAACTTGTATTCAGTGTGGTGGTTTTTTTTTTTTTTTTTTTTGAGATGTGGAGTTTCGCTCTTGTTGCCCAGACTGGAGTACAATGGTGCAGTCTTGGCTTACTACAACCTCTGCCTACTGAGTTCAAGTGACTCTCCTGTCTCTCAGCCTCCCAAGTAGCTGGGATTACAAGTGTCTACCACCACCCCCAGCTAATTTTTTGTATTTTTAGTAGAAATGAAGTTTCATCATGTTGGCCAAGCTGGTCTCGAACTGTTGACTTCAGATAATCCATTGCCTCGGCCTCCCAAAGTGCTGGGATTACAGGCGTGGGCCACCGCACCCAGCCATTCTGGGTATTTTTAATAACCAACATCGATATTGTTAATAATCTAGATTTTTTTCCCCAAAGGTTAAAGTTAGGTTCTAAATTGAATAATAATATGATTATTTTCCTTACTGAAACAAGTTTAAAGTGTAATTCTGAGGTCATTTGGTAATGAGTTGGCTTTGGTTAATGAATATTTGGCTTTCCCTAGAGAATATGTTTGAATCACTAACCTGTTTACGCCTAGGATGTTTTGTTCCTAGAGACCCAAAAAGGGAAAGTAGTTCTCAGAGACAGAGTTCCATTCTTAACTATATTCAGGCCAATTGGTGGTAGAATGACATTAAAGGGGCAGGAGAACTCTCATTTCTCAAGTATCTGTTACAGTCATTATTCTTGGTGCTTTAAATACATAGCCATCATTTATTGAATACAAGCTTTTTATTAAGCTCTTCAAGTGCTTTAGATTCATTACATGCCATTTACTTCACACATAACCCTTCAGAGAACATGGCAAAGATGTTTTTACAGATGAGGGCTTTGTTAGACTCTTTTTCTTCCCTCTTCTTTCCTCCTTTCCCATCCCCTTCACTTCAAGGGGAAATAATCATAAATATAGATGGGGAATGAGATTGGGGTGGTGCTGAGATTATCACTGCAACCAACTCACCTATTATTTAAGGCTGTCCAAGTTATACATTTATTCATTTCATTTATATAGTGGAAAAGAAGGCGGCAGACCAGGGTATTTATTCTGTGAGAGACAATCAATAATCATGTAAACAAAATAATCATATATTATGATAAATGCTATCTATGAAGGGAATAAAGGAGATATTATGATGGGTAATAATGAGGTACTTACATTAAAAAAGGCTCACTTTTGGAAGCCGAGACCGACTGATTACTTGAGGCCAGGAGTTTGAGATGAGCCTGGCCAACGTGGCAAAACCTTGTCTCTATTAAAGATACAAAAATTAGCCAGGTGAGGTGGTACGTGCCTGTAATCCCAGCTACTTGGGAGGCTGAGGCAGGAGAATTGCTTGAACTTGGGAGGCAGAGGTTGCAGTGAGCTGAGATTGCGCCACTGCACTCCATCCTGGGCAACAGAGCAACACTCTGTCTCAAAACAAAACAAAACAAAACACATTCTTCTAGGTTAGTGGTTCTCAACTGAGGACGATTTTGCTTCCCAGAGGACATTTGGCAATGTCTAGACATTTTTTATTGTCACAACTGGGAATAATGGTTTATGCTGCTGGCATCAGTGGATAGGAAACCTAGAGATTATGGTGTACACTACTGTCATCAATGGATAGAGACCTGGGGATGATGTTGTATTCTACTGGCATCAGTGAATAGAGATCAGGGATGTTGCTAAACACTCTATAATGCACAGAACAGCAACTATTGGCCCAAAATGTCAATAGTGGCAAAGCTGAGATCCTGCTTTTGCTATTGTATGAATATTGGAGTGGTGGGTGGTGTGTGGGGAATACAAGAGGGAGGGTTAGCTTGTTACAGTGTACAGGTGACAGATATAGTGCCTTGGATGATGGTTGTAATAGAGATAATACTGAGAATTGTTCTTATTCTGTATGTGTGTTGGAGATAGAGCAGATAAGCAAGGAAAGGGATAAGTTAAGGATGATCTCCAGGTTTCTAACCAATAATTGAGTGAATTGTGACACCATCCTAAAGTGGGGAAGACTGGGAATGAAGGGTTCAGATTTTTAAAATTTTATTTCATTGAATCTGAGTTGCTATTAATAGAAGACACAACACTATTTTAGGGGATAATAAGAAGGAAACAGTAACCTCATGCTGTCTATACTTGGTCACACCAGCCACTCATTGCTTTGAAGTCTTACCTATCCTCAGGGATTTGGCAGTTTCTTCTACCTTCATTTGTATTGCTTGGTCCATGATAGGCTGTCCTTTTGCATGTATCTTAGTAACAAAATATAAAATGGCTTCATCTACTTGTGGCTGTTCTCATATCCCATAAGTCATCACTTTTACTGTTGCTTTGCAAGAAAACAGAGAATTGAGGTTATTACTAGTAATAATATTTAACTTGCTAAAATCAAGTTTTTTGTACCTGTCTGCATACATAGTAACTTTTCAGTGTGCCAAATTGTAGAATAGTATTTTGAAAGCAGTTAAACTCAACATGCATGGAATCTGCAATGTAAGTAGCTCAAGTGATGATAATTGGTCAAGCTAGTCAGATTTTAGAAATAGGAAATAATTCTTTTGTCATAAAACTTTATTTTAAACATATACACACATATAATTTTGTTTTCTAGTTCTTGCCTACTGAAGGGTGGTAATATTGATATATAGGGTGACTCATTTGCTTAGGTTAAGATTTTTGGTGAAGGTTCATTAAGAAATTTGGAAGCTTCCTTAGTTGATTTAAAATACTGGAAAAAAAAGTCATTGGATTTACACAGAAATGTTCAGGAATATCTAGATTTACAATTATAATACTTTAAGCTTTTGACTGTTTCCATTTGGAACCTTTCTAGTTCACTTTAAAAAGACAATTTGAATTGTCAGGAGCATTTCATTTTCTAAAATAAGGAATAATACTTTGCTATAGAAGATCTATTCATTTTTTTAATGTATGTTTAATTTTTTTTGAACAACAGTCTCTTTTCAACCTTACAGAGCTCTCTAGTATTACTCTTTTGTCCCAGTGTATCATCCCCTCCTGCTTTTATTTTCTTAACTAGCTGAGAACCTTATTTACCTCTTGAAATATGTTATCTGCTTTTCATTGCATTTGTCTAACTAAAACCCAACCACATCACTTCATCTTTCTGACTTCTGTGTACCTGACTCTGAGCTACTGAGCACAGCTGGAGAAAATAACAACCTTGCAGACTGGAGCCACTAAGTATTCATGCTCTCCAATCTTAATTGGATCCTCAGCATTACCCAGTAATCCTCCATTGTTCCTATTTTTTTTTCATTCCTCATACAGTTACTTAAAAACTTGTAATCTCCCATAGCCCCCTCACTTGACCACTTCCCTTCTCTTTTTCAGTAGATGACCTCATCTATTCACTGTGAAACTTGAATTTAATTATTATTTTATTTCTGGGAAAAGTTTGAAATAAGACCACATAGAGATCACCTTAACATTTGCGATGCCTGTTGCTTGGAGGCATACAGGAAACTAAAGTATAAATTTTAGGACAAAAACGGAAAGATACATCTTTGTGGTAATTTTAGTGAGTCTACTGTGAGCTAATTTTAGTACATTATTACTTTTTTTTTTTTGGAGACAGGATATTGCTCTGTTGCCCAGGCTGGAATGCAGTTATGGCTTACTGCAACCTCAACCTCCTGGGCTCAGGTGATCCTCTCAGCCTTCCAAATAGCTGTTAACACAGGTGTGCACCACCATGCCTTGCTATTTTTTCATATTTTTAGTAGAGATGGGGTCTCGCCATGTTGCTTTGGGTGGTCTCAAACTTCTAAGCTCAAGTGGTCTGCCCTCCTTGGCCTCCTAAAGTGCTGGGATTATAGGGGTGAGCCACTGCACCCAGCCCTGTAGTGTAGTTCTTAATATCACTTTTATACTGGAACCAAATTATATAACTTCACCCCTTCTTATATGTAAGCAATTTCATTCCTTTTGATAAAGAATGTAAAAAGAGTGCTCATTTTGGCAGCACATATACTAAAATGGGAACCATATAGAGATTAGCATGGCCCGTATATTAAAAAAAAAATGTAAAAGGAGTATTAGATATTCAACAAGATTCTAAGAGACTTCATTATTTTTGTTTACATATACAGTTAAAATGATTTACTTAGTTCCAAATTGAACTATTTGATTGTTATACTGCCTTCAGTATTATTTGTAAATCTTCTATTTCCCTCCTTTACCAAATTCTGAGCGTTTCTCTTTGTTGTGGCCTATCTTGATCTCTCGTCTGTAAGGTTATTACCTTTTTTGAGGACTTTGACTGCTTGTAAGAGTGCGGAAAATAATCATTGATTTTCTAGGCAGCTCAGACTTTCTTGGTTTTATTTGGTTGACCTTTTCGACACTTCCAATGTCTAAGGAAGGAACTGCTGAATTTGGAAACCGATGACTTGGATTCTAATCCAGATTAGTCAATTTATTAGCATCATGTGCTTCTATGAATTACTTTTACCTCACTGTGTCACTTGTATTGGTAATAACTATGTATGCCCTTGTCATCTCAGAGCATGTTGGCTAGCAAATGAGCTAATATAACAGTCCTCTGTAAACTATGAAATATAAGTGGTAGTTCTTTTGGGACATGCCTTTTTTTTTTTTTTTTTTTGGAGACACAGTCTCCAACTGATGTCTAGGCTGGAGTGCAATGGTGTGATTTTGGCTCACCGCAACCTCCGCCTCCCAGGTTCAAGAGATTCTCCTGCCTTAGCCTCCTGAGTAGCTGGGATTACAGGTGTCTGCCACCACGCCCGGCTAATTTTTTGTATTTTTAGTAGAGATGGGGTTTCATCATGTTGGCCAGATTGGTCTCAAACTTCTGATCTCGTGATCTGCCTGCCTCAGCCTCCCAAAGTTCTGGGTTTACGGGCGTGAGGCACTACGCCTGGCCCTTTTTTTTTTTCTTTTCCCCTATTTTTAAGATGAAGCCTTGCTCTGTCGCTAGGCTGGAATGCAGTGGTGCGATCTTGGCTCACCGCAACTTCCACCTCTCTGGTTCCAGCAATTCTCCTGCCTCAGCCTCCCGAGTAGCTGGGACTACAGGCACATGCCACCATGCCCAGCTAGTTTTTGCATTCTTAGTATGGCATTTCAGCATGTTGGCCAGGATGGTCTTGATCTCCTGACCTCATGATTCATCTGCCTTGGCCTCTCAAAATGCTGGGATTACAGGTGTAAGCCACCACTCCCGGCCTCATCTACAGATTTTTAAGCAGCATTCATCCAGTTTGTAAAACAAGTAAAATACAAGTTGCAGTTTGGAGAGGCATGCAGCAGGGCAGAAGATTGTCGCTGGGGAATGCTGACTGGCTGATGAGTGTGGCAGGAGCCAGTGATCTGTATAGCACACTCTGGTTCTCATAATTAATATGCTTTGAAATTAAATTTATATTTACATCCAGAAATTATTGAGGTTTCAGGTAGCTTCAAGTCAGAGGTATAAACCAGGGTGTCAGATTATTGGTATACTTTGAGAAATTAACTTACAAATGAAACGGTCTCCCTGTGAGTAACCAATCAGTGCATTGTTTTTTACAAATGAAACGGTCTCCCTGTGAGTAACCAATCAGTGCCTTGTTTTTTGTAAGAATACCAGTATCAGACACAGATTATAATCTGAAGATTGACTGGTAAACCTGAAATGAACTCAGAAGAAGTTGGGTCATTTTATTTTATTTGTATATTTTCATTTTATTTATAAATATATATATTGCCATCTCAGCTCACTATAGCCTCCGCCTCCTGACTTCAAGCAGTTCTCTTCCCTCAGCCTCTTGAGGAGCTGGGATTACAGGCGCTCACTACCACACTAAGCTAATTTTTATTTTTTATTTTCTCTGGAGAATATACCAAGTAAAGCTAATTTTTGTATTTTTAGTAGAGACACAGTTTTGCCATGTTGGCCACGCTGGACTTGAACTCCTGACCTCAGGTGGTCCGCCTGCCTCAGTTTCCCAAAGTGCTGGGATTACAGGTGTGAGCCACCGTGTCTGGTTTAAGTTGGGTCATTTTAGTTGTTACTATTATTGAGCTCTGATAGCTTGATAAATCTGTGTTCACTATAGCAGATCTAGGTCAAGACAGATTGTCCAGGGACTGCATTGGAGACAAACTGCCAAATTTAATTTGTTTGAATACTCCTCACCATTCAGTTTTGGTTTCAGCTTCATATAGTCATTTACAAGATCTGGATTCTGCTTCCCATGCCACTTATTTTGGATTTTATATATTTACTTTGTTCATTCCACACAGACGTTTATCTTGTTTCATTCTTCTTAATTTATGTTCAGTGTTGACTTGAAGTCTTACTGTCTTGTTCAGGCTGGAGTGCACTGGCGAGATCGCAGCTCACTGCAACCTCCGCCTCCCAGTTTCAAGCGAATCTCCTACCTCAGTCTCCTGAGTAGCTGGGATTACAGGCATGTGCCACCACGCCCAGCTAATTTTGTATTTTTAATAGAGACAGGGTTTCTCCGTGTTGGTCAGGCTGGTCTTGAACTCCCGATCTCAGGTGATCTGCCCGCCTCAGCCTCCCAAGTCCTGAGACTGCAGGCATGAACCATTGTGCCCGGCCTCACTTCAGTTTTAAAAGAACCTTTCCTGGTGTTCCATATATTCCACTTGTGGATTGGATTTATCCTTCCAAAGTTAAGTAGGATATATATTGCTTCTAGTGCATTCTTGCTTTTACATCTAGGAAGAATATGGATTTTGCAGTCAAGCCTAGATTGCTCTGTCATGTATTTCGCTGAAACTTTGGAGCAAGTTACTTCTTTGAGATCCATCCATTCATCCATTTATCCATCATTTCAGAGGTATTGTAGTGCTACTGCTCCTTGCCTTTCTGTTTTTCCTTGATAGATATGTTGAGATATAATTTATATAACGTAACATTCTCCCATTTTAAATGTACAATTCAGTGATTTTTAGTTAATTTGGAAAACTGTGTAGCCATCACAATCTAATTTCTTTTTTCTTTTCTGTTTTTTTTTTTTTTTTTTTTAAGACAGAGTTTCACTCTTTGTTGCCCAGGCTGGAGTGTAATGACTCAATCACAGTTCACTGCAACCTTCGCCTCCCAGATTTAAGTGATTCTCCCGTCTCACCCTCCCGAGTAGTGAAATTACAGGCACCAGTCAGCACGCCTGGCTTTTTGTATTTTTGGTAGACAGGGTTTCACCATGTTGGCTAGGCTGGTCTGGAACTCCTGACCTCAGGTGATTTGCCCGCCTCGGCCCCCCAAAGTGCTGGGATTACAGGTGTGAGCCACCTTGCCCAGCCTTTTTTCTTTTTCTTTCTTTTTTTTTGAGTTGGAGTCTTGCCCTGTTGCCCAGGCTAGAGTGCAATGGCGTGATCTTGGCTCACTACAATCTCTGCCTCCTGGGTTCAAGCGATTCTCCTGCCTCAACCTCCCAAGTAGCTGGGATGTGTGCCACCATGCCTGGCTAATTTTGTATTTTTACTAGAGACAGGATTTCTCCATGTTGGACAGGCTGGTCTCGAACGTCTGACCTCGTGATCCACCTGCCTCAGCCTCCCAAAGTGCTGGGATTATAGGCATGAGACACCACGCCCGGCCTATAATTTCAAAATACTTTTATCACCCCCAAAAAAGAAAATCAGTGCCCATTTGTAGTCATTTCTCATTTTCTAATCTTAGGGTACTACTAATCTGTTTTCTGTAAACGTGCTTTTTTGGGACATTTCATAAAATTGGAATAATTTATGTGCTTTTTTATGTTTGACTTTTATGTAACAGTGTTTTTGAGGATGATCCATATTAAGGCATGTTTCAATACTTTATTTTGAAGAGTATTTCATTTTATTAATTTGTTCACTTGATGGACATTTGAGTTTCCAACATTTGGCTGTTGTTAATAATGCTGTGAATATTCATATACAAATCTTGTAGATATATGTTTTCATTTCTCTTTGGTAGATATCTAGGATTGGAATTGCTGGGTCATGTAGTAAATTTATGTTTAATATTTTAAGAAACCGCTAAATTGTTTTCCAAAACGGTTGTACTGTTTTGCCTCTTTTCTTTCTTTTTTTTAAGACAGAGTTTTGCTTTGTTGCCCAGGGTGGAGTGCAGTGGCGTCACCTCAGTTGGATGCAACCTCCATCCATTCCCCTCTCCCCTTGGGTTCAAGCCATTCTCTGACATAAGCCTCCCAAGTAGCTGGGATTACAGGTGCCCACCACCACACCCGGCTAATTTTTTTGTATTTTTAGTAGAAACAGGGTTTCGCCATGTTGGCCTGGCTGGTCTCTAACTTCTGATCTCATGTGATTCACCCACCTTGGCCTCCCAAAGTGTTGGGATTACAGGCATGAGACCATGCCTGACTGCCTGTTTTTATCTGAATCGTTAAGATGACTATTTGATTAGAATTCAGTATCACACATGACATTAACTGTTTACCATGAAAGAAGAATCATAGCATCACAGGATTGTATTACTCCAGCTAGTGAAAAATAATAAAATTCCAAGTATATCACTCGCAAAAATATAATGTTTAATGATTAAAACTAGATTTCTACCAGATGAATTTGATTGCTTGGAAGTTTCACTTAAAGCTACTTCATAGAACAGCTTTAAAATGTATTATTAATACCTTATTTAAAAAACCATTTAGAAAATTTCATGCAGTGCAGATGAAGGCAAAATAGTGCTTCCTCACATACTTTTCACCCAGCTTCAAAATTCACTCATTCCAGTTTTCTTTCATCTGTACTCATATCCAGACTCTTCTCCCCAATATTGTAAAGATAATTATATTGCCATTATCACATCTAAACCTTTTGATGAGTGAGATACAGAAATAAAAATTTCAAGTTCTTTTTACCTTCATTTAAAAATGAAAATGTTTAAAAATAGATTTTCAACACTAGGGATTGGAGTGGTTTTTTACAGTAAATACATGAGTCTATGTGAGTGTATTTTTTTTTTTTTTTTTTTGCTGGGGGTGAGTGTATGCTTTAAAGAAATGTATCTATTCAGGGATTTTAGGTCCTATTCTTCCCCTCTGTCGGAAAAAAATTATATCAAAGTTTTGAGGGTGTGGAGGCTGAGAGGATGTTTTTATTTGGTCAATTTACATGAGAATAAGTAGCTTTAGAACATGGGGTGAGGTCCAATTTGATTTTTTTTTTTTCATTTTATTACTGCTTTAGAGGAATTATTTCTATCATTTGCATTAGAAAACCAATTGCTTTAAAACTATAGTCTTAACTTTTACTTTCTGTACATGATTCCTGGTTTGGATTATGGATCTCACTGGATATTCTGAGATCCTTCGTCTGTTTTCTGAAAACTATAATTTTTTTCATATTAATTAATTGATTAATTTATTGAGGCAGAATTTTGCTCTTGTCACCCAGGCTGGAGCGCAATGGCACGATCTCTGTTCACTGCAGCCTCCACCTGCTGGGTTCAGGTGACTCTGCTGCCTCAGCCTCTCATGTAGCTGAGACTGCACGTGCCCGTTACCACACCTGGCTAATTTTTGTATTTTTAGTAGAGATGAGGTTTTGCCATGTTTGCCAGGCTGGTCTCAAACTCCTGGTCTCAAGTGATCCACCCGCCTTGGCCTCCCAAAGTGGTGGGATTACAAGCATGAGCCACTATGCCTGACCTCCATATTGGTTAGAATTGATTTCTCATTAGTACCAAAATGCTTGTAACACCAAAATCTAACTATTTATAGTAAATATGGGCTTTGATTTTGTTTTATGACTGATCTATATAGGCACTTCTGCTTTTTTCAGCCTCAGTCCACATGTAAAATAGGGATATTATAGTATCTGTTATTTATTCATTTATGATTATCTAAAAGATAAAAATGAGAAAGTTAAGTGCATGTAGATTTCTTTTGGTGGTGGGAATAGGTGTTGAGGCTAGATTAACAGTACTTTGTGGTTTTATGCCATATGCATTTACAAAGAAGAGCAAAGAGAAATAGAACAGACAAAAAATGATTAAGTGTTGTTATGTACACGTTGCTATTATAAACCATTTATATAAATTCACATTTGATCCCTATGATAATGCTGGTGGTATATGTTGTTATCATTCCAAACCACTCCTTGTAACTGTGAAGTAATATACAGAAGATATATGTTGTTACTCTTACTTGATATATGACGAAACTAAGGCTTGGAAAAATATAGCAGTTTGCAGAAAGTCTTACGACTAGTTAGTGCAGCTTTAATTGGAAAGTTTATGCTTCTTTCTACCACCCTTGGTATGCTTTCTACTGTGGCCAGTTGTCTTATCAGGGAGGGAATGCAGTTGTTTTTGTTCTCCTTTTTTAAGGCACTGAAATTTAGAGGTTACTTTGATACTTGGATTGGTTAGCCAATTAGAATATAGGGTTTTTTGTTTGTTTTCGTAAAGAGACAGGGTCTCACTTTAGTTGTCCAGGCTGGAGTGTAGTGGTGCGATCATGGCTCACTGCAGCTTCAACCTCCTAGCCTGAAGAGATCCTCCTGCCTCACCCTCCCAAAGTGTTGGGATTACAGGCGTGAGCCACCGTGCCTGGCATCATAATGTGTTTTTTAATGCACATGTGAAGCCATTTTTATTGAATATATATATGTAAGAGTGAAATCTCTTGGTCATAAGGTATGTTTTAAGTAGAAAAGGCCAAGTTGTTTTCCAAAGTGGTTTTACCAAACTTTTCTTCCGCTGGCAGTATATGAGAATTCCCTTTTGTATTCTCCTGAGTGCACATTATTGCCAGTCTTTTAAAATCACAGCCATTTTTGATGGCTTTAATTTGCACTTTCTCTGGCTACTAATGAGTTTGAGCACCTCTTTGCTGACCATTTTGATGTCCTATTCTGTAAAGCGATTGTTCTCATCACTTACCTATTTTTATTTTGAATTATCTATATTTTGATTCATAGGAGCTTTTTATATATTCTGAATATAAGGCATATGTCAGTTTAAGTTGTTTATATTTTTTCCCATTCTGTAGTTTGTCTGTGGTGTCTTTTAAATGGTATCTTTTGGTGCAAAAAAGTTCTCTGTAGGCTGGGCGTAGTGGCTCACGCCTATAATCCCAGCACTTTGGGAGGCTAAGGTGGGCAGATCACAATGTCAGGAGATCGAGACCATCTTGGCCAAGAGAGTGAAACACCGTCTCTACTAAAATACAAAAAATTAGCTGGGCGTGGTGGCGCTCGCCTGTAGTCCCAACTACTCAGGAGGCTGAGGCAGGGGAATCACTTGAACCCGGGAGGCGGAGGTTGCAGTGAGCCGAGATTTCACCACTGCATTCTAGCCTGGCGACAGAGCAAGACTCTGTCTCAAAAAAAAAGAAAGAAAAAGAAAAAAAGTGTTCTGTATAGTTACATATATCAGGGTTTTTCACCCCGTTTAAACGGTGCTTTTTTTTGTTCTGTTTAAAAGAATTCTTTCTTCCTTGGAGGTCATGGAGTTATTCACATCATCACCAATAAACTTTTATTTACTTTTCTCATTTAGATATGTAATATGTACTTCACCTGGAATAGATGTGTGTGTGTGTGTGTGTGTGTGTGTGTGTGTGTGTGTGTGTAGTTGTTAGGTCAAGTTTTATTTTTTCCAGTGGATATCCAATTGTTCCAGCACCATTTATGAATAAACAAAAACTTTTGCCATCACTTCTCAGTGTCGTGTTTTCATAATTCATGTCCATAGAAGCATGCTATGTGTCTGGGCCTTTTATCTTGTTACATTAGTCTGTCTAGCCTTGTACCAATATCATTGCCTTATTTATTGAGCTAAATGATAAATCAAAATATCCTGTAGAATAAGTCTCCTTTTAAAAAAAAAAATCTTGAAACGTGGTCTCACTCTGTTGTCCAGGGTAGAGTGCAGTAGCATGATAACAGTGTACTGTAGCCTTGACCTCCTGGGCTCATAGAATCCTCCCATATCAGCCTCCAGTGTCACTGGGACCATAGGTGTGTGCCACCATGCCTGGCTAATTTTTTAAATTATTTGTAGAGGCAGGATCTCCCTGTATTACTCAGGCTATCCACCTTGTTCTTTTTAAAGATTTGCTAGTCTGTTCTTTTGCATTTCCATGTACATTTTAGAATCACTGTATTAATTTCTCCCCCTAAGTAGACAGAGAAACCAATTTAACCTCCAACCAAACCACAGAATCTTTTGGGATTTTGGTTGGGATTGTACTGTTGCTTTAGATCAGTTTTGGGATGGGTGAAATTAACATCCTTTATAGCTTTCTAGTTAGAAGTCTTGCATATCTTTTGTTAGATTTATTCTTAGATAACTTGATTTTTTTAATGCCATAGTAAGTATATATTTATTTATTTTTTTCTTTTTGTAAGTGGGATTTCAGAAATTGGCATACTTTAACCAGGAGTTTTTTTTTTTTTTTTTTAAAGACAGGGTTTCACCATGTTGGCCACACTGGTCATGAACTCCTAACCTCAGGTGATCCACCCGCTTTGGCCTCCCAAAGTGCTGAGATTACAGGTGTAAGCCACCACTCCCTGCCAACTAGGAGTTTTATACTGAAGTTTTTTTGTGAAAAATTACATTCTATGATAACTTTAAGTCATTGTCTAAAGCATCTTCAGTATTTATAAACCGGAGGAAGTCCAGGATGGTACACAAATAATTGTTTGTGATGATATCATTTTCCTTTTTGTTTCAAACAAGAGTGGGTAAAGTGTTATATCTTGAAATAAAAACGTAACATGACCATTTCACTTATCTCAGTTTTTTTTTCCTGTGGGGGGACTTTGGCATTTAGTTTCATTTATGATTTTAATCTATTCATGAAAGCAGTTGGTTAAATAAAATGGTTTATTTACTATTTTTGAGTTTTAGATTTTTCTTCTTGGCAAACTTTACTTTGGGTTAAGTAGTTTCTTTTGCTCCATGGTTGGAATGGGGGAGGGGCTATAATATAAACCAACGTTGAAGTGAAATACAGTATGCACATTGCAGTCTTGTTTCAGTGGAAGGGAAGTATAAAAACTGGAAATTCTGATAATGTGGAAAAGAAGTAAAATACCTGATAGGTTTAATACTGCATAGTGTGTGTGAGACAGAAAAATGCTTATTTCTGAATTCTAGAACTGGAGCTCTGGAATTGTAGCACTGGAATAGAGAGGAAGAAAATGATCAGAATACAGGGAAAATGAAATAGCCTGGAGAAGAGAAGGATAAAACAAAATTTTAACATCTTAGTTCCTGGAAAACCACTACAAAATCAGACTGTATTATGGTGTGAAAGTTGATAAGCGTTTTTATAAAAACGTAATGTTGTAATTGTGTTTGGGTGAACTTTTCTGGGTCTTAAGGACAGATTATCCGGAAAGGAAAGAAAAAGAACAAAACCCCACCATGTTTCCAGGGATATATGGAGGCCGAAGAAATGCTGTTGTATTGTTTTATGAATAAAGTCTGATACTTATCTGGAGTTCCCAATCCCTCCTCCCCACCTTTTTAAAGTTTATTTTATTTTTTTGAGATGGGGTCTCACTCTTTCGCCCAGGTTGGAGTACAGTGTTGCAGTTTTGGTTCACTGAAACCTCTGCCTCCTGGGTTCAAGCGATTCTTGTGCTTCAGCCTCCCCAGTAGCTGAAGGTGCGTGCCACCATGCCTGGTTGATTTTTGTATTTTTAGTAGAGACGGGGTTTCACCATGTTGGCCAGGTTAGTCTCCAACTCTTGACCTCGGCCTCCCACTCATGCGCCTTGGCCTCCCAAAGTTCTGGGATTACAGGGGTGAGCCACCGTGTCTGGCCCCCCGCCTTTTTTCTTAAGAGAGAGGGTCTGCTCTGTTGCCCAGGCTGGAATAAGGTAGCATGATTGTAACTTATTGCAGCCTTGAACTCCTGGCATCAAGCAATCTTCCTATCTCAGCCTCCCTAGTAGCTGGGACTGCTGATGCATACCATCATGCCTAGCTAATTTTATTTTAATTTTTTAGAGATGGTTCTCACAATATTGCCCAGGCTGGTCTTGAACTCCTGACCTCAAGCAGTCCTCCTGCCTTGACCTCCCAACGTGCTGGGATTATAGGAGTGAGTGGGCCCCTTCATTGATAAGAGAAAAATTTACTGAAACTCAGAAATAACTGAAGTTTTTCTATGTAAATGATATGGTAACTTGACTTTCCTGTATAATAAATTTGCCTATATTTAAGTTAGTTATAAATTAGCCTGGGTAACATAGGGAGACCTTTTTTTTTTGGAGACAGCGTCTTGCTTTGTCACCCAGGCTGGAGTGTAGTGGTGTAGACTCAGCTCACTGCAGCCTCCACCTCTCAGGTTCAAGCAAATCTTCTGCCTCAGCTTCCCAAGTAGCTGGGACTACAGGCAAGTGCCACCACACTCAGACAATTTTTGTATTTTTAGTAGAGACAGGGTTTCTCCATGTTGATCAGACTGGTCTTGAACCCCTGACCTCATGCGATCCTCCCATCTTAGCCTCCCAAAGTGGTGGGATTACAGGCGTGAACCACCATGCCTGGCCGAGGCCCTGTCTTAAAAAAAAGAAAAAAAAGTCAGGTGCAGTGGTACATGACTGTGGTCCAGCTACTTGGGAGGCTGAGGTGGGAGGATTGATTCAGCCTTGAAGGTTGAGGCTACAGTGAGCCGTGATTATGCCACTGTACCCCAACTTAAATAATTGTCAGGATTTACTACATGTTACAAAGCTTCTATGACCTTTTTTTTTTTTTTTGAGACAGAGTCTCACTCTGTTACCTAGGCTGGAGTGCAGTGGTGTGATCTTGGCTCATTGCAACCTCTGTCTCCTGGGTTCAAGTGATTCTCCTGCCTCAGCCTCCCGAGTAGCTGGGATTATAGGCACATGCCAGCACGCCCACTAATTTTTGTGTTTTTAGTAGAGACAGGGTTTCACCATGTTGGGAAGGCTGGTCTCGAACTCCTGACCTCAAGTGATCCACCTGCCTCGGCCTCCCAAAGTGCTGGGATATAGGTGTTACTCACCACGCCCGGCTGATTCTATGACTTTTAACTACAAATTACTTGTTGGCTGATGGGATGAGAGGGGTGAAACTAAGCACCTAACAAATTGTAAGTAGGTGTATAATAAGTAATACCAATATAGCAAGCCATAAAACTGTTTATTTTTTATTAGTGTTTTATACTTTATATTGGCTTCCCAGTATTGAGCCTTTATTTTTTTTACTGAGGTGAAATTCACATAGCATACATTTAACTATTTTGAAGTATACAATTTAGTGGCATTTAGTGCGCTTGTTTCGTTGTACAATCATTATCTCTAGTTTCGAAATGTTTTCATTATACCAAAAGAGCATCTCATATCCATTAAGTAATTACTTCCAATTTCCTTGACACCCTCCCCCAAATCTCTTTGCAATCACTCATATGCTTTCTGTCTCTATGGATTTGCTTATTTATGATGTTTCTTATGACTAAAATTATATAATATGTAGCCTCTTTTACTTAGCATAATGTTTTCAGTGTTTATCGAAGTTATAGCATATGTTAGTACTTAATTTTTATGGCTGAATAACATTCAATTGTATGTATATACCACATTTGTTTCTTAGTTCATCTGTTGACATACCTTTTGGCTATTTTGAATAATGCTGCTATTAACATTTATGTACAAGTTGTTGTGAGGATATATTTTTTATTTTTTCTTGGGTATATGCCTAGGAGTGGAATTACTGGATCATGTGTGGTAGTTGTTTACCTCTTTTCCCCCCCCCCCCCCACCTTGAGACAGAGTCTTGCTCTGTCACCCAGGCTAGAGTGCAGTGGCTTAATCTCAGCTTACTGCAACCTTCACCTCCCAGGTTTAAGTGGTTCTCCTGCTTCAGCCTTCCAAGTAGCTGGGATTGCAGGCTCCCACTACCACACCTGGCTAATTTTTTTTTTTTTTTTTGTATTTTTGTATTTTTAGTAGAGACGGTGTTTTACCTTGTTGGACTGGCTGGTCTTGAACTTCTGACCTCATGATCCACCCACCTTGGCCTCCCAAAGAGCTTGGATTACAATTGTGAGCCACTGCTTCTGGTCAGTTCTGTTTACCTTTTTGAGAAATTGCCAAATTGCTCTGGTATTTGTGGCTGGCATCATTTTACATTTCTACTAGCAATGTATGAGAGTTCCTATTGCTTCACATCCTTGTCAACACTTGCTGTTTTCCTTTAAAAAAAAAAAAAACAAAAAACGAATATAGCTGCCCGCTATTGTTTGAATATGATTTGTTTGTGCCCACCAAAACTCATGTTGAAATTTAATCCCCAGTTGCTGTTCTCACTATAGTGAGTGAATTCTTGCTTTCCAGAGACTGTATTAATTCTTGAGGGAATGGATTAGTTCCTGCAAGAGCATGTTGTTGTAAAGCCAGGACACCCCTCAGGGTTTCCTCTCTTTGCATATGTCCACTTCCCCTTTGACCTTCTCTGCCATGTTGTAAAATAGCACAAAAGCCATCGCCAGAAGCTAGGGCCATGTCCTTGAACTTCTCAGCTTGCAGAACCATGAACTAAATAAACCTCTTTTTATTATAAATTACCAGTCAGGTATTCTGCTACAAGCAACACAAAATGGACTAATACACCATTCTAAAGGTTGTAAAGTAGTATCTCTTTGTGGTTTTGACTTGCATTCTTTTAATGACTGCTGAAGTTGAACATTTTTTCATGTGCTTGTTGGCCATGTGTATATCTTCTTTGGAAAAATATATTTTAAGTCCTTTGCCCATTTATAAATTGACTTGTTTGTCTTTTTTAATTGAGTTGTAAGAGTTCTTTATATAGTCTAGATACTGGTACCTTAAGTATTTTCTCTTTGTTTTGTGAGTTGTGTAAGGTCTCTTCTCGCTGAGTGTAAAATGAAGAAACTGAGGTCAGCACGAAAATAATCCAATGCAAGGGAATTTATTCAGGCTCCTGGGTGAGGTTCTGCGGTCCGACAGGAGGGGCCGGAGAAGTCGTGTGGACTTCTCTCAGTCACGGGGGGTTTTATAGGGAGTGGAGGCGTTTGATTGGCTGTTCCCAAGGTGAGTGAGACAAAATGGTGGGGAGTGGGGCCTGGATGGAACAAAATGGCAGGGAGTGGGGCCCAGATAAGACAAAATGGTAGGCAGGGAGTGGGGCCCAGATAGGACAAAATGGTAAGCAGGAAGACAAAATGGCAGGCATGGAGTGGGGCCTGGATAGGACAAAATGGCAGGCATGGAGTGGGGCCTGGATAGGACAAAATGGCAGGTAGGGAGTGGGGCCTGGATGGGACAAAATGCTATCAGGTAGGTCCCGGGCTCCCGGGGGGTGGGAGAGGTGTGTCCGAGCTCCCAGCAAGGGAAGGAGGTGTGTCCGAGTGCCCGGCGAGGGAGGGGGCGTGTCCGAGCTCTCCGCAATGCAGCCAGCCTTACAAGTTGTCTTTTAACTTTCTTGAAAATGTCCTTTGATGCACTATGGTTTTAAGTTTGACGAGGTCCAGTTTATATAATTTTTCTTTAGGTACATGGGTTTTTGGTGTTATATGTAAGAAACCATTTCCAAATCCAGTGTAATAGGTTACTTCTATGTTTTCTTTTAAGAGCTTAAACTTTTAGCCTTTATATTTATGCCATTGATCCGTTTTGAGTTAATTTTTAGTGTGGTGTGAGGTAAGGGTCCAACTTCATTCTTTTGCATGTGGATATTAAATTATCTCAATATCATTTGTTGAAGAGACTATTTCTTCTCCATTGAATTGTCTTGTACTGTTGTAAAAAATCAGTTGACCAAAGATGCGTGAGTGTGTTTCTGGATTCTAATTCTATTCCATTGGTCTGTCTTTCTGTTCTTATGCCAATACCACACTGTTTTGACTGCCTTAGCTTTGTAGTAAGTTTGAAATTGGAAAGTTTTAGTCTTAAATTGTGTTGTACTTTTTCGATATTATTTTGATTGTTTCGGACCCCTTGGAATTCTATGCGATTTTGAGGGTTGGCTTGTCCATTTTTGCAAAAAAGGCCATTGGAATTTTGATAGGGATTGCACTGAATCTCTACATTGTTTTGTAGAGTATTGCCATTTTAGCAATATTAAATGATCTTCTAATCTGGGAATGTTAGATATCTTTCCATTTAATTAATTTTAATTTCTTTTAGCAGTGTTTTATAGTTCTCACTTTACAAATCTTTCACCTTCTTGGTTAAATTTATTTTTATACTTTAATTTTTGGATGCTACTGTAAATTTGTTTTCTTTCCTTTTTGGATTGTTCATTATATGTAGGAATACAGCTGATTTTTGTATACTGATCTTATACCCTGCAACTTTGCTCAATTTGTTTATCAGTTTAGTGGGTTTTTTGTTGTTGATTCTTTTGAATATTTTATGTATAGGATCATGTCTTGTGCAATTAGAGATAGGTATATACAGATACCTTTAAATTCTTTTCTTGCCTGGCTAGAGTGTTGAAAGTGGGCATCCCTGTCTTATTTCTATGTTAGAGGGATGTCTTTTAGTATTCACCATTGAGTACGATGTTAACTGTAGGCCTTTTTATAAATGCATCTTATCGTGTTAAAGAAGCTCTCTTCCATTTCTAGTTTTCTAAGTTTTTTTGTTTGTTTATTTCTGAGACTGGGTCTCACTCTGTTGTCCAGGCTGGAGTGCAGTAACATGATCATGGCTCACTGTAGCCTTGACCTTTTATGCCCAAGTGATTCTCCCTCCTTAGCCTCTGGAGTAACTGGGACCACAAGCATGCACAACCACCCCTGGCTAATTAAAAAAAAATTTTTTTTTGTAGAGACATGGTCTTGCTACCTTGCCCAGGCCTTTCTTGAACTCCTGGGTTCAAGTGATCCTCCCACCTTGGCCTCCCCCATGTGCTGGGATTACAGGCATGAGCCATTGTGCCTGGCCATTTGTTTGTTTTTTAGCATGATAGTATGTTCTATTAGTTCATTCTCACACTGCTAATAAAGACATACCTGAGACTGGGTAATTTATAAAGGAAAGAAGTTTAATTAACTCACAATTCCATATGGCTGGGGAGGCTTCACAATCATGACAGAAGGTGAGGGAGGAGTAAAGTCACATCTTACATGGCACATGGCAGCAGGCAAAGAGAACGTGTGCAAGGGAGCTCTTCTTTATAAAACCATCAGATCCCATGAAACTTATATTCATTATCAGGAGAACAGCACGGGAAAGACCTGCCCCTATGATTCAGTTGCCTCCCGCTTCTCCCTCCCACAATACGTGGGACTTATGGGAGCTGCAATTCAAGATGAAATCTGGGTGGGGACACAGCCAGATACGTTGAACTTGTTATATGTTGTGTGTGTGTGTGTGTGTGTGTGTGTGTGTGTGTGTGATGATCATGTGGTATTTTTCCTTTGTTCTGTTAATATCATGTATTACATTGATTTTCTTATGATAAACCATCCTTTATTCTTAGGCTAAATCTCACTTGTTTGTCGTGTATAATCTTTTTAATATGTTGGTATATTTGGTTTGCTTATATATATGTGTGTGTATATATATATTTTAGATAGGGTCTCACTCTGTCACCCATGCTTGAGTCCAGTGTCACAGCCTTAGCTCACTGTGACGTCCACCTCCCAGTCTCAAACCATCATCCCACCTCCACCTCTTCCCAAGTATCTAGGACCACAGGCACGTACCACCATGCCTAGCTAATTTTTTCTATTTTTTTTTTTTTGCGAGGTAGAGACAAGGTTTTGTCATGTTGCCCCAGCTGCTTTCAAATTCCTGAGCATAAGTGATCCACTCGCCTTGACCTCCCAAAGTGCTGTGATTCCAAGTGTGAGCCACTGTGCCTGTCCTTGGTTTCATATATTTTATTGAGGGTTTTTACTTTTATATTCATCAGAGATATTGATGTGTAGTTTTCTTGTGGTTTCTTTGTTTGACTTGTATATCAGCTTAATGCTGCTGTTGTAGAAAGTGTTAGAAGGTACTACTTCTTAATTTTTGGAAGAATTTGAGTAGGATTGGTATTAATTATTTTTTAACGTTTGATAGAATTTACCAGTGAAGCCATCTGATTGTGGACTTTCCTTTGTTAAGGGGTTTTTCATTACCAGTTTGTTTTTTTCTTTTAGGTCTGTTGAGATTCTCTTAAGTTAATTTTTTGTGATTTCTGTTTCTAGGAAATTTTCCTTTAGATGATCTAATTTGATGGTGTATGATTTTCCCCCTTTTTGTTTTTTTGAGATGCAGTCTTGCTCTGTTGCCCAGGCTGGAGTGCAGTGGCGTGGTCTCAGCTCACTGCAACCTCTGCCTCCCGGGTTCAAGCAGTTCTCCTGCCTTAGCCTTTGGAGTAGCTGGGATTAGAGGCATGTGCCACCACGCCTGGCTAATTTTGTATTTTTAGTAGAGATAAGGGTTTCCCCATGTTGGCCAGGCTGGTCTTGAGCTCTTGACTGCAGGTGATTCACCTGTCTCGGCCTCCCAGAGTGATGAGATTATAGGTGTGAGCCACTACGCCTGGCCAGCATATGATTTTCTTGAGATGATCTAATTTGATGGTATATTAGTTCTTAGTGTTCTCTTATAATCCTCTAATTTTCTGTAAGATTGGTAGTAATGTCCTCAGTTTTGTTTCTTTTTTATTTTTTAAGAGAACTCTGAACCAGTTCATAGGGCCTCATTCTGTTGCACAGGCTGCAATGCAGTCCTGCAATCATAGCCCACTGCAACCTTGAACTCTTGGGCTAATTTTTCTTTGGTAGAGATGGTGTCTCATTGTGTTACCCAGGCTGGTCTCTTACTCCTGGCCCCAGAGCGATTCTCTCAGCTTGGCCTCCCAAAGAGCTGGATTACAGGTATGAGCAGCTATGCCTTGCCCCACTTTCATTTCTGATCTTAGTTATTTGCATCTTCTCCATTTTTTTTCTTAGTTTATCTGAAGGTTTGTTAATTTTGTTGATGTCTTAAAGAACCAAATTTTGGTTTAAGTATTCCATTTTATCTCTGCTCTATATTTGCTCTTTTAAAAAATAGCTTTAGGTTTAATTTGCTGTTTTTTTCCCTAATACCTTTTTTTTTTTTTCATTTTTTCCCTAATATCTTAAGTGTAAAGTTAAGTTTTTGATTTGAGATCTCTCCTTTTTTAATTTAGGTGTTTACATCTACGTATTTACCTTTGAACACTGCTTTTGCTGAATCCCATGGGTTTGGAAGATTGTATTTTCATTTTCATTAGTCTCACATTATTTTCTATGTCTCTTGTGATTTTGACCCATTGCCTGTTTAAGGGCAGATTGTATTGTGAATTTTCCAGATTTCCTTCTGTGATTGACTTCTAGTTTAACTCGTTTGTGGTTGGAGAGTATATGTTGCAGATTCTAGTCTGTTTAAATTTGTCAGGAATTGTTTTGTTGCCTAACATATGGTCTATTTTGGAGAATGTATCATGTGTACTTAAGGATTGTATGTCCTGCTGCTGTTGTATGGAGTGTTGTAGATATGTTACATCTAGGTGGTTTATAGTGTTACTCAGATTTTTTATTTTCTTAATCATCATCTGTCTAGATGTTTTAGCCATTATTGAAAGTGAAGTTTTGAGGTCTCCAGGTATTATTGTTGAACTGTTTCTCCTTTTAGTTCTCTCAGTGTTTGCACACAATTTCGGGGCTCTGTTGTTTTGTGTGTGATTGTTATATCTTCTTGACGAATTAACCCTTTAATCATAGGCATCTTGTCTTTTTTTTTTTTTTGAGACAGGGTCTCACTCTTCACCAGGCTGGAGTGCAGTGGCACGATCTCAGCTCACTGCAACTTCCCAGGCTCAAGCGATTCTCCCACCTCAGCATTCTGAGTAGCTGGGACTACAGGTGCATACCACCACACTTGGCTAATTTTCTGTATTTTTGGTAGAGATGGGGTTTTGCCACGTTGCCCAGGTTGGTCTGGAACGCCTGAGCTCAAGTGATCTGCCTGCCTGGGTCTCCCAAAGTGCTGGGATTACAGGCATGAATCACTATTCCCAACCATTCTTTGTTTTGTATAACAACTTTTGACTTAAAATCTTTTTTTACCATCAGTTTTGCTACTCTTCCTCTCTTTTAGTTACTATTTACATGATATAAATTATTCCATCCTTTTATTTTTAAGTTACTTGTGTCTTTGAGGCTAAAGTGGATATCTCTTAGCTAGCATATATGGTTGCATCTTTTTTCCTTTCTTTTTTTTCTTGAGACAGAATCTCGCTCTGTTGCAGTGCAATGGCATGATCTTGGCTCACTGCAACCTCCTCCTCTTGGGCTCAAGCTATTCTCCTGCCTCAGCCTCCTGAGTAGCTGGGATTACAGGAGTGTGTCACTACGTCTGGCTATTTTTTTTGTACTTTTAGTAGAGACGGGGTTTCTCCATGTTGGTCAGCCTGGTCTTGAACTCCTGATCTTGTGATCTGCCTGCCTCGGCCTCCCAAAGTGCGGAGATTACAGGTGTGAGCCACTGTTTCTGAACTATAGTTGCATCTTTAAAAAAAATTATGGCTGGGCATGGTGGCTCATGCCTGTAATCCCAGCACTTTGGGAGGCTGAGTCAGGTGTATCACCTGAGGTCAGGAATTCAAGACCAGGCTGGCCAACGTGATGAAACATTGTCTCTGCTAAAAATACAAAAGTAAGCCAGGTATGGTGGTGCACCCCTGTAATCCCAGGGACTTGGAGGCTAAGGCAGAAGAATTGCTTCAACACAGGAGGCAGAGGTTGCAGTGAGCTGAGATGATGCCAGTGCACTCCAGCCTGGGCCACAGAGTAAGACTCCATCTCAAAAAAAAAAAAGTCATTTATGCCAATCTATGTTTTTTGTTTGTTTATTTGTTTGTTTTTGAGACCGAATCTTGTTCTGTCACCTAGCCTGGAGTGCAGTGACACAATCTTGGCGCACTGCAACCTCCACCTCTTGGGTTCAAGCGATTCTCCTGCCTTAGCTTCCTGAGTAGCTGGGACTATAGGTGTACGCCTCCATGCTCAGCTAATTATTTTGTAATTTTAGTAGAGACGGGGTCTCACCATGTTGGCCATGCTGATCTTGAACTCCTGCCCTCAGATGATCCATCTGCTTTAGAGTCCCAAAGTACTGGGATTACAGGCATGAGCCACTGATCCTAGTCCCAATCTATGTTTTTTAATTGTCGATTTTAAGCTGTTTACGTTTAAAGTGATTGCAGATAAGGAAGAACTGTTGCCACTTTGCTATTTGTGTGTGGTCACTGAAGCCTGTGAAGCCTGTGTTCTGTTATCTTAGTTGTCAAGTAGTGACCTGTTAGCTCCTTGAGTGTCAGAATCCAGTAAAGAAAAAAAAATTTTTTTCTGTGTTTTATATTTATTGAGTAGTGCCACTCAAGAAATCACTTTAGCTCAATCACTTTAGCTCAATGGGGTTGAAACAATGGTTAGCCTCCATGCAGGTCCCTTAGTGATTCACTTAGTGAACACACAACCCCAATTTTTGGACAAGGAGCAAGCTGAATCAGAAAGATGGGCTGCTGTCCTCACAAGTGCTTCCTTTCTAGCTGGTGAATGGGGGATGGTAGCTACTACATGAAATATAGAAATTCACCAATGTTAAACAGTGACTTTCTTCATCTAGCCCACTCATGGACACTATAAGTGTTTGACTAGACTCTAGAGTTCTGGAACAGTTGATTTCTAATAGTTCTTGCCAGCTCTATAATTGTTTCATTGGAAGGACTTTTTCTTGTAGCTTCTTCCTTGGCCATCTTCCATGATGTCACCTCAGCCTTTACTTTTATATATTGACATTGTATTCAGTCCTAGTTTAAAATCTGAATGAACCTGGATAATTGAAGTTAATTTTTAAGTTCATTTCTAAGTGAGGCAGGGCACTGTGGCTCACTCCTATAATCCCAGCACGTTGGGAGGCTGAGCTGGATGTGGTGGCAGACATCTATAATCCCAGCTACTCTGGAGATTGAGGCAGGAGAATCGCTTGAACCCAGGAGGTGGAGGTTGCAGTGAGCCAAGATTGCGCCATTGCACTCCAGCCTGGGTGACAGAGCGAGACTCCATCTCAAAAAAATAAAACTTTGTAAATGAATTTATAACTAAACTTGTAAGTTTTATTTGTGGATTTAACTTAGTAATTTGTTAATATTGACCAATATTTATTGGAAATAATTTTATAAATAGTGATTTTTAATTAAAATATAGATGGAGGCCAGGTGCCGTGGCTCATGCCTGTAATCCCTGCACTTTGGGAGTCTGAGGCAGGTGGATCACGAGGTCAGGAGTTCGAGACCATTCTGGCTAACATGGTGAAACCCTGTCTCTACTAAAAATACCAAAACTTAGCCAGGTGTGGTGGTGGGTGCCTGTAATCCCAGCTACTCCGGAGGCTGAGGCAGGAGAATTGCTTGAACCCAGGAGGTGGAGGTTGCAGTGAGCTGAGATCACGCCACTGCACTCCAGCCTGGGCGACAGAGTGAGACTCTGTCTCAAAAAAAAAAAAAAAAGTAAAAGCACTTTGAGAGGTTGAGGCAAGAGGAGTTCAACACCAGCCTGGGCAACATAGTGAGACAATGTCTTTACACACACACACACACACGCACAGTCTCTCTCTCTCTCTCTCTCTTTCTCTCTCTCTCTCTCTCTTTCTCTCTCTCTCTCTCTCTCTCTCATTCATTTATTCTCATATTCATTCTTTCTCTCTCTGTCTCTCTTTTGGCATGCTGGTGCTTACCTGTAGTCCTGGCTACTTGGAGGCTGTGGCTGAAGGATCTTTTGAGCCCGGAAGTTGGAGGCTGCTGTGAGCTTTTCTCAAAATAAAAAAAAGTAAAAGGATAACTAAGATTAAGTTTGACTTAGTAGTCAAAATCTAATTTATCTTGTACAGTAAAACTATGGGGGCAAAGAAGTAGAAGTAGTGATAATTTTTTTTTCTAGTCTGTATTCTGTTGAAGCTGTTGATAATTTTATGATAATTAATGGTTTTCATTTGAAGTTTCAGTGACTATAATGAAACAGTTTGTAAAATGATTGTCTCAAAAGCATTAACTGCCTTTTACTGAGTTTCATATTTAACTGCCTTTTATTGATTGCTGTATTGCAGAGTTACTGAAAGATTCGTTAGAGGGTATATTTTAATCCTCAGAGAAATCCTATAAGATAGGCCTTGTCTTTATTTTTTCAGTTCTAGATGCTCAGAAAGATTCAATATATTTACATCCGGGGCATACCGGCTGTTAAGTGACAGAAGTAGGAAGCAAGTTTAGATCTTTCTCTCTTTTTATGTTACTGAGCTGCTTTTTTATTATAGGATACAGTGACTTGTAGGATTTATCTGAAAAGGTAAGGTAACAGTACTTTATTCTGTAGAAACTATTTTCCTGTTATGATTTTATACACACACACATACACACACACACACACACACACACTCTCACGAGGATGGGAATGGTGGTGGTTTTGTGCCAGTTAGAGGTTAAGTTTTAATCAGGAAGCAAAAAGTTCAAATAAAAAATTTAGTTTTTTTAAAAATAGAATATTTTAATATAATGTTTTTTTCTGATAAATTGGATATTAAAAAATAAGGACAATATTTAAAGTTTTCTGAAGATGCACTAACTCAAGGTAGAGATCGTCATGCCAACTTAAAATATTTGAGAGCAGGCTGGGTGCAGTGGCTCACGCCTGTGGTATCAGCACTTTGAGAAGCCAAGGTGGGTGGATCACCTGAGGTCAGGAGTTTGAGACCAGCCTGGCCAACATGATGAAAACCCTGTTTCTACTAAAAATACAAACATTAGCCAAGTGTGATGGCATGTGCCTGTAGTCCCAGCTACTCAGAAGGCTGAGGCAGGAGAATCTCTTGAACCCAGGAGGTGAAGGTTACAGTGAGCTGAGATCATGCCCCTGCACTTGAGCATGGGTGACAGATTGAGACTCTGTTTCAAGAAAAAAAAAAAAAAAAAAAAATTGGAGAGCACACGTTTCTGTTTTTTTAAAATTGTTCTTGAGAGACCATGTGTTAATTTCTGCTAGTAATCCCATTATAAATGACCAGGATCATTGATTCATATTTTCTGTAACTGGAAGGGACTTTTGAAATAATTTAGTTCTGAGGCCGAGCGCAGTGTAATTCTAACACTTTGGGAGGCCAAGATAGGTGAATCACGTGAGATCAGGAGTTCAAGTCCAGCCTGGCCAACAGGGCGAAACCCTGTCTCTACTAAAAATACAAAAAAATAGCCGAGCGTGGTGGCAGGCACCTGTAATCCCAGCTACTTGTTAGACTGAGGCAGGAGAATTGCGTGAACCTGGGAGGTAGAGGTTGCAGTGAGCAGAGATCACGCCATTGTACTCCAGCCTGGGCAACAAGAGTGAAACCCCATCTTGGAAATAAATAAATAGTATATATTTAACGGATGAGAAAATTGAATGAGTTTGAAAGGTTAAATACTTCTCGTTATTCAGCAGACTGAGATTCGAAACTCAGTTTAGTGATCCTTTATCTTCAGGTCTTTCTTAGTTCTTTATTGCTCAAAATTAGGAATAGAGGATAGCATGAGCATCCAGAAATAATTTTTTGTAAACACCAAATTCTAGGCAAACCATCCTAGATGAGAAGAAGGAACAATTTTGAAGGTATACGAAAATTAGGAACTGGAAGGACTATCACATTGTAGGCATGTAGAACAGCACAGCGGAGAAAGGGAAGAATAAATGATTTCTCTTCAACAATAGGCAATTTTGGATATTTTAAGCTAAGCAAAAGGACCCTTCCAAGTAGCCATATCACATGTACATATGCTTAAAATGCTATGCCTATTACCATTCACAGCCCTCTGTTCTTCCTCTTGCCTATAAGTTTAATTTATATATTTATAATATGTAAGAAAAATTAGCCAGACATGGTGGTGCTTGCCTATAGTCTCAACTACTTGCAGGTCTGAGGTGGGAGGGTCACCTGAGCTCAGGAGGCAGAGGTTGCAGTGAGCCGTGATTGTGCCATTGCATTCCAGGGTGGGTAATAGAACAAGGTCCTGTCTTAAAAAATAAAAAAAGAAAGAAAGAAAGATTCTAGCAATAGGAATAATATTTGATGGTGTGGATAAACAGACCAGAACTTCTTAAGTAATTGAATAAAGCAACGATTTCAGCAAAAACATTTTCTTCCTGTAAAATTAAGTAGGCTATTGAGACATTAAAGGAAATCATCCTTTTTTTTTTTTTTTTTTTTTTAAACTTCAATAGTTTTGAGGGTACAGGTGATTTTTGGTTGCATGGATTAAATTCTTTAGTGGTGATTTCTGAGATTTTAGTATACCTGTCACCCAAGCAGTGTACACTGTACCCATTATATAGTCTTTTAACCCTCACACCCCTCCAAACCTAGCCCCGCTGCCCAAGTCCCCAAAGTTCATTATATCATTGTTATGCCTTTGTGTCTTCATAGCTTAGCTCTCACTTGTAAGTGAGAGCATAACAATATTTGGTTTTCCATTCCTAAGTTACTTCACTTAGAATAATGGCCTCCACCTCCATCCAAGTTGCTGTGAAAGACATTATTTCATTCCTTTTTGTGGCTGAATAATATTTTGTGGTGTATGTATACTACGTTTTTATTTCATTATCCACTCACTGGTAGATGGACACTTAGGTTGGTTGCATACCTTTACAGTTGTAAATTGTGCTGCTGTTGCATGTGTCTTTTTCATATAATGACTTTTCCTTTGCTTAAATACCCAGTAGTGGGATTGCTGGATCAAATGGTAGTTGTACTTTTAGTTCAAGTAATCTCCATACCATTTTCCGTAGTGGTTGTACTAGTTTACATTCCCACTAGCAGTGTAAAAATATTTTACCACATCTATGCCCCTCTGTGTTTTTTTTTTTAATTTTTTTGACTTTTTAATTATGACTATTCTTGCAGGAGTAAGGTGGTATCTCATTGTGGTTTTAATTTGCATTTCCATGATGATTAATGATGTTGAGCATCTTTTCATGCTTGTTAGCTGTTTATGTTCTTTTGAGAAATGTCTGTTCATGTCTTTTGCACACTTTTTGATGGATTTTTTCTTGCTGATTTGAGTTCCTTGTAGATTCTGTATACTAGTCCTTTGTCAGATGCAGAGTTTGTGAATTGAATATTTTCTCCCATTCTATGGGTTGTCTGCTGATTATTTCTTTTGCTGTGCAGAAAGAAGCTTTTTAGTTTAATTAGGTCCCATCTCTTTGTTTTTGTTGCATTTGCTTTTGAGGGTTTAGCCATGTATTCTTTGCCTAAGCCAATGTCTAGAAGAGTTTTTTCTGATATTCTAGAATTTTTATGGTTTCAGATGTTAGATTTCTAATTCTTCGATGCATCTTTAGGTAATTTTTGTATAAGGCGAGATATGGGGATCCAGTTTCATTCTTCTACCTGTGGCTTGCCAGTTTTCCCAGCATCATTTATAGAGTAAGGTGTCCTTTCCCTAATTTATGTTTTTGTAAGCTTTGTTGAAGATCACTTGGCTGTAAATATTTGACTTTATTTCTCGGCTCTCTGTTTTGTTCCATTGGTCTGTGTGCATATTTTCATACCAGTACCATGCTTTTTTTTTTTTTTTGAGACAATGTCTCACTTTGTCACCAAGGCTGGAGTGTGGTGTTGTGATCTTGGGTCACTGCAACCTCTACTTCCTAGGTTCAAGTGATTCTTGTCTCTGAGCATCCTGAATAGATGGGACTACAGGCATGTGCCATATGGCTGGCTAATTTTTGGTATTGTTTAAGTAGAGACGGATTTACACCATGTTGGCCAGGCTGGTCTTGAATCCTGGCCCCAAGTGATCTGCCCACCTTGGCCTGCGAAGTTCTGGGATTACAGATGTGAGCCACTGCACTTGGCCATTCTTAATAGGAGCAGAAGATGCATTGATCTCTCCATTAAGACCACTGGTTAACAAATTTAAGGCTGTGAAGACTCTTGTAATTCAGTCCTGTTCATATGTTTAATGTGAGCAAAAAAGGGAACAATTTATTGGTTCTTCATTATAAAGCAAGTGTAGTTGTATTGTTAGATACAGAAGCTCAGCAATAAAAACTTTTGCCTAAGATTCTTTATGTCTGCTAGTATTTGTTGTTCTCACAGCTTCTCAAATGATCCTGCAAAACAGATTTTGAAAAAGAGGAACCCCAGTTTTATAGGAAACTCTACAGTCTTGAAGCAATGATTTCCCATACTTTATATAGGTTAAAATAACAGGAAAACAGGAAGGTGTGTCTTTTACAAACTCATTTATTTTATGATAGGAAACAGAAACTAAGAAGAGAAAATTGTACCTTTGGAAAGGGCAGTAAGGATTTCACTAACAATTATTTAACACATATTGTTCCAGGAACCCGTAGGTCTTAAGATGGGAGGTCAAATCACTAGTCTTTAGGTTTTGATCTCAAAAGTTAGCTTCAGGGCTGGGCCAGTGGCTCATGCCAGCAATCCTAGCACTTTGGGAGGTTGAGGCAGGTGGATTACATGAGGCCACTAGTTGGAGAGCAGCCTGGGCAATATGGCTAAATCCCATCTCTACTAAAAGTACAAAAATTAGCTAGGTGTGTTGGCACACACTTGTGGTCCCAGCTACTCAGTAGACTGAGGCAGGAGAATCGCTTCAACCTGTGAGGCAGAGGGTACAGTGAGCTGAAATTGCACCACTACACTCCAACCTAGGTGACAGAGTGACACTCCGTCTCAAAAAAAAAAAAGCAAAACAATAAAACGGTTAGCATCAAGAGGCAGGAGAATTATAGGTTTAAGTCTTGGCTTTGTCATTTTTTAGTCAGTTTTGGGGCAAATTGTATAATTCCTTTAGTCACATCGTCCTTTTCTGTACATTGATAATGACACCTATTAATGGGGCTGAGAGAATTCAAAGTGTGTTTGTTGTTGTTGAGATGGAGTCTTTGCTTTTCTGCTCAAGCCTAGAGTGTAGTGACATGATCTCAACTCACTACAACCTCTGCCTCCCAGGTTCAAGTGATTCTCCTGCCTCAGCCTCCTGGTAGCTGGGACTACAGGTGTGTGCCACTACATCTGGCTAATTTTTGTATTTTTAATAGAGACGGAGTTTCACCATGTTGGCCAGGCTGGTCTTGAACTCCTGGCCTCAAGTGGTCTGCCCTGCTTCACCTCCCACAGTATTGGGATTACAGATGTGAGCCACCGCACCCTGTCGAAAGTGATTTGTAAAACTGTCAGATGATACAAATATAAATATATTTTGTTGTACATATTTTGTTTTTAATGTTGTAAATCGAGAATAAAGGGGAAACAGGGAAAAGAGCTGTTTAAAAGTGGAGCCTTGAAAATTCTGATTTTTAAAAGTGGCATCTGTCAAAATTTGAAATTTCAAATAAAATTTTATGTTAATTTTGAAATTTTACAAAGAGTATTAATGCCAGGATGAGGTTTTTTTATTTTTATTTTTTTTTCTTTAAAGCAAGTAATTCAAGAGGGATGAGTTTTTTATAGAAAGTATTGACAGCTGGCTTAACTATCATTTTTTTTCCTTCAACAAATGTTAAAAGACCTGTGTTACAGGTGCTAAACATTTGCTAATCATGGTGTTTTGTATAGTTATAATGTGTATTTCCTAAGAAAACAGTAAAATATGACTGTGGACATCTGACTTCTGCTAAATGTACCTGATGTTTATTTATTGAAATATTTGTAGTGCAGTACCATTTCTATAAATATATCTTCTAATTTCTCTATTAAAACAATGTACACTTCCTGGGAATGTAATCAGACTGAGGATGCTTTAGTCTCTTTATATTCTGTTTCTTCTTAGTTGGATAATTCCAGATTTCAAAAATGCCTGCATTGTGTCTTAATTCCAGGGAGTTGAAGTAAATGAAGTTTACCAGTGAGAAAAAGTACATTGCAGTATAGTATAAGATGATAGTCAGTATTTGTGACGGAATATGTTGTTTAATTTTTACTTTAGGCTGTTGACATGAGAAACAATTGGAGTTGTTAAAAACCTGGTGTCTGATGCCCACCCAAGATTTACTGAATCAAAATCAACTGTGACTGCACATTAGAATCATCTCGGGAGTTAAAATAATGCTGGTGGCTGGATCTCATCCCCAGGGAGTTAAAATAATGTTAGTGGCTGGATCTCATCCCCAGAGAACCTGATTTAATTGGTTAGAGGATAAAGATAGTGATTCTTAAACTTTTAGAATCACCTGGAAGATCTCAAACTAAGTGTGATTCAGTTGATCAGGGGTGGGCCCTGAGATTTTGCATTTCTAACAACTTCCCAGTTGATGCAGATGCTTTTGGTCTCACACTTTGAGGACTGTACTCTGGGATTAGGAAACCACCTGCTTAATTTGGAAGATATGCAATATTAAGTGAGAAAACTAAGTTCATAAGCAACATATAAAGTATAATAGATTTCAAGGTACAAAGTGTTAAGAGTGGGGAATATTAATTTATAAAGTGGAAAGGCTTTATTATAAGTCAAAAATAAACTTTAAAATTTCATTTACAATGAACTGTCACAAGCGTCATAAATACTAACTTACCAAAAAATATCATCAGAAAATGTGGCACATATACACCATAGAATACTACACAGCCATAAAAAACAATGAGTTCCTGTCCTTTGTAGGGACATGGATGAACCTGGAAACCATCATTCTCAGCAAACTGACACACGAACAGAAAATCAAACACCGCATGTTCTCACTCATAGGTGGGTGTTGAACAATGAGAACACATGGACAGAGGGAGGGGAGCATCACACACTGGGGTCTGTTGAGGGAGAACTAGGGGAGGGACAGCAGGGGGTGGGGAGTTGGGGAGGGATAACATGGGGAGAAATCCAGCAGACTACATTGCCATGTACGTATCTATGCAACAATCTTGCATGTTCTTCACATGTACCCCAAAAGCTGAAACACAATAAAATATATATTAAAAAAAAAGAATATCATCAGAAATGTTAAAGGCAACAATTCCTTCACCCTGAGTATAATTTACATACAGTAAAATTCAAAACTTTTTTTTAGTGTTCAGTTTCCTGAGTTTTGACAAGTGCTTCCTTCGTACAACCATCAATAATCAAAATATAGAAGTTTTAACAATTCTCTCATGCCCTTTTTGATCATTCCTTTCATTAACCTCAGGTCTTAGCAACAGTGATCTGTTTTCTTACTCGTGGTTCTGCTTTTCCCAGAATGTCATATAAACTGAATTCTTTGATATGTAACCTTTTTAGTCTGGCTTCTTTTGTTAAGCATAATGCATTTGAGATTCATACATGTTGTTTGTTTATTAATACTTCCTTTTTTTAAAAAAAGTTTAAGATTTACGGCAGAATTGAGCAGTAAGTATAGAGTTCACAAAAACCCCCTCTTTTCTCCACCAACATGCACAACCTCCCCCACTATCAGCCGAGAGGTACATTTGTTATAGTTGATGAACCTACACTGACATGTTGTTATCACTCAAAATTCATAGTTTACATTAGGATTTACTTTTGGTAGTGTACGTTCTATGGGTTTTGACAAATGTAACCTGCGTCCATCATTATAGAATCATACACCATTGTTTCACTGCCCTAAAAACCCTTCATGCTCTTATGAAAATTGATTATACAAGTTGAGGTTAATTGTCATACCCGGTTAAACTGGAGTCAAGGGGCCAAGGAGGAAAAAGCATTCATGGTACAAAGCACCTGCTCCGGGGATTATCTCACAAGCCTAGCCACCAAAATGACCTTATATAAACTTAAGCCCAGTTTTACCTAGGAGCTGCTAAAACCACGTGCCTTGACTCTAAGGCTATTTTAACCCACTGCTGTCACTCACTAGTTAGAGCTTCACGTCTTCAGAGAAACTTTGCTAATGTCAGCAAGGTTTTTATCAAAGCAATTAATCCAACATTTCTCTTTCCAAATAAAACCCCAGTCTTTTGTTTACTCTTTGGACATATCAAAGACTTTTCCTGTTTTGTGTGTATGTCCTGAATTGCAATTCTGTTTTTATATTTTCCCAAATATAATGTCTTGCTTAGAGATGTGTTTCTGTGTTTACTTACTTTTGACATACCTGGTATCAGAAGTGAAATCCAAAGTGAGCTCACTTTGAGAGGTTTAGTGGTCCCAAAACTATCTACTTTTTAATCCCCATGCTTCTGTGTGTTGCCTTTTTTTCCCTCACTTGGTAGGTCTCTCTTGGATTGAACTCCCGTTTCTTGTGGTTCGAACTTTCCAGGTTTATTTTGGATTTAATTATGAGGGATCTTGTTCCTCTTGTTTATGAGGGATTTTCCCCTGCTGTTAAAGAAGGTTTTATCATTTTTTTTTTCTAATGAGTACTTTTCTCTTTGTGCACTTGGTTTTTATTTAGACTTTTGTATGTTTGATGTTAAACCAAGTCACCTAGATTTATTTACAAAGTGGGCTTTTAGGGTTCAAAGGTATGCCCAAATAACCCCCCATTGAGGACTCCAGCTGGTTATGTGCTTAAACATGGCATTCTATCTTTTTTTTTTTTTTGAGACAGTCTCACTCTGTCGCCCAGGCTGGAGTGCAGTGGTGCAGTCTTAGCTCACTGCAGCCTCCTCCTACCAGGTTCAAGTGATTCTCCTGCCTCAGCCTCTTGAGTAGCAGGGACTACAGGCTAGTTATTTTTGTATTTTTAATAGAGACAGAGTTTTACTATGTTGACCAGGCTGAAACATTATGGTCTCTTATCATATTCCTTCTTATCTTGATGGACTGATTATCCTAAAGATAATTTGAGATTACAGTGGCCTTGATTGGATTCTTTTGACCTTCCTAAGTTTGTTTTCCTCAGAGATAAATTAGAAGGCCAAGGCCAGAAAACAGTCTAAATTGGACATGTATCTTACTCAGTATCTTCAAATTGGACATATACCTTGGTATCTTCAGGCATCCAAATGCATTTAAGAGTCAGAATTTGCCTTGCTCCAAAATACTGTCTGAGTGATCTGAGACAAATAGAAAAATGACTTAGCTCAACCTTTTTCTGTTTCTCAGGTGCCACCACTTCAAACTTCCCTTCATTTGTGATATTTCCTTACTTTTCTAAATTTTTCTTCCATGATATTTCTTCCCTTACTCTTCTTCCTCCCTCTGCTTTCCAGCCTCTACCTACAAAAACTTGTCCCTTTAATATTAGGCCCTTTAACAATTGTTACTTTTGTTTCCCCAGATTTCCTGTGTCCCTTAGGCTAAAGCTGAACTCTGTGCTCTAACCAAGGAATTTTGTGGGTTATTGAGGTTTCTTGTCATTTTGCTGAAATGAATTTAACATTACATTTCAAGTTTACAAGACTGGCTTCTCCAGTCTTTTTTTCTAAGAGATGGGAGCATCTTACTTTGCAGTCCAGGCAGGAGTGCAGTGGCATGATCATAGCACACTGTAGCCTCAATCTCCTGGGCTGAACTGATCCTCCCACCTCAGCTTCCTGAGCAGCTGGGACCACAGACATGTGCCACCACACCCAGCTAATTGTGTGTGTGTGTGTGTGTGTGTGTGTGTGTGTGTAGACAGGGTCTCACTATGTTGCCCAGGCCAGGCTCAAACTCTTGACCTCAAGTGATCCTTCTGCCTCAGCCTCCCAGAATGTTGGGATTACAAGCATGAGTTACTGCACCCAGCCATTCTCCAGTCTTCATGTGCTTGTGGGATAAGACCAGCCTAACACTCGATGGCCAGTTGTACCCATCCCCTGTGAGACATGTGAGACCTGTCTTAACTTCCTTAGATCCTGGCCTACAATATTGGGAAAAGTCTCAGCTTGCAAAGAATTTACAATTCTTTGGAAATTGTTATCCTCAAAGCATTTCCAAAGCCATTGACTGGAATAAAATTTGAGCTTGTATCCTAGAGCCAAATAAACCAGTTCATAACCATTTTGTCAATGGTCTCTCCAAACAACTTTCTTAGTTAAAAGAGCTAACGTAGAATGGGAAACTATACAAACCCCTGACCTTGTTAATTTGGTAAATTGATTGTCTCACTCCAAAAAATATCAGCTAAGGGCAGGCACGGTGGCTAATGGCTGTAATCTCAGCACTTTGGGAACCTGAGGTGGGAGGATCAGTTGCTTCAGCCTGGGAATGGATACCAGCTTGGGCAACATAATGAGATCCCATCTCTTAAAAAAAAAAATTAGCTGAGTATGGTGGTGTGCCACCCATGGTCCTAGCTACTTGGGAGGCTGAGGTGGGAAGATCATTTGAGCCCAGGAGGTCAAGGCTGCAGTGAGTAGTGAATGTACCTCCAGTTAAAACAGGTAAATTCATCCACAGAAAACAATTAGGGCTCTACATGGCACAAATGTAGTCCACAAAAGCTACCTCCTGGAATCTGTCATTATTGTAAACAGCCATGCCGCTGGAAGAAAAACTGCCATAAACTTAAGCTATCTAAGTGGTCATCTTCATTTATCTCTTTGGCTTCTTTTTTACAATTAAGGGGCTCTGAGGACATACAGGGTTTTTTCCCCCAGTTCTTTCTTTTGATCACCTCAGAGAAAACTTTCTTCAAATTGGCAGTGAAGTTCTGACTATTCTTGTAGACACAGGAGCGACCGTATTGGTCCTCAGCCCCACCAGTGTCAACCAGCCACTGTGTTGGAAAAATAAAAAGATTTATATAGTGGGAATTTCTGATAAGCCATTGACAGCCTTTCTGTCTCATCTTATTACTTTTTGCCTTGGTCTTTTACAGGGTACTAATCTCTTTTTACTAGTAAAATCTGCTCTAGCTCATTTATTGGGACAAGACTTAAAAAATAAAATCTTGGTGACATCTCCTCCTAAAAGGTAGACATAATTTTAGAGTTTTATAAACTGGATAGTTCACTGGACTCTGCCAATGATGGCCTACTTTTCTATTATGCTGTCCCACACACCGAAGACATCTCCGCTGGCTCCCAGAATTCACTATTGAAACATATACCTGTCTTTTTTATGGGCCACATCATCATCAGATAATAGTAGAATATACCTCTAATTGAAATCCAGATTGATCCAGCCAAGCCTTTGCCTAATATTCAACAATATCCCTTGAGCCAATCTGCCTTACAAGTTGGAAAACCTATCAATAAGGAATACAAAGCTCAGGGTTTAATAATTCCTTGTACCAGCCCCTGTAATACTTCTGTTCTCCCAATTAAAAAAAAAAAAAAAACCTTAATGGTTAAGGGTAGAAATTCATTCAGAACACCTTACTTTCATATCAACTGACAGTAAATTTTTCACTGTAATTGACTTTTTTTTTTTTTTTGGAGACAGAGTCTTGCTCTGTCACCCAGGCTGGAGTATAGTGGTGGGAACATGACTTACCACAGCCTCTGCCTCTTGGGTTCAAGTGATTCTCCTGACTCAGCCTTCTGAGTAGCTGGGATTACAGGCATTTTCTACCACGCCTGGCTAATGCTTGTATTTTTAGTAGAGATGGGGTTTCACCATGTTAACCAAGCTGGTCTCGAATTCCTGACCTCTGGTGATCTGCCCACCTTGGCCTCCCAATGTGCTGGGATTACAGGCATGAGCCACTGTGCCTGGCCCACTGTAATTGACTTCTGTAGTGCCTTCTTCAGTATCCTTGTTGATCAAACCAGTGAGTAACCATTTGCCTTCACCTGAAGGACAACAGTTTGCTTAGACTTATGCCTCAGGACTGTACTGAAAGTCCTTTCTATTTCTCTCAAGTTCTTAAGCCTGATTTAGGAGGTGTAAGTTTTCTCTAGGACTTGTTCTTACTATGATATGTAGATCATCTACTTCATTGCCCTTCCCAGTAGCTAGCTTGTCAGGAAGATGGTGTTGATTTATTAAAACATCTAGCTGCGAAATGTCATAAGATTTCTAAAGAAAAGTTAAAACTAGGTGAGACACAGGTTAAATATTTGGCCATCTGATTTCTGAAACAATACTACATTTGGACCCTGAATGAATGCAGTACATCCTGCAGTTCCCTAAACCCAAAATGAAATGGCAGCTTCAAGGGTTTCTCAGACTCACCAGCTAGTACTGGACACCAAACTTTTCTTTGATTGCTTAACTTCTACATTCCCTACTTAAGGCTCAGGTGAGCCTCTTACCTCAGCCTCCCAAGTTGCTGGGACCACTGTGCCCTGCTAAATTTTTTGTGTTTTTTGTGGAGATAGGGTTTTGCCATGTGTCTCAGGCTGGTCTTGAACTCCTGGGCTCAAGTCTTCCACCTGCCTCGGCCTCCCAAAGTGTTGGGATTACAGGCTTGAGCCACCACGCCCAGCCAACTGTCTTTCTTTTTGTTTGTGAAAAGAAAGAAAATGCCTTGCTTATCCCAACTCAGAAACATCAAGATCAGCATTGCCCCTTTGGATATTGCAGCCAGCAACTAGACCCAGTAGCTCAAAAATTATCCCCCATTTGAGAACTATCCCAGCCACTGCCCTACTAGTAAAATCCATCAAAGAAATTATCATGGTATCTCCCTTAACCACCCTTGTTCATCATAGTATCAAAGCTCTTCTAAATTTACATCATACCCAACACTTCTCTGCCAGTCATCTTACCTCTTACAAACTTCTTTTGCTACCTCTTCCTCCTCATAGTACTCTTCTTCATTTAACAGTCTTGCTTCTGTGACTCTTTTACTCCTTCCTTCTGATGAGACACCCCTATACCCTAATGACTGTGTTTGTATATCTGATATATACACACAGATAGCAGGTATGCCTTTGGGGTTGCTCATGATTGTAAAATGTTATAGAAATAGGATTTGGTTGGGTGTAGTGGCTCACACCTATAATCCTAGCAGTTTAGGATGCCAAGGTGGACAGGTAATGTGAGGTCAAGAGTTTGAGACCAGCCTGCCCAACATGGTGAAACCTCATCTGTACTAAAAATACAAACATTAGCCAGGCATGGTGGCATGGGCTTGTAGTCCCAGCTACTTGGGAGGCTTAGGCGGGAGAATCACTTGAGCCCGGGAGTTGAAGGTTGCAGGTTGCTTAGATCATGCCACTGCACTCCAGCTTGGGCAACGGAGTGAGACTCCCTCTCAAAAACAAACAAAACCAACAAATAGGTCTCCTTATTTCCACTGGAGGAGTTGATCCTCTGTACGAGACTTACTGGATGTCTTCCAGCCACTGTGTTGACTATTAACAAAATTCCTGGACATTCAGAGTTAGACTCTTAGACTTTTTTTTCTTTTTTCTTTTTGGGAGACAGAGTCTCTCTCTCTCTGTTGCTCAGGCTAGAGTGCAGTGGTATGATCTCGGCTCACTACAGCCTCTACCTCCCAGGTTCAAGTGATTTTCCTGCCTCTGCCTTCCGAGTAGCTGGGATTATAGGTGTGCACCACTACGCCTGGCTAATTTTGTATTTTTAGTAGAGCTGGGGTTTTGCCATCTTGGCTAGGCTGGTCTTGGAACTTCTGACCTCAAATAATCCACCCACCTAGGCCTCCCAAAGTGCTGGTATTATAGGCATGAGCCATCTTGCCTGCCCATGGTTAAACTCTTGAGGTTACAGGAAACCACCTTGTTGATAATGCTGTAAGAAATGCTGCTATTAAAGCTTCAGTCAGACAGATATCTGTCTTCATCCCACTGAAAAGAAGTTTCAGAAGATAAGAGAAATTAGCAAAGGTGTGCAAAATTTGGCTCCAGATGCTGAAAAATAAAATTAGAAAAATCTTGGCTATTGCTTTGATGACAAAAGAAAACTGTGATATGGACCTGATAATAAACCTTTCTCCCAAATTCAATAAAATATCCACTGTTAACTATAGTACCTGATTTGATTCCTTTGTTAACTGATAAATTGATTTTTTTAAAAAATAAAACTGTATTGGGAAGCAACATAAAAAAAAAACTGCCGAAATTGCTTATTTGGCTTATGCCATCTATCCTGAGTTTAATCCAGGAAAAGCTATATGTACACATTCTTCCTGGACATTGTAATTTACCTAATAAGCTATTCAAGGTTTTGTAGACGAATTTTATCCAATTACCTACTTCCCATGGGTAAGCAATATGTATTGGTTATGATCTGTATGTTTTCTTATCAGGTAAAAGTTTTTCTTTTTAGACAAGCCATTGCTTCATCCATGGCCAAAATTCTAGAGAAAATTATTGCCATTTGGGGTAACTCCCCTTGAACTGTAAAGTTGTATAAGGTTTTATAAAGAACAGCATAAAGAATCTACCTTACTGACCATGTGATAAAATAGGTACATTTAGTTTGGCAAATTTTACAGCATTTTCATTGTGCTTATCATCGCCTATCTTATTCCTGGCACAACAAACAAATGCAGCTTGTAAAAACCCAGTTGGCAAAATTTATGGAAACCTAACACCTTTTTTGGCCTCAAGTTCTTCCTTTGATGTTAATAAATTTGAAAGCCATCCTTTGAGTCCCACAAACTTTCATGTTTAAAAACAATCACAGTCTGTTTTGTACATTTTAGGATCCTCTGCTTTTTAGAGTTGATGAAAGGAGATATACTCCAGTATCATAAGGACATTGTCAAAACATTGTATAAAATTTTATTCTTGGCTGGGCACAGTGGCTAATGCCTGTAATCCCAACTTTGGGAGGCCGAGGCAGGCGGATCGTGAGATCAAGAGATGGAGACCATCTCTGGCCAACATGGTGAAACCCCGTCTCTACTAAAAAATACAAAAATTAGTTGGGCATGGTGGCACAGACCTATAGTCCCAGCGACTCCGAAGACTGAGACAGGAGAATCGCTTGAACCCAGGAGTCAGAGATTGCGGTAAGCTGAGATTGCGCCACTGCACTCCAGCCTGGCGACAGAGCGAGACTCTGTCTTAAAAAAAAAAAAAAAAAAAAAAAAAAGATTTTTAGTCTTTCAATTAGGGTATAGGTAAATTGCCTTTTGTAGCATTCTGAAATGTAATTCACAGATTGATTATATTTTCCTCAGTGAATTTTGATTATGTACAGTCAGCCCTTCATGTCATATATATAACTTCATACATGGTTTCTATATCTGTGGATTCAGCCAACTGTGGGTAGAAAATATTTTGGGGAGAAAAGAATAGTGCTGTCTGTACTGCATGTGCATAGACTTTTTCTTATTATTTACTAAACAATATAATACAACAGTTATTATAACATTTATGTATTACTTGGTGTCATAAGAAAATTTGAAAATGTTGCAAGAAGATTTTAAAATATATGGAAGGTTGTTTGTAGGATATATGTAAATACTACATCGTTTTATATAAGGGACTTGAGCATCTCTGGATTTTGGTATTCACAGGAGTGGATATGGGTCCTGGAACCAATTCCCCATGGATATTGAGAAACGACTGTATATATAAATATATACTTTTATACATATGTAGGTATATGTAACATATATTTCTTTGTATATATATTTATTTACCACTAGTTAGAATTTTTTTGGGTGTTATTCAATGGTTACTTTAGGTTTCTTTATCTTGTTATATGTAAGTATAAATCTTTCATCCTTATCTTGGACTAAATTTACATCTTGATGTAGCTACTCAAACATATTTTATTTATAATTTTACATGAAATAATAAATGAAGATTTATCACTCATGTCATTCTTTTTGACTTTAATCTCAACTTTCCTTCCCATTGCATCCCTTCCCTTATCCCTGTCTCCACCCACCCCCCAATTCTTGTGAATAGATAGTATTACATATTACTCTATGCTTTTCTCTACTCATAAAATCTTTTAGTTATTTGTATTTTTACTTAGATATATAGGCCTTTTTGTCGTGATTTTTTTTTTTTTAAAGGAATTGTTTTGCACACTTTTCTGCAGCTTCCTTTTTCACTAAGAACAGCTTGGAGGGAATTCCCCCACATAAGGTATAGCTCCAGTTTATTATTTTCTTTTTCTTTTTTTTTTTTTGGAGACAGGGTCTTGCTGCGATGCCCAAGCTGAAGTGCAGTGGCACAATCTTGTCTCACTGCAGCCTCTGGCTCCTGATTCTTATGCTTCGGCCTCCTGAGTAGCTGGGATTACAGGCGTGCACCTGGCTAATTTTTGTATTTTTAGTAGAGACCGGGTTTCGCCATGTTGGGCAGGCTGTAGTTTATTATTTTCATGGCTTTACAATGAATGCTTTATGTTGTGTTGTATAAAATTTATTCAGCTATTCCCACATTAATGGGAATATATTTCATTTCTAGTTCTTTGTCATTTTAAATAATGTTTTATCTTTGAATATATGTCTGACTTCACGATGCTTTTATTTATTTTTGAGACATAGTGTTGCCCTGTCGCTCAGGATAGAGTGCAGTGGCGCAATCTTGGGTCACTGCAACCTCTGCCTCCCAGGATCTAGCAATTCTCATGCCTCAGCCACCTGAGTAGCTTGGGAATAAAGGCGTGCACCACCATGCCTGGCTAATTTTGTTGTTGTTGTTGTTGTTGTTTTTTTAGTAGAAATGGGGTTTCACCATGTTGGACAGGCTGGTCTTGAACTCCTGACCTCAAGCAATCCGCCCATCTCCTGGCACCCAAAGTACCGGGATTATAGGCGTGAGCCACCGTTCCCAGCTGATGCTGCTTTTATTTCTGTGGGACAGATTTCCAAGAGTAAAATTGCTGGGTTAAAGGATTTCTGTATTTTTTGTTTCACTTGATGTTGCCAAATTGCTTTCCACAAAAATTTGCCACCGGCAATGTTGAAGAATTCTTTTTCCTACCTCCTTGCCAGCAGTAGGGCTATAGCTTTTTTAAGTTTCCAGCCTAATAGGTATAACATTAGATCTCATTGTTACTTTTAATTTGAATTTCTTGGGCAGGCATAAGTTTGAACATTTTTTTTTTTTTTTTATGTTTGTAGGCATTTGGTTTTGCTTTTTTTGTGAATTATTTTTGATATTCTTTGTCAAAATAAAATTTGCCCTCCTCTCCCCATTGCCAGGTAGTTAGGACTACAGCATGCACATGCCACCATGCCTGGTTGTGTTTTCTTTTCTTGCTTTTTTGGTGAGCATAGGGGTCTTGCTATGTTGTCCATGCTGGTCTCAAACTCCTGCCCTCAAATGATTCTCTCACGTTTGCCTTCCAAAGTGCTGGGATTACAGGTACGAGCCACCACATATGACACCTAATTTTCAGTTTTTTAATATTTTTCAGATTACAAAGCTCAGCATTAGTTCTTCATTACCAGTGTTGAAATAGTTTTGTTTTTCCCTAGATATAAAACCTTAATTTTTAATATGAATTTTTTATAGTTCTACTTTAGGGTACTGAATGTTTCTCATCCAGTTTTCCTTTAAGATTTTTATTTTTTTACGATTCATATTTGCCTTGTTTATTTTTGGATGTTGGCTAACATTAGGGCATGTAGTTTTTCTACTTGAAGATTCTCAGCACTTAAAAAAAAAAGCCATCTATTTCCTGCTGACTTGGGTGATTGCCCTATTTCATTAAAAAATTTTATATTTAGGCCAGGCGCAGTGGCTTGCATCTGTAATCCCAGCACTTTGGGAGGCTGAGGCAGGTGGATCATGAGGTCAAGAGATCGAGACCGTCTTGGCCAACATGGTGAAACCCCGTCCCTACTAAAAATAGAAAAATTAACCGGGCATGGTTACAAATTCCTGTAGTCCCAGCTACTCGGGAGGCTGACGCAGGAGAATCACTTGAATCTGGGAGGCGGAGGTTGCAGTGAGCCGAGATCACACCACTGCACTCCAGCCTGGCGACAGAACGAGACTTCATCTCAAAGAAAAAAGAAAAAGAATTTATATTTTTGGATTATTTTCTCCATTGGGTACTATTTTGTTTATATATTGATGTATTCCTATATTTATGTATTTTCTGTGACAATCTAATATGTGCTGTTATTTGAATCAGTTTCCAGTTTACCCCTTTTTTAGCGTTAGCTGTTCTCTAGCATTTGTTTTTATATATAAACTTGATATTTTTTCCTTAATAAAATAAAATAGAAATTGTTTGGATTCTAATTTGAATTTCATAAAATTAATAAATTAATACAGGGGCAATTGACTTTTTAAAATTTGCAACAGAGTTTTGCTCTTGTTTCCCAGACCGGTGTGCAATAGTGCCATCTCGACTTATCACAAACTCTGCCTCCTGGGTTCAAGCGATTCTCCTGCCTCAGCCTCCTGAGTAGCTCGAATTACAGGCATGCGTCACCACACCCGGCTAATTTTTGTATTTTTATTAGAGATGGGGTTTCTCCATATTGGTCAGGCTGGGCAATTGACACTTCTATGAGTGCTTTTCAAATATATGATGATGTTTAGGCCTTTCAATAAGAATGTATATTTTCTTCATACTAGTGCCAACTTTTATTAAATTTCTTCAAAAATCAAAAATAGGTACTGTTGCTGTTGAGAATATACATATAGTATATATAATATACATATAGTACTTTCTCTCAAATGATTTGATGTTGAAAATATTTTAATCTGACTTTCTAAGATTATTGTCTCAGTCTATTCAGGCTGCTATAACAAAATACCTTACACTGGGTAATTTGTAAACAACAGATTATTTTGATTCTGGAGGTTGGGAAGTCTGAGGTCAGGGTGCCAGTAAATTCAGTGTCTGGTGAGGGCTCACTCTATGCTGCAAAGATTGTGTTTTCACATGGTAGAAAGGGCAAGGCAACTTTCATCAACCTTTTTAATAAGGGCACTAATTTCATTCATGTTAGTAGAGTCTTCATGCCTTAATTACTTCAAGAAGACCCCACCTCTTAGTAATTTCACATTGGGTATTAGGTTCTAACCTGAATCCAGACAGGATACTAACATTCAGACCACAGCAATTCTTGTTTCTCCAGTGAAAAAAACTGTTGATTTTTATATATAGTCATATGCCATATAATGATGTTTTAGTCAACAGTAGACCTTGTGTGTGATGGTGATTCCATAGGATTATCATGGAGCTGAAAAATTCCTATGGCCTAGTGATGTTGTAGCCCTTGTGATCTGGTAACCTTCCTAATGTCATAGGGCTACAAAATACATTTGTGGTGGTGCTGGTATAAACCAATTGGGCTGCCAGACTTACAATAAAAGTATGAAACTTACAATTATGTGTCATACATAATACTTGATAAATGACTGTGTCATTGGTTTGTAGGTTTATTGAATTATACTTTTAATTGTTATTTTAGAGTGTACTTCTACTTATAAAAAAAAAAAAGTTAACTGTAAAACAGTCTCTGGCAGGTCTTTAAGAAGATGTTCCAGAGGGAAGGACTTGTTATCATAAGAGATGACAGCTCCATAGGTGTTACTGTCCCTGAAGAACTTCCAGTGGGACAGCATGTGGAGGTAAAAGGCAGTAATATTGATGATCCTGACCCTGTGTAGGTCTAGGCTAATGTGTGTGCCTGTGCCTTAGTTTTTAAGGCACAGTTTACAAAGTAAAAAAAACTTAAGTTTTTTTTTAACCTAACTTTAAAAAATAGTTTAAGAAATAAGAAAAAAAAAGCAAAGTTTAAGAAATAAGAAAAAACAAAACACAAAAAAGCTTAAAATATAGAAAAATATTATAGAACAAGGATGTAAGGAAAAAAACCTGTAATCCTAGCCCTTTGAGAGGCTTAGATCTGAAAATCAGTTGAGGCCCAAAGTTTGAGATGAGCATAGGAGACATAGTGAGACCCTATCTCCACAAATAAAAAATTAAAAAATTAGTTGGGTATAGTGGCATGTTCCTTTAGTCTTAGCTATTCAGTTGGTTGAGATTTGAGGATCACTTGAGTCCAGGAGTTTGAGGCTACAGTGAGCTATGATTGAGCCACTGCACTACAGCTGGGTGACAGTAAGGTCCTGTCTCAAAAAGAAAGAAGGAAAGAAAATATTTTTGTATTTCCAGACAATGTGTTTGTTTTAAGCTCAATGTTATTACCAAAGAGTCAGAAAGTTTAAAAAGTAAAAAGTTCATAAAGTAAAAACGTTACAGTAAGCTAAGGTTAAAACATTATCGAAATGAAAATAAAATTATTTTATAAATTTAGTGTAGCCTAAATGTTCAGTGTCTATAAAGTCTACAGTAGTGGACAGTAATGTCCTAGGCCTTCACATTCACTCACTCATTGACTCACCTAGAGCAACTTAAGAGTTATGCAAGGTCCATTCATGGTAAATGCCTTATATAGATGTGCCATTTTAAATCTTTTGTATCATATCTTACTGTACCATTTCTACATTTAGATACACAAATGCTTACTATTGTGTTACAGTTGTGCACAGTATTCAGTCCAGCATCATGCTATACAGGTTTGTAGCTTAGGAGCGGTAGACTATACCATATAGCTTAGGTGTGTAGCAGGCTACATCATCTACATTTGTGTAGGTACATTCTACAATGTTTGCACATTGTAAATTTTCTGAGAAAATACATCATTAGATGATTTCTTCATTGTGCAAACATTGTGGAGTGTTTATTCATCAGTTGATGGAGAAAGAAATGTAGTCGAGCAACATATGACTGTATCCAAATGTTATCAATAGTATATGATTTTACTTATATGAAAATGGTTAGAATAAGCAAATCCAAATAAATAGTAGGTTAGTGATTGTCTTGGAGTAGGGGTTGGGAGGATAATGAGTGATTTAATACATATGGGATGTCTCTTTGGTATGATGAAAATGTTCTGAAATTAGACCTTGGTAATGGTTATGCAAACTGGTGAATATAATAAACTGAATAGATTATATAGTTTCAAAGGGTGAATTTTATAGTAAATGAATTGTATATCTCAACTTTTAAAATATGGTAACAGTGGTTCTATCAGTTCGGGTTGTATTTGGCATTAGATAACAGAAAACTAGACTGCACTGGCTTTATAAAACAGAGCTTCGTTTTTCCTTCATAATAAGGAGAGTTGCAGTGTTGCTAGTATTGATTCACTGGCGCAGTGATATCAGGACAGATGTCTCCATGATTAATTCTTGGCCTGTCACTCAAGTTTGCATATGGCTGTTGTGGTTCCAAGCATTGGAAGAAAGAGGACAGGGAAGCAACATTGAGTGTGCCAGGAACTCCAAAGCAGTCTTCACATCTTAATGGTTGGAAAATGCCAAATGGTCACTATTTTCTGGAAGTTGACTGGGTACAAGATAGTGGTAAGGGAATTAGATTTTGGTCAGAAAGTTTCTGCCACAGCTTTCCTGTCTAGATCCTTATTTTAACTGATGTTACTTAATATTCACACTTTAGAAGGACATCTACTATTGGTTTCAATTATGAAATCAACTTGATTACTTTCTAGCTGAATATTTCAGTAGTCACAATTATGTTTAAATAGGTATCATAGTTTACTGTATTTTTGGATTTTTTTTCTCTTAAAGTTCTCTACAGGTTCAGGGCTGGCTGTAGCATTTCGTTTTTTAAGGAAACAGGAAGGCAGAACTAATTATGCAAGTCTTCAGATAGCTTTTTAAGAAATAGCTTTATTGAGTTAGAATTGACATCCAGTAAATGGTACATATTTAAAGCATACAACTTGTTAAGTTTTGACATAAGTATACTTTGTGAAAACATCAGTCACCACAATCAGGATACTTAATTTAGAAAACAACTTTATTTAGGATTAGTATACTGACAGTATGTCTATTGTAAGTATACTTTTTCAGTTTTGACAAATGTATTGATTTTTGTAACTACCACCACCACAATCAAGATGAAAACATTTCTAGCACTCCAGAAAGTTCCCTTGTGTCCCTTCTCAGTCAGTCATACCCACCAGTCTGTTCTCAGGCAACCGTAGTTCTGCTTCTGTCACTGTAAGTGACAGAATTTTTCTATAGAATTTCATATCGATGGAATCATACAGTATATACTGTTTTGTCTGGCTTCTTGAGGTAAGCCAAATGTCTTTTAAGAGTCATGCATGATTTTACATTTATTAGTAGTTTATTCTTTTTTCATTAGTGAGCAGAATTCATTGTATGGATATATTCCAGTCTATTTTATTCATTCACTTTTTGGACATTTGGGTTGTTAACAATTTTGGGATCTTTTGAATTTTCTATTTTTTCCCCCTGAGATGGAGATTTGCTCTTGTTGCCCAGGCTGGAGTGCAATGGCGCAATCTTGGCTCACTGCAACCTTCACCTCTCAAGTTCAAGCGATTTTCTTGCCTCAGCCTCCCAGGTAGCTGGGATTACAGGCACCCGCCATCACGCCCAGCTACTTTTGTATTTTTAGTACAGATGGGGTTTCTCCATGTTGATCAGGCTGATCTCGAACTCCCAGCCTCAGGTGATCTGCCTGCCTTGACTTCCCAAAGTGCTGGGATTACAGGTGTGAGCCACTGTGCCTGGCCTCCTTTTATCCCCTCCTTTTTTTACACCGAGTCATGCTCTGTCACCCAGCCTGGAATGCAGTGGTGCAATCTTGGCTCAACGTAACCTCGATTTCCTGAGTTCAAGTGGTTCTCCTGCCTTAGCCTCCTGAGTAGCTGGAACTACAGGCGTGCACCACCACACCCAGCCAATTTTTGTATTTTTAGCAGAGACAGGGTTTCGCTGTGTTAACCAGACTGGTCTTGAACTCATGAACTCAAGCAATCCACCTCCCTCAGCCTCCCAGAGTGTTGGAATTACAGGTGTGAGCCACCAAGCCAGTCTGTATTTTTGTATTTTCTGTAATCAATTATAGTTACTGTATTTGATGTTCAGATTGTTTCACATTTAGCAAGTATGTTATAACCATGTCTGTCATTCACAGAGACAATAAAGTTGAAGACAGAAGCATTATCATCATGGTCAGGCTTTGAAGTGAAAATTTTTTCCTGTTTCTCTTTAGATAATGGTTATGATAACAGGTAGAGGAATTGTGGCATGTACATACAACATGTAATAGAGACATTGGGCCCAGTTTATTACAGTTTTTCAAACCACACATCAAGCAGTCATATCTCATGACTAAATTTACTTTTTAAACCTTCAACTTGATCTTACCATTCATCTTTTCTAGTTATATTATAACTAATACTCTTTTTTTCTCCCAAAATAAAAAATTAAGAAATGAAATACTGTTTATCCTAGGCTCAGTAAGAATACTCAACCATACTTAGAGTGTAGAAATTTTAAGGTACAAACTAAGTATAACTAAGAGTTGTCAGCAAACTCATTCAGTACATTTTAAAGCTAATATTAGCCACCTGGTGCTAAGCCTTTGCTACATATTTCTCCTGTTTTTGAAAAAAGTTTACAGGTTAAGGTGGCCTAAATTTATCTTTGCTGCTTCTAGAAATTTTAAACAGGCTTACTCTGTATCTTTAAAGTAACTCTCCATGTTGTTTTGATATTAAAACGAGTTATACTCCCTTTTTCAATCTAGTGGAAAAGAATGATCTCTTCATTGAGATGTCCCGTCTCTTATGTTAATGTTCCATATATAATGACATTGGGAAGTCACTTTCACTGTAAGAGTAGGTAACATCTAGTCTTGCTTTGGGAATCATGTTTTCTTCCATTTTCTTTCCTCTGCCTTAATGAACTTGAATATTCCGTATCAACATGTGCTGCAAAATTTATTAATTTTTCTTCTGTCCAAATTATTCGTTTAGCCTTTTCACCATGGTCTTTGTCTAACAGTACTGTTATATTTGAAAATACGAACTTTACCTGCCGTATGAATTCTCTGTGTATCTTCTTTTGACTGGTGCATATGACTAACATGTATCTTGGATCTGCCTCTCTCTCTCTCTGTGTGTGTGTGTGTGTGTATGTTGAGGGATGTAATGGAGTGGTTAAAACATTGGCTAAATGCTTATATTGTTCTAAGTACTCTAGTTGTTGACTTTTACACCTTGATGACAAGCTTTGTTAATTTTTGTTTTTCATGGCAGCTTTTTTATTGTGGTAAACTTTTAATGGAAATATAAATGTTAGAGATATAAAATAGCCAAGTTTTGTGATAGTCTTTCTCTCTTTTAAATTGCATATGTTTTCCTAGATGCTTGTTAAGGAATATATCTGGAAATATGCAGACAAAATTGGTCACAGTGGGTTCGTTTGCCATTAGGGTCAGGGGTTGTAGAAGTTACATTTCTCACTATGTATTTTTATTATTTAACCCTCACTTTTTCAATTTAAGGTTTGTGTTGAAACACACATTTGTGTGCACATATAAATTCGTTGAAAATGCTGTTTCCATCTTAACTGATGTGTTTAACAAGAGTGGTAATTTTCGTTTTGTAGGCCTCATTCTTGTGGGCTAGTCTGAATTCTCATGATGACATTTCTTATTCTTCTTCCTCCTTCTTCCTTCTTCTACCTTCTTCTTTCTTTTTTTTTTTTGGAGGGGGTAGAGAGGATTTCACCATGTTGGCCGCCCAGGATGGTCTCAATCTCCTGATCTCATGATCTGCCTGCCCTGGCCTCCCAAAGTGCTGGGATTACCAAGCATGAGCCACCGTGCCCAGCCACCATTTCTTGTGGTCAGATACATGTGTATTGCCCAGACTACCAGCTACAAGTTAAGGGAATCCTTGCTTTGGTAAATGGTAACCAAGGAAAAGAAAGCTGTTTCTGAATATTTATTTGAGTGAAACTCCAGAAATATGCTTTATTGGTGGATTGGTTATGTGAGTCAGTTCATACTTGTGAGCAGTGAAACTTTCTACCACCACTATGTCACTAATGATGAAAATACTAGTTTATAACTTTATCTTTTTGGTTCTACACTTACATTAGTGAATTATAGTCTGTTTACCTTTTTTTTCCTTTTTCTTTTTTGTTTTTTTGAGTTTGGGTCTCATTCTGTCACCCAGGCTGGAGTTCAGTAACACCATCTTGGCTCATTGCAGCCTGGGCATCCTGGGCTCAAGTGATTTGACCACCTCAACCCTGAAAGTAACTCAGACTACAGGTGCACACCACCATGCCCAGCTAATGTTTGTTTTTTTTTTTTTTTTTTTGTAGAGATGGGGTTTCACCATGTTGCCTAGGCTAATCTCAAACTTCTGGGCTCAAATCATCTACCTGCCTCTCACAGTGCTGGGGTTGCAGGTGTGTGCCAATGCACCAGGTCCCTGTTTACCATTCTAGTACATTGCTTTTTTATTAAACTCCTTCTTCAAGAGTCCTATTTTTAGAGCCTTTTCTTCTCAGTTTACTTATACATTTTTATTAGTACTATCAAAGGCATTATCTAGAGAGATGCTGCATCTGTATTTAGCCTTTTCTTCTTATTCCTTTGCATTTGTGAAGGTGATAGGCTGTATTGAGACCCAAATAGAGTATGAGATACTGTCTGTCACAGGTATACATCTAAAAGAGAAAATACGAACTATATGGTACATGTTTTTTTTTTTTTTTTTTAGCATTCCATTGATTGATTGATTGATTGAGACAGAGTCTCGCTCTGTTGCCCAGGCTGGAGTGCAGTCGCACAGTCTTGGCTCACTGCAGCCTCCACCTCCTGGATTCAAGTGATTCTCCTGCCTTAGCCTCCCAAGTAGGTGGAATTACCGGCTGCGTCACCACACCCAGCTAATTTTTGTATTTTTAGTAGAGGTGAGGTTTCACCAGGTTGGCCAGGCTGATCCTGACCTCAAGTGATCACCTGCCTCGGCTTCCTAAAGTGCTGGGATTTCAGGCGTCAGCCACCACACCTGGCTTGTACTTCCCTTTTAAAGAGAAAAATCTCATTGAAATATTAAGAGCCTCTTCACTTTTGAGTCATGTATAGCTCCAAAACAAAAGAAAACAAAATCCCACCAACATCTGGAAAATATGTCCATTATTGAATTCCCAGGTGCTGTCAGCTAACATTTATTTCAAGATGCATTGCTATAGATGACTGTACTTGAAAATATAAGTTGATTAAAAAGAAGAAACAAGTCCAGGTGTGGTGGCTCACACCTATAATCCCAGCACTTTGCAGACTGAGGCAAGTGGATCAGTTGAGGTCAGGAATTCGAGACCAGCCTGGTCAACATAGCAAAACCCTGCCTTTACTAAAAATACAAAAAATAAGCTGGGTGTGGTACCCATAATCGCAACTCCTTGGGAGGCTGAGGGACAAGAATTGCTGGAACCCAAGATGTAGAGGTTGCAGTGAGCTGAGATTGTGCCACTGCACTCCAGCCTGGGTGACAGTGAGATTCTGTCCTTGTCTGCTCCCCCTCTCCCCACAAAAAAAGGTAAAAAACCAACATGAAAAATACTGTTTTTTTGATTTTCTTATAAAGTGATTATATTTTCTCTCTGGTAAATTAGGGTCTTAGTGAAAATGCATGAGTTCTGCAGGAGCTCTACCAGTGTAGTTTTAAAGTCACTTAATTATGAATCAGTGTTTTTCCATGGCATTGTCACTTATTACTTGGTGACATTGATTTCATACATCAAATTCTATGTTTATTAAATGGGAATACTGGAAAGTGTCTTGACTGTATGGTTGGGAAAACCAAGGGAGTTACATATACCTATATGCTTTTTACTACAGGCATTGCTGCTAATATTGGGTGATTCTATAAAATCAAAATTATTAGTGAATAATTTGACTGTAGACTCCTGGGCTCAAGCATTCCTCCTGTCTTTGCCTCCCAAAGTGTTGGGATTACAGGTGTGAGCCACTATGCCAGGTCCTGGTATTTAAATATTGAAGTCATTGAAAATTTCCTGAAAAGTAGGTGGTATATTACACTTATTTGTGTGCTATAGTTGAATGTTCTTTAAGTATTAAAGACGTTATATGGGATAAATTCATATATTGTATGAGTAGTCTTTGAAGTAAATATTGTAGCTTGTAAATATTTTTTCCTACTAGTTAATAGAAGACCACATTATTTTCTGCAACAATATAGCTCTGAAGTTGCGAGAAGTCAGTTTGTTAGATCAGAACTTTCTTTTTTCAAACATAAAATTTTAAGATTGCTTCTTTTTATTTTTATCACCAAAGTTTCATAATGTCAATTGTAAAGTATATAGAAAGTATGTCTCAGTATGGTGGCTTATGCCTGTAATTCCAGCACTTTGGGAGGCTGAGTCAGGCAGATCTCTTGAGTCTAGGAGTTAAAGACCAGCCTGGGCAACATAGGGAGACCCTATCTCTATAAAAATAAAAATTTATTCAGGCATGGTGGTTGTGTGCCTGTAATCCCAGCTACTAGGGAGGCTGAGGTGGGAGGTTTGCTTGAGCCCAGCTGTTTAGGGCTGCTGTGAACCATGATTGCACCACTGCACTCTAGCTGGGTGACAGAGCAAGACCTCGTCTCAAAAAAGAAAGAAGAAAGAAAATTCAAGTTTAAAAAAAAAAACACCATTAATCTCATCACCCAGGTAACTACTACTACTATTTCCATGTTGGTTTTTCCAGCGTTTTTTTTTTTTTTGTGTGTGTGTGTGTGTGTGTTAAAAGCAGGCAAGTTGATACTAAACAGAATTTGTGCCTTTTTCAATTGGAAGTTCCTTTTTGTGACAGATAGTATTACAACTCTTTTTAGCATTGCAACCCTTTATTCAAACAGCTCTTACAGAGAAATGAAGTAAATCCAACAAAACTGGAGCTGTTGCGGTTGAAAGGGGGATTTTAATACAGAACCTCAGTATTTGGCTTTCTTCACCAGTCTGAACATTCTGCTTTGGAGGTACCACTGAAGAAGTACAGGACTTCATATAGAAAGCAAGTATAGTTGGAAAATTGCTGCCATCTAACATTTTTAATGGCTGCATGATATTCCATTCTGTGACATCTATGATAATTCTGGAAATGTTCTGCTTAGATCTCTCTTGAATGAAGTCTGTCTTGAGGAATGTTAGCTGATACCTTCCAGCTACAGAGCCTTTGGGATTTGCTACATGATTGAGCCACATTCTTCTCAGGCAGCTCCCTCCCAGTGACTGAGCACAGTAGATACTAGAGTGTGGCCATTTCTGCGCAACATAGGGCTTCTCTTGAGTTCTCTATTGGGCTAGCAGATTAGAACTGTACTGCTTTGTGTCCTTGCCTGATTTCCCCTCCTTCCCCCTTTCTTTCACAGTTGGCAGGCCTGCATTGCAGCCTGAAGGCTTTCTTTGCTTACTCCTCTTGCTTTCTCCTTTCATTCTTCATAGGCACTTCTCACAAAATGTTTCTTACATTTTTAACTCCATCTTTGGTCTACTTTATTTTTTAAATATATGTATTTGAGACAGTCTCACTGTTGCCTAGGCTGAAATGCAGTGGCATGATTTCGACTCATTGCAACCTCCACCTCCTGGGTTCAAGCAGTTCTCATGCCTCAGCCTCCTGACATAGCTGGAATTTGAGGCGCACCCCACTATTCTTTGCTAATTTTTGTAATTTTAATAGAGTTAGAGTTTGTTTTCTACTAAAGAGAACCAATTGGCCAGTTCTCTACTATTCTCTACCAGTTGGCTAGGATGGTCTTAAACTCCTGGTCTCAAGCAGTCCACCTGCCTCAGTCTCCCAAAATGCTGGGATTCAGGGATGAGCCACCATGCCCAGCTGGGTTTACTTTCTATTGAACCTGAACTGATGCACATCCAGGTGATTTTTAAAAAGTAAGTATTTAAAGACGTTATCATTCATTCTTACGGTTTAAAAAACAGAGATTGGGCCAGGTTTGGTGGCTCACACCTGTAATCCCAGGACTTTGGTAGGCCCAGGCGGGTGGATCACTGGAGATCAGGAGTTTGAGACCAGCCTGGCCATCGTGGTGAAACCCCGTCTCTACTAAAAATATAAAAATTACCCAGACTTGGTGTCATGTGCCTGTAACCTCAGCTACTGGGAGGCTGAGGCAGGAGAATCACTGGAGCTGGGGAGGCAGAGGTTGCAGTGAGCCAAGATAGCACCACAAAAAACACAGAAATGCACAAAACGAAAAGTAAACAATGCACCCCTCCTCCAAACTCTAAGAAAACCATTTTCATATGTTTATCATCATACTTATGTCATAATCTCACTGATGCCATTATTTCATTTTCTTTTCATTCTCTTTCTCTTTCTCTTAGTTAAGAGAAGGGGTTTCACTATGAACTTGGACTCCTGGGCTGCAGTCATCCTCCTGCCTCAGCCACCCAGAGTGTTGGAATTACAGGCATGAGTCACCACACCCAGCCCGAAATTGTCAACTTTAGATAATATCTATTATTATCTCATGTGTTCTGAAAGCTAGGGGAATTAATATCGCTAACATTCTTTTTACCTTTTCTCCTCCCTTTTAAAATTTTTGTTTGCTACTGATGTTATTTTTACCTTTTTAAAGTTTATTTTTATACTTAGTTGTATGTATTATTTAGACTGCCTGTTGACTAAAAATTGATTTTAAAAATAGAAAATCAGCAATTTTATTTGCTGTAATTACATAAATATAACTTAGTTCAGAACAAGTGATTTGGTTGAAAGTGTATAGGCAGAATGGAATTCGATATATCTCAGCTTTGCCAGGTTCAGTTTTCTTTCTAGATGTTCAGCTGCCTCTGTTCCTTGTTGCTTATATTGTCTTCTTCATTTAAGAGCACAAGCCATACTACTTGATGTTGAATCCTATCATCAAACAGTTGTTTTTTGTTCTTTTTTGAAACAGAGTCTTGCGCTGTTGCCCAGGCTGTAGTGCATTGGTGCTATCTTGGCTCACTGCAACCTCTGACCCCACGGTTCTAGTAATTCTGCTGCCCCAGCCTCCCGAGTAGCTAGGATTACAGGCGCCTGTCATCATGCCTGGCTAATTTTTCTGTATTTTTAGTAGAGACGGGATTTCACCATGTTGGCCAGGCTGGTCTTGAACTCCTGACCTCAGGTGACCTCAGGTGATCCACGTGCCTTGGCCTCCCAGAGTGCTAGGATTACAGGTATGAACCACTGCCCCTGGCCTCATCAAGTAGTTATTCGTCATGTGATCTTTAGCAAGTTACTTAGGCCTCTGTGCTTAACATTTAACAGTTCTTATATTAGTTTTTCATTGCGACGGTAATAAATTACCACAGATTTAAAAGCTTAAAACATCAATTTTTAATCTCATAGTTTCCATAGGTCTGAAGTTCAGTGAGCTAGGGAAGGTCTCTGCTTAGAGTCTCACAAGACCAAAATCGAGGTGTTGGTAGGGTTGGTTTCTTTCAGGAGGCTCTAGGGGAGAATCAGCTTCCTTGATTATTCAGATTATTGGCAGTATTGATTTCTAAGTGCTTATAGGACTAACTCCCATTTCCTTGTTGGCTCTTGGCTTGGGGGAGGAGGCCTCACACTCAACTTCTATAGACCACTTGCATCTCTTAGCTTATGGTCCCTTTTGTTTCAGAATCAGCAGTGGAGAGTAGAGTTCCTCTCAAGCTTTAAATTTCTCCTTTTGCTGCATCTGTTTGATTCTCCTGCCCTCTTTCACTTCTAAAGGCCCGTGGGATTATATTGAACCTACCTGGATAATCTAGGATAATTGCCCTATTTTAAAGTCTGTAACCCTTATGCTATGTAGTACAATATTTAGCAGAGTAATAGTAGGGGACAAAAATCATAAAGAATCTAAATCTTGCCTAGCCATAGTCCTTCCTCTGACTTCCGTGATCCATATCCACCTCACATAAAAAATACATTTACCCCATCCCAAGGTCCTCAGAGGTTTCATTGTATTATACAGTTCAGTATTTCATCTCAGTGTTATCAGCTCAGAGTCCTTAATCTCACATCTAGATCATCTAAATGAAAATATTGGTGATGCTCTTTATTGATAGACTTATGAAACTAAAGAAACAGTTTTACTTGTTCCAAAATACAGCATTGGGACAGTTACAGAGATTCTGGTTGAAAAAGGGAGAAGATATAAAAAAGGAGTCATAAGTCCCAAGCAGTTTCAAAAACCAGCTAGAGAAACTTCACTACATTTCAAGGCCTGGAAACAATCCTTTGTGGTTTGCAGTTTCACCCTCTGGGCGTGCAGCTGTGCCTGCTGTCATATACATTTGTTAGTTTTTTTAAAAAATTTCTTTTTCCTCAGATTTGGTGGTTCTTGGTTGTTTATCCATATTCATGAAAGGAGGATTAAGTTGGTCAGTTTGAGTAACTGGAATGAGATTCTCTGCTGCAGTTTTATTTCATCCACAAGTCTTTCTCTTGGCTGTGGCATGTGGTAGTCTTCTTTAATGCCTTCTCAAAGACATGCATTTCTCAAAAAATTGGTTTTGGGGGCAAAAAAAAGTTACTCTTTTTATGTGTAAAGCAGAGATATACATACAATACACAAACATACAGTATATCTGTGGTTCTCAACGTTCATGAAGGGGGTAATTAGGAAATAAACAGGTAAAAAAGCTCCATAGGTGTTAATGATAGAAAGAAAGGTTAAGAAATAGAGCTCTAAGGTGTATGGTTGACTAGGTGGCAGGCTGCTAATACTGACAGTTGCTAAAATAATCATGCCTTATTTCAGGAGTGGGATGCTTTAGTGTCTCAAGTGCTGCTCTTTTTTACTTTCAGGTCTTAACATCTAACTTAAAGGCTCTTCACAGACCTGCACATTTTATTTAGAGTAGTAGCTTCCAAACTTTTAAACTGTGTTCCATAGTTCAAGGTACATTTTACATTGCAACTTAGTACACACACACACAACACACACACACACACGCACGCACATATATGAACTTATAAATACATATCTAAAGAAAAATTCCATGAAGTAGGACATAGCTCCATTTTGTATTTTCTGTTCTATGCATTCTGAATCATTAAAAATTACTAGTAACCTACCAAAATTATTTGAATCCCCATAGTTTGAAGAATGCTTTAGACCAGTAACTGTGCTTAATCCTAAAGCTGACAGCCTTGCTGTCAGCTCTTTGTTTTTAAGCAAGAAGAGGAAGTACCTAGTTGACTAAGCCATTTGGAATGCAAATTTTGCTAATTTGCTGATTTATATTTTTGATGATATTCCACCCATAACTCCTGCTGTTTGCATTTTAAGCTCTCTTCATCTCCTTTGGGAAGACCTAAACCACTATATTTGCTGCAGTTTCCTTTGCTTACTTTTTCTAAATTGGATCTCAGTTATTTTATATTTCCTAGGTATCACCCACATTTTCTGATCTGAGAGTGAAGTTTTTTCCCTTCCATATGTTTATGATTTGATTTCTGAGTTGAAAAACAAAATAAAACAGCTTTCTGTTATTTATTACCTGAAGCTGAAGGGTGGAAGAAAAAGTACATTTGTGTGCTCAGTCCACCATGTTCAATTGGAAACCCTATAGTTTACTTAACAGTCCTAAGTTAGTGTTATATTTTGTTGTTTTTCCAGTTTTTCTAAGAGTTTATTGTTGCTAAATCTGCATGAGGAGCCTTGCTTATTTTTAGGAATGATTAAAACATGATTGCATGTATGAAGCCTACCTGTAAAATCTTTCATTCCCTTTATCTCTGGTGCCAGTTGATTGGGTCATAGTTAAGAGTGACTCTATCACTGGTCAAACTGTCAGGTTTCTGAATGCCACTTATTAAATTCTGCCACTTATAATCTATGTGCTCTTTGGCAAATTGCCTTATTTCTTTGTATCTGTTTGCTTATTCTAAAGTAGGAATAGTAATATCTACTTGATAGGGTTATTGTGAGACTTAAATGTTAGAGCATATAAAGAAAGTTCTTAAGACAGTTCCCAGTATATATTAAGCATTTGATAACTGCTGTTTGTCAACATCATCATCATAACTATACTCATCCATACATACATGTCCTTTTTCCTTAAAAAAAAAAAACAACTCAACTTTTTTGTCCTCTTACACAGTCTTTGTATAGGCTTTGTAGGTTTGTTTATTTTCAACCCAGTGGATATTAATTGATTGGAGATGGAGCCATGATCTGCTGCCGGGGCTGGAGTGCCGTGGTGTGATCTTGGTTCACTGCAATCTCCGCCTCCCTGGTTGAAGTGATTTTCCTACCTCAGCCTCCCAAGTAGCTGGGATTACAGGCACCTGCCACCATGCTCGGCTAATTTTTGTATATTTAGTAGAGACGGGATTTCACCATTTTGGCGGAGCTGATTTCGAACTCCTGACCTCAGGTGATCTGCCTGCCTCAGCCACCCAATGTGCTGGGATTACTGATGTGAGCCACTGCACCAGGCAGATTTTATTTTTAAAAGAATCTAAGGCTGGGTGCGGTGGCTCACACCTGTAATCCTAGTACTTTGGGAGGCTCAGGCACGGGACTCGCTTGAGCCCTGGAGTTTGAGACCAGACTGGGTAACATGACAAGACTCCATCTCTACAAATAATCAAAAATTAGTTAGGCAGGATGGCACGGTCCTGTAGTCCTGGCTGTTCGGCAGGCTGAGGTGAAAGGTTCACTTGAGCCTGGGAGGTTGAGGCTGCAATGAGCCATGATTGTGCTAGTACACTCAGCCTGGGCAACAGAGTGAGACCCCGTCTAAAAAGAAAGAGTCTAAGGCTGGACACAGTGGCTCATGCCTGTAATCCCAGCACTTTGGGAGGCCGAAGCAGATGGATCACTTGAGATCAGGAGTTCGAGACCATCCTGGCCAACATGGTGAAACTTAATCTCTACTAAAAATACAAAAATTAGCCAGGCATCGTGGCGCATGCCTCTAATCCTAGCTATTTGGGAGCCTGAGGTGGGAGAATCACTTGAATCTAGGAGGCAGATCCTTTAATGAGCTGAGATCGTGCCACTGCACTTGAACCTGGGCGACAGAGCAAGACTTTATCTCAAAAAAAACCAAAAAAAAAGAGTCTAATTGTGTTTTGCTTTATTGGAATTAGTAAACTGGGAAATTGGCGTAGGTGAGACTGAGTTAGCTGAGCTAAAGAGAGAAAAGGTGTGAGGTAATTAGAGAAACATTAGCTTATAAGGATGAAGGATAGATTGCAAACCATATTTACTTACATTTACATTTGCTTTGTGGATAATAGTTAAGGATGAGAGATACAGAGTCAGACTGAGTTAGATCATTGGTTCCACAGCTTGCTGCTTTGTGACTTTGGGCAAGTTACTTAACTTTCCTGTGCCTTGTGTAAAATGGGAATGGTAATAATACCTGGCTCACAGGAATATTATGACAATCTCGTGAGTTAATGCATGTAAGTTGCTTACAAGTGTTTAAGAGATAATAGCTATTAGTAGTATTAATATTGTGCTTGGATTTTGAATTAAGTTTGCTTGGATTTTGAGTTCAATATTTAATTTTGTTCAGAGTTTGTGTAAGTAAGTATAGGTTGAGTCTCCCTTATGTAAAATGCTTGGGACCAAAAGTGTTTTGGATTTTGGATATTTTTTGGGTTTTGGGATATTTGCATATACATAATGAGTTATCTTGGGGATGGAACCCAAGTCTAAACACAACATTTATTTATATTGCATGTACATATACATATTTTATACACATAGCCTAAAGGCAGTATTATTTTTCCCTTGACACTGAATAAACTGTTGGGCACCTTTGTTTTGACTGCAACCCACCACCTAAGGTCAGATGTAGAAATTTCCACTTACAGCATCTGGCTCTCAAAAATTTTTGGATTTTGGAGCATTTTCAATTCTGGATTTTTGAGTTAGGGATGTTCAACCTTTACAAAGAATACAGAGTTGAAGTCAAGGGTGAGATTTTCATATTGATAGGAGAAACATACTGTATTTTCTACCATCTAGAGATGGAATAATATTTGGGACACAGGAGTTAGCTGGGAGATTAATAAATACTTGATGAATATAACAGTGCTTCAATTATTGGGCCTGCTAGAGTTATTCTGAGTGCTTGAGGCTATACCTAGGCATTACTATGGTGGTTTGTTGCTAGCCTTTTCACTTAGCCATTAAAGCAGTTTATCTTTTTCATCCTTGTTGTACATCATTTTCTGAATTTCTGCTTTAATAGTTAACAGTAGTCCCTAGGTTTTTTTTTTTAATCTTCTTTATTTAGTTACTGTAGTTGCTTGTTGCCCAGGCTGGAGTGCAGTGTCACAATCATGGCTTACTGTAGCCCTGACCTCCCAGGCTCAAGCAGTCCTCCCACCTCAGCCTCCTGAGTAGCTGGGAAGACAGGCGTGCACCACCATACCTGGCTAATTTTTTTTTTTTTTTCCTCCATAGAGATTGGGTCTCACCATCTGCCCAGAATGGTGTCAAACTGCTGGGCTCAAGTGATTCTCCCACCTTAGCCTCCCAAAGTGCTGGGATTACAGGTGTGAGTCACCATGTCTGGCCAGTCACCAGGTTTTAAAAAAAAAACTATTCCTTAGAAGTTGTAGGAAACATAAAGCTAGAATGTATATGAAACAGGATTTTCTATCACATTAATTTAAAGTCTCTCTTCAGAGAATGTTACCTTAGTATTTTTCTTTTCTGTGTTTGTTGTAGTATAATCATTAGTGTTTTCAGTATGTTTTATCTAATTATCCTATTTGCAGCTTTTTTTTCCTCGTGAAAAACACCTTGAGTAGTACTTTTTGAACATTCTGCTTATTCACCTGAATTAATTGGTTGAATATAGAAATTCATTTTTTAAGATTGTTAAATTTTATTTTTTTCTCTCCAATTGTGTGCCATTCATTAGGTAACAGCTTTGATGTTATTTTGCAGAGACAAGTTTTTTAATTTTCTTACTTGCAGAATTGCACACTGTGGAAATCACTTTGCTGGTAAACCCTGATTAGGTATACATTTTTTTTTTTTTTTTTTTTTTTTGAGACGGAGTTTCGCTCTTGATACCCAGGCTGGAGCGCAATGGCGCGATCTCGGCTCACCGCAATCTCCGCCTCCTGGGTTCAGGCAATTCTCCTGCCTCAGCCTCCTGAGTAGCTGGGATTACAGGCACGCGCCACCGTGCCCAGCTAATTTTTTTTTTGTATTAGTAGAGACGGGGTTTCACCATGTTGACCAGGATGGTCTCGATCTCTTGACCTCGTGATCCACCCGCCTCGGCCTCCCAAAGTGCTGGGATTACAGGCTTGAGCCACCGCGCCCGACCAGGTATACATTTTTATATGAGAATGAGTTTTATAGGAAGAGATGACTATCTTCAGTGAATAGCCAAAAGAATGATTTTTCCTGAAAATAGTAAAATGTCTTTTGTATCTACTGTTTACCTCCACATTTGTCATGTATCTGTGAAGTATGTATACAGACACACAGGCGCACATGCCATATGTATGTTGAAAAACATTTAGTTTTAATTTTTTTAAATTTTACCGAATTGGGGTTTTGCTTTGTTGCCCAGGCTGTTCTGAAACTCCTGGCCTTAAGCAGTTCTCCTGAGTTGGCCCTCCAAAGTTCTGGGATTACAGATGTGATCTATCATGTCTGGCCAAAAAAAAATTTCATTATACCACATTTGGGCCAACCTTTTCATTAGTAAGATTTCATGACAATTTCTCTAGTTTATTACAGCATATATTCATTCATTACCCTTGATCGTCCATTGCTAAATTTAGTCCTGGTATTATTCTTTTCCTTTACTGTATCAATTTTGTGCATTACTACACATGGTATCCAACTATTCTGTCATTCATTATAGACTTCATTTAGTAATTTACAAACCATGATAACGTTTTGAGTCAAGAATACCAAACATTCCTATAATTATGAAGTAGTTGCCCTGTTAAAGTAGTTGAATTTTGTGTTTCATTTGGATAATGTGCTATGTTGAGCTTTGGTTGTTAATTGATAAATGTGGTATCCTCTCTGTGAGAGCTTTTAAAATGCATAACACGTATTTCAGAAAGCAGCTGTTGCTATGGCAACTCTCGGGTCACTTGCAGCTCAGCTTACATGATTGGCTGTTAATGGAGTCTAATATGCTTGGTAAGAGAATTGAGCAAATGAAAGAGGGTTTTGAAGGAATCCTGTTAAAGCTCTTGAAGTTAACAGAACAGCACACAAAAATTTAACACTTATATTACTGTTAACACAATTTTGCTGTAAGTAGATTTATAAATAATTGAAAGTGATACAGGACAAATTTTTGGAAAAAATAATTTTCAGAATCCTTTTAAGAATGTTGTGATCTTGTCACTTTTCCTTATTTTACCGTTGTTCATAGACATGCTTTCACAGCTATCACTCACGTTCTGGGCTCTATTCTCTGAAGTATCTACCTCAGAGGAGTTAATTACAATGAGACGTGAGAAGGTTGTTAATTGTTCAGGGTCAAAAAGAGTGGAAAAACCAGGAATCATGTCTAAATTTACTCTGGTTTCATGAATTTGATTAGAATTGCCTCTTGATTCTTAAGACAGCCCCATGAATACTTGCCTCTTAGGGGTATTTGGATGGTGTGAAAAGGGGGGTAGTGGTGTGTACTGTGGATTTTGAGGCCAGTAAAGTAAGTAAAATTAAGCATAATTAACTGCCATAAAAAATTAATAGAGCCATGGAAAATGGCACAGTAACATATGTCTTGTTAAATGAGTTTTCATCAGTGTCCACCTACTACTACTTTTAACTATGGTGTTACAGCGAGGGCTATTTTACTAATTTTGACAGTTAAATAATAAATATAAGTAAAATAGAATTTATAATTCAGATGAAATTTACTAATTAATTAACATCACCTTGGAAGTGATTTCACTTTGCAAAAACTTTAGTTGGTTAGTTTAGCTGTATGTACTTAGAAAATAGTACTAAGGCATGTAGCTTATTTTATATGTCTGCTGTTTCTACTTAGGGGCTTAAAAATTATTGATTATGGTGGTAGTGTTGAAATTGATGAAATAATTATGTTACAACTATGCTGGTGTATAGTTATATTTAGTTTTGCAAGCAAAAACTGGTGATAAAAATCAATATCTACCAACATGCTAAATTACCTTTGATTTTTCATTTCCTATTCAAGTAACATTTAGAAATATTACAGAAAAACTTTTCATAATAGACCTACATAGAAATGTGGGATGTCCTTATTATTATTATTATTATTTTTTTTGGAGGGGAGGGGACAAAACACCTTAAAGTTCAATAAATATTCTTCTGAACAACAATCTGTAAGTTCATTATTACCTTTTCGAATTTTTTTTTTTTTTTTTTTTTGAGACAGGGACTTGCTATGTTGCCCAGGGTGGAGTGCAGTGGTGCCATTTCAGCTCCTGCAACCTCTGCCTCAAGCAGTCCTCCCACTTCATCCTCTGGAGTAGCTGGGACTACAGGCATGTACCACCATGCCTGGCTCATTTTTGTGTTTTTAGTAGAGACAGGGTTTTGCCATATTGCCCAGGCAGGTGTCGTACTCCTGGGCTTAAGCAATCTGCTGGCCTCAGACTCCCAAATTTTGCTGGGATTACAGGCATGAGCCACCCTGCCTGGCCTATTTTTAGTCTTTTTATATGCATAGGAGCATATATGAAACATGTAGGATGGCCGGGTATCCCAGCACTTTGGGTGGCTGAGGCAGGCAGATTGCTTGAGGTCAGGAGTTGGAGAACAACATGGTGAAACCCTGTCTTTACTAAAAATGCAAAAATTAGCCAGGCGTGGTGGCCTGCACTTGTAATTCCAGCTACTCAGGAGGCTGAGGCACGAGAATCACTTGAACCTGGGGAAGCGAGGTTCTGGTGAGCCAGGATTGTGCCACTGTGCTCCAGCCTGGATGACAAGAGCAAAACTCCATCTCAAAAAAAAAAAATAAATAAAGTGTAGAAGAGGACATTCTTTATATTTGAATCTACACATTGGCCACTTTCCTTCTATATTATAACATAAGCCTTGCATATCATAAGCAATTCTTCTTATAGTTCTTAATAGTGTATAAAATATTCACAAGTAATTGCTCTCCATTTATAGGACATTGTTTCTTTTTTGGCTATTATCAGTAACTCAGAGTGGATAATACCTTTAAATGTAAATAAGTTTTCATTTATTTATTTTTGCTGTAGGAAAGATTTTTAGAAGAGGAATTACTCAAGTAAAGATTATTTTTAAAAGTCTTGATACATATTGATATTAGTTGCTTTCTAGAAGAGGTTTTACGTTTTTTTCACATGTAAATTAGTTTAAATTTATTTGTGGGACCTCAGGTGCAGAGGGCTGAATTAATCCTGACCTCAACTCATGGCATGCAGTAATTCACTTATTCAAAGTCTTGCTTTCATTTTATTTATTTATTTTCTTTATGTGTATTAGTCACTCATTCTCCTTTTCTCTGTAGACTTGATACTTATATTTATATATTTATGTATATATATGTACTTGTATTAATCAAATTCACTACTCTATTATGTATAGATATATACATAAGTATACACATAAGTATTGTGTGTATATATACACACACAAATAGAAACACACATTTATTTCTTTGTGTTCTAATATATGTTGTTGTTGTATGGATATATTTGAAGTCAAACATAAAAGTGGATTGCTTTGTTCTTGGCACCCCTCTGCCACTGCTATTCCTACCCCCACCTCTAATGTTTGAAAAGAAAGGTAAAATACACATAACCTAAAATTTACTATCTTAACCATTTTTGAGTATATAGTTCATTGGTATTAAGTATGTACATATTGTTTTGCAGCCATCACCACTCTGTATCTCCAGGACTCTTTTCATTTTGCAAACTCTACCCATTAGATAATAACTCTTCAGTACCCCCAACCTCAGCTTTAGGTAACTAACATTGTACTTTACGTTGCTATGAACTTGATTACTCTAAGTACCTTATGTAATTGGAATCATACAGTATTTGATTTTTTTTTTTTGGTGACTGGCTAATTTCACTTAGTGTAATGAAAGCAAGCTTTATTCATGTATAACATATGTCAGAATTATCTTTTTTAAAGGCTGAATAATTCTCCATTGTTTGTATACCACATTGTGTTTATCCATTCATTTGTCAGTGAACATTTGAGTTTCTTCCTTGATTTAAGTATTATGAATAATGTTCCTGTGAACATAGGTGTATAAATATCTCTTCAAGACCTCGTTTTCAGTTCTTTTGACTGCATACCCAGAAGTGAAATTGCTGGATCATATGGTAATTCTATTCTTAATTTTCTGAGGAACTACCATACTGTTCTACACGGTGGCTGTACCATTTTACATCCCCACCAACAGTGTATAAGGGTTCTGATTTCTCTACATCTTATGTTCTTTTTTTTTTTTTTTTTTTTAAGATAGCATCTCACTCTGTCACCCAGGCTGGAGTGCAAATGGTGTGATCTCGGCTCACTGCAATTTCTAACTCCCAGGTTCAAGCAATTCTCCTGCCTCAGCCTCCTAAGTAGCTGGTACTATAGGCATGGGCCACCACATGTGGCTAATTTGTGTATTTTTAGTAGAAATGAGGTGTCACCATGTTGGCCAGGCTTGTCTCCAACTGTGACCTCAGCTGATCACCTGCCTTGGCCTCCCAAAGTGCTGGGATTACAGATGTGAGCCACTGTACCCAGTCTACTTTCTGGATTTTTTTTTTATAGTAGTCATCCTAATGGATGTTCAGTGATATCTTACTGTGATTTTGATTTGCATTTACCTGATGACTAATGATATAGAGCATTTTTTTCTTGTGCTTATTGGCCATTCGTATGTTTTCTTTGGAGAATGTCTGTTCAAGCTCTTTGCCCATTTGTGAATCAGGTTGTTAGTTTTTATGTTGTTGAGTTGTAGATTTGTTCTGGATATTAATTCCTTATATATACTTGGCAAATGTTTTATCCTGTTCTGTGGGTTGACTTTTTACCCTGTTGGTATTGTTTATTGATGCACAAAGTTTTAAAATTAGTATGAAGTCCAGTTTGTCTGTTTTTCTTTTGTTGTCTGTGCCCGTTGGTTTTCTGTCTGAGAAATCACTGTCAAACCTAATTCTATTAAGCTTTTGTCTTTTGTGTAAGAACTTTATAGTTTTAGGTCATACATTATGTTTTTCATCCATTTCAGTTAACTTTTGTATTTAGTGTTAAATAAGGGTCCAACTTCCTTCATGTGGCTATTCAGATTTTCCATTACCATGTGTTGAAATGACTTTCCTTTACCCATTAATAGTCTTGGCAACTTTCTTGTAGATCATGTGACCATGCATGCAAGGGCTTATTTGTGGGCTCTGTTTTCTGTTCCATTGGTCAATATACCTGTATGGCAGTGCCACACATTTTAATTACTCTAGTTTTGTGGTAAATTTTGAAATTAGGAAGTGTGAGTCTTCCAGCTTTGTTCTTCAAGATTCAGTATCTTGTTCCTCAAATTCAAGATTCTTTTTGCCATTTGGGTCCTTTGGATCCTTTGAGATTCATATGGATGAATTTTAGGATGAGTTTTTCTATTTCTACAAAAATTTTATTGTTGTTTTGAAAGGGATTGCATTGAATCTGTAGATTGCTTTTCGTAGTATTGATATATTTAAAAAGATTGTCTCCCAGTTCATAAACATAGGATGTATTTTTACTTAGTTGTGTCTTTAGTTTCTTTCAGCTATGTTTTCAGTGTACATGTCTTTCACTTTGTTGGTTAAACTATTCATTAATATTTTATTCCTTTAGATGCTATTATAAATGGAACCATTTCTGTAAATTTTTTTTAGATTGTTCATTGTTAGTGTATAGAAATGCAACTCATTTTTTTTGTGTGTTGACTTTGTATCCTGCTACTTGGCTTTGTTTATTCTAAAGATTTTATGTGTGGTATCTTTAGGGTTTTCTTATATACAGGATTATGTTGTCTGAACAGAAATTATTTTACTTCTTCCAGTTTACTTAGTTTGCTTTCATTCTAATTTCTTTTTCTTACATAGTTGCTCTGATTAGGACTTCAGTACTATTTTAAATAGAAGTGGTAAACGCAGGCATTCTTCCCATGTTCCTGATCTTAAAGGAAAAGCTTTTAGTCTTTCACAATTGAGCATGATGCTTGCTGTGTGTTTTTCATATTATCATCTTTATTATATTGAGAAAATTCTCTTATATTGCTAGTTTGCTTAGTGTTCTTGTTATTCAGGGGTGCTGAATTTTGTCTTACCTTTTCTGCATTTAGATTATCATGTTATTTTATTTTCTTCATTCTGTTAATGTGGTATATTACATTGATTGTTTTTTGTCTGTTGAACCATCCTTGCATTCCAGAAATAAATCCTGCTTGGTCATGGTGTATACTCCTTTTATGTGCACTAGATTCAGTTTGGCAACTTTCTTGGGTTGTATTTTTCTGTTTTGTCAGTGTTAGTATTTTTCAGTGTTTTGTCAGTGATTTGTTAAGAGCATGTACTCTGGATCCAGTCAGCGTGGGGTTGAATCTGTCATTTAGTAACTGTGCTACAGTGGGCTAACCACTCAATGCTAAATTTTTATAATTTGTAAAATGGGTTAAGAGTAGTTCCTACCCTTTTGGTGAGGATTAATTAGTAAATATGTGTATAGTGTTTAGAATATGGGCTGGCACACAGTAAGTGCTGTATAAATGGGTTAGTGTTAAAAAAATTTTTAAAAATTCCAGCCGGAATTTTTATTCAAATTTCATGGAATTGATAAAGTTTTGGAGAAATCAAGTTGCAACATCCAAGAGAATGTAATGGCTCTCTATTGTTCAAAATATTTTGTGTATTTTAATACAATCAACTTTTTCTTTTTTTCTCCATAGTACTCATTACTCCCAATCACTAGTTCTGATCTAGGGACAGTATCTCCCACCCTTACGTCCTCTATGGGACATTTGGCAGTGTCTGGAGGTATTTTTGATTGTCACAGTTTAGGAGGATGCTACTTCAACTAGTGGGTATAGGCTAGGGATGCTGCTAAACATCCAAGGCTAGTCTCCACAACACATAGTTATCTGGCTTAAAAATAGCAATAATGCTAAGGTTGAGAAACCCTGTTCTACATGTATTGTTTTTGTTGCGATTTTGAATGGACTTTATTTTTATTTCTGATTGGTTATTGCCATTGGATGGAAATGTTAACAAATTTTTTTCTTTACGTTGTATCTGACAGTTGTGCTCAACTAAACTTACTAGAGCTTGATTCTAATAATTTGTAGATTCTAGTTATTTTTCTTTGTACGTGATCTGGTCTCTTCATTTTTTTTTTTTTGAGGTGGAGTTTTGCTTTTGTTGCCCATGCTGGAGTGCAGTGGTGCAATCTCGGATCACCGTAACCTCCGCCTCCTAGGTTCAGGCAGTTCTCCTGCCTCAGCCTCCCAGATAGCTGTGATTACAGGCATGTGCCACCATGCCCAGTTAATTTTTGTATTTTTAATAGAGACGGAATTTCTGCATGTTGGTCAGGCTGGTCTCCAACTCCCAACCTCAGGTGATCCACCCACCTTGGCCTCCCAAAGTTCTGGGATTACAGGTGTGAGCCACCATGCCTGGCTTCCCATCTAATTTATATGTATCTGTCTCGCCCTCTTTTATAACACTGATCAGAACCTTTACTATTTTATTAAATAGTAGCAGTGATAATAGGCATCTTTGTAGTGTACCAAACTTTAATGAATGAGTTTCGATTTTCTAAAGATTAAGTAACTCCAAACAATATAGGAGGATGTCAGTCTTAGTTATCCTGACTATTATTATTTAAGTATTATCATTTAAAATGTGTTCTTGATGAAAAAATGCTTAACTTCACTGTTGATCATAGAAATGAAGTTTAACTCAGCAATGAAGTGATGTTTTGTATTTCCTAGTGATATTGAGACTTTTTCTACAAGTGCATTAGTCATTTTTCCTTTGTGAGCGTATTTGTCGTTTACCATTATTTTCTCTCTTCTTAGAATTTTATAAGTTATGATTTGTAGCTATTATTTGTGGTATATTTTTAACTTGTTTGTTTTGATGTGGAATATTTCAATTTTTATTAAAACACATTTACTTATTTTTTCCCATGTAAAATCTTTTATTGCTTTTATGTGCAAGAAGAACTTAATTCCTGAAACTTTCTTCTGAGATTTTCCTGTGATCTTTCTACTTTCTGCTGTGACATTTTCCTGGTTAAACCAAGGGTATTCTTATCAATCCTTTTTCCTTTGTCTGAATCATTCACCTGACTTCAGGTGTTACCTCTTCCTCTGACATGCTAAAATTGTAGATGATCATAAATATTATTCACTGTGTGCACGTCCCCCACCCCCTCCGCCTTGGTTTTCACAGAGCTTAGGGTATCATGGAAGTATCTCAGGGGCCATTGGAGATAGGACACTGAGGCGTAGGCTTGATAATTGGGCAGAGCTCTAGGTTCCTACCCTTCTTAAGGTACATTGAGCTCTTTCTTGTTGGTAGTCTGCATATGATCATCTCTGTGTAGGTGGTCTGCATAAGACTATTGTTTATAAAAAGATTGTTCTGCCATGAGAGAGAGAAAGTAAAGTTTGAAATATATACTGATCTAGCACGAGAAATAAGAGTTTAATTGCCAGGTTACAAGTTAGTAAATATTAAAGCCAAGATCAGAGACCATTTCTCTTGAATCCAGTCTACTTTACATGATTCTTTTTTTTTTTTCGGTAAGATAGGGTCTTGCTCTTTTGCTGAAACTGGAGTGCAGTGGCATAATAGCTCACTGCAGCCTTGATTTCCCAGGCTCAAGCAGTCCTCACACGTCAACCTCCCAAGTATCGGGAATTACAAGAAGGGGCCACCACACCTGAATAATTTTTTTTATTTTTTGTAGAGATGAGATCTCACTGTGTTGCCAATGCTGGTCTTGAACTCCTGACCTCAAGCAATCCTCCTGCCTTGGCCTTCCAAAGTGCTGGGATTGCAGGTGTGAGCCACAGTGCTCAGCACATGATATTTTATATTATATCTCTGTGTTGGATATTTCTGAGAGAATGATCTATTGTCATCTCTTTCTTCTAAAACTGAGCTCATTATCTTTTTACTTTATCCCTGTAGGGGGTGCTTTTCTCCACAATGATTCATCTTTCTTTTTTTTTTTTTTTTAAATATTCTCCCTTTTCCACACATTCTCTTGTGTATCGAATTTGAAATAAATCTCTCTTAATGGTTCTTTTTTAGTCCACCACATTCAGTTCTACTGCTAGGGGCTACCAGTTTATTTTTTTTATTGAACTCATTGTTGCCTACCTGCTGCTAGCATCATGGTTAAGTCCTGTAATATCTCCTGACAGTGCTGTCATAAGAGCTTTATACTTGTTTGCCTTATAGCTAGGCTGTAGTCCGTCTGTCCTTTCCAACACTGTGCCTCAAATTAACATTTATATAGATTGCTTCATTAGACAAACTGAAATCTTAAATTTCCTGGACTAACACTGAAGGCCTTTTACAATTTGGGTAGGCCCTGGGAGGTGTATATATGTAGAGATAGACATTTGTAACTTTTTAGCAGTGTGTTACTAGTTATTTAGGTCTGTCCAGATTTTGAAAACCTTTTGTAGTGCATGTGTAATACTTACTGTAGTATATATGGAGATGCAAAAGCAAAGAATAAAAGTTGCCTTTGATTTTACTGTTCAGAGATAATCATTAGTGAAGTCTTTAAAAATGACTATTTTCTTCATATTCTGTATATTTTTGGAAGTTGATGTATTTTTATTTTCGTATTACTATGAATGGACTATTACTGTTATTATTTTTTCTCTGTTTCTTTCTTTCTTTCTTTTTTTGTTTTTTGACAGGGTCTCACTTTGTCACTTGGTCTGGAGTACAGTTGCGCAACCATAGCTCACAGCAGCCTCGACTACATGGGCTTCAGCCATCCTCCTACCTCAGCCTCGAGAGTGGCCAGGGTTACAGGCACCACACCATGCTTAACTAACTTAAATTTTTTGTTTATTTGTTTGTTACAGAGATGAGGTTTTACTATGTTATCCAGGCTGCTCTCAAATTTCTGGACTGAAGTAATCCTCCTTTCACATCCTCCCAAAATGCTGGGATTATAGGAATGAGCCACCACATTTGGCCTATTATTTTATATTCATTTTTTAAATATACAAAGAAAAGTTACTCATTTTTCTGTATTTATTTCATTGGCTACTCTATTGAAATCTTTATTAAGTCGAACTGGACCTCCCACCGTCCCCCCCCCCCGCTTTTTTCTCTAGACAGAATCTTACTCTTTTGCCCAGGCCAGAGTACAGTGGCGCCCTATCCACTCACTACAACCTCTGCCTCCTGGGTTCAAGCAATTCTCCTGCCTTAGACTCCTGAGTAGCTAGGATTACAGGCATGTGCCACCATGCCCAGCTAATTTTCGTATTTTTAGTAGAGATGAATTTTTAGTTGCCATGTTGGACAGGCTGGTCTTGAACTTCTGACTTCAGGTAATCTGTCCACCTCGTCCTCCCAAAGTGCTGGGATTATAGGCATGAGCCACTGTGCCTGGCTGACCCTTTCAGTTAACAAACAAAGTGGTGAATAGAATGTTTCAGGGAGGAAATGGTATGAGCAAAGGCATGGAAGTCTGAACCATAAAGGTATTTCGGATGAACCACAAGTATATAATTTGATATTACAGAGATGTAAATTATAGTGTCAGAGAGAGATTGGAGGTGAGACTGGAGAGGACCTAGATAGTTAAAATTTTTGCTTGCTATGTTTAAGAATTGGAATTTGATCCTAGAAGTGGTAGAGAGTTATTTGAAAGATTTTAAGTAGGGAGTTGGTGTGATTAAATGAGTATTTTAAATAAATGAATCAGGCTATACGGTGGAGAATTGAATTGCGGCAAGCAAGAAGACCAGAAGACTATTGAAATATTCAACAGGACAGCAGGGGCCTTTATTTATTAGGACAGTGTAAGATTAGAGAGGAAGGGATGGATTTAACAGATATTTTACTGGTAAAATTGTCAGGATATGGTAGAAGGGGAGGAAGAAGGGGAAGTCAAGACTGATTTTAGGGTTTTTTATTTTCTAGCTGGATAACTGCATGATTTCATTACATAAAATGAGTAATTTGGATAAAACACATAATCTTAAAATTTAATTAGTTTCCTTTTTTGGAAGGCAGAGAGGGTAGAGGACTGTTAGAAAAGCAGCTCAATTTCTGGGATGTCACAACCAAGGTCATGATGTTGCATCTAAGAAAATTTATACAGGAAGCAGTAGCAAAATCAGGATCTGAAATAAATATTTTGGAGTCATCAGATGCTTTGAAAATTAGTGTTCTATGTATGTACCTGTGCAACAACCCTGCATGTTCTGCACATGTACTCCAGAATCTAAAGTGCAATAAAATATATTTTAAAAAAAAGAAAATTAGTGTTAACAATCTTTTTACTACCTAACACAACTAAAGGATGCATCACATTTTATGAATAGAAGCAGTTTACTCGTGCTTGAGGGGCAAGGACTGGGCAGTGTTTGAGGAGGTTGGGAGAAGGGAAAACTCTCCAAACCCAGGTGATTCAATGATTTCTGTTCTGGTTAACAACCATGGTCTAGTTGAAAAGACTTGGATAATGTGGAGATCTGTGGTATTATTATCTTTTTGTTAAGGGAAATTCCAAGCATATACAAACATAAATGGAATTCTATGAACCCCCTAGATACTTATTGTCCAGCTTCAAAAGTTATCAACTCATGGCTCTAATATTATTTCATTTTTAACCACTCATTTCTATATTTATTTTAAGCAAATCCCTGACAATCTGCCTTCATCTGTAAATACTGTAGTATATATCTGTACAAGGTGATAACTTTAAGAAACACTAACAACATTAACAATAATTTCTTAATATCATAAGATATTTTCTAGTGATATTTTTCCAAAGAATAGTTTCAATGGAGAATGGAGATTACAATATGTTTTTTTCTTTCTTTGTTAAATGAGAGAGAATGAAAAGTGAGAAGGTAGAAGCATTGAATATAAACTGCTTGTCTTCAAAGAAAAACAAGGGATGTAGTGTCTATCAAGGGTAGGAAGTTACAGGCTATCTGTTTTAAGGGATAGGGAACAGTTGAATGGTTTGTAGACTTAGGGAAAGAGCGAGTAGAGAAACGAAATGTTGATGGGGGACTTGGAGCAAGAACAAGAAGAATAGCTTCTTTTCCTTTTTTTTTTTTTTGGAAGGAAAAATATTTTTATTTCATTCTTAAATAACCACAACTATTTACTAATGGGATGTATGTTGGGCACTACATGACTTCTCAGACCCTGGAATCGTATTGAAGTCCATTACCTCATTTTCTGTGCCACAATTATTTATGCATGGTATTTGTTTTTCAGAAAATAGGTTAAATTGAACTTGATTTAAAATTTTTTTTTTTTTTTTTTTTTGAGACGGAGTTTTGCTCTTGTTACCCAGGCTGGAGTGCAATGGTGTGATCTTTGCTCACAGCAACCTCCGCCTCCTGGGATCATGCAGTTCTCCTGCCTCACCCTCCTGAGTAGCTGGGATTACAGGCACGTGCCACCATGCCTAGCTAATTTTTTTTTTGTATTAGTAGAGACGGGGTTTCACCATGTTGACCAGGATGGTCTCGATCTCTTGACCTCGTGATCCACCCGCCTTGGCCTCCCAAGGTGCTGGGATTACAGGCTTTAGCCACCGCACCCGGACGATTTAAATTTTTTTATTAAAAATTTTCTTTAAAAAATTGACACAGTTCATATTTTTGTGTGCATAGTGATGTTGCAGTATACATAATGTAAAATCATATTAGAGTCATTAGCATGTCTGTAATCTCAAACATTCATCATTTCTTTGTCCTGGAAACATTCAACGTCTTCCTCCTAGCTATCTGAAACTGTATTATTTTTAACTATTGTCATCCTATAGTGCTGTGGGATTATTCCTCCTGCCTGGCCCTAATTTTATATCCTTGAAAAAAATCTATCCCACAAGGATACCTTATTTTCTGAGATAGTATTAAAGGATAAAGAGTGATTGAAGGAGAAACAAAAAGTTGAACAGATAATTATAACTAATGACTTATTTTTGGATAAACTTTGATGAGTATTGAGGTAGGCCCTAGGGTGGGGTCTAATTATTAGTAAGACTTTGGAATAGTTGTTGAAGAGAATCAGAAAGGGAACCATGGACAAATATAAAGATTGTTTAGTGGGAATAAGATTCCACCTGAGCCAGACACTGTGGCTCATGCCTCTAATCCTAGCAGTTTGGGAGGCCTCCAGGTTGATTTCTTGAGCCTAGGAGGAGTGTTTGTGTGAAAGTGATTTAGATAATCATTCATATGTAGATTGACTAAGGAAATGAGATGAAGAGACAGGTAAACAGTGAAAGGAGTAAGCACTAGACTGAGGAGCAGATGCTAAGATAATGTAAGCATGAGGAAGCTGTGAATGTTGGAAGATTAGGTCATATTGGTTAAAGTGTTTGGTTGTGGGATGTAGCAGATGAAGTAGGTCTTTGGCATTGAAAACGTCTAGGAATCTTGAGACTTGGGATTTCAATGGACATTGCCTATGGTTGTGGGACATATGTTAAGGCAGGACAGAAATAAGACCAAGATGCAGATACCTTCAGTGAATGTGAGGAGCAGTTATAGGTGGTCAGAAAATGAGTAGACAGCACTTAGTAGAAAGATTAAAGGGTAGTATATATGTCGAATGGAGGAGAAAAAAAAATGGTTTTGGAGAGACACTGTGGGTAACTAAGAGAATTCAGAGTGTGGGAAAATATTTCTCCCTGTTTTCAGCCATATACAAAGATGTCCAAGAACTTGGGCTTACCCATAAGGCTTAATATTTTCATGTGCACATTAAAACAAGGCAGTTTACTTGCTATGAACATGATAGACATTAAAGATTCTAGAAGAATTTTGAAGAAAAGATTTATTCAGTAACATTTGAAATGTTGAGATCTAGAAGTATAGAAGAAGAGGAAGAGTGATGTGATTTAGGTGAAATGGAGATGGAGAGTGGTATGAGCAAAGGCATTTGGGGCTGAAGTCAATGAAACTTACTATTTTACCTAGAATAGAGCATGGGGGAAAGAGTAGTTGGAGAAGAAAGGTAGCAAGTTTAGCACCAGGAAACCTCCCATGTATTCAGGCATTTCACCAAATTCTCTCTCAAACCATAGTTCTCTTGTAAAGATGCCCCTTATAGCTGTTTTTGGGATGCAGAGATAGGAGGTATAGCTCTGAGCAGTGAAGTCAGGGGAGTATAATTTAGGTGTGCTATTCAATATGCTTAAGTGTTTGGGACTTAAAAGCAAAATATTGGCCAGACGCAGTTGCTCACGCCTGTAATTTCACAACTTTGGAAGGCCGAAGTTGGCAGATCACAAGGTCAGGAGTTTCAGGCCAGGCTGACCAACATGGTGAAACCCGTCTCTACTAAAAATACAAAAATTAGCCAGGTGCGGTGGCATGTGCTTGTAATCCCAGCTACTCAGGAGGCTGAGGTAGGAGAAGCGTTTGAACCCAGGAAGGAAGCGGATGTTGCAGTGAGCCAAGATTGCATCAGTGTACTCCAGCCTGGGCAATAGAGTGATACTCTGTCTCAAAAACAAAAAACAAAACAAAACAGAAAAATCAGTTATCCCAGATAACTACATACCAAAACACTCATACACTATAGAGTTTAGTCAGTAGAGATGTTACTGTTTCTCTGGCGTGCTTGATGTTTAATAAGAGTACATGACAGGCCGAATGTGGTGACACACTTGTAATGCCAGGACTTCAGGAGGTCAAGGTAGGAGGACTGACTGAGTTCAGGAGTTCGACACCAGCCTGGTCAACATGGTGGAACCCAAACCCTGAGTCTACAAAAAAAAAATACAAAAAATTAGCTGGGCATGGTGGCATGTGCCTGTCTATATTCCCAGCTACTGGGGAGGCTGAGGTAGGAGGATGGCTGGAGCCTGGGAGGGGGACGTTGCAGTGTGCTGAGATCGTGCTAGCCCACTCCAGCCTGGTGACAGAGTGAGACCCTGTCTCAAAAAATAAAAGTAAAAAGAGTACATGATGGAAATACTGGATATTTGTAGGAATTGAGATGTAAGAAACGAGTCTAGTAAACTGTTAATTCCACATAACAGCCTGCATTACATCTGATCATTTTGTTATGCTATACTAAGCTACATCAATGATCATATCCCAGAATTTTGTAGGTACAACAGTTTTTGCATCCTCATTAATTCACTGGATTTTTTGTATCTCGTTGATGAGAGTGAGCTTGTCACCGAGAAAACTAGAGAAATAAAGAGGAGAAACCTGATCAGAGGCATCCCTGGAGTATATTTAATCAAGATGATTGCCTTGGGCATCTGGCAGGCATGGTGCTCCAGTGAGCAGTGATAAAAATGTATGGTTATGATTATTCTGAGACTTTTATACATATACTTCACTTCACTTGTCCTTCCCCCAATTTTACAGTCTGTGGGATTCTGAAAAACCTTCTGTTAGGGGAATACTGTAGTTCTTGAACCACCCTCAGAGTTTTTCGCCACCTAGAAATTACTTTTCTTATAGTGGTAGAGCATAATATTTATTTAGCAGTAAATTTGCAAGTGTATAATAACTACCACAGTTTCATATTGTAACAGTACATTGTCATGACTTAGCCTACACTAAGTTAATGGTCTGTTTTACTGTGTCCTTCAGAACTCAAGGTTTGTGATGAGGAAATGCTCACATGATTGTGGTCTATACAAATTTACCCAAAATTGAAATGGTACAATATTAAAATAATTAAGCGTCAAACTTTGATGTGCAAAATTGATGACTCTTTGAAAATTAAATACTTTACGAATCACATAATTTTAAGGTTGGTAGGTCTAATAAATTGTAAACTGCCTATACCTTTGCTACGTGGTCATATCACTTAAGTAAACAAATATCTTTCCTCTTTTGTCAAGAGTATCATTCAGGCTGGATGTGGCAGCTCATGCCTGTAATCTCAGCACTTTGGGAGGCTGAGGCAGGCGGATCGCTTGAGCTCAGGAGTTTGAGACTAGCTTGAGAAAACCTCATCTCTACAAAAATACAAAAATTAGCCAGGTGTGGTGATGTACATCTGTAGTCCCAGCCACTTGGGAGACTGAGGTGGGAGGATTGCTTGAGCCTGGGAGGCAGAGGTTGCAGTGAGCCGGGATTGCACTGTTGCACTCCAGCCTGGGCGACAGAGCCAGACTCTTTCTCAAAACCAACAAAAAGAATAGTCATTCTACTCCAGCCTCCTTACTACCTTGGTCATTATACTTGCATATCCTTCAAGTCTTAGCTGAAATGTCACCTCCTTAGAAAGTATAAGACCATCCTTTTGAAGTAATTTATCACCTTATAGACCTTCTCGTCTGAAATTGTCATGTGTATCTCTTTGTTTATTGCCTGATTCTTTCAACTAGAAATAGCAACTTAAAGACAGGATTTTCGTCTAATTTATTGACCTTGTTTTCAGCTAATTAGAATGATGCCTAGCATATAGGAGTTGCTTCATAAACATGTCTTAAAATGATGTTGAATAAATAATTTCAAAACAATGCTTTTATAGAACAGAGAGTTGTATTTGTAATTTGTGTCTCCTAAATAGATATTTTGAAATCTTAATTCCTATACCTATGAATGCAGCCTTGTTTGGAAGTAGAATATTTGCAGATGTAATTAAGTTAACACAGACTCATAGGCAGTTAACATGGGCCCTAATCCAATATGACTGGTGTTTTTATAAGAATAGAAAATAGAGACACAGGGAAGAGAATACAATGTATGACACAGAGGCACACAGAGGGAAGATGGCCATGTGAAGATGGAGGCCAAGATTAGATTTTTATTTTTTTTTTTTGAGAAGGAGTTTTGCAGTTGTTACCCAGGCTGGAGTGCAATGGCACGATCTCGGCTCACCGCAGCCTCTGCCTCCTGGGTTCCAGCAATTCTCCTGCCTCAGCCTCCCGAGTAGCTGGGACTACAGGCGCGCACCACCATGCCCAGCTAATTTTTGTATTTTTACTAGAGACGAGGTTTCACCTTGTTGACCAGGATGGTCTCGATCTCTTGACCTCGTGATCCACCAGCCTCGGCCTCCCAAAGTGCTGGGATTATAGGCGTGAGCCACCGCACCCGGCCAAGATTAGATTTATAATGCTCCAACAAGCCAAGGAACGTCTGGGGTTACCAGAAGTTCTGGTTACCAGAGGATCTGGAGGATCCAGGGAGGATCCTCCCCTAGAGGCTTGAGGGAGAACATGCCCCTGCCCACCACCTTGATTGCAGACTTAATAGCTTCCAGAACTGTGAGAATAAATTTTTGTTGTTCAAAGCCATCCAGTTAGTTGTATTTTGTTCCAGCAGCCCTAGGAAACTAATACAAGGGAAGAGCCTTGGAAATGCAAAGCATAAGCATAAAAGATAAAGGAAGAAATTATTCTCATACAAAATTATCTGGTTTTATCAGACAGTTTCTTTTTTTGTTCAGCAAGGATTGCGCTTGAAATTCTGGGCCTGGTGCAGTGGGTCACGCTAGTGATCCCAGCACTTTGGGAGACTGATGCAGGTGGGTCACTTGAAGTTGGGAGTTTGAGACCAGCCTGGCCAATATGGTGAAACCCCATCTCTACTAAAAATACAAAAATTAGCTGGGAATGGTGACGCATGTGTGTAATCCCAGCTACTTGGGAGGCTGAGACAGGAGAATTGGATGAACCCAGGAGGCGGAGGTTGCAGTGAGCCAAGATCCCACTACTGTACTCCAGTCTAGGTGACAGAGCAAGAGTCTGTCAGAAAGAGAGAGGGAGAGAGAGAAGGGAAAGGGAAAGGGAGAAGGAAATCAATCCCGTTTCTTGCACAGTACGTGTTCCATAGAGTTTCATGGAACTCTATGGAATATGCAAATCGTTTTAAGTTCAATTTAATTATAATGAGTAGTGTAGTTATAATTTTTGGTCTTCAAGAGAGACACCATATTGAGTAGGAGTAGGTAGGGGGAACCTACATAGCACTAATGCCAAGGTTTTGTAAGTGAATTACTAAGAGTAAAGAAATGTTGGAAGGAAGGAAGGGAGAGGGAGGGAGGGAAGGAGGAAGATAGAAGGAAAGAAGGGAGAGGGAAGGTAGGAGGGAAGAGAGGAATCCTGTGTCTTGCACAGGAAGGAGGGAGGGAGGGATCCATCCTGTTTTTTGCACAATGAGTGTTCCAGAGTCCCATGGAACTCTGTGGGATATATGGAATATGCAAATAGTTTTAAGTTCAGTTTAATTAAAATGAGTAGTGTAGTTGTAATTTTTGGTCTTCAAGAGATAGATACCATATTGACTAGGAGTAGGGAGGGGGAACCTACATAGCACTAATGCCAAGCTTGTAAGTGAATTACTAAGAGTAAAGAAATATTTTGAACCTTGGGGAGAAAGTTGGAAGGTCATTTGATAAAGTACCCTACCTCTTTTTTTTTCATGGCCTTAGATCTTTTATTGAATTGTATTTATTTTAGATGAGAGTTAGTTTGGGTTCTATTCTTTCTCTCCTGAAATTGTGTTTTACTTTAATAAAGTTGCGAAAATAGCACAGAGGTTTCCTCTGCACCCCTCACCTAGCTTCCCCAAATGTCAATATCGTACATAACCATAGTAATTACAAAAACCTGAAAAAATAACTGATATGATATTATTAACTAAAATGTAGACTTTATTCAAATGTCATCAGTTGTCTAACTAAAGTCCTTTTTTTGGTGCACGATCCAGTGTAGGATCACACATTCAGTTTAGTTTTCATGCCTCTCCTCTAATCAGGGACAGTTCTGTAGCCTTACTGTTTCATTACCTTGACACTTTTGAAGAATACTGACCAGTTGTTTTGTAGAATGTCCCTCCGTTTGGATTTATCTGATTATACTTGTGATTAAATTCAGGTTATGCATTTTTGGCAAGAATGCTAAAGAAATACAGTTGTGTCCTTTGTTTATCATATTAGGAAGCCCCTGTTAATATGTCTTAGTATTAGCAGTGTTAATTGTAATCACTGGTTATGGAGGGGTCTGCTGGGTTTCTTCACTGTAACATTACCATTTTCCCCTTTATAATTAGTTTCCTGTAGAGAGACACTTTGATATTCTGCATAAGTTCTTTTAATACTTTTTAAAAAAGGATTTCCTGCAGTTACTGTACTTTTGCCTATTAGTATTCATTATTGATTCTCATCTGAAAAAATATTATGATGTTCCTCAAATGTGGTTTTCCTATTTCTGTCATTTTGTCTACTTGAAGAGAGGATCTTTCTCTTCTTCCCTGTTTAATTTTTCATTCAATTATTTGTATCTGTTGGAACTCTTAGACAACTCTTCTATTCATTATGTTAGAATCCATTACAGTTTCAGATTTATATGAAAATCATGAGGTTTTTCAAATGATAGCAGTGTTCAAGATGTGAAAGATCTTTCAGATTTTCAGATAAAATGTTATTTAATGGGTGATTTAATGGGTTGCATGATCTTGGCTCACTGCAACCTTTGCCTCCTGGGTTCAAGCAGTTCTCCCACCTCAGCTTCCCAAGTAGCTGGGATTACAGCCACATGCCACCATGCCTAGCTAATTTTTGTATTTTTACTGGAGACCACGTTTCCCAGGCTTGTCTTCAACTCCTGACCTGGATGCGGTGGCTCATGCCTGTCACCCAGGCCTGAGTGCAGTGGCATGATCTTGGCTGACTGCACCCTGTGCCTCCTGGGTTCAAGCAGTTCTCCCACCTCAGCTTCCCATGTAGCTGGGATTACAGCCACATGTCACCATGCTTAGCTAATTTTTGTATTTTTACTGGAGACCATGTTTGCCAGGCTGGTCTTCAACTTGTGAGCCAGGTGCAGTGGCTCATGCCTGTAATCCCAGCACTTTGGGAGGCTGAGGCGGGTGTATCACCAGAGGTCCTGACTTCAAGACCAGCCTGGCCAACATGGTGAAAACCCACCTCTACTAAAAATACAAAAATTAGCTGAGCATGCTGTTGCGCCCCTATAATCCCAGCTAATCCCAGCTACTTGGGAGGCTGAGGCAGGGGAATCGCTTGAACCCAGGAGTCAGAGGTTGCAGTGAGCCAAGATCATGCCACTGTACTCCAGCCTGAGTGACAGAGCAAGACTCTGTCTCAAAAACAAAACAAAACAAAAATATTATTTAATGGTGAAATAGTAGTTTTAAGAATGACTCACAAGTAGCTCTCTTTGGATTTAAAGTAACCACACAAATTTAGATACTTTATTTTTCAATAAACAATATTCCCAATTTTCAGTTGTAAAATAACTTTTCCTAAGTCAACAAAATAATAACCACTAAAACTTTGTGTCTTTTATTTGGTTTGGATCTCATTTTTAAGAGTTTGTTTAGCCATATAATTTATTAATTCATTTCTTCTGGATCATGGTCCCAGAGAATTTTTCAATGCATCATCAAACTCACTATGTACACATTCTTTCTTCAAGAACTTACGGGTTTTTGTGAGTGATTTTTGTGGTAATTATGTGGAAAGCAGGTTGATTAGCTAAGGCCTTTAAGCTTGAGGTATAAATTGTGGGGGAAATTTTAGTGTTTATGGGAAGTTTTATTTAGTGGGATTAATATATACATGTATACATCTTCACACACATTTAAAGTTTAAAGGAAATTGAAAAACATTTAAAGTTAAAAAAAATTGATCTTCAGTGTTGCTTTCTTTACCATATTAAAAACATTATGTGTGTTTTTGTTAAATTTTTTGGTTTTTTCTTAGGGCTGTAGTAAGGTGCAAATGTTTGTTTTATATGAATGCTTGAAGTAATTTCTACATGGAAATCATGGGCCCATGTAAGGTTTTATTGTATTTTAAAAGGACAACTTTCCCATAAGTACTGTTGATTCTTTTAGTATCTCTATAATAGTAGATGTTTATTTTCTTAAGCCAGAGGACATTGTTGGAATATTTATATTGTTTCCCATGTACAGCCACTAAACTAGTGATATACTTTTCCTAATGAAGCTATTAGTTGTCACACAGTTCTTATTTGTGTGAGTATGTAGATTGATTTGTAAAATATTTAAAAGATTGTAATTTTTAACTGGAGAGAGATTGAGTGATAGTTGTTATTTGAATTTGGGGAAAATTACAGCTTTTAAAAATCATAAATAATGCACTTTTCTCTTTTCTTTTTCGTGACAGGGTCTTACTCTGTCATCCAGGCTGGAATGTAGTGGCCCAATCATGACTCACTGCATCCTTGACCTCCTCAGTCAAGTGATCCTCCCACCTCAGCCTCTGGAATAGAGTAGCTGGGACTACAAGGCCTTCCCCCCTCCCCTTTTTTTTGAGTTGGGGGTCTTACATATGTTGCCCAGACGCATTTTTCTTCCACCGTGCATGAGAACATAAATTCTTGTAATTTTGACAGAAGAGGGTGTGTGTGTGCATTCTCTCATATATTTAGTGCAGGGTGATTTAGGATAAAGCAAGTTAATTTTCTTGAGGTTCGTTTTTACTTGTTAGCTGTTTTAAAGACTTGTTTTTAATGCTCTTTAAATTTAGAGCAATCCAATTAATAACATTTATTTATTTTATTTATTTTTTTGAGATGGAGTCTCCCTTCGTCACCCAGGCTTGAGTGCAGTGGCATGATCTTGGCTCACTGCAGCCTTTGCCTCCTGGGTTCAAGCAGTTCTCCCACCTCAGCTTTCCAAGTAGCTGGCATTGCAGCCACATGCCACCATGCCTAGCTAATTTTTGTATTTTTACTGGAGACCATGTTTGCCAGGCTCGTCTTCAACTCCTGACCTCAGGTGATCTGCCTGCCTCGGCCTCCCAAAGTGCTGGGATTTTAGGCATGAGCTACTGCGCCCAGCCATGTTTCTTTGTTTTTTAAAGAAAAGCTAACTTTGGTTACTTTGCTAACTCTTAAGAGCTTTCCTCATTTTTAATTTTGAGTACTGCAATTAAAAATAAATATATACATAAGCACATACACACATACATATTTTTAATTGAACAATTAAAAATTTTTAATTTTTAATTGAACAATTAAAAATTGTTGCTAGGTTTCAAGCATGAAGAATATAGAAGTGAGACTGGGAGCAGTGGTTCACGCCTGTAATCCCAGCACTTTGGGAAGCTGAGATGGGTGGATCACTTGAAGTCAGGACTTTGAGATCAGCCTGGCAAACATGATGAAAACCCATCTCTGCTAAAAATACAAAAAATTAGCCAGGCGTGGTGGCACGGGCCTATAATCCCAGCTGTTCGGGAGGCTGAGACAGGAGAATTCCGTGAACCCGGGAGGCAGAGATTGGCGTGAGCTGAGATTGCACCATTGCACTCCAGCCTGGGCAACAAGAGGAAAAACTCTGTCTAAAAGAAGAAAAAAGAAATGCAGCCTGCGTAATAAAGCGAGACTCTATCTCTACAAAGAAATTTTTAAAAAATTAGCCAGGTGTATTGGTGTGTACTTAGTCCCAGCTACTCCAGAGGCTGAGGCCAGGATCAGTTGGGTGCAGGAGTTGGAGGCTGCAGGGAGCTGTGGTTTTTTCACTGCATTCCAACCTGGGCGTCAGAGCAAGATCCCCCATCTTTAAAAATAAAATGTGTTCACAAATACATAGAAGTGAACAAAAATGACAAAAAAGTACCTTCCCTCATGAAACTTAACATTTCTTTATGCTTTTATTTCCCTCCTGTAGCTATAAATTAATACTCATTCTACAGTTCCAGGGACTCTTCTGGTCATTCACCAAATAACTGTATGTGATATGGCTTCTTTTTTTAGTTCTGTTTGATGTATGAGAATATGTAGGCATAGTAAGTTACAAAGTTAGAAAGTAGAATACCTAGTATAAGAGCTCAGGTAATGGAGCCCCAGTACCCAAACTCTTAAATTACTCTTATATTTCCTTTTGATTTTATGGGATTTTTTTTGTTTGTTTTGTTTTTGAGATAATCTTGCTCTGTTGCCCAGGCTGGAGTGCAATGGCGGGATCTTGGCTCACTGTAACCTTTGCCTCCTGGGTCCAAGCGATTCTCCTGCCTCAGCCTCCCAAGTAGCTGGGATTACAGGCGTTCACCATCACGCCTAGCTAATTTTTGTATTTTTAGTAAAGAGAGGTTTTCACCATGTTGACCAGGCTGGTTTCAAACTCCTGACCTCAGGTAGTCCACTCGCCTCAGCCTCCCAAAGTGATGGGATTACAGGTGCGAGCCACTGTGCCCTCTGATTTTAAGGTTTATGTTGCCAGGATATTTTAAGAATAGCCTTTTGCAGTACAACATTCAGAGAGAAAGCGCAGAATAATGATCTAACCTGCTGTTGCCAATGAACTTTATCGGTATCCCATTGAGCACATCATTCAGCTTTGGCTTAAAATATCCTTCTGTCTGCTTAATATTTGAGAGTTTCTAGACTGATATTTTCAGAAGATTTATTACTCTTCTCTTTCTTGAATCTTAATGTTGCCTACTTATTTATCTTTTAGTGTGAATTGCTATGCAACTTCGAAAATCTGATTTTATTTTGTTTTTCTTTTTGTTCACTAAAAGAGCTACAAAAGCTGTCTCATTTATAGGCAAAATTTTACTGAGAAAAGAGTTTGGAACTTTATTTTCTTGATCTAATGCTACTTTAACCTTTATACTACACAGAATTTAAGTATACAGTAGGTTGTCAAATTATATTTTGTTACAATGTTGATGAGGGGAAGAAAAATAGATGCCAGGCTGGAGTGGAATTTATTGTGTGGAGTTTGCACATTTTTTCCATGTCTGAGTGGGTTTTTTTCCTATGGGTACTCTGGTTTTCTCTCATACAAAACATATGCATGGCATGTTAATTGACATGTGTAAATTGTCCTAGTATGAGTAGGATGGGTATGTGTGTGAGTGCCCTGTGTGTTGGAATGGTGACCTGTCCAGGGTTTGTTCCTGCCTTGCACCCTAAGCTGCTGGGATCAGCTCTGGCCACCTGGGATTCTGAACTGGGATAAATACGCAAATAATTATCTTACTTGTTAAAATTAATTTTCTTAAATACATTTAAAGCTTACATTTATTTTGGTGTTTAGTATTTTAAACATTTTGTTGTTTATTTAGAAGTTTGCTGATGTTTTTGTGACCAGAAGTATGCTGTAGGAACTTCACTATTGTTTATATCAATTAGACTGTGCTAAAATTGGTTTTGTTACATGTTATTTTGCTTTAAGTCTCAGTTCAAGAACCCATAGTTGATGTTAAGTGAAGACGTAGTGTATATTCACGTATGTTATATTGGAGAAAAAGGTTTTCATTGATGTACTTAATTTGATATCATAAACACAAGTAAAATAGTTAAATTTCATTAAAAATAGTAAATGAGGCTGGGCACAGTGGCTCACGCCTGTAATCTCAGCACTTTGGGAGGCCGAGGCGGGCAGATCACGAGGTCAAGAGATCGAATCTATCCTGGACAACATGGTGAAACCCTGTATCTACTAAAAAAATGCAAAAATTAGCTGAGCATGGTGGTGCGTGCCTGTAGTCCCAGCTACTCGGGAGGCTGAGGCAGGAGAATTGCTTGAACGTAGGAGGCGGAGGTTGCAGTGAGCCAAGATCGCGCCATTGCACTCCAGCCTGGCAAAAAGCGAGACTCTGTCTCAAAAAAAAAAAAAAGTAAATCATTCTGTGACTTCTATGTAGAGTACCACTTACAGAAATAGTTGAAAAGTGGTTTCAGAAATAACATCATTGTCCTTGTAATTTTTGATTTGCTTAGCAAATCATGTGGTACCCTACTACCACCACCTGCATTCCATGTCTGTGTGTGTATACACTGCGAAGAACTTTTATTTATTTATTTTTTTGAGCTAGAGTTTCTTTCTTGGTACCCAGGCTGGAATTGCAATGCTGTGGTCTCAACTCATTGCAATCTCTGCCTCCTGGGTTGAAGCTATTCTTCTGCCTCAGCTCCCCAAGTACCTGGGATTACAGGCACCCGCCACCATGCCCGGCTAATTTTTTTTTATTTTTAGTATAGAAGAGCTTTTACCATGTTGGCCAGACTGGTCTCAATCTCCTGACCTCAGGTATTCTGCCTGCCTCGGCCTCCCAAAGTGCTGAGATTACAGGCATGAGCCACAGCTCCTGGCCTGCTAAGAGATTCTTTAAGCTCAGGTAAAATTTTAGAAATGTAGAAGGATTGTATTAATGACATACTAATATTTACCTGAATAGCGAATTCCTGTGATTAAAGAATAAGACCTTGTACTTCACAAATAAAACTACATGGTAATTAGAAATAAACTACTTCAGATACTACTGTCCCATAAGCGCTTTTTTTGATTCAGTTAATAAGCATTTATGAAACAGTGTTATGATATGTAATGATAAGGCTAGCAGTTCTATTTTCATCATTTTTTCTCCCTCTCATTGTTCGTGGCGTATATATCCACCATTATAGTATTAACAATAATTTCACTGCCCTTAAAATCCTCTGTACTCTGCCTGTTCATCCTGCCTGGCCCTGGCGGGATCTTCATAGTTTTGCCTTTTCCAGAATGCCATAGTGTTGGAATCATACAGTATGTATCTTTTACAGATTTTTCTTTTATTAATACGCACTTAAAGATTCCTTTATATCTTCTTATGGCTTGATAACTCATTTCTTTTTAGTGCTAAAGAATAGTCTATTGTCTGGATATATATCAGTTTATCTGTTCACCCACTGAAGGACATTTTGGTTGCTTCTGGGTTTTAGCAATTATGAATAAAACTGCTGTAAGTAACTGCGTGCAGGTTTTCATGTGAAAAACAAAGGGAAAACCATAAAACTCTTTCTTTTTTTGAGATAGAGTTTCACTTAGTGCCATTGCACTCCAGCCTGGGCTATATCTTGGCTCACTGCAACCTCTGCCTCCCAAGTTCAAGCGATTTTCCTGTCTCAGCCTCCTGAGTAGCTGGGATAACAGGCATCCACCCCCACGCCTGGCTAATTTTGTGTTTTTTACTAGAGACGGGGTTTTTCCATGTTGGTCAGGCTGGTCTCGAACTCCTGACCTCAGGTGATCTGCCTGCCTCGGCCTCCCAAAATGCTGGGATTACAGGCATGAGCACCGCGCCTGGCCCATAAAACTCTTAAGGGTAACAGTAAAAACTCTCAGGCCAGGCGCAGTGGCTCATTCCTGTAATCCCAGCACTTTGGGAGGCTGAGATGGGAGGATTACTCCTATGGGTTTCAGTTCCTTTGGGTAAAGTTTTCAACTTGTTTGGGTAAATAATGAGGACAACAGTTGCTAGATTGTATAGTAAGAGTATGTTTATTTTGTGAGAATACAAAAAGTGGCTTCCAAAGTGCCTCTACCATTTTGCATTTTCACCAGAAATGAATGAGAGTTCTGTTGCTCCACATCCTCACCAGCATTTCGTGGTTGTAGTGTTTTGACTTTTAGGTGTGCAGTGGTATCTCATTTTAATTTGCAGTTTCCTAATTGCATATCATATGGAATATCTTTTCATATGCTTTTTTGCCGCAGTGTCTTTTGCAAAGCAGAATTTTTTTGGTTTGTTTGTATTTGTTTTCAAAGAGATAGGGTCTCACTAAGTTGACCTGGTTGGTCTAGAACTCCCATCTTGGCCTCCCAAAGTGCTGGGATTATAGGCATGAGCCACTATGCCTGGCCTCGTAGTTTCTACTATGTTACCCTTAAGAGTTTTATGGTTTTCTCTTTGTCATTAGGGCTTTGATCCATTTTGAGTTAATTTCAGTGAAAGGTGTGAGGTCTGCGTCTATATATGTATTTATTGCATATGAGGTCAACATTTATATGTATGTTAGATTTTATATATATTATATAAAACTATGTAGTTTTCATTTAGCTGTCTAGTAATTCCAGCATCATTTGTTGAAAAGACTCTTAGATTCTCCAGCGTATTGCTTTTGTGGCTTTGTCAAGGATTAGCTTGATGAAGCTGTGAATGGCGGAAACCCCATCTCTACTAAAAATACAAAAAATAGCCAGACATGGTGGTGCACGCCTATAATCCCAGCTACTCAGGAGGCTGAGGCAGGAGAAAAAGAAATTAAATATTTTTATCCACAAACATGCAATCACTCTCTTTTTTTGTTGTTTCTGGATATCTTTTTTTTTTTTTTTTTTTTTTTTTTTTTTGAGACAGTCTCGCTCTGTCGCCCAGGCTGTAGTGCAGTGGCATGATCTTGGCTCATTACAACCTCCGCCTCCTAGGTTCAAGCAATTCTCCTGCCTTAGCCTCCCAAGTAGCTGGGACTACAGGCATGCAGCACCACGCCTGGTTAATTTTTTTATTTTTAGTAAAGATGGAGTTTAACCATGTTGGCCAGTCTGGTCTCGAACTCCTGATCAGGTATCCACCCACCTTGGCCGCCCAAAATGCTGGGATTACAGGCATGAGCCACCACACCTGGCCTCTGGATTTCTTACGTTAGAATTTTATTGTTTTTCTTATATAGATTCTACATATTTTGTTGAATTTACACCTAGGAATTTAATTCTTTGATGTGAATGCAAATGATTGTATGTTTTTCATTTAAAATTCTCTGTGTTCATTGCTACTCTACAGGAAAGTGATTGACTGTTATATATTAACCTTGTATTTTGAAACCTTGGTATAATAGCTTATTAATTCCAGGAGATGTTTTATTTTGCCTTTGTCAGTTCTTTCAGATTTTCTATATAGACAGTTTTGTCATCTGGAAATAAAGTTTTGTTTTTTCTTTCCCAAGCTGTGTACCTTTTTAAATTTTCTTTCTTGTATTGCATTAGCCAGGACTTTCAGTGTAATGTGAAAAAGGAGTGGTAGAGAATAGCATCCTAGCCTTTTTCCTGGTTTAACAAGAAAAGCTTTGAGTTTCTTGCCATTACATGTGATATTAGCTGCGGTATTTTGAAGATCTTCTTTATCGAGTTGAGAATGTTCCCCTCTATTTCTCATTTACTGAGAGTATTTATTATGAATGGGTGTTGGATTTTGTCAAGTGCTTTTTATTTGTCTTTTGTTATGATCATGTAGTTTTTCTTTTTTAGCGCTTGATGTGATGTATTATATTAATTGATTTTTGAATGTTGAACTAGCCTTGCATACCTGAGATAAATCCCTCTTGATCCTCGTGTAGAATTCTTTTTACACATTGTACGTTTCGATTCCCTGATGTTTCTGTTGAGGATTTTTGCATATATGTTTATTAGAGATATTGATGTAATGTTTTTGTATAGTTTGGTATTATAGAAATGCTTCATAGAATGAATTAGAAAGTAGTTCCTTACTTCTTTTTTGGAAGATTGATGTTAATTCTTTTTAAACCATGTTTGGTATAATTGAGCAGTAAGGCCATCTGGTCCTGGGCTTGTCTTTGTGTGGAGATTTTTGATAACTGATTCAGTGTCTCATTATAGTTCTGTTCACACTTTTTATTTCTTTTGGGCTAGTTTTGATGATTTGTGCATTTCTAGGAATTTGTCCATTTACTATGTTACTAAATTTGTTAGCATACGTTGTTTATCATATTCTCTGTCCCCTTCTCTATTTTTTTTTAAAAGAGTCATTTTATCTAAAGATTTGTTAATTTTGTTGACCTTTTCCAACAACAAACTTTTGGTTTTATTGATTGTATTATTTTTCTAATCGTAATATAATTTATCTGTGCCCCAATTTTGATTAATTTCTTCAGTTTGGTGCCTTTGGGCTTTTTAAAATACAAATACTCTTTGTATTTTACAAAGATTAAAATACAAAGTTTACTCTTTGTATTTTTTTTCTTAAGTTGTAGAATTAGATCATTTATTTAAGTTTTTTCTAAAATGTTGATTTTTACAGCCATATTTCCTTTCGAGCACTGCTTTTGCTGCATCCCATACATTTTGATATATTTTGTTTTATTTATCTCAAAGCATTCTAATTTCCCTTAGTTTTTAGAAATATATATTTTGAGATTCTGTTGTTAAGTGTCTATACCTTTATGATTTTAAAAAATATCTTTGCAATGAAATGAATTGGACCCCTTCCCCCCCAATTATATAGTGTCAATAGTGTCTTTTTTTGGGGGGGCGTCTGAGACAAGGGTCTCTGTCACTCAGACTGGAGTATAGTAGCGCAATCATGGCTCACTGCAGCCTCAACCTCCTGAGCTCAAGTGATCCTCCCACCTCAGCCTCTCAAATAGAGTAGCTACAACCACAGGTAGGTGCCACCACACCTGCTTAGTTTTAAAATTTTATTTTTCCTTTCTTAAATTTTTATTTATTTACTTAGGGACAGGGTCTCACTCCGTCACCCAGGCTGGAGTGCAATGATATGATCTTGGCTCACTGCATCCTCTGCCTCCTGGGTTCAAGCGATTCTCCTGCCTCAGCCTCTTGAGTAGCTGGGACTTCAGGTGCCCACCACCGTGCCTAACTAATTTTTTTTTTTTTTTTTTTTTAAAGTAGAGATAGGGTTTCACCATGTTGGCCAGTCTGGTCTTAGACTCCTGACCTCAAGTGATTGGCCTGCCTCGGCCTTTCAAAGTGCTGGGATTATAAGTGTGAGCTACTGTGCATGGACAGTTTTTAAATTTTTTGTAGAGATGGAGTCTCTCTATATGTTGTCTGAGCTGGTCTCGAACTCCTAGCCTCCTTCAATCCTCCTTCCTCAGCCTATAAGATTCTCCCCCACCACTTGTTTTTTTTTGGATAGAGTCTTTTGCTCTATCGTCCAGGTTGGAGTGCAGTGACGCAATCTGTGCTCACTGCAACCTCCGCCTTCTGAGTTTAAGCCATTCTCCTGCCTCAGCTTCCCAAGTAGCTGGGTATTACAGGCACCTACTACCACACCTGGCCAATTTTTGTATTTGTAGTGGAGATGGGGTTTCACCATGTTGGCTAGGTTTGTCTTGAGCTCCTGACCTCACGTGATTCACCTGCCCCAGCTTCCCAAAGTGCTGGGATTACAGGCGTGAATCACCATACCTTGCCTTCCTTTAGCATTTCTTATAGGGCATGTCTATGGTCAAATTCCTTCAGCTCTTGCTTTTCTATGAATGTCTGAATTTCTCCACTGAGGGATAGTTTTACGGGATATATAGTTCTTTTTAAATGGTTTTTCTTTCAACACCTTAGTTATGTCATCCTACTGCCTTTTCTTTACTTCCATGATCACATTTTAAAATTTTTATTTTTAGGTAGGGGATACTTTCTGGCAAAACCCGCAAAGTCTGCTGGACAGATTCCAAAAGAGGCTTAACGAGAAAAAAAACGGACATTCTGAATATTAAAATGTTTTCACTCTGGGAATCATCTTTTCACCTCCCCCATGCCCTGTTTGATGTTACTGTTAAAAGCTATAGTTATTTGTTTGTTTAGTGATTTTTCCCCTCAAACTACTTTTTCCAAGACTTTCTTGTCGTTTGTGGTCACTAATATTTTTCATCTTTGTGATCAAACTGGTAACCTGACAGATTTACCTAAAGAATTGGTGCCAAAAACGGCATGAAAGCCCTCTGTAGCTATTTGCAGATAGACTCTGTACTGAAGTATTTTTGGAATAAACAGCCCGGGCACTTGCAGCTTGGCCTTAGTCCTTATCTTCTGCTTGTGCAGAGCTCAAAGATCAGTTAGAGGTGTATTCTTGTGCTTCTCTCATGCCTCCTCTGACCATGTTTTTAGCCTTGGGCATGCGTGTAGCACCTTGAATTCTCCAGAATACTTGGGAGTCTTTAAAAGCCCTTAGTTTCTAACATATCTTCCTACTTAGACTCTTTATTCTGGGGCTTTACACATTGCTGCTTGTCTTGTATGCTGTCTGTTGCCCTAGAGAGCTATGTGTAGTATATATATTTAAATCCTTTCAGTAGATGCCACCTGGGAATCTCTTCAAAATGCACTTCAAAATGCTATCATTTTTGAGAAGAAGGTTTATATTGCTCCCACAGGTACCAGCAAGCTGCACCAAGAGTTTGGTCTGCTGTCCCCATTAACACTGTTGAGTTAGTGAATGGGTGATGATAGGCAAGTAAGCAGAAGGTGCTATAGTGCCTACACACCAAATTTTGCAGCTTCTTTCTTTGTTAAACACCCCTCCCTTTGTAAGTTTTATTAGATTCAGGAATTCTGTAAAAGTTTATTTTTGTCAGTTTCTAAGTGTTTCACTGGAGAGGCTTATTCTTGAAGTTTTCTACTCAACCATTTCCCATGATATCACTCCTTTCAGTTTTTTGAAAGATTATCACTTGGTTTGTTATTCAGGGTTGACTTTTTCCTTCCTCTCAGCACTTTAAAGATGTTATTCCATTGTCTTTGAACTTGCATAGTTTACAGTAGGAAGTCTGATACTAATTTTTGTCCTTCTGGATGTGATGTGTCCTGTTCTTCAGCTTCCTTTTGAATTTTCCCTTCAACTTTAGTTTTTAGCAATTGGTGTATTTTGGTGTATTCTGCTTGGGAATTCTCTGATTTTACATCTGTTTTAATATCTTACATGATTTTTTTAACATTCTTCCCCATTATGTCTTCAAATATCTGTTCTGCCTTGTACTTTGTCTTTCTGCCTGGAATTCTAACTATACCTGTGTTTTTCCACTTGATACCGTATAATGGCCTATAATGGACTGTTAGGTCTTAGTACCCCTGCCTTTAAAAAATATGAGACTTTATGTTTTTTAGAGCCCTTTTAGGTTCACAGCAAATTTGAAGGAAAAGTATAGAGTGTTTTCTTATATTCTATGTCCCTACACCTACACTTGCTCAGCCTACCCTACTATCAACATCCTGCACCAGAGGAGTGCATTTTTTAACAGCTGATCAACCTATATTGACACGTCATTATCACCTTGAGTTGCTACTTAAAATTAGGATTGACTCTTACTCTTGGTGTCCATGAGTTTTTACTAATCTGTAAAATAACACGTCCATCATTATACATGTATGTCATTTAGAACAGTTCACTGCTCTAAAAATCTTCTGTGATCTGCCTGCTCATCCCTTCCACCCACTAATCCCTGGTAACCACTGATTCTTTTACTGTCTCCATAGTTTTGCCATTTGACATTCCAGAATGTCATATGGTTGGAATCATGCAGTATGTATCCTTTTCAGATTGGCTTCTTTGCTTAGTAATATGTATTTAAGGTTCCTTCATGCCTTTTTGTGGCTTTCAAGCTAATTTCTTTTTAATGCCAAATAAAATTTCATTGTGAGGATGTGCATGGTTTATTTATTCATTCACGTATTGCGGACATCTTGGTTGCTTCCAGGTTTTGGCAGTTATGAATAAAACTGCTATAAACATCTGTGGACATTAATTTTCAGCTCATTTGGGTAAATACCAAGTAGTGTGATCACTGGTAGTGGTGTGTATTGACTGTAGTTTATGTATTCTGTCATCCCATCCTCATTTTATTTTAAAATAATTTCTTTTTTTTTTAATTGACAGGATTGCCTTTGAGGTTATTTTAAAAGTTTCGAGTTGTACAGCACTTGATTATTTTGCTGCATTGTGAAAGGACCTCTCCAGCAATGATTACTTCAGAATTACCAGTGTTACAGTAAGTATTGCAATTTTTTTAAAGGAAAATTTTGGAAAATTTATTTCTCAAAATGCTCTCTTTGATGAGACATTTCAAATATGTCCTTTGATGTTTGGACAATATGTTTGCAATCTAAGTAGTAGGCTGTATAATTACCATATCCATTCATGGCTTTTGCTATTGAAATGTCACCATATTTTCTGATATTCATCAAAAAAGATGTTAATATCCTATATCAGAAGTCAGCAAACTATGGCCCATGGGCCAAATCTGACGTTGTCTCTTTTTGCAAAATAGAATTTTGGATCAGAGCCAGAGTCATCCTTTACATACTGTTTATGTCTACTTTGTATTACAAGTGTGATAGTGATTGTATTGCCTGGAAAGCCTAAAATATTTAGTCTGGCCATTTACAAAAAATAGGTTGCTGTCCCCCATCTTATACCATAATCTTTTTCTTCTCCCTCCCTGCTCACTTCCAATTCCTTTATTATGATTCTTAGTTTTTTCTTAGATTGAGATTATTGAGGAGTTCTGGCTACCAGAAGAAATCTAAGGGATATACCAGTTGACAGTTTTTGATGGCATCCCATTACATTTGTTGGAGTTATAGGACAGATTCAGATTTGGGACTTACTTAGGCTTTTTTTGAGACGGAACTTCCCACTGTTGCCCAGGCTGGAGTGCAATGATGCGATCTCGGCTCACTCCAACCTCTGCCTCCTAGGTTCAAGTGATTCTCCTGCATCAGCCTCCTGAGTAGCTGGAATTACAGGCACGCGCCACCATGCCTGCCTCAATTTTGTATTTTTAGTAGAGGCGGGGTTTCATTATGTTGGCCAGGCTGGTCTTTTAACTCCTTGCCTCAGGTGATTGGCCTACCTCAGCCTCCCAAAGTGCTGGGATTATAGGCGTGAGCCAATGTGCCAGCCAGATTTAGAATTGGAACTTATTTTCGGGAAATGTGGTCACAGAAATGGCAGATACTATTCCATTCACAGCTGTTGTTGTGATGCAAATGGGGAATCTGGATTCTTTGATTCTGTATGTTAGCAGTGGTTTAGATATAATGAAAGTGATGAGCACTTTAGCAATTATTTATGTATTATTACTACTCAATTCATTTACATACCTTATTTCCAAGAGACAACCTCTGGTTGATCTTTTGGCCTTCTATTTCCCTTCCAGCATTCTAAGACACAAAGCTATCCAAATGTCTTTACCCGCTTGAAAAACCATTAATACTGTCCTTCTGTCCTTTCTCTGACAAATGGGAGATAAAATTTATTTCTGCCTACTTATCTCATTCTCTTTTACCCATGGACCTGAAAATAATATCATATATATAAATATATGAACACCATATAATTACCATATTTATATGATATTTAAGTTTGGAGGTCCTCTTACAGTATTTTCTTTCTTTTCGTCGTACTCTTCTGGCCTTACCTGGACAACTCACTATCTGTTTACAAGCCTTCTCTGATTTCCTCGAAGTTGGGGTGATCCTTCTGTGTTCTAACAATGCCCTGTACTTTTTTCAGGTACCATACTTAATGTAGCATTTTATAACCATCTCTTCTTTTTTCTGACTCATCTCCTAAACTGTATTGTGTGCCTTACTTTTATATGTCCTGCTGTTAGGACACTGTTGAGTATTAGGCAGCCCTTTAATAGCTCTTTGATAAAATATGAAATAGAGATTATATTTAAATTGAAGTTGTATTAAATGAATGTGTATTGGCATTATGATATTTAATATATCATGCTTTGTGAGTGAATTTTTTCAGAAAAATGTGAGTGTTATATGTCTGTGTGTAGGTACTGGACAGTGGTGATCTGAGAACTGGGTAAATGAACTCTGGTTTAGATCTGTCAGCTGAAGATGGTACCCTTGGTCAAGTTGAGATGTCCAGTTTTGGTTTTTGAAATGTAGACACTAGAAAGACCACTCTAGTGATTATCCTTATTATTCCTTGGCTTACTTAGATACTGTAATTGCTGATGGATTTGTCACCTTAGTGCTGTTAACTAGTAAACATTGTCAAAATATTATCATTTACTACGTATTTATATTCCAGGAAGTATGCTAGGTTCTAGGTAGATATAACATGTAGAGTAATTTAGTTTTTTTTTTTTGCCATAAAGCTTGTAAAGATAGATATTAATAAAAGTGGGGTTTAGGGGAAGAAGAAGGGAAGAGAGTATTAGGCCCAGACTGAGATTATGTCATATAAGGACCCTGAGATATGTTTGAGGGCTTGAAATCAAACCTCCCCCACCCCACCCTCTTTTGTTTTCTCCTGTATTGGTGATAGAGAGTGATATAAGATAAACTGTGAGTAGGGAGGAACAAGATCATAACGGTACCTGCTAAGTTATGTTCAGAATTATGTTTTTTCTCCTCAGCCTGTGTATTATTCCATTTTCACACTGTTATAAAGAACTACCGGAAACTGGGTAATTTATAAAGAAAAGAGGTTTGACTGACTCATGGCATGGCTGGCTGGGGAAGCCTCAGGAAACTTACAATCATGGTGGAAGAAATAGGGGAAGCAAGCACCTTCTTCACAACACAGCAGGAGAGAGAGAAGGAGAGTGGAGGAAAGTGTAACACTTTTAAACCATCAGATCTGATGAGAACTCAGTATCACAAGAACAGCATAGAGGAAACAGCTCCATGATCCAGTCACCTCCCACCAGGTCCCTCCCTCAACAGGTGGGGATTACAGTTCGAGATGAGACTTGGGTGAGGACACATGGCCAAACCATATCAGCATGATAAAGATATAATAAGATATATACTTAGAAAGTTATTTAGTGCAGTATAGTATTAGATGGGAAGGGCCAACACTAGAAACAAGGAGACCTATCAGGAGAAGGATGATTGCAAAGATGATAACTTTCACTGGAGATGGAGAGAGGTAGACAGAATTGTAGAGGCAAAATCATTTTTTTAGTAAGATTTGAACTTATTCTTCCATGCTCTTAATTTACGTTAGTAGTGTTATAAATGTGAACATTAGCCATTTGCAGGAGTTTTGAAGAGCAATTGGTCAAAGTTTGAATTTGCATACTCCTTGACCTGTCATTTTCACTGCATATATGCTGGAGAGAAACTTGATTGTATAATAAGATTTATTTATGTACAAGGACGGTCATTTCAGCTCTGTTTGTAATAGTGCAGAACTAGAGACAAACTAAGTGCTCATTGATAGGAAAGTAAATAAGTTCTATGCATGTTATGGAGTGCCATTCAGGAATCTAATGTATTTATATGGAACATTCTCATGTATTTAACACTTTAAAAATCGAAATATTGATACTGATTTATATTTTGAGAGCAAGAGATGCAAAAGCCTAAATATGGCAGTGTCAAACTATTAACAGTGATATTCTGCGGATTGAGATTCAGTGTTAGGATGAGATAAAGTGAAACTTTTCCTTGTATTCTTATATCTTTCTTCTGTTGCTTGAAAGTTTTTTTCAAAAGCCTAGAATTTGTGTATATGTCCTAATAATTAAATATACATATACTAATGGGAGTGCATTAGCTGTTTGTTGGCAATAGTTCTCATTGTTTAAGCTGACTACAGTTGGCAGCATTATTAAACAAATTGTACTTTTTTCACTATTGGTAGAGGCGTCAATAAACTATACTGCTGAAGAATAGGTTGATTTCACTAATGGGTTACTTACTGTATTCTAGAACCAACCTGCTCCTGTAGGAGATTGTTGCTTATAAATCTCCTGCCTCGAGATTTATAAGCATCAAAAGCATTTGTAGATTTTGTCCACACAAGATAATCTTGAGTCAGAGATCTGGAATGCGGTCAGGTGTACTGATAAGTCATCAAAGTCATTTGCATAGAAGTTACACATAAACTGGATGAAATCTTCAAGGGAGCATAATATAAATGGAGAAGAACAGACCTAAGAGTTGAGCTTTAAAGAAGAGGGAATGAGCCTAAGAAGAGCATTTGGTGAAGGAGATTGAGAAATAGTAGATTGTGAGTTAGACTTACCATTTGCTATGTACCTTTCCTACTCTTTACAATTTTATGCAGATCTTTAATTCAGTAATGTAGAATTTAGTGAAGAGATTCTTGCTCATGCTGTCTAAACCTTTTCAATTCTGTGTTGAAGCCAGCCTGTGAGAGTCGAATATTAAATGTTTAGGAATTTCGCAAGCCAACTAAACACAACATGTCTGTTGTAAAAAGTTAACTTATATAAGCTTTAAATTAAATGTCTTATGAAAAATAAAAACAGTAAATACTCAAAACTCATCGCTTCCTTATTATTTCGTGTTACTATTTATGCTCTTGAAGTTGTTATTTAAACCTGTTGTGTCTTTGTGGTAGAAATATGTTTTAATGCTGCACTACTGTTTATTACTTCCCAACTCACTTTGGTTATGCCACTTTGGTTGAATGGTACTCAGAGACTGTTGGGGTGGGGGGAAGAAATTGACTATGGTAGGAGTATGTACATCATGAAAATTGGCAAATGATAAAAATCCATGCTTTATTTATTGTTTTGTTGATTATAGACTTAAGAAAGTAATAGAGAGGTTGTTAACAATGCGGATTCAACTTAAACGTTTATGGGATGGTGTATACCATTACAATATGAATAACAAAAAATTGAGGAAGTATTTCCCTTCAGTCCTTATCTGAGTCAGCACAGAAGCTGCTCACAACATTGACAACGATTAAAGTTTCAACAAATGTCTTTATCATTTTACTTGCATCCTACTCATTAAAGTGAACAAAAACAGCAACCACCTTTCATGTTAAAATTCCTATTCATTCATTAGTTGCAGCTGTAGTTTAGATTCCTATATAAGAGTTGGGCAAAAATATCAAAATTATTTTGTGAGAATCAATTGGTTATATGGAATTTACAATAAAGAGTATTTTGTGTTTTATTGTTTGTAAATTATGTGCTAAGTATCCTTTATGTATTTTTTTTTTTTTTTTGAGACGGAGTCTTGCTCTGTTGCCCAGGCTGGAGTGCAGTGATGTAATCTTGGCTCACTGCAGCCTCTGCCTCCACGTCTCAGATGATTCTCTTGCCTCAGCCTCCTGAGTAGCTGGGATTACAGGCATGCACTACCACACCAGCTAATTTTTGTATTTTTAGTAGAGATGGGGTTTCAGTACGTTGGCCAGTCTTGTCTCGAATTCTTGAACTCAGGTGATCTGCCTGCCTCGGCCTACCAAAGTGCTGGGATTACAGGGGGTGAGCCACCATCCCCAGCTAGATGTCTTAATACTTACAACGTAGGTGTTTGTGTATATATATATTTTTTGAAGAGCCAGTGGTCAAACATTAACTGGCACAACACTGACTTTTCTGACTTTATGAAATGAATAAAAATCATCCTAAACCTTCATGTTTTTATGCTGAAGAATTAGTCTTTTGCAATTATATTTTGCATTTATTTTTGTATAGTAGCTGTCATTTGTTCTTTTTCATTTCCCTCTTTATTTGAGGGATTCATTTCACTTACTGTTACGTAAAATTAGGTAGCAAAGATAACATTAGTTTGCTAAAGAGTTTTTCTGAAATAGAAGTATAAACCACTTCTAATCAGTCATATAGCAGGAGATAAGGGAAGTAGTGAAACAAATGCATTGTACTTATTAATTTGTTCACTAAAATAATACAACATTTTCTAGGGATTCAACTAATGAGACTACTGCCCATTCCGATGCTGGCAGCGAACTTGAAGAAACAGAGGTCAAAGGAAAAAGAAAAAGGGGTCGTCCTGGCCGGCCTCCAGTATGTATTTTGCTTATTTTCTTTATTCCTTTAATAGTGACCGTGTTAATCAGTTTGATATGAGTTGTTAATTGTAGTGCTAGTACGGTTAATAGTTTAAAAAAACAGTCAGTGACACAATAGAGATTGGAAACTTTGTTTCACATAAATTGTGTTGGCAGTGATCAGTAAAAGGAAATGATTGTTGTATGATTTTATTGCTGTCCTTCTCTTTGTAAATAAATGGTAGTGCATATGAAGGAATAGGAGGTCACTAACAATGAATGAGGTTTAGTTAGTTAAGACTTCATGCTTTTCAGATGGAACTCTGATTTCTTATGAGCTCCTAAGTACTGTTTTGGAGTTTGGTGGCAGTCTCAGAATATATTCTCATTGATAATCTGATTGAAAAATTTAGAAGAGCTGTAGATAATTCTACTTTGAGGGATAGCTTTATGTATTGTAAGAACATCAGTCATAATTTAAGCATGCATAAACCCTGTACAAGATACCATTATCTGCTTTTCAAAGAATTAAGGCATATGCTGTTCTACATTTGCTTATATGATGTGATTTACTGTCAATTTTTTTTTCTGTTTTATGAAAGTTCTTTTAATGGAAACTCTTAGCCTCCTCTTAATAAGAGACATTATATAATGAACTTAATTCCCATTATCTAGCTTCAGCAGTTATCAAATCATGGCCAGTCTTGTTTGATCTCTTCACTCCTCCTCCTCTTTTTCCATCCTGTGTTATTTTTAAGGTCATTCTAGACATCATTCCATTTGTAAATGTTTTAGTGTGTATTGCTAAAAATAAGGGTTTGTTTCTTTTTTTTTTTTTTTAAACACCACTACAATATCATTATCAAGCCCCGGTATAATATATTTTATTAATATCACCAAATAGCTAGTTTTATAGCTTATAATCATCTTATGAACATTTAAAATCCAGTTTGGTGATTAGAATCATGACACAGGTATGATCCATCACGTGCAATTGATGGTTATGTTGCTTAACCAGTTATTACCTACATGTCTTTTATAATGAGTTCCTCAAGAAGACTGGCTTTTTTGATATAGTTAAGTCATTTTTCCTTTTTTGCCAGAATTTTTTATTAGTTACTATTTCAGGCCACCCTTAAGATCACAAAAGATAAAGACTTCCTCCTGTATTTTGCTATACAGTTGGTTTTATCCTCTACTTTTTTTGTTGTTGTTGTTATGGAGCTTCACTCTTGTTGCCCGGGCTGGAGTGCAATGGCGCAATCTTGGCTCACGGCAACCTCTGCCTCCTGAGTTCAAGTGATTCTCCTGCCTCAGCCTCCTAAGTACCTGGGATTACAGGCATGCGCCACCATGCCCAGCTAATTTTTTGTACTTTGAGTAGAGATGGGGTTTCTGTATGTTGATCAGGCTGGTCTGGAATTCCCAAGCTCAGGTGATCTGCCCGCCTCGGCCTCCCACAGTGCTGGGATTACAGGCGTTAGCCACTGTGCCTGGCTGTCCTCTACTTTTATTTAAAAGAAAAAAATAATCGGGAATGACATGCCATATAGTAACTTTTTGTATTACTCATTCATTTCTAGAAGTATTTTGTGGTACAGTATTCCTTACAAAAATATTTTGGGAAAAGTGAAAGAGTTCTGCACTTGGAAGCCGGCCGTTATTATAGTTCCCCTTACTACTGTGTGATTTTTCCAAGACTGTAGGCAAATTTCATTGCTATCCTGGGAATCTGAGGTTATAACAGCAAAATTGGAAATAAGTCTAGACTTGCTTAAAGATAGGTGAATGAATTGCCCACCTTGATTGATTGCTTACTTGAATTTGTTCTCCCCTACTTGAAATTCTTCACTTACAGGATTCAGATTAAGTACTGTCTCCTTAAGGAAAACTTTTCATTTTTCCTAAAAAGAATTTACCACTGCTTAAGCAGGCTGTTGTATTATTCCTTGGAACTGGTTTAATTTTTATGTGTGTATAACTGAATCCTGTAATGTTGTGCTTTTTGGATGAAAAGAAGCCTGTGTACCCAAATGCTTAACCCTTTTGTGGTGGGAAATATTTGATATTTAGTGAAGCTACTACTATGTAGTCTAGTAAGTAAATAGTACATGTTCATGCCATAATTATAATATTGAAAAAGATGTCAACCAGTGTAAGATAGTAGCATTCTAGAAACTTGTTTTATGTATGTTTCATTCCATACATTCACACAAATTATTTCACATGGCTATCTATACTTCTGCCTAATTCAGTCAGGCTTATATGTTGATTGTGGAAACAATACAACATAATACAGCTTCCTGAATTTCTACTTTGAGCTTTGTGTTGACTTGGTGCTGTGTATGTTATTTAATCCTCACACTAGTGTTATGAAATAGGTCTTGGATGTAGTTTACAGTATAGAATAAAAAGTTTAAAAGTGGTTATTTGCCTAAGGTCACATAGCAAGTAAGTGGGAAAGCTTGGATTTGAATTTATATGCTAACTCCCACACTCTTAAGGAAGCCAGAATGCCAAGCTGTTAATTAATCTTGAGAGTTGTAATTGTCAGAATGATCAGATTGGAGTTCTGCCTCATTTTCTGTCAGCTAGCTGCATTTTGAACAATGTCAAGTTTTGACTAATGGCATTTTTTGTTTAGCTGTGGTAATACTAGTCATCACTTTTAATCTAGTAAGTTTAATCTTTTTAAAATCTATTTTAGAGGGAATTTCTTGTATCTTTGGTTTTCATTTAACTAGTTAAAACACATAATATAAGGAGTTTCTATTATAGGCAGTATTGTTTCCCTTATTTTTATTTTATTTTTTTTAATTTATTTTTTTTGAGACAGGATGTCACTCTTTGTTACCCAGGCTGGAGTTTAGTGGTGCAACCATGGCTCACTGCATCCTCAAAATCTGGGGCTCAAACAGTTCTCCACCTTCTGAGCCTCCCAAGTAGCTGGGTTTACAGGCCCGTACCACCACACATGGCTGATTTATTTTTATGTGGAGATCGGGTCTCACTCTGTTGCCCAAGCTGGTCTCAAACTCCTGGGCTCAACTGATCATCCCACCTTAGCTTCCTAAAGTCCTGGGATTACAGGCATGAACCACTACCCCTGGCCTCTCCTTATTTTTAAATTCTTAGGGGACATCTCATTTTTAGGGGTCATCTCAATATTTCTTTTTAATATTGTATTCTTTCACAATTTTTTTCCTCCTTAAATCTCCCTTTTTTGCAGGTATCTTCATTAATTTGCTATTATTATAACTCTCTACCCGAATAGTTGATGATCTCAAAACAAACCCTATGTAGTATCATATTTATAGTCTTAGGATTCTGTTGATAAATAATGGGCATCATTATCTCTGTCTACACACATTAATTTGTTGGTGATAACATTCAATCTGATGACTAAACTGATGTCTCCTAGATTTATGTCTCTGGCCTGGACTTCTGAACTCCAAACTCATATACAGATGCCTATTCAGCATCTTCATTTAGATATTTAATGCACCCAAGATGTTTAAAAAACCAAACTTATTCTTGCTTCTTTTTTTATAATGGCACTTTCATCCCTCTCAGTTGGTCAAGGTATTAACCATGAAGCCATTAGTGACTCTCGCCCTGTATCCAGTCTATAAGCATATCCTGTTTAACCCGTTTGCAAATTGCATCTATCATTTTTTACTACAGAACTGGAACTGGTTTACACCACCATCACATGCTTTTGTTCAAACCTGTCAGGCTTGCTCTTTGTCTCAGGGTTTTGTTTCACAATGTTGCTGTTTTATTTGTCCCAGATAGCAGTGTAGGTCCCTTTCTTCCTTCTTACAGTCACTGTTCAAATGTTATTTTCTCATCGTGGCCTCCCCTAAAGATGGTATTTTTTTTTCTTTTTCTTTATTTTTTAGAAACAGCATCTGTTTTCCAGGCTGGCGTACAGTGAGACAGTCACAGCTCACTTATATTCTTGATCTTCTGGGTTCAAGCAATCCTCCTGCCTCAGCCTCCAGAGTAACTGGGACCACAGGCCCATAGCACCACACCTGGATAATTTTTAAATGTTTTGTAGAGACAAGATCTCATCTTGTTGCCCAGGCTAGTCTCAAATTACAGGGCACAAGCAGTCTTCTCGCCTTGGCCTCCCAAAGTGCTGGAGTTTCGCCACACCTGGCCTATAGGTGGTGTTTATTTTTGTTTTATATATGTATATTTTTTGAGACAGTCTCTTTCTGTCGCCCAAGCTAGAGTGCAGTAGCATGATCTCGACTCACTGCAACCTCTGTCTGCTGGATTCAAGCGATTCAACCACCGCAGCCTCCCAACTAGCTAGGATTATAGACGTGCGCCACCATGCCTGGCTAATTTTTGTATTTTTAGTAGAGACAGGATTTCACCATGTTGGCCAGGCCTGTCTTGAACTCCTGACCTCAAGTGATCTGCCTGCCTCGGCCTCCCAAAGTGCATGGTGTTTAACATTAGAAATCACCTACACAATAGGACTTAACTGTTTTCCCCTTTTGTTGTCTGTCTCTCCCAACTAGAATGTAAGTTGTGTGAAGGCAGGACTTTTTATCTAATGTGTTTTCTGCTATTTACTAGTGTCTGACCTGTAGTAAGTGTTGAGTAAATGTTTAATGAATGAATAAATGATAATTTTAATTTTGTTAAATCAGCACTGCCCCACCCCCTGCCCCTTGGTGTTTAAAAGAATTTCATTTTTGGCCAGGCGCTGTGGCTCATGCCTGTAATCCCAGCACTTTGGGAGCCTCAGGCAGGTGAATCACGAAGTCAAGAGTTCGAGACCAGCTTGGCCAAGATGGTGAAACCTCGTCTCTACTAAAAATAAAAAAATTAGGCGGGCGTAGTGGTGCACACCTGTAATCCTGTCTACTCAGGAGGCTGAGGCAGAAGAATCACTTGAACCCGGGGGTTGGAGGTTGCAGTGAGCTGAGAGCACGCCACTGCATTCCAGCCTAGGTGACAGTGAGACTCCATCTCAGAAAAAAGAAAATTCATTTTGAAATCATTTCCAACACAAAGGATTCTAAGAATACTATGAAGAATTGTCAGCTGTCCTTCATGCACGTTGTCCTAATGTTAGTATTTTAGTACATTTACTTTATCATATTCTCTCTTTCCTTCTCTCTGTCTCCTCCTATTTATGTACACACATAAACACGTAAATATGGATTTTATATGGTATATGCAAAGATACATATTTTGTATCTGTTAGTTTTGTACTGTTTCGGAGTAAGTTGCAGACATGATGTCATTTTATTATTTTTTTTTAATTCAATATTGTTTTGTAGAATATCTCTTCACAGCACTTTATTTCTAATATTTTAGTGTGCATTTCCTTGCAATCAAGGACATTTTTTCCCTACATAACCACAGTACAGTTACGAAAATATGAAAATAATATTGATATAATAATTATACATCTCATTTAGATTTACCAATTGTCATAATCTAATAATCCCTTAAAAGAAAAAATATTTTTTTCCTGAATCAGGATCCAGTTCAGTATTTTATGTTGCTTGTAGTTGTCATGTAAATTGGCACCTCTCTAACCTTAACCCCTCTTTAGTTTCTCTGTTTTATTAAGGACTTTTTTCTCTTTGTTCTGTTTAAGTCAGAACGAGCACTTCTATATTCTCAATGTTATATACCTTTGAATTAGCAATGATCGTGCCTCAGATAAACCTCATTGGCTACGATACTGCCACTGCGCAAAGCTTGTTATATACCTTTCATGTTTGCATAGGCTAAGTAGGAGAGGTCAATAAAAAGATACAAGTTTTATTTTTAAATGTCTGTCTGTTCATACATAGAAGATGGAGAATATACAAAAAAGATTAATAATGAGTATCAGAAGGGTAGGTTAACAGGTCACTTATAAAAATTGGATCTTTTAAATTATTTGGTATTTTTAATGTAGACTATTGTGAATTTCATAATATTCAAATTCCAAAATTTTGTTTCTTTCAAATACCAGAATTTTTATTTACCCACCCTCTTGGTTTAACATTATCTCTTTTTGACCCAGGGTTGTGATAAGAACCAGCATGTTATAATGTGGTGGCAGATGTCTGCTAGGTTTTACGTTTTTCTGGCTCCTCTCAACTTCTGTCACTTCTTTTGTCATTTCTTGGTTTCCCTTTGATAGTCTATTCTAACTCCTGTAAAATAGAAAGTACCAACCCCATTGTTATGAGGTTTTAAAAGGACTAAACCAGGATTCAGTCAATCTTTCAGGAACATTCAGACTCCAACAGTTCCTTCTTGATCTTCAGTACAGCTCCTTCTCATCTGTAATGGGCAGAAGAATCACTGAAACAATAAGCTAGGAACGTGGGTATAAGTCTGTAGGCTGTGTTAAGCCTTGGATGTAAAATATATGGGCTTTGTGACCACCACTTCCAAAATCCAGCCTAAAGAAGGACTTACTTAACAGTTCCAATAACACTGAGCTCATGGTTCCCTGTAGATGTCTCCCTTGTACCTCCAGCATGACCAGAGCTTGAGGAAGGGCCTCTCACTGTCCCCTGCCACACTTGAAATAGTATGAGGGACTCAGCAGAGGTTGGAAACTGAGTCCAGCCCCAGGGAGTCAGATGTGGGACACTGACAAACCAATTGCAGAGTTGGTGCCATGTTGAGTGTTTATGTTAAAAATTATGAACTATTCTAAACCATGCTGATATGAACTGTTTTGCAAATAAATTTTGCTGTATAGCCACTGTGTTTTTTTTAATCCTAAATTTCTAAAAGTGGAGTTTGTTAGTGTATGTTGTTTGTTTTGAGAGCTTTTGACATGTATTACTGCCTTTCACACAGCAAAATATATGGGTGTAAGATACTGCTTATAATGGTTAAGACTTTTCTAATTTTTTTTTTTTTTTTTTTTGAGATGGAGTCTTGCTCTGTTGCCCAGGCTGGAGTGCAATGGTGTGCTCTCAGTTTACCACAACCTCCGCTTCCCAGGTTCAAGTGATTCTCCTGCCTCAGCCTCCCAGGTAGCTGGGATTACAGGTGCTCACCACCGTGCCTGGCTAATTTTTGTATTTTTAAGTAGAGACGGGGTTTCACCATGTTGGTCAGGCTAGTCTCGAACTCCTGACCTCGTGAGCCACTAAGCCTTGGCTGTCTTTTCTAATTTTTAAGTGGTGAAGGTTTACCTCAATACTTTCTAAAATGTTCATTATTTGTGAATAAAGGTGGTATGATTATGGGTCACCACAACCTTGATTTCCCAGGCTCAAGTGATTCTCCCACCTCGACCTTTTGAGTAGTTGGGACTACAGGCATGCATCACCACACTGGCTAAATTTTTGTAGAGGCAAGGTTTCGACATGTTGCCCAGGCTGGCCTCAAACTCCTCGGCTCAAGTAGTCTGCCTAGTAGGACTTCCAAAGTACTGGATTACAGGCATGAGGCACTGTGCCCCGCGTATTTATAATTTTCTGTACTACTTTTTTTATTTTTATTTTTCTAAGAAACAAAGATCTCTATAAAAGAGTTTTTTTAGCTTAAATGTGCCCACTTTTGTGATCACTTTAGGAAGTATATTAGTTGGACTTCTCTTTAAAGCTATCTTTGTTGTTTTCTTAATTTGTCATTTAGAAATTTTTTTCTACTGAGTAGTTTTTAGTTCTAACTTCCTTAATTATGTTAAACACTACCACAGTTCCAGGAACACAGAATTAAAGCCTGAGTCATTGTTAAATTTCCTCATCTCCAAGTCTCTTGTCCTATCTCCTTTATCTATTGAAATTTCAAGTCTGATGACTTTTACTTTATAATTTCACAGTGTCTTCCACATCTGTCCTTTGTATTTCTAAAGTTTCTGTCTTTAGGGCTTACTTTATTGGCAGCTGTACTCTTAGCTTCCTACCTTTGGTTTTTGTCTTTTTCTATTTCATCCTTTTTAATAGTGCCAGGCAGGAATATGTTTTGTCTTATTCAAAAATCAAGCAGTGTCTTTTTTTTTTTTTTTTCACAGAGTCTTGCTCTGTCACCCAGGCTGGAGTGCAGTGGCACGATCTCAGCTCACAAGCAATGCTGTTTTCTGAAAAACTATGTGGTGCTTTCAACTAACCTAATATCACAACTAATATTTTGTTGTATTTTCCTGTTCACAACCTTTCAGTCAAGTCTCTTGTCTTTTGATGTATGGCTTTTGCTTTCCCACTTCCACACCATTGGTCATTGTGTTTTTTCTTTCTGGAACTCTTATTTTCTAAATTCTGTTTACGCTAATCTTACCAATATTCTTACTAATTTTATGAGTCCATTAGGTCCCAACTTGCAGCATAATTTTTTTTTTTTAAATTCTTCCTGCTTCTCAGTACTAAAAATAATCTTTCCCTTAGAACCTTTTTAGCACTTACCCTAAACCAAAATTCCATGAAGAGCATTTTTATATGCTATAGGTTATTATTTTATATTGGAGATATTTGTGTTTATCTCTTTATCTTTTAATTGTATATATATAAAATTTTTGCATTATACAATCCCAAAACATGTTTATGTATATCATTTGTGATATAGTGTGGATTATTTCACATTCATAGCTTATTATGCCAGATAAGGCACAGAGATTAAAGAAAGTTGTTGTATCTTTGTTTCTTAAAATTTCTAGAAAAGTTATTGCACATTCAGACTGCAACTTAACCTATCCTAGAGCTTTTGGAATAGAGTAATTTTGGATTAGTTATCTTCCTACACAGCAGGGCTAATCTGTGTATTTAAAATACTTTACTAGAAATGTAGATACACATTTAAATTGAGTAGTATATAGTCATCCTAAAGATTGTTGTAAACTCTGAGATTACATTGCGTCATTTTCACATAGGAATAGTGAAGGTTGTTAATGACTTCTTAAGTATATGTAACGTATTTTCTGTGAAATTAATTACTTACTGTGTTGCAGGCTTTGTTTCAAGTATTTCAGGTTTGCTTTCTTACACATGCTCTTTAAAATATTTAAAAATCATTATGTCCCTTGAATTAACTGCAGTAAGGAACTCTAATTTCTGTATTAATAATCCTATGGACTGTAGATATTTCACTTGTACTATTGTTGATGGGATATAAAGCAGTAGTGTTCCTTCATCACTACTAGTTGACAAGAATGTATTAGGAAGTTGAAAAATACATCTTGAATGTTCTGTTTTATTTTATTTTATTTGTTTTTTGAGGACAAGTCTTGCTCTGTTGCCCAGGCTAGGTGCAGTGGCACAATCTTGGCGCGCTGCAACCTCTGCCTCCGTGGTTCAAGCGATTCTCCTGCCTCAGCCTCCTGAGTAGCTAGGACTACAGGTGCATGCCACCACGCCTGGCTAATTTTTTGTTTTTTTAATGGAGATGGGTTTTCACCATGTTGGACAGGCTGGTTTTAAACTCCTTATCTCAGGTGATCCATCTTCTTTGGCCTCCCAAATTGGTGGGATTACACGCATGAGCTACCACGCCCAGCCAATATAGGTTCTTTGAAGCCATGTTTGGTGGATAGTGGCTACGATGTTGGAGAGTGCAGATACAAAGAATGAGTCTGGGTCTAGTTTGATGAGAGAATCGTTGCCAATAATCCAAATGGAGAAAATTAATGTAAAGAATTAATTTGCCAGGCACAAAGACTTACACCTGTAATCCCAGCACTTTGGGAAGCCAAGGTATGGTGGATCACTTGAGAACAGGAGTTTGAGACTAGCCTGGCCAACATGGTGCAACCCCATCTCTACTAAAAACACAAAAATTACCTGGGCTATGGTGGCACACACCTGTAATCTCAGCTACTTGGGAGACTGAGGCACGAGAATTGCTTGAACCCGGGAGGTAGAGGTTGCAGTGAGCCAAGATTGCATCATTGCATTCCAGCTTGGGCGACAGAGTGAGACTCTGTCTTAAAAAAAGAATTAGTATTTAAAGGCTTCAAATCATTTGTCATTTGGGAATTGCAAATTAAGACAACAGTGAGATCTTACTAGCTACCTATTAGAATGGCTGAAATTAAAAAATCTGACAGTATGTTTCCTGCAGGTACGTGACACAACAGAAACTCTTACTTATTGCTGGTAGAAATACAAAACGGTACAGCCATTTTGGAAGACAGTTTGGCATTTTCTTTTCTTTTTTTTTGAGACGGAGTTTCGCTCTTTTTACCCAGGCTGGAGTGCAATGGCGCAATCTCGACTCACTGCAACCTCTGCCTCCTGGGTTTAGGCAATTCTGCCTAAGCCTCCTGAGTAGCTGGGACTACAGGCACACTCCACCATGCCCAGCTAATTTTTGTATTTTTAGTAGAGACGGGGTTTCACCATGTTGACCAGGTTGGTCTCGATCTCCCGAACAGTTTGGCATTTTCATACAAAGCTAACCATAGTCTTACCCAGTGTTCCCGCAGTTATACCCCTAGGTATATACACAGCTGATGTTAAAATATTATGTCCACACAAAAACCTGCATGTGAATGTTTTTTATTTGTAATTGCCTAATAGTGGTGACCCAGATGCCCATTATTTGGTAAATCTCTAACATAATGTGATACATCTGTAGAATGGAATGCTACTATTCAGCAGTTTTTTTTAAAGTGACCTATTTGGCCACTAAAAGACATGGATGAATATTTTTGTTTGTTTTGAGACAGGGCCTTGCTTCGCTTAGGCTGAAAGGAGTACAGTGGAACAATCATGGCTCCCTACAGCTGAAGGCTCCTTGGGTTCAAGCCATCCTCCTGTGTAGCTGGGCTACAGGCAGATGCCACCATGTCCATCTAATGTTTTTCTTGTTTTTTGTTTTTTTATCCTTTATTTTCTTCTTCTTTCTTGTCAATTGTTAAATTTTTTTATTTTTTATTTAGAGAAGGAATCTTGCTTTGCTTCCCAGGCTGGTCTTGAACTGTTGACCTTCCACCTCATCCTCTCAAAGTACTAGGTGCGAGCCACTATACCCAGCCAGACATGTATCTTAAATGCATATTTCTAAAGTGAACGATGTTAGTCTGAAAAGCCTACGTGTTATATGACTCCAGCTACAAGTTGAGCATCCGTAATCCGAAAATTTGAAAGCTGAAATGCTCTGAACTCTGAAAGTTTTTGCATGCCAACATATAGCCACGTAAAAAATTCCACACATAACCTCATGTGACAGGTCACAGTTAAAAATCAAGATCAAGGTCAGATGCAGTGTCTCAGTCCTGTAATTCGAGCATTTTGGAAGGCTGAGGCAGGCAGATAGCTTGAGCTCAGGAGTTTGAGACCAGCCTGGGCAACATGGCAAAACCCTGTCTCTACCAAAAAAAAAAAAACAAAAAAATTAGCTAGGCATGGTGGCTCCTGCTTATAGTTTCAGCTACTCAGGTGGCTTAGGCTTGAGGATTGATTAAGCTTGGGAAGTGGAGGTTGCAGTGAGCTGTGATTGTGCCACTGTACTCTGGCCTGGGTGACTGAGTTAAGACTACGTCTTAAAAAAAAAAAAAAAAAAAAGGAAAAATCAAAACTTTGTTTTATACACAAAATTGTTAAAAATATTATGTAAAATTCCTTTTAGGCTTTGTGTATAAGGTGAAACATAAACAGGTTTAATGTTTAGACTTGGGTTTCATCCTGAAGATGTCTCATTATGCATGTGCAGATATTATAAAATTTGAAAAAGCTGAAAGTCTGATACACTTGTTATTCCAAGCATTTCAGATAAGGGATAATTAATCCATATATTAATATGTGGAAAAAAGGAAACTATGATGATGATTTAAAAAGTATAAACTAGTGGTTGCCCAAGAAGGGGAAGATAAAGGGTTGAATGGGCAATACACAGGATTTTTAAAGTAATGAAACTCTTCTCTATGATACCACTAATTGTGCATACACAGCACCAAGCATTTGTCAAAATCTTTAGAACTTTATAGAACAAAGAGTGAATGCTTTTTCTTTCATAATTGAGATTTGATTGGTTGTGTTGAGGATTAGCGTACAGACATTTCAATTTGTGCACAATTCTTAAAATCTAAAAAGTTTGTAATTCTCCTTTAAAGTTGCTCCAGTGACTTCCCAGCTTAAAATTTGGAGGCAGAGTTTCCTTGAGGCTATCAAGTACCAATATCTTCACATGTTGATAAGCTGTTACATGTAATTCTCCATTTCAGTTTAATGGCACACACACTGCATACTCAAATTTTCGGTCTTTCACAGCACATTAACAAAGTCATTAGGAAAGCAGGACTACCACAACCAAAGATACTAGAGTGCACACAATTCTGACAGGAAGAGCTACGATCAAGGAGTGATTTTTTTGTTGTTATTGTTTTGTTTGTTTTTAGGAGACAATCCTGCCTTTAAAAAAAACAACAACATGGAATAGAAATAATTTAAAATATCCAAGACATTAAAATGCAAAAAAAAATTTTAATGCAAGACTATGACTCTGTATTGCCATTTTATATGCTTTGTATTATAGAATATGAAAACTAACCCCCATCTATGGAATGTTAAGCTGACACTCAAGATAGTCAAAGCCTCCCACAATTCAATATCCCACACAGTTTTCTGGTTGTGCCCAAAAATAAACAACCAGTGAATGATTTCACCTCTTAAAAACAGAAAGCATTTACACTTAAAAAATGGGATGTGGATAAGATTCCCTTCTTCTTAAAAATGTTTCTAGAGCTACTAAAAAACCTGTATTTATATTATAATTGTTAAAAAATATTCCTCTTGATTGTACTAAAAGAGAGACAGGGACCACTGATAATAGTATATGATATTAATCAGACTTGGCTTCTTTTTCTCCAGCTTCATCAGAAGCTGGACTCTTGTTGGTTTTGTTTTGTCCGTTTTCTGCAGTCTCTTTTCTCTTTGCTCCTCTTTTCCCTTTTTTTAATACCATATATATGTGTGTGTGTGTGTGTGTGTGTGTGTGTGTGTGTGTGTGTGTGTGTGTGTGTGTTTAAATAGCAACAGGGTCTCACCATGTTGCCCAGACTGGTCTTGAACTCCTGGGCTCAGGCAGTCCTCGCTTTTCCTCCCAATGTGTTGGGATTACAGTATGAGCCACTGTACTTGGACTTTTTTGTTTTTGGTTTTTAGACAAGATTTTGCTCTGTCACTGGAGTTCAGGGACACAGTCTCTTGTTTATTGCAACCTTAACCTCCTGGGCCCAAGTGATACTCCCAGGTATCCTACCCCTTAAGTGTGGTGCATACATAATGACTTTCTTCTGATGCGTACACTATGGAAAGAGTCAGAAAAGTACCTTTACAGAGGTGAAACCTGACAAAACACTACCTCAGCCAAGTGATTTAGGTCAACATCAATGGTGATTAATTATGTTGATAGTATGTACTCTTGATATGAGGTGATAAAAATGGCATATTACCTCTCCTTTCTTCTCAAATCCCATAATCCCTTGTCTAGTTATGACAAAAACATCAGACAGATCCCACTGAGGGACCTTTTAGAAAATACCTGATCAGTATTTCTCAAAACTCCTGCGGTCATCAAAAACCAGGAGAATCCGAGAAACGAAGGTCTTTAGACAAAAAGTAAGAAAATTCAGGCGGGTCGTGGTGACTCATGCCTGTAATCCTAGCACTTTGGGTAGCGAGGCTGGTGGGTCACTTGAGGTCAGGAGTTTGAGACCAGCATGGCCAATATGGTGAAATCTTGTCTTAACTAAAAACACAAAAATTAGTTGGGTGTGGTGGCAGACGCCTGTAATCATAGCCACTCTGGCTGCTGAGGCAAGAGAATCACTTGAACCTTGGAGGTGGAGGTTGCAGTTAACTGAGGTGGTGTCACTGCATTCCACCCTGGGTAACAGAGCGAGACTCCCTCTCAAAAAAAAAAAAAAAAGGGAAAATTGAAATAACGTATGGCTTTTGTTAGTGTATCAGTATTGCTTTATTGTAACAAATGTACCATACTAATGTAATATGTTAATTATAGGAGTAACTAGATGTGAAGTATTTAGGAATTCTCTATACTATCTTCATAACTTTTTTTTTATAATTTAAAGGTTCTTAAAAAAAAGTTTATTTAAAAATTAAGCAGTTAACACTCTTAATCCATACACAGAAATGGTTAGAGGGCCATTAACCACCAACAGATATGAAAAGAGTACTATACTGTCAGGAACACAGTAAAAGCAAATGCAGGGAGCAGGTACTATAATGAGGAAATAAGCCATTCCAAGCTGTGCCTTGTAGTCTTCCTCTAGTACCTTCCTTTTACAAAGTCTAATACCACAGCAGGTGGCAAAAGATAAATGTTTACAGGGTCTAGCTTCAGTATGAAAAAGCAGGGTAAATAAGGGTGGATTTGGAGATGAGAGACAATAAATTGATAGTGGAACAGGCATCTAATGGGAATGAATTAAATTAATAAAGGGCATAAGGATTGAGAAGAAAAGATGCTTAGGGGAGACCTCTAGGTAATACTTCCAGGTAAGAAACACAGGGAGGGAAAAAATAACTGAAAGGAAAGGAAAAAAAAATTGTTAAGAGAGTTTCAAGAAGTGTCTATTGCATTTAGCAACATTGGTGTCACTGGTGAGTTTGGTGATGCAGCAACCATAGAATGAGTTTGTGTATGAATGAATGAAATTGATAGGAATAGATATAGTGACTGCCAACAATTTTTTCAAATGATCCTTGGCCCCAAAAGGGAGATATAGATAAAATTATAGCAAGTATTAACTTTGTAAAATAAAGTTGGGAGCAGGGAATGGTACATTAATTGAAGAATGTAAGCTCCTTCAGGACAAGAATGTTTGTCTGTTTGTAAATTGCTGTATTGTCAGTACTTGAAATAATTCCAGATATGTTCAGCGTATTTGTTGCGTGACTAAGAAATACTTGAGCATTTCAGTAGAGGGAGAAGTTGAGTATGTGGCATTTCCCAGAAGTATTTTTGTGCAAGATTTCTGAGGAAGTAGGAGAGTATCAATGAAGGTATGCAGAATTAAGTTTAAAATATTGAGCATTGACATTATTATTGTACAAAGTACTAAAGCAATTTTTAAAACGTCATCTAGGTGTGGTGGCTCATGCCTTTAATCCCAGCATTTTGGAAAGCCAAGGTGGGCGGATGTTGGAAATAGATGCTCAGTGCCGCAAAGAAAAATTAGCACTGAGATCTTTGAGCAACGCAAATTTTACTTCCTGGACTGCAGGAAGGGTACCCTTGCTAGCCATTGTGTCACAAGAGTAGAAAGAACAAAGGAAAACACACAAATTTATTTCTTAGACATTTGGGGTCGTCCTTACTACTGTGTCTGATCTCCATTGGCTGGAGCCAGACCTCACAATATAAACTAAAACCCAATTGGCTAACAACTTAAAACTTTTCTAAACAGTTAAAAGCAATGGAGAGCTGGGATGTGTCTGTGAGCACATCCAGCACAGATATCTAGGTCAAAGTACAAGGACATAGAATATACTATGTGCCCGTAAGCATGGCACATCCAACAGTTACATGGATAGGACTTAACAAAGTTATTAGCACACTTTTTCTAACAAGACAGAAACTTTAAAAAGGAACTTTTGTACTTTCCATAGCGGATCATTTGAGGTCAGGAGTATGAGATCAGCCCGTCCTCACACATGGTGAAACTCGTCTCTACTGAAAATACAAAAAATTAACTGGGCGTGGTGGCAGGGTTTGTAATTCCAGCTACTCGGGAGGTTGACAGGAGACTCGCTTGAACCCAGGAGGCAGATGCTGCAGTGCGCCAGGATCTTGCCACTACACTCCGTCTTGGGCGACAAAGCAATACTCTGTCTCAAACAAAAGAAAAAGTTACCTTTATACCTTTTTATGTATAAACTTATGTTTTGTTCTTTGACCTTTTTTTAATCTGTAAGAAGAAATTTTAAAGTTTGTTTTGGTTAGGGATTATATTTATTTGTAGTAGTGATCGTTTTCTATAAAGCAAAATAAACCTGAATTGAATGTAATCTTTTTTAATCTTTTTATTCAGTCTACAAATAAGAAACCTCGAAAATCTCCAGGTGAGAAGAGCAGAATTGAAGCTGGAATTAGAGGAACAGGCCGTGGAAGAGCTAATGGGCACCCTCAACAGAATGGTGAAGGGGAGCCTGTCACATTATTTGAGGTGGTGAAACTGGGGAAAAGTGCAATGCAGGTAAATTTTAAGTTTTTATTTCACATATAAAGCAATACGTTAATAACCTATGTGGAATCAGTTAGTGTATATATTGGCATCTTATATACCCCTGTTGAATATGTAAGAAACCGTTTGGTTTATCCTGAAAGGTTTTTATTTTGGTTTGTTTTGTAAAGAGTGTCAGGAAAGTTACTTTTGTTTAATAGTAAGATGTACTTTTGTTTAAATTGTACTAAGTAAAAAGATCTGCTAGAAGGTACCCAAGATAATTGTTATTGTCTTGATGTATTTTTGAGTTTTGAATCAGATTTTGAATCTGATTTAGTATAAGTAATACATGTGTCTCACAGAATATTTGAAAGAAGAAAGGATGCCGGGCGCGGTGGTTCACGCCTGTAATCCCATCACTTTGGGAGGCTGAGACAGGTGGATCACGATGTCAGGAGTTTTAGACCAGCTTGGCCAACTGGTGAAACCCCGTCTCTACTTAAAAAAAAAAAAAAAAAAAAAAAAAAAAAAAAAAAAAAATTATTTGGGCATGATGGTGCACGCCTTTGAGTCTGAGGCACGAGAATTGCTTGAACCTGGGAGGCGGAGGTTGCAGTAAGCTTAGATCGTACCACTTCACTCCAGCCTGGGCAATAGAGTGAGACTCCGTCTCAAAATAATAATAATAAAAATAAAAAGGATATTAAAAAAGTATTCTTAAGTAGTCAATTAGGAATAACCAGAATTATTTCATGGTTATTTTGTGTATGTATGTGACCATTTATAATTTCCTTACTCTTTTATCTTTTCTCATTTATTCCTCAAATATTAAGTATTCTGCAGGAGCACCATTCATACTAATGCATTATTAAGAGTGAACCATAATTATTTTTCTTTAGTGTGTCAATATTTCTATCACTATCATAAAATGTGTTTATTATTTATGTTTACATCTACATATTTAAAAATTTTTAAATGCTAGAGGTGGAATTATTTGGCTAACGGGTATTTTTAAACTGTGAGATACATAAATACTGTGTTTCTTTCCCAAAAATTGTACTAGTTCACCTTTCACAAGAAGTGTACAGGAGAATTGCTTGAACTCAGGAGACGAGGTTGCAGTGAGCTGAGATTGTGTCACTGCACTCCAACCTGGTTCACAGAGCGAGACTCCATTGCAAAAAAAAAAGAAAAATGTTTTAAGTAATTGTGAAACAGAATTACTTTTAGAACTAGAACAGGCAACTTTTCATTAGTATACTTTCTATTATATTTTTAACCTGTATTGCTTTTTGAAGCCCTTAAGGGTGTTTAGTCTTTCTTTTTATGTTTGTTACCAGATTAATGTGTTGTGTTCAAGAGTCTTGAAATTTGTGTGGGCAGGGAAGGAGGTGGAATCGTGGGATGACGCTAAATGGTAAAACATGTATTGAAGTTCCAGTTGTACCCAAAGCAGTGAATGACAACATGTAAATTACATAAGTTTAATATAAAAATAGATTTGTGACCTTTTGTCATTAAGCTTGACAATTTATTCATTATTCTTTTTTTTTTCTGAGACAGAGTCTCCCTCTGTTGCGCAGATTGGAGTGCAGTGGCATGATCTTGGCTCACTGCACCTTCCACCTCCCAGGTTCAAGTGATTCTCATGCCTCAGCCTCCCAAATAGCTGGGCTTATAGGTGTGGGCCAGCACGCCCAGCTAATGTTTGTATCTTTAGAAGAGACGGGATTTTTACCATGTTGGCCAGGCTGGTGTCGAACTCCTGACCTCAAGTGATTAACTAACCTCTGCCTTTCAGAGTGCTGAGATTACAGGCATGAGCCACCATGCCCAGCCTCATTATACTTTAATAGAAGAATTGTTAACAAGCTACAGAAACATTAATTTTAAAGACCTGTTCTGTTGCTTCCCACCTTTAGGTAGAAACACAAGCAGAAAAATATATTTTTATGTAAAATTTCGGTAATTGCGTTTCAGGTATTTTGCTTTTTTTTTTTCTTCTTCTTTAGAAGGAGTGTTGCTCTGTCGGCAGGAGTGTTGCTCTGTACAGTGGTGCAACCTCTGCTTCCCTGGTTCCTGCCTCAGCCTCCCGAGTAGCTGGGACTACAAGCTTGCATCATCACACTCAGCTAATTTTTGTATTTTTAGTAGAGATAGGGTTTCACCATGTTGGCTAGGATGGTCGCAATCTCCTGACCTTTTGATCCGCCTAGCTTGGTTTCTCAAAGTGCTGGAATTACAGGCGTGAGCCACCGTGCTGGGCTTTGCTTCCTTTTTTTTAAAAAAAAATGTAAGACTTTATTTTATCAGATATTTGTTTCCTTAAAAATAATTTTCATGCATATTGTATTAAAGCTTAATGCCAGCCCTTATTTAATATGAGCAAATTGTTATCATCTATATTTGAAATAAAACATTGACCAATGGAAGTGTTTTCAGTTTTATTCACAGTATTCTATTCTTCATCCATATTACTCTTTTCTAATTATACTCTTTTATACTGTGTCTCTTCTGCTGAAACTTTATTTTTTTTGAGAAAGAGTCTCTCTCTATTGCCAAGGCTGAAGTGCAGTGGACAGTCTCAGCTCACTGCAACTTCTGCCTCCCAGGTTCAAACGATTCTCCTGCCTCAACCTCCCAAATAGCTGGGATTACAGGTGCCTGCCACCATGCCCAACTCATTTTTTTTTCCCCTCGTATTTTTAGTATACACGGGATTTCACCATGTTGACCAGGCTGGTCTCAAACTCCTGGCCTCAATTGATCTGCCTGCCTCAGCCTCCTAAAGTGCTGTGATTGCAGGCAGGTGTTACTGCTCCCAACTGTGTTCTGCTGAAACTTTTTGGTCCTCATTTTCTAAAAGATAATGATTAGTAGTCAGGACTCTGTTACCTTCCATAATTTGATTTTAACCCACCTTTCAACTTCGTCTCACTGTTCCTTTCTTGAAATCTGCTTCATTTTATTTTTTCTTTACTGTAATTTTCTTACATTTTTACTAGCGATATTTAAAATAATTTACAAACTTTTGTAAGTTTTTTTGATTTGGCAGTCTGTTGTGCACATTTTTTTCTATGAATTTACCTTCTTAGTTTTATTATTTGTGCAGTAATTCCTAAAATACCTGGGTCATGATTTATTTAACTAGATTTTATTTAAACTGTTTGCAGTATTATTGTATTAAAAATAGTACTTTTTTAGGCTGGGTACAGTGACTCGTTCCTGTAATCCCAGCAGTTTGGGAGGCCGAGGTGGGTGGATCACAAGGTCAGAAGTTCAAGACCAACCTGGCCAATATGGTCAAGTCTCGTCTCTACTAAAAATACAAAAAAAAATTAGCCAGATGTGGTGGCGCATGCCTGCAATCTCAGCAACTTTAGGCTGAGACAGAATTGCTTCAACTGGGAGGTAGAGGTTACAATGAACCGAGATTGTGCCACTGCACTCCAGCGTGGTGGACAGAGCAAGACTCTATCTCAGGTAGATAGATAGGTAGATAATACAAGCAGACATTAGTGTTTTAGAAACAAAGTATTTCTGTTGTTTGTATGGAAGAAAACTACAAAGTGATGAACAGGATAGAATTAGGGCAGAGAAGCAGGTACTTACAGCCAGGAGTTTGACTTTTGAGTGTTAAAGCGCTTCACGAAGAATAGGAGAATAGAATCAGACTTATTACATGAAGCCAAGGCCTAATGGGAGTCTCCCTATTTGTAAAGCAGGCTGAAAGAAAGTGCCAATAGCTACTACATAGACTTATGTTTAGAGTAATCATGTATCTCAAGTTGCTTTTGAGACTCCCTGTTTGTGCTTGTTGTTCATGTATTTATTATTAAGGACTCCTTTAATATTCAGAAGGGTAGTAGTTTGCATAGAAATTTATATTAAAACAGTACTTTCAGGAAATCAAAAGCTGAGGAAAGGGTGAAGACAGACATAATTTTTATAACTGACACCTGAATTGGAATGTCTGTTCATTTGGTTGGTGACTGGGTGGGTGAAAATTCCCAACGTTGTCTTAGGGAAGAGTCTAAAAATTCCCACTGTTGTCTTAGGGAACCCAGATATGATCTGGTTCTGCCATGGAGGTAATCACAGAAACATTAGAGGGGAGGGATAAATAATAAGTATGTTGAAGATGCTAGAGGGATGAAAGAAGAAATTCTGTCTTACACAAAATAGGGAACAGATGAAACAAGATATGAAAAAGGAGCAGTCTTGAAAATTGAAAATTCTTGAAGTAAAAAAGTCAGTACATTATGTTACTAAGGAAAAATACTGCATTAGGTGCCATGAGAGGGACAATTCAAGTATTGACATTTATTAAACATTCACTTAGAATGTAACCCAGAGAAATAAGGAGGTAAGAAAACATGAAAGAGGTATTTAAAGACTGTTATGAATCGAAAGGTTCCAAAATATGCCAGGAGAAGAGATCAGAGGTAAGAAAAGAGATAAAGGGTTTATTTTTTTTGCAACTTTTATTTTAAGTTCAAGGGTACGTGTGCAGGGTGTGCAGGTTTTTTACATAGGTAAATGTGTGCCATGGTGGTTTGCTACACAGATCATCTTATCACCTAGGTATTCAGCCCAGCATCCATTAACTATTTTTTCTGATGCTCCCTCCTCCCACTTCCCACCCTCTGACAAGCCAATGTGTTTAGGTGTTCTCATCTGTTGGGAGAAGCAGCAAAGGAGAAAAGACTTACAGAGTGCCTGCATAAACTGGTTATGAGTAACATATAAATTGGGAACAACAAACTGTGGCAAACTGCAGGAGGCCTCTGGGGAGGCAAACTTCTTCATGCCTTGTGTTCCAGGTGTGGGGTGACATAGGCTCTGTTACCATAAACACTGTGCTCAAGGACATAACACCCCTTCGTAGCACTAAGACGTAACCAGACTTGTAGGCCCCTTGTAAGGCCCATGCTCTACTAGCTGCACATAGATAATAGGCTAAAGATAATCACATGTTTTTGTTCTGTGAAACTCCCAAACTTCTAGTGTTACCAGTCTTTAGAATGACACACCGTTTCATCTCACTGATTCAGTTCCGGCTCACAGATTCACCCCACCATCATGTTATCCTCTCCCCACCATCACTCCACCACCTACCCTATAGATCAAAGTGATGGTAACCAGTAAATACTGTGGGAAATCAGAGCTCGTGGCCTTCGCTGCCTCCACTACAAGTGATGGCCCCTTGGTCCGCTTTCATTCTTAATCTGTCTTTTTCTCATTTCTTTGTCACCACTGAACTTGGGTTACCCACTAGTGATGGGGCTGGTTCCCTACATTTTGGTGTCCAATGTATGGAGCTCCCTACGTGATCAATCAGCTCCTACTTATAAGTGAGAACATGCAGTGTTTGATTATCTGTTTCTGTTTTGGTTTGCTGAGGATAATGGCTTTCATCAGCATCTATGCAAAGGACGTGATCTCGTTCTTTTTCTTTCTTTTTTTTTTTTAAAGACAGAGTCTCGCTCTGTTGCTCAGGCTGGAGTGCAGTGGCATGAGGCATGATCTCAGCTCAGGGCAACCTCCCCCTCCTGGGTTCAGTCCTCCAACCTCAGCCTCCCAAGTTGATGGGACTATAGGTACATGCCACCATGCCCAGGTAATATTTTTATTTTTAGTAGATACAGGGTTTTGCCATGTTGCCCTGGGCTGGTCTTGAAATACTGGATTCAAGTGCTCCTCCTGCTTCAACCTTTAAAAGTACTGAGGTTACAGGATTGAGCCAACACCCACATGGCCCAATCTCATTCATTTTAATGGCTGCATAGTATTCCATGGTGTATATATACCACATTTTCGTTAGTCTATGAGTGTTGGGCATTTGGCTTCATTTTATGTCTTTGCTATTGTGAATAGTGCTGCAGTTAACATACATGTGCATGTATCTTTATAATAGAATGATTTATATTCCTTTGAGTATATATTCGGTAATGAGATTGCTGGGTCAAGTGGTATTTCTGCCTTTAGTTCTTTGAGGAATCACCACACTGTCTTAGATACAGTGTTTAAAGAGATAAGTTTGGAGAAATTTTCGTATTTCCTTTGTTCCAAAGTTTGTTCTCAAGAGTGAGCAAGGTAAGTGAAAATAATTACTTAGCTGTAAATAGTATCGTACAACTGAAATTAAGGAAATCTTGAAAGATTTCATCAAGGAATGTCTGATCCTTTTCTTTATAATGCAGTTAATGTTGAAATACACAGTATTTCAACACAGTAAAGTCTCCTGGTAGATTGTATTATACTTGGAAGAATAAAAAGGTGCATTTTAGAAGTTTGTATTAAAGAATATACAGAGTTGTAATGTGAATATTAGTGAAAGAAATGTTAGTGAAAATGTTGGAGCCAGCTAAAGCATTACTTTTATAGATTTGTCATCTTAAGGGCATTGATGCTAAGCAAAAGCAAAAGAAACTAGAAAAAAGAAAAACAGCAAACCTTACGTTACTGTGAGGAAAGGAATAATAAAAGTAGAAATGGAAATAAAATAGAAAGGTTAAAGAAGGTCAACTAAACCCAAATATTTAAGTTCAATAAAATTTTAAGACCAGGAGGTTTTATCTTAGGAATACCAAGATGGTTTAATGTTAGAAAATCTTTTACTATAATGTACCAAATAATCATATTACAGGAGGAAAAACACCTATACTTACCTTAAGTGATGTAAGAAGTTTAGAAAAATTATGTGACAAAATACAGCTACTAGTTTTTGTTTTGTTTTGTTTTTTGAATAGAGATGGGCTTTCACCCTGTTGGCCAGGCTGGTCTTGAACTCCTGGCCTCAAGTGATCCACCCGCCTCGACCTCCCAAAGTTCTGGGATTACAGACATGAGCCACCACGCCTGGCCAATAGTTTTTATAAACAGAAACTTTTGATAAATTAGGAGCAAGAGGGAACTTTTTTAGCTTTGTAAAGGTTATCTCCCCCAAACCTACAGCTTAGATTATGTCATTTTTAACAGTGAAATTTAGATGTATTCCTAGGATACAAACATTATCACTGTTCTTCATTACTGGAACACCTGACCAATATATTGAAAAAAAAATATGAAAGAAAGAAGAGCTGTAGCAATTGGAAAGGAAAATGCAAAAGTATCCATATTGGAAGAGGATATAATTGTGTTGAAAGAGAAACCGTAGACTGTTAAAACTAATGAGAGTGTTCAGCAATGTTCCTGGATAGAAAATTAAAATTGAACAAATCAATAGCCTACTGTATGGCATTAGTAACCAATTAGAACAAGTAATTGCAAACGAGCATATTCAAAATAGAAGTAAAATCAATGAAGAACAAAAGAAAAATCTAATAAAAAATTTTGGTGGAACAGAATAAAATACTATTTTGAAAACCCATCATATTGAGAGGCGTGACCATACCAATATTCAGCAAGGATAGAACCAGCTAGTGGAAGTACAGATCTGTGTACAGATTCTTCTTTCGAGAATATTTTAGCAATATTAAAAAGAGTTGAATGACTGTCCTGTTTTCATTTATTCAGTAAATATTTAATGAGTGTTTATACTGTGGAAACCACTTTTTTCTTCTTTTCTTTACTAAGAATATAACATTGAGGAAAACCAATTCAATTCCTAGATATAACCTCTGGATAAAATTTTTTTACATGTATATAAAAGGCATTTATAGTAATGAATGTTTGTTGCTTTGTTTATACTAGCAAAAAAAGGAAAAATTCCAAATTTCTGTAGTAAACAGGATAATTGATAAAATGTGGCATATTTAAACTCTGAATTTTTTTTTTTTTTAAGATGTAGTCTCGCTCTGTCGCCCAGACTGGGGTGCAGTGTCATGGTCTCAGCTCACTGCAACCTCTGCCTTCCAGGTTCCAGTGATTCTTGTGCCTCAGCCTCCTAAGTAGCTGATATTCTAGCATGCACCACCATGCTTGACTAAGTTCTTTGTATTTTTAGTAAGGCGAGGTTTTCCTTTGTTGGCCAAGCTCGTCTTGAACTACTGGCCCCAGTTTGCCTGCTGGGGTTACAGATGTGAGCCCCATACCTGGCCTGAAATTCTTTACTGCATTTATAATGAGTAAACTAGAGTTCTAGGTACCACTATGGATAAATTTTAAAAATGGGTTTTAAGGGTCCAGTGAGTATTGCAGAATGATGCATAACACATGATGCTACAGTACTTATAAAGTATGAACATATGCTTAAGGTTATTTAACATCATGTTTTTTATATTGATTACTTTTTGAAAAGATAGGGGGAAAAGGATAGGACCACAAAGGTTTATATGATATACAGGTATACCTCAGAGATGCTGTGGGTTTGGTTCCAGTGAGTCATACAAACTTTTTGGCTTCCTAGTACATATAAAAGTTTTATTTACCCTATAATGTATTGTGTGTACAATATCATTATGTCCGAAAAAGCCAATGTTCATACTTTGATTTAAAATATTTTTTAAAATGCTAATGATCATCTGAGCCTTCAGTGAGTCATAATCTTTTTGCTAGTATGAAGTCTTGCCTTGACGTTGGTAGCTGCTGACTGATCAAGGTGGTGGTTGCTGGAAAGTATGGGGTGTCTGTGGCAGTTTTCTAAAACAAGACAACAATGAAGTTTCTGCATCAGTTGACTCTTCCTTTCATGAAAGATTTCTCTGTAGCATGCAGTGCTGTTTGATAGCATTTTACCAGAGAACTTTCTTTCAAAATTGGGGGGAGTCCTCTGAAACCTGGTCACTGCTTTATCATATAAATTTATGTAATATTTAAAATCCTTTGTTGCCATTTCAACAGTGTTCACAGTGTCTTCATCAGGAGTAGGAGTTTAGTAGGCAGTAGCAGAAGATGTTTCTTAATTTAGAAACAGGAAATGCAAAGATAAAATCTATTTTTCGACTATAGAGGACATAAGATGCCCTTGTAAAAGGAGATCTGAGAGAGACTACATACAGTCTGTCCATTGAATGTTTTGACTTTTTCTGAAATTGATGGTATTTTAAAAATGACTTGTTTTTATTTTCATTTTTGGAAATGCTTTTCTGGGAGCAATTTAGATGATGATTTGGTGAGCGAGTAAGGGTAGAATCAGACCAATTAAAGACTTTTTTTGGTTTTGTTTAAAAAACATTGATCCATTAGGGTTCTAATGAAAATTCAAATGTATTGAAGGTTAGTGAGAATGGAGAGGAAGTGACAGATCCTGCAAATATTAAGGCTCTGGAATGATTCTGAAAGATGACAAAGCGGAAGGAATCTAAGGTGATCCCTAGTTGTTTGACTTAGTTGTATTTACTGAAAGTAAGTTTGTGGGAATATAAGTATTGGAGGATGGCTATGAGAGTAGTTTGGACATTCTTTTAGATCTGTGACACTAAATACATGTTGAATTTTGGAACTTTCAAGCTATATAGTTAGTCTAAGTGATACTTTTTGCTTTAGTAGTTATGAGTTAGTAAGCACTTAAGTGAGTTTCTATAATCCATTGGCATTTTCATTTTGTACACCTAGAGATCAACTAAAAAAGTTAGACTGTAGGACCGGGCATGATGGCTTAGTCCTGTAATGCAAGCACTTTGAGAGGCTGAGACGGGCAGGTCTCTGGAGCCCAGGTGTTTGAGACCAGCCTGGGCAACATGGCAAAACCTGGTCTCAAACAAAATACAAAAAGTAGCCAGGTATGGTAGCATGTGCCTGTAGTCCCAGCTACTCAGGAGGCTGAGGTGTAAGAATCACCTGAGCTTGGAAAGTCAAGATTGCAGTGAGCCATGATTGTGCCATTGTGCTTCAGCCTGGGCAACAGGAGTGAAGTTCCGTCTAGAAAAAAAAAAAAACGGAAAGAAAATTGGAGTATTCATTTATTCATTCAACAAAATTTCCAAGCTAATTGGGTTAGGCACAAGGTCTACAATATTAATTAAACTCACCTGACCCTTATCTTCATGGACTTTCCAATCTTGGAAACAGAAATCATTTATACTAATCGAATGATCTATTAATATACAATTACAAAGTGTTGATTAACACTAAGCAAACTTTCTTTGGTCTTAGTGTAGTGATAACAACAGCTTATGTAAATAAGGAACTGCTGGTGTTAGCCTAAAAATTAAGTATACGTAGTGAGATAATTTGGTCTTCAGTTTGCTTTTGACAACTGACTTTGAAGGTGAAACTATTTTTGTCCATTTAAATATGACTGGGCAAGAGGTAGGTGTCTTAGAGATTATGATCATTCTCTCTCCCTTAGGGAGTAAGCTTTGTTCTAGTGTCAAAGAAAAGTATGGACTTTTATAGTGACATTGATTTTTTCCAGCCTCCGAATTATAAATGGATTAGATGCCACTCGCTTTGTGTCATCAAAGAGAGAGGAATTCAAGGAAGAAGGAAAGCAGCTGTGGGTTTATTTAAATTCCACCTGTTAATTTGTGTTAGAACTGACAGTTACATAGTAACTGTAATAGGATTTGTATGCATTTCTGAGCTATTAAGAGAATGGATAAAAGTGCTTTAATAATTTTCTGATGGTCATTGAGTGAAAGCTTGAAAGTTTCAAGAAGTATTAAAATGGCCCAAGAATGTCTAAGGATTGTAATTATAAACAAATGATACTGAGACATTAGATGAGAGGACACATATATTATTGATTACAGTGAAACTTTATGATAAAGATGGGGAGAGCACATCGAAAGACAGAAATACCATAATGAAATTAAGGAGTAAAATTTTATGGAACTATGCAAATATAAGTCCTTGAATAGAATTAATACATGAGTGTGTAATACAATAAATATGTTATTAGCTATAACTGCTACAGTTCAAAATGTTGGGTACAGAATTTAAAATCATATAATATTCTAAATGTTTAGAGTTTTTGCCTGAAGATAAAATTGGAAAACTGAAAATAACAGTTGTTTAAACAAGGTTGATGTTTATTTCTTTTATATGGAAAAGATCATAGATACGTGTTCTTTCCCATGGGGACCAGTGGATTGTGAAATAATTGAAATTCTTTTTTTTTTTGGAGACGGAGTCTTGCTCTGTCGCCAGCCTGGAATGCAGTGGCGCAATCTTGGCTCACTGCAACCTCCGCCTCCTGAGTTCAAGCGATTCTTCCGCCTCAGCCTCCAGAGTAGCTGGGACTACAGGTGCGTGCCACCATACCCGGCTAATTTTTGTATTTTTAGTAGAGACGGGGTTTCATCATGGTGAGGATGGTCTCAATCTCTTGACCTCGTGATCTGCCCGCCTCGGCCTCCCAAAGTGCTGGGATTACAGGCGTGAGCCACTGCACCCGGCCCCGAAATTCTTAATATTTTAATAATCATTAAAGTATATTTTATTGTAATTTTAGCAGTATACCTTTTAATGTTTTTCAAAACCAGATTTTCTATTTAAAAAAGGAAAAAGCTGCTAAGTCAGCACAATGGGAGGCAGCTGACTCTAGGTCTTTATTCCAAGCCCCCTCTGGATATCCTTCTGTGCTGTCTGTCTAGTTGTCATTTCTTTCCTGACCCTGGTGAGCAATCTGGGCCTAATGCTTCTTAGTACTGGTGAGGGCCAGACATATTGCTCTTAATGTATAGCATGAACAAGTTAATGTGCTGTGAGGTGGGGGGCAGAGTGAGTACACTGCGGTCTCAGGCTTTTGAGAGGAACTGTTTGAGTTTGTATCCCTTATTTCTGAAAAGACATGTGTGTGGCCAGAGCATGGTGAACTTTATTGAGCATACCTTTTTGGATGTTGATTGCCTGTCTAACGTTACCCAGCTGTGTTAAAAAGTATATTTAAAGGCCCACTAGTGCAGCCAGGTATCATTGTGTTGGTGGGTGAACCTAGTGAGTGTCCACAATTTGGAAAAGCAAGACCTGAGCCAATGATAACAATATACTCTTGTCATAAATTATTATTGCCAGATTGTCTGTGCCTTTGAACTCAGACAAAGAAGCTGAGCTGCCAGTGGCCTTTTTGTGACTGTTAACTGGCTCCATTCTAAGTACATGATGGTTGTGCAGTATCAGCAGTGTAACATCTATACCAAGTTGTAGCAGAAAATCTTTCAGAAGACTCTGCAGTGGACATTGCTGGGCCCTGCCTATTTTCAGAGGAGGGCTAAAGATTTACTCTTAGGCCCGTGGCAGCCCCAAAATGCAGTTGTGTAAAGAGTCCTTCTGCTGGTAATCTCTTTGTGGATAAGAAATTCCCACCTGCTTGTACACACCATGAAATATTTGGCAATTAACCTTAGCGTTGTCATTATAGTGGTCCTGGTAATCATTGTTGCTGGCAGTTTAGTTCTGGTGATCACCATCAGGAGAAAGCTGGGAAAATATAAGAAGATAGAGATCAAGGATTGAGGGGTTTGAATATATGGGCAAGTGTATTAGTTTGTTCTCACATGGCTTTCAGGAAATAATTGAGACTGGTTAATTTATAAAGAAAAGAGATTTGATTGACTTGCAGTTTTGCATGGCTGCGGAGGCCCCAGGAAACTTACACTCATGGTAGAAGGCACCTCTTTATAGGGTGGCAGCAGAGAGGAATGCTAGCAGGGGAAATGCCAGATGGTTATAAAACCATCAGATCTTGTGAGGACTCATTCACCGTCATGAGAACAACATAGGGGGAACTGTCCCCATGATTCAGTTTCCTCCCACTGGGTCTGTCCCCCAACACCTGGGGATAATGGGAATTACAATTCAAGTTGAGATTTGGGTAAGGACATAGCCAAACTTTGTCAGCAAGCATAGGTCTGTGGTAGGGAAGATATGAAGGGAGGGTTCAGGATCAATTCAGAGTGAAACTTAATTTTCATCCCATGGCAGATACTTCCTTCATCATCATCCCCAACTTCCCATTCTCCCTTTCCTTCCATTCTTGAGTTTGATGGTTTTCACCCAGAGCTACCTCTCTTTATGGCTTCATGTCACAACCTTTCTTAAAGTGCTAATATATCTAATATTCTTTCTTCCTCTTTGTCTAGGGATAAGAAATCTGACTCTTGAACTCAGCAAAGGTAGATATAAGAGGTCTCCATTTAATGATGTCTTTGATAATATGTAAAATAAAAGTTTAAGATGATACCCCAGGGTTATTTCACAGTGATAGAATACCTTTTGAAGGTTTAATTAGTTTACGTGAGGAACAGTGCTTTTCTTTCTTGCATTTAATTTTTTTAAATATCTGTCTGTTTACAAATGGAAAGATTTGGCATCTTCATCCTGAATTCTACTTTATAACTGTCATCTTGTTGAAAAGAAAATTTGACTTTATTCAGACTTGCACAATAGCCATATTTATTGTCTGTTACACTACCAATACATGTGTTGGTGCTTCTTACTTAACAGATAATTTTTTTTTTTTTCAATTAGAGATGGGGTTTCAGTGTTGTCCAGGCTGGTCTCGAACTTCTGGGTTCAAATGATCCTCTCACCTGAGCCTCTCGAGTAGCTGGGGCTACGGGTGTATATTGCTACCACACTCAGCTCAGGGAATCTTATTTTTTTTGGCTTAAACAATTTTTTTCTTTCTTTTGTTTTTTTCTTTTGGAAAAGAGACCCTGTCCACATACTGCCAGTGTTTATTCTGCAGGTCACTCTCATTAAAGTTATTTGTAGTATTTTATTATGTAAATATATTTTGTCTTTGATAATTTTGCTTGTTATATTAATTTTACTTTCTTAATATAACAAATATAATGAAATTTAATAAAACATGGGGAAGGCATAAAGTGAAAGATAGAGTTTGAATTTCAGTAAGATTATGCAAACAAAACAAAACAAAACACCCAATCAAAATCAATACAGCTTTTTGGGGGGGATTCTCGTGAGAGGTTGTGCATCGTCAGATAGAATAAATGAAACTTCACAGATAACTAATTGGATAAATGAAATAATTACATTAATCAATGAACTATCAAACCAGGGCACATATTTTAGAACTGATTAATTAATTTGATCCTCAGAAATTTTCAGGTTTTATAACCCGTAGTATTCTCTACAATTATATTTTTATAAAGCTAGCATCATCGATCCTCTTTAGTGATTCAGCCGAATTACCTTTATTTCCCTTCATTTTTTTATACTCTGCAGTTACAGCTCATCACCTTGTGCATGTCTTAGGCCAGTATTTGGAACTGGTCCAAGTTGTTTTATAGTAAGTCCTGGTCACAAGAATAACTTTTAGGTTATCTGAGCATAAATGTAGGAGAGTGCTAGATATAAACTGTGTTTCTCCCAGTCTTTTTGTTTTTAGTCATGTAATATTTGAATTGTCTTCTGTTTCTCAGAGATATATGTATATTTATTTTATTTATTTTTATTTTTTTGAGATGGAGTCTCACTCTTTCTGTTGTCCAGACTGGAGTGCAGTGGCACAATCTCAGTTCACTGCAACCTCTGCCTCCCAGGTGCAAGTGATTCTGTTGCCTCAGCCTCCATAGTAGGTGGGTTTATAGTTGTGTACCACCACATCTGGCTATTTTTTATATTTTTATTTATTGATTATTTTTATTTTTTGAGATGGAGTCTCGCTCTGTCTCTCAGGCCAGAGTACAGTGGCTTGATCCTAGCTTACTGCAACATCCACCTCCCAGGTTCAGGTGATTCTCCTGCTTCAGCCTCCTGAATAGCTTGGGATGACCGATACCTGCCACCACACCTGGCTAATTTTTGTGCTTTTAGTAGAGACAGGATCTCACGTTGGTCTTGAACTCCTGACCTCAAGTGATCCACCTGCCTTGGCCTTTCAAAGTGCTGGGATTACAGGCATGAGCTACTGCACCTGGCCTTTGTTGTTGTTGGTGTTGTTTCTGTCTGTCGTCCAGGCTGAAGTACAGTGGCACGGTGTCAGCTCACTGCAACCTTCGCCTCCTGGGTTCAAGTGATTCTCCTGCTGGGTCTGTTTTTTGGATTTTTTTGTTTGGTTGGTTTTTTGAGATAGCGTCTTGCTCTGTCACCCAGGCTGGAGTATAGTGGTGTGGTCTTGGCTTACTGCAACATCTGCCTCCCAGATTCAGGCAATTTTCCTGCATTAGCTTCCCAAGTAGCCGGAATTACAGACACCCGCCACCTGGTGAGCGCTAAATTTTGTATTTTTCGTAGACAGCGTTTCATTATGTTGGCCAGGCTGGTCTTGAACTCCTGACCTCGTGATCTGCCCACCTTTGCCTTCCAAAGTGCTGGGATTACAGGTGTGAGCCACTACATCTGGCCTATTTTAGTTTTAAAAAGCCATTCAAAGCTGGACGTGATAGTGCATGCCTGTAATCCTAGCACTTTGGGAGGCTGAGGCAGGCCGGATCATCTGAGGTCAGGAGTTGGAGACCAGCCTAACCAATGTGGTAAAACTCTGTCTCTACTAAAAATAAAAAAAAATTAGGTGGGCGTGGCGGTGTATGCCTGTAATCCCAGCTACTTGGGAGGCTGAGGCAGGAGAATCGCTTGAACCTGGGAGGCGAAGATTGCAGTGAGCAGAGGTTGTGCCAGTGCACTACAACCTGGGCAACAAGACCAAAACTTCATCTCAAAAAAAAAAAAAAATACCAGTCAAATATATCACGGGCAGATTGTGTACCAACTTTAGTGACACTAATGTTAATAAGTTCTGATAACCTACTACCCTCTGGACCAGTCACTGTGTTAAGAATTTTTTATGAGGAAACTATGTTAACATAAAAATTATTGGATAAATTTTAAATCTTCCTTGGGCTTGATTAATCTTTACTCTTACTTTGACCTAATAATATGTTAATTATAGATCATTTTTTGTTTTGTTTTTGAGACAGAGTTTCGCTCTTGTCAGCCAGGGTAGAGTGCAATGGCGTAATATGTGCCCACTGCAACCTCTGCCCTACCGGGTTCAGGCGATTCTCCTGCCTCAGCCTCCCGAGTATCAGGGATTACAAGGGCCCACCACCATGCCCGGCTAATTTGTGTGTTTTTAGTAGAGATGGGGTTTCACCACGTTGGCCAGGCTAGTCTTGAACTCCTGACCTCAGGTGATCCACCCACCTCAGCCTCCCAAAGTGCTGTGATTACAAGCATGAGTCACTGCACCCAGCCTGGCTCATTTTTCTTTTTAAGTAGTTTAGTTCTGGTTTCCCTTTATTTTCCTAGAATGAAAAGTAATACATAGAATATACAGAATGTTTTAGGTCAAAAACCTATGCATTGCTTTTTGTTTGTTTGTTTTTGTTTTTTTGAGACGGAGTTTCAATTTTGTTACACAGGCTGGAGTACAAATAATGCGATCTTAGCTCCCTCCGACCTCCGCCTCCAGGTTCAAGTGATTCTCCTGCCTCAGTCCCCCCGAGTAGCTGGGATTACAGGCACCTGCCACCATGCTGGCTAATTTTTGTATATTTAGTAGAGAAAGGGTTTCACCATCGTGGCCAGGCTAGTCTCATACTCCTGACCTCAGGTAATCCATCCGCCTTGACCTCGCGAAGAGCTGGGATTATAGACATGAGCCATCACGCCCTGCCTTAAATTGCTTTTTTCATTTCATAGCTGTTTGAAAATCCTCAGATGATAAAGTAATATTTACTTAAGAGTGAGGTTTTTTTTTTAACATAATTAGAAAGTCTTGAAATTACTTTTGGATATTTTTACCTGTCTTAAATGAGTGTAGCAGCTACATTTACCGTTAACATGCTGTTAAAAAATATACTTTAAATCAGTAGCTTATCATGATAGACAATTTCTCATTTATGTAACCATCCAATACCAGAGTTAGTGGTAGATATCTTCTCTTCATAGGATGATTCAGGTATCTAAGCCCCTTCCATTTTCTGGCTCTTCTTACCCCTAGAGCCTTCATGTTGTTTGCTTTCATTTGGTTGGAAGGGGCGAGAGAAAGAGAAGCAGTGTCTACTTCTTAGAAGCCTTTGGTCCCTCTATTTACATTCCATTGATGGGAACTTACCACATTCTCAGGTGAGCTAAGTAATGTATTTCATGGCTGGATGCTTGCTTCCCCATGTTAGTGTGTACAGATTTGTCACACTACAATTATTTTTAGGTAATTAGAAGGCATGTAGTAAATATTTTGCTTTTGTTTAGTTTCTCCAAAACACAGTAGATTATAAAAGCTGCTGATGAGTAGTAAGATGAGAGCATTCACTGCCTTCAAGTTACTTAGAGCTAGAGCCTTGAAGGAAGTTAGAAACTTTAATTAGGAATTTTCTCAGCCTCTGTTCAGTTACACCCAACGGTACCTACTGTTCTTCATGAGTTTAGCTTTTAGCAAATACATCGATACTATTTTTGTGTACTTGCTGATTTCAAACATACGGTTTTAAATTAACATGGGTGTTTTAGATAATATTAAATCCCTTCATGATTTCTGCTAAATTATTTTCCAAAGGCTTTATCCCTATATATGTAGAATTTTATACAGATTATCTAGGGCAGATCAATTAAGTAAAGAGATGACTAGTGTTTGTGATTATGATAGTCCTATGTATGTATGTGTGTGTGTGTGTGTGTGTGTGTGTGTGTATACATAAACATACAGGATTATGCATTTACCGGTTTTATTTAAGTAATGTTTAGGAAAAATGGACTTGATGTATTAACATACTTCATTTATGTTATTGTTTATAGTTGTTTAAATACATGAAATATGGTGCTTTTTGCTAGTTTCATTTTCAAAGAGGGAACCTAACTTATTTAATGCTCCTAGCCAAATTACCCTGCATGTACTCTCAGTAAGAATTGAAATACGGAAAACATTGCATGAATAAAGCTATATCCAGGTACAAATGAGATTTCTTAAAAATGCTTCCTTGGTAAATTTGGGTTGAATATGCTTGTGCAGTTTCTCATGTACACTAGCTTTAACCATATATAAAGCAGAATCCTTTGAAAACACTAATTCACAATTTGTTTCCAAACTACTAAAGCAAACTGAATGTATGTTGTTGGAATTTCTCACTATTTACTAGGTTTTTTCCTTGCTTTTAAGATAGGAAGACCAAAGAGATTTGTTTTCTGCCAGTGAGGGCCTTTGATCTCAGTACAGGATTTCTTAATCTGGAGCGATTGCCAGAATTCTTGGAGAACATGAACACTGATGGGGGGAGAGTGACTAAAAAAAAATTGAATTATTTATTTATTTATTTATTTGAGTCTCACTCTGTTGCCCAGGCTGGAGTGTAGTGGTGCCATCTCAGCTCACTGTATTCAAGTAATTCTCCTGCTTCAACATCCTTAGTGACTGAGATTACAGGCATCTACCATCATAACTGGATAATTTTTGGTTTTCATTTGTTTGTTTTGAGACAGAGTCTTGCTCTGTCACCTAGCTGGGGTGCAGTGGCGCGATCTCAGCTCACTATAACCTCTGCCTCCTGGTTTCCAATGATTCTTCTGCCTTAGCCTTCCCAGTAGCTAGGATTACAGGTGCGTGCCACCATACCCGGGAACTGTTTGTATTTTTAGTAGAGACGAGGTTTTACCATGTTGGCCACGCTGGTCTTGAACTCCTGACCTCAGGTGATCCACCATCTTGGCCTCCCAAAATTCTGGGATTATAGGTCTGAGCCACTGCTCCTGGCCTGGAATTGATTTAAAAGAGGTAAGTGAGAAAACTGATCTAGGACAGGTAAAAGAAGTGTAAAGGCATTGAAGATGAAATTTGTAGCTGTTCCAGTTTGTATAATCATTTGATATTTCTCCTAAAACTCTGTAACCCAGATATTAGTAATGCCAATTTACTGAATGTCAGTTGTGATTCGTTCCAGGAACTTCTTTCAGTAGTTGTAGTTCATTGAGTGTCCTGGATTACTTAAAACAAGACAGAGTATAATATGGCATGCATAGTTTTAGAAAATGTTTATAGATGTCATGCTGTTTGCAGCATCATTGGGCTAGGATACGAATGTCTCTTAACTGGATGTGGAGAGGACCTGAAAAAACATACTCAAGAAAGTTAAAAGCCTCATATCCAATATTAAAACTTCTTCCTTCACCTGTCCCTCAGAGAGGCTTGCCTTAGTATATTCCTTGCTAGCTTCTCATCAGACCTACAGAAGTAGAAATTGTGGATTGAAAGATATTGGATGTATATTCAATAAGAATATCAAAATGCGTCAGCATCGTGGCTTGAATTAGGATAGAGAACACTATGAACCAAGAAACAACGTTTCAGTGACTAGGCAACAAAGGAGAGGTGACTTATGAGGCTGATCTATCACAAGGTGGAGGAGTGTTGGCAACAGTCCTGGCAAGGGTCCTAAAAGCTGATCAGTCTTTTGAATAATGATAGAAACAGGATGGCTTGGATGTGACAGTAGCTAGGAAACAGCCGTTATCATAAAGTACCTAAAAAGGAAGTACTATAATATTCCAAGGTTACTGGGAGAGCTGCCAAGTTTCAGATAAGGGCCAAGGAGGTTTTGTGAACTGGTTGAATGTATAGAAGAATTTTACAGTGTGAACTACTAGCTCATTGTTTTCAGTCCAGATATTTTAAGTGGAAATAATCTTGAAGGAAGATGAGTGGAAGAATAAATCAGGAGAATAAAACCAAGAGCGGTATGGTATTTTAGAGTACTAGGACAGGACAGCGTTGTGCTTTTAATGGTTGTTGATGATACAGATTACATGGTCATTTAAAATGTTTTATTGGCTCAAATGTTTAGAATAAATTGGCTTTAAAATTGGAAAGTTGTATTGGCGGTCCAACTGTTTTTTTGTTTTGTTTTGTTTTGTTTTTTTGCTTTGAGTGACATGTAGTTGACCACTAGTTAGTCTGTAGTGGGGAAAATACTATTAGAAGACAAAGGAAGTTGTCAGTTATATGGGATGGTCTTGGGCAAGTCACTAAACATCTTCCACTTCCCTAGTTTCCTTGTAATTGATTTTCTGTCTAATTAGGCTTTTTTTTTCTTCCTTGAGACAGTGTCTCACTCTGTTGCTCAGGCTGGAGTGCCATGGCACAATCTCAGCTCACTGCAACCTTTGCCTCCTGGTTTCAAGTGATTCTTGTGCTTCAGCCTCCTGAGTACCTGGGATTACAGGCATGCACCGCCACGCCTGGCTAATTTTTGTATTTTTAGTAGCGACAGAGTTTCACCATATTGGCCAGGCTGGTCTTTAACTCCTGACCTTAGGTCATCCATCCGCCTTGGCCTTCCAAAGTGCTAGGATTACAGGCATGAGCCATCACACCCGGACCTAATTAGGCTTCATGTGAGAATCAAGTTAGGCTGATTTATGTCAGTATATTGTTCTATAATTTTGTTTTTTGAGACGGAATCTTGTTCTGTCACTCAGGCTGGAGTGCTGTGGCGCGATCTCAGTTCACTGCAACCTCTGCCTCCTGGGTTCAAGCGATTCTCATGCCTCAGCCTCCCAAGTAGCTGGGATTATAGGCGCCTGTCACCACTCCCAGCTAATTTTTTTTTGTATTTTTAGTAGAGATGGAGTTTCACCATGTTGGCCAGGATGGTCTCGATCTCCTGACCTCTTTATCTGCCTGCCTGGGCCTCCCAAAATACTGGGATTACAGGCATGAGCCACTGTGCCTGGCCCTCTACAAATTATTTTAATTATACTTGGGCTTATTATAACATTCAAAAAATTCATGATAAGTTCAGCCCAGTTTCAATGGACTTAATGTGGTTCTGATTTTGTAGGTTTTCTATTTTTTTATATTTGTAGATATTGAATTCTAGAATACATCATGTTAAAATTTAACTTAAAACTAGAAAAAAGTTAGAATGGGAAGGATTGTTAATGGTCCTGTTTTGAATCAGGCAATACATTTTTAAGCATATGCAATATCCCTGATCCCAAATTAGTATTTTTTATTTAATGTTTCTATTTTGTGTGTGTGTGTGTGTGTGTGTGTGTGTGTGTGTGACAGAGTCTTCCTCTGTCATCAGTCTGGAGTACAGTGGCACAATCTCGGCTTACTGCAACTTCTGCTTCAGCCTCCCCAGTAGCTCAGACCACAGATGTGTGCCACCACACCCGGCTAATTTTTGTATTTTTAGTAGAGACCAGGTTTCACCATGTTGGCCAGGATGGTCTCGATCTCTTGACCTCGTGATCCACCTACCTCAGCCTCTCAAAGTGCTGGGATTACAGATGTGAGCCACCATGCCCGGCCTATTTAATGTTCTTTTAAATTGTGTGCTAAATAAATTACCTGAGAGCCTACTGCTTTGAATAAGATGCTAAGGTTAATCAAAATAATTCATTTTAGTATTGACTTATTTGAAACCATTATATTTTGTAATAAATAATGCAGCTATACAAAGAAGCATAGTAGTTCAGAATGGGTCTATAAATTCTGACACTATGCATAAAGAGAAAGATAAAGGCAGGTAATGAATGTCTCTTCTTGACCTTTTTTTGTTTCTTTTTTTTTTTTTTTTTTTTTTAACTATTATTTGTGGACATTTGCTGGTTCATGAAATAACATCTTGGAATGGCTATTTATTTATTTACTTCAGACAGAGTCTCACTCTGTTGCCCAGGCTGGAGTACAGTGGCTCGATCTTGGCTCACTGCAACCTCTGTCTCCGGGGTTCAAATGATTCTCCTGCCTCAGCCTCCTAAGTAGCTAGGACTACAGGCATGCACCACAACGCCCAGCTAATTTTTGTAGTTTTAGTAGAGACGGCATTTTCCTATGTTGGCCAGACTGGTCTCGAACTCCTGACGTCAGGTGATCCACCCACCTCGGCTTCCCAAAGTGCTGGGATTACAGGTGTGAGCCACTGTGCCCGGCCTGGAATTGCTAATTTATATGATCCAAACTTAAAGTCTGGCATTATACCATCAGCAACTAGCAAAGGATATTTTTTCTTCCTTTTTCCATTATCAGCTCCTGCTAATGGCTCTCTGAGAAACAGGTGGTTAATATTAACTATTACTTTAAAAGCATCTGTTCTATATGAGACAAACTCCCTCAGCTCTCCTTAAAACTGTGGTGAGCCTCTTCTAGTCTTGTTTAATACACGAACTTCCCCTCATTGCAGATATTGGCTATGTACATTTGATATATTCGTATTTCTTTGTAACCCCTCCACCTCTTCAACCCCTACACAAAAAACAAAGCAGGATTAAATCTTTTCCTATATCAAGAACTATGGTAAGCACTTTTTATATCCACTCACCACCTTCCACTGTAAAAACTGTATAATCAGCACTTAGCTGGTGCCTTATTAAGATGATTGAACGAATTATTTCCTTTTAGGTGTATAATGTTTAAAATAGTGTTTATTACTTTTTGATTTAATTCACATATACTGTTGTTAGAAATTAAGAAAATTTTAAAAGGAAGAGAAGAAAGTATCACACATAGTCATAATTTTAAAGATTTTGGTGCCTGATGTTTTGTCTGGTATTTGGTCTAGGCTTATGTTAAAATTATATTTGTTTTATGTAATATTTTTAATGTTTTTTATAAATATTACCAAGTAGCTCTGTCTTCCTACCAGCATTGAAAATACTTATTTTGCAAACCCCTGGCAATACTGAGGGTCATCATTTAAATATATTATATGTCATTTGAAAGATTAAAATGGTCTATTTGTGTTTCTTTGACAAGAAGATGAGTAATTTTTTTTCCTAAATACGTATTTGGGTTTCCTTTAAAAATCTTTTTAAAATAACTTAGGTAAGTAACACAACAGCAAAATATTAGGGATTGTTTTTGAACTTGCTGAATGAGTACAACCTACATGTAAGTGGCCAAGCAAATTCTGAAGATGATGAGTAATGAAGGACTTGCTCTACCCATTTATAGATAGTATCATAAAACTACAGAAAATATTAATGTAAATTAGTGTGTCTCAAGAGCTGGCAGATGGATCATTTGAACAGAGATAGACCTAAGTGTATCAAGAGCATAATTAGTATTAAAAATTATATTCTTGTCTGAGCATGGTGGCACACACCTGTAATCCCAGCAATTTGGGAAGCTGTGGCAGGAGGATTGTTTGAGCCCAGGAGTTCACTAGCTTGGACAACATAAAGAGACCTCATCTCTACAAAAAATTTTTTTTCTCCTACCACTTTGTTTCTCTTCATAATTGTGACAGTTGATTAACAACTTGAAAAAAAGCACAAGATTTTTATCTCACCATACACCGAAGTAGACTCTCCATGTAATAAATAATTAAATATAAACAATAAAATAATGCAACAAGAAAAAAATTTGGTGAAAAACTATTAGACTTAAGAATCATACAAGAATAAAAGCACACTCAAAGCAGATGATTCGTTTGCCTACTTTGTATATTCAGTCTTTTATAATAGCCGCCTTTGTGCTTCTAATCTTAAATGCTAATTTGATGTTAATATTGTCACCACAGTTTTTCTGTTTTTTTTTTAACCTAGTATTTCTTGATTTATAAGTTTATTTTCTTCTTTTTAAGTTTTATCTTAGTAATACGTGCACATGACTTAAAAAAAATGATAATGGTATTGTGACCAAAATAACAATCTTCTGTCCTCCTCACCTCCAGTCCTGCTCCCCTAAGGAATGTTTTCATTTCTTTTCCCCTTTTACTCTGGTATTTATATAGTCATTTACTGCTACTTTATACACACTGGCAGTATTGTGCTAATTTGTGTATGATGAGGGGGAGTACATCTAAAGCCTTAGTAAAACGTATGCAAGGTAGCGGGTAGGAGTTGCCACTCCAACCCTCTCAAATTCAGGGGCCTTGGACACCTCAATTAAAGTATCAGGGCAGTCAGTGGTCTGGAACATGTTATCAGAATGTGTGATATTTTGTGAAATAAAATGACATATTGGAGAATCCCATGTAGCAAATAATTGTGGGCAGCTTCTTGGCCCTGAGGTTTGTCTCTGGCTATTAGCCAGCAAGAGGTCAACAACTTCAGTTATACAACCACAAGGAAATACCCCTAAGTGAGCTTAGAAATTGCTTCTTCCCAGTTGAGCATCCAGATTAGAATGCAGTACAGTGAGTACCTTGATTGCAGCCTAATGAGACCCTAAACAGAGAATTCAGCTGAGCTGTGTTGAGATTCCTGAACCCACAGAAACTGTGAGATGATAGATAATACAACTACATTATGGCGGAGACAGGAGAACTAACATAGTGCTAAAGCATTAAGTATACCTTCATACTCAACTAAGTGTGAAGGTATACTTTTGTCCATTTCAGGTGACAACTTGCTTTGTGTGGTTCTGGTTAATTGGAGAGAAAGGAATCAGTGAGGTCATTAGCTTTATGTCAAGTTCCAGTGGCTGCCACTACAGTTAAAGAACCATCTAGTTAAGTTTATGATAGTCCATAGTCATTCTTCAAGATTCCTCTTAACTTCTGCATAGGCCAAATTAATGAGTTAAATGAAGATTGTAATAGTTTTTAGCCCCCTGCTTCTTTCAAGTCTTTGATTAAACTCTGCAATTCCCCAGGGATGCAGTGTTTACTTGTTTATTGGTAGAGGAAATTCTACGAAGTTCCCTTTAGCCATATTTACCTTAATGACCTTTATTCTATAGGTTAGGAAGCTGATATGGGGATTCTGCCAGTTGCCAAGTATGTCTTTACTAATTACACATTCTGTAAGTGGGGAAATAACCACAGAGTTGGTGGGTAGTGGTCCCACTCTTAATCAGACAAACATGAGTTACAATTACATCATCTATTCTCTGACCACTGTAAGCCCCTGATTTAACTGTTGGACTACAATGGCATTTTGAAACCTCAGGAATTCAGAAACAGTATGTATTTACATGAAAGGTCTCGATATTTCCTTTCAACAGTGCATATTATCTGCAGTTAATGGCTGCAGGTCCCTTTGGGAAAGAATTAAAAGATTTATTGTATGTACTTGGAATACATACAATCAATGTACAGGGAACTGGTTTTCCCTTCAGTCAGGGGCTCTGGGTCTGTCAACTGACCCAGGACTGGAGACTGGTGAGAGGCCATAACTCTCCACCAGTTAGATTTCTGCCTACCAGACCTAAAGTTTTTTCTTCTACATTAATTGAACAGTACTCTTACTGACTGCCCACCTATTTTGTTCATAGGGGCACTGGTCATAGTTTATCTACTGTGCCCAAGATCTCTGCAGGCCAAGACATTATGAATACCAGTGTGTCCCTACTGCCCTTTGTAGACAGTTTGCTAACTTTGTCTTAGATGGTTAAGTGTGGCCACTTGGGTTGTGTTACCTTGGGAATCCCATCATCTCCATAGAAACCTGGGAGCTCTTAATGACCACATTTCCTATAGTCATAGCTGGCTTACAAAAAAGAGTAAGCTTGTGTGTAGATAGAGTTATCTTGATTACAGCCTAATGAGACCCTAAACAGAGGATTCAGCTGAGCTGTGTTCAGATTCCTGAACCCATAGAAATTGTGAGATAATAGATAATCAATACAACTACAGTATGGCAGAGACAGGAGAACTAACATAGTGCTAAAGCATCAAGTATACCTTCATACTCAAGTATGAAGGTATACTTTTGTCCATTTCAGGTAACAACTTGTTACTCCCTTCACTATTGTAGTTTTCATTGCCTTTGGTCCCTCTTGTGGAGCATAGTTGAAGAATGGGGCTGGGTGTGTATAGTTCTCATATGGTAAGTCTAGTCCACCATTCCTAACTCCCTAAATCACTGGACTCTTATCAATGCCAGGGAAACTCTGGTATCTCAGGTGTTAAATCCAGCTTTCAGCACAACAACCAGATAAGCCATTGTAGTCACTTTCAGTGACATGAACTAATAATGAAATCTGGAATCTTTAGTAAGCGCACCTGATATCAATGAATTTGGCCTGTTATGGTTTTATATTCCACTTCCTTTGGTAAAATACTTTTAGAATCTACTATTGTACATGTTCCTCAGATTTCTATTGAGTATGTAAGCTATTTTCTTCTGGGTTACAGTATGTATTTTCTTCTTGGAGCATGCTGAGATTTGACCCTAGTCATGGATCTAGTGGCATCAGGGGCTGGTTTTGGTGAGTCTTCAGGAGAATGAGCAACCCCCTTCAAGGCATCTGCCCATGTAAAATTACCAGAGGGCTTTCAAGTTTAGGAAGTCTAGTCTTCTGAAACCTTGGAAAACAAGCTACATCCGCTGGTATGGGAGGCTCAGAATTACTTGGAGTATGGGGGAGAGCTATTCAAAATTGTTAGTTTGATCTGGGACCAACCAGATGTCTCTGTTCCAAGTTTGAGGATCCCATTCTTTGCTAGTTAAGGTCCTTACTTTTAGTTGAGAAGCTTGGTAAGACTGAATTAAACTGTTACTGCCTCTAACATGATTTTTTGGCTTGATTTTCAACAAAATCAGCCACTCACCTATAAGAAAAAAGACATTCTTCGATGATTCTTCATTGAAGTTCTCTGCTTCTCAAATTGTGATTTAAGCTGAGCATTAATGGACTTGAGCTTTTTGTTTGATCTCTGTAAGTACTCGTGTATTTAAAAGGATTTTTTTACTACTGCCTTTATAGCCATAATTATTGCCATAATTCCCAAATATAGCCGCCACTTAAGCTTTCAAGGCACGTGCTTGAATTGGTACTTTATCACAATCAGCCATGAGCAATAGCTTGATTAATTTCCAAAGGTAGTATAGCCATCAATTACTAGCATCGCATTTCCTTGGCAAGGAGCTAAACTCAATCTTTAATCCGGAAGATATGACTCAAACTCCCAAGTTTCTTCTGATTTATCCCCTGGAACCAGTTTTTAATCAATCTGGGTTCAATCAGGAGCCAGATTGTCAATAAAATTTATTATAAGTAATTACTAAACTGTGATAGAAGAATAACTATAAAAATGTAAAAACTCGAGAAGATATCTTAGGGATTAATGAGATTTCTTAAGAAAAGATAAAGTTGGAAAGGGAGAGGTCCCCTTTCCCGGGTTGGAGTTCAGACCTCGTCTGAGAAGTTCACAAGTTCTTGTCTTGGCCAGAGCTGGTTAGCAGTTCCTGAGTAGCAGTAAACAACATTCTGAAGAGTAGTTGTGTTGAATATGGTAGATAGTTTTATAGGGAGAGACAGGACACTGCTTCTAGTATGAGACCTGGAGAATGCCATTGTCCATGTGGGAAGGGCTACATCAAGAGAATAATCACCAACCCCAGGATTGGGCACAAGGTCAACAAAAGGGTGTATACTCTTGGTGTGAAGCTGACCACTACTGGAATTTCTTTTTTTTTTTTTGAGACAGAGTTTTGCTCTTGTTACCCAGGCTGGAGTGCAATGGTGCGATCTCGGCTCACTGCACCCTCCGCCTCCTAGGTTCAAGCAATTCTCCTGCCTCAGCCTCCCGAGTAGCTGGGACTACAGGAGTGCACCACCATGCCCAGCTAATTTTTCTGTTTTTAGTAGAGATGGGTGTCACCATGTTGACCAGGATGGTCTCGATCTCTTGACCTTGTGATCCACCCGCCTCGGCCTCCCAAAGTGCTGGGATCAAGGGCGTGAGCCACCGTGCCCGGCCTTGGAATTTCTTATATACACTCACCAGTGATGAACCATGCAGCAAGAACAAAAAAAGCAAAACTCAACATAGAAGAACTAGGAAGAGGAGACTCCTTCTTCCTGCAGTATCCTTTCAGAGCTCTGTACTGATAATTCTTAATGTAAAGGAGAAATGCTTATATAGTCTCATCCATTATTAGAGAACAGATACAGAAGGTTAAATTTGGGGCTAAGAGGCAATACATTGATAATTGATACAGAGGCTTTCTTCATGTGTCTAGTTTCTTGGCTAACTGCTTAAGAGGTGAGACATTGAAAGCTGATCAGATGTTTGGTGTGTAGGGATAGAGTTTGTCCATTATGTCTGACTTGTTTTATTATTGGTCCTAGTATTTATAAGATTTTTACCTTTTTTCTTTAAATTCATGAATTTTAACTAGCTAGCCTTAGATGTGTGTCATTTTTTCATTAATTCTGGCTACCACTTGATTTAAAGCTTATTGATCAGATGGATTTTCCTCTTAAAAATTATCAGATTACTTGCCTTTCTTTTCTTTGTTCTTTTTTTTTTTTTAAAACAGGGTCTTACTCTGTTGCTGAGGACTGAGTGCAATGGCACGATCTCATCTCACTGCAGCCTCTGCATCCTGGGTTCATGGTTGGCTTAAATGATCCTCCTTTGTCATCCTTCCCAGTGGCTGAGACTACAGGCTTTCACCACCATGCCTGGCTAATTTTTGTATTTTTTGTTGGAGATCAACCCAGGCAACATGGCAAAACCTCATCTCTATGATAAAACCCCAATAGCCAGGTATGGTAGTGCATACCTGTGGTCCCAGTTACTCTGTCAGCTGAGGTAGGAGGATTGTTTGAGCCTAGGAGATCGAGGTTCTGGTTAGCTCTGATCGCACCACTGCATTCCAGCCTGGATGAAAGAGTGACATCCTGTCTCAAAAAAGGAAGTTTTGCTAACATTCCTCTGATGAGAACTTCTGTAAGATAAATACAGTAATTATAAAGACAGCTTGCAAACTGGAAAGAATATTATTAATATAAAAACCTGACATGAAGAGAATTGATATTTAAGATATTGTTTTTCGTGCTATGTTTATTAGAAATCACCGTTACAGTACTAAACTTTTAACCCAGTTGGGCTACCAGGTTCAATTGAAAAGTATGTACACTTGTTAAAAATAATTTTCTATTTCAAAAGCAGAATAATACAAAATAGAAAAAACACAGAACTAGCAGTAAAATATGAAAAATATGCTTGTTGTGGGGCTTTCTTTTTATTTTTCTAAAAAGTGATATTGAAAGCTGTAATCCTATAACTAAGGTAAAATTAAAATATGGCCTATCACATGTAGGGCTATACCATTTAGCCAAGCTTAAAAACAAATTTCTATGAGTTTAGGTAGTAATATAATTACATAAAAGGCCAATGATTAGATTTCATTGGCCTGAAACTGCAGTTAGTTAATACGGAACTAAGAATAAAAGAAATAAAATCGTGTCTGTGACATCAGCTTGTCTCCACAAGCCCCTTAAGAGTTACATTTAAAAAATATAAAATAATAAAAACAAAAAGGCATTGAAGAGCTCTGAAAATCAGTAATGTTTTATCTTATACCTAAAGATAAAATAACAGCCTGACCTCATGGAGTAATAAAAAAAAATTGTATCTAACTACATAGTATTTATATATACATTCACAGAAAACGTGTGTGATACCTAAATATTTATTATGCAGTGATTCTCAGTTTGGAAGAGGGAAGATCTTTCATTCCAGATTCCCGATTAAGGTCTTGGATTTACAAAGTAACGTAATGTATATTATCTTTCCCATCTGCTTGTCTTTCTCCAAAGCAAATGAATGTACTCTTAAGCAGCAGTATAGAATACTAATTCTCTGTGCCCTTGTCTGCTTAACTGAGGTCCTACCAAATGGCTTACTGAGAAAAGTATACTTACCTAATAGAGTTTGAAGAATGTGGACTCTGTACTGTGTAGATATCTAGACTGAATTGATTGATCTTTTAGGTTTACCTTTTAGGGAACTTAGGCAGATTGAAAATTCATCTTTAACTGTCATATTGACTGCTGCTTTCCACATAGTTTTATTTCCTTTTTGTAGCCTTGATGGTTTTTTATTTTTTTCAATTTAAAAAATGTTATTTTTTAACTATCTCATATTCCTTATGGAATAAGACAATATTAATTTTTACACTGCCTTCTAGTACAGTATAAAATCATAATTATAGCAAATGTCATTTTTGTCATGAATGTAATCTATGATTCAGATGCTGCTTGTTATAGCTTTCTCATTGAGGCTCTATGGCTCAGGTCTCGAGGTTTCTTTGCAGTGCAGTCTTAAACTGGAATGAATTGAGGACATGCAAGCCTATTAGTGTCACAGGTTGAATTTTTCCATACCTTTTTCCATGTTTGTGTGTGTGTGAGAGAGAGAAAAAGAGATTTATTTATTTAAAAAATAGAATCATACTAATTTCTTTATGAATTTAACATCAGAAACAACTTTTTCTATCATTAGTGCTGACATAGATTCAGCTTATTTGTATTACTAGTTACATTTCATTCTACTGTATGGATATACTATCATTTAGTGAAACATTTCTTTATAGACATTTAAAGTGTTTAGTAGAATTTTTTTAAATATAGTAAATAGTACTGTAATACCTATATCCATGCAAATATTTTCTCTAAGTTGGAATAGGGCTGCATATAAATAGTAATAGCCAGATGGCCACTTGCTATCTACTAAAAGTTTTTCATTTTTCATACTGAAGAATGTTCAAGGAGGCTCCTGGCAAACAGAGACTCCATTTCTCTACTTCCATTGCATTCAGATATGGCTAGCTAACAAGTTCTTGCCTGTGAAGTATTTTTTTTTTTTTTTTTAAATACGGGATTTCACCATGTTGGTCAGGCTGGTCTTGAACTCCAAAACTCGGGTGATCCGCCCACCTTGGCCTCCAGAGTGCTTGGATTATAGGCGTGAGCCACCACGCCTAGCTGCCTGTGAAGTATTAATATTGGCTGAAATGATATGCACTGCTTCCAAACATGACTTAAAATATTTCTCATGAAATGCTTTCTTATTATTGATATTCATGGTTGACCTTGGAAGCCACTTGTTAAGGATACAAGATCCATGTCAGTTGAGGTCCCAGAATGATTGTGTGTCTGTAATCTGTGATTCAAATGTTCTAAAGCTATAGGCTTCTCTTTAGGTCTGTGGCTATGTTATCAGAAATAATTTTTCTGTTAATTTTCTGTTTGTATTATATTGCATACTTTTCCTTATTTCCCAGGTAAAGACAGTCCATATTGGAATATTCTGTTTATTAAGGTAGAAGCCACTTTGCGAGGCCAAAGTGGGAGGATTTCTTGAGCCCACGTGTTTGAGAATAGCCTAGGCAACATGGTGAAACCCTGTCTCTACCAAAAATCGGCAGATTAACTGGGCAGAGTGGCATATGCCTGTGTTTCCAGTTGCTTGAGAGGCTGAGGTAGAAGGATAGCTTCAGCCTGGGAGATAGAGGCCACAGTGAGCCATGGTTGTGCCACTGGACTCTAGCCTGGGTGACAGAGCAAGACTCTGTCTCAAAAAAAAAAAAAAACACCACCAAAATGGTAGATGCTTAGATCATTGATTTAAACCCTTTATATTAGCTGTAACTTAGCTATAAATTATACATATTTAAAGCTGTAAATTTTTTTGTGAACACTGCTTTAGGTACATTCTACGGTTCTTGAGATGTTTTTATCATCTTCATTTAAAAAAAATTTTCTCGGCAAGATGCAGTGGCTCATGCCTGTAATCCCAACACTTTGGGAGGCCAAGGCGGGCAGATCACATGGTCAAGAGATTGCGACCACCCTGGCCAACATGATGAAACCTTGTTTCTACTAAAAATACAAAAATTAGCTGGGCGTGGTGGCACACGCTTGTAGTCCCAGCTACTTGAGAGGCTGAGGCAGGAGAATTGCTTGGACCCGGGAGGCGGAGGTTGCAGTGAGTCAAGATCGGGCCACTGCATTCCAGCCTGCTAACAGAGTGAGACTATGTTTCCAAAATAAAATAAAATAAAAATTTCTGACTGCCAAGCATTTGGGGACATTTTAGATCTATTTTTGTTACAGATTTTTAAATTAAATCTGTTACTGCAAGAAGACATACTTTGTATTATTTCAGTGTTTAAAAACTTACAAAGGTTTGATTTATCGTTTATTTTGGTGAATATGCTTATGTGTACTTGAAAGGCATGTGTATTATGTAATTGTTGGTATTTTATATGTTGGTTAGATCACATTTATTAGTAATTTTATCCCTATCTTCTGTACATTCACTAATTTTTTTATTTGCTGCTTCTATCATTTAGCAAAAGACATGTGGTAAAAATCTCAACCATGATAATGAATTTCCCTCTTTCTTCTTTTACTTCAATTTTTGCTTTATGTATTTTGAGACTCTTGTTATTTGGTACATAAATTTAATGTTGATACGGCTTCCTAAAGAATTTATTACTCTTTTATTATTATAAAATATCTCTCTTTATGGTTGGTAGTGTTCCTTGTCTTGATTTCTACTTTGATGTGACTATAACCACAACATGTTTCTTATGGTTAATGTTTGCATGGTGTGTGTATGTGTGTATATATGTGTGTGTATGTGTATGTGTGTGTATATATATTTATATACATTGATTTATGGTTTATGCAAACATATACCATACAAAACCTGTTATAGTTACATCAAAATAGAAATCAAGACAAGGACTTTTTCTTCTTTCTTCAGGACATGAAATATGTTATTGTATTATCCATGGGCTTGCATTGTTTTTAACGGAAAGTGTGTCATTTTTCTATCCTTTGCTTCCCTATATTTACCCTCTGGTTTTTTGAATTTTTTTCCCCTTTTTGAAAATTTTCAGCATAATTTGATTATGTGCTACATGTGATTTCTAAAAAAAATTTTTAACCTAGTCACAGCCCTCTGTATTATGACAGGCTGCATTATCCACCCACCTATGCCCATACTCTTGGCAAAACTTCTAACAGTTGCCAGTCTCTCTCTGCCAACTCAAGAAAGGCTCATCTCTCTCTGGAGTTTAGTTCTTTTTTTTTTTTGGAGACGGAGTTTCGCTCTTGTTACCCAGGCTTGAGTGCAATGGCACAATCTCGGCTCACCGCAACCTCCGCCTCCCGGGTTCAGGCAATTCTCCTGCCTCAGCTAATGTTTTGTATTTTCAGTAGAGACGGGGTTTCACCATGTTGACCAGGATGGTCTCGATCTCTCGACCTCGTGATCCGCCCGCCTCGGTCTCCCAAAGTGCTGGGATTACAGGCGTGAGCCACCACGCCCGGCCGAGTTTAGTTCTTTTTTTTTTTAATCCTTGTCTTTTGTAAAAGATAAGGTCTTGCTTTGTCACCCAAACTAAAATGCAGTTGTAGATCACGGTTCATTGCATCTTTAAACTCCTGGACTCAAGTGATCCTCCCACCTCAGCCTCTTGAGTAGCTGGGATTACACTTCACTTAAGCCTTGAACTCCTGGACTCAAATGACGAGGCCACCTCAGAGTCCTGAGTAGGTGGGATTACAGGCATGTGCCACTATGCCCATCTAATTATTTTAAAAATGTTTTGTAGAGACAGGGTATCACTGTGTTGCCTAGACTGCTCTTGAACTCATCACCTCAAGTGATCCTTCCGCATTGGCCTCCAAAGCTCTGAGATTAAAAGTGTTAGCCAATGCACCTGGCCTGGAGTTTAGTTCTTTAAATTCATTTGTCTTCATACGTCTATGAGAGCTTTTAAAAGGTATAACTTTGTTTACTTCTGGATGAATAACCAATATATCAGTGTCAGTATCATTTTTTATATAAATAATTTTTTCCCTCTAAAATTGAAATATCTCCTTTGTCATAATGGAAGTTCTATATATCTGGATCTATTTCTTCTGCATTTATTTTATTCCCCGATGCAAGGATCTGTTACTTAATTTTATTTCAGTACTTTGTTCTCTTACAGTACTTTTTTTTTTTTTTTTTTGTAACAGTCTTGCTCTGTCACCCAGGCTGAAGTGCAGTGCACACTCAGGTCACTACAGCTTCAACCTCAACCTCCACATCCTGGGCTTAAGTAATCCTCCCACCTCAGCCTCCCAAGTAGCTGGGACCACAGGTGCGCACCACCACACCTGACTAGTTTGTGGATTTTTGGTAGAAGTAAGTTTTGCTATGTTGCCCAGGCTGATCTCAAACTCCTGGGCTGAAGTGATCTGCCTGCCTTGGCCTCCCAAAGTGTTGGGTTTACAGGAATGGGCCACGATACCCAATCTTGTTTACTATTTCTTACTGTTTTTCAGATCCTTTATAATAAGTTTTAATATTTATTTGTTTTATTTTTATTTTTATTTATTTGAAACAGTCTCGCTCTGTTGCCTAGACTGGAGTGCAGTGGTGCCATCTTGGCTGACTGCAACCTCTGCCACCCAGGTGAAGTGATTCTCATGCCCTAGCCTCCTAAGTAATTGGGATTATAGGCACACACCACCATACCTAGTTTGTGTGTGTGTGTGTGTGTGTGTGTGTGTGTGTGTGTGTGGTGGTAGTAGTAGAGGTTTCTCCATGTTGGCCAGGCTGGTCTGGAACTCCTGACCTCAAGTGAAAGTGATCCACCCATCTTGCCCTCCTGGGGTGGGTGTGTATGTGTGTGTGTGTCTTTTTAGTAGAGACAAGGTTTCACCATGTTGGCCGGGTTGGTCTGAAACTCCTGACCTCAAGTGATCCACCCATCTTGGCCTCCTAAAGTGTTGGTATTACAGGTGTGAACCACCATGCCTAGACTTATTTATTCATTTTAGAGATAGAGTCTTACTCTGTCACCCAGGTTAGAGTGTGGGAGCATGATCATAGTTCACTGTAGCCTCAAACTCCTGGACTAAAGTGATCCTCCTGCCTCATCCTCTAAAGTGGCTAGGACTGTAGGCATGTGCCACCATTCCTTACTAATATTTTTTTGTTTGTTTTTTCTAGAGATGAGGGTCTCTGTGTTGCCCAGGCTAGTCTTGAACTCTTGGCCTCAAGTCATCCTCCTGCCTTGGCTTTCCAAATTGTCAGGATTACAGGTGCAAGCAACTTTGCCAGGCCCCCAGTTTTTGTTGGTTGGTTGGTTTTGTTTTGTTTTTGTTTTTGACAGGGTCTGGCTCTGTCGCTCTGGTGTGTAGTGGTACGATCTTGGTTCACCGTAGCCTGGACCTCCCAGGCTCAAGTGATTCTCTGATCTTAGCCTCCAAAGTAGGTATGATTACAGGCATGCACCACCACTCTCGCTAATTTTTGTATTTTTTGTAGAAACAGGGTTTCATCATGCTGCCCACATTTTTCTCAAACTCCTGTGCTGAAGCAATCTGCTCACCTTGGTTTCCCAAAGTGCTGGGATTACAGGTGTGCATCACCACACTTGGCCCAAAGTTTTAATATTTCTAATGCAGGTTCCTGTGCACTAGTCTTAGAATGTTTTGAGCTCTTCATATGTAACTTATGGGAGTATAAATTGGTAAAATTACTTTGGGAATTAAAGAAAATTCTACTCAGATTGTCTTTACATTACTGGGCCCCCTGTAAAAGTGAGGAAATGACTTCTTCAGTTTTGTGCTACACTTTGTTACCTAGGTTGAAAGCATTTCTGCTTCAGTGCTGAGTCTAAAAGTTGCTCTTGATCTGCTCTATTCACTTCCAGTTCTCACCATTATTCTGAGCTTAAAGGGCCTGACACATTATTCAGCAGAGCTGAACCTTGCACAGATACCATGCTATTCTTTTCTTCTTGATACTCTCTTACCATCATAATCTTCTTTCTAGTTTTCTCTTTACTTTAAAAAGAAAACCTCGCAGACGCTAACGTGATGAAACAGGGAAACAGTATTATGTATAGAAAGTCTTCTCATTCACTTGGAGGAAGGAAAGTGGTTCTCCCCAGTGGAAGGTCATTAAAGAAGCATTCAAGAAGGGATATGCTCAGTCAGAATGGGCTAAATTAAAAGAACTGACAATACCTAGTCTTGGTGAGGATGTGGAGCCCCTGAAAATCTCACATCTTGCTGGATCTCATACATTACTGGTAGAAATGTGATTTATTACACTTGTTTTGAGAAATTGTTTGGCATTGTCTACTAAGCCTTGATGGGTGTGTATATTGTGTGTTAATAAATCCTGCTCTTGGTTGTGTAATACAGAAAAGAATGTTTATGTTCATCAAAATGTATGTACATAACAGTTTTATTTGTGATAGCCCTAAACTGGAAAGAGTACTCATATTCCTTAACAGTAAAATCGGTAATAAATTGTGGTATATTCATACAATGAAATAATATTCAGCAATATAAAAAAGGTGTTACTAAGACACGTAACAGTGCAGCTGAATCTTTCTCATACAACTTTGCTTGAAAGAAAAAACAAAAGATGATACCATTTATGTGAGTTTTAATATCATGTGAAACTAATTCATGGTCATATGCATTAGTATAATAGTTACCCTTTGTGCTGGGGATGGTTAGTGATTGGAAGGCAACATAAGGGAGCCTGTTTTAGTTCTGGAAGTGTTTTATATCTTCATCTTGGTTATGGTTACACAGGTGTATGTATTTATAAAAATTAATCAAGGTATAACTTAAGATTTACGTATTTTACTGTATATAAATATACCTTAGTACACAAAATTTTATTTTAAAAACATTTATTTTTTTAAGTCGGAGTCTCACTCTGTCGCTCAGGCTGGAATACAATGATGCGACCTCCGCCTCCCAGGTTCAAGCAATTCTCCTGTCTCAGCCTCCCTAGTAGCTGGGAGTACAGGTGCCTGCCGCCATGCCAGGCTAACTTTAGTATTTTTGGTAGAGGTGGGGTTTCGTTCTATTTGCCAGACTGGTCTTGAACTCCTGACTTTGTGATCCACCGACCTCAGTGTCCCAAAGTGCTGGGATTACAGGTGTGAGCCACCATGCCCAGCCAATTTACATTTTTATACATTTCCAGTGATCCCTACTTCCACCCAAGAAAATCCCAAATAATCCTGCCTACTGGAATGCAAACTGGAATTACATTAAATTTGCCTTGTAAGTTGGGAAGACTCTTGGACTTTATTTGTATTCTTTTTTTTTTTTTTTTTTCTTTTTTTGAGACAAAGTCTCTGTCGCTAGGCTGGAATGCAGTGGCACAATCTCGGCACACTGCAACCTTTTCCTCCCGGGTTCAAGCAATTCTCCTGCCTCAGCCTACCAAGTAGCTGAGACTATAGGTGCACGCCACCACGCCTGGGTAATTTTTGAATTTTTGTATTTTTAGTAGAGACGGGGTTTCACCCTGTTGGCCAAGATAATCTCGATCTCTTGATCTCATGATCCGCCCACCCACCTTGGCCTCCCAAAGTGCTGGGATTACAGGCGTGAACCACCAAGCCCAGCCCACAAAGTCTTTTTTTTTAATTTAAAATATGATACTTATTGAAGTCATTTTTTTAATATCCTGTAAGTTTTAATAATTTTCCTCATTAATAATTCTCTTAGATTTATTCTTAGGTGTTTTTCATTCTGAACAAGCTACTCATCCATTTTTGTTTCCTGGTTATTACACTGTTAAGTTATTTTGTATATTTATCTTGTCAGCTACCTTGTCAAGTTTTTCTATTATTAATCTCTTGAATTACTTTAATAGTGACTCCTGGGTTTTATCATCGTCTGTAGGACAGGAGAATAACTAAAGTCTTCAATCCTGTGTTGAATGGTTAGAGGGACATTTTTGTCTTGTTCTCTAATTAGTTGAAATATCTTAAGTATTTCAACAACAAATATATTTTATTCTTTTTATTCTTTAAGTAGAGTTCATTGAATCCTGTTTTCCTAGAAAGTTTTTTTTTTTTTTTTTTTTTTTTTAAAGGATTGGCTGCAAAATTTTGTCAGATACATTTTGAGATCTAATTTGATATATAATTGTTTCATTTTTCTTTTTCACTTTGGTGTTGATAAATTTATTTATTTGATTTCCTAATATTAAGCCATTCTTGTATTCTTGAAAAAATTCCTTTTATTGTGTAATGTGCAGTTTTTTAATGCACTACTAATGGATTATGCTTTTTGATAACTCATAAAGTTTGTTATCTTTGTAAAAGTGAAGTTAATTTTTGTCATTTTCATAATATGGTTTGAATATTATCTATACTTGCTTAATAATTATTGGACTTTATGGGATTGGTAAAGTCACGTTTGTTTTGGATTCTATTATAAACAAATCTTTGAAACCTAGTAAATCACTTTTTATTGGCCTTTAAAAATGAAGTCTCTATTTTTATTAGGCTACAGAGAAATAATTTCAGGTAAGTAATTTTATTGTTCAGACAGACACACACAAACACACACACTTTTTTGAAAATTTATTTGCTATAATATCAAAATTTTTTGAAGTTTTCATTTTTATATTTTTTTTCCACAGTCCGTGGTGGATGACTGGATTGAATCATATAAACAAGACAGGGACATCGCACTTCTGGATTTAATCAACTTTTTTATCCAGTGTTCAGGATGTCGAGGTACAGAATGTTGGAATAAATGATGTACATTGAGCCTGTCAGTCCGGCAGTGTGACTTTCACTTCACCTGCTACTAGTCATAGATAATTTATCCTGAAATAAAAGATTATATGCTAGTCTTTTTCTAATAAGAGAATATTATTGGTATGTTATTTAAGGATATTCCATTTTTGTATTTGTTCAGTTTTGCTCCTATAAAGTAACACATTTATATAGTTTTTGAAATTTTGGGAGGAAATCTGAAATTCAGTAGTTTATGAATTGATTTTTTAGATCATAGGCTTTTATAATTTTTACTCATACTATTTGTACCTATGTTCTGCATTAGGAAGTGTGCTAGTTGCTAGCATTCATTCTTTTATATTCCTGCCAGGATTTGGTACTCGTTTTACAGTTAAAACTGGAAGTTTAAATAATTTTCCAAAAGTAACACAAGTAGCAGAATCACTTGTCGTAAGTTTACAACTGTACTATAGTTGGTTAAAGTGAAATTTTATTTTTATCATTTTAAAAGATAACTGCTAGATCTTTTTATCCTGTAGATAAATCTTAACAGGTTAAATTGTACTACTTGGGGAAATCAGTTGTTAAATCAACCATTCTCTATTTGTGAATACAGAAAGAATAGCAATCTTTTATTGAGATAACCCACCAAATTGATTTCTTGACGGCTTGTTTATTTATGTCCAAGTTATCACTTGCCATATTGGCATAAGTCGTTTATCAAATATTTGCAGAGCACCAACCTTGTACGAGATACTCTGCCAGGGTATACGGAAGTTATCAAGACAGTCTCTAACCGTAAGAAGTGTTAGAGTATGTGTAATTTTTAAAGGCATCGTCATTGTGAGGAACAAAGAGGGAAATCCATTAATAGTTCAGCCAAGTGCTTGGTGCCATGATAAGTGTAATAAAACTGATTGCTATTTAATGACTGTTTAGTATGTGGCAAGCTGTGTGCTGTACATGCATTAGCTTATTTAACCTTTGTTAACAGTCCCATCAGGCAGATACGATCTTTATTTTGTACATCAACAAACTCAGATGAAAGGATTTAGGTAAATTTGGTCCAAGTCATACAGTTAACAGGTGTGAAACTCAAGATTCAGAGTCAAGCTGTGTCAACTGGAGCATATGTCCCCAATCACAAGACACTGTGGGAATAACAAGGAAGCAAGGGATGCTGATGTAACCCAGGATGTGTGTGTCTCTGTGTATATGTGTGAATGTGGGGAGCTTGTAAAAAAGTATATCCTACAAAAAGCAAACTCTAAGGTCAGAATAAAGATGAGTAAAAGAAAGTTAGCAGGATGAGAAAGGCAAAAGATAACATATTATGCAAAAAGACCTTAAGACAAGAAAGCATGGTTTAATCCAGGACATAAAAGGGTTCTGTGGCTAAAGCGTAGAGCATGGAGATGGGTGAGGATTGGCAAGAGACAGGCTATTTGAAAGTAAGAGAGTTTGCTCATTTTACAGCCTTAAAGTAGGTGAGGCAAGCACTGATCATAATGCTGTCCATAAATTTTCTCATATAGTCCTATTAATCAACAGACCTCTTGGAATTTGTTTTAATTTGAAAGCAGTTAGTTAGTAGTGTTTAAAATTTATCTTTTTGAAATTTATTTTCATGGTTCAAAATAAAAAAGTTTAAAAGTTGTGTAATAATCTTTGCCTTCCTGCCTTCTCATCCATCTGCACACAGTTAACTGCTCTTAACTAGTTCGTTGAACTTAACTGTCCATCTATCTAATTTCCATACCTGTAAGGTAGGAATATGTATTCTTTCCTTCTCCATCTCACCTGTCTTACAGAAAAGATAATGGTGTATAGAAATCTTTCTCCTTCATTTTTAAAAACACAGGCTAATTGCATTCCTTTGTGTATATATACAATAATTTATTTAACTAGTCTTCTATTAAAAGACCATTATGTTATTTGTAGTCTTTTGCTGTTACAGAGAGTACTGTAATGAGTAATTTTATGTATACCATAGTTGGTCTTTATGAAAGAATGTCTGTAGGTAAATGTATTTGTTATATTACATACTGCCAAATTGTCGGCTATAGGAATTGTACTCTTATACTCTCATCAGTGGTATATTAAAATGTCTGTTTTTTCTTAGCCTTTTCAACAAAGTATATTTATCAAGTTTTTGGATTAATCTTCAGAATGATTTGAAGATAATATTTCAGTCTGGTTTTTAAAGTGCTTTGAAATTCACATAATATACAAGTAATCATTTTAAAGTGTACCAATTTAGTAGCATTTAGGGCATTCATAAATGTGCAAGCTATCTTACTTTGGGTTGCTGTGACACAGTGCCATAGATTGAGTGGCTTACAAATAATAGAAATTTATTTCTCACAAGTCTGGAGGCTGGAAGTCTGAGATCAGGGTCCCAGTATTGTCTGGTTCTGCTGAGGGCCCTCTTCCACCTTGTAGACTACTCACTTGTAGTTGTACCCTCACGTGACAAAAAGAGGATGAGAGCGTTTTCTGGAATCTCTTTTATAAGGGCATTAATCTCATTTATGAGGGTCCTACCCTCATCACCTAATTGTATCCCACAGGGCCCACCTTCTAATGCCATTACTTTGGGGGTTAGGATTTTAACATATTCAATCCATTGTAGCAACTATCCTGTCTCTCTTTCCTCAAAACTTTAAAAATCACCCCAGAAAAATACCCTATACCTGTTAAGTAATCACTATTTGTTCTCTTCTTCCCCTACCCCTGGCAACAATGAATCTGCTTTCTGTCCCTAAGGATTTGCCAGTTCTGGTCATTTTATATAAAAGGAACCATACAATGTGTCACCTTATCTGTGTGACCTCTTTCACATACTATATATGTTTTTGAGGTTCATTTAAGCTGTAGCATGTATCAGTAGTTCATTCCGTTAAGGGCTGAATAATATTCCATCGTATGTATACATCACAATTTGTTTATCCACCTTTTGACTATTGTGAATATGACAAATTTGAGCATTTGTGAACAAATATTTGAGTACCTGTTTTTGAGTCTTTGAGGTGTAAATTTTTTCTTGTTTTTTCTTTTTTTCCTTCTCTTTTCTTTTTTGGTTACTCTTTTTTGCTCACTCTTTTTTGCTCACCTTCAACTGGTCTTGATCGAGTTATATGAGGTGTAAATTTTTAGCAGCAGAATTGCTAGGTTGTATAATAATTCTGTTTTAACTTTTTGAGGAACCACAAAACTGTTTTCCACGGTGGCTACACCATCTTATATTCTCACCAGAAATGTATGAGGATTGCTATTTTTCTACATCCTCAACAGCACTTGTTATTTTATACTTTTTAAAATTATAGCCATCTTACTGGGTATAAAGTGGTATCTAACTTTGGTTTTGATTTGTGTGTACTTAATGCCTAATGATTTTGAACTTCTCATGTACTTCTTCACCATTTCTGTATTTTCTTTGAAGAAATATACATTCAGGTCCTTTGCTCATCTTAAAATTAGATTATGTGTCTTTGTTGATGAGTTGTATATATTCTGGATACCAAACGTTTATCAAGTATATAACTTCAACTGTTTTTGCCCACTCTCTAGGTTGTCTTTAACTTTTTTTTTTTCTTTTTTTGAGATGGAGTCTCGCTCTGTTGCCCAGCTGGAGTGCAGTGACGAAATCTCGGCTTACTGCAACCCCCACTGAATTTGAATGTAATTTTACAGTTTTTGAATAGTCCTGACTTTTGGAGCTATCTTAATATTTCTGATCCTCAAGAAAGCAAAATGAACAAAGATGGAGGGGGAATATCCTAAAAATGAATACAAAGAGAACAAATAACCTTTACCATAATAACAATCATGCTGAAAGATGTAAAAGTACTAACCAAAATAACTTTGGAACTCAGTACGTGGGCTGTGAAACAAGTGGGGTCAGGGAGAAGTTTGATGAAGAACGCAATATTTACCCATTCTCAAAATGTCTCCTTTCAAGATATCTACTATTTACAGGGTAAAGTAGAAACTTTACAGAAACTTGATAGATACCACCTTAACAAATGTCAAAAGCAAGCATTGCAAGTTACGGAGCTAATTGCTATTATGTGCTTTCTGATATGCACTTAGAAGAACTCAGCCTCACTTCTGTAGTTTTCTTGCTAGAAGTGCATAGTCTGAATCTACCCATGAGGAAATATAAGACAGGTTCGAATTGAGTTATATTCTTTAAAATAAGTATCTTGTACTCTGCAAAAAAAAAAAAGTCAGTATCATGAAATAGAAATGACTGAGAAACTGTTCTAGCTTAAAGTAAACTAAAGAAACATGACAGGTCGCTGCAGTGCATGATCTTAGAATTTCTTTTGGCATAAAGGATGTTATTTAGACACATGTTAAATCTTAATTAGTTCTGTGGATTAGAACATAGATAATAGTATCAGTTGTTAATCTTATGCTTGAGAACATTGTACTATACTGTAGTTGCATAATTGGTTTATTTGGGGGAAATACACACTGAAATATTAAAGAGTAAAGGACTATGTTTGTAGCTAACACTTATTCAGAAAAAAATGCATGTGTATATGAAGAGTGAAAGAAGGATAGAACAGATGTAAAATGTTTACATCTGAAGAATTTGGGTGGAAGGTGTTTAGAAGTTCTTTGTGCTTTGCTGTCTTTTCTGTAAATCTAAAATTATGTCAAAGTACAAATATGAAAAAAACAGTTTTAACCCTAAAGCTAGCATCATGCTCAAGGGAAATCAGTAGTCATTGTCACTGTCAAAGAAGACAAGGATACCCAGCCTCACAACTCTTATTTAACTATTGGATATAGAAGCCAACATATTTAAAACTTTAAAGTAATTATGATCACTGTTTTAAAATAATCTTATTCAAAATAATATTGAATATTTAGAAAACTCAGGAGAATCAGTTTGCAAAAGTCTTGTAAGCAATAAAATAATTTCATAATATATTGAGATACAGAATTTATACAGAGAAACTACTATCTTTAGTATATAAAGAACAGCCGGTTAGAAGATTTAAAGACCCCCTTTTCAAGACAGAAGTGAGGGGAAAAATTCTTTCAGATTTACATTTCACTGTGACAGTGTAAACCAGGATAAATTTGCAGTGCATTAGAGTTTAAGTGCAAAAACAAACAACAATTAGAAACAAAGAAAAATAATAAAAGCGCTCAATGAAAACTAAATTTCTTTACAACCACAGAGTGGGGAAGACCTTTTTGTTAACTAACTCAGAATTAACTGACTCAAAATCTGTGTTAGCAAAGATTGATAAATGACGTAAGAAAATAAAAATTTCTAAGATGGCAGACAAATTACAGGGAAAGTCAAATGACGGGACAAATGGGGGAACCTTTTTTGTATTATAGACTGCTATCTCTAATATATGTTGAGATAAGATTTGCATTTTATAAAGACTCCTTGTCTTGCACATTAATATCCAAAATCTAGATTGGCATTTTACTCTGTAAGCCCATTTTCCTCTGTATCTGCATAAGAACCAAGGACCAAAAGAGGGTTTTAAAAATTGACCTAAAGGCTGGGTGTGGTGGCTCACACCTCTAATCCCAGCACTTTGGGAGGCCAAGGCGGGCGGATCACAAGGTTAGGAGTTCAAGACCAGACTGGCCAACATGGTGAAACCCCGTCTCTACTAAAAAATACAAAAATTAGCTGGGCATGGTGGCTTGTGCCTGTAATCCCTGCTACTTGGGCGGCTAAGGTGGGAGAATTGCTTGAACCAGTACCCGGGAGGCAGAGGTTGCAGTGAGCCAAGATCGCACTCCAGCCTGGTCTACAGAGCGAGACTCCATCTGAACAACAACAACAAAAAATACTGACCTAAAGTGGTAACAGAGCAACGAAAGGGAGGGAAGAAAAATTACGGTTTGCTGCCTGTCCCCACCCAAGTTTCCAGCTAGAAGTGACATCACCAACAGTGACAGAACAAAGTGAAACATCTTATTATGAGTGAATAGTATGAACAGCTCCTCCTTCAGTGACTCCAGTATCATTATTATCACTATTTTCTCATCATGGCTCTTGAGCCAAGCCCTGAGGTACGGTATTGGTTTTCTAGTTTAGCTATCTCAAATTGCATCAGCACCCGTAGTTGTTTCCCTAATTCTGCTCAAACATCTGTACCCTCTTCATTTGAACCAGCTGGAGTGAATCCTCTTTACCATTGGAAACCTCAGTCAGAATAGGTTAACTCAATATGTAGTAGTAATAGATATATTCAGTATCAATGAAGTGGAAAAAATGCAAAGGTAAAGTTGATTTAAACACTATTGACAGAGTTGCATTCTAAAGCTATATAAATTCACAAATATTTATTGGAATAAGTTATTAGAAAGCTAATAATACAGAATTATAGGATATATTGGGAATTATAGGGAATTATACGTAGCAAAATTAAGATATGTTGTCCATATAATTAAAGTATTACGATTGTTAAATGTACCTTGTTGATACAGGTACATATTTATTTTGGTATGTACTGAAAGATAACCAATTTCAGAAATATATATTGTATTATTGATAAGTAGTTTTCATTGACAGATATGCTTATTTTAAATAAGGGTTGTTTATGAAACTTGAAAGTTGATGGTTAAAAGCAGCCTTATTTCTTAGTTGAATAAAACAAGTAACGTTTCTATTTTGTTCTGCTTGTGCCTAATAGAGAACTTGCAGATACCTCAGAGCTTTCTAGGAGTGCAGAATTGCCAGAGAATTAATCATCTAGGAGCATTTAATTTAAGTTTCCTGAACTTACCCAGTTCACTGGCTAATTAGCATCTCAGTGATGCTTTCATGGCTCCTGTAGGCCAAAAGAAATGCCTAACCGTTGCTTTCAGGAAGTTGTTATGTCCAAACTGTTTATTTAGGTCCTCACAACTTAGTACCCGTTTAGAAAAATGATATACATAATTGAAAAAAATATTTATTTCTCAAATAACTGCAGTTACTTACTAATGTATGTACAGATGTGTTGGGCATTGTATAGCTTCTCACATTTTGAAATTATCTTTATTTTCTGTTTCATACTGGTTTTCTGGCAGTCCTTGTTGAAACTCAGCTTCTCAGAGATAGGGTATCATCAAAAGGAATAAAGGACCAGATGTTGAAATTGTAAGTTACCTCCTGCTAATAGTTCCTGTAGTACTTGACAAATGTCAAATATTGTATTGTTTTCCTTTGAATATTTATAATATCCACATTGCCCATATCAGTTTGCATAAGTGCATTGGGTCATCTCAGTGCATAGTTTGGGCACCATGGCTTTAATAAGTGATTGACTGAAGGTTAGTTTATAAATAACGCAATTCCTTTGCCCATCAGTGGTATCATTTTGAAGTGCATGGCCTACTCTGCCTTGCAGAGATTACCAAGAAGCTCAGTTAGATTCTGGTTACCTACAGTTGTAATTGGCTAGATAACACACTCTTTATCATCTCCTTTTTTTTTTCTTGTTTCATGTGTCTACTGCATTACTGGTATTTTATGGGATGTTCTTCTAAATAAATTACTTCCACTATCATCCTTGTTTTAGTGTCTGCATCTGGGGGATAAAAACTAACAAGTGCTTATATGACTTTATTAATCAGTATTTTCTTTAGTAATCTATTTTAATGAATTATTTTCTCCTCACCTGTACAGTGTGTGTGTATGTGTGTGTGTGTGAGAAAGTTATGTATAGGTAGATAGATAGTTCAGTGTTATCTTTCTTAAATCCTTTTTAATTGTGAGGTCTTATATATACAGAAGACTGCATATACAGTGCCTTTGGCCTATACCTGTTCTTTAGATGCCAGTAGCACATTTCTTTCCACCTCTCCTTCAGTTGTAACAAGCAAAAACGTCTGCAAAAATTTCCAAATGTTCAATTTTGGGAAGCAAAATTACTCCGTGTTGAGAACTGCTGTAAAGTTTACCTTATGTGAATATACCAGTTTATACTTCCTTTTTTTTTTTTTGGAGACAGAGTCTTACTCTGTTGCCTAGGGTGGAGTGCAATGACACGATCTCGGCTCACCACAACCTCCACCTCCTGGGTTCAAGAGATTCTGCTGCCTCAGCCTCCTAAGTAGCTGGGATACAGGCATGTGCCACCAACCCGGGCTAATTTTTGCATTTTTTAGTAGAGACAGGTTTCAGTGTGTTGGCCAGGCTGGTCTCGAACTCCTGACCTCGTGATCCGCCTGCCTTGACCTCTCAAAGTACTGGGATTACAGGCGTGAGCCACCACACCCAGCTTATACTTCCTATTCTTGAAGGAAATTTTTGGATAATGTAGACAATGTTATTAAAAGCTATCTTTTGTACATATTAATTTGGTGTTGATGCATAAGATGCTTTAGTTTGTGTACTGAGGAGTGGAATTGCTGGGTTATAAGATATGTAAATTTTCTAGATGATACCAAATTTTTCTGAAGTAGTTGCAACTTTTCATGCTTTAGTCAAGTGATGTGACAGAATTCTGATGGCTTCACCTATTTTGCTCACGGATAGTATTGCCTGTATTTTTAGTTTTATCTTGTCAGGTAAGATTACAAATAGCACATTGTGGTTTTAGTTTATATTTCTTTGGTTACTGTTAAGATGGATTACTTTTTGACATAACAATTAACCATGAGAATTTTCTTTTGCATGAACTGCTTAAAGTCTTCTACAAATTACTGTATTGGGATGTTGGGTTTTTTACCTTTATTGTTTTATAAGTTATTTTTTTTCTGTCTCCCTTTTTTTTTTTGAGACAGATTCTCACTCTGTTGCACAGCACTTTGGGAGGCCCAGGTGGGCAGATCACTTAAGGTTAAGTGTTTGAGACCGGCCTGGCCAACATAGTGAAACTCTGTCTCTACTAAAAATACAAAAATTAGCTGGTGTGGTGTTGGGCACCTGTGATCCCAGCTACTTGGGAGGCTGAAGCAGGAGAATCACTTGAACCTGGGAGACAGAGGTTGCAGTGAGCTGAGCTTGTACCACCGCACCCCTGTCTGGGCAACAGAATGTGACTCTGTCTCAAAAATAAATAAATAAAATAAAAACAATAAAAAATTGTTTGCACCATGGTCATGAAGATAATCTCCTGTTTACTTTTAAAAGCTTTCTAGTATATATGAAGTTTAGTTAGTTATGTTTAGGTTAGTCTTTCAAATTTAAGTTTTTACTTCATTTGGAATTCAGTTTTTTTTTTTCTTAAATAATTGAGCTTTAATTTTTTTAATCAGAGTGACCCATAATTGTTAAAAGACAAATGGTAATTTGTCATGCAGGAGTAGAATTAAAAAACAAACATCAAACCGTTCTAAAAGGTCAATTGTGCAAAAAATATTCTCTCATTCCTCCTCCACCATTCCTTTTCCCAATGATTACACCTTTAAACTAGTTAGTTACTTCTTGCATATTTATATCCATATTTCTAAATAAGTGATTTTTAAAAAAATATAGATTTTCTTTTCTGATTAAACATCTAACTTAAGAGTGAAGACATAGTGCTCTTACGTGTTTCTCCAATTCACACACATACATTCTGTTCTGATTGTCCCACGTACGATTTTTATTTTGATCTCTATTCGGTAAAAACTTATTTATATTTTATTTTATTTATTTTACTTTATTTAGTTTTGAGATGGAATTTCACTCTGCCACCCAGGATGCAGTGCAATGGCTCAATCTAGGCTCACTGCAACCTCTGCCTCCCAGGTTCAAGTGATTCTCCTGCCTCAGCCTCCTGAGTAGCTGGGATTACAAACACCCACCACCATGCCCAGCCAATTTTTGGTATTTTTAGTAGAGATGGGGTTTTACCACATTGGCCAGGCTGTTCTCAAACTGCCTGCCTCAGGTGATCCACCTGCCTTTGACTCCCAAAGTGTGGGATTACAGTTGTGAGCCACAGCACCTGGCCAAATTTGTTTATTTTTAACACAAAATAAAATAGTGATTTGGAACCAACCAAAAAGTAAATAAATAAAATGCACTCAAGAGATATGCTTAAAGCAAACTGGACCCAGCAGAAGAGATTAGTAAACATTAAATAGGTCAGTAAAAAAAAAAAAAAAATCCTACTAATGTGTGAGGAGAAGAAAAGGTGGGAACAGAGAAAAAACAGTAAGAGAGAATTAGAGCACAGTGAATAGTCAAACATGTAACTGAAGTCTGAGAAGGAAAGGGGAGAAAGAGTGGGGTGAATGCAATACTGGCTGAGAATTCTTCAAAACCAATAAAGACATAAAGCCACAGATTCCGGAAGTTCTATAAACTCCAAACAGGATATGTGCAATAAAATCCACATGAAAGCAGTCATCATTATATTTATTTATTTATCTCTCTCTCTCTCTCTCCTTTCTTTCTCTCTCTTTCTTTTTTTTTGAGACAAGAGTCTTGCTCTGCTGCAAGGCACCAGGCTGGAGTGCAGTAGCACAATCTCGGCTCCCTGCAACCTCCACCTCCCGGGTTCAAGCAATTCTCCAGCCTCAGCCTCCTGAGCAGCTGGGACTACAGGCACATGCCACCACACCCAGCTAATTTTTGTATTTTTAGTAGAGACGGGGTTTCACCATGTTGGCCAGGATGGTCTCGATCTCTTGACCTGGTGATCTGCCTGCCTTGGCCTCCCAAAGTGCTGGGATTACAGGCTTGAGCCACCGCGCCTGGCCAACATTTCTAAAACTCAAAGACAAAATATTAAAAGCAGCCAGGTCCCCTCTGCTTCACACACACTACATATTTGAAGGGAACAATTCACCTAATAGATGACTTCAAAAATTAAAAAGCTAATACAACTTACAATCATTGGTATCATCTTTGGTGCACTAAAGGAAAATAGCTATTCACTACATTCTGAATGCAGGGAACATGCCCACTAAAAAGAAAACTGAGCAATTTTTGCTTCTATGTTACTCGGTTGGTGCAAGAGTAACTGCAGTTTTTGCCATTGAAAGTAATGGAGTTAGGGTGCAGTGGCTCATGCCTGTAATCTCAGCACTTTGGGAGGCTGAAGCAAGTGGATCACTTGAGAGGTCAAGAGTTTCAGACCAGCCCAGCCAACATGCTGAGACCCTGCCTATATTAAAAATGCAAAAGTTAGGCATGATGGCAGGTGCCTGTAATCCCAGCTACTTGGCAGGCTGAGGCAGAAGTACTGCTTGAACCCAGGAGGTGGGGGTTTCCGTGAGCCGAGATCACTCTAGCCTGACAAAAAAGCAAGATTCCACCTCAAAAAAAAAAAAAAAAAGAAAAAGGAAAAAAAAGTAATGGCAAAAACCTCAATTATGTTTGCACCAACATAATCAGTTAGTGTCCCTCCCACTATTAACAATTGGAAACTAAACAAATGTACAAATTAAGTGTTTTCTGTAATTGGACAGCAGATAGTACAGGGCTGTGATCCATGTGAGAAGGGTACAAATTACATGCGTCCTGCCACTGCCCATCTTTCTACCTGGAGATATTTTCGGTATCACTGTAGAGGAAAAGGAAGCCAAACAGAACACAGTGGCCTCACGAAATTGAGGGATCAGAGTTCATGGAGGATTAGGTAGCTACATTTTGGGGGACAGGGAACTGGAGAGGAGAAGGCTACACAGATAAAAAGGTAGCAATTTTTCATAAAGATTTCTTTAAGTTCCTAGTTGACAACTAATATGTGCATAAAAAGACTAAAATTCCATGCAGCTAGGAGGAGAGCAGTTAGTGGAGAGGTGTTAAGTCCAACAATTTCTAGATGTAAGAAAGAACTGGAACATAAGCAAGTTCTGATGATCCTGAGTGAGAAAACTTATTGAACACCTGGCGAGTACAAGTGAGCCCATAGATGGATGGCACCTTCCTGGCGGCAGAAATAAACTAGCTCTAGAATAATAGCTATTGTAAGACTTCAACTAAGTTCCTTATAGATTCTGAATATTAGCCTTTTGATAGGTGCATGGTTTGCAAATATTTTCTCCAATTCTGTACATTGTCTGTTTACTTTCTTAATTTCTTTCACTTTGCAGATGCTCTTTAGATTAATTAGATCCCATTTGTCAGTATTTGTTATTGTTATCATTGCTTTGGGCACCTTTTTTTATGAAATCTTTGCAGGACATATGTCCACAGTAGTATCTTCTAGGTTTCCTTCAAGGGTTTTTATAGCCTCATCAACCCTTAGGTTTTAGGTTTAAGCCTTCAATCCATCTTAAGTTGATTTTTGCATATGGTTAAAGGAAGAGGTCCAGTTTGAATCTTCTGCATTGGATAGCCAGTTATCCCAGCAACATTTACTGAAAAGGGAATCGACTGTGAAAAGCAGCTTGGCAATCACTCAAAGAAGTTAGAGCAGAACTAACATTTTACTCAGCAATCCAGTGGGTATATTCCCAAAGGAATATGAACTTTTCTTCTTTTTTTTTTTTTTTCTTTTTTTTTCAACCAAAAGCCCCGAAGTTTGAGATCCTTAAAAATGAGCAGGCTCTGCAGACACAGAAAGGACATGCTGGGCTCTGAGGGTAAGAATTCCAGACACCGCTCAAGGGTACCGACTCCCCTCCAGGAACGAGGCATTGCCTAAGTTTAGACAGCTGTCATGCCAGGGGGTGTGGCCTGGCTGAGGTGTCAGGCCTGGCTGCAGGCATGCCTCCCCGACCAGCTTACCTCAGAGGCTATGACGGGCTGCTTGGCCATTCCCCCATAGGTTAACATGGTTCCTCCACGCCTAAAGAGTCCAAAGAGAACAAAGAGTGGGTGCAAAGCAGAGACAGAGCCTTCCTGAACCCACCATGGTGCTTCTACTCCAGCCCTGGTTCCTAAACCCTTCTCTCAGAATCTCTGGGAAGGGCTGAAAGATAGACTCTGGGCTGGGTGTAGTAGCTCATGCCTGTAATCTCAGCACTTTGGGAGGTTGATGCAGGCAGATCACTTGAGCCCAGGAGTTCAAGATCAGCTTGGGCAACATAAGGAGACCCTGTTTCTTTTTTTTTTCTTTCTTTTTTTTTTTTCTTTTGATAATCGTGATGTTTCTTCTTTAACCCATTAGTGTAATTAATTATAATGGTTGTTTTTCTTTTTTTTTTTCCATTTTTATTTTTATTTATTTTTTTTATTTAGAAAGAAAGATAAAAGAATGAAGAAGAGGAAGAAAAAGGAAGAGAAAGAGAGAGAGAATGGGAGTATTGTTTTCTTGCCCAGGCTAGAATGCAGTTTAGTAATGGTTATTGAAAACCTTTTTTATACCAATAATTATACTTGATGTAGACAGGAAGGAATAAGGGAAGAAAATAACAAACAAGCAGCCAACCAATATTTCATTTAAACCTATGAAATGCTATGCGATTACTGAGGAGTGATTTACTTCCAATTATGTAGTCGCTTTTGGAATAGGTGTGAGGTAGTAATGTATGTTTTGTGTATTTGAAGTGGAGAGTTCTATAAATGTTTATTAAGTTTACTTGTTCCGGGTCTGAGTTCCAGTCCTGGATGTCCTTGTTAATTTTCTGTCTCGTTGATCTATAAAATCGTTAGCTCTTCTTGTTACATTGATCCTTTTGCCATTATGTAATGTCCTTCTTTGCCTCTTTTGCTCTTTGTTGCTTTAAAGTCTACTTTATCAGAGGCAAGAATTGCATCTCCTGCTTTTTGTTTATTTGTTTATTTTTACTCTCTGGTTGATAAATCTTCCTCCTTCTCTTTGTTTTGAGTCTTTGTGTATCGTTGCATGTGAGATGGGTCTGGATGCAGCATACCGATGGGTTTTGGCTTTTTATCCAATTAGAATATATATAAGTTTAATACTAGCATTTGATGCTAGCTGGCTGTTTTGCCCATTAGTTAGTGTAAAATTTTCATTGTGTTAATGCTCTTTGCTTATTGATATATTTTTGGAAAGGCTGATATTGGTTGTTCCTTTATATGTATAGTGCTTCTTTCAGAAGCTCTTGGAAAGCAGGCCTGGTGGTGGTGAAGTCTCTAAGTACTTGTTTGTTCGCAAAACATTTAATTTTTCCTTCAATTATAAAGCTTAGTTTGGCTGGATAGGAAATTCTGGGTTGAACGTTCTTTTCTTTAAGGATGTTAAATATTGGTCCCCACTCTTTTCTGGCTTGTAGGGTTTCTGCTGAGAGATCTGCTGTAAGTCTGATAGGTTTCCCTTTATGGGTAACCTGACCTTTCTCTCTGGCTGCCCTTAGTATTTTCTCCTTCATTTCAACCCTAATAAAGTTGGCGATTATGTGCCTTGGGGTTGGTCTTCTTGAAGAATATCTTTGTGGTGTTCTCTGTATTACCTGGAGTTGAATATTACCCTGCCTTGCCAGGTTGGGAAAGTTTTCCTGAATGATATCCTGAAGAGTATTTTCCAACTTGGATTCATTCTCTTCGTCACATTCAGGTACACCTATCAAACGTAAATTAGGTCTTTTCACATAGCCCCGTATTTCCTGGAGACTTTGCTCATTCCTTTTTATCCTTTTTTCTCCAATCTTGTCTTCTCGTTTCATTTCACTGAGCTGGTCCTCGACTTCTGATATCCTTTCTTCTGCTTGATCAATTCGACTGTTTAAACTTGTGCATACTTCGCGAAGCTGTCGTGTTGTGTTTTTCAGCTCCATCAATTCACTTATATTCCTCTCTAAATTGTCCATTCTCGTTAACATTTCGTCAAACCTTTTTTCAAGGTTCTTAGTTTCTTTGCATTGGGTTAGAACAAGTTCTTTTAATTCACTGAAGTTTCTAATCACCTACCTTTTGAATTCTGCTTCTGTTATTGGAACACACTCGTTCTCCATTAGGCCTTGTTCCTTTACAGATGAGGAATTGCGATCCCCTGTAGAGGGAGAGGCATTCTGATTTTGAGTATTCTCTGCCTTTTTAGGCTGGTTTTTTCCCTTCATTATATATTTATCCCTCTGTCGTCTTTGTAATTACCGACTTTCTAACTAGATCTCTGAGCGGACATCCAACTTGTTGATTCCCAGTGCCGAAATCTGAGCCATCCACTGCGCCGGCCAAAACAGCGGTGTTAAGATTGATGGTGCTTTTCTGCCCAGGAATCTCCGGACTCTGCACCAAGAACTGCCACGCTAAGGCGCCAGCAAAACCGCCGCGCCAGCCACAAGAGTCGCCCTGGCGACCCGTGGGGCTCCTCCGCTGGGAATCTCTTGGTCCGTGAGCAACAAATATTCATCTGAAAGTGTGGCGTCCTCTCGTTCTCTGCGCTTTCAGTGGGAACTACGAGCCCGAGCTGCTAGTTATCAGCCATCGTGGATCTCTCTCCAGGAGACCCTGTTTCTGTAGCTGGGTCCAGGTCGCAGTGAAGTCGCCTCTGCTCCGCGCAGGATGCTATCTCTGAGGCCCGTAGGGAGAGGGCAGGCTGGCGTGAGACCCCTCGTTGACTCCAAGCGTGATCTTTTTTTTTTGAGATGGAGTTTTGCTCTTGTTACCCAGGCTGGAGTGCAATGGCGCGATCTCAGCTCACCGCAACCTCCGCCTCCTGGGTTCAAGCAATTCTCCTGCCTCAGCCTCCTGAGTAGCTGGAATTACAGGCACGCGCCACCATGCCCAGCTAATTTTTTATATTTTTAGTAGAGATGGGGTTTCACCATGTTGACCAGGATGGTTTCGATCTCTCGACCTCGTGATCCACCCGCCTCGGCCTCCCAAAGTGCTGGGATTACAGGCATGAGCCACCGCGCCCGGCCAGAATTCAGTTTTTTAAGTGTGAAAAGTCCTTCAGTTCTTCTCCATTGTACAATGACACAATTAGCATATATCAAGTATCCCTTTACAGGATAGTCTTTTTCTAGGTTCTCTATTCTGGTAATTGGTCTCTTAGATGGAAAAGTTTTTCCTTCTTTTCTTCTTTTAAGATGGAGTATTTCTCTGTGACCTAGACTAGAGTGCAGTGGTGCAGTCTTGGCTTACTGCAGCCTCAACCTCCCTGGGCTCAGGTGATCCTCCCACATCAGCTTCTCAAGTGTCTGGGATTGCAGGCACATATCAGTACTATCCTCGGCTAATTGTTTGCTATTTTTGTACAGTAAGGGTTTCAACATGCTGCCCCAGATGATCTCCAACCCTTGGATTTAAGCGTTCTGCCCACCTCAGCCTCTCAAAATGCTTGGATTACAGGCATTACCCACCACTCCTGGCGGAAAAAGATTTCTTTGACTTACTGGCTTTTAATATTTTTGTACGTATTTTAGAGTTAGTTTGTGGGCCAAGTGCAGTGGCTTGTGCCTATAATCCCAGCACTTTGGGGGGCTCTGAGGCAGGTGGATCCCTTGAGCCCAGGGATTTGAGACCAGCCTGGGCAACATGGTGAAACCCTGCCTTTACAAAAAATACAAAAATTAATAGGGCATGGTGGTGTGCACCTGTAGTCCCAGTTACTTGGGAGACTGAGGTGTGAGGATTGCTTGAGCAGAGGAGGTAAAGGTTGCAGTAAACCAAGATTACACCGCTTCACTCCTACCTAAGTGACAGAGTGAGACCCTGTCTCAGAAAAAAAAAAAAAAAAAAAAAACACTAGTTTGAAATTCCATCAGTAAGTTGTTGAAGTTTTAAATGGAATTATATTGAATCTGTATATCAGCATTTCTCAACCTTGACACTACTGACTTTTTCGGCTGGAAAATCTTTGTCATCGGGAGCATTCTTCCATTATAGGACATTTAGCAGCATCCCTGGCTTCTACCCACTAAATGTCAATGGAACCCCATTCCTACTTGTATTGTTCATGTCAAAGGTGGTTGGCAGGGGGCAGGGCAAAGGTTAACAACTACTGTCGTGTATCGGGGGTTGAATTTACATTTTGATAAAATAGTATCTTTCAGTTTGTGATCATTGTGTTTATTTTTCCATGTATTCACCCTTTCCCTCAAGTATTTTAGAGAATTTTTTGAAGGGGATGTATGTGTGAACAGATCTCATACATCTGTTACTAAATTTATTTCTGGACTTTCAGCATTTAAAATTTCATTATAAGTAATGATTTTTAAAAAATGGAGTTTATTTTTTAGAGCAGTTTTAGGTTTGCAGAAAAGCATGTCTACGACTGATACTGTAATGTAAAATCTAATATGCAATCCTGGAATGACTTCAACTTGGTCATGATATATGTTTTAAATTATTGCTAGATTTGGTTTGTTAGTATCTGGCTTAGGGTTTGTTTTTATGTTTTTTATGTTTTTAGGGTTTTTAATATTGGTATCTATTAGTGAGATTGCCTGTCCTTTTCCTCTTTCATTGTTTATATTTCAAGTTTTGTTATGAATACTTCACTAATTTGACAAAATGAATTGTGAACATTACCTTCTTTTTCTGTTATTTGGAATTCATTCTTTATAGAATGTTTGGTAGAATTGAAGGCATCTGGACCAGAAGTGTTTTGCTGGATGATTTCAATCTACTGATTCATTTTTTTTAACCATTGAATTTCATACTTTATTTGTTTTTTGAAACAAAGTCTACCTCTTTTGCCTAGTCTGGAGTACAGTGGTGCAAACTCGGCTCATTGCAACCCCCCCACCCCGCCTTCTGGGTTCAAGCAATTCTCCTGACTCAGCCTTCTGAGATTACAGGCGTAAACCATCAGGCCGGGCTAATTTTTGAGTTTTTAGTAGTGATAGGGTTTCGCCATATTGACCAGGGTGGTCTCAAACTCCTGACCTCCAGTGATCTGCCTGCCTCAGCCTCCCAGAGTGCTGGGATTACAGGCTTGAACCACTGTGCCCAGTTGTGATTCACTTTTAAAAAACTGATTTAGCCCTCTTCAGGTATTTCATTATTATCGTCATTATTTAGAGACTCACTATATTTCCCAGGCTGGTCTCGAGCTCTGGGCCTGGAGAGATACTCCTTCCTCAGCCCACCAGGTAGCTAGGACAACAGGCATGCAAGACCATGCCCAGCTTCAGGTGATTTTATTATTATAAACCAGATTTTTTTTGTTGTAAACCAGATTTTTCTAGGAAACTCTCCGTTTTATCTAAATTTTTAAATTTATGAAGTTGTTCATAATATGCTATATACATGGAATACCATGCATATATGTACAGTTGTACATTACAGATGTCCTCTTAATTTAGTTTTAAATGTTTTCTAATTCCTACTTTTTCTTGACAACATGGATTTTTTTAGAAGCATGTTTTTTCTTCTTCTTCTTTTTTTTTTTTTAATGGTTTTTGTTTTATTTTAGGGGTTTTTTGCAACAGGGTCTCACCCAGGCTGGAGTGGAGTCACATGATCATAGCATACTGCAGCCCTACCCAGCCCTGCCTCCCAAGTAGCTGGGACCACAAATGTACTCCACCACACTAGGTAATTTTTCTTTTTTAGAGATGAGATTACTGTGTTGCCCAGGCTACTGTTGAACTCCTGGACTCAAGCAATCCTTCCATCTCTGTTTCACAAAGTGCTGGGATTACAGGCATGACCCATTGTGCCTGGCCAGAAGCATATTTCTTAATTTCCAAGCATGAGAGTTTTCTGGTTAACTTTTTGTATTGATTTCTTCTTTAGCTTCCTTGAATTTGAGGCCAAAGGAAATGGTCTGTGCATTGCAGTCCCCCTTTGTGTAGACTTGTCTAAAGGTTGTATGGGCAGGTCTTGCTAATGTTTCATGTGCCCTCAAAACTCTTATGTATTATACATTTTTTAAGTGTAGTATATCTATTGTTAGCTCAACAATTTTGTTAAAATATTTTATATCCTTCTAACTTACTGTGCTTGTTCTGATGGTTACTGAGAAAGGGATATGTTAAAATCCCACATCATGGTTATAGATTTATGTATTTTTCCTGGATTTCTTCTTAACTGCCTTTCCACTTCTTTACCCTCCCTCACATGTCTTGCTGTCCCTCTATGCACTCCCTGATATGTTATTAGATGTATACAAACATCAGTCTGTTTTTTTATACCTCAGTATTTTATATTTAGTGCAACTCTTTATATCTGACAATACTTTTTTTCTAAAAGTCTGTTTCATTTTAATATTAATGATACCACTTTTTGTGTATTTCTGGTGTTCTGGTTTTTACCTTTAATTGTTCCTGTATTCTTACCTTTTAGATATCTCTTGTAACAAATTATAGCTGGATTGTATTTTTTAAATTCAGTCTGAAAAATGTTTGTCTTTTAATTGCACCATTTAGTCCCTTGGGCATTTAATACACTCACTGTATTATCTAGTTTTATATTGAACAAATGCTTGTTCTTTGTCCCTCCTGTTCTATGTTTTCTTTTTCTCTTCTTTCTTGTTTTTAAATTACTTGAATACCAAATAATTCGTCTTTCTTTTCTCTATTTCTTTGAACATTTTTGTGTTCTTCTCATTCAGTGATTACGCAAGAAATTATAAAAGTCATTCTTACTAAAATCAAAAGATAATTACCATCTTTACTTTTACAGAAAATACAAGGTAGAACACTATAATTCCACTTATTTCCTTTTCTGTGTTTTAATTTTAGTTTTCCTATAGTCATTATTATTACTTTTAAAAATTAAAATTAGAATTTATTTACCATTGCCTGTATTAATGGCACTTCGTTCTTTATTGTTTCATTTATTTTTATTTTATTTCATTTAATTTTTGTCTTTATTTTTAAAAATATACTTTGGATATATAATTTAGTAATGGTGGTCGTTTTCATTCAGCACATTAAAGATACTCTATTCTGGCTTGTATTGCAGAGAATTTTGAGTGAAAAGAGGGAGAGAAAGATGAAGAAGGGAGGGGAAAAGCAGTTAATGAGAAATACATAAATGTGTAATCATGATGTGAGATTTTAACATACACTCCCTCAGTAACCATCAAAAGAAATGAATAAAAAAAGATAAAAAGTATTTTAGCAAAATTAATAATCATTGTTTGCTTTTCCAATTTATTTTTCCCAAAATTTAATTTTTGGTCTGTTTGTGGTTTTCTGAGTTTTATTATGTTATGCTGTAGATATGGAACATATTTTGGTGGGTGTCGGGGGTTGTTTTTCATCAGTTCTAAAATTCCTTTTTTTTTTTTTTTTTTTTTGAGACTCTCTGTCGTCCAGGCTAGAGTGCAGTTGTGCGATCTTGGCTCACTGCAATCTCTGCCTCTTGGGTTCAAGTGTTTCTTCTGCCTCAGTCTCCTGAGTAAGGTGGGACTACAAGTGCACGCCACAATGCTCAGCTAATTTTTTTGTAGAGACAGGGTTTCACCATGTTGGCCAGGATGGTCTCAAACTCCTGACCCGTGATTGGCTGCCAAAGTACTGGCATTACTGGCGTGAGCCACTGTGCCCAGCCCAGTTCTAAAATTTCTTAATTATTATCTTTTTAAATCTTATTTCTCCCCATTTTGTTTATCTTCTTCTTCAGGAACTTTGTGTAAATTTATTACACTCTCTTCTGTGTATTTTTTCATATTTTTGAATTTCTGTGCAGCTTTCTGAATAGTATCCCCCTATCTTAGAGTCCTTTTACTCTTTTCATCTATGCGAATCCCTTAAGCTGTCTTCTTTCAGTTACTGTATTGTTCATTTCTGTAAATTATAACTACTTGGTTCTTTATCAGAAAGAAAAAGTAATTCGATGAAATTGTTTCCCTGTGGATATTCAACCCTATTTGTTTCAGAGTCTCTCTCTGTCACCCAAGCTGGAGTGCAGTGGCGTGATCTTGGCTCACTGCAGCTTCCACCTCCCAAGTTCAAGTGATTCTCCTGCCTCAGCCTCCCAAGTAGCTGGGACTAGAGGCGTGCGCCACCATGCCTGGCTAATTTTTGTCTTTTTAGTAGAGACATGGTTTCGCCATCTTTGCCAGGATTGTCTCAATCTCCTGACCTCGGGATCCAACTGTCTTGGCCTCCAAAAGTGCTGGGATTACCATCGTGAGCCACCACACTCAGTGTATTTTTATTTTTTAACATGTTAAGTTTCTGTTGCAATGTATATCTGATAATTCTAATATTTTAAGTCTTTGTGAGCCTGTTTCTGTGGTCTTGTTTTTGCTTGTTCTTTTGCATGTTGCGTTTCTTCTTGGTGTGTTTTGTTGCTTTTTATTCCAAGCTCCTTATTTTCTCTCAAATTTATTTGAAGCCAAGGATTAAGTTACATTTTTCTAAGTGGATTTATCATTTGATTTACAGGTGTCCACAGGCACTACCAATCTGGGACCATTTGTAATGGAATAGAGAGTTCAAGATTTTCTTTCAGCTATTTGTGAGAATACCAGTTTTTGATTATAAATTCTTAGATACTCTATGCAGTACCAAAAAACTTTATTTTTCCCAGAATATGAGGTGGTAGATTGACCCCTAGTTTAGCCTTAACCTGAAGATGTATGAAAGTTGTTTCTTCTAGACCCTCTACCTCAGATCTCCCAAATGAAGCAAGCAGGCTTAGCAAGGGTCATTATAGTTTAATTTCTGCTTTTATTTATTTTCCTCCTAATACCTTACTACTTCATATGGCTTCAGATGTTTTCAAAATGCTGTTTACATTTTATTTAGCATTTCAGGGAAAGGATTTGTATAAATAATCTGGTTTACAATAAGACCCAATTTGTATATATAAATTTAAAGTGATTTCTCCCTCGGACGATGATACGTATATGTGTGTGTAAATGTAACTTGTAACAATGAAATTTGTCAAAAAAAATTTTTTGTGAAAATGAATAATTTTGAAACAGTGATGCTTTTGGCATAATTGGCATATTTACTTTTTATATTGTTGTAATGTAATTTCTACTTTCATAGGCTTTGATTTTCTTGGGCCTACTTGAAGGTTTCAATTCCTTATTATTGTCATGGTTTTGAAAAAAACTTTCAAATGTTGGGTGACATGTGCAGGTATTGTTATAGGTAGAGTATATGAAAAACCAGAGATAATCCTGATGGGTTTATACTTACAGAAAACCTGTTGGGTATGCAGAGAACAGGTTAAAAATTATGAAATTAGAGATTGGAATATGAAATATTTTGCCTTACATTTATCAATTGCAGTGTTTCTCGATTTCTTTCTCTCATGTCTCTCTCTCTCTCAAATAGGCCAGGCACAGTGGCTGATTTCTATAATCCCTACACTTTGGGAGGCCAAGGCAGCAGGATCGGTTGAGCCCAGGAGTTTGAGACCAGCCTGGGCAATATGATTAGACCCTGTCTTTACAAAAAAATACAAAAATTAGCTATGTGTGTGCCTGTAGTCCCAGCTGCTCGAGAGACTGAGGTGAGAGGAGGCCAAGAGGTGAAGTCTGCAGTGAGCCATGATTTTGCCATTATACTTCAGCCTGGGCAACAGAATGAGATCCTATCTCATAAAAAAAAGTGCTGCGAGTAGACACATGAACTATTCAGAAACTCAAAACAGAGAGAGTGCACTGGCTCACACCTGTAATTCTAGCACTGTGAAAGCCTGAGGTGGGGGATCCCTTGAGCTGAGGAGTTCAAGACTAGCCTGGGCAACATAGAGAAATCCTATCTCTCCCCAACTCCCCCCAGTAAAAAAGATTAGCTGGTGTGATCATGTGCACCGTTAGTCCTAGTTACAGAGGTAGAGATTGGAGTATTGCTTGATCCTGGGAGGTAAAGGCTCCAGTGAGCCAGGGTTGTGCCACTGCACTCCAGCCTTGGAAACAGAGCGCACGCGCTTGCGTTCTCTCTCGCACACGCGTGCTCTCTCTCGCTCGCTCGCTCTCTCTCTCTCTCTCTCAAAATAAGGGGGAGTTTAAAAACATTTGTTTAGATACCTGAATCATCTTAAAGGAAATGAAACGTAACTTCTTACTCATTAAGTTCATAGTGACTTCAGAGGAGTACAATGTGGAAAGAGGTAGATAAGTGTAATTTACAAAGGAAAAAACTGATTAACACTGTCCCATCTAGGTCATCATGATTAATAGTCAGTAGTTTTTAGTCATGTTGATAGTACTTTGATTTTGTTTATGATGAGGATGGCAATTTCTCTTTTGACCTTCCTTCCAAAAATCTATAAATCCTATCTAACCATGAGAAAAGCATCAGATAAATTGAAAGACATCCTATAAAATACCTGACCACTGCTTCTTAAAATCTTTGTGGTCGTCAAAAACAAAGTTTGAAAATGAGAAATGGAAGTAGAAACTTTAAAGATGATGGCACAGAGATAACAAACATTGTAAGAGACTACAAGGAACAACTTTACATCAATAAATTGGATAATCTAGGATAAATGACTAAATTTCTAGGAACATACAACCTAAAAAGACTGAGTCATAGAGAAAAAGGAAAGCTGAACAGACCTATAACCAGTGGACAGATTGAGAGAACAAAGAAAAGCCCCAGGAACACTTGGCTTCACTGGTGAGTTTTGCCAAATGTTTAAGGAAGAATTAATGCCAGTTCTTCTCAGTCTCTTCCAAAGAATTAATGAGAATGGAACACTTATAAACTTATTTTTTGTTTGTAATATTACTCTTATGCCAAAGCCAGGCAAGTATATCACCAAAAAAATCCCATAAAAACTAGAAGGTCAATATAGATCTCTGATGAGTATATATGCAAAAAATCCTAAACAAAAGACTAGCAAACCAAATTTAACAGCATATTAAAACATTCATCAAGTGGGAATCAATTAATATGGTATGCTACATTAACAGATTGAAGGATAAAAATCACTTGGTTATCTCAGTAGATACCAGAGAAAGAGTTTTATAAAATCTAGCACTCTTTTCATGTTAAAAGAAAAAAACTAACCAAACTAAGAATAGAGGAAAATAGAACACAATAATGGCTATATATACAAAGCTTATTGCTAGCATCATATTCTGTGGTGAAAAACTAAAAGCTTTTTCTGTAAGATCAGGAACAAGGTGAGGATGCCCACTCTCACCACTTCTATTCTTTGTAGTACCAGATGTTTTGGTCAGAGCTGGTAGGCAAGCAAAAAAACAGAAGAAGTAAATTGTTTCTGTTTACGAATGACATGATCTTATATGCAGAAAACCAAGCCGGTGTGGTGGTTCACGCCTGTGATCTCAAAACTTTGGGAAGCCGAGGCAGGCAGATCACCTGAGGTCAGGAGTTTGAGATCAGCCTGGCCAATGTGGTGAAACCCCATCTCTACTAAAAGTACACACAAAAAAATTAGTTGGGCATGGTGGCACATGCCTGTAGTCCCAGCTACTTGGGAGGCTGAGGCAGGAGAATCGCTTGAACCCAGGAGGCGGAGGTTTCAGTGAGCCAAGATCGTGCCATTGCGCTCCAGCCTGGGCAACAAGTGTGAAACTTCATCTCTAAAAAGAAAAAGAAAATGATAAAGATTCCATAAAAATTTTAGAATTCATGAATGAATTCAGCAAAGTAACAGGATGCATCAACATATAAAAATTAGTTACATATACATTAACAATGAACTTTCTGAAAGAAAATTAGGAAAACATTCCCATTTACAATAGCATAAGAAAGTATAAAATACTTGGGAATAAATTTAACTAAAGAGATATTTTAGTCCGTTCTCACCCTGCTATAAAGAGATATCTGAGGCCGGGTGTGGTGGCTCATGCTTAGGAGACTTAGGCGGGTGGATCATGAGGTCAGGAGTTTGAGACCATCCTCACCAACATGGTAAAACCCCTTCTCTACTAAAAAATACAAAAATTAGCCGGGTGTGGTGGCATGCGCCTGTAATCCCAGGTACTCCAGGAAGCTGAGGCAGGAGAATCATTTGAACCCGGGAGGCGGAGGTTGCAGTGAGTCGAGATCATACCACTGCACTCTAGACTGGGCACAGAGTGAGACTCTATCTCACAAAAAAAAGAAAGAAATATCTGAGACTGAGTAATTTATAAAGTAAAGAGATTTAATTGGTTTACGATTTTGCAGGCTTTAGGGAAAGCATGGCTAGGTAGGTCTCAGAAAACATACAGTCATGACAGAATAAGAAGGGAAAGCAAGCATGTATTCCCATGGCCAGAGCAGGAGGAAGAGAGGGAGGAGATGCACTATACACTTTGAAACTACCAGATCTCATGATAACTCACTCACTGTCATGAAAACAGCACCAAAAGGGAAATCCACCCCCATGATCCAATCACTTCCCACCAAGCCCCACCTCCAGCATTGGGGATTACAATTTGACGTGAGATTTGAGTAGAGATACAGACCCAAACCACGTTAGGAGGTAAAAGACTTATACACTCAAAACAACAAACATTGATGAAAGAAATTAAAGGAGTCACAAATGGACAGACATCTTGCGTTCATGGATTGGAAGATTTAATATTGTTAAAATGTTCATAGTACCTAAAGTGATCTTACTGATTCAGTGAAATTTCTGTGAAAATTCCAATGGCATTTTTTGCAGAAATAGGAAACTTCTGAAATTCATGTGGAATCACAGAGAACCCTTTATAGCCAAAACAATCTGAAGAAGAAACAAAGCTAGAAGTACCATACTTCCAGACTTCAAAATACGATACAGAATTACAGTAGTTAAAACATTGGATGGTTGCAGTGCCTCATGCTTGTAGTCTCAGCACTTGGGGATGCTGAGGTACATGGATCACTTGAGCCCATGAGTTTGAGATCAGCCTGGGCAACACGGCAAAATCCTATCTGTACTAAAAATACAAAAAATTATCCACCATGGTGGGGCATGCTTGTAGTCCCAGCTACTTGGGAGGTGAGGTGGTAGAACCACCTGAGCTGGGGAGGTCAAGGCTGCAGTGAGTCATGATCACACTACTGCATTGCAACCTGGGTGTCAGAGTGAGACCCTGTCTCAAAAAACAAAAACAAAACAGTTTGGCACTATTATGAAGGTAGACATAGCAACTAATGTAACAGAATAGAGAGCCTAGAAATAATTCACGTATATGAATTATTGACAAGAGTGTCAAGAATATACAGTAGTGAAAGGATAGTCTTCAACAAATGGTGTTTGGGAAAACTGAATATCCACATGTAATGGAATGAAATTTGTTTCGACCCTTATCTTACACCTTAACACAAAAATTAACTAAAAATGGATTAAATAATTAAACGTAAGACCTGAAACTTACAAACTCTTGGAAGAAAACACAGGGAAGAGAGAGTTTCATGACATTGGTCTTGGCAATGAATTCATGGGAATAACACTAAGAAGTGTCTGTGGATGGATGAATGGATAAATGAAATGTAGTATATACATACAATAGAATGTTATTGAGCCTTAAAAAGAAAGAAAATTCTGTAATGTGTGACAAAATGTATGAAGTTGGAGGGCATTATGCTAAATGAAATGAGCCAGCCACAGAAAGACACAGAAATCAATCAAATAACTGCTTGATTGCACTTACATGTGGTATGTAACTCATGGAAACAGAGAGCAGAAGTGTGATTGCTAGAAGTAGACGGAAGCGGGAAATTGTTAATAATGTGTATCAAGTTTCAGTAATGCAAAATGAATTCATTCTAGAGATAAACAGTCTGAGAAAGTGTCACAGTATAGAGGAGTCTAAGAAGACATGACACAACTATCACCTTTGGTGGTATTCTGAATGGGATTCTGGAACAGAAAAATGATTATAGGTAAACACCATGGAATCCTGAATTTTTAAGTATGGGCTTTAGTTTTTAATGTTACCAATATTAGCTCATTAGTTGAGATAGGTGTACTATACTAATGTTAGGTATTGACAATAAAAGATATTGGATGTGATGTGTACGGGATCTCTATACTATTTTTGTAACTTTTCTGTTAGTCTAAAACTATTCTAAAATAGAAAGCATATATTTTTTAAATGCTGCAGGAATTCAGTTAAGAAAAATTTCTTGAGACTAAGCCCAACCAGTTCTTTTCCTCATTAACCACATATATAAAAGTTTGGTAAAATGAAAAATAGATATTCTAGGCAAAAGATGAGAAAGTCTTAGTGGCACCTGAAACAGGTTGTGAGAGACTTCACCAAAGTGTACTTGAGATTATTTGGGACCCCTAGTGACATCGCTTTGAAGCACTGTTTGAAGAAACAACTTGGTCATTTATATGCAGTCTGAGAAGAAACTGCCAAAGAATGTTATATCGTCTCAAATATTTAAATCTTATGTTATTGGAGTCAATTATACAATGTCATCTACAAACAAGATACTTGATAAAACTTTTTACTCTGTAATTTGTGGATTTGTATACTACTGTGGGCAGCTTTTCTGTGCTTTTCCCGCTGAACTTAGAAATGAAACCTGTCTCTCCCTGTATTGTATCATTTCACTCATGGCCTCATTAAGTAGAAAGGAGAAGAGTTCAGCCTTTTCTACTCTCTGTCTTCTACTCCTTACTTTTCCATACCATGCTATGAAAGCTAACAGTCTTCTCTAGAATTATTTGTTATTGTCATCATTATATTTCTCCCTTTAGTTCCCTATGACTAAACTTTTCTGGCTGACATTTTTTCTGTAATGCGTAATTTTTGCCTGAGTCCTCAATTTTCTTTAATAATTTCCTGGACATCTCGGGCCTTTCTCTACAAAAATACATAGACGTGAATTTTCATTATATCTTAAAATGATCCATAGGTACTTTGGAATCCATGTGCCACAGGTTAAGAAATTAATAATAGAAATAGAGCTGAGGTGGCAGACAGACATTATTTTTCTTACAGCCATTTTTTGTAAGTCTTACGTGAACAACATTAGCACTGAAGATAAGGTGATTTTAATAGTAGTTGTAGATATGGTGAAAATACTTCGGACATCTTTGAACAGTTCTATAGCTCTAAGATAGTTCTTGCTTTTGGCCGTGGGCTATACTACCATGGCTCAAACAAGCTCTACAATTTGATATTCTAGTATTTGGTAAAGTTGTTTGTTCTCGATGTAGATGGAATGCATGCTATGCAGTCTTGAATGATTAACCGGTACTCACATGTTATGTGCGAGTACTTGATTTTTTAAAGCATTTACTTTAATATTTTACTTATGTTTTGTATTGAGAGAGGAAAAAATACATTAGTGTTTTTTTTTTTTTGCCCCACAAGGACTGTTATAAAGTGAAGACTGCCATCTAGAGACAGATTCATTATTGGAGATGTAATCATAGCAATTTCTATTTTCAAGGCATTCTAAAAAATTTTTAACTATCAAAAATTCGTGTTTATTTATAAAAACTTGTGAGGCTTTTTTTTTTTTTTCATTTTTGTATGTACTGCCTAGACAGATCCCATGCATCCCAAGATATTTATGATTAAACTTGAACGGTATCAAAGTGTCTCTTTCTTTACCTTTACCTCAAACTGACCTCCTCAAATCTTGAAAAAGACTCTTAAATGTAGTTACTGCATTACGAAGTAACTGTTAAGATCTACATTTCTGGTATGCAGTTGTTTATTCAGTGAATCCTTCTCAGTTTTAGTAGACTCAGCATTTCTTCTCCTTGCCTGACTCAGATTTTTTCTACCAGTCCATCCATATTTATGTCTAGTCTTGATTTATAGTTTGATCTTTGTCAGGCCTAGGTTATGTAAAAATGAAACAAAAAATGACCAGGCGCGGTGGCTCACAGTTGTAATCCCAGTACTTTGGGAGGCCAAGGTGGGCGGATCAGCTGAGGTCAGGAGTTCGAGACCAGCCTGACCAATGTGGTGTAAACCCGTCTCTACTGAAAATACAAAAATTAGCCGGGCATGGTTGCGCACACCTGTAATCCCAGCTACTCAGGAGGCTGAGGCAGGAGAATTGTTTGAACCCAGGAGACAGAGGTTGCAGTGAGCTGAGATTGCGCCATTGCACTTCAGCTTGGGCAATGGCAAGACTGTCTCAAAAAATAAGAAAAAAAATTGTCCTGTCATATTATTGGATTATCTCTAGTACATAACTAGATTATATTTTATTTATTAAGACTCTGTAATCCACTCTTTAAAAGAAAAGCTTTAAAATGATTTATACATGGAGCAGTTACTTAGAAAGCAGATATCTACTAATGGAAGGCTCTTTTGCTAAGTGTGTTAGACAGTGTTAGTGTATTTCAACCACACTTAGACTTCAGTAATTTTGGATAAGCAATAATGATATGACATAAAAGCTATAACCTTTTCTGGGGGTGGATACAGTCTTGCTCTATCATCCAGGCTGGAGTGTAGTGGCACAATCTCAGCTCACTGCAACCTTGGCCTCACAGGTTCAAGAGATTCTTTTGCCTTAGCTTCCTGAGTAGATGGGATTACAGGCATGAGACACCCACACCCGGCTATTTTTTTTGTATTTTTAGTAGAGACGGTGTCTTGCTGTTGTTGCCCAGGCTTGTCTCGAATTCCTGATCTCAAGCATTCTGCCCACCTTTACCTCCCAAAGTGTTGGGATTAGAGGTGTGAGCCAGCACTCATGGCCAAAAGCTATTATTAATACAAACTTAAAAGAGCCTTTTGTTGTATTTGGATAAACTGTTTTGCTGCTGAGTAAGGTTCTGTCTACTTTCAATCTTCTACATACTTGTGTACCTAGTTGGAAGGATGCATAGAAGGCTTGGAATTTCTGCCTGGCTGACATCATAGAACAGAGAAGGGGGAGAATTGAAAATGACTGAGGAGGACAGAGTTGAGACTTTTCTCTAAGCTGTGTGGTTCATATATATGAGGGTAAGAAAGTTTGGTAGGTCCTTCTTTACTTTTCTGACAGTTTATCTCTTCATTCTCTTAACTTATCCCTATGATAGATACTAGGCATTTTCAACAAGGGCGTTCAGTGCTGTTGGACATGATCATGTCTACTCTGGAGGTAGAGGCTATAGGTCTGGGTGATGGGAAAACAACTAGAATGACTTTCTCTGGTTCTGTTTCTTGTCTCTTCAAACAGTATTTGAATCTGTATATATGTAGGAATCTGACTTCCCTTAGAGCTCAAATTAGGAACTGGAGCTTTTAGCTTGCTTCCAAAATGGGCAAAATAATGTATCAAAAAAAATGAATGCCCAAAGGAGGAGAGCCTAATACTGAGTATCTTGTATGCTACAGGTGCAATGCCAGATAGTTTACATTTGTTATCTCATTTAATTATCTTATATTTATTTAGTTGTTTGAATGCTTCCCATGTGTTAAGTAACGTTCCAGGCAATAGCAGTTAGAAATTGAAGAAAAGCTCTCTGCTCTGCAGTGGTATAAAATATTTTAGTGTATGTCAATTATATTTCAATATTCATTCTTTTTTGTGTTTGAATATATCCTATAAATCTTTCCATATCAGTCATAGTTAGCCTTATTTTTTGATAGCTCCATCTATATTTTTGATAGATTCCATTGACTTTGAGAGTCAATAAAAAGTAGTGGTTAATCATGGTAGCCAGGCTGCCTGCATGTAAACCATGGTTCTGATACTGAGAAACTCCTTTTGCAAGTTGCTAAACCTCTCAATGCTTCTTGTCTCATAGAAATAATAGTGTATTCTAGGCCGGGCTCAGTGGCTCACGCTTGTATTCCTAGCACTTTGGAAGGCTGAGGCAGGTGGATCACGAGGTCAGGAGTTAAAGACCAGCCTGGCCAAGATGGTTAAACCCCATCTCTACTAAAAATACAAAAATTAGCCAGCCGTGATGGCAGGCACCTGTAGGCTCAGCTACTCAGGAGGCTGAGTCAGGGGAATCACTTGAACCTGGGAGGCAGAGGTTGCAGTGAGCTGAGATTGCACCACTGCACTCCAGCCTGGGCAACAGAGCGAGACTCCATCTTAAAAAAGAAAGAAAGAAAGAATAGTACGTTCTTCATTGGATTGTTGTAAAGATTAAATGTATAGATATCAAGTGCCTGGAAGAGAGTAAGCATCCAAATGTTAGCTGCTGCCACCATTGTCATTAATAGCAGCCTTTTATTTATTTCATCAGATGTTTATGAGCATATAGCCTTTCTTTCCTTTTTTTTTTTTTAATTGAAAACAATGCTACAGGGATAACCTTTTACATTCATTACTTTGCCCATGTGTTAGTCTGTGGATATTTTGCTACAAGTACAATCTGTGGGTCAGAGTGTGTAAACTTGTAGTTTTGACAGACGTACCAAATTTTATACCATACACGTTGTATCAAGTTATACTTTAACCAGCAATTTAACACAAATTATCAGAGAACTTTATGGTAGCTTCCTGATGTTATGTCTAATTATGGAATTATTTATAGTTAAAAGTGGCAATTTCAAAATTTATTTTTTTTCCTTCTTAGGAATACTGTCCTGTCAGAAGGGCCTGATCAAACCTTTTATGTTTTAATATAAAGTATATGTTGGAAGGTTATTCTTTTGAGATTCTCACAGATAACTTGTTAATGCTTGAGAGAGTGGAAGTTGATCTCAAAGATTAATGGTAAAATCTGTTGTTCCACAGGTACTGTGAGAATAGAGATGTTTCGAAATATGCAGAATGCAGAAATCATCAGAAAAATGACGGAAGAATTTGATGAGGTATAGCATTCCAGTATTTATACAAATTGCCTAGTTATACTTTCAAATGATGAATATGTTGATTATCTCAGGTTTTGTTTGGATTTGATGTTTAGTGTAACTGAAGATCTATTTTTTAATTATATATAATAATCTATGGTATTAATTCCAAAATTAATGATCTTTGGAGATTTGATTATGTTGTGTGGAGTATTGAATAATTATTGGTAGGATAAGAAAACTAGTGGTGTGAGGTAGAAGTAGATTCTTGACATTTATTTTGAAGACCATATCAAATTTCTAAATTTTTAAATGCATCTCCTACAGTTTTCTGTTTGTACAGTGCTGGTTGCATTAAATACTTTTAAGGGAAGAGAGTTTGGAGGTCACTGATTTTTTTTTTCTTTTTTCTATCATAACAAGCAAAGGGTCAGTCTTAGGAGGTCAGTGAATTCTAAGCAGAACCACATGTTATACCTGTCTTGAGATTATGAAATCCTAATTAAGAAAAACCCTGCTTACCTTCATTTAACCCAGAATTTCCCAAAATTATTTTACATGGAATTTCTCCCAACCCCCTGAAGTATGTACAGGGGTGGGTGTAGGGGTGTGTGTGTGTGTATATATATATAAATGTTAAGCTTCTCTTTCGGACACTCTGCTTGAAAGTATTCTTATATTCATTTAGAGTACATGTTTTCTTGGCTTGGCTTCACAAATTAATGACCTTTCCCATTTTCACAAAAATACTCTCTTGAGCAGTTTTACACTGATTGTAAATGCTGAAACATTTCCACAGTTTTATTTCTGTATTGTATTTATAGTGAAATGAATTTATATTATATATTAGGCTACCAGTAATTCCCGTTTTTAACATTCTACCTTTTGATTTGAATAACATTTCTAGTTTTGGTACATGTTTCTTTTTCTTAACTTTCAGCACTATTTTCTAGGTCGACTCTTCGACAGGGAGTGGGCTCAGGCTTTTATTATTATTAATTTTAACTTGAAAAAAGTAATATAAACATACATGTTAAGACAAATGGTGTGTGACCTGTGTATTAGGATTTTTGGAAGTTCAGCAGGTGATTTTAATGTATACCAAAGCTGATTTAAAGAAAATTTAAAAAAAGAGAAAGCCAAGAATTAACTTAGTAAAACTCTTCATGTATGAAAATAGAATGAGATAAAAGCAGAAATAAAGATGCTTTGAGAATGCACATATAACAAGAAAGCATAGCTTTTGTTTTAGGATTATTAAATAACTAGAAGTTGAGAAATTCAGGAAAATAAAAATATACTTTTTGTTTCTTTGTTTGTTTGTTTCACTTTGTTGCCCATACTGGAGCGCAGTGGCATGTTCTCAGCTCACTCCAACCTCCACCTCTCCAGTTCAAGCGATTTTCGTCCCTTAGCCTCCTGAGTAGCTGGAATTACAGGAGCGTACCACCATGCCCAGCTAATTTTGTTTTGTGTTACTAGTAGAGACAGGGTTTCTCCATGTTGTCCAGGCTGATCTTGAACTACTGACCTCAGGTGATCCTACTGCCATGGCCTCTCAAAGTGCTGAGATTACAGACATGAGCCGTTGTGCCTGGCCAAATATATACTTAAAAAAAAAAAAATTCCTGTAAATATTGTTAACTACTTATGGCATATTGAAGGAATTGTAAATATTAACACAACTAAGAATGAGTTACATAGCAAGTGAAATTACTGAAAAGGAATTTATTTCATATACCTAACTATATTTTCTCGCAGTATTTGAGATGATCGACTTAATCAAAGAAGACTATTTTTTAAAATCACCATCCAAATTTTTTTGTTTGAAAGTAAAGTAACACAGTTTGATTATGGTATGAAGGTATTTATTTAAAGCAAAAATACTTACTAGATATCTGAGGCTATCCATTTTATTTTCTGTCACTTGAGGAAGATATTACTCCTTTTGCCATTGTGTATACACCTGAGAAACTGGGTTTAAATGCTTGTATATTATGAAATATACCTTATTTAAACAAGTTTATCAAGTTTTTTTCTTCAAAAGACTGTATATGTCATTTGGTCTGGTAATTCAGGAGGTTAGTTTTGTTAAATTGTATTTTGTAATTTTCTAAAAGATCTGATGACAGGAACCATTGGATCCCAAGTATCCAGAAGAGTGTCTAGTTCTTAAGGAATAATCATTAAAATTTTGTTGAAATTAATATATTGTATTACAGCAAAGTAAGGTAAAGGTGAGATGAGTTAGTTTGAAGCTGTTAAGATTTGCAGTAAAGTGATCTAGAAGTAAGTTATTTGCCTGAGAACTATACTTTGGCTCCTATTCTTTATTATAAAGAGATTATTATAATGTTAATAACCGTATAAAAATACCTGTAAACCTGTCCACAGCTAGCAGTGCTTCATGATTGTAATGTCAACCTAATTTAAAAATGAATTAATTCCCAGAACAGGGTATGGGCTGCTCAGTCAACTTGGCTCTTGATAGATCTATCTGTAGAAAGGCAAATTTATATTTCTTGCTCACATTTTTGGAATTGCACCTTCATATGTAAAGTCTTAGGTATGTTTTGCAAAGGTCAGATTGCATAGTTCTCTTATGTTTTAAGTGTGGCTTTTATGTTCGGAAATTTTTATAACAAATCACATGTAATGTACTCATTTAGTACCTTTAATTCTTGCTTGTTATTTTGCATTACGTTGATAAATTGTGTGTGATTTTTGTGTATTGTGCCCTTCTCCAGTGATAACAGCTTATCTTCCAGCTTTTTTCTCTTTTCCTGTCTGCTTATATTTACTTCTCTGAATTTATCCATTTCAGCATTTACTTAATCAAATGATTAACATTATTTAATAAGTATAAAAATGGTTAAATAGTATACAAACTGAAAAAAGGAAATATTACAGATATGGTAGGGGAAAGCTCAAATTATCTGTAGTCCCAAATTAAAGTCTGTAAATTGTTTCAACTGTATATCCCATCACTAAAACATTTTTTATAATCCTAATAGTGAAAACCCATGATAAGCCTCTTCTCTCTTCACCATTCTCCTTTTCAAAGGGCTAGAGTTTTTAACTTACGAGAGGAGTGCTTAAGAAGTAACTGTGTGGTGGTCAGGATGGTGGCTCATACCTGTAATCTCTGTACTTTGAGAGGCTCACGCAGGTGGGTCACCTGAGGTCAGGAGTTGGAGACCAGACAGGCCAACATGGTGAAACCTTGTCTCTACCAAAAACACAAAAATTCGCCAGGAGTGGTGGCACATGCCTGTAATTCCAGTTACTGGCCAGGCTGAGGCACAAGAATCACTTGAACCCAGGAGGCGGAGGTTGCAGTGAGCTGAGATAGCACCACTGTATTCCACCCTGGACGATAAGAGTTATATTGTATCTCAAAACAAAAGAAAACAAAACAAAAAAGAGTAACTGTGGTGATTATTTAAGACATTCTTAGTTCTGAGCTACTTATGTTTTCTAAATATCTTATAAATAAAAATAAATACATGAAAAGATTTCTTCCTTCCACCTTTGGTAATCAGAAGACTGAGTGTATACCCTTGTTTGTTTATTATATTAAAGTGTACTTTGCAGCATATGTATATTTATTGATAGAATTAAATGGATATAATATTGCACTACCATTATTCATATAAAAGTAATCTGTAATGGACAGATGAAAACACACAATATTTGAAACTATTCTAATTAAAATACTGTGATGACACAGTGGTTTCAAATATCACAGGCTATTATCTCAAGAGTCAGTATTTACTTAGACATGGTTCTAATGTTGGTAATGGGTCTATATCCTTATTTTTAACAGTCTTAATGATTTAAAGTTTTCAAGGTAATTTTCTTATCAGATATCATTAGATTTTCATGCTTTACTTTTATAGTGGACTAAGATTAACTTGTTCAAGAAGTGACAGTTCCACCACATTTTTTATTTACTTGTGATTACATATTCAGGTTTTTGTTTCTGTTTCAGTTGTCTTTAAAAAAAAGAATCTGTGCTTGGTGACTTTCCGTTTTGCCAGGAGTTAAAAACAGATACTATTGGCGGGCATGGTGGCTCATGCCTATAATCCCAGCGCTTTGGGAGGCCGAGGTGGGTGGATCGTTTGAGGTGAGGAGATTGACACCACCCTGGCCAACATGGTAAAACTGTGTCTTCACTAAAAATACAAAAATTAGCCAAGAGTGGTGGTACGCGCCTGTAGTCCCAGGTACTCAGGAGGCTGAGGCAGGAGAATTGCTTGAACCCAGGAGGCGGAGGTTGCAGTGAGTCTAGATCGTACCACCGCACTCCAGCCTGGGTGATGGAGTGAGACTTCATCTTAACAGAAAAGATAATATTAAGCTTAAAGTAATTGAATTGGTCATATATAGCTTAAAATAAGAAACAAATGAGTGCCATTTCTGCTGTCAACTCCTGTGAGCATTGAACTCTTTTTGCTACTCTCAAATTTGTTTTGTGACACGAAGCAATCTGAAATATGGACCCTCAATCTGAAAAGTAAGGGCATACCAGACTTATTCTGTATATTAAATATTAGCAACAATTTCTTTCTTTTTTTGATGAAATAGAAATAAAAATTCTAATATTTTATTGCAATACACTACTCCATTTGTGTTGCATACTTCATTGTAGAAACTGCGTTAAGATGAGAAAGGTAAACAGAATGGTTTTTTCCTTTTTTTTTTTTTGCATTGCCTCCCCACCCCTCAACAGAATGTTGACGAAAGAAAACAGAATTAAAAATGACAAGTGCCAAAAGACAAATGCATAATTAAAAAGTCATGATGACTCCAGAAATGTTAATGAATTTGTAATATGCAAAAGTGTAATAAAGGAAATACATAATAACTGAACCCTGCAGTTCAAACTGTTGGGGACCAAAGCAAACATGTTGAATAATAATAATAGCAAATAATTATGCTTAATGGATGCAAGGACTGTTAAGTGCTTTACATATACTTAATCCTCACAACATTTTTGCGAGGTAAGTAGTTTGTAGTGTTGTTATGCCCATATGACACATGAGAAAATTGAGGCATGAAAGGGTTAAGAAACTTGCTGGAGGTCACACAGCTACTGAATGGGAAGCCAGGAGTTGAACCCAAACAATCTAGCTCCTAAGTTCATACTTTTTTTTTCTTTTTTGAGAGGGAGTCTTGCTGTGTGACCCAGGCTGGAGTTCATTGGTGTAATCTTTGCTCACTGCAAATTCTGCCTCCCGAGTTCAGGTGATTCTCATGCCTCAGCCTCCTGAGTAGCTGGGACTACAGGCACATGTGACCACGCGTGGCTAATTTTTGTATCTTTAGTAGAGATGAGATTTCACCATGTTGGCCAGGCTGATCTCGAACTCTTGACCTCAGGTGATCCACCCGCCTCGGCTTCCGAAAGTGCTGGGATTATAGGTATGAGTCACTGTGCCTGGCCCTACCTCCATACTTTTAACTACTACCCTATTCTGTGTTTTATATAATTAAAAGTTTATGATACTAAAATGGCTGGGAAAAGATTACTCAATAACAGTTATGCTCTTTCAATTTGGACAACTATGGTTATATAATTTGTTTCTGGCTATTTTTATTATCAATTTCTTACTGATGATCCAGTAAGTTATAGAATTATACTAGCAATTTTTGTGCTCGCTTCGGCAGCACATGTGCTAAAATTGGAACAATACAGATAATTATACTAGCATTTTTTAATAGGCCAGTTATACTTTCTTAATCTACAACAATCATTTTAGATTGAGTCAAACCTCTCCGTTACATTATCTGAGACATCACTCTCATTATGAGAGATGCTTAAATGAGATACCCATGAAGCCAAAGTGTCAATAACATACATAACATATCAATAACAAAGTATCAACAATAACATTTATGTCAGTGTCTACTAGGTTAAATTTCCATCTGGTTTAGTCATGATAAACTATGTATTGAGGATATACTTACATACTGGTAATTTGATAATTTTTATGTTAGTTTTAAAACATGTACAGAATTGGATTTTACAGTGATACAAATAAATCACATTTATATTTGTTAATTATTATGACCTATTATATTTTTTACTTAAAGCCAGATAATAAGAATTCAGTTTTTTATTTATTATAGGTGTGCCTTTTTGCTTTTATAGATACATAGTAGTTTACATGTTTTTCAGGCACGTGAATATTTTTACATGCATAGAATATGTAATAATCAATTCAGGGTATTTTTGGTATCTCTTACCTTGAGTATTTATCATTTGTATGTTTTGGTATATTTCAAGTTCTCTCTTAGCTTGTTGTTTTTTGTTTGTTTGTTTGTTTGTTTTTTGAGGCAGAGTCTCTGTTGCTTAGGCTGGAGTGCAATCACGTGATCTCAGCTCACTGTAACCTCTACCTCTCAGGTTCAAGTGATTCTCTTGCTTTAGCCACCCAAGCAGTTGGGATTACAGGCTTGTGTCACCATGTCTGGTTAATTTTTGTATTTTTAGTAGAGACAAGGTTTTGCCACGTTGGCCAGGCTGGTCTTGACTCCTGTCCTCAAGTGATCCACCTGCCTTGGCCTTCCAGAGTGCTGGGATCACAAGCATGAGCTACCATGCCCGGCTCTCTCCTAGCTATTTTGAAATATACTATATATTGATGCTAACTATAGTCACCCAACCCTGCTATCAAACATTTGAACCTGTTTCTTCTATCTAACTATTAGTCGTTTATAATTACCTCTCTGTTTCTTCCTCACACGCCTCCCTCCCTCTGATATCTGTCATTCTATTCTCTATCTCTGTGATATCAAGTTTTTTAGCTCACACATATGAGTGAGAAATTGTGGTATTTGTTTTTCTGTGCCTGAGTTATTTCACTTAATATAATGATCTCCAGTTCTGTTCATGCTGTTGCAAATGACTTTATTTTATTCTTTTTTTTTTTTACAGCCAAATTCCTGTTGTATATATATGCCACATTTTCTTTATCCATTCATCCATTGATGGGCACTTAGATTGATTCCGTATCTTTGATACTGTGAATAGTGCTGTGATAAACATGCAAGTGTGGGTATCCTTTTGATATACTGATTTCTTTTCCTTTGGATAAATATGTAGTAGTGGGATTGTTGGATCATATGGAAGTTTTATTTTTAGTTTTTTGAGAAATCTCTGTATTGTTTTTCATGGTGATTGTACTAATTTACATTCCCACCAACAGTGTATAGAAGTTCTCTTTTCTCTAGATCCTCACCAGTATCTCTTGTTTTTCTTCTCTTTAATAATAGCCATTTTAACTGAGGTGAGATGATATCTCATTGTCCATTTAATTTGTATTTCCTTGATGATTATGGATATTGAACACTTTTTCATATATCCGTTGGCCATTTAAGTCTTCTTTTGAGAATTGACTATCCATGTGCTTTGCTCACTTTTTAATGGGATTATGCTTTTTTTTTTTTAATTGCTGAGTTGTTTGAGTATTCTGGGTATTAGTCTTTTGTTGGATGAATAGTTTGCAAATATTTTCTGTCATTCAAGAGGTTGTCCCTTTGCTCTGTTTTCTTTGCTGTGCTTTTTTTATTTTTAGTTTAATATATCTTGTTTGCCTTTTTTTGTTTGATTTTTGTTGTCTGTGCTTTTTATGTCTTGACTATAAATTCTTTGCCTAGAACAGTGTTCTGAATTGTTTTTTCTGTGTTTTATTCTACTAGTTTTATAGATTCAGGTCTTACATTTAAGTCTTTAATTTATCTTGAGTTGATTTTTATATAAGGTGAGAGATAAGGGTTCAGATTCATTTTTCTGCATATGGATATCCAGTTTTTCCAGCATCGTTTATTGAAGGAAGGTGTCTTTTCTCTTGACACCTTTGTCAAAGATCAGTTGGCTGTAAATACTTGGATTTATTTCTGGGTTCTGTATTGTGTTCAATTGTTATGTGTGGTTATTTTTATTCTAATACTTTGCTCTTTTGGCTAATATATCCTTGTAATGTAATTTGAAGTCAGGCTGTAATGCCTTCAGCTTTGTTTTTGTTTGTTGGTTTTGGTTTTTTTGTTTTTTTTTTTTCTTAGCATTTCTTTGGCTATTCTGGCTCTCTTTTGGTTCCGTACACATTTTAGAATCTCTTTTTTCTGTTTCTGTGAGAACTGACATTGGTATTTTTGTAGGGATTACATTGAATCTGTGTATTGCTTTTGACAGTATGGTCATTGATATTGTTTGGATGTTTGTCCCCTTTAAAACTAATATTGAAATGTAATCCCCAGTGTTGGAAGTGGGGCCTGGTGGGAAGTGTTTGTGTCATGGGGGCAGATCCCTTATGAGTGGCTTTGTATCTTTCTCGTAATATTGAGTGAATTCTCGCTTTGAGTTCACAAGATATCTGGTTATTTTTAAAAGTATGGCACCCCTATCCTCTTGCCTTTTCTTTCACCATGTGATTCACTGGCTCACGTTCACCTTCTGACATGATTATAAGCCTCCTTGATCCTCCTCAGTATAAGTCGAGCAGACTCTGGCACTATGTTTCATATACATCTTGCAGAACCTGATCCAGTAAACTTCTTTTCTTTATAAATTACCCAGTCTTAAGTCTTCCTTTATAGTAATGCAAAAAAAAAAAATTAAAAAGGTAATAGTCATATTATCAATTTTTGTTAAAAAAAAATTTCAGTTGGTACCAACATTTTACCGATATTAATTCTTGCAATTCATGAGCATGGGATGTCTTTCCATTTGTTTTGTGTCCTCTTCAATTTCTTTCATCAGTCTTTTCTAGTTTTTTTATAGAGATCCTTCATTTTAGTTATCTTTATTTTTATATATTTTTTGTAGGTATTGTAAATGGGACTGCTGTCTTGATTTTTTTACAGCTATTTTATTATTAATATATAGAAGCCAATTTTTATGTGTTGAAAATATTTAAAGCACTTTACTGAATTTACTGTCAGCTCTAAGAAATTTTTCGATAGAGGCTTTGGTTTTTTCTTAAATAAGATCATGTTATCTGCAGAGAAGGCAAAGAGACTTCCTTCTGTCATTCAAGAGGTTGTCCCTTTGCTCTGTTTTCTTTGCTGTGCTTTTTTTATTTTTAGTTTAATATATCTTGTTTGCCTTTTTTTGTTTGATTTTTGTTGTCTGTGCTTTTTATGTCTTGACTATAAATTCTTTGCCTAGAACAGTGTTCTGAATTGTTTTTTCTGTGTTTTATTCTACTAGTTTTATAGATTCAGGTCTTACATTTAAGTCTTTAATTTATCTTGAGTTGATTTTTATATAAGGTGAGAGATAAGGGTTCAGATTCATTTTTCTCTTACCTGATTGGTCTGTCTAGGACTTCCAGTACAATGTTGAAAAGGACTTGTGAAAGTGGGCATGCTTGTTTTGTTTCAGTTTTTAGAGGAAAGGTTTTAACTTTTCCCCAGTCAGTGTGATGTTATTGTGAGTTTGTCATATATGAACTTTGTTATTTTGAGTTATATTCCTTTTTTGCCTAGTTTATTGAGAATTTTTAGTTGTTGGATTTTACCAAATGCTTTTTCTTTGTCTATTGAGATGATCATAGAGTTTTTGTCCTTTATTCTGTTGATGTTATGTGTCACATTTATTGATTTACATATATTAAACCATCTTTGCATGCCTTATGTACATCTTGCTTGATGATGGTGTGTATTAGTGAGTTTGTAGTGAGATTGAATCAGTGACAGAAAAGTCTCCCATTAAAGAAAAGCCCAAGCCCAGAAGGATTCACATCACAGCTGAATTCTACTAAAGATAGAAGAAATAATACCAGTCATCCTCAAACTACTCCAAAATACTGAAGAAGAGGGAATTTTCAGTAACTCATTCTAGAAAGCCAGCACTACCCTATTAGCAAAACCAGATAAGGACACAGCAACAACAACAATATAAAAGGAAACTACAGGCCTACATCCCTGATGAAGTTAGATACAAAAATTCTAGCAAACCAAAGTCAACGGCACATCAAAAAGATAATATACCATGATCAAGTAATTTGTTTTTAGTTGTCCATAATAGTCTCTGATCTTTTGTATTTCTGTGTTATCAGTTGTAATGTCTCATTTTTCATTTCTGATTTTATTTATTTGGATCTTTGTTAGTCTAGCTAGTGGTTTATCAGTTTTATCTCGTTTAAGAACCAGCTTTTCATTTTATTGATCTGATGTATTTTTTTTAGTTTCAACTTCATTTATTTTTGGTCTGATCTGTATTATTTCTTTCCTGCTGATAATTTTGCGTTTGGTTTGTTCTTCCTACTCTGGTTCCTGAGGTGCATCATTAAATTGTTTCACCGAAAGCTTACTACTGTTTTTATTTGTTTACTTAGAGACAGAGTTTCACTGTTGTCGCCCAGGCTGGAGTGCGTTAGTGTGATCTCAGCTCACTGAAACCTCTGCCTCCTGGGTTCAGATGATTCTGCGTCAGCCTCCTGAGTATGTGGGATTATAGGCTCCTGCCATCACACCCAGCTAATTTTTTTATTTTCAGTAGAGACGGGGTTTCACCGTGTTGGCTAGGCTGATCTCGAACTCCTGACCTCAGGTGATCCACCTACTCCCAAAGTGCTGGGATTACAGGTATGAGTCACTGCGCCTGGCCTCAAACCTTACTACTCTTTTGATGCAGGTATTTATTGCTATAAACTTGCATCCTAGTGCAGTTTTTGCTGTATACCCACAGGTTTTGGTATGTCGTGTTTACACTTTGATTTGTTTCAAGGCATGTTTTGATTTCCACCTTAATTTCTTCATTGATCCAGTGGTTATTCAGGAGTGTTTACGTTTCTCTTTGTATTGATTACTGGTTTTATTCCATTGTGGTCTGAGAAGATACTTCATATGATTTTGATTTTTAGAAATTTAATGAGACTAGTTTTGTAGCATAACATATGGTCTATCCTGGAGAATGTTCCATGTGCTAATGAGAATAATGTGTATTCTCTCTATGGCCATACCACCCTCAATGCATCCAATCTTGTCTGATCTCAGAGAATACTGTATATTCTGCAGTTGTTGGATAAAATGTCTTAAAAATGTCAAGTCTATTTGGTTTAAGGTCTAGTTTAAATCTGTTGTGACTTTAATCAATTTCTATCTAGATGATCAAATGCTGAGAGTAAGGTGTTGAAGTCTCTCACTGTTATAGTCTTAGAGTCTATTTAGATCTTGTAATGTTTGCTTTATAAATCTGAATACTCCAGTTTTGGGTGCATACATACTAAAAATTATTAAGTATTCTTGTTGTGTTAATCTCTTTATCATTATGTAACGACCTTTGTCTTTATGACTATTTTTGATGTAACGTTTGTTTTACTCATAAGTATAGCTGTTCTTGTTCACTTTTCATTTCTGTTTGTGTGGAATATCTTTTTCCATTCCTTTAGTTTCAGTCTGTATGTGTCTTTACAGGTAAAGTGCATTTCTTGTAGGCAGCATGTAGTTAAATCCTGTCTTTCATCCACTCATCTAATCTATGTCTTTTTAGTGGAGTATTTAATCCATTTACATTCAAAGTTAATGTTACGGTGTGACCCTTTGTTCCTGTCATAGTGTTAATTGTTTTCTGGTGGTTTTGTTACATTATTGTTTCTTTCTTTTTCTCTTGTTGTTTGTCTTTGTGGTTTGGTAGTTTTCTGTAGCAGTGTTATTTGATTATTTTTTCTTCATCATATGTGTGTTTGTTTTAGGAGTGAGATTTATACTTTCGTGTGTTTTCTTGATGGTAAATGTTGTTCGTTAACATTTAGTTTTAGGACTCCCTTAAGTATTTTGTATGTATGTGTGTGTGTGTGTGTGTGTGTGTGTGTGTGTAGAACAGATCTGGTGGTGATAGATTTTTTTAGCTTTTGCTTTTTTGGGAAAAATTTTATTTCTCCTCCATTTGTCAATGATAATTTTACTGAATATAGTGTTGTTGACTAGCAGTTTTTTTTTTTTTCTTTTAGCAGTGTGAATATATCCTCCCATTCTCTCTGGTCCTATAAGCTTTCTGCTGGGAATTTTACGGGTAGTCTGATGAAGGTTTCTAATTTATATGTGATTAGACACTTTTGCTCTTTTGTGAATTCTCTCTGTCTTTGACTTTAAACAGTTTGATTGTAATGTGCCATAAAGAAGACCTTTTTGGATCTTAGCCTCTTGTGTCTAAATATCTATATCTCTTGCTAGACTTGATAAGTTTTCATCTATTCTTTTTTAAAATAGGTTTTAAAATCGTTTCATTCTCTCTTGGCCTTCTGGGATCCCAATTATTTGAACATTTGGGCACTCTGTGGTATTTCATATGTCAAAAAGGCATTGCTTATTTTAACAAAATTCTTCTTTATTTTTGTCTATTTCAAAAGTCCTGTATTCAGGTTCTGATATTCTTTTTTTTGCTTGATCAGTCTTTTGTTGAGGTTGCAAACGTATTTTGTATGTTATTCAATAAATTATTTAGTTCCAAAATTTCTGTTTGGTTTTTTATTTTAATTTTAATTTTTAGTCAGGCTCTTGCTCTGTCACCCAGGCTGGAGTGCAGTGGCGCTATCTCGGCTCACTGCAACCTCTGCCTCCTGGGCTCAAGTGATCCTCTCATCTCAGCCTCCGAAATATCTGGGACTACAGGCACACACCACCATGCCTGGCTAATTTTTTGTATTTTTGGTATTGACAGGGTTTTTCCATGTTGCCCAGCCTGGTGTTGAGCTCATGAGCTCAAGCAATCTGCCCACCTTGGCCTCCCAAAGTGGCGGGATTATAGGGGTGAGCCACTTCTCCTGGCCTCTTTCTTTTTAATTGTATCCGTTTTTTTTGGTAATTTTTTTGTTTATATCCTTAATTGTTTTTCTGACTCCTTTGTATTGCTATTTAGAATTCTGTTGTATGTCACTGAGCTTCTTTAGAATAGATAATTTGAGTTTCTTTTCCAGGACTTTGTGATTTTTTTTGTGGAGGGAGGGGATCTGTTGCTAGGGAATTATTGTATTCCTTTGGAGAGGTCATATTTCCTTGCTTTTTCATGTTTTCTGTGTCCTTAAATTGATATCTGCACATCTGTTATAGCAATTTACTTCTTTGAATTGTTTGAATTTGCTTTTGCATGGAAGGACTTTCTCCTGAAGATGTTAGCTGAAGCATTCTTTGGGTGGCACTCTTTGACTTTGATTCTGAGTGTGTGTAGTCTCTGTATTATTTATTGGGTCCTTGGCCACTGGGCATCCAGTGTGGCATGGGCTGTGAAAGTGGCAGAGCATCTGTGTCCCAAGCAGTGTGCACTAGTGTCGGCAGTTGCTGCAGTGATCTAGACTGCCAGTCTCCAGGCTTACAGGTGGTGTGTAAAGGTAGGTGCTACCTGTGGTGGTAGTGACTGGGTAGGTAGGCTTAATCCTGTGTACCTGAAAGGAGTGTTCTCGTCCCAACAGTGGTGTTCTGGGCTGTTCATTGCTTTGGTATGGAGCTGGGGCAACCCAGGCTGGGTGGGGTTGTACTAAGGTCCTCTGATAGTGTGTGCAGGTACCAGCTGTGTTAGGCAGGGATGAGGTGATCACCAAGTTATCAGTGAATGCTTGTTTAGGGGGTGGTGGCAGCTATGCTTCTGCCCTTCCACTGATGAGGACAGTGTTGACTTCAATGGCAGACAGCCCAGACTGGCAGATGAACACATGCACCACTGGCCCCTGCACCTCGGTGCTGATGGTAGTAGCCCTTGCCTCAGTTATGCATCAGATCCAGATGTGGTAGGCCAGGGTCTTTTGCAGTTATGCCCTGGGGGCTGCATGCAGTTCAGTCTTCTCTTGTGTTTCAACCCAGCACTGTTGTGCGCCAGGATAGTTTGGAGCCTGTCCAGGTTAGGGCTCTACAGTAGTGGCTTGCTGTAGCTCTTTAGGTCTCAGGGAATTTGTGGTACTCAGCATGAGCTTTCTCTCTAGAGCAGTGCCGTTGTACAGTCTCCCAGCAGCTCAGCATAGGTTTAGGGCCCATCAGGATCAAAGGTTCTTCCATTGCTAGGATTACAGGAGGCCACTGTGGGAGTTAGACTATTAAGGGTCTCTCACTTTTCCTCGTTTCATATTAAGGAATCTCTGTTGGCTCTCAGGTGATCCTGGACAAGCAGTCTGCTTTGCTTTCTTCTCCTTTTTTGCTTTAACCATGTCCTGTCACATTTCTATTGAATTCCAGTGGGTCATCTTCTATTCAAGTTGTGATTTTATCTTTAATATATATATGTTTTTGTTTGAGACAGAGTCTACCTCTGTCACCCAGGCTGGAATGCAGTGGTGCATCCTTGGCCCACTGCAACCTCCACCTCCTGGGCTCAAGTGATTCTTGTGCCTCAGCCTCCCAAGTAGCTCGGATTACTAGCATGTCACCATACCCAGCTTTTTTTGTTTTTTAATGTATCGATATGGTTTCACTATGTTTTCCAGTCTGGTCTCGAACTCGTGGACTCAAGGGATCTACCCATTTAGCCTCCCAAAGTGCTGGGATTACAGGCATTAGCCACCGCATCTGGCCTATATACTTAATATTTTTCTTCCGCTTAGTGGATGATGTATGAAGTGACTCTAATTAGCTGTCTTGATGCCCCTTCCAGGTATAAATTTTTAACAAGGGCTGAATAAACAAACAACTTGGTTTTTCTAACTATATTTTTATAAGATTAATTTTTTTTTTGTTTGTTTGATAAATATTTATTGAACACTTAATGTAACCCAACTTTTAATTGGGAACTGTATATTTAGAGACCAATAAAGTCATAGTTGTAGATCATGAGCCCAAATCCTAAATGGAGATAGAGCTTTGTAAACTAATTGCAATTATACCTTGACAGGTTTAATAGCTGAGAAGTATACAAGACTCAGTGACAACCCAAAGGATGAGTTGATTATCTGAAGTGTGATGGCTTCACAAAATATTTATGCTTAAAAGATTACAGGCATGAGCCACTGTGCCAAGCCTTCCCAGGCTCTGCTACCAGTGATAGAATTTGTATGCCTCATCTGTTCTTGGAGGGCTTTATCATTCTTTGGAATTTAAATTACTTCAGCTCAAAATGACCTCAAGAAAAGTTAAGGCTTTTCTTGTTGTTGATTTGGCTTATTCTCATTGTTGCCTTTGAAAAGTAATTTTTAAACATGAATAGAAGTTCCCCAGAAAAAACAGGAAAGAGCTCTTATCTTTCATTGGAGTTTGGGAATGTATAGATCACGTGAGAGAGCGAATCTTAGTCCAAGTTTTTAGTATCCTTAGTTTTAATGAAAAGTTGTTCCTATCATGGTGATATGTAACTTCGTAGATGTGGTTTTATATCTTAAGCACTGACTATAAAATTTTGATAAGTTAGAGAATGGCACTGTAGAATTTGGAATTTATGCTAGTGATTTCAGAAATATGGTGTCTGAAGATGTTAATGTGGATAGTTTCAAAAAACTTTTTTTTTTTGGAGGCAGAGTTTTACAATGGCGTGATCTCAGTCTCTGCTTACTGCAGCCTCCTCCTTCTGGGTTCAAATGATTCTCATGCCTCAGCCTCCCAAATAGTTGGGATTATAGGCTCTTACCACCACACCTGGCTAAGTTTTGTATTTTTAGTAGAGACAAGGTTTCACCATGTTGGCCAGGCTGGTCGAGAACTCTTGACTTCAGATGATCCACCCGCCTTGACCTCCTAAAGTGCTAGGATTACAGGCATCAGCCACCATGCCTGGCCTAATGATTAATTCATTTGATATTTGAGTGTCTGTTACTTTCTAAGCATCGAGGATATAGCACTGAATACACCAGGCCAAAAAAAAAATCTCTGCCCTCATGGAATTTACATTCTATTCAGGGGGAAAAAAACAATGAATAAAATACCTAAACAAAATATTATGGTATGCTAGATGGCAATAAATGCTATACAGAAAAATAAAGCAGAGGAAGAGGAAGAGATTGTAGGGAGAAGAGTCGTTTAATTTAGGGAGGTCACTTCACCACCCATCTTTATAGTTCCTTTTACATGGCATGCGTAAGTGTGTATATAAAGGAGAAATTTGTCACTAGTTGTATTAGAGTTAAGAAACTCTTGAAGTGGATACAGGAATTATTTTTCTTTTTCCAAAAAATTTTTACAGTAATATTTGCACACAGTACAAAAACTAAAAGTTTCAAATGTATAAATTTTTAATTGCATTCAGGAATTGAGCTAGATTTGTGTTTTGTTGTTGCTATCACTATCTAATGTATCACAGGTTTCAGATTAGTGATGAACTGCTTAGGATTCCAAAGTTTTCTCAGTGTTCAGGCTTCACCTTCAGAGACCTCTGCTGTCTCTGCACCCCAATGCTTCAGAGGGTATCTCTCTCCATACTGTTACCCCTTCTGCTAGTGATAGAGTGGTGTTGCTTATTACCTGGCGCTGTGAGAGGGGCATCGGTTGTCCTGATCATCCCTCAGTTTAACTAATGCTTTGTGTGCCTGGAGCCACCAAGAGCTTTCCTGTCTCTCATTTTCTGTAGCAGCCAACCTGTGTGTTGTCTTTGGTTGGCCTTCAGTGGGGGATTCTGCCCGTCTTTCTTTTCTTTTCTTTTCTTTTTTTTAATATATAAACAGTGGTGCTTTATTGATAAAAGTTTAGTTTAAATGGATACAAAATTGCTGTGCAAAATAAGTATTTTCAAAATACATTTCTACAGATAGAGACTATCTCTAAGTAAAAGAGCAATTACCTATTATCAAAAGTATATATTTAGATTTGGGTAGTAAAACAAACGGGATCAGAAGTGTATCAGTGTGGGCCCTTCCTCCCTGCATAGCTGTTAATCAGGAGGCATCGTGCCTGAAGTAGTACTTTCAGTCAAACATACACAGGGCTTACATTAATCACTTGCAAATGCTTTTTTTCTTTTTTACAGATTTTTCTAGCAAACTTATTAAATGTCAAAAGCTCAAATAATGAACTCTGCATGGATGTACTCTGAAGTCATCGAGCACTTTTTCTCAATTATCTCACACAATAAGTCATAATGTATAGTTTTTGGCTTTTCACAATTAAGCAACAGGAAGTTTTCTACCCCTCTTTCAATACTGGCAGGCCTCTGCTTGGTATTGGTATAGCATTCAGGTCTCATGACATTGTTTTGTCTCCTTCTTTCCCCCACGTAGAGGGTTTTTTCTTCTACACTTCTCTCAGCTGCAGTGGGTCTTTGCTGTGCCAGATGACTCGATTTCTTACTCCTCTTCCCACCACATTGAGGCTACTTTGTAGAAGAGAAAGGTCTGGAAAAGTGAGCTAGACATCTTGTCTTTCCACCAGCAGTTCATGATTAACTCCTGTAGGCCTGCCTCAACAAGAGAGGTGTTCTTTGTTTTTCTTCCCTGTCCCCAGGCTTTGTTGTGAGTACCTGATACGTGGTTGAGACCTGTGGAATGTAGTTTTTTGTTTGTTTGTTTGCTTGCTTGCTTGCTTGCTTGTTTGTATTTGTTTTTGAGACAAAATCTCTCTGTGTCCTTGGCTCAAAGTGTACTGTTGTGGTGTGGGCTTACTGCAACCTCTGCCTCCCAGGTTCAAGCAATTCTCCTGCCTCAGCCTCCTGAGTAGCTGGGACTACAGGCATGCACTACCCCACCGAGCTAATTTTTGTATTTTTTTGTAGAGATGTTTTGTAGAGCCATGTTGCCCAGGCTGGTTGAACTCCTGAGCTCAGGATCCGCCTTCCTCGGCCTCCCAAAGTGCTGAGATTACAGGCATGAGCCACTGTGCCAAGCCTAAGACCTGTAGAATATAGTTTTAAGTGAGTGCAAACTCCCCTTGTCATTACATACTGACAAGCTAGCAGCCCCTAGGTGTTGCACAGTGTATTAAAATTTTAGTTGATTTCTTCTTACCCATTTTTATGGCGGTCTCCTTTTCTTCCCAGGCTCTACTATCAGTGATAGAGTTTGTATGCCTCATCTCTTCTTGGAGGGCTTTATCATTCTTTGAAATTTAAATTACTTCAGCTCAAAATGACCTCAAGAAAAGTTAAGGCTTTTTTTGTTGTTGATTTGGCTTATTCTCATTGTTGCCTTCTACATCCTAAATGGAAGCCACTAGTAAACACCAGTTTTACCAGAATCATTTACTAAATAATTCACTGCTCATAATTATTCTCCAACAGTAGGAATGCATTTGTCTCTGAGTAACGGAAAAGCTGACCAATAGTGGCTTAAACTCAAAGGAGTTTGTCATGCCAAGTAAATGTGGGAGTAGTCATCAAGGACCTAGACTTCTCCCATTTTTCTCTTCAGCATTCGTGATTCTCATACTTGTTTCTTCATGGTTGCAAGATGACTGAACATCCTGCAGCATGTATGCATTTCAGATCAGTGAAAAGAAGGAAAAAAGGAATAAAGACATCGTAATACCTCAGTCATTTACTTTAAAAGGCTTTTCCAGAAGACTTAACTAGTGAATTACGTTTTTTTCCCCTCAGATACTTCTTACACATTATTTTCCAGGCTACTTATGTATCTCCTGTCAATGATCATTATTCTCTTCAATTTATGAACTGAATTGTTTAATTAAGAAATCAATTATTTTAGTTCCTTAGGGGTTTTGTTTGTTGTACTACATTTGAATCTTTTGAAGTATGCTTGTTTTTCAGGTTTTCTGAAGTGCTGATCATTCTGCCTTCCCTTCTTCACTTGATGTTGAACCTGGTTAGGTCGTTTATTTTCTTTGTATCTTCCCTGGAGCCCAGGTTCAGTTGTTGTGGATCACAAAATGGCTGATTCTCTCAGTTGGTATAAAACAAGAGGAACTTTACTATAATGGAGTTTTGTGATATAGAAGCAGTAGGTAGACTGACTGCTGAGATACCTTTAGGAAATATCTTTGCTCTCTAGTCTGTATAACTTCTCCAATCTACACTTCCATTCCCAGTCATGTAGCGCCTCCTACCACTCATGTAGCACCAACATTAACTTTCTTTTGAGATTTTGACTCTTAAGTCCAGTCTCTTCTAAATCTCTGCTTTTTGTTACATGTTCTTGGGATCTAACAGCACTTTGTTCTAGAAAAGACAAAAAGCTACACATTGAGAATATTTAGGCAACTGTGTTCACAGAATTTCTCATTCTCTACCTTGTTAATTTCCATTTCTGTACTTAAGTGTATTAGGCCAGAGAGGGAAACCTCTAGCCATTTGAGCTGTACTCTACGTTTTGTGTTTTAAACAAGATGACACAATCTAGTGATATCAAGAACACAGATTGTTTTCTTAGAAAAGTTAATCCAGTGTATGAAGTAGAATTAAAATGAAGTTCATAGTAAAATTTGAAGAAATTAGATTGGAATTTCAGATGTAAAAGGTTATTTTTGGACTTCTAAATGAAATGCTTATACTTTTCAAATTGTTACTTCTTAAAAATTCAATTTAAAATATTGAAAGGCATACTGTGACAGAGGTATCATGCTTACTTTGTTCAAAATTCAAATAGCAATCATCCTTTCTAGTCAAAACTTTTAAAAAATTTTACTATTTCGGATTATCTCAACTAAGATCCAAATACAACAAAGGGGAACTATTATTTTCAACGAAAGGCTTAGAACAATAAAATAGATGCTGGTTCTAAAATAGTAATTTTGAGTACTTTTAAGAATTATTTAGCTGTGGTAGATCAAAACCAAAGAAAGATAAAGCGAAAGTCACCTATTTCTTTTTATAACTACTTTGCACAAAAGGGTTCCTATATAGGTAGGAAGGAAAAAAAATCTTTGTTCAAACTCTGTAATATGACATACTTAATATGTTCTTTTTCTCTTTTTTAGGACAGTGGTGATTATCCTCTTACCATGCCTGGACCTCAGTGGAAAAAATTTCGTTCAAACTTTTGTGAATTTATTGGAGTCCTGATTCGACAGTGTCAGTATAGCATAATTTATGATGAGTATATGATGGACACAGTAATCTCCCTTTTGACCGGTTTGTCAGACTCCCAGGTCAGAGCTTTTAGGCATACAAGTACCCTTGCTGGTAAGTAACCAACATTTTGTTTCCTTTCATTTACTTTTGTTGAATATGTTTTATTCTGATTAAAATCTTAATGAGAATAAGATTTAATTAAAATTTAATTAGAATAAATTATCCATTTGAATAGTTTTTCTTAAAATATATGCCTATTTTGATGACTAGCATTTGGTAGCCTTAAGAATGAAAATAGAAATGTTCTGGCCAATGTCAACAAATGTTTATCTGAATGTTTAGTACTTATGTGCATCTTTATTTATAACCAGAGAAATTTTAAGAGACCATTAGGCCAAGTTCTTTGGAAAACCCAAGTAATAATAGTTGAAATTCCAAATTTATTCTATTTTTTCTTTGCATAATTACATTGTTTTATGGCTCATTATTATTATAGATAAGTAGGTAAATACTTGTTTATATATTTGAAACAATTTCATCCAGTAGGGTAGCAGACATTCTTCCTATTCCTAGTGCTGTAATAACTTAAAACATATTCAAATATTAACATCTTTAAAATCAGTTCTTAAGGTTGGCTGTAGATAATTTGAAGAACTAACAGATTAGTTTTCACTTTTTCTTTCTTTTAGAATTATCATTACAACTTGTCAACCAACAGTATTCTTTGTTTTTCTTGATTTTCAATAACGAGGTAGTTTTCTTAATTTAGCAGTTGTTCTGTTTCTCCTTCACTGCTTTAACTGTGACTACTTAAAAAATGACTATTTTTTTTTATTCGTATTAGTGGAATGTGTGTATACTCATTGGGTGTTCATAACTGTATGTTTAAATAATCCCAAATTACATCCTTTTTAGTAGCAGTAACTTTGCCTTTATTTATCTTACTTACTATCATAAAAAACCAGATTTAGACTCATTAATTACATTTTATTCTTCATTTAAATTTTAAATTCTAATTTATCTAATTTATTTAAAGCACTGTTCCTCAAACTTTAGCACACACCAGCATCACCTACAGACCTTGTTGTGACAGATTGCCGGGCAAGAAGTTCCTAGACAGTGTTGATACTGGTGATTTGGGAACTACTCATTGCAAATGTCTGCTTTAAAATTTTGTCATTTTCTGGCTTAACCTGTTGCCCAAAGCCAATATGATAATAACTGGAGTCCTCTATTTTTTTTTTTCATTCCTTTTTTCCCAATTCTCTTTTTTTCCCTTACTCAGTTAATTCATAGTATCTTTTATTGTTACTTACAGTTCTAACAAAATAAACATGAGACACTGTTTTTTCTGAGAGTATTCTTTTCTCATTAGGAAGACAGGTAGATATTTTATCCAATTTTATGTTTTTTCAAAAGACAAAATATAATTGTTGAAAAGTATGTAGAATATACATCAGATACAGTTTATTCTATATTTTGATAGTATCTTCTTATTAGAAAGAAAAAGATTTTGTCCCTAGTTGATCTTTTTATTATTATTATTATTTTTATTTTTATTTATTTTTTTTTTTTGAGACGGAGTCTTGCTCTGTTGCCAGGCTGGAGTGCAGTGGCACAGTCTCGGCTCACTGCAACCACCACCTCCTGGGTTCAAGCGATTCTTCTGCCTCAGCCTCCCGAGTAGCTGGGACCACAGGCGTGTGCCACCACACCCGGCTAATTTTTTGTATTTTTAGTAGAGACGGGGTTTCACTACGGCCAGGATGGTCTCGATCTCTTGACCTCGTGATCCGCCTGCCTTGGCCTCCTAAAGTGCTGGGATTACAGGCGTGAGCCACCGCGCCCAGCCCCCTAGTTGATCTTTTTTAAAAAGTTACTGTAAAAAGGCTGTTCATTATTTAAATAGTTCTATAATATTATACATTTTTTTTTTTCTAATTCCATGACCTTTAGTAGTATCCTTTGCATTTGGTCTTTGCTTTTTTTCTTTTCTTTATATTTTCTATTCCTTTTCATCTTTCTTACTTCTTTCTGTGTACAGTAATGCCCATTTACCTGGTTGTCATATGCATAGGAAATTCAGCAATCTTGAAGGAAGAAAACTTAAAAAAATAAAGTAGAAACTGCTTGTAAATAACTAATATTGCTGTCATAAAAATTAATGAATTTGCTTTGATACAGAAGTTATTATCTGGGTTTCCCAAGGCCAAGAGAGGAGAAGCAACAAGTTAATTGAGGGCCAATAGTATTGTGAAATGACTATTTAAAACAAGAAGACACAAAAATTAGTTTACAGATCTTAAGATACAGTATCATCTTTGGCTTCTCTGTAGGGGCAAGCTACCATTCTTTAATCTAGAAACTTGTATGCATTCTGTTTAAAAGATTAAGTGTATGCCATATGCTCTAGCAACATAAGAGGAGTGCTATATTATAGAAATATGCAGACTATTTTAACTCTTAAAACATTGTTTTAATTTTGTGAATAATGCACTTTAATTGATTTACATGTCCTTCATTGCCATGTAAATGTAGTGTTACTGTATTTTACTGCCTTTACAATGATCCATTTCAGCTCTTTTTCTTTGCTCATTTTTAGTAACTTTTCATTGTATCATTTTCTCTATATTTATCCCTTTGGTTATTTCCATCTGCTAATCTTACATATGTTTAAATATATTTTCATTATGGCTTTCTTCTATTCCTTTTGAATTGACTGTCTCCTGCCTCCCCCCATTGCTTTTCTGTGTCTTTCCACAATCTCCGTATATTCATCGTAACTTTTAAAACTACTTCATGAATGTGATTTTGTTTTCACCTATGTTCTTTTTATATTAACATCATCGTGTAGCCTGTTTAAATTTCAAATTATTTTTCAAAATCAGATATTAAAAAAACAAATTAAACAACATGTTTATACAGAATTTTCAAAGGATAAAACTTACTTTTCAGTCATTCTCTCAATTTGCTTCAAAGTATTACTGTAATTTCCATGTGTCTACACTAATTAATGGTCATATATCTTCCAAGGCTCACTTGTATAAAATGTGAGAATAGCAGTTACCTACCCATTAACAAAGCACAAAGGGCTTGCTGAGAACTTAATTCAAGGCTGACCGACAATTATCCATCTTTTCAAGGACATTTTGTTCTCATCTTTGCCCTTTTCTTATTTTTAATGGTATATGTACAAGGAATAGATTAAAAGATAATCATTTTTATTCACTTTACAGGACAAGTCTTGGGGACTAGATAAAATGGGCAGGAACATTTAATCCTCTGCTTCAAAGACTATGTGCATGGACAGTTGCAAGGCAGTTATGGCCAGATATGATAATCGGCTTTGGAATAAAATGCTCCTTGACATTGCTTATATCTTAGCTGAGAAGAGAGACAATCAGGTTAGTTATTTTGTAGGGTACAGATGTGATGAGTTTCAGAGCTTCATAAGTCATCAGAGTGGTCTTATCAGTAGTATTTTTCATCTGTTTTCCAAATATCCCATTTTCTTGTTATAAATTAAATAATGTGTCCCTATTGTTAGTGTTTATGCATTGCATTTAACTGTATACTTTTACTACATTTTTATTAAAATTTTTATCATTCTGTAGTTCTTTATGTCTGTTTATTCCACACTCATAAGTATATTCTTATTTTTCCATTGGAGATAAACTCTCTTTTTAGAATACTTTTTACCATTAAAATGGGAGAGACTGTTAACAAGTAAATTTTATATTTTCTTTGTTCTCTTAGTTGGAATTTTAAAACTTACTGTCCTAGTTGTTTGACCATTATAATAAAGAAGCTTTTCATTATAGTTTTCATTAACTATTGATATTCAGAACTAAGTCCCCTTATTTTTATTAGAAATAGCTATCTCAGTTGGACATAGCAGTACAGTTTATGGATTTAATTTACTTAAGAAATACTGTGTCATAATTATTTTGGTGTATTTATAATGTGAGACTGGGAACTTTTTTTTTTCAAATTTGATGACATTTTTATTTTATGAGGAAATATTTTCTTTTTAAGGTCAAAAATAGTATTTGCTTTGTTTTACCACTTTCTTGTTGTTTCATATTATGAAGATTTTACTCTCAAAGAATTATTTTTCAGAATTATATTTATTTTTAGGCACTTACTTTTAAAATGTATACAATACTTTATAGCTTGTTGACTTCATATTTTTGTTAGAGGGCAACATTCAGGATGAGTAATGTTGGTTAATGTTTTAATTTTTTGTTATTTTTCTCACCTTAATTTTCTATGATGTTATAAATATATTAATGCTGGCTACCTCTGACTTCCAAAGAGAAAATGCTAATTTGAACAAAGGGGAGTTAAAATACAAAATTTGTGTTAATAATAACATGATGATTGATTCTGTTCACTTTTTTCCCTCCTAAAATGAATTTGGGAAAAAAATTAGAAAATATGGTTGAGATCATCATGAGGCTAGTCTTCATCAGTGGTTATTAAGAAGTCACTCTCAGACTCCTAAGGGATAAATATTTCTTTATGCCTTATGGTTGATTTTATATTGACATATGGTTTATTATTGATTAACATTTTTTATAGAGTTAGCATCTCTGAGGAAAGAAGTGATATTTGAAATTGCTTTAATTTATAATCATAGGCTGAAAATAATTTTGGCTCAGAAAATTGAAGTCTTTTTATTTGGCCTTCAGTTGCTAAAAAAACCATGTAATACTATGGTTGATAGAACAGATTCTAGAGTGACTGAATTCATAGCCATCTTTGCCTTTTACTGGTTGAATAACCTTGGACAAGTCCTTAACATAGCTGTCTCACTCTCTTTATTCGCAAGGTGGGAAAGAAAAGAGATTAGGAGTGCTTGGGACAATGTTTGGCATTTAGTAAGCTGCTGCTGTTATTCTGTAATGACAAAAAGGGTTAATAGTATTTGCCAATATTTCCCCTTCATTCATGGTTTTACTCAGAATTTATTGATTTGCTTATTCTAATTTAATAAAAAGTAATAAGATATGGCAGATGGGGAAGTCAGAAATAAACAAGTAGATAAACTATCAAAAATGCTATTAAGAAAATGAACAGCATGCATTTTCTTTTTCTTTCTTTTTTTAATGTATGTTTATTTTCCATTTCTTACTACAACTTCCACCTCCCAGAATTAAGTGGTCCTCCCACTTCAACCTTCTGAGTAGCTGGGACCACAGGCAGATGCTACCACACCTGGCTAATTTTGTGGTAGTTTTTGTAGAGTTGGGATGTCACCATGTTGCCCATGGTCTTGAGCTCAAGGGATCTGCACACCACGACCTCCCAACATGCTGGAAATATGGGCATGAGCCATCACACCTGGCCTGCATTTTCATTTTACTTACCTTTTTGCTCTCAGGAGCCATATTCTATTTATTAAATCCAATAATTATTTATAACTCTTAACCACACAGATTATTTCTGGTTTCTACAGTTAAGATGTGAAAATTTTAGGGCAATCTGTCATTATCAAAGAATAGACCATGTAGTATAAATAATTGATCCTTTTGTATTTACATTTTACTTTTTTATATTTATTTTTCAAAATTCTTCTAGAGTTTTACCTTTTCATTGTTTTGTACTTTTACTTTGTCTTATTTTACTTTTTCACCATTATGTTTTTCACCTCTCCTCTAGATATAAAACCTTTATTCAATTTTCTGGGGTTTGTATATAATAGACTTCTGATGTTATTGTTGGATTAATGCCCAGTAGTTGGCCAAATCTGCAAATACCACTATATCATATAGTTTTACCCATAGAATAAAATACAACTTTAAAATGTAATTACTTTTTAAAATCTGTATATTTAGGTCTAGAATAACTTTTGAAATTTTCTAACAAAAGAACTGTCATTTTTTTTAGATTATTCTCTTTTACATTCTGTCACTGGTTCTGAATATTAACTTTCTTTTCGCAGCCAGTTTTTGTAAAGAAACAGTGATTTTTTAAATTACTTTATAAGCATCACGTATCTTGAGTTTATCAACTTGGTGACTTTGGACAAATTAAGTAACTTCTGTGTCTTTCTTTATCTGTATAGCATACATGCTAATAGTCTTATAGTAGTATTGGGTAGCGTAAATGAAATAATTCTTTTGTTTATCTTTTGTTTTCTGAGTCATATAAATGAAATAATTTATGTTAAATAACATATACAAGTCACTCAGTAATTGTCTAATGTTGTGATTTTTGTTTGTTTGTTTGTTTGTTTGTGTTTTGAGATGGAGTCTCACTCTGTTGCCCAGCCTGGAGTACAGTGGCGCTATCTTGGCTCACTGCTGCCTCTGCCTCCCTGGTTAAACCAGTTCTCCTGCCTTAGCATCCCGAGTAACGGGACTACAGGCATGCGCCACCATCCCTCACTAATTTTTGTATGTTTAGGAGAGAGAGGGTTTCACCGTGTTAGCCACGCTGGTCCCAAACTCCTGAACGCAGGCAGTCCACTCACCTCGGCCTCCCAAAGTGCTGGAATTAAACAGGCGTCAGCAACTGCACCCGGCCAAATGTTGTGATTTTGATATAGAAAACAGCAAAGCTTATTTGATTTGGTTGTAAAGAGGGCAGAGAAGTTGAAAATTTTTTAACATATTTTTGTTTCATATTGTACACTAGAATATTTTCAGTGTATGTAAAATTATATATACTACTTATAGAAAGTTTGGAAAAAGAGAAAAGTACAAAAATAAAAAATGTCTATCATGGTACCATCTTATGACTGTGCCATAACTTGTTGATATTTTAAGTTTCTTTGTCGTCTGTACTTGTGAAATTTTTTGGTTTTATTTTTAAACAAGTGTTCTGATCAGTTTTGTGACACTTATTTTAGTGCTTTTAATTTTTTAAAATCATACCTCATTTTCTAAAATTTAGATGTCCTTTAATTCTACTTTTCTGCTGTTTGAGTTTTTTGTCTTTCTTTTCTAGATCCCCATCATCTTTTCTTTCTGTCTTAGATCCCCATCATCTTTTATTTCTTAATTTATTATCTCCTTTTTGTGTAGCATATTTTCTGATAGTTTCTTTAGAAAAAGGGCATTTGGGAAATATGTATTTCAGACTTTACATGCCTGAAAAATGTTTACATGCCTGAAAAATGTTTAATAGTTTGACCCAATTTAAATTTCATCATTGAAAACTATTTCCTTAAGAATTTGTTTCTAGTTTCCAGCATTGCTGTTGAGAAGTCCAATGCTAATTTTAGACTTCTGATTCTGATCTTGTTTCTTGTCTTTGGATGCTTTGAGATTTTTTGTTTGTTACTGGTATCTTGAAATTTCATGATGATACACTGTTATGTGTGTTTATGTTTCGTTTCTTAGTCCTCTCTGTTTCTTGTATTACCTCATGTTTGTTAAACTTAATTTTGACTATCTTTTTCATTTCTAAGAATTCTTTCTTATTCTCCAAGTCTTTTTTTCTTTTTTGTTTTTTGAATCGGAGTCTTGCTCTGTCGCCCAGGCTGGAGTGCAGTGGCACAAGCTCGGCTCACTGCAGGCTACACCTCCTGGGCTCAAGGTTTCTCCCACCTCAGTCTCCTTAGTAGCTGGGATTACAGGCATGTGTCACCACACCAAGCTAATTTTTGTATTTTTAGTAGAGACAGGGTTTCACCATGTTGGCCAGGCCGGTCTCAAACTCCTGATCTCAGGTGACCTGCCCACCTCAGCTTCCCACAGTGTTGGGATTACAGGTGTGAATCACCATACCCAGCCCAAGCCTCTCTTTTTTAAACATTCTATGTTTCGTAGTTACCTTTTCTTTGATGATATTAATTATTTCTCTGAGGTTTACTTCTGCTCTAAATCCTAACCTTTTTTCTTCTTCTCTGCTTTTTAAACTTTCATATTGGACATTTTCCTCAAATATTTGTTTCTTGGCTCTGTAGTCATTGTTGACAGTGAGAAATTAAAATGCTCATTGGTAGAGGGGTATATATGTGCCTCTGGCATGGTGGGACATTGACTCTGACTTCCAGATTGGTGAGCATCACTATAGAGCAGTCTGATGGTCAGCTAGTATTTTCATTATAGACCCTCAAATGTTGCTAGTGATTATTATCTTCCCTGAAGAAGTTCAGCCTCTTTGCAGAAGAATCTTCCAGTCTACTTAATCTTGGCTACTGTCTCCTCTTGGAGTTGGATGGAATGAAGAAACCCTGAGGGCACTCACACACACCAAACATAGTCACACATATACGTCTGATGACTCTGGAATTCTGGTTTATTTTCTTGAGAAGATAAATGTCCAGACTTCCAAAATGAATGTGTTGTAAAGGAATTGCTTGACTGCCTACTCTCTATGGGAGTAGAGACTTGGAGATTTAATTGCCTGTCATACAGACTTGGAGATAATATTCCTGTTTTCAGACCATAACATACTTTATCTTCTGTGGAACCTACTACTACTACTACTAACTGACGGTTTCTGTATTCTACAGAGCAAAAACAGCCTTTTATTTTTGAGACAGGTTCTTGTTCTGTCACCCAGGCTGGAGTGCAATGGCATGATTACGACTCACTGTAGCCTTAGTCTCCTGGGCTAATTGATCCTCCTGCCTTAGCTTCCTGAAGCTGGGACTACAGGCACGTGCCACCACACCTGGCTAATTTTCTTTCTTTTTTTCCTTTTTTTGTGTGGAGAAGAGCTCTTACTATGTTGCTTAGTCTGGTGTTAACCTCCTGGGCTCAAGCCTTCCTCCCACCTTGGCCTCTCAAAGTGCTAGGGTTATAGAAGTGCCCTCCCCCAATGCCCAGTGCTTATTTTTCTTAGAGATATCGTTGTCATGCAAATTTTTCTATCCTTCCTTTGATTTTTAATGCTCTCTGCTCATCCTCCTACTGTCCATATTCATATATTCTTATATTGTGGTTAGGGATTGCATGTATTTTCTGAGTTTATTGAAGATTAAAATTTTTTTTTTTTAACTTTTATTTGAAGTTCATGGGTACATGTGCAGGTTTGTTAAATAGGTAAGCACATGTCACAGGGACTTGTTGTTCAGATTATTTTGTTACGCAGGTATTAAGCCTAGTACTCATTAGTTGTATTTCCTGACTCTCACCTTCCTCCAAACCTCCACCCTCTGTTAGACTCCATTGTCCATTGTTTCTGTCTGTGTGTTCATGTGTTCACATCATTTAGCTCCCACTTATAAGTGAGACCATCAGGTATTTGCTTTTCTCTTCCTGCATTAGTTTGCTAAGGATAATGGCCGCCATCTTCATGTCCCTGCAAAAGACATGATCTTTTTATTTTTTATGGCTCCAGAGCATTCCTTGGTGTATATGTACCATATTTTCTTTAACCGGTCTACCTTTGATGGGCATTAGGTTGATTCCATGTCTTTGCTATTGTGAATAGTGCTGCAGTGAACACAGGCATGCATATGTCTTTATGATAAAATGAGTTATATTCCTTTGGGTATTGCATTAGTCTGTTTTCATACTGCTATAAAGAACTGCCCGAAACTGGGTAATTCATAAAGACAAGAGTTTTAATTGATTCACAGTTCTGCATTGGTAGGGAGGCCTCAGGAAACTTACAATCATGGCAGAAGGTGAAGGAGAAGCAGGCACCTTCTTCACAGGGCAGCAGGATGGAAATGAGTGCAAGCAGGGAAAATGCCAGAGGCATATAAAACCATCAGATCTCCGGCTGGGTGCAGTGGCTCACATCTGTAATCCTAGCACTTTGGGAGGCTGAGGTGGGTGGATCAGCTGAGGTCTGGAGTTCGAGACCAGCCTGACCAACATGGAGAAACCCCATCTCTACTAAAAATGCAAAATTAGCTGGGTGTGGTGGTGCATGCCTGTAACCCCAGCTACTCAGGAGGCTGAGGCAGAAGAATCGCTTGAACCCGGGAGGTGGAGGTTGCAATGAGCCGTGATTGGGCCATTGCACTCCAGCCTGGGCAACAAGAGCGAAACTCTATCTCAAAAAAAAAAAAAAAAAAAAAAAAAATCAGATCTCAGGCCAGGTGCAGTGACTCACGCCTGTAATCCCAGCACTTTGGGAGGCCGAGGCAGGTGGATTACTTTAGGTCAGGAGTTTAAGACCAGCCTGGCCCACATAGTAAAACCTTGTCTCTACTAGAAATACAAAATTAGCCAGGGGTGGTGGTGCGTACCTATAATCCCAGTTACAAGGCTGAAGCAGGAGAGTCACTTGAACTTGGGAGGCGGAGGTTGCAGTTGGCCAAGATTGCACCACTGCTCTCCAGCCTGGGTGATAGAGCAAGACTTCGTCTCAAAAAAAAATACATACAAAAAACCTAACTGGCCGGACGTGGTGGCTCATGCCTGTAATCCAAGCACTTTGGAGGCCAAGGCAGGCGGATCACCTGAGGTCAGGAATTCAAGACCACCCTGACCAACATGGTGAAACCCTGTTTTAAAAAAAGAAAAAAAAAAAAAACTAGCCGGGCGTGGTGGCGTGCATCTGTAATCCCAACTACTTGAGTGGGTGAGGCAGGAGACTTTAACCCGGAGGGCAGAGGTTGCAGTAAACTGAGATTGTGCTACTGTACTCACAGCCTTGGTGACACAGTAACACTCCGTCTCCAAAAAAAAAAAAAAAAACCATCAGATCTGGTGAGAACACTATCAGCCAGGTGCAATGGCTCATACCTATAATCCCAACACTTTGAGAGGCCAAGGAGGGCAGATCATTCAAGAACAGCCTATCCCACATGGCAAAACCCCCATCTCTACTAAAAATACAAAAATCAGTTGGGCTGGTCGAGGGCTCCTGTAATTTTAGCTGCTAGGGAGCCTGAGGCACAAGAATCACTTGAACTGAGGAGGCAGGTGTTTCAGTGACCCCAGATCGCGCCACTGCACTCCTGCCTGGGCGACAGAACGAGACTTCTTCTCAAAAAAAAAAAAAAAAAAAAAAAGAACTCAGTATCATGAGAACAGTATGTCGGAAACTCTCCCCATGGTCCCAATTACTTCCACCTGGTCCCACCAAAAAGTGTTGTAAAAATAAAGTACTACAATCATCTCTCTTAAAAATCTAGTTTGTTCCAGTATATCTGACATATTTCCAGGGTGTCTAATAATAGTTTTCAGAGGTGTAATAACTGTCACTAAATATAGATGTGGTTTTTTACTTTTCAGTTTCATGTTTAATGAGAAGAAATGCAAATTGTTGATTATTAATTAAAAGGGCCAATGTCCTCATTCGTCATTTTAGGCATCCTATTTCTTGATGAACACTCCTTTTGTTCCAGTGTTTTTTTCTGTTTCCACTCTAGTGTTTTTTTAATTGTGATTTTAAATACTTTGACACTACATTTTTAATGTTCTTCACACCCTTCATGTCCTCACTGCCTTTATTTTTCCCCACTTAGATTTTATCATTCTTTATTATAATCACATCCTTCCTCATACTGTCAACTTTCTTGCTTCTGTGTTCCTCTTTCATATTCCCTAGGAAAACCATATATAACCATCTGTCCCATACCTTCACCAGAGCCAAAAGTGGCTGGACAAAAATACATAACTATAAGGGATGGGCTCTCTTTTTTTTTTTTTCAAGTGGTCCTTTAATGCTGCCTAGCAATCCCCTTTGAGTATTATACTCCAAAGTTATTTCCACATTCTAACAAAGTTATTTTATACTTTCTCTTCAAAGCTACATTTCCTATGCACTTTTCACATGTAGCTGATTTTCTTGCCTGTTTAATCGTGATGGTCAAAAGAGAATCCTTCAGGGATTAAACCTACCTATCTAGCTGCAGTTATACTCATATCCTCTATCCTTTTTCTTATTACAGTGGCCTCTAAGGCCAGTCCTTGTACTTGTGGAGTAATCTGATCCCAAACCTTCTCAAGAACTTTGTCTCTCAAGTTGTTCTCACTCTCATTACTTCAAAATTTCTCCCTTTTATTAGGTACCTCTTATTATCTTGCTAACATACTCTTACAGCTCCCATCTTTTAGGAACCTTTTGTGTCAGTCTGGGTTCCTCAGAGAAGCAGAACTAAGAGATAGACATCTGTCTCTCTCTCTGTCTCTTTCTCTCTCTCATTCTCTCTCTCTCTCACACACACACACTCACACACACTTGTTTCACTGATGTGGCTCAGCACAATTGTGGGGGTTGGCAAACTGGAAATTTGTAGGGTAGTCCAGCAAGCCAGAAATCAGGCAGGAGTCATGCAGTCTTGAGTTTGAGATCTATTGGGCAGGCTAGAAGCTCAGCATATTTGTTTGTTTTAGAACTAGACCTCACTCTGTCACCCAGGCTGAAATCCAGTGGCTCAGTCATAGCTTACTGCATCCTTGAAAACCTGGGCTCATATAATCCTCCCACTTCGGCCTCCTAAGTAGCTGGGACGACAGGTACACGTTTCCATGCGCAGCTAATTTTATTTTTTGCAGAAATGGGGTCTTGCTATGTTGCTGGTGCTGGTCTTGAACTCCTGACCTCAAGTAATCCTCCCACCTCTGCCTCCCAAAGTGCTGGGATTACAGACATGAGCCATCATGCCCAGCCTAATACTTCATTTTGCATTCTTGAAGGCAAACATTTCCTCTCTAGAAAACCTGTTTTTTCTCTTAAGCTTTCAACTGATTGCCTGAGGCCCACTCACGTTACTGAGGGTAATCTCCTTTACTTAAGGAGATTATATATGTTAACCATACAAAATATCTACAAAATACCTTCACGGTGACACCTGCATTGATGTTTGATTAAGTAATTGACCATGATAGTCTAGCCATGCCTGGACACATAAGACTAACCATCACACTGTACCTTGTTCCCTCATGTCTCACTAACTCCAGTCTCATTTCTCTCCTTCTCTTTACAGCAAGAGAATTGAATTCTGAATTCAGTAATTCAGAATTATTTATATTCACTTTCTCCACATAGTCTTCTCCTGTTAGGCTTCTGTCTCTAACACTTCACTACCTCTCCTGTGGTCAGCAGTTACCTTCTTATTGCCCAAATCAGTGAGCAGCTCCAGTTGTCATCTTTTTTTCTTTGGAAAGACACAGCTACCTTCTTCTTCTTGGAACACTGTCTTCACTTGCTTTCTGGAATACCACATTGTCCTGGTGATTTTAGAAAGTTAAACTGCAAATATTGAATTATCTTGAGACTCAATCTTCAGTTTTTCTTTTCTGTATTCACTCCTTACTGAATAAAGTGAAAACCAATTTCATAGTTACATTGTTTTTATTAAAAAAATAGTGATGATTTGATTTGCAGTAGCTTTGAAAGTCTCTAAAAAAAATAGTGATGATGAGGAGAATAATATAGTCACATTATTTAAAATTCAAAATAGGTCAGGTACTATGGCTCATCCCTGTAATCCCAATATTTTGGGAGGCTGAAGTGGGAAGATCACTTGAGGCCGAGAGTTCAAGACCAGCCTGGACAATATAGTTGGACCCCCATCTTTACAAAATTTTTTAAAGAAAATTAGCTGGGCATAGTGGTAGCTGTTGTCCCAGCTACTCAGGAGGCTGGGGTGAGAGGATCGCTTGAGCCTGGGGTGTCGAGGCTGCAGGGAGCTGTGGTTCCACCACTGTGCTCTATCCTGGGTGACAGAGCAAGACCTTGTCTCCAAAAAAAAAAAAAGTAAAAAAAAAATTTATATAGTGAGATGTTACTCTTTCACCCCTGCCCCCTACCCTCAAATTAGCTTCCTTGAAGGCAACCAAAGTTGCCAGTTTCTTATGTTTTTCTAAACATGTTACATGCAAATCAAAGCAAATACACATTCAATGAGAGGCAATATGGTGTGGTGTTTAAGAGCTTGGACTATGGAGCAAGACTGCCTGTACTCAAATTCTATCTCTTCCAGTTACTATGTAACCAGTCTTTTAGCTGATCTGTGCCTCTGTTTTCTCTTAATGTAAAAAGGAACTAACAGTGATAGTACTTCTTTGTAGATTTGTGAGTTGTAAATGATTATGTTTATACGGCTTGGAAGAGTGACTGGCACATAAAAATAAATCATATATTATTTTGCACAAATGATAGCATGTACACACTGTAAGGCTATCTTGTCTGTTTTTTTCCATCAATAAATATCTTGGTGATCTTTTGTTTACAACATACAAGTAATGCCACCTTTTTCCAATTTCTATTTAGTTTTATGGCTCTAAATACCAGAATCTTTGATAAATGATTTCCAAATGTGTATCTGCTAGACATTTCCACTTAGATAACTAATAAACAAAAATCTGTTGAATTATCTCTGCTCTTGCTGTTTATCTCATTTCCTTCATTGTAATCTGAAATTCTTTTAGTCGTATTTTCAAAATATACTTCATATCTAACAATTTCTCTCTACCTGTGGCTGCCAACTTAATCTAAACCAGCATCATTTTACTGAGTTGCCAAAGGCAAAAAGCTTACTCATTTTTGCAAACTTTGAGCAAAATATTTTCAGCTCGGAAACCATCATTCTCAGCAAACTGACAAAAGAACAGAAAACCAAACACTGCATGTTCTCACTCATAAGTGGATGTTGAACGATGAGGACGCCTGGACACAGGGAGGGGAACATCAACACACGAGGGCTTGTTAGGGGATGGGGGTCTAGGGAGGGATAATATCAGGGTAGGGGCTAAGAGAGATATAGCATTAGGAGAAATAACTAATATAGATGATGGGGTGATGGATGCAGCAAACCACCATGGCACGTGTGTACCTATGTAACAAACCTGCATGTTCTGCACATGCCCCGGAACTTAAAGTATAATAAAGTGTGTGTGTGTGTGTGTGTGTGTGTGTGTGTGTGTATGTATGTTTGTTCAGTTCTCCCTCACTGTTCCTATTTAGTCTCCCTTCTTCCAGTTTTACTCTCCTATACTCTGGTCACACATCGGTTTAAAATCTAATCCAGACTATTTCACATCACTCCACATTCTCTAGGAGATCTTAACCCACTTAGATTTAATTCAGGAGCCCTAAAGTTAACTGGATCCTAGTAACACTCTTATAATCTGGCTTCTTCCTTACTTTTAAGTATCATCTTCTGCCTCTGACTACAGTCTCTGTGCTCCAACCAGACTAAATACCATACTCTGTAGTGAGTGCCTTCCTCCTAACAGTTTATTTTATAACTGTCCCTGGAAAACTGTTCTGCTGTGGAATCACATGCCCATTCCTTCACTTCATGCTCAAATATCAGGTCCTCAGAGAGACCATCTAAATAGCACCATCTAAATAACCATCTAAAATAGCACCCCTTTCACTCTTTACTGTACTTTATTTTTCTTATAGCACTAATCATTAACTGATGTGGTTTTTTCATTTACATTAAACCTATTCATGTATTGTCTTCTTTTCCTCACTAGAATGTAAAAATCACAAGAGCAGCTACTTTGTTTTGTACACCTGTATATCCCTAATAACTAGAACAATGCTCAGTATATGTTGGATTGATAGATGAATGGACCAGGACTTAAGTGCTTCTCTAGCTATGGTGAACCACCAGTTTTTAATTACTGATCTGTCACAATGTAGTACTTTTGTAAAATGCGGTGAAAATAGTGTATATGTATTAGTGTCATGTTATTAAAATCAACAGGCATTAAATTGTCAGATTGATGTACAAATTTCTAAATTCTTTCAATTTTTTGCTTGCAATGAACTTCTAATAAACTTTTTGTGGTCAGTACCTATTTGCAGACCACACTCTCAGTACTGCTGTACTAGAACGTATTTACCATTTTACAGTCAGCAGTTGAATGTGAAAACTAAATGAAGGAAGTATTCTCTTTGCTGGACAAGAAGAAGCCACTTAAAAGCTGATGTCACATTATGATGGCTGAATTCCTGCAGGATTATTAACTTATAAAAGAATTTCATTAGTAATACCAGGAAAATTTAATAAGTACCAATTCTATGCAGAGATAAGTCTTTTTTAGTGGACCCAATTAAAACATCATAATCCTTATTTTATGTCTATCTCATTTAATTCGTGGTTTGTTTTTAATAGCTGTTATGCGTTATTCAATGAAGTCTCAGTTTTACAAGTTTAAAAATATTTTATCTCAGTAAACACTGTTGCATTATATCTAATAATGTTTCTGAAGATACAGTGATCATTTTACATGTCTTGTCTGTTTTAGTATGTTGACTACTGTTTATGTATCTGGGATGGAAGTAGAGTTATTAGATAATGACATTTGGAATTTGGGATCTGGGTTCTCAAGAAGATACATAGGTGACAGTAAAAGCTTAAGTTTTTCAAAAACTGTGCCTCAGTTTCCACTGGTGAATTGCAACCAGGATTGGTGTTAATTTTAATGCTTTTCAGCTCCTGGATCTTCAAGTCAATTTGCATTAGAGATCTAGAGGTAGATACTGAATTAAGCTCCTTTGGGTGTCACTTCCTGTGCTCAGAACAAACACTGATGAACTAGCATCATATCTAACTTGAGTAGTTTGAAGCCTCCAGATTCCTTTTGTCTTTGAGCTGTTCTCCTTCCTTATACAGTGTAATTTCACTTTTAAACTTTCATAGTGTCCACTGCTACTGGCAACACACAGTACTCAAAATCACTATATTGTATTTTGAAACGAGGATATTTATCAGTTTACTGATTGAGACACTATCTCAAGAAAAGAAACATTTTCATTTAATGCATTTCTAATGCAAAAATCCTGAAAAATCCATTTCTGGTCACTAAAACTTGTTTTTCAGGATTTTTGTATTATAATTTTTACATCTCATGGTCAGTAACTTAATAATAAACACATTTGTTTTTCAGGATTTTTACATTTATTTTTCAGGTTTTTTATCTTATATTGGTTTAAGGACAGCAGCAATCATGTAATAACAGAACTGATCAAAATGTAGATAAGAGTTTCAGAATAACAAATTGGGTGTATGTGTAGATAGAAATATAGGTACAGCATATATACATGTATGTATTTAGCATACATACATGTTTACATATGTACTTAAGAAAAAATGAAATTTTACAAGCAGTACATGCTTGTTTTTAATTATATGGATATGTTTGCAGATAAGTGAATCAGTTCTTCTAAAGCACTGAGCAGTTTTATTTATAACTAATGTTCATTTTTGCACATGAGTAACCTAAAAGGACCAAAATGGGGAAATTATTTCCCAGCACAAACTGTCTTGTTTCTTTACCAGTATTTCCTATATTCTCAGTATCTCAGTAATGAAAACAAATATGAATATATAGAAGTTTGAGGTTTGCATCATACCTCTTTGTCAGAGGATGTGAAACAGAAATTTGAAAGTTATTAATAAGATTTACAAATACCAGTGAACATTTAAAAGTATATTATCAGTGTGCTTAGGGAGGATAGGTCAGTTGTAAATTCACAAAGCACATTTTTAATGGACTTTAATGAGTTTGGTAAGATCAGTATGTTTTCCAGGGTTTGGAGGTTGTACAACTCACTGAGGTGAGGAACAAATGGGAGAGCACCATATGTGGGGGTAAAGGTCACAAATTGATTGTAAACCTCTAAGGTGCCTTTGACACATCTAAGTAAAGGCGTTAAGGATGCATTTATATATACTTATATTTAATGATCAGAAGAGAGGTTTAGGCTTGATTAGTGTGACCTCACTAACGTGTTTTTAGGAGTCGGGGAGAGGAGTTGTTGAAGATGATTCTACTGAAATTCTTTCTTCTGGTAGTTAGGATGAGGCTGTGTTTAAATGGACGGTGTTAACAAGCCAGACTAAGGTAGAGAAAATTATGTTGCAGATGAGTTTATTTCTATAAATTAGTTTTCTTTTATTTAAACTTAAATTATGCCTGGATTGTAAAACAGAAATACACTAGTTTCATTTTTTCATCCATTGGCTTTATAAATTTGTGAGCTTATATGGATGAAGTTTTGATTCATGGGCATTTTAATATTCCTTCATTTCATAGCCATGAAGCTCATGACTGCTCTGGTGAATGTTGCCTTAAACCTCAGTATTCATCAGGATAATACCCAGAGACAGTATGAAGCCGAGAGAAATAAAATGATTGGGAAGAGAGCCAATGAAAGATTGGAGTTACTACTTCAGAAACGCAAAGAGGTAAGTTTTATGGCAACTGGTGATCTTACGTTCTGCAAATGTGTGACATATGTATATCTCATTAGTACTTTTTAAATTACCTGTAGAAAGGTTTATGCGTATTTTAATTAGATTATTTGATATCAAGGTTTCTAAATTAAACCAGAGCGTTCATTGGTGATCATGTAAGTGCTGTTTGATGGCAGAAAGGAATCATAGAACATCTCTATTTTTGAAAGATGTTGGTCTGGGAGTTAGACAACTCAGAACGTTTATAAGGCTATATGCTCAGAAAGTATGAGAAATACTAAAATCAGAACTGAGAGCCAGCAAAGCCACGCTTCCAGGAAAAAGCCAAAGGCTACAATACTAGCTGATGTTTAAGGCATTTCTGTGAATAAGATTGTTCCCAGTTTTACAGAGACTCCTGTTATTAAGATTGGTTTCAGTTTTACAATGATATTTTCATATATGTGTAAAAAATGATTTTATACTGGTGTGTGTGTGTGTGTGTGTGTGTGTGTGTGTGTGTGTGTGTTTTCTTTTTTGAGATGGAATTTGGCTCTTGTTGCCCAGGCTGGAGTATAATGGCACGATCTCGGTTCACCGCAACCTCCGCCTCCTGGGTTTAGGCGATTCTGCCTGAGCCAGCTGAGTAGCTGGAATTACAGGCATGCATCACCAAACCCAGCTAATTTTGTATTTTTAGTAGAGATGGGGTTTCTCCATGTTGGTCAGGCTGGTCTCGAACTCCTGACCTCAGGTGATCCACCCACGTTGGCCTCCCAAAGTAGTAGGGTTATAGGCTTGAGCCACTACACCCAGCCTCTACTGGGTTTTTAATGGGAAACATTTTTATTTATTTAATACTAAATAAAATCTTAGATCTGCACTATTTGTCTATCTTATAACTTGAAAAAAGAATATCACATTGCTGCAAGGGAATTACATATGACTAGTAACTTAATGGGTTTATAACAGCCAAGAAAAAGCAACAATGTTATGATTAAATAATTACCCATACTGTATTAGTTTGATAGGGCTGCTATGACAAAGTACCACAAGCTGAATGACTTAAACAAAATACCGTTATTATCTCACAGGTTTGCAGGCTAGATTTCCAAGATCAAGGTGTTGGCAGGGCCATCTTCCCTTGGAAGTTTCCATGCTTCTTCCTAGTGTCTGGTATTTGCTTGACTGGTGGCAGCATAATTCCAGTCTTTGTATGACAGTCTTCCTGTATGTATGTCTGTCTCCAAATTTATTCTTTTCTTAAGGACAGTTGTATTGGATTAGGGTCCTACCCTACTCCAGTATGGCCCCATCTTAATGAATTAAATTTGCCACAGTCCTCTTTCCTAATTTCACATTCTGAAGTACTAGGGGTTTAACATACAAATTTTTAAGGAACACAGTTTAACCCTTCACACATACCATACTTGAAATATTATACAAGTAAATACTAGAGCTGTGCCTTTGTAAGTACTGTTGATTGAAATGTGTGCCTCTTATAAATTAATTAGTTTTTAGATGATAAATTCAATAAAAGTAATTTTTTTTCTTTTTTTTTTTTTTAAACAAAGACAGGGTTTCACCATGTTGGCCAGGCTGGTCTTGAACTCCTGACCTCAGGTGTTCCACCCACCTCGGCCTCCCAAAGTGCTGAGATTACAGGCGTGAGAATAAAAGTAATTTTTAATACTTGGATGAAGTTACAGTAATTTGAAAGATTTGCTGCAAAAGTATTTCCAAACTTATTTTAGTGAAACCTGAAAGAACACATATAGCAAAAGAATAAATCTGAGGGAATTTTATTGTCACATACATGTATGTAGTAAAAGCAAATATTTCACTGAATATTACTATACAGTAAATTATAGAACAAATTAGAATAATAAATACCACTTGAATGTAATTTTGTATTAATGGTGTTACTGTTTTTGAGTAATAATAAACACAGACTTTAACTCTGATCAGTTTTGTTGCCTGAAGTTTGTATCTTTGCCATAGATATTATTTATTTTGTTACTGTACTTCACCACAAGTAGCCAGGATCCTTTTTATCTTCTGTTATGCCTCTTATATTGGGAACTTGGCCTACTCTCTGTTACGGGCTAGTCAGATGCAGAGTAATGTTTGAATACATTAGACGGAGTAGGAAGTTTCTTGTACAACAGCAGATATGTTCTTTAGGGATGTTCCTTTAACCAAGAAAGGCAAAACCAAGCCCAGGGACCTGATTTGTACAGAAGAGGTATAGAAATTGAGACCTGTTCCCAAGGCAGATGATGTTTTGGAGATAATGAATCTGATTATCTTTACCACTCCTCCTTGTTTGTCATTGTGTAGTTTGTGTCTAGAGAGAGACAGTGAAAAGTTCTAAAACCATTATGATATAACTGTATGGGAATAATAGACATATACTGGAAATTTTAGACATCTGTCATATAAGTGAGAAAAAAGATTGAAAACTACCCAGAATGAGAATAACCAGGAATTAAAAACAACTGGAGTTGTTCATTCCAAATAAAATGATCACTGTTTCAATTTATATATATTTTTTTCATTTCAGCTACAAGAAAATCAGGATGAAATCGAAAATATGATGAACTCTATTTTTAAGGGTATATTTGTTCATAGATACCGGTAAGAGATTTTAAAAATAATTTCGAAGGCTTTTCACTTAAACAGTTACTGATTTTTTGTGGCCCAGGCTAACTATAAAACTCTACTAATTATAACTTGTGTTTTGTTTTCTGGAAAACAACTTTGGCTGTAAATGCTATGTAAATGTCACAGTACAACTATGGAGGAAGTTGTATGTATGACTGGTGCCGCTACCACTGTTATACTCTTCCAAATTCAGAACATATGGTGTTGGAAGTAGTTTGTGTACTTGTATGGAATATTAATTAATAGGATCATAAATTAATATAGCTTCAATAAGATATTGTTATTTTCACATTTTAAAAATTAAATGCCCTACTTCTTGCTCTGTGGTACCCATTTTGTTCCATGGGCAAATTAATAATCTGAAAAAAAAAGTACCTGTGTGAAGCTGGGAAGAAAGAGGACAGAGAAGGGCACCCCTGAAGCTAATGCAACAACTATATCTTCATTCTTGTTTCCTTTCAGATAAACACATTGAAATAGTAGCTTTTAGCAAAATATTTTTGTCATCTGCCATTGCAAGTGACTTTAATTTGTCTTTCTGTGAAGCCCAAGAACCTTAAAAATACTAACTACTTGTAAAAGAGCATATTCTACATAGAATCAATGAATCATATACAAATACTTGTTACCTTCTGTTGATTAGATGTGGTGTGTATAAATAAACAAACACAGATAATAAGTAGAAGCACTGTTTTCAGACACATTTGAGAGTATATTTGGCTAATTAACGTAGAGTGGTGGGATGTGATGGCTTATGCCTGTAATCCTAACACTTTGAGAGGCTCAGGTGGGAGGATCACTTAAGGCCAGGATTTCAAGACCACGTCTCTACAGAACATTTAAAAATCAGCCAGGTGTGGTAGCATGCACCTGTAGTCCCAGCTACTCAGGAGGTTGAGGTGGGAGGTTTGCTTGAACCCAGGAGGTGGAGACTGTAGTGAGCCTTGATTGCACCCCTGCACTCCAGCCTGGGTGATAGAAGAAGACCCTGTCTAAAATTAAACAAAGAAATACACACACACACACACACACACAGACACACGCACAGCTGACCTTTGAACAGTATGAATTGAAGCTGCAATAATCCCCTATAAACCTTTTTTTTCCAAGTAAACATGGATTCAAAATACGGTATTTGTGGGCTATGAAACCTGTGTACATGGAGGGCTAACTTCTTGAATATTCAGTTTACTCAGAGCCAACTTGTACAGGAGTATGCATGGATTTTGCTATATATGAGCAGTCCTAGAACCAGTCCCCGTGTATACAAAGGGGCGTGTATGTGTGTGTATGTATCTCTGATAATTTATTTTAATGGAACTTAAATATTTTAACTAAAAGAATAAAATGTTCTTTTGAAATAGTTCCAGGGTTTTTATGTTCAGTAGAGATGGTCTGATTGGAGGGTTTTAATTGTTTTGTTTGGTTTTTGTTTTGTTTTCTTTTTGGAGACAGAATTTGACTCTTGTTACTTGGGCTGGAGTGCAGTGGCATGATCTCGGCTTACTGCAGCTTTCGCCTCCGAGGTTCAAGCCATTCTTCTCTCTCATCCTTCTGAGTAGCTGGGACTACAGGTGCCTGCTACCACACCCAGCTAATTTTTGTCTTTTTAGTAGTGACTGGTTTTCACCTTGTTGGCCAAACTGGTCTTGAACTCCTGACCTCAGGTGATTCACCTGCCTCTGCCTCCCAAAGTGCTGGGATTATAGGTGTGAGCCACTGCCCATGGCCTGATTTGAGTTTTATGTCCGATTTCTTGCATATACTATATGTATAACATGTTATGGCTATATTCGTTTTAAAAAGAACAAGAATTTCCATATAACTGCCTAGCAGTCTTTTTTTTTGAGACAGTCCAGGCTGGAGTGCAGTGGCGTGACCTCTTAAGAATTTCTGCATCTGTGTTCAGGAGGGATAAACATCTCTTTATTTTAATGAATATCACTGACTGAATTTGTTACCAGGGTAATGCTGGCCTGGTAGACTGAGTTGACATGTATTCTCTCTCTAATTTTCTAGATGAGTTTAATCGAATTGGTGTTATTCTTCAGAAATGAGTTCTCTCATTGGAGCCTAGAATTTTCTTTGCTGGGAGGTTTTTAATTACGAATTAAATTTCTCCAGAAGATACAGGGTTGTTGAGGTTATTTGTGGTTCTTGAGTAAATTTTGGTAGTTTATGTCTCATAAGAAATTGGTACATTGATCTAGGTTGTTGAATTATATTCAGAAACTGTCAGCATAAAGTTGGTCATAATATTGATAATTTAACATCTCTCTCTCCCCCTCTCTTTTTGCCCCTGCTTCCTTCCCCCCTTGCTCTTTTCATTGTTCAATGTGGAGGTATTTCATTTTATTTTATATTGAGTTTTTCTATTATTTTTGTTTTTTTTTTTTTCATTGATTTCTCTCCTTTATTTCCTTTCATCTGCTTACTTTGGGTTTCACTTCTTCAGCTGTTTGTAGTTTCTCAAGGTAGAATTCGAGCTCACTGATTTGACACTTTTTTTTTCTAATAAATTTATTTTTATAATTTTTTTGAGCACTGCTTTTGCTATGTCTCCTAAATTTGGATATGTTGTATTTGCATTTTTATTTAGTTCAAAATACTGTCTAATTTATTTTTTATTTTTTTTCTTTCACCCATGGATTATTTTGAAGCATGGCATTTAGTGTGCAAATATTTGAGGATTTTCTAGATATCTTTCTGCTATTGATTTCTAATTTAATTTTTTTGTAGTCAAATAACATAGTTTGTATGATTTGAATGGTTCTAAATTTATTGAGATTTTTATGAGACCCACAATAAACTCTTAAATGTTTCATTTCCTCAAGAAAATAATGCATTATTCTGCTTTTGTTGTCTAGTGTCTTACATCAGTTAGGTCAAATTGTTTAATAGTGTTGTTCAAGTCTTCTTTCTCCTTACTGATTTTCTCCCTGTTATTTTCTAACAATTATTTAGAAGGGTTTTATAGGAGTACTTTCTGTATTTGTTTTTTTTGGGAGATGGAGTTTCTCTCTTGTTGCCCAGGCTGGAGTGCATGGCACAATCTCAGCTCACCACAACCTCCGCCTCCCGGATTCAAGCCGTTCTCCTGCTCAGCCTCCCAAGTAGCTGGGATTACAGGCATGCACCACCACACCTGGCTAATTTTGTATTTTTGATAGAGGCAGGGTTTCAACATGTTGGTCAGGCTGTTCTTGAACTCCTGACCTCGAGTGATCCACCCACCTTGGCCTCCCAAAGTGTTGGGATTACAGGAGTGAGCCACCATGCCCAGTCAAGCCACCGCCCCCAACCAGTATTCTTTGATATAAGTTCATTATCAGATGTATAGCTTTATTTATTTTTTTAATGGCAATTTATACAGAGCAAATGTTTGTATGGCCTAATTTATGAGTTTTTCTTATGTGGTCATGCTTTTGGTATCTGTGAACATTGCCTAACCCTATGGTTTCTTCTGTGTTTTTTATTTTAGAAGTCTAATCATTTTATATATTCTATTAAGGCAAATGAACCATTTTTAATTCAATTTTTGTACATGATGTGATATAAGGGCAGAAGTCTACTTTTTGCATACAAATATTCAGTTTTCCAAGCACCATTTAATGACAGAGTATCTTTTCCCAATTGAATTAATGTGCCGTTTTTCTTGAAAATGAATTGACCATAAACACAAGATTTTATTTTTGGATTTTCTGTCTATCCTTACACTGATACCACCTGCATTGAGTACGCTTTAGAGGAGTTTTTAAAATTAGGTAGTGTAAGTTGTTCTACTTTATTGTTCTTTTTCAAAAATTTTTTGACTAGTATAAGTTCTTTGCATTTCTATTTTAATCTTAAGGTCAGCTTGTCAAATTTTGAACAAAAGCTTCTGAAATTTTTATAGGGATTGTAATGACTCTGTAAACCAATTTGGAGAGAATTATCCTCTTACAACATTGAATTTATTTGTTGTCTTACGGAGGAAACAGTCAAACTTTGAAATTAGTCATGATGTTATTAACTGTAAGTTTTGTGTAGATATCCTTTAGTAGGATGAGGAAATTTACTTCTAGCCTGATTTGAGTGTTTTTATTATAATGAATTGATACATTTTTTAATTTTTTCTGTTTTGATTGAAGTGGTCATGCAGGTTTTTTCTTTTATTAATATAGTGTATTGTGTTCATTGATTTTCAGATATTATACCAACCTTGCATTCTGGGATAAATTCCACATGGTCATGGTATATAATCCTTTTTATATGCTACAGGATTCAGTTTGCTAGGATTTTGTTAAGGATTTGTACATTTACTTTCATAAAGAGTAAGAAATGTCAATACTGGCCTTGTAGAATATACTGGGAACTGTTTCTTCCTGCTTTCATAAAATGAAAGAATTTATGAAAGATTGGTAATATTTCTATGTTTGGTAGAATTCACCAGAGAAGCCCTTTGATCCCAAGCTTTTCTCTTTGTAAATATTTTTCATTGGTAATTCAATTTACTTCATGTATCTATCCTGAATTTTGGAAATTTTGTTTTAATTTTGTTTTTTATTTATTTTCTTGAGATATAGGGTCTCTGTCACCCAGGTTGGAGTGCAATGGCACAATCACAACTCCCTAGAGCCTCACCCTCCTGGGCTCAAACATTCCTCCTGCCTCACCTCCCAAGTAGCTAGGACAACAGGCAAGCTCCACCACACCCTTCTAATTTTTTTTTTTGTGTGTGGAAAGTAGGGCTCCTCCCTGTGTTGCCCAGGATGGCTACAACTCGACCTCGAGCAATCCTTCTGCCTAGCCCTCCCAAACTACTAGGATTATAGGTGTGAACCACTGCATCCTGCACCCAGCCAAATTTTTAATTTTTTCGTTGAGTCAGATTTGGCCATTTGTATTTCTCAGGCAATGTGTCTGTTTCATGCAAATTGTAAATTTAATGGCATAATGTTGTTCATGATATTTTGTAATCATTTTTTATTTTTAGGTTTGGCAGCCCCCTTATTTATTCTTGATTGTGTGATTTTTGTCTTCTCTTTTGTCTTAGTCTCACTAAAAGTTTCAGTTTTGTTGATCTTTTCAAATAATAATGTACTTGTAGGTTGCTTTGGATTTAATTTCCTTTTTTTTGTTGTTGTTGAGACAGGGTCTCACTCTGTTACCCAAGCTGGAGTGCAGTGGCATGATCATTGCTCACTGCAGCCTCGACCTCCCGGGTTCAAGCAGTGCTCCCTCCTCAGCTGCTGAGTTGGGACTACAAGCGCACGTCACTATGCCCGGCAAATTTTTGTTATTTTTGTAGAGTTAGGGCTTAGCCATGCTGTCAAGGCTGGTCTTGAATTCCTGGACTCAAGTGATCCACCTGCCTCAGCTTCCCAGAGTGATGGGATTACAGGTGCAAGCCACCCTTTGCTAATCTTTTTGTTTGGGTTTGGTTTGGTTTTTTTGAAATGAGATTTTACTCTGTCGCCCAGGCGGGAGTGCAGTGGCACGATCATGGCTCACTTCAGCCTCAACATCTTGGGCTCAGGTGACCTTCCCACCTCAGCCTCTTGAGTAGCTGGGACTACAGGTGCACACCACCATATCTGGTTAATTTACTATATTTTTAGTATAGACAAGGTTTCATCTTGTTGCCTAGGCTGGTCTGAAATTCCTTTGGTCAAGCCATCTACCAGCCTCAGCCTTCCAAAATGCTGTGATTAGTCATGAGCTGTCATGCCTGGACTAATTGGTTTCTTAAGTTGAAAACTAAGATCATTTTATATTCTTCCCCCTTTCTTAACTCCGCTTTTAAGCTCTAAATTTTCAACAAAGCACTGCTGTAGCTTAGCATCATTTTCTTGTCCTTCCTTTGTGCTATTATTGTCATATACATTTTGTCAACATTAGTTACTAACCCACCTGTACAGCATTATTTTCAGAGGGTTCAGTCATCTCTTAACAAAATTAAGAGAAAAAAATACACTTACTATCTTCTAATTTACTTTCTTATTAACATTTTTTGTTACATTGTTCATTTTTTCCTATGGAATTGAGTTATTGTATTGTGTCATTTCCTTTCAGTTTGAAGAATTTTATTTTGTGTGTCTTATAAGGTAAATTTTCCTCTGCTGAAACTGTTAAATGGCACGTATATATCTGGGGGCAGTCTTAAGGCTCACCTTGTGTTATCCCTCCTCAGAGATTACTGTTCTGCTCTGGCTGATAATGTAACATCTAAAAATCTTTTTTTAAAATATATTTTGTACAATTTGGTTTTTGTTTTTGTTTATTTTTTTCAAGTGAGATTTGGTTTTTGTTTTTGTTTACTTTTTTCAAGTGAGAGCATAAATTCTGTCCCATCTTGGCTCTGCCATGCAGTCTTGAATTCAGAATCCATATTTTTATGATTTTCTGTCAGTCTGTAACACCAGTATTTATTTTAATGACTCATCTTTATTGAGTCTTGCCAAAGCTTTCAACTTGTTATCCTTGTAGAAACTACAGTTACTTAATTTCTTACAGTTACCATATTGATTTGCATTTTATTTCATCAGACCTTGCATAAACTAGTATTGGATCTGTCACAGCCTAACTCAACTATTCAAAACTAGAATACATGTGTAGTTGAGAATGTGACCTACCTGACAAAAGTGGTCAGCATGCCATGGATACTAATCATTAATTTCCATAAGTATCACCCAGTCTGCATTATTGATTAATAGGAGATATTATTTCATGTACTGGAAGTAGAAGGTACTATGCAGAGATGGCACTTTAAATTAACACTTTGTGTCCCACTTACCACTATCCACTTCAAACAGTTTGTTTTTTTATTTTTATTTTTTGAGACAGAGTCTTGCTCTGTCACCCAGACTGGAGTGCAGAGGCATGATCTCAGCTCAGTGCAGCCTCTGCCTCCCAGGTTCAGCTGATTCTCCTGCTCTAGCCTCCTGAGTAGCTGGGATTAAGATGCACACCACCATGCCCAGCTAATTTTGCATTTTTAATAGAGACGGAGTTTCGCCACATTGGCCAGGCTGGTGACCTCAGGTGATCCTCCTGCCTCCGCCTCCCAGTGTACTGGGATTACAAACGTGAACCACCACCCCCAGCCAACAAATTGGATTTTAATCTGTATGCTGCTAGTCTAACTAATCATTTACAGGAATCATGGAGACCAGAAGAATGTGCTTTCTGAACTGAATCCTTGTGGTATTGCTTAAGTCTATAATTTGGGAAACTACCTCAGACTAAATGATCAGTTTCTTCAGCAAATAAATGGCAAATAGAACAAGGGGATATAAAAACACAAAATACTGAATGTGAAAAATATACTCACAAATATATATTTAAAGAACAAGATATATTTTAGAATGTTGAGGAGACAATTAGTAAATTGGAATATAATACTGAGGAATTTACCCAGATCACAATAATAAAGGGATAAAAAGATATGGACAGACCTTTCTGATACGGGAAGGGTATTGTCAGACACTTCATTGGTCCTTTAAAAATAAGTTTCAGAAAAAGAGAGAAGTCTTGGTCATGGTAGTGCACACTTGTAGTCCCAGCTACACAGGAGGATGAGATAGGAAGACTACTTCAGCCCAGTAGTTCTAGGGTGCAGTGAACTAAGATCAAGCCACTGCCCTGAACGACTTAGCAAGACCCATGTCTAAAAAAATAGATACATGGAAAGAAATGTATTAGAAGTAGTACTAGTGAGTACAACTTTATAAAATTGGTTTTTTAAAAAAACAAACTTCAGATTAAAAAACCTTAATGAGTGCTGAGTAGCTTAAGAAATATATTCTACATCTTGACATACCATAGTGAAGATGAAATATCAAAGATGAAGAGAAAGTCATAAAAGCAACCAGAAAGACTGTTATATTTCAGTAATGGTAAAAGAGTAACAGTCATTAGTCCATAAGGACAAACTTAGAGTACAGATGTAAGGATTTTTGAGAAGATGAAAAACAGATGTCTTTTAATTATGAAAAGACTGAGTCTTTTCATTGATTTATAATACAATGAAACCTTTCAGAATCATGTTTTCAGAGCTATTCTTATGCAGTACCATAATATGATTTATTCTGAACAAACTGTTATGCCATCATTTTAATCTTCTTACTTACTAATATTTGGTCTTTGATCTAATCATGGGGGTCAGGTTGATAGTTAAAATGTAAATATTAATTAGAGGATATTTTTCTTTGAAAGCTGATGTATCTTTGACATTTGATTTTTAATCTTATTAAAGCCTATAATTCTGTTAATAGTAAAATATTAAGGAGTAATACAGGGTAACCGATAGCCATATCACCTTCTATGTATGAGACTCTTAGCGATACAATGCCTTTCTGTGTATCTTGCCACTATTTTTACTAATGAATAATTAGAAACAAAAATGGGATGAAAAATAGTTTTATAAACTTGTTGCATTTTCATTACGTCTAAAATAACTCTAGCAGCCGGGTACAGTGGCTCACATCTGTAATCCCAGCACTTGGGGAGGATCACTAGTGTTCTAGACCAGCTTGGCCAACATGATGAAACCTCGTCTCTACTAATAATACAAAAAAAAGGGGGGTGTCATAGTTCGTGCCTATAATTCCAGCTACTCAGGAGGCTGAGGCAGGATAATTGCTTGAACCTGGGAGGCGGAGGTTGCAGTAAGCCAAGATCGTGCCACTGTACTTCAGCCTGGAGCGACTGAGCAAGACTCCGTGTCAAAAAATTAAATTAAATTAAAATTAAATAACTCTAGTCAGCCTGAAATAATAAATGAAATATTTGTATTTAATTTGTAAAGAAGAGAGTTTCAGCTCTTCAGGTTTACACTTACATTACTAGCGTTCAAAAGCCTTCCTTGACCATGTCCTCTTTTCTCCATCATTTTATGTACTTCGGTGTTCCCTGTAATGTCCTTTACTAACATTCAGCACTCACTAAGGTAGTATTTATTTTAATTATCTTATTGTAAGTTATGGTCTCTATTCTCAGGTTCTTTTTCTTAGTCTAATAAAGGATACAGTATGACTTTTCTGTAATTCTTTCAGCTATTTCTTTCTCCCTAGGCTGTTTTATACCAAAAAATTCTGTATAATTGTTCTATTTTGGAAAACGTGATTTTTTTTTTCGTCTCAGCTTAATCTTAGTGACAAAATTGGTGAGACCTGAATTCACTGGGTACTGCAATTTAGATAGTGTGCCTTTTTTCGCCATTCATAATTATTTCTCCCTCTGGAGCTCATGAGATTCCTTGTGTATGAGCAATAATTGTGAGTGTCAAAACATCCATATTAGCTAAGCATTGTTTTTTGAAATTTGTATTATACTCATTTTAATTTAGTCTGCATCCTTATTGCAAAAGTATCCATAAGGATAGTACAAGAAACATTTAATTAAAATTCACTGGAGTTCATTTTCATTTTGTTGTAAGCAGAAAATAATTAAATTTCCATCTGCTGAGAAAGTAATCCAAAGAAAACTTAAGTCCAGATACGAAATTAAAGGGTTATGTTCCCCCCTAAAAGGACACATTGTAAAGATTAGTAATTAGATAAGTTTTTCTTATAAACAAACGTGATCATTCTTTTATGCTGTAAAATAGAGTTACAACAAAGGATTAATAGAATTGCACCTGAATTTTTATTTTCTAATTTTTTTTCTTAGAGTTTCCAAATAAAGCTTTCATGTTTAGTTTTTCATTTTAAGGCCTGAATGCTAGAATGTTGTAAAAATTAGTCTGTCCTATGATTGTCTTTATTCCTTTCCTCTTGTCTTACTAACTTTTGCCCTCCTGCATTAATGTTTGCTTTGGATGGTCTCAAATGCCTCAGCTAGAAATCTTTCTTAAATGGGATGAGGCCGTTGGAAATAGAGATTAGTTGTTTAAAAATAAATTTAATATGAAAACATAAAAATTAAAGGACTCTTACGTATGAGGAAATATCTTTATCTCAAAAGATATGTTGTAATTAAATTGGGATATTTAGAATCATCCTGCACTTTATACTGCATCTCCTTGTGTATACTATTAGTTCCTAGAGAGCAAGAAAGCAAATACCTAGTAATAATAGGAAACATAGAAGAACCGAAGACTTTACTATAGCTTGAAAGAATAATCAGTGTAGGTAATCAGAGTAGAATTGAGGGTAATAGAGGCATAGGGATAACCACAAACATGTAGGTGCTGATGCACTTGAGCTATTTGAACTAAAGAACTAATTCTATAAGATGATTAGTTATGATTATATTTATAAGGGTCTTTAATAATAATGAACACTAATCATTTTAATTACCTTTTGCCATGTAACATATTACTCCCAGACTTGGTGGTGTCAAACATTTATCTCAGGCTGGACGCAGTGGCTTATGCCTGTAATCATAGCACTTTGGGAGCTGAAGGGGTTGCATCACCTGAGGTCAGGAATTCGAGACCAGTCTGGCTAACATGGCAAAATCCTGTCTCTACTAAAAATACAAAAATTAGCTGGGTGCAGTGGTGTATGCTTCTATAGTCTCAGCTGCTGGGGAGGCTGAGGTAGGAGAATCGCTTCAACCTGGGAGGCAGAGGTTGCAATTAGCCAAGATTGCGCCACTGCACTCCAGCCTGAGCGACAGAGTAAGAATCTATCTCGAAAAAAAAAAATTTATCTCATAATTTCTATGGGTAGGGAATTTGGGAGTGGCTCAGCTAGCTGATTCTAGCTTAGATCTCTCATAAGATTACAGTCAAAGCTTCCTCTGAGTCGTCTGAGGACTTGACTGGGGTTGAGGGTTCTGCTTCCACGATGGCATACTTACATGGCTAATGGCAGAAAGCTCTAGTTATTCATCACATGGAGCTTTACATAGAGCACCTTGAATATCATCAAGGCATAGCTGGTGGCTTCCCGCCGAGAGAGTGATCACAGAGAGCACAAAACAGTGACCTTGCCTCAGGAGTCAAAATTCCTCATTTCTACTACATTATATCAATCAGAGACACTTTACGTAGTATGCCCACACTCAGGAAAAGGGCAGTGAATCTCCATCAAAGAAACAAAGGGTGGACAGCCTTCAAAATTACCACAAGAATTGTAATTTTACTGTCTAGTCTGTGATTATTCACATGTATATATTATGTATTATGATCTAGCAGAGTGGTGTCAGCAGTCAAAGTGGATTGGAGCACTAAAACCCAAAAAGGAAACAAACCATTTAGGGACTTTTTATAGGTACAGAATAGGCTCTCTGGTCACACATGGTCAAATTTCAAGTCTTCAAAAGGATATTTACATTTTTAAAGTTAAGATGGAAAGGATTGGACTAGCATCTGAAGTAGACAAGGACTGGGATTCCTAGAAAACGTGGAATGAAAGTATTGGTGATGTGGAAGGAACCCAAATGCCCATTAGTGATAGACTGGATAAAGCAAATGTGGTACATACACTCCATGGAATACTATGCAGTCATCAAAAGGAGTGAGATCATGTTCTTTGCAGAGACATGGATGAAGCTGGAAGCCATTATCCTGAGCAAACTAACACAGGAACAGATAACCAAACACCGCATGTTCTCATTAGTAAGTGGGAGCTGAACATTGAAAACACATGGACACACTAAGGGGAACAGCACACACCAGGGCCTGTTGGGAGTTGGGGTGAGGGGACAAAACTTGGAGGACAGGAAAATAGGTGCAGCAAACCACCATGGCACGTGTATACCCATGTAACAAACCTGCACATTCTGCACATGTATCCTGGTTTTTTGTTTTTTTTATATAAGAAATGCATACAGATAACCTGTGTTCTAAGTAAGCTGTTAGTAGTCTAGTCAGTGAAGCAAAAAAGACCCCTATTAGAAATTAGGCATAGATGTAGAGATGGGTGTAAAAAAGGTTTTGAACAAGATTTTCCTGCTGAAGGCATAAAGGTAAGACTTGATGTTCTGTAGCCTGTTGATAACAACCATTTATAATCTCAATATTAGTGGTAACTCTAAGAATTACCCTAACTCTTAAGAGTGATGGAAGAATGATTTCACTGTGTATATTTGCAATTACCATACTCAGTAGTCACTTAATGAACATGCTATACCTATTGATTTTGTCCTCAGCCTGCTTCCATGAAATTATGTAATAAAACTTAGCCTGGTTTTTATAGAATTGACATTTATAAGGATAGTATAGTAGAGGAAAAGTGCAGTGGATCCTCGATGGAGATACTACTTGGTAGGGCTGAGAGAGCTAAAATGATATGATCTGGATGTTTTATAGTTACATTTTATAGTTGTGTTTTGGTTTTTGATGGGAGTTTTATTTTTCCTACTGTTACTTGTTTTATTTGGACATCCCAGTAGAAAACAAAGTATACAAAGCTATAGCTCAAAGATGGCAATTTTTAAGTAGTAGAATAATACCAAATGTCAGGCAAGGATGTGAAACACTGAGTTAGAGAATTTTAAATATCTAATAAAATTGAAAATGTACATTGCTTCTCATCATGTAATTTCACTTGTATGTATCAAAACAGTGTCTCACAGGTTTTGTTGACTATGTCCTATATTAGGTACACAGTAGTTTTAAGAAAGAATACTTACTTGCCACATGTAGTACTTACTACCTGTGGAGCATTTTAATATTTTCTGTCCTATTCTTTTAATGTATTTGTTGCCACTCATTGAATCAATTTTATAATGTGCTGATGGGTCCTGATGCACTATTTTAAAAATAGTGCTCTAGGGAAACTCCCTCATATCTGCACAGGGAGAAACATACAAGAATATTCATAGAATCATTGTTAGTAAAAGCAAAAACTTGGAAACAACTTAAATTTTTATTAGTGAGAGAATATGTAATATATAATATGTTCATAGAAAGGAACAGTAGACATTGGTTAAAATTAATATATCAGAGCTGTATAAACCAGTATGCATAAATTGCAATATATGATTTGTGAATAAAGCAAGTTGGAGAAGGATACTTACAGGATAATATCTACATAAAACAAATACATATGATGTTAAACAGAGATGGACTCCTGGGGAGGGAGATGTATCAGTAAGAGATATATGGGAATTTTTAACTGTATTATACTTCTTAGCTGAGCAGTAGATATGCAGTTATTCATTATATTGTTCTCTATACCTGTTTTATGTCTGAAATTTTTTATCTAAAAAAAAATATTCTTGTCCCATGCATGTTCAGTATTGTAAAGGTCTAGGAAAACTTCACAGTTTATAGTAGAGCTACTTTTTTATTTTTGAGACAAAGTGTCGCTCTTGTCACCCAGGCTGTAGTACAGTGGTGCGATCTCAGCTCACTGCAACATCCATCTCCCAAGTTCAGGCAATTCTGCTGCCTCAACCTTCTGAGTAGTTGGGATTACAGGCGCCTGCCACCATGGCCAGCTAATTGTATTTTTAGTAGAGACAGACTTTCACCATGTTTGCCAGGCTCCTCTTGGACTCCTGACCTCAGGCAGTCCACCCGCCTTGGCCTCCCAAAGTGCAGGTATTGCAGGCATGAGCCATCACGCCTGGCCAGTCGAACTACTTTTTATACTGTATTGTTTATAAATGTCTAGATTGATGAAACTGAAATGAAATATTGTAGTAGTCAACATTTAATGGAAGGATTAATGGGTGCCAGGTCTTTCACTTTTACAAATGTTACTTGTATTAAGTGATTTCATTCTCAAAGTAACTATAAGGTAGGTGGTATTATTACCACTATTTTAGAGATGAGGAAACCTAAGAAAGATGGAGTTGCCCAAGGTCACACAGCTAATAAATGGCAAAACCAAAATTTGAACTCAGGATGTCTTCCTCCAGAGCCTGTACTTTTAGCCACTATGTTATACAACCTCTTATATGAGAAAATGATACTATCAAAAAATGTAGGAAAACTAAAGGTTGTAATTGGCAGTATGGCTTGGGAAGAGAATGTTTCCTCCATTTTTATTCTTAAGCAATCACAGGAGCCTAGAAAGAACTGAGACTTACTAGAGCAAGGAATTTTGTCACCAAAGAGAAACTAAGAGAAGTGCCTTAATTATCATTAGAATTTTAGCTAAAATAATAGATTAATGCCTTGTATAAATTGGATAATAAAAAATTACTTAAAATCTTAACATTTGTGTATGGTAAATCAGAAACCTTGAAGATTGATCTACAAAAGAAAATTATGATTTATGATATTATACTCAATATTCTTAAAGCTAAGCCTAATAACCTGGTGATGAAAGATGATAAAAGTATTAACATTATATTTATGATTCACAGATTGGTTTTTTTTTTTCCAAGATGGAGTCTCGCTTTGTTACCCAGGCTGGAGTGCAATGGTGTGATTTCAGCTCACCCCAACCTATGCCTCCCGGGTTCAAGCAATTCTCCTGCCTCAGCCTCCCAAGTAGCTTGGATAACAGGCTCATGGTACCACGTCTGGCTAATTTTTGTGTTTTTTGCATAGACGGGGGTTTCACCATGTTGGTCAGGCTGGTGTCGAACTCCTGACCTCATGATCCACCTACCTTGGCTTCCCAAAGTACTGGGATTACAGGCATTAGCCACCGCACCCGACCCTAATTCATAGATTTTAGAGTAGGATAGTCATCCCCGGAGGGTTATATTGGATCTTACTTATAGTGAGGTGGAAATCCATCTAGGCAGTGAGCCAGAATCCCGACTTTTGGGGTGGTTCTGCCATGACTTCACAGAATTGTCACCAAGATTGTTACCCTTGTGACTAGAAGTGGATTATTCTTCCCTGTGTCTCAGCCTAAAAAATAAATTGTTAAAGATGAAAAACCTGTGCCTTGAAATAAAGTAGGCTTTTTCTTTTAATTCATTACATGAGTGCTAGGTTATAAAGATTCACAGTTTTGGCCTGGCACAGTGGCTCACGTCTATAATCCCAGCACTTTGGGAGTCCAAGGTGGGCAGATTACTTGAAGTCAGGAGTTTGAGACCACCCTGGCCAATATAGCAAATCCCACCTCTACTAAAAATAGAAAAATTGGCCAGGCATGGTGGCTCGCGCCTGTAGTCCCAGCTACTTGGGAGGCTGAGGTAGGAGAATTGCTTGGACCTGGGAGATATAGGTTGCAGTGTGCCAAGATCGTGCCACTGCACCTCAGCCTGGGGGACAGAGCGAGACTCCGTTTTTTTTAAAAAAAAAAAAAAGAAAGAAAAGCCGGGCCCGTTGGTTCACACCTGTAATCCCAGCACTTTGGGAGGCCAAGGCGGGCGGATCACAAGATCAGGAGATTGAGACCATCCTGTCTAACATGGTGAAATGCCGTCTATACTAAAAATACAATAAAACAATAGCTGCGTGTGGTGGCATGTGCCTGTAATCCCAGCTACTCGGGAGGCTGAAGCAGGAGAATCGCTTGAACCCAGGAGGTGGAGGTTGCAGTGAGCCAAGATCATGCCACTGTATTCTAGCCTGGGTGATAGAGCAAAACTCTGTTTCAAAAAAAAATAACGTAGTTGGATGTTGCTGCTCTGATTTCCTTAGAAAGTTGTAACATGTTTCTTGGCTCCGTAATAGTTATGAGGCTCTCAGAAAGCTCCAAATGTCATTGCCTAGCCCAGCGAAAATAGGGTAATTGGGCCAAATAGTTTGATAGAGGTTTTTGTTTTTTTGTTTTCAGTTTGGTATTGGTAGTGTTTATTTTATAGAAAACATATGAAAAACAGAAGCTATTGGTAGAGTTTATTTTATAGAAAACATGAAAAACAGAAAATACTTAAGTTGGAGGCCTTTCACAATGTAAACATACACAGACAGCATTAGAAATATTTATTCCTTATGGAAAGTGAGTATGAACACATTCTAGCTTTGTTAGATTGATTGGCAGTTGTCTTTTGTTTTTTTTTTCTTTTTCTTTAGCGATGCTATTGCTGAGATTAGAGCCATTTGTATTGAAGAAATTGGAGTATGGATGAAAATGTATAGTGATGCCTTCCTAAATGACAGTTACCTAAAATATGTTGGCTGGACTCTTCATGACAGGGTAAGTTACTCTGTTCTAAGCTTTGATAGAAGTTATGCTTGTCTCAGTCCTAAAATGCTAGGAATCAAAATGACAATAGTTGATTTTTCGGGAGTTGTAATCATGTGGAAATTTTAATATGATGTAGCTGAATAACTGTTTACTTGATGACTGTGATGAAACTCGAAGCATTTGCCCACAGGTGAAGACCCTATCTTATTTAGTTACAATATTATCTTGAACCAGGTTTGACCACCTGATATATATAAAGTTTTCAGAGAATATATTTTCAGTTATATTCTTTTTCTAATTTAGAATCAAAGGACATTTTTTTCTTAATATATAAAAGTTAAGCTTTTTTTCTCACATTTTTTAGGACCATATCATAGTAGAGTCCTTTATCAGACTTGAAGAGATTCGTTGGATTTTAGAATATTTGTTCTAAAAATCTAATTCTACCTTTAACCTCTTATAAAAGTCTCTGACTTTAAAAGGAATCTCACATAGAATCCCGAAGAAGTAATTCTTAGAACAACCATGGGTAGGAGTGATAAGTTATTAGAATTTGGCCAGATGTGGCATTTAGGTACTGTAATAGAAACAACGTTAGAGTATATTAGAGCCCCAAAATAGAGCAATTACCATAAAAGCAACTGGAGTTTTCATTTTCATTACAAGTTATTTTACGGTTTTCTGAAGTATTTTTATGGATACTACCTAATTTAATTATTAAGTTCCTATGGTAACTTTCCAGTGGAACAGCTGTCCTCAGTTTTTTGCTCATCCATTGTTGATCTTTTCATTATATATGTTACATAATACTTTTGTTTGCTTTCCACCTATCTTGCCTCCTGGAATACCATATTCAGTGAACCAGTTTCATAGATCCCTATGGACTGCCCTTCAATGATTGCCTGTTACAATTATTATGCTCCCACCCTGCTTGAATGTGATGATCAGGATCTTATCTGGGATCTTCACATCTCCATTGCTCCTGGGAGCCAAATTCTCCATTTGGTCTGTGCTGAGATTTGTCCTTAATCTGATGGCCAGGAGGAAGGTCTGTGTATATCAAGACAAGGGCTACTAGCATTTTCCTTTAGTCACTTGCCTTATTTGAGGCTTCCTTGTAAGTCTTTCAGCAGAGATTGGAGTAAGGAGGATGCATACTGTCCTCTAACAAGGGTACATGAGCCATATTTTGAGGCCTATAAATTCAGAGGAAATGGGGAGTTCAAGACTCTCACTGCATCCATGCAGATATCCTTTATACTTCACTTTTTTCATATCATAACTCTTACTTTGACATCAGAGAATTGCCTGGGATTCAGAGTTCTTAAATTCTGTCACATTTACAGTTTAATGCTAGGCCTGGTCTTTAGCATCATCAGTTCTCTAAAGGAGATAAATTTATCAAAAAGGCAACACTTGGTTTGAACTGGTGATGAAACAGCCTGGCCCTGCCATTTTCTCTTTAGCCTTTCAGCAGCACTTAGCAGTAGCATTCAATTTCACAGTCCTTACAGTTACTTTTCACCCTGCTTCCTCCAGTGTAGAAATGTTGTGCAAGTTAATGCACATCCCCTTTCAACTAAAAGTGAAAATCCTAACAAGCTGTTATCCTACATTAGGAACTATCAGTACTTCATCTACCACCATTGAGTCTTACCTCATAGCAATTTAGCCTTCAGTAATCCAATTCCAAAATCCCATTGCTGAAGTCTCATTCCCTGGAGTGCTCTTGGTTCCAGCTATTATAGGTCACATTCCCCAGATGCCAAGCCTGAGTCAGGGATTTTTGTGCTGGTGGTATTTTGAAGTTTGTACTCTCAAGAGTAATGTATTGGCTGGGCGCAATGACTCACACCTGTAATTCCAGCACTTTGGGAGGCCGAGACAGGAGGATCACATGAGGTCAGGAGTTCGGGACCAGCCTGGCTAACATGATAAAATCCTGTCTCTACTAAAAATAAAAAAATGAGCTGGGTGTGGTGGCAGGCACCTGTAATCTCAGCTACTCAGGAGGCTGAGACAGAAGAATCACTTGAACCTGGGAAGCAGAGTTTGCAGTCAGCTGAGATCTGCATCACTGCACTCCAGCCTGGGAGACAGTGAGACTCTGCCTCAAAAAGAAAAAGTAATCTATGAAAAAATGAGGAAAGTATGACAAAGGAGGAAAGAGACTAATAAAAATGTGGTTTCAGGAGAAGTCTAATCTCAGCCTGATCACAGGGAGCTTTGGAGAGTGAATTGTACCTTAGAGGGTGTCCTGTCCAGAAGCAAAGAGGCTGTGCTGTTTTACCCTTATGTCTTTCTTTACTGGCTATTGGCCTCAACCTGCGGGAGAGAAGGGGAGTGGATGGGAGAGGAAAGATGGATCATAACCTCTTAGGGATCTTTGTGCTAGGTGGTTCTAGTTAACCGTTGTCCATTCTCCAGAGAAAGATACAAATATTGAACCATTAGCAGTTAACACAAGCAGATGCTGAAGAATTAGCCCAGTAAAGGGGATCTGGGTAGGGCATCAGCAGCATCTGCCACAGGTACTTTAGCTTTCTCTTGTGTGCTAATGACTTACCAACAAGTATCACATCATCTCATAGCACATCTCATGGTATGCTAGTGCAGGCTTGAATCAGCTTGCAAAAGAGTGATTATGCATCTCTCTTTATAAATGAGTTCATTAACATCTTATTGGTAGCTTAATATTGGCCATGAAGGCACTATTTACATTAAATGAATCTACAAATAGAACGATATTCCTCAGAGCTGGTTGTTAAAACTTTTACCAGCGTATCTCTATACTTAATCCCTATAATAATTTTATAAATGAGAAACCTGAGTATCGGGGTGATTAATAATATACTTAACAGCTTACATGTAGCTAATAAATTATATAGAATTGGAACTAAAATTTAGTTGTGTCTGATTCCAGAACTTGGACTTCTACTGTTACAACACATAGCTCTTTTAGGGGATAGAAACTAATCATAGGTTTAAAATTCTCTCTATCTGTCTCTGGATGATGTGAGATATACTGCATATTGAGTCAGAGTTGATAAATATTTGAAATAGGCATAAGTTTCATGTAACTAAGGTGTTTTTGGTGCATTTTTTTTAACATATAAGGGCAACACAGATTGTACAATTGCTCAGTCACATCCCATATTGAATTACAATATGTAGTAAGTTGAATGGTTAAATTTTATTTTAGTCTTTATATAGACTTGAAAATTGTAGTATGGAGTTGACTGCGTCTCTTATTTTTTATTTGTGTTTCTGAAGCAAGGGGAAGTCAGGCTGAAGTGTTTGAAAGCTCTACAGAGTCTATATACCAATAGAGAATTATTCCCCAAGTTGGAGCTATTCACTAACCGTTTCAAGGTAAGCATCAAGAATGATAAGCTTAATTTTTGTATTTACAAATGCTATTTATAGCTAGTTTAGCAAATTACATTATAATACAAGTGTTTAGTTCATATTCTTTACTACAGCAGTTCCCAACCTTTTTGGCACCGGGGACCAGTTTCATTGAAGACAGTTTTTCCATGGACTGTGGTGGGGATCAGGGGAATCGTTTCAGGATGCATTGCATTTATCAGGCACTTTATTTTTTTTATTACATTGTAAAACAGTTATACAACTCACCATAATATAGAATCATTGCAGCCCTGAACTTGTTTTCCTGCAGCTGATCTATTACTATCTTTCATCATCCCTAGATGGGACATGGGACATAGTAACAGATCATCAGGCATTGGATTCTCATAAGGAACACACAATGTAGATCCCTTGCATGCACAGTTCACAGTAGAGTTCATGTTCCTATTGTTCCTATTGAGAATCTAATGACACTGCTGATTTGACAAGAGATGGCACTCACGCGGTAATGGGAGTAATGGAGAACATCTGTAAATACAGATAAAACTCCACTGGCTCACTTGCTCACCCACCACTCACTTGCTGCTGTGTGGCCCAGTTCCTAACAGGCTACAGACCAGGGTTGGGGACTCCTGCTTTTACTTACATGTTCTTTAAGTAAACCCATATGAAATAGATGAGTGAATCTCCTCTTTACAAAAGATGTTACTGTGAGTTCTTATTTATTGCCTTTGGAAGAAGGCTCAACACTTGAAATTTTCTTTACAGCTTTTTTTTTTTCGCCTGGGTGCAGGTGGGCTAAGGCCAAAAAGGGCATTAGCCTCTTTACAGCTTTTTATAAAGATACTAATTTTGTAAGTTAAGGGTTACCTGACACAGGTTTTAGGGAATAGCCATTGTTGAGAAAGATTTTAAATTACAAACATTTATACTAACATCCCCTTTGTGTGAGTAGGACTACAATAATGCAGTTTCAAGAGTAAAGCTTTTTATTAAAGTCGTCACTAGTATTGCCTATATATCCCAGAATACATTATATTAGGTCTGTCCCAGCTTATTTTCTGTTCATAGTTGGTTAGATTTTTTTTTTTTTTTTTTTGAGTCGGAGTCTCTCTCTGTCACCCAGGCTGGAGTGCATGGTGCGATCTCAACTCATTGCAGTTTCTACCTCTGGGTTCAAGCGATTCTCCTGCCTCAGCCTCCTGAGTAGCTAGGATTACAGGTGTGCACCACCACGTCCGGCTAATTTTTGTATTTTTAGTAGAGACAGAGTTTCACCATGTTGGTCAGGCTGGTCTCGAACTCCTGACCTCGTGATCCACCTGCCTTGCCCTCCCAAAGTGCTGGGATTACAGGCATGAGCCACCGTGCCTGGCCAGTTGGTTTATTTTACAGCCCCCCCCCTTTTTTTTTTTTTTTTTCAGGATCGCATTGTGTCAATGACACTTGATAAAGAATATGATGTTGCTGTGGAAGCTATTCGACTGGTTACTCTGATACTTCAGTAAGTAATATCCCTTAATATTTTAACTTTATCTGTTGGTATTTTAATGCTTTTTCCCCAGGATTTTTAATGTCCTATCTATATATAACCCATATATATATATTTATCATTTTAGGTCCTACTTTTACATTTTAAGGTTAGATTTAAAACAAAGTGTTTTATGTTTTTTTCTATTTTTGCTTTTTATTTTAAATATTGTTTACTTCTTACACATAAAAATTATTTTATGCAGCCTAGAGAAAATATCAGTGAAGTAACTTACCTTTCTATTGAAAACAAAGCAGGCTCAGTGTGTTTGCTTCTGCCTATAATCCCAGCATTTTGGGAGGCCAAGGTGGGAGGATCACTTGAGCCCAGGAGGTCAAAGCTGCAATGAACCATAATGGAACCACTGCATTCCAGCCTAGGTGACATAGCAGAATCTTGTCTCATAAATAAATAAATAACTCAAAGAGAAAGGAGCCTGCAACAGGAAGAACCCTCAAAGGGGTAGTTTCCCACATAGGCTTTTTTTGGAATAATACAGAAGAGGAAGAAAAAAATAAGGCAATTAAATTGTCTCACTAATATGATAGAGTTTAAAAATAGTAATGTTATAGCTGTATTCGTATGGGATTGACTAAAAACTAGAAAGAATCTATGTAAGAGAATGTATATTCTAGCAAAGTCATAAGAAATCCTCCTCTCCCTACTTTTTGATGGTACATCTATCACAAACTAAATATCTATGCAGGGATCTACTGTTGTTTGAAATCCTTTTACATTTCGACTCTAATACCATGCTCTTTATTATTGTGGCTTTATAATATATGTTATAAATATGGGGTGATATTCTCCTCTTTGTCTTTTTAAAATCTACTTACCTTCTTGTGGCTGTTTTTGTTTGATAAGAATTTTTAAAATATACTTGTGAAGTCCTCAAAAACTTTGGTTGGAATCTTGATTATTAGAACTCCATTGACTTTTATGATAAATTTAGGAGAAAGTTCTTTGCCTTGTTTTATCACCTATGCATGAAAATGCTGGAATTCTCTTCTTTTTTAATGAGAAGGATTCTTACTATACTGAATTGTATTAACAGATGTGATCATGGCACATTTTTTTTTTTTCTTTTCCACATCAAATTCCTGCAGAGATCATGGTACATTAAAACTGCTAACTCCTGAACTGAGGTGATCCTTCTTTCTTAGCCTCACAAGTAGCTGGGACTGGAGACGTACCACCATGCCCAGCTGGATTTCTTTTTCTAAATATCATTAGGTCTTACAGGGTTCAATTTTTTTCATAGAGGTTGTGCATTATTTAGTAGGTTAATTCTGAAATACTTTATGCTGTTTTTGTTAGATTATTAGTATTTATTGCTGGGCTGTTGCTGAGGAAGAGAATTAATTTTTATGTTTGTATAATATGTAGACCCTATTTGAACTCTTATTCTGAGTTCTAGAATACATTCTCGTAGTTTGATTTTGTTGGTTTTGCTATGTAGGTTATTATAGAACCTGGAAACAATTTCATATTTATCTCTTCCTTTTCCTTTTTTTTTTGAGACAGAGCCTCCCTCTGTTGCCCAGGCTAGAGTGCAGTGGCATGATCTCAGCTTACTGCAACCTCCACCTCCTAGTTCAAGTGATTCTCCTGCCTCAGCCTCCTGAGTAGCTGGGAGGTGCATACCACCATGCCCTGATAATTTTTATGTTTTTAGAAGAGATGAGGTTTTACCATGTTGGCCAGATTGGTCTCGAACCCCTGACCTCAAGTGATCCATCCCCCTGGGCCTCCCAAAGTGCTAGGATTACAGGCATATGCCTAACCTGTCTCTCCCTTTTATAACCTGTAACTTTTGTTTCATTCTCTTGTATAACTGCATAGACAGGACCTTCTGCACTGTAACAGTGTCACTGATAGCTATTCCTGTTCTTTTCATAGGAAGTAATTTAAAGTTCTTTGTTTCTGTCATAGGTTTTAATATGATAAAAGTTCTTTTGCATTCTGAGTTTTCTAGGGTTTTTCTTTCATTAATGTGCCTAAGTTAAATTAATAGATTTGTCTAATGGTAAATGCTGTTGCATTGCTAGAATAAATTTTTTTTAACATTACATATTTTGTTTTATTTAAATGCAGTATTATATTTAATATCTTACTTAGGATTTTACCTTTGTTTTCATGAGTAAATTTGATGTAATTTTTTTCTTGTTCTTTTCCAACTTCAAAATCAAGGTTGTATTCTTGTATTTTCTTTGTAAAAAAAAATTTTTTTTTTTTTTGAAGACAGAGTCTTACTTTGTTACCCAGGCTGGAGGTGCAGTGGCATGATCTCAGTTCACTGCAACCTCCACCTCCCAGGTTCAAGTGATTCTCGTATCTCTCCTGCCCCCTGCACTGCCAGTAGCTGAGATTACAGGCTCCCACCACCACGCCTGGCTAATTTTTTAAATTTTATTATAGATGGAGTTTTGCCACGTTGGCCAGGCTGATCTTGAACTCCTGACCTGAAGTGACTTGCCCACCTCAGCCTCCCAAAGTGCTGGGATTACAGGCACGAGCCACTGAGCCTAGCTGTAAAATACTTTCAATGGTTTCTTGCCTTTTTTTTCTCTTCTGAAAGAAGTGTCCCATGACAGAGATTAGTTCTTTCTTGAAACTGAGAGAATTCTCTTGTTAAAGCTATATCAGTTTTCAGTTTCTTTTTGTTGTTGTTGTTTTTGGATACGGAGTCTCATTATGTCACCCAGGCTAGAGTGCAGTGGCACGATCTCAGCTCACTGCAACCTCTACCTCCTAGATTCAAGTGATTCTCATGCCTCAGCCTTCCAGTAGCTGAGGTTACAGGAACGTGCCACCACACCTGGCTAATTTTTGTATTTTTAGTAGAGACGGGGTTTTACCATGTTGGCCAGGCTGGTCTCGAACCCCTGACCTCAAGTCATCTGTCTGTCTCAGCCTCCTAAAGTTTGGGGATTACAGGTGCGAGCCACTCCGCCCAGCCAGTTTTCAGTTTCTTTTGTGTGAGAGATCTGTATCATTTCTATTTCTTCCATGATTAACAATCTCAATTAAATTTTATTAGCTGAAGCACGGTGGCTCATGCCTGTAATCCCAGCTACTTGGGAGGGTGAGGCAGGAGAATCGCTTGAAGACAGGAGATGAAGAGGTTGCAGTGAACCAAGATAGTGCCACTGTACTTCAGCCTCTGCAAAAAGAGCGTGACTCTATCTCAAAGAAAAAAAACATAATAATTAATTAAATTTTAATTCTTTTGTGTTAATGTTGACTTTCTTACAAACTTTTAAAAATATGTGATATCGCAGTTTTATATTTACTTTATAGTTCGTGATCTTATTACTTCCCAAAACTCATATCCTTTCTTAATTCTTCTCATCCTCTATTTTATTCATATTGTCTTATTCTTCATAAGTCACATCAGGTTTGTCCATCTTACTATTTGTAAAGAACCAGTTTCTTATTGCTTATTTGTTTTTTGTTTTCTGATAACTGTATCTAATGTAATAAATATACCTTTACTCCTTTAACTATGTTCTAAAAATTTAGACATGTAGTATTTTAATACACATTTAATAATAAACAAATGTCTATGAAACCTTTGATTATCTTTGTGGTTTCCAGTTTAATTATAGGTTATTTGGTTGTATGTTTTTGTTCTACCTAGATGTATTAGGTTTTTTTTGTTTTGTTTTGTTTTTGTTTTGAGACAGAGTCTGGCTCAGTTGCCCAGGCTAGAGTGCAGTGGCACGATCTCGACTCACTGCAACCTCTGCCTCCCAGGTTCAACCAATTCTCCTGCCTCTGCCTCCCAAGTAGCTGAGACTACAGGTTTGCATCACCACGCCTGACTGATTTTTGTATTTTTAGTAGAGATGGGGTTTTGCCATGTTAGCCAGCCTGGTCTCGAACTTTTACCTCAGGTGATCCGCCCTCCTTAGCCACCCAAAGTGCTGAGATTACAGGTATGAGCCACCTTGCCCAGCCCTCAGATTTTAAGCTATAGAAGAAGGCCAGGCATGGTGGCTCACACCTATAATCCCAGCACTTTGGGAGGATGATGCAGGTGGACCACCAGAGGTTGGGAGTTCGAGAGCAGGCTAACCAACATGGCGAAACCCCGTCTGTACTAAAAATACGAAAAATTAGTTGGATGTGATAGCAGGCATCTGTAATCCCAGCTACTTGGATGGCTAAAGCAGGAGAATTGCTTGAACCCAGGAAGTACAGGTTGCAGTGAGCTGAGATGGCGCTGTTGTACACCAGCCTGGGCGACAGAGTGAGACCCTGTCTCAAAAAAATAAAAATAAGCTCCAGAAGAATTGTGGGCATTTTATTTTCTTCTTGTTTCATCTATATTTTCTGAATTTTAGGCATTTTATTTTCTTCTTGTTTCATCTATATTTTCTGAATTTTATATTATTATTGTCTTTTATACTCAATGAGGGAATATTACTTTCAAAGTAAGATAAAAGATGAGACAAAAACCTTGAATTTTATGATGAACTTTACAAAATTTAAATAAAAGTAGAACAGAAAATAAACATTTGCTTTGGATCAGATGTTACTTTCTGTATTTTTTAGTGGAAGTGAAGAAGCTCTTTCCAATGAAGACTGTGAAAATGTTTACCACTTGGTGTACTCGGCACATCGCCCTGTAGCTGTGGCAGCTGGAGAATTTCTTCACAAAAAGTGAGCTAATTATCTTTGAAAATAGGTTCCACTTTTATATGTTGTTTTGTTGTTGTTTTAGAGTTTGTAAAAGAGAGTAATAGTGACTGAACACAGTGCTAAACATGTCCATCTCTACTCTGGGGGGGACTGTAACAGCCTTACAGCCTATGTATACATTATGAATCACACACTTGAGGATGCTGTCCCTTGTGATGTCCTCTTTTTTTCTGAAATCTGACAGGATGATTCTCAGCTAGATGTGAGTAGAGATTGGAGGAGTGCATGAAATCTGTAAAAGCTCCTCAAGTAATTGATAATTCATCACACTAGTTCTATTTTTTTCTTTAAAATTTGGAGGTCTGATCTTATTTTCTCAACGTTTGTATTCTAAATATGAAGCAGTATCACCTTCAAAATGCCTACCAAATTTTAATTTTTTTTCATTCTCTCCATTGTGATGAGGGTGGATGGATGGATGAATGGATGGATGGATAGATGGAGACTAGGTTTTGCTCTTGTTGCCCAGGCTGGAATGCAATGGCTCAATCTCAGCTCACTGCACCCTCTGCCTCCAGATTCAGGGGATTGTCCTGCTTCAGCCTCTCAAGTAGCTGGGATTACATTCATACACCATCATGCCCAGCTAATTTTATATTTTTGTTAGAGACAGGTTTTCTCCATGTTGGTCAGGCTGGTCTGGAACTCACAACCTCAGGTGATCCACCCACCTCAGCCTCCCAAAGTGCTGGGATTACAGGTGTGAGTCACTGTGCTTAGCCATGATGAGGATTATTTTAATCAGTAATTCATACTAATTCTGAAAGTTATATATATAGTTGCAGTTTGATTTTTTTAAACCTTATTTATTTTTTGTTAAGGCATAAATAAAGCTAGTGAGAGAATATGCATATAAACACTTAGGAAGTATATTTTTTATTGTGATTTACTACATATGTTTTATGTTCTATAATTAGTAGATTCATTCTTTAAAACATATATATATATATGTTTTAAAGAATGAAATATAAGAAAAATAAAGAAAAAAAATATATATATATATATATATTTTTCCCCCCCTTAGAGATGTGGTCTTAATATCTTCCCCAGGCTGGTCTTGAAATCCTGGCCTCAAGCAATCCTCTTACCTCAGTCTCCCAAAGTGTTGGGATTACAGGCATGAGCCACTGTACCCAGCTGATTAATTCATTTTTAAAATATAAGCATATTCTTGGTTATTTGTATGTATCTTTTGCTTTGTTTTGTGTTTTGTTGTTTATGGATTTAAATTACTAGCTTCCAGTAATATTCAGAGGTGAATATAAAAGTTTATTATGTATGCCAATTTCTTATTATGCTGAAAGATAAATATAAATTATGGACTAGGCAGTTGCTGTGTGTCAATGACTAACTTTGATAATGAGCAGGCCTGGCCCTCTATACAGTATCTGCACTTCAGTGCTAGAGTAACAAATTGTTCTCTACTCAGTTGTACCTCTCAAAGTGAGAAAAGTTATTTGTATGTAAAAAATCTTTTTTAAGAAAGAAACTAGCTACTTACTAAGTGTATGCTGGCAATGAATGAAAGGAGGAAGAGAGTCAAGGTGTTCAGGCATGACTTAAAATAATATTGAGTTTCCTAGTGACTCTGATATCTATGGCTAGCAGAATAATGCTGATTCCGTATTTATCTTGGGATGTTGTCTGGCACAGATATCAAGGATGTACTGTAGTCTTTTTTTCAGGATTACTATATTCTAATTAGTCTCTATTCTCTACTTGTTAAAGAACTTTGTGCTTTAGAGTTTGTTGCTTCTGTAGTTTCAGAGATAAAATAAACTAATGAGATTGGTTCTTTGTATAATGGAAGCCATAAACTGGTAGCTCTTGAGTTAGAAAAAGTCCTAGAATATACTTGTTTTATATCTGTATTATATTTTTCTATGTTTGAAATATTGGGTAATTTTTTTATAATTTTAAAAATTCATAAATATACCTATTTATAGGGCACATGTGATATTTTGATACATGTATCTAATGTGTAATGGTCAAATTAGGTAAGTAGGATATTTATCACCTCAAACGTATTATTTCTTTGTGTTGGGAACTTTTCAAATCTTCTGTTAATAGCTATTTTGAAATATTCCATAAATTATTGTTAATTATAGTCACCCTACTGTGCTATTGAACAGCAAAACTTTAACTGTATTTTTGCACCCATTAACCAGCTTCTCTTTATTACACCCTCTGGTAGCAATCGTTCTACTCTGCCTCCAGATCAACCTTTTTTGCTCCCTCATATAAGTGAGAACATGAGATATTTGTCCTTCTGTGCTTGGCTTATTTCACTTAACCTAATTTCATCTAGTTCCATCTATGTCAATGCAAATGACAGGATTTTCTTCTTTTTATGGCTAAATAATACTCCGTTGTTTATATATACCACATTTGTTTATCCATTCATACATTGATGGACACTTAGGTTGATTCCATGTCTCACTACTGTGAATAGTGCTGTAGTAAACATGGCAGTGCAGCTATCTCTTTGATATGCTGATTTTTTTCATTGTAGATATATACTTAGCAGCAGAGTTGCTTGATCATATGGTAGATCTGTTTTTAGTTTTTTAAGGAACCTCCATACTGTTTTCCACAGTGGCTCTACTAATTTACATTCCCACCAACAGTGTACTAGCATTCCCCTTTGTCTTCGTTCTTGCCAGCATGTTTTTTTTTTCTTTTTGATAATAGCTATTTAAAATGAGGTAAGATGGTATCTCATTGGGATTTCTTATTTACATTTTCTTTGTAATTAATGATGAGAGCACTTTTTCATATACCCGTTGGCCACTGATGTGTCGTCCTTTGAGAAATGCCTATTCCAATAATTTACCCGTTTGTTATTTGGATTGTTTTTGTTTTTGCTAAGGAATTATTTGAGTTCCTTATATATTGTGGTTACTAATCCCTTGTCAGATCAGTAGTTGGCCAGTGTTTTCACCCATTCTGCAGGTTGTCTCTTTATTGATCTCTTTGTTCTACAGAAACTTTTTAGCTTGATAGAATCTCATTTGTCTGTTTTTCCTTTTGTTGCTCATGCTGTTGAGGTCTTAGCCAAAAACTCTACCCGGAAAAATGTCCTTAAGAATCCTCAGTATTTGTTTTTGTTTTTTCTTTCCTTCCTTCCTTCCTCCCTCCCTCCCTCAATCCCTCCGTCCCTGCCTCTCTCCCTCCGTCCCTTCGTCCCTTCCTTCGTCCCTTTTTTTCGGAGACAGAGTCTCACTCTGTCGCCCAGGCTGGAGTGCAGTGGCGTGATCTTGGCTCACTGCCATCTCTTTCCCGGGTTCAAGTGATTCTCCGGCCTCAGCCTCTCAAGTAGCTGGGATTACAGGTGTGTGCCACTACACCCAGCTAATTCACTACTGTTTATTGAAGAATCTATCCTTTCCCCACAGTATGTTCTTGGTGCCTCTGCCAAAAATGAGTTAGCTGTAACTGTGTGAATTTATTTCTGTGTCTCTTCTGTTGCACTGGTATATGTGTCTGTTTTTATGCCAGTTTTTTTTTTTTTTTTTTTTTTGATACGGAGTTTCGCTCTTGTTACCCAGGCTGGAGTGCAATGGCGTGATCTCGGCTCACCGCAACTTCCGCCTCCTGGGTTCAGGCAATTCTCCTGCCTCAGCCTCCTGAGTAGCTGGGATTACAGGCACGCGCCATCATGCCCAGCTAAATTTTTTTTTTTGTATTAGTAGAGACGGGGTTTCACCATGTTGACCAGGATGGTCTCGATCTCTTGACCTCGTGATCCACCCGCCTCGGCCTCCCAAAGTGCTGGGATTACAGGCTTGAGCCACCGCGCCCAGCCTATGCCAATATTATGTTGTTTAGGGTAATAAGGCTTTGTAGTATATTCTGAAGTCAGGTAGTGTGAGGCCTCCAGGTTTTGCTCAGGGTTGCTTTGGTTATTATGGGTAATTTGTGGGGCCATATGAATTTTAGAAATTTTTTTTCTATTGCTATAAAAAATGCCTTGATAGAGGGATTGCACAGAATCTGAATGTAATTTTGGGTAGTATGGACATTTTAAACAGTCTTTATTCTTCCAATTCAAGAGCATGAGGTATCTTTTTTTTTTTAATATTCTCTTTCAGGTTTTTCATCTGTGTTTTATAGTTTGTAGAGGTCTTTGGTTAAATTTATTCCTAGGGTTTGGTGTTTTTTTGTTTTTGTTTTTCTTTTTTTGTAGCTATTGGAAATGGGATTGCTTTCTTGATTTCTTTTTCAGATTGTTCACTTTTGCTGTATAAAAATGCTACTGATTTTTGTGTTGATTTTATATTCTATTGTGCAGAATTTCTGTGCCTTTTATTTCTTTTTGTTGCCTAATTGCTTTGACTAGGATTTTCAGTACTATGTTGTATAAAAGTGGTAAAAGTTGTCTTCCTGGTCTTGAGTTCTTACAGGAAAGGCTTTAAACTTTTCCCCATTTAATATGATTGTAGTTGTTCGTTTGTCATATATGGACTTTATTATTTTGAGATGTGTTCCATCTTTGCTAGTTTGTTAAGTGTTTTTATCATGAAGGATGTTGAGTTTTTGCACATGCTTTTTCTCTGTGTATTGAGAGGGCCATATGAGTTTTCTCTTTCATTCTGTTTATGTGATGTATCACATTTACTGGTAATTAATATGGTTAAACTTTGTGTCCCTTATATAAATCTTGCTTGATTATGGTGTATTATCTTTTTGATAAGCTGTCAAATTGGATATGCTGGTTATTGTTTAGAATTTTTTCATTCATGCTCTCTAGGGATATTATTTAATAGTGGGTTCTTTTGATGTTATTTTCTCTTTGTTTGGTTTTGGCATGGAGTGATGCTAGCATTGTAGAATGAGCTTGGAGGTATGCCGTGATCTTCAATTTTCTGGAATAATTTAGTAGAATTGGTGTTAGTTCTTCTTTAAATGCTTGGTAGAATTCTGCACTGAAGCCAGCAGGTCCTGGGCTTTTTGTTTGTTTGTTTGTTTGTGGACATCTTCTTATTACTGCTTCAATATTGTTATTGGTCTCTTCAGGTTTTTTATCTTATTTTTTTGTTTTTTGAGATGGAGTTTTGCTCTTGTTGCCCCAGCTGGAGTGCAATGGCATGGTCTCAGCTCAATGTAACCTATGCCTCCCGGTTTCAAGCAATTCTCCTGCCTTAACCTCCCAAGTAGCTGGGTCTACAGGCACCCGCCACCACACTCTGCTGAGTTTTGTATTTTTAGTAGAGACAGGGTTTCACCATGTTGGCCAGGCTGGTCTCGAACTCCTGACATCAGGTGATCCACCTGCCATGGCCTCCCAAAGTGCTAGGATTACAGGTGTGAGCCACTGAACATGGCCGGTTTTCTGTTTCTTTATGGTTCATTTGTGATAGGTTGTATATTTCCGAGAATTTTTTCATTTCTTTTAGGTTTTACGTTTTGTTGGTAGGTAGACGTTTATAATAGTTTTTAGTGATCCTTTGTATTTCTGTTGTAACTATTGTAATGTCTCTTTTTCTGTCTCTGATTTTATTTAGGTATTCTTTCTTTTTTTTTTTTTAGTTTAGCTAAAGATTTATCCATTTTATTTATTTTTTTAAAAAACCAATTGTAGTTTCATTGGTCTTTCATATTTAGTCTTAATTTCATTTATTTATCCCCTCTGATCTTTATTATTCCTTTTCTTCTGCTCAGTTTGAGTTTGGTTTTTGTTTTTTGAGACAGAGTTTCACTCTGTTGCCCAGGCTGGAGTGTGCAGTGGCGCGATCTCGGCTCACTGCAACCTCCGACTTCCTGGTTCAAGCGATTCTCTTGCCTCAGCCTCCCCAGTAGCTGGGATTACAGATATGTGCCACCATGCCTGGCTAATTTTTCTATTTTTAGTAGAGGCAGGATTTCACCATGTTGGTCAGTCTGGTCTCGAACTCCTGACCTCAAATGATCTGCCTGCCTTGGCCTCCCAAGGTTTTTTTTTGTTTTTTTTTTTTCCCTCTCTCTTCTGGTTCCTTGATGTGTTTCATTATTGTCTGTTTGAAGTCTTGCTACTTTTTTGATACAGATATTTGTTTTTATAAACTTTACTTTAGAACTGCTTTGGCCATACTTCATAGGTTTTAGTATGTTGTGTTTCTATTTTTTTTTCTCTCACAAAATTCTAAAGTTTCTTCATTGACCCATTTGTTGTTCAGGAGCATGTTGTCTAAATTACATGAACTTCTACAGTTTCTCTTCCTTCTGTAATTGACTTTTAGTTTTTTTCCATTATGGTTAAAAAAATTACTCAGTATGCATTCAGTATGTTGAAATCTGTTGACTTCTTTTGTAGCCTTATAGCCTGTCCTGGAGAACGTTTCATTTCTTACTAGAAAAATTAGTATTTTGCAGCTGTTGGACGGAATGTTCTGTAAATGTCTGTTAGATCCATTTGGTTTAGAATGCAATTTAAGTCTAGTGTTTCTTTGGAAACATTGATTCATTTTCTGTCTGGATGATCTTCCCATTGCTGAAATTTGGACTGAAGTCCCCTATTATTATTGTATTGCTGTTACTCTCTCCCTTTTTGTCTATTAATTTTTTAATATATTTGGGAGGTTCAATATTGAGTATAAAGGTATTTACAATTGTTATATCCTCTTAATATTGACCCTTTTATGATTTTAAAATTGTATTCTTTGCCTTTTTTAAATCATTTGTTACTTAAAGTCTATTTTATTTGCTAACAAATACAGCCACTCCTACTAGTTTGGTCATTTTTTTTAGTCCATTCAGCCACTTTATATGTCTTTCAATTTGATAATTTAATCCATTTACCTTCAGTATTATTATTGATGGGTACGTGTTTACTATTGCCATTTTGCTTATTTTCTAGTTGTTTTGTAGATCCCACTGATTTTTTTAATCTGTCTCACTGTCCTCCTTTTGGTTATCTAGTAATAAGTTTTGATTTTGTGCTCCTTATTTCTGGTGTATTTATTATAGACATTGCTTTGTGATTACCGTAAGGCTTGCAAAAACTATCTTGTGGTTAAAATAGATTATTTTATGTAGGGCATGGTGGCTCACACCTGTAATTGCAGCACATTGGGAATCCAAGGCGGGCGCATCACTTGAGGTCAGGAGTTCAAGACCAGTCTGGTCAACATGGTGAAAGCCTGTCTCTGCTAAAAATACAAAAATTAGCCAGGCGTGATGGCAGGAGCCTGTATATTCCAACTACTTGGGTGGCTAAGGCAGGAGAATTGCTTGAACTCAGGAGGTAGAGGTTGCAGTGAGCTGAGATTGCACCACTGCACTCCAGCCTAGAAGGCAGAGTGAGGCAGAGTCTCAAAAAAAAAAAAAAAAAAAAAAAACACACAGGAAAATAATACAGGTTATTTTAAACTCATAATGACTTAACCTTGATTGCAAAAGGTCATAAATAAACTACACTTTAACACCAATTGCCTCTCATGTTTGGGCTTTTTGATGTTTCTGTTTATATTTAAAATTTTTGCTTATCTCTTAGCAGTTGTTTCAGTTGTTTGTTTTTGGGGTTTTTTTTTGTTTATTTTTTATTTTTTTGTAGAGACAGGGTTTTACCATGTTGCTCAGCTGGTCTCGAACTCTTAAGCTCAGTCGATCCACCCATCTCGGCCTCCCAGAGTACTGAGATTACAGTTGTGAGTCATCATACTTGTCCCCAGTTGTTATTTTTTTATTTTTTATTTTTTTGAGACAGAATTTCACTCTTATTACCCAGGCTGGAGTGCAATGGCATGATCTTGGCTCACCACAACTTCCACCTTCTAGGTTCAAGCAATTCTCCTTCCTCAGCCTACCGGGTAGCTGGGACTACAGTCATGTACCACCATGCCCAGCTAATTTTTGTATTTTTAGTAGAGACAGGGTTTCACCATGTTGACCAGGATGATCTCGATCTCTTGACCTCATATTCCACCCACCTTGGCCTCCCAAAGTGCTGGGATTATAGGCGTGAGCCACCACGCCCGGCCCCCAGTTGTTATTATTTTTAATAGTTTTGTCTTGTAGTCTTCATACTTGATAAAAGTCATTTACTTACCACATTTATAGTATTAGAGTACTCTGAATTTCTTTCAGTTTTCTTACTTTTACCAATGAGTTTTATACCTTGAAGTTTTCTTGTTATACTTAGCATTCATTTCTTTCAAATTGAAGAACTTTTGGCATTTCTTATAAGGCAGGTCTGGTGTTGATGAATTCCCTCAGCTTCTATTTGCCTGGGAAAGTGTTTGAAGGATATTGCTAGGTACGGTATTCTTGGATAGCAGTTTTCTTTCTTCAGAACTTTGAATGTAGCATCCCAGTCTATCTTGGCCTTTAAGGTTTCTACTGATAAATCTACTGAAAGCCATATTGGCGCTCCATTGAATACGTTGTGATCCTTTTCTTTTGATGCTTTGAATATATCTCCTTTGTCTTTGATTTTTGCTAATTTGATTATTATGTGTCTTGGGAAATTCCTCTTTGGGTTGAATTTGTTTGATGACATCTGAGCTTCCTATTCCTGGATGCTGTTTTCTTTCTCCAGATTTGGGGAATTTTCAGCCCTTACTCTTTTAATATTAAAAAGGCCCTTTTTTATATTAAAAAGACCCTTTCTAGGCCTCTTTTCTCTCTCATCTCCTTTGAGAATGCCAATTTTGCAGAGTTTAGTTTGCTTGAACATGTCCAATAATTCTCATAGGCTTTTTCAATTCTTTTTTTCTTTTCTCTTCTCTGATTAGGTAATTTCGTATGTTCTGCCTTCAGGCTCACTAAATCTTTCCTCTCTTTGGTCAATATTGCTGTTGAAACTTTCTGTTGAAAAATGCACGCTTTGAAGAGACCTTCCAAACAGGCTTTGTGTGAGCAACATGGCTGTTTATTCACCTGGGTGCAGTTGGGCTAAGGCTGAAAAGTGCATTAGCAAAGGGCAGTGGAATAGAAGTTAGTTCTATAGGTTTGGGTATTTTTTTGGGGGGCAAGGGTGTTGCAGATTAAGATCAGTTACAGTGGTGGGGGTAAGGGGCAAGGAATATATATGACCACAAGTTCAGTTACAGTGGCAGGGTTGTGAGAGAGGTATTTATATTATCATTAAAACAGTTAAGATGGCAGGGTTGGGTGAGGGACTTGTCCAGGGAACCGATCAGGGATAATGGCGAATGCAGGCAGGGGGTGGGAGACATCAGCCAAGGCAAGCAGGACTTCAGACTTTTAGGCTCCAGGCTTGCATATGGAGACCTTACACTTTCTAGTGAGTTTTTCACTTCAGTTATTTGATTCTTTATTTCTACGATTCCTATTTGATTTTTATTTATTTTTTTGAGATGGAGTTTCTCTGTTGCCTAGACTGGAGTGCAGTGGTGCAATCCCAGCTCACTGCAACCTCCGCCTCCCAGGTTCAAGTGATTCTCCTCCCTCAGCCTCCTGAGTAGCTGAGATTACAGGCATATGCCACCACGCCCAGGTAGTTTTTTATGTTTTTAGCAGGGATGGGGTTTCACCATGTTAGCCAGGATAGTCTGGATCTCCTGACTTCGTGATCCACCCACCTCGGCCTTCCAAAAGGCTAGGATTACAGGTATGAGCCACCGGGCCCGGCCTCCTATTTGATTTTTTAAAATTGTCTCTATAGGCCGAGTGTGGTGGCTCACGCCCGTAATCTCAGCACTTTGGAAGATTGAGGTGGGTGGATTGCTTGAGGGCAGATTGAGGGTGGATTCCTTGAGGAGTTCCAGACCAGCCTGGCCAACATGGTGAAACCCCATCTCTACTAAAAATACAAAAATTAGCTGGGTGGGGTGGCACGTGCCGAGGCAGAAGAATCCCTTGAACTTAGGAGGCAGAGGTTTCAGTGAGTCAAGATCACACCACTGCACTCCAGCCTGGGCAACAGAGCAAGACTCTGTCTCAAAAAAATAAAAAAGAATGTTTCTGTTTATTCATCATATTTCTCATTTTGTTTTCCAGATTTCATTTAGTTTTCTATTTGGATTTTTTGCGTGTATGTGATTTCTTAAAATTCTTTAAGAGGATTACCCTGAATTACCTGTCAGACATTTCATAAATCTTGAGTTCTTCTGGATCTATTGCTGGAGCTTTACTGATTTTGTTTGGTAGTGTAATACTTTCTGGACTTAAGTTGATGCATGTGTATTTGAGGAGATAGCTACCTCATCCACTTTTTGCAGGTTTTCTTTGGCAGTATTAGACCTTTACTTCTTAGTATCAGAATTTGAACACTGGCTTCTTGGTTTTTTCTTGGTCTGGCAAGGACTTATAGTGAATTCTGGAATTTAAACAGTGTTCCGGAATCAAGTCACTGCCCTTCTGTTCTTTCTTAGTCTGGTGAAGACTCTTAGTACTGGAGCTTAAACACTGTTCTGGAACTATATTGCTGTCCTTACATTATTTCCCAGCCGGGGGAATATTTAAGAGAGTACTGCAACTTAATTCTGGCCTTTTAGTTGTTTTTAGGCCAAGGAAAGATTTTATACAGTCACCTGGGATTTCTGGAAAATCCAGCTAGGGATTTGATCCTTACCTTGGATTGTGCCCCTCCTAGTGCTTTTGCACTAGCCACTCCCTTCAATGTGGCATTGCCAACAAAGTGCTCAGTGGCCACCAAGATCTGTGTGCCAGTCGCTGTTATCAGCACTCTATTCTTTCTCCCCAGTTTACCCCAGGTGGTTCAGGCCTCCTAGCACTCCCAGTGGTTTCCATGTGATGGAACTGGAGTGGGCTTCTTATGACGATTCCCAGCCTAGCAAGGAGAGCAATTTTCCACTTCCAGTTTCCTCTTATCTCAGCAATAATGGGTATAGGGAAATTCTCTTTGAGTGGTGTTTTGGCGGCTTGTAGGGAAGAGGCAGTTGGCACAGTGTGAAATGACTGTTTCTCTTACTAATCATAGTTTCTTGATTCTGTGGGCCCAGAGGGTTTCGCCGCTTCTCTTCAGAGTTTTAGCATATTCAGGTTGGTATTCCTATATTTGAATAGTTTCTGGTTGTATTTTTGTGTGGGGAGTGATGCTGGGCAATCTTCTGTTCCACCATCTTCTGATACCACAACACCAAAACAAAATTTTATTAGAATATCTTCCACAGAATTTCAGAAGGATGAGCCTCCATTGTTTTTTGTTTCTTTGTGAAAATTAGACCAATTCTTATGCAAACATAAGTTTACTCCATAAATGTATTTTAGGCCCCTGTCCTGGAGAAATTTACAGTTTGATGACTTGATTAATGATCTCTTTTATCATTCTTCCAGCATTTAATATGGTGACTTAAAAACATCTTAAATAATCTGTAGAGTATACACAGGAGTTTTATGATCAGCTTTCAAAGATACATAACTCTACACAGGTACACACACTTAGTGTCTGGCAGTTCAGTCATAAGCTATCCACAGTATTAACCAATCATCCAAAAAGTAGTAAGACCTGTATGAAATGAATATTTTAGTAAATCATCCAAAATTCCACATTTAATACTCAAAATTTAAGCCAATTCCTCAGTACCTCATACTTATATGCACTAACTGCAGTTACTTAAATTGATACAACCTGGACGTGGTGGCTCTTACCTGTAATCCTAGCACTTTGGGAGGCTGAGGCAGGTGGACCACTTGAGGTCAGGAGTTCGAGACCAGCCTGGCCAATATGGTGAAACCCCATCTCTACCGAAAATATAATAAATTAGCCGGGCATGGTGATGCACACCTGTAATCTCAGCTACTTCAGAGACTGAGACGAGAGAATCGCTTGAACCCTGGAGGAGGTGGAGGTTGCAGTGAGCTGAGATTGTGCAGCTGCACTCCAGACTGGGCGATAGAGTGAGACTTTCCCAAAAAATAATAAATAAGTATATTTCCGTTATCATTAATATTCATATTTTCCATTTACCACCCGTCTGAAAGTCACACATAAAACAGAACCTTCTCTTAAATGATAGCTATATAGATACAGCTTCAAGGTAAGTTATCTAGTCCCCTAATATGCCTTTCTTCCCACTCCCTTAAAAACCTCAGCTTCTCTGTAGTCATTTTCTGCTAGAGATTGGTTTCTTTTAATATCACATGAAATTATTCTCATTTTATTCAGTTATTTTGCCTCTCAGTTAAGAGGCCTACTCTGACTTTTATGTATAAACTAATACATGCTATATACATAAATCTCTTTTTTTAAATTTTTCTTTATAACCAGCAACAGTATATATTTGTCTACCATTTATTCACTACATTGAGAGCTCCCATGAGAACAGGAATTTTGTCATTTTTCCCTCCTAATAACACTTTTACCTAGAGCAATGCATTGAAATAAGGTATCTTTAGCAAGTTTTATGTTTGGTTACAATAAATCTAAACAAATTAAAAATTTCAAATCATTTTCTGCAATATTTCAGATATTTTGTAAGTAGATGATATATTTTTTTTATTTACCATTAATGTCATTTCACTGGAAACTACTGGGTTCGTGGATAATGTTTCTAGATAATAAGGTAGAAGCATAAAAGAATTGAAGAGGTAATCATGATTAAAAGCATGAATTTTTTGTAATTATTGTTGAAACATTTGATTATATGTTATAATTACGTGAGTGTATAATCAGTGTTTAAGAAAATAGCACTCAGAGGCTGAGGCAGGCAAGACCAGCCTGGTCAACATGGTGAAACCTCATCTCTACTAAAAATACAAAAATTGGCCCAGCGTGGTGGCACGCACCTGTAATTTTAGCTACTTGGAAGGCTAAGGCACGAGAATTGCTTGAACTGGGAGGCAGAGGTTGCAGTGAGCCAAGATCGCGCCACTGCACTCCAGCCTGGGCAGCAGAGCGAGACTTCATCTCTAAAAAAAAGAAAATAGAACTCATGTTTAAAATTACATACTCTTGGGAGGCCGAAGCGGGTGGATCACGAGGTCAAGAGATCAAGACCAACCTGGTGAACATGGTGAAACCCTGTTTCTACTAAAAATACAAAAAATTAGCTGGGCATGGTGGCGCGTGCCTGTAATCCCAGCTACTCAGGAGGCTGAGGCAGGAGAATTGCCTGAACCCAGGAGGCGGAGGTTGCGGTGAGCCGAGATCGCGCCATTGCACTCCAGCCTGGGTAACAAGAGTGAAACTCCGTCTCAAAAAAAAAAAAAAAAATTACATACTCTAGTATCAATCATACAGGATTATAGCAGTGTTTATCATTTTCATACACATTTGAACATTGATTATTTGTCAGTAAAAGTTTCCATTTACAGCTTATATATAGTTTAACCTGTATGACATTGTTCAGATGCCACCATTTTCTGACCTATAATGACATCGGTTAGATATTTCTATTGAAATAGATCAGTAATCTGATCTCTGATATTCTTTTTCTTTTTTTTTTTCCTTCTTTTTTTTGGTTAAACACTGAACTGAAATGCATGGTGAGGGAAGACTAAAGTTCATATTCATGTAACTTTGTAATGCCCTGTTATTTATTTCCAGGCTATTTAGCAGACATGACCCACAAGCCGAAGAAGCATTAGCAAAGAGGAGGGGAAGAAACAGCCCAAATGGAAACCTCATTAGGATGCTGGTTCTGTTCTTTCTTGAAAGTGAGGTAAAAAATGTTCCCGATAACTCCTTATTTCTTATAATGATATTACATGTTAAATAAAATTGTTGCTTCATTTTATTTTTTTCAATCAAATAAAAATAAGTCTGTTTCTTATAAAGTTCCCTTCATGAATTGCATGATTATAGAATCAGACCTTTACCTTTTGTGGAAAAGTTCTGAACATATATATAGGTGTGGATCCACACTGAATACAGACTGGCAATTGTTAAACTTTTACAGTATTGCAATACTTCATACCTTTTTTTTTTTTTTTTTTTAAGACAGGGTCTCACTTTTGCCAAGGCTGGAGTGCAGTGTTGTAATCTTGGCTCACTGCAACCTCTTTCACCCGGGTTCAAGGGATTGTCCTGCCTCAACCTCCCGAGTAGCTGGGACTACAGGTGATCCCATGCTAATTTTTGTATTTTTGGTGGAGACGAGGTTTTACCATGTTGGCCAGGCTGGGCTCAAACTATAGACCTCAGGTGATCTGCCTGTCTCAGCCTTCCAAAGTGCTAGGATTACAGTCATGAGCCACCTTGCCCGGCCTGCATACCTTTTTTTTTATTATTGCTTTTTGTTTTTATGCCTGTAGCTTTTACATTACATTAGACAGTTTGTGAAAATTGTCAGACTGTTAATACCACTAGTTTTATCTTGTTTGAAAATTATGTAGTAAGCAGAAAGAAAATATGAATTCATATTTTAATTGATAGTTGCACAAACCTCATAGCAATATTTCCATGTTCTATATTCAGAAACAATTGTGTAATTAACACTTACATGTCAGAGTCTGTTTTCGCAGTTTTTCTACCGAAATGATGTGGGGTTTTTTTTTGGATATTTTAATGTATATTTCCTACTGCTGCCATGTCATTAGGGAATACAGTAAATTAAACCTACAAAAGCTCCTCAATAACTTAACTTCTTGGTTTAGAAATGATTGACAATAGAGTTGCAGACCAGGTACAGTGGCTCACACTTGTAATCCCAGCCCTATGGGAGGCAGACGTGTGCAGATCACTTTAGGCCAGGCATTCGAGACCAGCCTACTAATATAGCAAAACCACTTCTCTACTAAAAATAAAAAAAAATTAGCTGGGCGTGGTGGTACACACCTCGAATCACAGCTACTTAAGAGACTGGGGCACGAGAATCTCTTGAACCTGGGAGGCAGAGGTTGCATGCATTGAGCTGAGATTGCACCACTGCACTCCACCTTTGGCCACAGAGCCATATTCTGTCTCAAAAAAAAAAAAAAATTAAAATAAATAATCAGAAAATAGAGTTGTGACAGAAGTAAAGCACATCTAGAAACCTAGAATGAAACCTAAAATCTCAGTTTTATTGTTAAAAAATGTTTTTAGTTTGTGCTAAAATGTCAGTGATGAAGAAGCTCAAGTTTGAGAGTAAGAGGGGAACTTCGGAGGAATAAGGAAGAGAGACACAAACAGATAGCCTGTATGAAAACTAAAATTGGAGAAGAACTTAGTCAGTGGAATGAAGGGTGTTAGGGCAAAACAGTAGAATGTGGTAAAGGAGTTTCTGCCATTTTTTAGCAGAGTTACCAATGAATAGAGAAAAAGTCAGAAACAAAACTAGAGAGTTGAATTTGAGTAAAGAATGTGTTTAATAGTGATTTAAATGTGTATACAGATTACTTGAAGGTCTTGTTTAAATGCCAATTCTGATTCAGTAGCTCTAGAATGGAGCCTGAGATACTGCATTTCTAACAGTCTCCAAGATAATGCTATGCTACTGGTCCAAGGATCACACTTTGCATAGTAATAATTTGAAGCCTTACTTTCTTAACAAGCAAGTGTGGATATATTATAGAATAAAATGCATATGTGAATTTTTGAGTAAAACACTGAATACCCCGTAAATATCACGTCTACTAGACCATTTCAACTTACACTCTTATCTCCCTTAGATTTTAGAGGAATGGGATAAAAAGTAGCCAGGCATGGTGGCTACTTGGGAGGCTAAGGTTGGAGGATCCCTTGAATCCAGGAGTTGCACAGGCTGCAGTGAGCTATGATCGCACCATTTGCACTCCAGCCTGTGCAAGACCCTGTCTCTAACAACAACAATAATAAAAAGCAACATAATAGTTTCAGAAATTGATAAGTCTGTGATATGTACTGAAAAGATTAGGGAATATGATGATCTTCATTAACTGATTATTAATTAAAGAAAATTTTTTTTTTTATCTCTGAAAGCCCAAGGACTTTTCTTTCTGATTTATTAAAAGGCATGAGAACTTAGTTTTAGGCAACTTTTTACCTTTTTTTTTTTGGAGACAGAGTTTTGCTCTTGTTGCCCAGACTGGAGTGTAATGGCCCAATCTCGGCTCACCACAACCTCTGCCTCCCAGGTTCAAGCGATTCTCCTGCCTCAGCCTCCCAAGTAGCTGGGATTACAGGCATCTAACACCAAGCCCGGCTAATTTTGTATTTTTAGTAGAGATGGGGTTTCTGCATATTGGTCAGGTTGGTCTCGAACTCCTTACCTCAGGTGATCAGCCCGCCTCAGCCTCCCAAAGTGCTGGGAGTACACACATGAGTCACTGTACCTGGCCTTTATCTTTTATTTAAAGAAATAATTTGTAATGTTTATTAACTACTCCATGTTCAGATCCTCTTACTGTATGCCTGTGTTTGCTACCATTTGCTAAAGTGTTACAACAGCATTAGAATGTATTTGCCAGTTTTCCTGTGCGGCATTCTCTTTTTTCTCTTCTTTTTGTTTTTTTTTTTTGAGACAGAGTCTTGCTCTGTCACCCAGGCTGGAGTACAGTGGCATCTCAGCTCACTGCAACCTCTGTCTCCTAGATTCAAGTGATTCTCATACCTTAGCCTCCCAAGTAGCTGGGACTACAAGTGTGTACCACCACACCTGGCAAATTTTTGTATTTTTAGTAGAGACGGGATTTTACCATGTTGGTTAGGCTGGTCTCAAACTTCTACCCTCAAGTGATCCACCTGCCTCGGCCTCCCAAAGTGCTGGGGTTACAGGCGTGAGCCACCATGCCTGGCCCTGCATTACATTATTGACAGCTACAAAAGCAACTGCAAATAGTATTGAAGGGTTTCTGGTTAATTCTATTGATTCATGGTGCTTATATTGACCTTTATGGTCTCCTGTGTTTTGCTAGAAATAATCTTAGTGAAAATCTCAAAGAAAAAAAAAAAAGAAAATCTCTCTTTTTATACTAGTGTACACCTAGAATGAATGCTTAATGAAGCCATATTCTTATAGTATGATGGTATTCAAATTGTGTTCTACTCTGAATTTCTCTTTATTTTACTGTTACACACTTAAATTGGTAAAATTTTAGTAATAGACTTGTGAAATACTGATTCGAAAGAAGATTTGGAAATTAATAAAGTAGAGACTGGCACAGTGGCTCACGCCAGTAATCCTAGCCCTTTGGGAGGCCAAGGCAGGTAGATCACCTGAGGTTAGGAATCAAGACAAGCCTGGCCAATATGGTGAAACCCTGTCTCTACTAGAAATTAAAAAATTAGCCTGGCGTGGTGGTACATGCCTGTAGTACCAGCTACACAGGAGGCTGAGGCAGGAGAATCGCTTGAACCTGGGAGGCTGCGGTTGCAGTGAGCCAAGATCGCGCCCCTTGTGCTCCAGCCTGGGTGACAGAGTGAGACTGCATCTCAAAAAAAAAAAGAAGGAAAGAATAAAGTAGGAGTCTTCCTTGCTGGAGTGCAGTGGTGCAGTCTTGGCTCACTGCAGCCTCCACCTCCTGGGTTCAAGCGATACTCCTGTCTCAGCCTCCTGAGGGGTAACTGGGATTGCAAGCATACGCCACCATGCCCGGCTAATTTTTGTATTTTTAGTAAAGATGGGGTTTCTGCCATGTTGACCAGGCTTGTCGTGAACTCCTGACCTCAAATGATCTGCCCACCTCGGCCTCCCAAAGTGCTGGGATTACAGGCATGAGCCACTGTGCCCAGCCGAAGGAGTATTTTATAGATGAGTTACAGACTGATATGGTTTGGCCCTGTCCCCACTCAAATCTCACCTTGAATTGTAATAATTCCCACATGTCAAGGGTGAGGCCAGTTGGAGATAATTGATTCATGGGGGCGGTTTTTCTTATACCGTTCTCATGGTAGTAAATAAGTCTTATGAGATCTGATAGTTATATCAATGTGAGTTCCCCTGTACATACGCTCTCTTGTGTGACACCATGTAAGACATCCCTTTGCTCTTCCTTCATTCTACAATGATTGTGAGGCCTCTCCAGTCATGTGGAACTGTGAGTCCATTAAACCTCTTTCCTTTATAAATTTCCCAGTCTCGGATATGTCTTTATTAGCAGCGTGAGAACAAACCACTTCACAGACACTTACCTAGGATTAACTGAACTGATTATTTTTTTTTTATTTTACTGGAATGTGGAGTAGTAACATTTTTAATAGAATTATAAAATGTTGAATTGAAATCGGTTTACAGTGCAGGTAAAATGAGATTAAGAGATCTGTCCTAACAGGTCAGTAATTTTCTTTGTGTAACAAAAGGTGATTTTTTAAGATATTTCAACCTGTGACAGTCATTGGTATCAGGTGACAAAATACTTTGTATTTTAGATGCATGCCAAATAGTTGGATAAGTTTTACTTGAATGTGATGAGTACGGATGTCCCCAGAAGTAGTGTGACTCCAGAATTTTTTGCTTTTCAGAGGAACAGGATGCTATTAGTAAATATTTCAAAACAACAAGAATAACCCAGAACATTTGGATATTATGGCAATGTGGTCACCCTTCTTATGTGCATATAGAATGATGAGGCTAATTGTGACAGTCATTTAAGACAGAAAATTTAACAGCTATATTATTGGTACATCTAACAAATTTCCCAAAGAAGCCACGCACGATGGCTCATGCCTGTAATCCCAGCACTTTGGGAGGCTGAGACAGGTGAATTTCCTAAGGTCAGGAGTTCGAGACCAGCCTGGCCAACATGATGAAACCCCGTCTCTACTCTAAATACAAAATTAACCAGTGCTGCACACCTGTAATCCCAGCTACTTGGGAGGCGGAGGCAGAAGAATTACTTGAACCTGGAAGGCAGAGGTTGCAATGAACTGAGATTTCACCATTGCACATTACCCTGGGCAGCAGGAGCAAAACTTCGCTTCAAAAAAAAAAGGAAAGAAAGAAAAAGAAAAAAGGAAATTTCCCATAGAGTGCTTATTCCTAGGGCAAAAATGATAAGGTTTCTTCTTGTTTTTGTTAGTTTGTTTTTAACATTTTTTAAGATTCACCAGTGACTGGCTCTATTTCAGTAGAGGTAATTACCCAATGTAGGTGTGTTCAGAAATTTTAAGCTTAATAACTTGAGGTGATTATTTATATTGTAAATGATTTGTCATAAAAGGAATCGCTATAAGTTTTCTTTATACAGTGAATCCCTTTAATGTATTTATCTGACAGAGAAGTTAACAGGCAAAGAAAACTTGATGTATAATATTAGGGGTAACATTGAAGATGATTCAGAATATATCTAAAAAAACACAAAAATCACCAGGAAAATGAGATTAGTTTATCTTATATACAAACTTAGAAGAAAGCCTGGAAAAAAATTTATTTCATACACTTCACATCCAGCAGGGTAGCACAGTAAAAATCCATGTAAATATAAACATTGTTTTATATATGATTTTAATTTATGTATGCTATATATACTTTATAAATAAAATTTAATATGCTTTTATTTTGCTGTGCAATAGTTTTTTTTTTTTTTTTTTGTGAGACCAAGTTTTGCTCTTGTTACCAAGGCTGGAGTGCAATGGCATGATCTTGACTCACTGCAGACTCCACCTCCCAGGTTCAAGCCATCCTCCTACCTCAGCTTCCTGAGTTGCTGGGATTACAGCGCCTGGCACCACGCCCAGCTAATTTTTGTATTTTTAGTAGAGATGAGGTTTTATGATGTTGGCCAGGCTGGTCTCGAATTCCTGACCTCAGATGAGTCACCTGTCTTGACCTCCTAAAGTGCTAAGATTACAGACGTGAGCCACTGTGCCTGGCCTATACAATGGATATTTATTCATTACAGAGTTACCTTTTATTTTTTTATTTTTTTTTTTTTTTTTTTGAGACGGAGTTTCGCTCTTGTTTCCCAGGCTGGAGCGCAATGGCGCGATCTCGGCTCACCGCAATCTCCGCCTCCTGGATTCAGGCAATTCTCCTGCCTCAGCCTCCTGAGTAGCTGGGATTACAGGCACGCGCCACCGTGCCCAGCTAATTTTTTGTATTAGTAGAGACGGGGTTTCACCATGTTGACCAGGATGGTCTCGATCTCTTGACCTCGTGATCCACCCGCCTCGGCCTCCCAAAGTGCTGGGATTACAGGCTTGAGCCACCGCGCCCGGCCCAGAGTTACCTTTTATATTCATCTAAATTTTAAGAGTACAAATATTGCTTGCCAGCTACCTGATTTTTACATTTTTTACATTATTTTTGTAGAATTATGACACCAAAAATTGTTTTTAGACAACTTTTTTTTTTCTTTTTGAGATGGAGTCTCACTCTGTCGCTCAGGTTGGAGTGTAGTGGTGCAATCTCGACTCACCGCAACCTCCGCCTCCCGAGTTCAAGCAGTTCTCCTGCCTCAGCCTCCCGAGTAGGTGGGACTACATTAATGCACCACCACACGTGGCAAATTGGCAAATATTTTGTAGTTTTAGTAGAGATGGGGTTTCACCATGTTAGCCAGGATGGTCTTGATCTCCTGACCTCATGATCCTCCTGCCTTGGCCTCCCAGAGTGCTGGGATTATAGCCATGAGCCATTGCGCCCAACTTATTTTCCTTTTTTAGTATTTTATTTCCATTTCAATGCCAGGGATTTTTTTTTTTTTAACTCAGTTACCTTTTTATTGGTACATAGTAGATTTACATAATTTTGGAGTACGTGTGATGATTTAATACATTCATATATAATTTATAAAAATCTAATGAATTTGGGATATTCATCACCTTGAATATTTGCCTTCATGCTAGGAACCTTCTATATATTCTCTTCTCTTTATCTAGAAATATACAGTAGATTATTGTAAACTATAGTTACCATACTGATCTATCCTATCAAACTGTATTTTGTACTCATTAATCAATGACTTCAAAGCCTTTCTCATAGCTTTGTCTTTCACTAATAGATTTTTGATGTGAAATGTCTGAAAGGTGATTGTAGCCTTTTACCCTTACTAGTGTGTTAGAGTTTTTTTTTCCTCAATCACAGATTTACCTGGTGTTCATGTAGAAGTTTGAGACCAGTGTTTCATTGCTATCGCAAATGCCCTAAGACAGAAAGACTATCATAAATACTATCTCAAGCCAATCACTAACTGATCTTGTTGCTCTGATCATTGTTAGTAATAATGGGAAATATGAAACTCTCATTAGAAAATGGGCCAATGCATTATCTTTCCCTTCTGATTTACATATTGAGTTTTAAAAAACTGGGTGTTGGTGTTAACAGAATGCATTCTACTGTACCACCACCTTGCAGTCAGAAAAATTAGTAAATTGTTAAATAAGCCAACATCTGCATTAAAATTAGCTACCACAAACTCAAAATTTCTGATAGGAACAGTGACATCATTCAAAAACTGAATTTTAATATGCCTTAGTTCAAGACATGAAAAAATCATTCTTAAGAATGCTGACTTATGCTAATGGAATTATACTACTTGAAGCCTTGAATTATGCTGTCAGCTATTCCACCAAAAACCTCAAGCTAAGTAATCAAGATGAAAGAGATATTACCAGTTCACCAAAATAGTGAGGAATTTGTGGAAGCAATAAAGGAAATGGGAAAAGACTATGAATTCCATTAGCTCTATAACACATAGCCACCTGAGGCAAAAATAGAAAATCGTTTTTTAACAGAATAGTATTATAGTTCTATTTTATTACTAGTTATTGGATTTTTTTTTTTTTTACTTTTATTTTAGGTTCAGTATCAAATATGGAGATTTGTTATATAGGTAAATATGTGTCACAGGGTGTTGTACAGATTATTTTATCACCCAGGTATTAAGCCCAGTACCCAGTAGCTATCTTGAAGAAAGCTCCTCTCCCTCCTCCCACCCACCACCCTCAAGTAGACCTCAGTGTCTGTTGTTTCCTTCTTTGTGTTCATAAGTTCTTATCATTTAGCTCCCACTTATAAATGAGAACATGTAGTATCTGGTTTTCTGTTCCTGTGTTATTTTCCTAAGGATGGTAGCCACCAGCTCCATCCATGTTCCTGCAAAAGACTTGATCTCATTCTTATTTTGTAGCTGCATAGTATTCCATGGTGTGTGTGTGTGTGTGTGTGTGTGTGTGTGTGTGTGTATGTATATATATACACACACACACACACACACACACACATACATACATACCATATTGTCTTTATCCAGTCTGTCATTGATGGCATTTGCTTGATTCCATGTCTTTGCTATTGTGAATAGTGCACAGAAATGTTTTCTTGTTTATTTGTTTTATTTTAACTGATGTTTTTCTGGTGGAACTGTGAAATACACCAAAGATCAGAGCAGCAGAGACTGGTGAAAGAGTAACCTCTAGGTACTAATTATGTAGCTATCCTTTATCTGAGCCTATTCATCACTTTAGAACTGCTGGTCCAGGCATTTGGGATGTGGATAATGGGTCTGAGAAGCAAAGTAGTGAATGCTGTAGGTAATTTATGGCCACTAGGAGGGACTGGAAATTTTTCCATTCAGAAGACTAGTTGAATACTTATACAATAGGAGGAAAGTCTCCTGGTTATGGATTCCCTCTTTCTGCTTTACAGCCAAAGGAGCAAGGAAGGAGAAAACTCAACATACTGATGAAAATATTTAATTAATACCCTAGTATACAAAGAAGCTTTTATGAAAGAGGAAGAGTATACATAGAAATTAAAAACTTGATTTCTAAAAATAAAAATGAGGAAAATCAGTAAGTGGCCTGAATATATACAACCAAGGATTAGCTGTAGAGCCAAGGAATTTTTCCAGGAAACAATACAAAAGAGGAAAGAAATGAAAAGTATGGGCCAGGTGGTGACTTGTACCTGTAATCCCAGCACTTTGGGAGGTCCAAGTGGGCAGATCACCTGAGGTCAGGAGGTTGAGACCAGCCTGGCCAACATAGTAAAACCCTGTTTCTGCTAAAAAAAAAAAAAAAAAAAATTAGCAGGGCTGCATGGTGGCACGCACCTGTGGTCCCAGCTACTGAGGAGGCTTGAGGCAGAAGAATCTCTTGAACCCGAAAAGCAGGAGGTGACTGTGAGCAGAGATTGTGCCACTGCGTCCTGGGCAACAGAGCTAGACTCCATCTCAAAAAAAAAAAAAAAAAAAAAAGTATGAAAGAGAAATTAAAGTACAGTACAGATTAAGAAAACTTTTTATATTGTTTAGTAGGAGCTCTGTAAGATAACAAAAACAATGAAGAAAGGCCAGGCACAGTGGCTCATGCCTGCAATCCCAATAATTTGGGAGGCCAGGGTAGGTGGATCACTTGAAGTCAGGAGTTCAAAACAACCTGGCCAACATGGTGAAAGCCTGTCTCTACTAAAAATACAAAAATTAACCAGGCATGGTGGCACGTGCCTGTAATCCCAGCTACTTAGAAAGCTGAGCCTGGAGAATCTTTTGAACCCAGGAGGCAGAGGTTGCAGTGACTGAGATTATGCCAGTGCACTCCAGCCTGGGCAACAGAGTCAGACTCTGTCTCTGAAATAAAATAAAATAATATAATGTAATATAATATAATATAATATAATAAAAAAGAAACAATGAAGGGAAAGAACTAAAAGAAGAGGCAGTCAGATTATTGCCTAATAGACTCTATATCCAGATTATTACTTGAACATATTTTCTAGGAAAGTGAAAAATGGATATAATAAAAGGGGGAAAAGGAGTATAAGAAACATTGGTGAACAAATAAATTTGAAAAAAAAAATGTAAAAAATATGACATTGAAGTTTAAGGCAAATATCTATTGTTATTTTTTAAATGTAGGAGTATAATGCTCAAATTCAATAAAGAGAAGTGAAAAACAGGCTAAGGATTTTGGTAATAGAAAAATGTTGGAAAATAAAACCCTGCATGAAGGACAGATAAAGTAACCAAGAAAACATCACAAATAGAGCACAGAGAATGCAATGCCAGCAATATTTCCAGCATGAATTATCCCAGTAACATGCTTTATTAAATGCATACTATCATTTAGGATTGAAATAAAGAAATGAAAAATAGCTATATGCTATTTACAAACACCTTTTAAAGTAACATAGGAAGTTTATAAATAATAGGCTGGATAAAGGCTGAAATAACTAATAAATGGTTATATAAAGATAGCAGAGGGGGCAATATCATACAAGATAAACCAGAATTAAAGAGCAAAAGCATTAAGAGGGATAGAAGGGATATTTTTTATTTATTGAAGCTGCCAAATACACACAATTGTAAATCTTTATATATCTATTCTATAGAAATACACATAATCAAGCATAAAAGCATATTCATCTGATATGTATATTGTAAAATACATAAAACAAAATTTACCTTGTTAAGTATACAATTCATGGCATTAAGGACATTCATATTACTGTGCAGTCATCATCACTGCCATCCATCTCCAGAACTTTTTCAAATCTTCTCAAACTGAAACTGTGCCCATTAAACAATAACTCTTCAATTTAGCATGGGTTAACAGCAACAGTTTTGAAACAACTATTTTTTTTCTGCTGCCATTGTTAAGCTTTAACTCTTGAGTTGTGCACCTCTTGTGCCTGTGGCTGTTAGAATAATGTTACGGGTGTTCTAAGGATAGTTTCTCAGAATATGCGAGTTCAGAAAGTTTAAAGATATCTTCCTCAGACCTTTTCCTATGTTATTTACAAGGTAAGATGTTAATCAGTATTATTTACTCTGACTTTGATGGAATTCACTGGGACATGTTGTTTATGTGGTTTTTGTTAGGCATTTCTGGAGCCAGCGTGAGATTTTAAATGTAGTAGAAATTAAGTATTGGATTAGTGTCAGAAAAAGCAGAGTATTACATAAGTCATTAAAATTCATGCCAAAACCAGGCTAGTAACATGGTAACTCCATCTTTACCAAAAAACAAAAATTAGCCAGATTTGGTAGCACACATCTGTAGTCCTAGCTACTCCAGGGGCTAAGGTGGGAGGATCACTGGAGCCTGGGAGGTCAAGGGGGCAGTGAGCCGTGATTGTGCCACTGCACTCCAGCCTGTGCAACACAGCAAGACCCTGTCTCAAAAAAAACGCTGAAGTTAAGAGTAATTATACAGATAGGAATGAGGAAGAAAATCAACTCAAGTGCTGAATGTGCCAAGATAAGAGTAGATAACCAGTAGTAGGTCTAGAAGGGTAACTCATACTTTTGGGCCACTACTTATGATGAGAAAAACATTTTCTCTCACAAGTACAAGCACATATAACAAATTACAATTAATGAAATAGTATTTACCCTTTCTATGTGCTATGTACTCTTTTCTACTGTACATCATTTTTTAAATCTTTGTTCTCAATGCATTGAATTGGGTTAACAACCCAAGAGTGGGTTGCAGTCTGTGGTTTGACTAACACTGATTACAAGGGTTTTTTGACTAACTGAATGCAATGAGCCTCAAAAGTAGAAGATCTTTTATATAAGGGCAGAGAAGTTACTTGTAAGTAGCAGAAACCAGAATAGTGCCAACACCTTCTGTGCTTACCTTCCCTGTAGAGCTTCATTAGAGTAATACTCTCAGGGCCCAGAGCAGTGGCACACACTTGTAATCCCAGCACTTTGGCAGGCAGATCTCTTGAGGTCAGGAGTTCAAGGCCAGCCTGGCCAACAAGGTGAAACCTTATCTCTACTAAAAATACAAAAATGAGCCAGGCATCATGGCATGGGCCTATAATCCCAGCTACTTGGGAGGCTGAGGCAAGAAAATCACTTGAACCCAGGAAGGTAGAAGTTACAGTTAGCCAAGGTCGAGCCACTGCATTCCAGCCTGGGCGACAGAGCAAGACTCCATGTGCAGGGGGGATAATATATTCGAAGGCTTAATGACTGGCAAGTGGTAGAGAGTTTGATGTGAAGTGTTTGATGAATACCTTAACTGTGATTGTTTACTGTGGGAACATGGGTTCCAAAGAAAATTGTCGAGGAAATAATGACCAACAGAAAATGGGGGTGGAGTACGAAATGTAGTGAGGCCAGTGGAAATGAGAGTAGAATAATAGAGAGATGGAATAATTTCCATTTTTTATTTTGACTAAGATGACAGAGGTGTGAAGTAAGTACAGCTGCTATCAAAGTTTCTAAGGGAATTCTGAAGGAAAATGATTTCCTTTCAAAATTAATGATAGTTGAAGAGACCACAAGGAGTAGCGAAAAGTGACCTAGATCTAGCATATAACTTCTGAAATTTTCTAACTAGGTATGCTCTATTTCCTTGTCTATAAATGATATCATTGGACTAAGGAGATGCCTTAATTTTACTACTGTAAATGTTAAAAAGTTGATTCTACATACTGCATCTACACTATTGACAGTGTAATATGAATTTGTATATTGTTCTCTAAGTGGTTTTTAGAATCATAGAGACCAAGCCATTTTAATTAGGAAAAAAATGATTTCTTAACTCAGATTATTAATAGTTTCTTTATTAAATGTCCTTTGGTGATACTTGATTTCTTCTTTTTAGTTACATGAACATGCAGCCTACTTGGTGGACAGTTTATGGGAGAGCTCTCAAGAACTGTTAAAAGACTGGGAATGTATGACAGAGTTGCTGTTAGAAGAACCAGTTCAAGGAGAGGAAGGTATAGTATTTTCACAAGTTAATTTACATGATTTTGTATTTCCATTGGTAGATATGCAAGTATATATTGATCACTTCTTAAAAATGAGTATATATAAGCATGCTATGTATTTTCACCAAGAGAACAATTTGTTTTCTATAATAAGTAAGGATGTCTCAGTCATTTAAAACATCTTTATATATTAATACTGCTACCACGCCATATAAATTTTTAAAAATCCATGTGTGTCATGTAATAGTCAGATTTTCTTCTTTACATTTTCTTTTTTAAATTTAAGTGACAGGGTCTTGCTCTGTCACCCACGCTGTAGTGCAGTGGCCCAATCATAGCTCACTGCAACCTTGAACTACTGGGCTCAAGGGATCCTCTTACCTTAGACTGTAGGGAGAAGCCACCACACTCAGCTAAGTTTTTAACGTTTTGTGGAGACAGGGATCTCGCTGTGTTTCCCAGACTGCCTCAAGCAGTCTTCCTGCCTCCGTCTTCCAAAGTGCTGGGGTTACAGGCATGAGCCACTGTACCTGTCCAAAAGGATTTTCTTGATGCTGATTTGAGATACAAAATACTGATGTACTTAATGATGTTTTTAAGTGCATCTAGAATTTTTTTTGGCTTCATTTATATGTGAACTTGGAAAAACCTTTTATACCTTTTTAAACCTTTTATACCATCCCCTCTTTTGTTATATTTTCTTTAAGGTGAAAATCAGGAAATCAGAGATAAGGTCATTTACCTGGCTATTTAGGAAATAGGAGACATAATAGCCACATGATTATTTTTGAAGTATGCATCTTTTTATATGCTACATAATAGTATGCACAGCAAATTGAACATGTATACCTAATAGAGAGCTTGTGTTCTAAAAGCTGCACGTTAGCTCATTAGAACTAGAAATGCTTATTTCTTTGTATGGTTGTGTTTTCATACTAACCCACAACAGTACTTTAAAGAACTGGTAACTCATTTAATTCATACAATAGCCTTAGAACGTTACTGATGGCTTTATGTAAGTAAGGCTGATGATAGATTGAACATGGACTTCAGAATCAAAAGAAAATTTTTTTTTTTTTTTTTTTTTTTTTGGAGACTGAGTGTTACTGTGTCTCCCAGACTGGAGTGCAGTGGTGCAATCTCGGCTCACTGAAACCTCTGCCTCCCAGGTTCATGTGATTCTCCTGCCTCAGGCTCCTGAGTAGGTGGGACTACAGCCTCATGCCACCATGCTTGGCTACTTTTATTACTTTTATTAGAGACAGGGTTTCACCATGTTGACCAGACTGGCCTCAAACTCCTTATCTCAGGTAATCTTCCCATCTCGGCCTACCATAGTGCTTGGATTACAGGCATGAGCCACCGCGTCTGGCCCGAATCAAAAGAAATAGTGATTCAGATTTTTAATTCTGTCTCTTGTTACTTACATTCTCAAATTTTCTGATCCGTAGTTTCCTTTTTTCTATAACAGACATTATTTCCTTGTGTACCTTATATACCTGTGAAGATTAGGCAATAAAATGTTCTATTGAGTTCCTTTTCTGCTTCCTCTACCCTCTTGTGTGGTTCAACCTTTTGAAATATTACAAGAGCATAATGAGCCATCCTCCGTAGTAGACTACCCATACAGGTTACTGGGAAAGTGAGCATCCCCCAGCGTTCTTTCTAAGCTGTGATACTCGTTGGTATTATCTATTCTGACTTTGACATAATTCAGTGAGAGAAACAAGTTTGCATTAAACACAGATATACTCTGGTAAATTGGCCCAAAATGTCTCTTCTTTTTTTTTTCTGAGATGGAGTTTTGCTTTTGTTGCCCAGGATGGAGTGCAATGGCGCAATCTCGGCTTATGGCACCTCCGCCTTTCGGGTTCAAATGATTCTCCTGCCTCAGCCTCCTGAGTAGCTGGGATTACAGGCATGCACCACCACACCTGGCTAATTTTGTATTTTTAGTAGAGATGGGGTTTATCCATGTTGGTCAGACTGGTCTTGAACTCCTGACCTCAGGTGATCTTCCCGTCCCTAATCCCTCCCAAAGTGCTGGGATTGGGATTACAGGCATAAGCCACTGTGCCTGGCCATCCTCTTCTAAACTTAAAATATTTTTCTTAATTATTATGACACAAATCCTTCCCAAACTTTTCTCAGACCTTTTAAGGAAAAGATTATTATGCTATGTCTCTAGCTGTAATTATTATTTACTTTATTTGCACATGGTTTTTCACTCTATGGCCTTAGTAAGAAGGTGACCCTCAACTGGACGCCATGGCTCACGCCTGTAATCCCAGCACTTTGGGAGGCCGAAGCAGGTGGATCATCTGAGGTCAGAAGTTCAAGACCAGCATGGCCAACATGGTGAAACCCCGTCTCTACTAAGAATACAAAAATTATCCAGGCATGTTGGCAGGTTCCTGTAATCCCAGCTACTCGGGAGGCTGAGGCAGGAGTATCACTTGAACCCTGGAGGCAGAGGTTTCAGTGCACTGAGATTGAACCACTTCACTCCTGCCTAGGCAACAGAACGAGACTCCGTCTCGAAAGAAAGAAGATGATCCTGTAGTTAAGTTGACAGGGCCCTCTGCTCTCTAGGTGAAACTGTCCACTGTATTTTGAGTTCCATTCACTTTTGTGATAACAGGAATATGAACATACACTCTGTTGCCCAGCTTGGAGTGCAGTGGCGTGATCTTGGCTCACTACAACCTCTGCCTCCCGGGCTTAAGCAGTCCTCCCATCTCAGCTTCCCAAGTCGTTGGGACTACAGGCATGCACCACCATGCCTGACTAATTTTTATATTTTCGGTAGAGACGGGTTCACCATGTTGGCCAGGCTGGTCTTGAACTCCTTACCTCAGGTGATCCACCCGCCTCAGCCTCCCAAAGTGCTAGGATTACAGATGTGAGCCACCACTCCCCGGCTTACACATTCTATTTCTAACTAGCCTTAATATTTTCCCTGATAAAAATTAATTTTCCTTCTAATGACTACTGCCTAATGAACACTTAAGTAGAGGGCCTCAGATTAGTGTTCATTGGTAGGCTCCATTCATTTTCCTTACCTTGTTTGCAGCCATAAAATTGCCAGAGTGAGTTAGAGCTTCTCAATTCTTATTCTAAGTCATTTTCTGTATATCACCTAATATTCTATAAGGTTATTTCCAAGAAGAAGGAAGGCAAAGAATATAAGAAAGGAAGAGACAAGTTGGTATGCCTTGATATTGTTAACTTTCTCTCGTATAAATAAGGTGTGAAAGTCAGTAAATAATAATTACCAAGTCTTTCAGTCATGAAGGTGGTCTAGATGGATTTTACTTGTTAAAATATATACTATTAGGTGTTTCATTGTGGTTTAAATTCAGTTGACATTGGGTTTTTTTTAATTTCCAGTCAAAAGGTTGGTTTGACTTGACTTGGGTTTGGTTGATTAGTTATAGCTAGAAAAGTAACTTACCAGATGAGAACATTTTTGAAAGTCAACCACAGTTTTAGTGGTTGAATCTAGATAGGCATAGTCTAGGAAATTAGGCATAACAGTTGGCAGAACTATATCTACCGAATAACTTTTTTTTTTCTGCACCCCCCTCTGACTTAACTTTTTTATACATTTTATCTATATGCATGTTGTTCCACATGCAAACCACATATAAGCTCTGGCATGGAGTGAAATCTAAATTAATTTTCTGTGCTAGTATTTTATGATAACAAAATGCTGCCAGTAAACTTTTTTTTAAAGACTGATTAGAAATTAAGTAATTTTTTAGATAGGTGGAATGTGGTAGAATTCCAGTGGAGAAGGCTCTAGTTAGCAGTTGGAGATGTAGGATTAAATTTTGGGAAAACAGACACACTGTAACAGACTACCATCATCAGTTTAAATCACAGTGGCCTTAAAACGGTCTTGCAGTATTTTTATGAGTGTACGGGAAGGGAGGGGGGTGTTTTACAGCAAAATGAAGTTTCTAGATAAATTTTTAGTATAATGTGAAGGTCTGGGTTCTTGTCAACAGTTCTGCCACCAGGTAATAAGACCATAACCAAATCATGTAGCTTCTGGATCTCTGCTTCTTAAAGTATAAAATGAGAAACTTCTTTTTAATTTATTTTTTGAGACTGAGCCTCACTCTTTCGCCCAGGTTGTAGTGCAGTGGCAGATCTCCGCTGACTGAAACCTCCACCTCCAGGGTTCAAGCGATTCTCATGTGTCAACATCCCAAGTAGCTGGCATTACAGGTGCCCACCACCACGCTTGGCTAATTTTTTAATTTTTAGTAGAGATGTGGTTTCACCATGTTGGCCAGGCTGGTCTCGAACTTCTGACTTCAAGTGATCCAACCTGCCTCAGCCTCCGAAAGTGCTGGAATTACAGGCGTGAGCCACTGCGCCTAGCTGAGAAACTTTAACTAGATAACCTTCTTTGGTCATTTCTAGTGCTAAAATTCTGTAATCCAGTTAATGAATGAAGTAACTGTAAATAATAAGATTCTTCAAAGCAAGAATTATCAATTCATTAATAATTTAAAAATATATATTGGCTACTTCATGTGAGTCAAATATTATGCTGTGCTGAGAGTACAGTGTTATGCTAGATCAGCTCACTGCCAATATGGAGCTTACATTGTCCTGGGAAAGGCAGACCAAAATTGTGTGAATATTCAAAATAATTTCAAGAGTTATTAAGTAGCTTTGGTGGATAATTATAGGGGATCTGTCTTTAGGTTGAATTCCTATGGAAGACTTTCCAGAGCAGGCCACCTATGAGCCAAGAAACTGGTGGCCACATACGGTGGCTCATGTCTTTAATCCTACCACTTTGGGAAGCTGAAGCAGGCAGTCAGGTCTTCAGATCAGGTGTTAGAGACAAGCATGGTGAAACCCCATTTCTATTAGAAATCCAAAACATTAGCTGAGTGTGGTGGCACACTCCTATCATCCCATCTACTTAGGAGCCTGAGGCATAATAATCACTTGAACCCAGAAGGTGGAGGTTGCAGTGAGCCAATATCTCACTAGAGCACTCCAGCCTGGGCAACAGAGCGAAACTCCATCTCAAAAAAAAAAGAAACTAAACTATAAGGGACCAGGCATGGGTAGTGTCATAAAAGAGCCATCTAGGCATAGGAAATAGCCATTCAGAGTATCTGAAACATGAATGATGTTGTCTTCTAGGAGATGCATTAGCTAGAACATAATGAATCAGTGATACAAGATGTAATAGAAGCAGAAGTCAGATGATATAGAGCATTTTAGTTTATAAGTGAATTTATCTCATTCTAAATGTAATAAGGTGCTTTCGAAGATTTTAAACTGGAGAATAATGTGATCCAATGCATATTTTAAGAAAAATGCCTTTTATAAACAGTTTGTAGGAATACATCATCATTGCTGTGGTCTCTGTGGTGAATGATGGTAAAAATATAAAAGAGAGACATGGCTTATAAAGAGGGAAACAGCCCATGGCTGAGTTAAAGATTGTGGATAGGGGACGAAAGCAGGAAGAGCAAGAAAGAACGAGAGTTCTAGCTAGCTATAAAAAGGATAAGAGATAATTATAACCTTTGTAAGCCCAGTAAAGAGGATGTTCAAGAGAGCCATGATTAATAATATGTTTTGCAAAGGAGAAAAAAAGACTACACAGATCATTTTGTGACGATTTAGGTCATTGGTGACTTTAAAGCATGATTCAATGATACTATATGTATTCAATGATACTAAAAGAGAGAAGCCAGAGATCGAGGTGATAAGAATAAAATCAATACTGAGGAAATGGAGATGCTTTCTAGAAATTTGTGTAGTTATATGTTGTGTTTGAGGTTGTGGAGTCAAATGATAATTTGTACCATGAACAGCTACCCGTTCATTTCAAACAGTGTGGCTGTTCGGCTCTTGTCTGTGGCTTAAGGCTTGTTTGCTTTCAGATTTATTATGTGGTTTTGCTGTCATATCCCAAAAGCAATTTCAATTAAATTTCAACGGCTTTTGAATTTACCTTAACTCTCCATTCAGGGACTGTTTCTAAATGGATAGCTTCAAATGATAAAGTAAATTAACAAAATTGATGAAATTGAATACTGTGCATGGTTGAGTTATACTTCATTTAGTTCATGGACCGCCTTGTAGTTCCTTTATCTCCAGACAAATGTGAAAAATTATGAATTTCTGAAATCATAAAAATAGAAATTTAGTTATTAAGCAAAAAGCTTTTTTTGTATTATTAGACATTGGATCATCGGGTACAGTTGGACAAGCTGATGTTTCATTTGTTTTTCTTAAGATAAGCTAAAGTTCATGTGTTTTTTTAAAGACAGTTAAAATGTTAAAACACTGAATTAAGATGTACATACAGGCCGGGCGCGGTGGCTCACGCCTGTAATCCCAGCACTTTGGGAGGCCGAGGCGGGTGGATCACGAGGTCAAGAGATCGAGACCATCCTGGTCAACATGGTGAAACCCCGTCTCTACTTAAAATACAAAAAATTAGCTGGGCATGGTGGTGCATGCCTGTAATCCCAGCGAAGCTGAGGCGGGAGAATTGCCTGAACCCAGGAGGCGGAGGTTGCGGTGAGCCGAGATCGCGCCATTGCACTCCAGCCTGGGTAACAAGAGCGAAACTCCGTCTCCAAAAAAAAAAAAAGATGTACATACATATTTTTTATAGGACAATTTTGGTAAAGAATAAAGAACAAGATGTTAATATATCTTTTTATGCCTTTTCTTTGCTTTTGCCCCAACTTAGTTTAATATAATCAATGTAAGATTTTAAACCTTTGTAAATTAATTGAATTTTTATTTTTTATTTTTTAGTCTTAAGGTTATACCTGAATTAATTGAATTTTTTTAAGGTTTATACCTAAGTTCTGGCTAGGTGTGGTGGCTCACACCTGTAATCACAGCACTTTGGGAGGTTGAGGTGGGTGGATCACAAGGTCAGGAGTTCAAGAGCAGCCTGGCTGGATGGTGAAGCCTCGTCTCTACTGAAAATACAAAAATTAGCCGCGCGTGGTGGTGGGTGCTTGTGATCCCAGCTACTTGGGAGGCTGAGGCAGAGAATTGCTTGAACACGGGAGGCGAAGGTTGCAGTGAGCTGAGATCACATCACTGCACTCTAGCCTTGGCGAAAGAGTGAGACTCCGTCTCGAGGGGGAAAAGAATATATATATATATGAGACTAGTTTTTTCTCTATCACACCTGCATCTGCTGGTCTGCAACATAAATAAGTACACAGAGGGATGTAGAACGATAGAACTAAGCTATTGAAATTATAAAAAGCTGACTTTAAGGCTGGACGTGGTGGCTCATGCCTGTAATTTAGCACTTTGGGAGGCCGAGGTGTGTGGATCACCTGAGGTTAGGAATTGGAGACCAGCCAGACCAACAGGTTTCAACAGTGAAACCCTGTCTCTACTAAAAATCCAAAAATTAGCTGGGCGTGGTGACACATGCCTGTAATCCCAGCTACTCAGGAGGCTGAGGCAGGAGAATCACTTGAACCTAGGAGACAGAGGTTACAGTGAGCCCAGATCACGCCACTGTACTTCAGCCTGGGTGACAGAATGAGACTCCATCTCAAAAAAGTGTATATATATGACTTTAAAAATACATAAGAATGAATTAGGCCGGGTGCAATGACTCATGCTTGAAATCCCAGCACTTTGGGGAGGCCAAGGCAGGTGGATCACTTGAGGTCAGGAGTTTGAGACCAGGCTAGTTATCAAGGTGAAACCCTGACTCTACTAAAAATATAAAAATTAGCCAGGCATGGTGGCACGCCTGTAATCCCAGCTACTTGAGAGGCTGAGGCAGGAGAATCACTTGAACCTGGGAGGCAGAGATTGCAGTGAGATGAGGTCACGCTACTGCACCCTAGCCTGAGTGACAGAGTAAAACTCTGTCTCAAGAAAAAAAAAAAAAAAGCCAGGCACAGTTGCTCACACCTGTAATCCTAGTACTTTCAGAGGCCAAGGTGGTTGGATCACAAGGTCAGGAGTTCAAGACCAGCCTGGCCAAATTGGTGAAAACTGGTCTTTACTAAAACTACAAAAATAAGCCGGGTGCAGTGACAGGCGCCTGTAATCCCAGCTACTCAGGAGGCTGAGGCAGGAGAGTTGCTTGAACCCTGGCAGAAGAGGTGGCAGTGAGCCAAGATCACACCACTGCACTCCAGCTTAGGTGACATAGTCAGATTCCATCTCAAAAGAAACGAAAAACAACACAAGAATCAATTCAGGCTGGGTATGGTGGCTTACCCCTGTAATCTCAGTGCTTTGGGAGACCAAGGTGGATGGATCACCTGAGGTCAGGAGTTCAAGACCAGCCTGGCCAACATGGTGAAACCTCGTCCCTACTAAAAAAAGAAATACAAAAATTAGCTGGGCATGGTGGCGCATGCCTGTAATCCCAACAACTTGGGTGACTGAGACAGGAGAATCCCTTGAACCTGAGAGGTGGAGGTTGTAGTGAGCGGAAATCGTACCACTGCATTCCAGTCTGGGCAACAGAGTGAGACTATGTCTCAAAAAAAAGTATGAATTCAGGAACATATGGAATCTATGTGAAGGAAACCATAGTTTTAATTAAATGACTTAAAATCCCAAAAGTGAAAAGCTGTATTATATTTCTAGCTGAAAAGGATATAATTTTTTTTATGGTACTAGTCATATTTCCAGTGGGTTTGAGAGAATTCTGGAAGGTGTGGTGGGACTAGGAACTAAGCAGAATCATTTTAATGTTTATATAGTATTTTAAGCTTATGTTGAAAAGACAGTATAGCCTCATGCTTAAGAGAACTGACTCTGGAGTCAAACTACCTGGGTTCATATATTAACTCTGCTACTAGCTAAGTCTATCTCTCTGTGGCTTATTCTCCCTGTATGTAAAGTGAGGACATTAATTTCTATCTCTTGGAATTGTTTTGTCAATAAAACAAGTTATTACATATAAGCCACTTATGATAGTGCTTTAGACATAGAAAAATTTTAATAAATTATTTGCTATTAGCATTATAGAAATTACACAAAATTTTAGAAAAAGGACTAGATAAGAGAAACTTGCTTATATATTCAAGTTGGTTGAATTAAGTTACATATTATAACAAAGTACACCTTAAGTCTAGTATAATGAAAGCAGTAAAGCATTGTCACAAAAATATACAAATAGATTAGTGAAACTATATAAAGAATCCAAAAATAGATCTAAGGGATATATGAGAGCCTGAAACATGTTTAAAAATGACATTTAAATTGAAAAGGGAAATCTGATTTAACAGTGGTGGAGACAAACTGGCTATTTTATGGGAATAAACAGGCCCACCTACTGTCAGCAGAAATAAGTGCCAAATAGGTTAAAAATACAAAAGTGAGCAAGGAAGAGAGACAGAAAAAAAGAAAGGAAGAGCAAAAGAGCAAGCAAGCACACTAGACAGCAAAAGAGAGAGAAAGAAATTAGAAGAAAATGAAGAACTTATTAGTGTAATCTCCAGGACAGAGAGATCTTTGCAGGCAATACAAGAAACCTGGAAACTATAAAATGAAAGGAGACAGATTTGACTTTGTAAAAACTAACAATTTCTGTCTGACAAAAAATACCATGGAGAGTCTGACAACAAATGACAAACTGTGAGAAAATACTTGCATCATTGTAAAGATAAAAAGTACTACCTCTGCCATATAAGAGTTCACAAATTCATAAGAAAGGTGAATAGTAGCACAAAAATGGGTGAAAAATAAACATAGACTAATCTTAGGGGAAAAATATATTCCACTTAACTAATTAATAGCTAAGAAGGAGCAAAATAATAACCAAATAGCCCTTTTCAGCCATTGGACTGACAAAAATTAAAACATTTTATAACATCTAATGCTAACAGGGATATAAGGAACCAAACATTCATAACATTGCAGTTGGGGCATAAATTATAATAAATGATCTTACAATTTGTCAGTATCAAGATCTTGCCCTTTGAATCCATATTTCTTCTTTGGAAAATTTATTGTACAGAAATAAATAATCAGTTACATAAATATATAGCTATTAATGATGTTTATTGTAGCATTGTTCAGTGTCAAAAATCAGGGAATTATTTGAATGACCATAAGTAGAAGACTGACTAAATCAAGGTGCATACATTAATATAGTAATTTATTAAGATAATTATTTTATGTGTGTGTTGACTTGAAAAGTATTAAAAGTCTGTTAAGTTTTTTAAAACATATGGCATAGTCTTTTTTATTAAACAAAAAAGAAAATCCTATTATATGAGTTTTTAAATTATGTGAAAGGAAACACAAAATTTTAGTATTGCCTAACTCAGAAAGGTAGCATTAGAAGAGACCAGCGATTAGAAGAGACCAGAGTTTATCCTCTTATTCTTTACTTTGTATCTCTTTCCTGTTTGACTTAGGACAGGATGCACATACTACTTTTGTAAAAAAAAAAAAAAAAAAAAAAATAGCATAATACAGAGCTTAACTTTAGTCTTTAAGCAGTAATAGAATACTTTCAGTTTTTTAATAATGTGTTCATTTTTAATACATGATTATTGTAAAACTGTCTACTCATGCTCATGTATTTTATTTCACCTTAGCAATGTCTGATCGTCAGGAGAGTGCTCTTATAGAGCTAATGGTTTGTACAATTCGACAAGCTGCTGAGGCACATCCTCCAGTGGGAAGGGGTACCGGCAAGAGAGTAAGTTACATTAGTGAGAAATCTACGAAAAGGCTTTTAATGCAATTAACTGTCTTAAATATTTGGAAATTTTCCTGATATTTGTATCCCAAAAAACATGGTATTTTTATAAATGATAGACTGTGGTGCTTCATCTTTATATCCTGTCTGCTATACTCAGGTTCCAAAAATAGATTCTTTCCTGTATGTTACCATAGCACCTGTATCTGCTTCTGTTATTGTACTTACATGATATTTTAAGGATTTTTATATCTATTAAAAGTACATAAAGGCTCTGGAGGCAAAATGCCTAGTTTGCAAGTTCTTCTACTTAGCAGCTATATAATCTTTAGATACATGAATGATTTTTGTGTGTGCCTTAGTTTCCGTATCTCTAATATGGGACTAATAATACAGGTATTTATATTAAAGATGAGTTGAGGTAATCACAGATGGAGAGACTCCTGTCTCTGTTGATTTCAAGAGAAAGGCCAATCCTTCTGCAAACAGCAAGTATAAAACTGGGACGTGTTATTGAAAACATTACATCAGGGCTCTGGAAATTCCCCAAAGATAAAAAAACACATTGAGAAATATTTTTTTCCTGAAAAAGTGATAGAGCTTCAGGTAAAAGCAGAAGTCTGTGGCCTTCTTGACAATATACGTGTACCCACATGCATGGTCAGTAAGATCTGTAGTTTGTTACCAGAGTGACACTGGCTTAAACCTGAAACTTTACTGTTAGAGAGAATGGATTTAATTAACATGGACAAGTAATAAAAGCCCACAGCTTTTGTTAATTGGAAGTGGTGAATTTGGTAGAAACAAACAGGGAAAACCTACAGTTTGGATAATCTAGGGTTGTGGTAAGAGTACTGGACCAGCCGAAAATTTAACTGAAAAATCATAGAAATGAGAAAGCTGTAAAAGGATTAGCTATACTTTCTGTACATTCTTTACAATAGAAATGGCTTCTCAGGAAACCTTAGAGAAAATAATGGAAAGTAAAAGTCAAGTGAAATCTCTTAAGAACTGAGTGAATTTGGGGCCGGGCGCGGTGGCGCATGCCTGTAATCCCAGCACTTTGGGAGGCCGAGGCAGGTGGATCATGAGGTCAAGAGATCGAGACCGTCCTGGTCAACATGGTGAAACCCCGTCTCTACTAAAAATACAAAACATTAGCTGGGCATGGTGGTGCGTGCCTGTAATCCCAGCTACTCAGGAGGCTGAGGCAGGAGAATTGCCTGAACCCAGAAGGCGGAGGTTGCGGTGAGCCAAGATCGTGCCATTGCACTCCAGCCTGGGTAACAAGAGCAAAACTCCGTCTCAAAAAAAAAAGAACTGAGTGAATTTGAATATGCTCCTAACCAACAACAGATCATTTCTCAGAGGGGAAGAAGCCTTATTGAAGCCACAAATACTGCAATATTTCAACACAACCTCTGCCCAAATGATTGGTTGACTCCTAATCTATTGAAATGCAATAAGGACTTGTAGGAAGACAGGTTAAAAAAATAAAAGTAAGAATAAAAATTCTGAGCAGAGGTAGCAGAAGTAACATACTATGAGGGAAGCAGATTATATATACAGTTTACATTAAAGATTCCCTTTTTAAAAAAATGGAGACTTCTATAATTAAAAAAAAATTAAAATCTATAGTTAACAATTGAAATTTGCCAGGCATATTGGCTCATTCCTGTAATCCTAGCACTTGGTAGGCCAAGTTGGGAGATCACTTGAAGTCAGGAGTTTGAAACCAGCCTGGCCAACATAGTGAAACCATATCTCTACTAAAAATACAAAAATTAGCTGGGCAGGGTGGCATGTGCTTGTAGTCCCAGCTACTCACAAGGCTGAAGCAGGAGAATCACTTGAACCCAGAAGGGGGAGGTTGTAGGGAGCCGAGATCATGCCATTACACTTCAGCCTGGGCGACAGAGCAAGACTCTGTCTCAAAAAAAAAAAAAAAAAAGAAGTTAAAATCTGTAGTTACTGTATTATCCAAAAATGTCTACTTTCAAGAAAAATTGCAACCATGGAAAGAAACAGCAAAATGCGACCATACTCAGGAGAAAAAGCAGACAACAGAAATGGCTTCTCAATAGGCCCATATGTTGGATTTAGTAGGCAAAGATGTCAGAGGCCTTTTAATAAATATATTCAAAGAATTACAGGAAAATAGGAAAACAAGAAGTAGATTATCTTAATAATGAAAATGCAAATGGAATTTCTGGTGAGGTGTACAATTTAGAAATTTAAAATTCACTAGATGTTAATTAGCAGTTTGAGATGATGAAAGAAACAATGAACATGAAGATTAATAGAAATCCATTTTGAAGAATGGAGAAGAAGAAACATTGAAGAACTATTACCAGGGCCAGAGAAATGAGTGGAACACCATCACGTGCACCAAAATATGTGTATCGGCATTCTCAGAAGGAAAGGAGAGAGGGATAGAGGCAGAAAAAAATATTTGAAGAAATAATCACTGAAAACCTCCCAGATCTGATGAGAGACTATTTACAGATTCAAGAAACTTAGCAAAACCCAAATAAAATAAACACAAAAGTTCCACGCAGTCAATTTGTTGAAAGACAAAGACAAAAGTCTTGAAAGCAACAAGAGAGAAACTGATGTAGAGGGCAATAGCAATGGGATTAACAGTTAACTTCTTACCAGAAACAGTGGAGGCCAGAAGACAATGGAATGACATATTCAGTGAAAGTCAACTAAAGTAGCCAACCAAGAATTATAAATCCAGTAAGATTATCTTCCAAAGATGAAGGTATGAAAAACAATTAACCAGAGAAACAAAAAAGAAAAATTTGGGGACTGTGTTGCTAGATCTGCCATACCAGAAATATTAAAAAACATCCTTCAGCCGGATACAGTGGCTCATGTCTGTAATCCCAGCACTTTCAGAGGCAGAGGCAGGTGGATCACAAGCTCAGGAGTTCGAGACCAGCCTGGCCAACCTAGTGGAACCCTGTCTCTACTAAAAATCCAAAAATTAGCCAGGCATGGTGGCACACGCCTGTAGTCCCAGCTACTCAGGAGGCTGAGGCAGGAGAATCACTTGAACACAGGAGGTAGAGATTGTGGTGAACCGAGATCGCACCACTGCACTCCAGCCTAGGCAAAAGAGCAAGACTCCATCTCAAAGAAAAAAAAGAAATCCTTCAAGTTATAAGTAATAACACAAGGTGATAAAACGAATCCACAAGAAGGAATGAAGAAAGAAGAAAGAAGGAATGGGCCAGGCACAGTGGCTCATGCCTGTAATACTAGCACTTTGGGAGGCCAAGGCAGGTGGATTACCTAAGGTCAGGAGTTCAAGACCAACCTGCCCAACATGGCAAAACCCTGTCTCTACTAAAAATACAAAAATTAGCTGGATGTGGTGACACATGACTGTAATCCCAGCTACTTGGGAGGCTGAGGCAGAAGAATTGTTGAACCCGGGAGGCAGAAGTTTCAGTGAGCCGAGATCATGCCACTGCACTCCAGCCTGGGCAACAGAGTGAGATTTCATCTCAAAAAAGTTAAAAAAGGAATGAAGAGCACAAATCTGAAATGGTAAGGATTTGAGTGGATATAAAAGACTGTGTGTGTGTGTTTCCTTAATTTCTTTAAAAGAACATGAAATTATTTAAATCAAGCTTGCCCAACCTGTGGCCCGCAGGCTGTATGTGGCCCAGGACGGCTTTGAATGCAGCCCAACACAAATTTGTAAACTTTCTTAAAACATTATGAGATATTTTTGCTTTTTTTTTTTTTTAAAGCTCTTCAGCTATTGTTAGTGTTAGTGTATTTTACATGTGGTCCAAGACAATTGTTCTTCCACTGTGGCCCAGGGAAGCCAAAAAGTTGGATACCCCTGATTTAAATCAATAATTATATGACTACAGTGTTGAGATTATAACATAGATTTATGTGACAAGGGTAACACAGAAGGGAAAAAGATATGGAACTATATTGGGGAAAAATTACTATGTTTTATTATAATGAATTATCAGCGTGAAGTCAATTATAAGTTAAAAATGTATATTAATCCCTACAGTAATCATTCATACTTACAAATAAAAAACATTTTGTGAGGAATTTTAGTGGTCCTCATCTGTTAGGGACATATGCTGAAATATTTAAAGGTCACATTATATACAGTTTACCCTTGAACTGTGTAAGGGTTAGTGGCACTGACTTGCATAGTCAAAAATCCACATATGCTCACTTCAGCAGCAAATATACTGAATTTGGAATGATACAGAGATGACTGGCATGGGCCCTGTGCAAGGATGACATGCAAATTTATGAAACATTTTTATGAATTCTTAAAAAAATTTACATGTAACTTTTGATTTCCCCAGAATGTAACTACTATAGCCTACTAATAGCCTAAAGTACCAGAAGCCTTAAAGCTGTTAACACAAACAATGGATTAACATTTTTTATGTAATATATATTATACACTATATTCTTACAATAAAGTAAGCTAGAGGAGAAAAAAATTACTAAGAAAATCATAAGGAAGAAAAATACATTTATTGTTTGTTAAATGGATCAACATAAAAGTCTTCATCCTTGGCACTGAGTACACTGAGGAGGAGGAGGAAGAGGAGGGTTTTGTCTCGCTGTCTCCAGTAGCAGAGGCGCAAGAGACAGAGGAGATGGAGAGGCAGGCGCACTCACTGTAACTTTACAGAAATACAGTGTAGTCTCTTTCTGACTTTTTGCTTTTTCATTTCTCTAAAAATGTTTCTGTGTCATACCAATCTTCCTTTCACTATTTGCTTTAATTTCAGTGCCCATGTAATACAAGGGTCTGTGTCACCAACAAAGCAAAAGCCATCTTGAATAATTGGAACTCCTCTACCAGATCATCTAATGTTAATTCAGGCATCCATTCCTCAGCATTTTCTTCCTCATCATCTGGCACCAGTTGAGAAACCCTCATCCCCATTAAGTCATCCTCTATTAACTCCTCTGATGTGGTATTTTTTGTTTTGTTTTGTTTTGTTTTTGAGGCAGAGTTTCACTCTTGTCGTTGAGGCTAGAGTGCAGTGGAGGGCTCACTGCAACCTCGGCCTCCTCGGTTCAAGCAATTCTCCTGCCTCAGCCTCCCATGTAGCTGGGATTACAGGTGCCTGCCACCACGCTTGGCTAATTTTTGTATTTTCAGTAGAAACGGGGTTTAGCCATGTTGGCCTTGCTGGTCTTGAACTCCTGACCTCAGGTGGTCCTCCCACCTCAGCCTCTCAGACTGCTAGGATTACAGATGTGAGCCACCATTCCTGGCTGGTGACTATTTGCTAATTTCTCTAAGATCTATGTCTTGAAGTCCTTCATTCCCCACATTTTATACTGTAACCACAATCTCTTTGATGGTTTTCTTGATTGGTTCTGTCATAAATTCTGAGAAATCATAAACAGCAGCTGGACACAGTTTTCTCCAATAAGTGTTTATTTGGGAGGGCTTGATGACTTCATAACAACAATGGCATTTTCAGTGGTGTAATCCTTCTAGACTTTTATGATGTTCTATCAGGGTTCTCTTTGATAGTGTTGACAGTTCTTTCTATTCAGTACTATGTTTAATGAGCCTTAACGTTTCTATGAACCCCTGATCTGTAGGCTGATTTAGAGATACTGTGTTTAGGAGCAAGTAGACCATTTTGATGTCTGTGGTGTTGAACTTATGGGGTTCTGGTTGTTCAGGGGCATTGTCCGTTATCAGAAGAACTTTAAAAGGTAATCCCTTATTGGCAAAGTACTTCCTGGCTTCAGGGACAAAGCCTCAGTGGAAACCAACCCAGAAAAGGGGTTTTTGTTGTCCAGGCCTTCTTATTACACATTACTGGCAAAAAAGACTGGCATCTGGTGTTTATCTTTTCCCTTCAAGGCTTGAGGGTTAGCAGCTTTACAGATAAGGGCAGTCCTGATTACAAATCCAGCTTCTTCATTTGTACAAACGAATATATTAGCCTGTTTCTTCTTCTTCCTGCTTTAAATTCTGGTGCTCACTTCTCTTCCTTAGTAATGAGTATCCTTTGTGGCTTTTTTTTTTCCAGAATAGGGTGCTGTGATCTGCATTAAAAACCTTTGCAGACAGATACTCTTTCTCTTCAGTGATTTTCTTAATGGCATCTTGGAGAGTGGTCAGCTGCCTCTTGGTCAGCAGAAACTTTCTCCTATTCCCTTGACATTTTTAAAGGGAAACCTCTTTGTAAAATGGTCAAACTATCCTTTGCTGGCTTTAAATTTTCCAACTTTGTAGCCTTCACCTTCCTTTTGCTTTGTCATTATGACTTCACTTTTTTTGAAAACTATATGAGTATAGGTGTGCCTTTTTAATAGCAATGCTGCACTCATATAAAAGCTACACTTTCTATGTTAAATAAAAAGGTATTTAGCAAAAGGTACAATGGTTTTTGCACCTGCTGGTATAGCAGTAATGGTTTTATAATTTTTTTTTTTTTAACATCAGTCCTTATACCAGATTCATTTATCTTGAAATGGTGGGCGACTGTAGCTGCAGACATATCAAGTAATTTAACTTTTTTCTTGTAATGACTTCTCTGCTTCTTAGGAAAACTTCCAGCATCACTGGTACCTCATGTGGGTCCCATGATGTTATTCAAGGTTTATGGTATTGCACTAAACATGATGAAACATAAGTGAGAACCATGAGATCACTTTTTACTATGATACACAATTCACCAGAGAGACCCAACTGTTCATATGAAGATGGTTAGTGTCACAGGGCTTTTTTATTGGATACTTGGAATTCTTGAGCTCACTACAGTAGCAACAGTAGATGCATACGATATTGTTATAGTAGTATAAGGTGTGCTACAGTTAATTCTGTGTAGTTACGACTTAATACTATACCTTTTTTTTTTTTTTTTTTTTCATGAGACAGAGTCTCACTCTGTCACCCAGGCAGGAGTGCAGTGGTGTGATCTCGGCTCACTGCAACCTCCACCTCCTGGGTTCAAGCAATTCTCCCACCTCAGCCCCCCGAGTAGCTGGGATTATGGCACGTGCCACCACATCCCGCTAATTTTTGTATTTCTTTAGTAGAGATGGGATTTCACTATGTTGGCCAGGCTGGTCTTGAACTTCAGATGTTAAGTGATCTGTCTGTCTTGGCCTCCCAAACTGCTGGGAATACAGCCATGAGCCACCGCTCTCAGCCATAATACTGTATCTGTATTCACATTGCTGTGAAGTGCAAATGGTGCCATGTACAACCTGTAAGTGTGTGTGTAAGTTTTGATAAATTTTAATTTCTTATAATACATTCGTATATATGTTATGGTAGGAAATGTTAAATATCTACATACATTTTATATGTCATGATGAACCTAAATTGTCTTAGGCTTTCCAGTATTTCTAGACTACATGGCTTGTCTGCAAGTTTTTTTTTTTATTGTTGCAAATCTCCAAAAAAATTTTCCAATATATTTATTGAAAACAATCTGCATATAAATGAACCATGTGGTTCCAAAATGTGTTCTTCAAGGGACAAATGTACAAGGGTTTGCCCCAAAATGCCATTGGAAAAAAACTGTAGGAGAATTAATAAAACAAGAATGACAGTGCTACTGGTTATTGCTTTGCTTTTGAGTGTTTCTGAAATTTTCCTTAATAGTCTTTAAAGTATATGTTGTCCCAACTTTGACTGATTAGAAGCCCCTTCATGCTAATTTCTTGTCCTTTTCACGTCTTCTCATTTATTAATCACTTTCTTGCTTTGTTGGGAAACAAGATGCCTCAGGTTTACTTTCTACCTTTACTGCTTGAATAGTTATCTATTATGGTGTAACAAATTACTCCAAAGTTAAAGATGTGTGAAATAATAAGCCTTTATTATCTCATACAGTTTCTGTGGGTCAGAAATTTGGGAAGAGCTTAACTGTTCTTTTGGCTTAGGGTCTTCCGTAGGGTTGCAGTCAAGATGTTAGCCTGGGCTTTAGCATCTGAAGAGTTGACTTAGAATTGCAGAATCCACTTCCACAATGACTTACAATTTAGTGCTGACCAGTGGTAGAGCTTAGTGCTTCACCATGTGGGTTTCTCTATAGGACTCTTTGAATGTTCTCATGACATGGCTGCTGACTTTTCGTAGAGTGAATGATCCAAAAGAACAAGGCAGACACTGCTATCTATGTCTTTTATAACCTAACCTCAAATACCATACAATATTATCTTCAAAATATCCTATTGGTTACACAAGTCAGCTTTATACATTGTGGGTAGAGGCTGTATAAGGGCATCAATACCAGGAAGGTAGGGATCATTGGGATTTACTTGAATTTGGATTCCACACTACGCTAGCACAGGAATCAGCCATTTCTTCAGTAAGCCATGGTTTCATTTAATACAGAGTAGTATTGGCTCATGCCTGTAATCCCAGCACTTTGGGAGGCTGAGGCGGGTGGATCACGAGGTCAAGAGATCGAGACCATCCTGGTCAACATGGTGAAACCCCATCTCTACTAAAAATACAAAAAATTAACTGGGCACGGTGGCGTGTGCCTGTAATCCCAGCTACTCAAGAGGCTGAGGCAGGAGAATTGCCTGAACCCAGGAGGCGGAGGTTGCGGTGAGCCGAGATCGCACCATTTGCACTCCAGCCTGGGTAACAAGAGCGAAACTCCGTCTCAAAAAAAAAAAAAAGATTAAAATCCTGGTAGTCAGTTAAGAGGATGTACTTACTGATAATTGCTTATCATTTCTGCTAGGCCCTTGTAGTAGACAGAGCTAAGAAATAAGTTTTTATGTGTATACATGTATATTTAAATCGTATATTCATCTTGATATTTAACCCAAATTTAGCGTGACAGGGTTTTCACCTCTTTGAATCTTTGAGTTTTTTTCCCACATTTATTTTTTTGGAACAGGTAAAACATTTACGTAATTAAAATGTCAAAACCATGTGAAAAGGTATATTCAGAGAACTCTTATTTATATACTTTTCTCTACACCTCATTCTTATTAGTAACCATTTTTATTTTATTTCTGGTTTATTGTTCAGGTGTTTCATTTTGCAGAAATAGGTAAAGGCATGTACATACACAGATATATGTATTCATATTTTCCACTCCTCCCAATCTTTTACAAAAGATAATATATACATTATTCTGTACCTTTCTTTTTTTCTTTTTTTTTTTAAACTATTCTGCACTTACTAGTAAGATATTTTGTACCTTTCTTTTTTTAGCATTGCATCCTGAAAATCAGTCCGTATGTTGATTTGGAGGTTTTCATATTATTCTGGCTGTATAGTATCTATGAGATGGATGCACTACTGAAAGTTCATCTGTGTACAGTCTTTGAGACTGTTGCTAGTCTTTTGCTACTAGAAATAATGACTAGTCAGCTGGGCATGGTGGCTCATGCCTGTAATCCCAGCACTTTGGGAGACCAAGGTGAGCGGATCACTTGCGGTCAGGAGTTAGACCAGCCTGGCCGATATGGTAAAACCCCGTCTCTAATAAAAATGGAAAAATTAGCCAGACATAATGGTGTACACCTGTTGCCCCAGCTACTTGGGAGACTGAGGCAGGAGAATCACTTGAACCCAGGAAGCAAAGCAGAGGTTGCAGTGAGCTGATATTGCACCATTACACTCCAGCCTGGGTGTCACAATGAGAGTCCATCTCAAAAAAAAAAATCTTTCAATCAAAGATAGCCATTTCTCTAAAATCAGTATCCTTAAACGTTTCATACATTGTCAAATCAATTTCAAGACTTTTCCCATTCCACCCCCCCCAATTTTTTTACAAAAGATAATATACTTTTCAATGTCTTGAATACATTCCTAGGCATAAATTCTGTTTTTATATGTAGTCCCTTTACTTGTTTTGTGTAGGACTAAACACAGTAGTTGGTAGATCATTTACAAGTGATTAATTTATATGCTTTAAAGATTGAACAACAAAGCCAGGCTTGGTGGTTCATGCCTGTAATACCAGCACTTTGGGAGGCCGAGGTCGGTGGATCACTTGAGGTCAGCAGTTTGAGACCAGACTGGTCAACATGGTGAAACCCCATCTCTACAGAAATACAAAAATTATCCAGGCGTGGTGGCACATGCCCATAGTCCCAGGTACTCAGTAGGCTGAGGCATGAGAATCGCTTGAACCCAGGTGGCAGAGATTGCAGGGATCTGAGAACGCACCACTGCACTCCAGCCTGGGCAACAGAATAAGATTCTGTCTCAAAAATAAAAATAAAGACTGAGCAACAATCAAATAGGCAGTGTTACTACTTTTTGTACATGCTCTTAAACATTGGAGTTGATATTTACAAAGTGGCAATTCATATTGGAATGTTTCTGTTCTATAAAGTCATTCAACATTATGATGGCAAATCCCTTCAAGATAATAAAATGCAGAATACTTATGGCAAATGATTATGTTAAACTGAGCTTGCATTTTAATAATTTATTTTTGGAATCACCTGTGGTGTGGTTTCACAAGTTGGATACAGGCTAAAGTGATGAGCATTATCAGCTTTAATTTGTTCTTTGAGAACAAACTATACTCCTTTTTGTTGATTACTGCGTAAGAGATTTATGAGCTTAGTTACAAGGAGATTCAACTGTAAATGAATCCAGAGATATTATTAATTTATGATTTATAAATAAGTGAGAATGTATTAGCTTCTGTTGGTATTAAAAAAGCATTAGTTTAAAAAGTGTGTGCATGTTTAACATAGGAAGATCACTGTTAAGACATTGAGATTAAAACCCTAGAAAAATTGTTTTTTTATTGGTTTCAGTATTTTAATAGTGGTAATTGTGGTTTTATTAAAATGTGCATATTTTTATTTGATATAAATAGTAATTCACCTAAACCTTTGCTGTTTGATAAGGTAGTAATGCATGTTATATAAAAATTTGCATAAACTTCCATGTATTTATTTCATTCATTAAGCCTCTCTTAAAATTCTTGGTTATATTATTTACTACTGCTTCATCAATATATGTGACATTTTAGATTTATAAATTAGCACAACACTTTTATGCTTTTCCAATTTTATTTCTAGGTGCTAACTGCCAAAGAAAGGAAAACTCAAATTGATGATAGAAACAAATTGACTGAACATTTTATTATTACACTTCCTATGTTACTGTCAAAGGTACAGTTTCATTTACAGTTTCGTTATGTTACTGAGTTTGCTTTCATTGTACTATTGAAGTAGTTACTGTCTTTTTCTTTGCTTCTTTTCCTCCTAGTATTCTGCAGATGCAGAGAAGGTAGCAAACTTGCTACAAATCCCACAGTATTTTGATTTAGAAATCTACAGCACAGGTAGAATGGAAAAGGTAATGATACTATGAAATTGAAATTCAACTATTATTATAGTTTTATTAACTAAATTATTTTATTTTCATGTACTCTTACAGGCTTGTTATTTGACAGATGCTAATTTTTAATTTTTCATTAATCTATTACAGTTTTTCTTTTTTTCCTCCTCAGCATCTGGATGCTTTATTAAAACAGATTAAGTTTGTTGTGGAGAAACATGTAGAATCAGATGTTCTAGAAGCCTGCAGTAAAACCTATAGCATCTTATGCAGTGAAGAATATACCATCCAGAACAGAGTTGACATAGCTCGAAGCCAACTGATTGATGAGTTTGTAGATCGGTTCAATCATTCTGTGGAAGACCTATTGCAAGAGGTCTGTTCTAAAGATAATGTCTACATATAGTATTGGCTAATAATTATTTAAGATAGCTGATTATGTAAAGCATTTTCATTTTAAAATGAAATCTAGTAGAATTGCCTGCCCCTTCCAAACCTTAGCACCATTATTATAATTGTATATTTTATGAAGATCGGTCTTAGTTATCCCTTATTTTTATTTAAAAAATCTTTCATAAAAACTAGAATTTTGGGAATGGGTAGAGCAAAAAAAAGAAAAAAATTTTTTTTCCTCTTTTTCTTCTTTTTGAGGTGGAGTCTTGCTTTGTCACTCAGGCTAGGATGCAGTGACACAATCTCACCTCACTGCAACCTCTGCCTCCCAGATTCAAGCAATTCTGCTGCCTTAGCCTCTTGAGTAGCTGGGATTAACAGGCGCATGTCAGTATGCTCGGCAAATTTTTATTTTCATTTATTTTTTATTTTTAGTAGAAATGGGGGTTTCACCATATTGACCAGGCTGGTCTCAAAACTCCTGACTTCAAGTGATCCACCCACTTCAGCCTCCCAGAGTGCTGGGATTACAGGCATGAGCCACTGCACCCGGCAAAAAAAAAAAAAAAACTCTTTAAAGTCTAATTTTTCCTGACTCATTTCCTATTTCCAGGACATAATTTACATTTAATATTGCTGAATTATTGTGATATGCAAATGAATAGGGCATGCAAATTAAGTGTGCTTTGAAAGATGCCTGCTTATCGTTGGTATGCCCAAGATAGCAGCAAGCATCTCCAATTGGTTATTTTTCTAATTATTTCTGTGATTTCTTCCTCTTGTCTTCTCTCTTTCCAGTCTATATAAGGCCATCTGGGACTTTCATAGTTCTCTGTGCTCCCATGAGCATATAACTGATTTATAAAAGACTCTTTTCTACTATTGGAACTTACCAGTTTTTTTCAATCATTATTTGTGGTTTTTCATTGTGATTTTCAGGCTACAAAAGTGACTGGCAATCAATAAAACCTTGGAAATAATCATTGAAAATCTTTCAAGTACATACCTTTCACTTAGAAATTTTAAAGGGTTTTATCCTATAGTATTGATCAGAAAACTTTTCAAAGTCATGCTTATCACAACATTATTTAAAATGCGGAAATTAATTATGCCTAGGTGTTAGAGTTATGGGTATGTTTGGCTTTTTGCTTATTTGTATTATAGATCTACAGTGAATATATTCTATTTGTATAATTTAAAAGATTTTTATTTAGGCAGTAAGTAATAGACTGTAATGTGAGTAAAATTGTGGTAATGATGTGATGTTTCCTTTTTTTATAGGGAGAAGAAGCTGATGATGATGATATTTACAACGTTCTTTCTACATTAAAGCGGTTAACTTCTTTTCACAAGTATGTTTTTTATTTAAAGTAAAGGCAGCGAGGTGGCTCATGCCTGTAACCCCAGCACTTTGAGAGGCCAAGGTGGGCAGATCACTTGAGGCCAGGAATTCAAGACCAGCCTGGCACAACCCATCTGTACAAAACACAGAAATTGGCTGGGCATGATGGTGCACGCCTGTGGTCCCAGCTACTCTCCTGCTAAGGCAGGAGAGGCAGGAGGTGGGGGTTGCAGTGAGCTGACGTCGCACCTCTGCACTCCAGCCTGTGTAACAGTGAAACGCTTCTCAAAAAAATAAATAAGTAAAGTAAATGTAGTAAGCCAGCTGTGCAGGCACACAGCTATGGGCCCAGCCACTTGGGAGGTTGAGGAAGGAGGATCACTTGAGCCTAGGAGTTTAAGGCTGCACTTGATCATGGCACTGGCCCGTGATCATGCCTGTGAATAGCCACTGCACTTCAGCATATGTAGTATAGTGAGATGTGATCTCAACAACAACAAAAAGATAACATAGATTTAATGAATGGTATGTAATAGCCAACATACACTGACTGACTATCTTTGTTGGGTTTGACATTAATAACAATGGGAATTTTAGGTCTGATGTCATGGCTCACACCTATAATCCCAGCACTTTGGGAAGCCAAGGTATGTGGATCCCTTGAGCCCCAAGAGTTTGAGACCTGCCTGGGCAGTATAGGCAGACCCTGTCTCAATTAAAACAAAATGTATGTTTTTTTAAAAATGGGAATTTTAGAAGTATATTGAGATATGTTTTTCCTTTATTCAGATTTCTCTAGATGATTATGTTTTGCTATCACTGAATTACCTTTTTTTTTTTTTTTTTTTTTAATGAGACAGAGTCTTACTCTGTTGCCCAGACTGGAATGCAGTGGTGTGATCTCAGCTCACTGCAACTTCCACCTCCCAGGCATAAGTGATTCTTATGCTTTAACCTCTGGAGTAGCTCGGACCACAGGTGTGCATTACCATGTTTGGCTGATTTTTATATTTTTAGTAGAGACAGGTTTTTCCAAGTCGGCCAGGCTGGTGTTGAACTCCTGACCTCAAGTGATCTGCCAGCACTCAGCCTTCCAAAGTGCTGGGATTACAGATGTAAAACATTGCGCCTGGCCTATCATTTAATGACTTAAGTTATAATATTTATTCATTGTAATGATTTACCTATCACTTAATGTTAATGAATATACATTGTAAAAGTTTAAGGCCATCAGTATTTAACAAATTAGACAGGCTTATTTCATCAGCTAGAGTCCTACAGGTATAATTTTCAATTGATAGCTTTTAGAAATCTTGCTGTTAGTAAATAAGAAATAAGATTTGGGGCACTTTGGGAGGCTGAGATGGGTGGATCACTTGAGCCCAGGAGTTAAAGACCAGACTGACCAACATGGCAAAATGCCATCTCTATTAAATAAATGTATACAGACATATACAGGACACACACACACACAAATTAGCCAGGCATGGTGGCACACACCTGTATTTTGAGCTGTTGGGGAGGTTGTTGCATGAGAATCACTTGAACCGGGGAGGCAGAGGTTGTAGTGATCCAAGATCACACCACTGCACTTCAGTGTGAGTGAGCGAGCAAGTCTCTCTCGAAAGAGAGAGAGAGAGAGAGAGAGAGAGAGAAGGGGGGATGGAGGGAGGTAGGGAGGGGAATGGAAGAGAGAAGTGGGGGGAGGAAGGAAGGAAGACAGGCAGGTAGGTGTAGGGGAGAGTTGGGATATATTGGTCAAAGGATATAACGTTTCAGTTATATAGGAGGAATAAATTTAAGACATCTATTTTTTTTTTTTTTTTTTTTGGAGATGGAGTTTCGCTCTTGTTACCCAGGCTGGAGTGCAATGGCGCGATCTCGGCTCACCGCAACCTCCGCCTCCTGGGTTCAAGCAATTCTCCTGCCTCAGCCTCCTGAGTAGCTGGGATTACAGGCATGCGCCACCATGCCCAGCTAATTTTTTGTATTTTTAGTAGAGACGGGGTTTCACCATGTTGACCAGGATGGTCTCGATCTCTTGACCTCGTGATCCACCCGCCTCAGCCTCCCAAAGTGCTGGGATTACAGGCGTGAGCCACCATGCCCAGCCCTATGACATCTATTGTACAACATGGTGACTATAGTTGAAAACAGTGTGTTATGTTCTTGAAAATTGCAAAGTGTAGATTTAATATTTTTTCAAAAAGAATTTTTGTGACAGGGTCTTGCTCTGTAACTCAGGCTAAAGTGCAGTGGCATAATCATGGCTCACTGCAGCCTCAACTTTCCATGCTAAAGGGATCCTCCTACCTCAGTCTCCCAGTTAGCTGGAACTACAGACACATGTCACCACACTTGGCTAATTTTTTAAATTTTTTCTAGAGACAGGGTTTCGCCATGTTGCCCAGGCTAGTCTTGAATTCGTGGGCTTAAGCAGTCCTCCTGCCTCAGCCTCCTAAATTGCTGAGATTACAGGCATGAGCCACCGCACCCAACCGAGAGTAGATTTTAAATGTTCTCACCGCAAGAATAAAATGAAAGTATGTGAGGTAATCGATATGTTAATTATCCCAATTTAGTCATTCCACAATTTATACATATTTCAAAGCAACATGTTCTATACAGTAAGTATGTACTAATTTTTATTTCTTAACATAAAGGACAAAAAGAAATAAGATTTTCAGGAAAGTCATGAGTTATTCCCTTGAGCTTTTTTTCTTGAATTGTTCCTGTTTGTTTGGTTATTGTGTTCTTACTATATCAATAGAACAAGTGGATTTGAATAAGGACAAAAGACTCAGATCACTGAAGTTTGTGTTGTCAAATTGTAATTTGTACATCCCTTGTAATGAGATGTGCCTGTCTTCTCCATAAAGAAAACAAAGAACTTTGTTGTCCAAAGAGAGTTTGAGTGTAGCTCTTACACTAATCAGTACTTCAAATTTCAAAATCAATTTCCAAAATCTAAGCCTTTGTATGCAAGTAAATATTTTTAGAATTCCATAGAAAAGCAAACATTTATTTAAAAAAAAACCTGTCATTTGAAAACAGAAGTTAATAGTGTCAAAATGACTATTTTTAGTAGTGGAGCTCCTGAGAATTTAAAATTTCCTATTATCACATTCATAACTCTTTAGCTCAAGTAAATAGCTTATAGTGCCATTTGTGAGCTTTCCCATTTTTCCTTTCCCCTAATTTTGTCTTTATCTCCATTTTGTGAAAGAAATCTCTTTCAAAAATACACATGGTTATATTTTTAAATTGTAAATGGATTTCTTTAAAATATACTTTTGAATAGGCCTGATGCGGTAGCTCACGTCTGTAATCCCAGCACTTTGGAAGGCCAAGACGGACAGATCACTTGAGCCCAGGAGTTCAAGATCAGCCTAGCCAACATGGTGAAACCCCACTCTCTACCAAAAATACAAAAATTAACTGGGTGTCTTGGCACACACATGTAGTCCCAGCTACTCAGGAGGCTGAGGCATGAGACTCTCTTATACCTGGGAAGCAGAGGTTGCAGTGAGCCGAGATTGCGCCACTGCATTCCAGCCTGGGTGACAGAGAGAGACCCTGTCTCAAAAGAAAAAAAAAAAGAAAAAGAGAAAGATACTTTTAAATATAGTATAAAGAGAGTTTATCCATATATGAAATAGACTATGTGTGTAGCTTGACCGTGTGGTAGAAACTTTCAGTTAAATGTATGAGGTTTTATTTTTGTTGATTTCTTTAATAAATTCGTAGTATCATCTCTTTTTCTTTCCACCTTTCTTTCAAATTTGAGCATTTTAATGAACATTTCCTTAATGGTTCTTTTTCAATTCTGCTAACAAATGAATTTTTTTTTTTTTGAGATAGAGCCTTGCTTGGTCACCCAGACTGGAGTGCAGTGGCGTGATCTCGGCTCACCGCAGCCTCCGTGTCTCAGGTTTAAGCAATTCTCCTGCCTCAGCGTCCCAAGTAGCTGGAACTACAGGCATGTGCCACCATGCCCAACTAATTTTTTAAATGTATTTTTAGTAGAAACGGGTTTCACCATGTTGGCCAGGCTGGTCTCGAGCTCCTGACTTCAAGTGATCTGCCAACCTCAGCCTCCCAAAATGCTGAAATTATAGGTATAAGCCACCATGCCCAGCCAAAATGAAATTATTTTATTCTTCCACTCACTTGAAGTGGGCTTAAATTTAAATTTCCTTCAATCCACTGTAGAATAAAACGAATACATTTTTGTTTATTTCAGTGCACATGATCTCACAAAATGGGATCTCTTTGGTAATTGCTACAGATTATTGAAGACTGGAATTGAACATGGAGCCATGCCAGAACAGGTAAGAGTTTATTGGTGTTCCATCTGTGTGACTCTAGAAAGTTGAGCTTTTCTGAAGTCATGTGATTATCAGAAGCTTTTTATACAAAGTAATTGATAATTCTTTAGGACAGCTGTCTCCTTTGAGAGAATTATTTGCTATAGTAATTGAATATTACTGATAGGTGTATTATATCTGCTGATGTGTTAGAGCAGAAAAAATAGAAAACTTTTGCTATAATGTATTATAAAAAAAATTTTTTTTTTGAGACAGAGTCTCGCTTTGTCACTAGGTGCCAGGCTAGAGTGCAGTGGTGTGATCTTGGCTCACTGCAACCTCTGCCTCACGGGTTCAAGCAGTTCTCCTGCCTCAGCCTCCCAAGTAGCTGGGACTACAGGCACGCATCACCACGCCCAGCTAATTTTTGTATTTTAGTACAGATGGGGTTTCACCATGTTGGCCAGGATGGTCTCAATCTCTTGACCTTGTCATCTGCCCACCTCGGCCTCCCAAAGTGCTGGGATTACAGACGTGAGCCACCACACCCGGCCACATATTATAAAAATCTTAATGTTAAGGTAGACATTGCTCTATTAGGAAAAATACCATTAATTACTATGGCAGAAGTTTTAAAACTTTTAGTTTATTCATTACGTAATGAAAATTGATGGATACATTCCAGCCCTGTTCTAGGTATTAATCATATTAAGCATGGCTTAATTTTTATATTAGAACCATAGTTAAATCAGTATGTAGCCTTTAATAGAGTTTACAACTTTTTACATTCATTTGCAAATTAGAGTAGAACGGGCAGGAATTCAATAAATTTTGCCTAATCTGAAAGAGACTTTAGTAGAATAATTATTCTGCTTGATTCAGTATGAGAAAGGAAGGAGTTATTTTGTACACTGCAGACATTCATGTAGACCAAAATATCAACTACATTGTTAAGTGTAGGTAATATTTAGGGGTTATATTACTCATTTTCATTTGGTAATACAGAATGCTTAGATGATACTTTATTACTCAAAAGCAGTAAGAATGTCAACAGATAAAATAATAATCTTATATTAAAAGTTAATCATCGACCAGGCTCAGTGGATCACCTGAGGTCAGAAGTTTGAGATCAGCCTGGCCAACATGGTGAAACCCCATCTCTACTTAAAATAAAAAAATTAGCCAGACGCAGTGACATGGACCTGTAGTCCCAGCTACTTGGGAGGCTGAGGCTGGAGAATCGCTTCAACCTGGGAGTTGGAGGTTGCAGTGAGCCAAGATCGCGCCTTTCCACTTCAGCATGGGCGACAGAGCGAGAGTCTGTCTCAAAAAAAAAAAAAAATAGTTAATTATGAAATCAATTTTTATTATTGCTATGATTAATTCATTTAAACTGCATAACACTAATCATTTTCTTGGTCCCTACAAATGTCCCTGATTATGTTAGGTATTTTTATTGTAGTTTATGCAAAGACACTAAATATTTTACCCTCTCTTTTAAAAAATGTATTGCTGACACTTCAACTTCCCATCTTCTCTTCATCTCAGACCAGCAGCCTAAATAAAATTCATCCACATTTTCAAGCCATGCTTCTAAGTTGAAAGTGAATGAGAGTTAAGATATTCTTTTTATGCTTTTCTCCATTTACTCCAGGGAGAGAATAAGAGTACATCTCTGTTTCATCTACTGTGTTGAAATTTTTTTACTTAATATACCGTCATTTTTGTCCTAGTACTAACTTATGACAGCTTCACAATGTTATCTTCTATTGTTATTTTGGTTTTCTGTTGCTTATGTTCATTGTATATGTCTTATTTCCTCCATTTTATTGTTGGATAAAAGAACATATTTATGTGACATTTAAAGTTCTGTGGCTTTAACTTTGTTATTAAACACACATGTGTATAAAGTTTGAGTGCATGACTCAAATATGACTAGATTGTACTCTTGTTCCTTTTAGCAGCTCTGAGAAATATGTTAAGATACTAAATACAGAAATTCTGTATTAAAAAAAAAAAGAAATTCTGTATTCAACCACTTTTTTGTTTGTTTGTTTTTGAGACAGTCTTGCTTTTGTCACCCAGGCTGGAGTGCAGTGACGCGGTCTTGGCTCATTGCAACCTCCACCTCCTGGGTTCAAGCGATTCTTCTGCCTCAGTCTCCCGAGTAGCTGGGATGACAGGCCTCTGTCACCACCCTGGCCTAATTTTTGTAGTTGTAGTGGAGATGGGGTTTCTCCATGTTGGCCAGGCTGGTCTTGAAACTCCTGACCCCAAGTCATGTGCCTGATTTGGCTTCCCGAAGTGTTGGGATTTCAGGCATGAAGCACCGCACCTGGTCCTCAACCACTTCTTAATACAACCATGCAAGCTCACTGTTTAAGGTTCCAACTGTGTACTTAAAATAAGAATTCAGAGAAAATACCTTTTAGAGCAGGGATACTGAAGAACTACCAAAATATTTATTATTGTTGACTCTCAGTTGCACTTGATGTTTTGAAGATACTTTAAAACTGTCTAGCTGTTTGGGGAGACTATATTGGCTATATACTTGACTATTTTTTGTTTTTTGAGGTTTTTTTTTAATGATAACCAATTCAACTATAAGTTCTTAGTTCCTTCCTTCACTGAAGTATTACACAGGCATACCTCATTTTATTGTGCTTTGCTTTAATTGCATGATTTTTTCAAATTGAAGGTTTGTGGCAACCCTGCATCAAGCAAGGCTTAATAGTGCCATTTTCCCAACAGCATATGCTGACTTAGTGTTTCTGTGTCACAATTTGGTAAATCTTGGTTATTTCAAACTTTTTCATTAGTATTAAAGCTGTTATGGTGGTTGGTGATCAGTAATCTTTGATGTTTCTATTGTAATTGTTTTCGGGCACCATGAACTGTACTCATATAAGACAGTGGACTTAATCCATCAATGTTATGTGTGTTTTGACTGCTCCATTGACAGGCCCTTCCCTGATCCCTTTCCCTCGCAGGCCTCCCTATTCCCTGAGACACAACAATATTGAAATTAGGCCACTTAATAACCCTACAGTGTTCTCTAAATGTTCAAGTGGAAGAGTCACACTTCTCTCACTTTTCATGACTGCTAACACAACAGAAGTAATTTTTACTTTCAAGTCTTAATTATTTAAGAAAAAATATTGCATAAGCCTAATAGCTGCGGTAGAAAGTGCTCCTTTGATGGATCTGGGCAAGAAAATTGAGAAACTTTTGGGAAGGATTCACCATTCTAGATGCCATTAAGAAATTTGTGATTCATGGGAGGAGGTCCAACTGTCAACATTAAAAGGAGTTTGGAAGAAGTTGATTTCAGTGTTCATGGATGACTTTGAGGAATTAAAGACAAGTGGAGGAAGTCACTCAAATTTAATGGAAATAGCAAGAGAACTAGAATTAGAAGTGGAGTCTGAAGAGGTGCCTGAATTGCTGTAATCTCATACTCATACTTGAAGAGATGAGGAGATGCTTCTTACGGATGAGCATTTAAAGAGATGGTATTTACTCCTAGTCAAGATGCTGTGAACACTGTTAAAATGACAACAAAGGATTTAGGACATTACATGAACTTAGTTGATAAAGCAGTGACAAGGGTGGGAGAGGGTTGTCTGCAGTTTGAAAGAAGTTCTGTGGATAAAATGCTGTCAAATAGCATCACATGCTACAGAGAAATCTTTTATGAAAGGAAGAATCAATTGATCCAGCAAACTTCATAGTCATCTTAAGAAATTGCCACAGCCACACCAACCTTCAACAACCACACTGATAAGTCAGCAGCTGTCAACATTTGAGGCAAGACACTTCACCACTGAAAAAATTATAACTCACTGAAGAGTCAGGTGATTGTTAGCATTTTGTAGCAGTAAAGTATTCTATTTTTTAGTTAAGCTATGTACATTGTTTTTTCAGACATAATGCTATTGCACACTTTCATATGCACTGTGAAACCAAAGGTTTTGTGACTTGCTTTATTACAGTATTTGCTTTTTTGTGATGGTCTGGTAGTAAACCTGTACTGTATCCGGTGTATGTCTGTGCATTTGTATATTTTTTCCCTCCTAGTGATTTATCTTTTTTCATACAGTACTGTTTCAACCATTATAGTTTTAGAGTATGTGGAAGACTGGCTAGGTGTGGTGGCACACACCTGAAATCCAAACATTTTGGGAGGCTGAGGCAGGCGGATCACATGAGGCCAGAAGTTTGAGACCAGCCTTGCCAACATGGCAATATGCTGTCTCTACTAAAAATATAAAAGCAGTTGGTCATTGTAGTACATATCTGTAATCCCAGCTACTTGGGAGACTGAGGCACAAGAATCACTTGAATCCGGGAGGCAGAGGTTGCAGTGAGTCGAGATCCTGCCACTACACTCCAGCTTAGGCAACAGAGTGAGACTCTATTTCAAAATATAAAAAATAGGCCGGGTACAGTGGCTCATGAATATAATCCCAGCACTTTGGGAGGCCGAGGTGAGCAGATCACCTGAGGTCAGGAGTTTGTGACCAACCACCCTAATACAGAGAAACCCCGTCTCTACTAAAAATACAAAATTAGCCAGGCGTGGTGATGCATGCCTGTAATCCCAGCTACTTGGAAGGCTAAGGTAGGAGAATCACTTGATCAAACCCAGGAGTTGGAGGTTGTTGTGAGCCAAGATTGCACCATTGCACTCCAGCCTGGGGAAAAAAAGCAAAACTCTCATCTCAAAAAAGAAAAATTTTTTTAAATATAAAAAATGAAAAAATAATATGTAGCAGACCAAAAAGAAATTGTATATTCTATTTTTTTTTTAATCAAATTGTAGAAATGTTGTGGAAAGATTCACCTAATCAGTTTTCAGTATTTTCCCACATTTCTGCACTTCTATAACATCTGTCTTTATACATATATGTTACATATGTTAATATGCATTTATAAAATATATATTAGGCCAGGTGTGGTGGCTCACACCTGTAATCTCAGCACTTTGATAGACTGAGGTGGGTGGATCACTTGAAGTCAGGAGTTCCAGACCAGCCTGGCCTACATGACGAAACCCTGTTTCTACTAAAAATACAAAAATTGGCTGGGTATGGTTGCACATGTCTGCAATCCCAGCTACTTAAGAGGCTGAGGCATGTGAATCACTTGAACCCAGGAGCAGAAGATTGCAGTGACCCAAGATTGCACCTCTGCACTCTAACCTGCATGATAGAGTGAGATTTGGTCTCAAAAAAAAAAAAAAAAATTGCCCCAGCTACCTCAACCTTCAACGATTTTTTTCAGCCTAGGACGCAATGCAGAATAATACATTGCATTTAGTTGTTAAATTTTTTTTTCTCTTCTTTAATCTGGAATTATTTTTGAGCCTTTATGTTTCATGACATTTTGAAGAGTATAGATTAGTTATTTTGCAGAATGTTCTTTCTTGAGTTTTGCCTGATCTGCGTGTTTGAATTTCAGTTACACATTCTTAGCAGGACTGCTACATAAATGATACTCTGTTCTCAGTGCATTACATCAGGAGGCACGTGATGTCAGTTTGTTCATTATTCATGTTATTAACTCTGATCACTGACTAAGGTGAAGTTTGCCAAGTTTCTCCTGTGTAGTTACCAGTATCCTTTTTAATTACTGAAGTAAGCTGTGGAAGTATTCTTTAAAACTATGTAATAATCCTGTTTCTTATCAGACTCTGACATAATAGTTTTAGTATCGCTTTATGATCCTTACCTGACTCAGTTATTACTGTCATGGTCACAGAGTAGTGACTAAAGCAATGATTTTCTAACTGTGTTGTTTATTTTGTATTTCTTAGTTGACACTCTACTGTAAGGAAGAACTTTCCTTTCTCTTTTCATTCATTTACTTTTTACAATTTTAAATTTCTTTCAAAAAATGGTATTACTGTGGACTCATAGATACCTATTTTATTTCTGTTTTATTTGACGAATTGTGAATCAGTACTCTCATTTATTTTGGTGCTCAAATGGTAGCAGACTTGGCCAGTGGGAGTTCCTTTCAATCCAGTTCCTATGTACTTTAGATTTTTTTTTCTTCTTTTTTTTGAGACTGAGTCTCATTCTGTCATCCAGGGGTGGAGTGTAGTGGCAATCTCAGCTCACTGCAAACTTCACCCTCTAGGTTCAAGCAGTTCTCTGCCTCAACCTCCCGAGTAGCTGGAATTACAGATGCCCGCCATCACGCCTGGCTAATTTTTGTATTTTTAATAGAGATAATGTTTCACCATCTTGGCCAGGCTGGTCTTGAAGTCCTGACCTCATGATCCATGATACACCACCACCCCTGCCCCGGCCTCCCAAAGTGCTGGGATTATAGGCGTGAGTCAGCATCCCTGGCCTTTTTTTTTTTTTTTTTTTTTTTTAGCATTTTCATCCTTTCTGTCACAAGAGTATGTTTCAGGGTCTAGTTATGCCCTTTTCTATGCTAGTGAATTTTTAATCTGTGAAAAGTACTAAAAATTATTGCAGTTCTGCAACAACAATAATCATTAGTTTTTAAAAAAAAAAAGAAACACTTTTCAGAATTTATTGTATCTCTTTATACCCACTGGTAAAATAAAGTCAAGATATATTTAAATTCTTTCTATCCTATTTCGTGACTTTTATTCCTATTTTCTGTTGGTATAGTTTTAAATTTAAATGTCATCTCAGATAACATAAGAAAAATGATTTTTTATTTTATTTTTTATGAGAGCATTTGGAAAATGAAATGTTAATTATCTGGAAAAATAAAATATTTTCTGCTTTATAGTTTCCACAACCCTCAGTAGATTCTAAAAATAGAAAACCAATAGAGAGCATTTATAGGTTTTTTTGTAAATAGTATTTGCTATAGAACAAAACAGTGTGACTATACCCATAAAAAAGAAGTATAATCATAATCACTAACTTTGGACCTCTCAAGTCATCAGGTATAGAAAACTTTTATTTTGCTCTTATTATATACTAGGTACTATTTTAAGCTCCCCCCGACACCTGCCCAGGCTGGAGTGCAGTGATGCAATCTCAGTTCACTGCAACCTCCACCTCCCAGGTTCAAGAGATTCTTAGGCCTCAGCCTCCCAGATAGCTGGGATGACAGACATGTGCCACCATGCTCAACTAATTTTTGTATTTTCAAGCAATTCTCATGCCTCAGCCTCCCAGGCAGCTGGGATGGCAGGTATGTACTACCGTATCCAGCTAATTTTTGTATTTTTGGTAGAAATGAAGTTTTACTATGTTGACCAGGCTGGTCTCAAGCTCCTGACCTCTAGTGATCCATCCATCTCAGCCTCTCAAAGTGCTGGGATTACAGGAGAGAGTCACCAGGCCTGTGGCTTTTAAGTCTTTTACATTTGTTTTAAGTCTTTTTAGGTCTTTACAATTGTTTTAAGTCTTTACATTTGTTTCATTTGTTTAAGCTTTGTGGCAGCTGTATAGAATATGTATCATTATTTTCATTTTTTTGATGATGAAACCAAAGCATAAAGATATTAAATAACTAGCCTTAGGTCACATAGCTATGGCACACTCACTCAAATCCAAGTTTTACAATTTTTTTCATCGTCTCTTCCCATATTCTCCTACTAATATGCTGTTTATGGTAGCTTGCACTACTATTCCACTTTACCCTTGCCTTCTGATGTTGGCTTTATTGCAAACTTTTTTTTTTTTTTAAAGCAAAGTCTTGCTCTATCAGTCAGGCTGGAGTGCAGTGGCGCAATCTCAGCTCACTGCAAGCAACCTCCGCTTCCTGGGTTCAAGCGATTCTCCTGCCTCAACCTCCAAGTAGCTGGGATTACAGGTGCCTGCCATCATGTCCAGCTAATTTTTGTATTTTTAGAAGAGATGGTATTTTACCATGTTCGTCAGGCTGGTCTTGAGCTCCTGACCTCAGGTGACCTGCCTGCCTTTGTGACAGGGTAAAAGCCCCATAAAACTGCATACCTCGGCTTTCTGCTGAAACTGCTCCTGTAACCCTAATGTGACAGGCAAGCAGTCCAAACCCACGCCGTCTTGGCCCCTGCGACTTGTAATAAGTAACTAAGTACTGTAATTTCCACCCTACCCAGGCAATGTGTAAACTAAGGCTTGTGTTGACTTCTGGGAACCACTTAACTATCACAATGTCCAAAGCCCCTCACCCTCACCCCCAAGGTGGTTTATGGGCATAAAAGGTCTTGACACCCTCCTTTCAGGGCCACAGATTGGAGAGACACAAGTCCTCCATGGCCACCGGCAATAAAGACCCTGCAATTTGGCATACTTTTGTCTTGGTGTTAACTTTCTATGCTCGCTCCAGTATAACACCTTGGCCTCCCAAAGTTCTGGGATTCCAGGCATGAGCCACTACGCCTGGCCAGCAAACTCTTATTTTTTTTGTATTTATCTTTTTGTTTGTTTGTTTGTTTTTGAGACAGTCTTCCTCCTTTGCCAGGCGCCAGGCTGTAGTGCAGTGGCGCAATCTCGGCTCACTGCAACCTCTGCCTCCCAGGTTCAAGCAGTTCTCCTGCCTCAGCCTCCCAAGCAGCTGAGACTACAGGCACGTGCCACCACACCCAGCTAATTTTTGTATTTTTTTTTTTTAATTTTTGTATTTTTAGTAGAGACGGGGTTTCACCATGTTGGCCAGGATGGTCTTGATCTCTTGACCTCGTGATCCGCCCGCCTCAGCCTCCCAAAGTGCTGGGATTACAGGCGTGAGCCACCGCGCCCGGCCTATTTGTTTTTGAGACAAAGACTTGCCCAGTTACACAGGCTGGAGTACAGTGGCACAATGACAGTTCACTGCATCCTCCACCTCCCAGGCCCTCAGCCTCCAAGGAACTGGGACCACAGGCCTATACCACCACACCCCAGCTAATTTTTTTAAAAGAAATATAGAGATGGGGTCTGACTGTGTTGCCCAAGCTGGCCTGTAACTCTAGGCTCAAGTGAGATCCTCCCACCACTGCCAACCAAATGCTGCATTACAGACATGAGCAACAACACCCAGCTGTATTTTTTTTTTCAGATATCTTTTTATATTGTTTTAATGACAATTATGGGGAGAGATTAGATGCTAGTGTTTAATCCATCACGATGTGCTAGACATGAATACATTCTTCACAAGGAACATATATTGTCACATTTTGGGTGGGCATAGTGGCTCACGCCTGTAATCCTAGTACTTTGGGAGGCCAAGGCGGGTGGATGATTGAGGCCAGGAGTTTGAGACCAGCCTGGGCAACATGACACAACCCCGTCTATACTAAAAATAGAAAAACTGGCTGAGCATGGTAGCATGCTCCTGTGATCCTAGCTACTCAGGTTGCTGAGGTGGGAAGATCGCTTGTGTCTGGGAGGCAGAGGTTGCAGTGAGCCAAGATCATGCCACTGCACTCCAGCCTGAGTGAGACTAAAACAAAATAAAACAAAACAAAAAGTAGTCATATTTAAACCAATAGTGGTTACTGGTTTTTGGATAGATTGTGACTTACTATTTATTATTTTTATTTTATTTTATTTTTTGAGATGGAGTCTTGCTCTGTCGCCCAGGCTGGAGTGTAGTGGTGTGATCTCAGCACATTTCAGCCTCCACCTCCCAGGTTCAAGTAGTTCTCCTGCCTCAGGAACTACATGTGCCTGCCACCACGGCCAGTAAATTTTTGTATTTTTAGTAGAAACAGGGTATTACCATGTTGACCAGGCTTGTCTCGAACTCCTGACCTCAGGTGATCAACCCATCTCAGCCTTACAAAGTGCTGGGATTACAGGTGTGAGGCACCGCACCCAGCTTGTGACTTATTATTTATGTTGTTTATGTTGATAGAACCATGCTTTTCTTAGAAGACTACAGTTATTTCCATGGCTGAGCTTAGAAATTATTTGTTACATATTTCTGATTATTCCTTGTTAATACTATATCAAAACCTCTTAGTATTCCTCTATACAGTTATCTTTCTAGACTCCGAAGTCAAAAAGATATAAATCTAGGTTAATGCCTCCCTTTTCTTCATCAACACACACACTGTACATCTACCTTGCTGTCTACCTTGTCATTATTTACCAAAAATACATTTGAGTGCCAGATCCTGAGAATATAATGGTGTACTACAAGTAATCCTTCATCTTATGAGGCTCTTGATGGTTTTTTATAAATTCTACCCTCTGAATATCTTCTTTCTATACTCTTTTAGCCCTACTACCAAATATTTAGTTTAATCCCTTGTATACATTGGTGCAAAAGTAATTGCGGTTTTTGCCATTAAAAGTAATGGCAAAAACCGCAATTATTTTTGCACCATAAAACTAATGTCATTACTTTTAATGGCAAAAACCGCAATTACTTTTGCACCAATGTAATTTTTTTTTTTTTTTTTTTTTTGTGGACTGCATCAGAACCTTTCTGTTATAGTAATCTCAGTTTCACCTTCTCTCCAGTCGAGGCTCTGTTGCAATAACACTCAACTATGTGTATGCATGAGAAACTCTGATAATGTTTTTTTAAAAAATATCTGACTACTCTCAAATACTGTTTTCTGAATAGGTTACTTGCCAATCTCTTATCAAAATCGAAAATGGACCTACCTTTCTCTGAGGATTTGTGGTTCCAGGAATTTAGACTATAAATATATACTTGGATATGTTTAGATTCAGATATGTTCATTGCAGCATTTATGAATATTTAAAACTTAAAACATTCTACATGTTCTTCTACAGAGAACAAAGGCATAGGTTCAGATATGTTCATTGTAGCATTTATGAATATTTAAAACTTAAAACATTCTACATGTTCATCTACAGAGAAACAGTTAAATACCGCAGGATAAAGGATGAGAAGATTACTATATACATAGATTTAGTTGAAAATTATTTTTGAATGTTCCATAAGAAATATTAACAGTGCCTTTTTCAGTAGAAAACTAGAGATCTTCAGTGGGTAAAAAAGTTAATTTGAATTGTACACCAGTTATATACTGTTCGATATTTTACCATGCACATCTAATGCTTTTTAAATTAAAATACAGGCTGGGCACAGTAACTCATGCTTGTAATCCCAACATTTTGGGAGGCTGAGGCGAGCAGGTCACCTGAGGTCAAGAGTTTGTGACCAACATGTCCAACATGGTGAAACTCTGTCTTTACTAAAAATACAAAAATTAGCTCGGCATGGTGGCACACACCTGTAGTCCCAGCTACTTGGGAGGCTGAGGCATGAGAATGACTTGAACCTGGTAGGCAGAGGTTGCAGCGAGCCAAGATTGCATCACTGCACTCCAGTCTGGGCAACAGAGTGAGACTCTGTCTCTAGAAAATAAAATAAAGTTAAAAACAATTGCTGGGCGCAGTGGCTCATGCCTGTAATTTCCAGTACTTTAGGAGGCCAAGGCAGGTGGATCACCTGAGGTTTGGAGTTCAAGACCAGCCTGACCGACATGGAGAAACCCAGTCTCTATTAAAAATACAAAATTAGCCAGGCATGGTGGCACATGACTGTAATCCTAGCTACTCTGGAGGCTGAGGCAGGAGAATCGCTTCAACCTGGGAGGCAGAGGTTGCAGTGAGCTGAGATCATGCCATTGCATTCCAGCCTGGGCAACAAGAGTGAAACTCCGTCTGAAAAAAAAATTAAAAAATTATTTAGCAATGAAAAATTGAGAAGTGATTTTATGAAATGTATTATTTATAATAGCACCAAAAACATGAAATACTTAGGTATAAATCTAAGAAATGTGCAAGATCTGTATACTGAAAAATATAAAACATTAATGAAAGAAATCAGTCTGGGCATGGTGGCTCACATCTGTAATTCCAACATTTTGGGAGGCTGAGGCAAGAAGATCACTTGAGCCCAGAGTTTGAGACCATCCTGGGCAAGATGGCAAAAGCCTGTCTACAAAAAAAATTTTTTTAGATTAACTGGACTCTGTGGCATGCACTTGCAGTTGCAGCTACTCAGGATGCCAGGTTGGAAGGATTACTCCAGCCTAGGAGTTTAAGGCTACAGTGAACTGGGATTGTGCCACTGCACTCCAGCCTGCGCAACAGATGGAAACGCTATCTCAAAAAAAAAAGTTTGAAAAAACCCAATTTTTTTTTTCAGAAACTTATCTGAATTTTTTATTTTATTTATTTTTTTATTGCATTTTAGGTTTTAGGGTACGTGTGAAGAACATGCAAGATTGTTGCATAGGTACACACATGGCAGTGTGATTTGCTGCCTTCCTCCCCATCACCTCTATCTGGTATTTCTCCCCATCCTGTCTTTCCCCAACTCCTCACCCCCCGCTGTCCCTCCCCTATTTCCCCCCAACAGACCCCAGTGTGTAGTGCTCCCCTCCCTGTGTCCGTGTGTTCTCATTGTTCAACACCTGCCTATGAGTGAGAACATGCAGTGTTTGATTTTCTGTTCTTGTGTCAGTTTGCTGAGAATGATGGTTTCCAGGTTCATCCATGTCCCTACAAAGAACACGAACTCATTGTTTTTGATGGCTGCATAATATTCCATGGTTTATATGTGCCACATTTTCCCTGTCCAGTCTATCATCGATGGGCATTTGGGTTGGTTCCAGGTCTTTGCTATTGTAAACTGTGCTGCAGTGAACATTCGTGTGCGTGTGTCCTTATAGTAGAACGATTTATAATCCTCTGGATACATACCCAGTAATGGGATTGCTGGGTCAAATGGAATTTCTATTTCTAGGTCCTTGAGGAATCGCCACACTGTCTTCCACAATGGTTGAACTAATTTACACTCCCACCAACAGTGTAAAAGTGTTCCTATTTCTCCACATCCTCTCCAGCATCTGTTGTCTCCAGATTTTTTAATGATCACCATTCTAACTGGCATGAGATGGTATCTCAATGTAGTTTTAATTTGCATTTCTCTAATGACCAATGATGGTGAGCATTTTTTCATATGTTTGTTGGCCTCATATATGTCTTCTTTTGTAAAGTGTCTGTTCATATCTTCTGCCCACTTTTGAACAAGTTTGTTTTTTTCTTCTAAATCTGTTTTAGTTCTTTGTAGATTCTGGGTATCAGCCCTTTGTCAGATGGGTAGGCTGCAAAAATTTTTTACCTTTCTGTTGGTCGCCGATTCACTCTAATGACTGTTTCTTTTTTTTTTTTTTTTTTTTTTGAGACGGAGTCTCGCTCTTGTTACCCAGGCTGGAGTGCAATGGCGCGATCTCGGCTCACCGCAACCTCCGCCTCCTGGGTTCAGGCAATTCTCCTGCCTCAGCCTCCTGAGTAGCTGGGATTACAGGCACGCGCCACCGTGCCCAGCTAATTTTTTTGTATTAATAGAGACGGGGTTTCACAATGTTGACCAGGATGGTCTCGATCTCTCGACCTCGTGATCCACCCGCCTCGGCCTCCCAAAGTGCTGGGATTACAGGCTTGAGCCACCGCGCCCGGCCATGACTGTTTCTTTTGCTGTGAAGAAGCTGTGGAGTTTGATTAGGTCCCATTTGTCTATTTTGGCTTTTGTTGCCAATGCTTTTGGTGTTTTGATCATGACGTCCTTGCCTACGCCTATGTCCAGAATGGTTTTGCCTAGATTTTCTTCTAGGGTTTTTATGGTGCTAGGTCTTACGTTTAAGTCTTTAATCCATCTGGAGTCAATTTTAGTGTAAGGTGTCAGGAAGGGGTCCAGTTTCTGCTTTCTGCACATGGCTAGCCAGTTTAGTTTTCCCAACACCATTTATTAAACAGGGAATCCTTTCCCCATTGCTTGTTTTTGTCAGGTTTGTCAAAGGTCGGATGGTTGTAGATGTGTTGTGTTGCCTCCGAGGCCTCTGTTCTGTTGCATTGGTCTATATCTCTGTTTTGGTACCAGTACCATGCTGTTTTGATTACTGTAGCCTTGTAGTATAGTTTGAAGTCCGGTAGTGTGATGCCTCCCACTTTGTTCTTTTTGCTTAGAATTGACTTGGCTATGCGGACTCTCTTTTGGTTCCATATGAAGTTTAAGGTGGTTTTTTCCAGATCTGTGAAGAAGGTCATTGGTAGCTTGATGGGGATAGCATTGAATTTGTAAATTACTTTGGGCAGTATGGCCATTTTTACGATATTGATTCTTCCTAACCATGAACATGGAATGTTTCTCCGTTTGTCTGTGTCCTCTCTTTATTTTGTTGAGCAGTGGTTTGTAGTTCTCCTTGAAGAGGTCCTTTATGTTCTTTGTTAGTTGTATTCCTAGGTATTTTATTCTCTTTGTAGCAATTGTGAATGGCAGTTTGTTCTTGATTTGGCTCTCTTTAAGTCTGTTATTGGTGTATAGGAATGCTTGTGATTTTTGCACATTGATTTTGTATCCTGAGACTTTGCTGAAGTTGCTTATCAGTTTCAGGAGATTTTGGGCTGAGACGATGGGGTCTTCTAGATACACGATCAAAAAGTTGAATAAATACTTCACCAAAGATGGGTGGCAAATAAGCACATGAAAAGAAATTCAGTATCATTAGTCATTTAGTCATTGGAGAAATATAAAATATAACAATAAGATGACATTACAAATCTATAAAAAGGCCAAAGAAAAAAACAGTAATAACTAGTAATAATGCTAAAAGGATACAAAGCAGTTGAAACTCTTATGCATTGCTGGTGGGAATGCAAAATAGCACAGCCATTTTGGGAAATATTTAGGCAGTTTTTAAATAAAGTTACATATACACTTATATGACAAGGCAGCCCCTCTCCTGAGTGTTTATCCAAGTGAAATGAAAACTTAGGTTCACATAAAAACCTATTCTTGAATGTTTGTAGCAGGTATAATTGCTAAAAATTACAAATAACTAAAATATCTGTCAGCTGATAAATTTATAGAAACAAATTGCAGCACCTCATACAACAGTATACTTCTCAGCAATAAAAATGGAAGGAGCTGGTGACAGAACAACAATGGATGAATTTGGGCCAAGTGTGGTGGCTCATGCCTGTAATCCTAGCACTTTGGGAAGCCAAGGCAGACAGATTGCTTGAACTTCAGGAGTTTGAGACCAGTGTGTGCCACATGTCGAAACGCCATCTCTACAAAAAATTAGCTGGGCGTGGTGGTCCACCTTTTTTAGTTTCAGCTACTTGGGGGGGCTGAGGTGAGAAGATTGCTTGAGCCCAGGAAGTGGAGGCTGTGGTAGTCGAGATTGCACCACTGCACTCCAGCCTGGGTGACAAAAGGAGACCCTGTCTCAAAAAAAAAAAAAAGAACATGGTCAAATTTCATATGCATTGTACAGAGTCAAATACACCAGATGCACATGACTACCTACTGTATGATTTCATTATACATTCTTGAAAAAACAAAACTATAAAGGCAGAAAACAGATCTAGGGTAGGGCAGGGGGCTTTGAGAAATGATAGAAATTTCTATATCTTGATTGCTTTGGTGGTGATATGACTTCATTTTTTAATACAGAACATTATGTTAAAAACAGGACATTTTTCTATATATAACTTAATTTTTTAATAAAGGATGCAAATAAAAGGAGAAGAGTAATTATTTCTCACATTTAATGAAGGTCATTTGAAAGCCAAACCATTTTGTATTTTCAGGTTTAGAAAACAATCAGACCTGGCTGGGCGCGGTGGCTCATGCCTGTAATCCCAGCACTTTGGGAGGTGGAGACGGGCAGATCACCTGAGGTCAGGAGTTCGAGACCAGCCTGACCAACATGGAGAAACCCCATCTCTACTAAAAATACAGAATTAGCTGGGCATGGTGGCACATGCCTGTAATCCCACCTCCTTGGGAGGCTGAAGCAGAAAAATCACTTGAACCAAGGAGGCGGAGGTTGCGATGAGCTGAGATCGCGCCATTGCACTCCAGCCTGGGCAACAGGAGTGAAACTCCATCTCAGATAGATAGATAGATAGATAGATAGATAGATAGATAGATAGATAGATAGATAGATAGATAGATCCGTCTCAGATAGATAGTTCGATAGATAGATAGACCAAAACACAATCATATAAATAAAAACATAATGGAAATTTCTGAACCAAGATCCATAGGAAAGATTGATGTAATCTAATCTTCTTGTATTTCAGTTCTCTGATCTAAAACTCAAAGTTACATAATTATTGTAAAAATTACTTACTTAAATTAAAATATATTTTTTTTAACTTATTTTTCTGTTGACAGAATATTCAGGTGTGTAACATGAACATTTGTATATTTTTTTTAAATCTTCATAGGTCCTTAAAAGGCGTGACTAGGGCGAAGTACATCTCTCTCTGAAGACTACATGTGGTGCAACACCATTTTTTTTTCTTGAGATGGAGTATCACTCTGAAGCCCAGGCTGGAGTGCAGTGGTGTGGTCTCAGCTCACTACTACCTCCGCCTACCGGGTTCAAGCGATTCTCCTGCCTTGGCCTCCCAAGTAGTTGGGATTACTAGCGTGTGCCATAACACCCAACTACTTTTTGTATTTTTAGTAGAGATGGGGTTTCTCCATGTTGGCCAGGCGCTTGTCTTGAACTCTTGACCTCAGGTGATCCACCCACCTTGGCCTCCCAGAGTGCCAGGATTACAGATGTGAGCCACCAGGCTGATCTCAACCTCCTGACCTCAAGTTTTCCACCCACCTAGGCCTCCAAAAGGTCTGAGATTATAAGCATGAGCCACCACGCCATGCCACAACACCATTTTTTAAAGCCCCCAAACTAGCAAAATTAATGTATCATCTAATATTGTATATATGTCATAAAGCTGTATTTTTCAAGAGCAGGGGCATGAATTACATAACGTTTAATACAGTCGTTTAGCTGTGGTAAAGAATAGGGAAAATGTTTATTAGGTGGATGCAAAGTTATTGGGATTATACTAGTTCTTAAATTTGATGGTCTGTTCATGTGTTTTCTTATGCTTTACAATTATTTTTGATGTATCGAATATTACATTTTTAAAGCTAACAAGGAACAGATAGGGTCACTTCCCTTTGCTGTTGCTATAGTCATATTTCTAAAACATCTGAACATATTACTCTTTTGTACATTTCCTAACATTTTTAGGATAGCATCTAGATTTTTTTTCATAGTAAGGTGACCATATGAGTATTCTTTTAAATGAAAATTATTTTAAATGAGTATTCTTTTAAAAGTGAAGGAATACTACAAATGATTATTCCAGGAAATAGGCATAAACCAGGATGCGTGATTACCCTCCCTCCTTTAAAGCCCTTGTGATCCAGTTTCTTCTGATCCAGTCCGTTTGTGCTTACAGTTAGGCTGTATCATCCTGTTCACAGTTTGTCAGTCAAGCATTCTTTGAAATTTCCATTGCTTTCCTCATATTGTCCCTTTGTTGCCATATTAAATCTTACATATTTTCTGTCAAGATTTAATATAGGTGGTTACTTCTCTAGGAAGTTTTTCTTAACCATTGTCATTCTCTCTCCCTGGCCAAAATGTGAGTCCTTCTTCTTAGCTGTCAGCTCCTGATCCTGTATGTGTATATTTTATAAAAACCAATTATTATTAATAAACTGCTGTAGTTGGTACTTATTTATCTTTTCATTAGATATGGGAATATATTTTAATCCCATGGGCCTAGTGGAAAGCTTATGTACTGAATAAATACCTGTTTGAAAAACAATGACAGTTCAGATACTGACAAATTGCCATCTTTCATTTCGGTATCTTTTAAATGAATGCTGCTTTATATCTTCATATATTTATATCTTAGAATATTTATATACTAAGATTATTATATACATCTGTAAAATTATCTTATGCTTTGCCTCTGTGTGTGTGTGTATGTGTTTGTTTTATTGTGGTTTAAAAAGCATAACATGAGGATTAAAAAAAAATTTTTAAGAGCTGGGTCTCACTATGTTGCCCAGGCTCATCTCAAACTCCTGGACTCAAGCAATCCTCCTGCCTGAGCTTCCCAAAGTGCTGGGATTACAGGAGTAAGCCACTGTGCCCAGCCTTCTTAATAAATTTTTAAGTATACAGCACAATATTGTTAACTATAAGCAGAGTGCTCCACATCAAATCTCTAGTTTCATTTTAATGTATAAGCTTTTTTCCTATATTAGTGGGTTTTTTTGTTTTGTGTTGTTTGAGACCGAGTCTTGCTCTGTCACCAAACTGAAGTGCAGTGGCGCAATTTCAGCTCACTGCAGCCTCTATCTCCCAGGTTCAAGTGATTCTCCTGCCTCAGCCTCCCGAGTAGCTGGGACTGCAGGTGCTCACCACCACACCCAGCTAATTTTTGTATTTTTAGTAGAGATGGGGTTTCACCATGTTGGCCAGGATCGTCTTGATCTCTTGACCTCGTGATCCACCCACCTTGGCCTCCCAAAGTGCTGGGATTACAGGCATGAGCCACCACGCCCGACCTATAAGCTTTTTTTCTATATTAATGTTCCTAACCATTTGTCATTTCTTTAAATACTTTACCAGTAGGAATTTTATTATATATATCATATTATGTGATATATAAATTTTCTTTCTTTGTATATAATCAGAATTGTTAGTTGTTTTCCGTTACTTTTTTCTTTTCTCATAACGTTTCCTTTCCCTACATTTCCTAATTATTTAAATATTCAGCGTTTTCTTCTAATAGCCTTATTTTTTTAGATTTAAATCTTTGAGATTTGTTTGCACAAGTCATTCATTTCATTTTGATTTGTTCTTCAAGTAGTTATTCTTACTTTGTATTAGAAGTATGCCCACTGTTTTATGAGGATCATGATTCTGTCTGCACAAAAGTGTCACGTTACTGTTTTAATGGTTTAAGATGGTTTAGGTGTTGTGCACATTGTTTGGATAACCATTTGCTTGTGTTATTCTCAGTTTGCAAGGTCACCAGCAGAAATTGCTCATTGATTTATTTTGAGCCGATCACTCAGAATAGAGATAGCAAGATCTTGTTTGATATTACAGCCTATAGTGTGTTCAGGGAGAAAAAGCTAGTGTCCATGAACTCTTAAGAATAGAACTGAGGTTTTGTGATGTGAACTCCTGGTTCAGTGTGCCTCCCACTATACGCCAAACCTCCTTTTGGAGATAAATATAAAGCGCTATTACAGGCCAAGTGCAGTGGCTGACGCCTATAATTCCAGCACTTTGGGAAGCCAAGACCAGTGGATCACCTGAGGTCAGGAGTTCGAGACCAGCTTGGCCAACATGGTGAAAGCCCATCTTTACTAAAAATACAAAAATTGAGCCAGGCATGGTAGCACATGCCTGTAATCCCAGCTACTCTAGGCTGAAGCAGTAGAATAGCTTGAACCTAGAAGCCAGAGGTTGCATTAAGCTGAGATCACACCATTGCACTCCAGCCTGGTCAACAAGAGCAAAACTTTGTCTCAAAAAAAAAAGAGAGAGAGCGAGAGATTACAAAAAGAGAGTATAATCTCTACACCAGACTGCTGACATATGATTTTTCTTTTTACTCTTCCTTGTTTCCAATACTTGGAATTTATATGTAAGCTTGACAGTAAAATTTCAGGGTCTTGAATTGCCAAGGATTAATGTGCGTTAGCCTGCTTCATAATCCATTCTTTGAGAAATCTTTTAGTTCTTTAAATTTCAGAAGTTAACCTTTTACTGCTTGAATTTTTTACTTGAGTTTTTCACGCTTCTAATGATAGTTTTTATTTTTTAATTTATGATGGTGTCCTACTAATAATACAGTACATTGGATAATTCCCCATTTCCTAGAATTTATGAATCTTTTCTCTTTACTGAATCATTTGCTACTTTATTTCACTTAAGATTTGCATCAGTGTGCATTTCTTAACATTTCCTTAAAAGTGTTACTGTGAACTTTACTCTGCCATATTATTTTTAATTATTATACAACAAAATTGACTGATTTTTCTTTTTATGTACAGTCTTAAGAATTTTAACATGTTTAGATTTTTATAGTCATCACCACAATCAAGATACAGAACAGTTTCCTCATCCCAGAAGACTTCTTCATGCTATCTTTTTATAGTCATATGCTCATACTACCTGAAACTCCTGGACATCAGTGATTTGTTTTTCATTACTATAGTTTCGTCTTTCTAAGATTTTCAAATAAATACAGTCTGTAATCCTTTAGAGCATAATGTCTTTCGCTGAACATAATGTGTTCCCTGAAAATAATATTTTTGAGATTAATTTAAGTTGTGTGAGTCAAAGTTGGTTCCTTTTTACTGCTAAGTAATATTCCATTGTGTGGATACATCAGTTTGTTTTATCCATCCAACCACTGAAGGACATTGAGTTGTGTCCAGCATTTGGCTGTCGTAACTAAGTCTGTCATGAATATTTGTATACACATTTTTTTCTGAACATAAATATTAATTTCTATTAAGTAAATGCCCAGGAGTAAAATTGCCAGGATTTATGGTAAGTATATATTTAATTTTATTTAAAACTGCCAAACCATTTTCCAGAGTGGCTATACCATTCTGCATTCCTGCCAGCAATATATCAGCTTTGAGCTTCAGTTATTGTGTATCCTCACTGGTACTTGATAATTTTTAATTTTTACTTTAGCTATCCTTCTAAGTATATAGTAGTATAGTAGTATTTCATTATGCTTTTAACATATTTTTCTTTTTTTTTTTTTTTTTGAGACAGAGTCTTATTCTGTCACTTAGGCTGGAATGCAGTGGTGCGATTTGGGATTACAAATACCTGCCACCACACTCAGCTAATTTTTTGTATTTTTAGTGGAAACATTGTCCACCACATTGGCTGGTCTTGAATTTTTGGGCTCAAGTTATCCACCCACCTTGGCCTCCTAAAGTGCTGGGATTACATGCATGAACCACCACACCCAGCCTAACATATTTTTTCCTAATACTAAAGATGTTAAGGCTGGGTGCATTGGCACACACCTGTAATCCCAGCACTTTGGGAGGCCGAGACAGGTGAATCCCTTGAGTCCAGGAGTTTGAGATCAGCCTGGCCAACATGGCAAAACCCTATCTCTACTAAAAATAAAAAAATTAGCTGGGCGTGGTAGCACACATCTGTAATCCTACCTACTTGGGAGGATGAGGCATGAGAATGACTTGCAGATGGGAGGCGGAGGTTGCAGTGAGCTGAGATCACACCACTCCACTCTGGCCTGGTGACAGACAGACTCCGTCTCAAAAAAAAAAAAGAAAAAGGCTGAGCGTGGTGGCTCTTGCGTGTAATCCCAGCACTTTGGGAGGCCGAGGCAGGTGGATCACCTGAGGTCTGGAGTTTGAGACCAGCCTGACCAACATGGAGAAATCCTGTCTCTGCCAGGTGAGGTGGCTCACGCCTGTAATCCCAGCACTTTGGGTGGCTGAGGCGGGCAGATCACAAGATCAACACCACCCTGGTCGCGACACGGTAAAACCCCGTCTCTACTAAAAAAAAAAAAAGAAAGAAACCCAGTCTCTACTAAAAATATTTAAAAAATTAACTGGGCGTGGTGGTGCATGCTTGTAATCCCAGCTACTCAGGAGGCTGAGGCAGGAGAATTGCTTGAACCCAGGAGGCGGAGGTTGCAGTGAGCCGAGATTGCCACTGTTGGACTCCAGCCTGGGCAAAAAGAGCAAAACTCCATCTCAAAAAAAAAAAGAAGGTATTTTTTCATGTGTTTATTTATTTGTCAGCCTTATGTCCTCTTTGCAAGAGCCATATTATTTATTTGCATCTAAAGGCTCATTTTGAAGAGGATGTTAATTGTCACTCATATTAACCCAGTCTAAAAATGATAGACTAGTATTGACTATCAGATACAATTAAGTTTAGTTCACTGTTTTATGATGCACATGTTCACTAAAAAGTTTGAGCTTTCTTCTATTTAAGGTCCCTTGCCAAAAGAAAAGTAGAAGAGTCCACATTTTCCACTGTCATGTGAATTTTCAGAATTTTAAACATATCTTATAGGTGTAGATAATATGCATGTATACACACACCCATATGTGCATAATCATTTTCCTTACTGTTATTCTCTAGTCTTAATTCATACTTTGTTTTCCATGTAAATTTAGTTTTCTAAACTTAAACATTTCAGAAGCTTTATGTTAATAAAATTAATCTTCAAGATGTGTAGTTCCTGTCATTAGCCACAAGCTGAATGATTCTCACTGATTCAACCAGTTAATCAGAGATAAAAAGCTATAGTTCTTTTAAAGAGAGAAAAGCAATTATCAAGAAAAGGGGCTAATAAGAATTTTATTTTGATTAAAGTAGTGCTGGCTGCTATAATCAATTAATTTCAAAATCTCAGAGCTTAACACAGTAGAAATTTATTTCTCACATTCATAATCATAAAGTATCATTAGGGGAAGTAGGGTGTCACTGCTCCCCCAGTCATTCAGGGACCAAAGTTTTCCTGGGGTATTGGTGTTCTGGCAGACAGGAGAAGATAGAAAGGGCACTCCTACTTCTTAATTTGCCTAGAAATGTACAATACACATTAGCGTTTCTTTCCAGGAACAACATTTTTTCATGGAAACAGGAGGACAAAGAAGGTGGGTTGGAAGAAATTATTAGTCAACAGATACTTACTGTCATCTGATGATCCTCTCCAGGCTCAGAGCAATGTTAATCAAAGGCAGGAGGAGTTTGGTACTCAAAGATTACAACAGTAGCCTGCCTTTCTCAATTTTTTATTCCTTGTTTTTTGTTTCATTTGTCCTCCAGAAAGATGAAGTTATTGAATAATGACTTGTCGACATACTAGGATAACATTGCTGATGTGAAGGATAAAATATCAAAATGGCTAATAGTAAAGCTTGAAAGGAGAAGTTCTAAATTTTGTTTTGGTGTCTGATCAGGTATATTGTTATAGAATTATGTCTGTGAGAAAGCAGAATGTTTCCCAGTCAATAAGAGCAAGCTTTTTATTTTAAGGTAATGCAGTGGAGTCCCTTTAAAAGTAAACTTAAAAGGAATACCAATGTGTGAAACAGATTGGAATGGTAATTCTTTATTTGAAACATGTAATGGGACAACCAAGTGTCTGTGTTCCCTCATAACCCCTGAAAAAAAACTTATTTAAAACTATGGAATAGCTTGAAATATTTCTAGCGTAGGATAATAGAAAATTAGAAGGAAAGAAAGTGATATTTATAATGAGTAAGACAAGGATATAACCAAAATAAAGCAATTCTTCTTCAACATTACTCTTTTCCAGCTTAATTTCCCATTGATTATTATTTATATATCACTTTTTTAGTAATTTAACAAATAGGGTTTTTTCAAATTCAAGGGAATTTTTAAAATCTTATCTTTTCTTTCCTTGCAAACCTCATTACCATTGTACTTAATACTGTAATTTAGAATTTATCTTAAGGTATCTCAGGACCCTTGAACATCTTCTAAGTGTATTAGGGTGATTTGTTTAGCACTAATGTTTATAACTTGACAGTGTTTCGATACCTATTTTCTGCATTCCGACGAGTCATTTAATTATTATGTTTAATAAAATCCTGACATCATCTGATTAACGTTGCACCAAAGGCAGCACCACTCATTCCTGTAATTCTTTTTTTCTTTCCATTTTTTTTTTCAAGACAGTCTCTCACTCTGTTGCCCAGGCTGGAGTACCTTGAAGTGATCTTGACTCACTGCAACCTCTGCCTCCCCAGTTCAAGTCATTCTCCTGCCTCAGCCTCCCTAGTAATCAGGATTTCAGACATGTACCACCATGCTTGGCTAATTTTTGTATTTTTAATAGAGACGGGGTTTTGCCGTGTTGGCCAGGCTGGTCTCCAACTCCTGACCTCAGGTGATGTGCCCACCTTGGCCTCCCAAAGTGCAGGGATTACAGATGTGAGCCACTGCACCCAGGGCCAGGTCATTCTTCATACCTCTAATTCGTAAGAGTTACTGTCAGGACACGTTGGAAACATCTTTTGCTTGAGTGATCTGAAAACTGAAAATTTATTATTTTTTTTTCTTTTTTAGACAGAGTCACACTCTGTTACCCAGACTGGTGTGCAGTGGCGTGATCTCAACTAACTACAACCTCCACCTCCCGGATTCAAGTGATTCTCTTGCCCCTGCCTCCAAGTAGCTGTAACTACAGAAATGTGCCATGATGTCTGGTAATTTTTTGTATTTTTAGTTGAGGTAGGGTTTCACCATGTTGGCCAGGCTCATCTTGAACTCCTAACGTCAGATGATCTGCCCACCTTGGCCTCCCAAAGTGCTGGGATTACAGATGTGAACCACCGCGCCTGGCCGGAAACATGAAAATTTTAAAGTAAAATCAGCTAGTCCAGGTGCAGTGGCTCACGCCTGTAATCCCAGCACTTTGGTGTATCACGAGGACAGGAGTTCGAGACCAGCCTAGCCAACGTATTGAAACCCCATCTCTACTAAAAATACAAAAATTAGCCGGATGTGGTGGCAGGTGCCTGTAGTCCCAGCTACTTGGGAGACTGAGGCAGGAGAATCACTTAAACCTGGAAGCAGAGGTTGTAGTGAGCTAAGACTACATCATTGCACTTCAGCCTGGGTGACAGAGTGAGACTCCATCTTTAAAAAAAAAAAAAAAAAAGAGGGCTGGGCATGGTGACTCATGCCTGTAATCCCAGTTCTTCAGGAGACCAAGGTGGGTGGATCACAAGGTCAGGAGTTCAAGACCAACCTGAGCAACATGGTGAAACCACGTCTCTACTAAAAATACAAAAATTAGCTGGGCATGGTGGCGCATGCCTGTAATCCCAGCTACTTGGGAGGCTGAGGCAGGAAAATCGCTTGAACCCAGGAGGCAGAGGTTGCAGTGAGCCAGAGATCTGCAGTTGCAGAGATCAAGCCATTGCACTCCAGCCTGGGTGACAGAGCAAGACTCTGTCTCAAAAAAAAAGGAAAAATCAGCTAAAACTATCAACTGCTTCCTGCAGCATTCTACTTACTGATTTCCCTTTTAATTTATCTACATATATTCACCTTTATGGTTTGGAGTGTATCAAGTGAGGAAGACAATAATTACACTAGATAAATTTACCAATTAAATAATGGAATATTGGCTGGGCACAGTAACTCACACCTATAATCCTAGCACTTTGGTCAAGGCAGGTGGATCACCTGAGATCAGGAGTTCAAGACCAGCCTGACCAACATGGTACACCCTCCATCTCTACTAAAAATACAAAAATTAGCTGGGCATCATTACAGGGCAAGCGCCTGTAATCTCAGCTACCTCGGAAGCTGAGACAGGAGAATCTCGTTTTAACTCGGGAGGCGGAGGTTGCAGTGAGCCGAGATCGCGCCACTGCATTCCAGCCTGGGCGACAGAGCGAGACTCTGTCTCAAAAATAAAATTACATAATGGAATATCAATATTAAGTGTGCTTTATTATAAAAGGATACATCATTTATTTAAAAGATGTAGTAAAAGACATATTCAAGGCCCGGCGCGGTGGCTCACTCCTGTAATCCCAGTACTTTGGGATGCCTAGGTGGACTGATCACAAGGTCAGGAGTTTGAGACTTGCGTGGCCAATATGGTGATAGCTCGTCTCTGCTAAAAATACAAAAAAAAAATTAGCCAGGCGTGGTGGTGCACACAACTGTAGTCCTAGCTACTCGGGAGGCTTAGGCAGAAGAATTGCATCAACCCAGGAGGCGGAGGTTGCAGTGAGCTGAGATTGCGCCACTGCACTCCAGTCTGGGTGACAGAGCAAGACTCCGCCTCAGAAAAGAAAAAAAAGACCTATCAAAATTTGAATTCTCTTTTAAATTACGATCCTTTATCAGTTTTACTTTCCTGATTTATCTTTCTGGAAAATAGAGATTCAAATGTCAATAAAAAATGAGAAAGTGGCCGGCACCAATGACTCAACGCCTGTAATCCCAGCATTTTGGGAGGCCGAGGCAGGCAGATCACCAGGTCAGGAGCTTGAGACCAGCCTGGCCAACATAGTGAAACCCCATCTCTACTAAAAATACAAAAATTAGCCAGGCATGGTGGCAGGCACCTGTAATGCTAGCTACTCAGGAGGCAGAGGCAGGAGAATCACTTGAACCTGGGAGATGGAATTTGCGCTGAGCCAGGATTGCATCATTGCCTTCCAGCCCAGGCAACAGTGCAAGACTCCATCTCAAAAAAAAAAAAAAAAAAAAGTAAAAGAAAAAATGCTCCTCCTCATTGTATTTAGAGAAATGTAAGTTAAAACCACTACCCATATGTAATAGAATTTCCAGACTTAAAGCAATGTGATATCAAGTGTTGGTAGAAACATGAAGACACGGCAACTGTCAATGACTAGTAGCTGCTAACAGTTTGGGAACATCTAATAACATTATACAAACACATACTGTATGATCCAGCAGTCCTATTCTTAGAGCTGGATAGGAATAGAATTTTGTCTCTATTTTCCAGAGAAACAAATATCAGAATTGAAGAAAGTAAAATTGATTAAATATTGTAACATAAAAGAGAATTCCAATTTGGATAGATCTTTTACTACATTTTTGTTTTAATACTTCATGCATCTTACTGCAATAAAGCATACCTAATAATATTGATACTCTCAAAGTGTGGGCTGTGAGTCCTTGGGGGTTTCCAGGACAGGTCCATGAAGTCAAAACTGTTTTCATGGTAAGATCAAGATGTTGTTTGCTTTTTTTTTCACTTTCACTATCTTGCAAGTGTGCTGTGGAGTATTGATGTCATACCAAGGAATATCCATGTTCTCTACAAAGGTTATTAAAATATACCTTTTTCCAAACTACTTTGTGAGACTGAATTTTCTTCATATACTTCAATGAAAACAATATATTGTAACAATGCAAAACATATGTAAGCATGTTCATTACAATATTACCCATAATGGACTAAAACTCAAAGCAGTGTAAAAGTTTATCAATGATAGATGAATAGGGGGTATTCTAAATATTACACAGAACTAAAAACTAATGAACTCTAGGTACATGCAACATATATAAATCTGAAACATGTTAAGTGAAAAAATTCAATATATATTGTATGATTACATTTATGTATTGTTCAACAGTACGCATAAAAAACTTTAGGAGTGCAGACTTAGGGAGTTAAAATACACCAATTCCCAAATCATAATAACTGTTGCCCTTGGCAGAAGAAAGATATTTTGGAAGGAGATGCTGGCAGTGTTTTATTTCTTAATGTGGGTAGTGGTTACACAGGTACTTTTGCTTTATATTCATTAAGCTTTATACTTATAAATGTACTTTTTGATATGATTATTTTCACATTAAAATACTTCAAAACAAGTAGAAATTTTTTAGAAAACGTGGGTAAATATTTTAGATTCAGATATTTCAACTATAAAATTTGGATAAAAATAAATTCATAAGTCTACTTGTAAAAAATTTCATTAAGCAAAATATTCATGACACTACATTTTTGTTTAGACATAGTGCTATTTCAGTGTATATTTATTTCCATATGTTGTGTCTTTATTCTCCAGATCTATTCGTTTGTCCTTTTTAACCAAATATTTTATACTTTCTCATTAATTATATGAAAATTTGGACTTGAAGCTTTACCATAAAATAACAACTGTGATAAATATTATTATCTTAGTACTGTGCAAACATTATATCTTTTTTTAGTTTTTCATTAAATTTTTTTTTTTCATTTGATACAGATAGTCGTGCAAGCACTGCAGTGTTCCCATTACTCGATTCTTTGGCAGTTGGTGAAAATTACAGATGGTTCTCCTTCCAAAGTAAGTAAGAGTTTCTGTAGGCAGAAGGGTTATTACTGAAATAATAACCTTGCATAACTATTTAATACTTTAGTATTAATTATTGTATAATATAAATTATTATAATGTTTAATAAAATATATTATTATTACCAGTTTTTGGTTTATCTTATGAGTAAGTATATATTACCTCTTTGGGAAGAGCCAAAATCTTCAAGCAAAAGACACATAGTTGTTTGTACATATATAGAGAGAGGTATATAGATAATATATCTACACACACAAACAGAGATTAAAAATTCTTACTAAAAAATCACTGTAGTCAACACAAGAACTTTTTTTTTTTTTTAAAAGATGGGGTTTCACCATGATGGCCAGGCTGGTCTTGGAACTCCTGACCTCAGGTGATCCGCCCACCTCGGCCTCCCAAAGTGCTAGGATTACAGTCATGAGCCGCCACGCCCGGCCGACGTAAGAACTCTAGGATATCATGCTATTAAAAAGAATAACACTGAGGCTGGGCACAGTGGCTCACGCCTGTAATCCCAGCACTCTAGGAGGCCAAGGCAGGCACATCACTTGAGGTCAGGAGTTCAAGACCAGCCTGGCCAACACGGTGAAACTTCGTCTCCACTAAGAGTACACAAATTAGCCGGGCATGGTGATGCACACCTTTAGCCTTGGGAGGCTGAGGCAGGAGAATCCCTTCAACCGGGGAGGTGGAGGTTCTAGTGAACCCAGATCATACCACTACACTCCAGCCTGGGTGACAAAACAAGACTCCATGTAAAAAAAAAAAAAAGAATACAAAAATTAGTAGGTGTGGTGCAGATGGCTGTAATCCCAGCTACTCAGGAGGCTGAGGCAGGATAATCACTTAAACTTAGGAAGAGGTTGCAGTGAGCCAAGGTTTCATCATTGTACTCCAACCTGGGAGACGAGCAAAACTCCATCTCAAAAAAAAAAAAAAATAACATCATTGAAAGGTAATAATATGTAGCTTTTGATTCTAGCATATGATACATAGGGACACAAAGTGAACAACCTTCTTGAAGTTAAAAACAACTTAAATATTGGGTAAAAAAAATTTTTTTAATGTATCCATGACCATGCAAAACAGAAAGAAAAATGTGGGCTAGGGATTAAATGAAAATAAGATGAAGAAAGCCAAAAAAGGCACTGAAGCCAGCTTTACCTTGAGGATCTTTTCTAATGTAGATAGTCGAAGGTCTTTCCAGGTTAGAATTTATCATAGGTGGCTACATCTCCTTGAAAATTTTGAGATCCTAAAGTGCTACTCTCAGCACAGGGGTGAACTACAAATAAACCCACTCCAGTTCCATTTAGGGGCTGAGGGATTATATCGAAAAGTCTGTCTTTAAATTTGTCATTGATTAGGCCGGGCGTGGTGGCTGATGCCTGTAATCCAAGCATTTTGGAGGCCAAGGTGGGCAGATCACCTGAGGTCGGGTGTTCAAGACCAGCCTGACCAACACAGGTCTTATAAATAAATAAATAAATAAATAAAAATTTATTTATAAGACAGAAACCCTGTCTTATAAATAAATAAATAAATAAATAATAAATAAAAATAAAAATTTGTCATTGATTAAAATGGGGAAAAATAAATATCCTATTAAAGTTTATAACTATGACTTAGCTTTTGCCTAGTTTTCACCTGAATTCATATTTTTATGGTAAAAAAGAAAAAGAAGTTTAGATTTTGATTAAATGTTCTATATTGGTGGTATCCCCAAACACCTAACAGAATCATATCTAAATCTCTTCTGAAGGAACTTGCCTTAAACAATTTTCCAAAAAAAAAGAAAAAAAGAATTTTCCACAAGTAAAATCTTAAAAGTGAGTACACAGCAAAAATATCACTCAAGGCTGAGCTCGGTGGCTCACTCCTGAAATCCTAGCACTTTGAGAGGCTGAGGTATGTGGATCACAAGGTCAGGTGTTAAAGAATAGCCTGACCAACATGGTAAAACCCTGTCTCTACTAAAAATACAAAAATTAGCTGGGCGTGGTGGTGCATGCCTATAATCCCAGCCACTCGGGGATGCTGAGACAGGGAGCATTGCTTGAACCTGGGTGGCAGAGATTGCAGTGAGCCAAGATCACGCCATTGCACTCTAGCCTGGGCAACAGAGCGAGACTCTGTCTCAGAGAAAAAAAAAAAAGGAAAAGAAAACAACCATGAAGAGAATCAGACAAAAAAATAGTTCACATTGGAATTACCTGACAAAAATATAAAGTAAATGTTTCAGTTATTTCATGTAATGAGAGGCTTGAACATGAGTAAAAAGCAAACATTTGATAAAGAACCAAATGAAGATATTAGTATATTTATATATCTTCAAAACAGAAGCTGCTTAACCAGTAAACATGATTAATGCATTTGCATATAGAACCAACAGTTTGATATGGAGTGTTATTTTTTCAGAGTAAGAATTTTTTTCTTTTTTTTGTGAGTAATAATTTGAGGATCTCTGCATTTAGAAAGTAGTTGGATTTTTAATTTTTTTTTAATTAGAAGAATGGTAATATATTAGCCTCTTGGTTTTTCTCTTTTGTTAGTAATTTCAGTCTTGAAAAGCAAAAATAACAGTTAACCTTTTTATTAGTAATAAAAGCCACTTTAAAACTGTATTCTAAAAATACAAAATTAGCCTGGCGTTGGTGACACACGTCTGTAATTCTAGCTATTTGGAGGCTGAAGCACAAGAATCACTTGAACTTGAACCTGGCAGGCGGAGGTTGCAGTGAGCCAGTATTGTGCCACTTGTACTCTAGCCTGGGTGACACAGCGAGACTGTCTCAAAAAAAAAAAAAAAAAATACACACAACCATGTTACATTTTCGTGTTTTTTTAAAATGTTCTTTAATTTGATAAAGTTAAAGGAGACTAAATTTACGTATTAAAATTTGATAGGAAGGGTTTAATATTTATACACAATTACTTTTTCTATGCTTCTGATTTTTTAGATTTTTTTACAGACATCATTTTTGTTGAGTTACTTGTATTTTGACTAAATATTGATAATTGCAGTTAGTAAATTTAGAATATATTCGTTCCTAAAAATTTAGCATAATGCATGATTAATTCCTCATTGTAAATCTATTAATAATTTAAATTTTTTCTTTTTTTTGGAAACGAAGTCTTGTTCTGTCACCCAGGCTGGAGTCCAGTGGGGCAGTCTTGGCTCACTGCAACCTCCACCTCCTGAATTCAACTGATTCTCCTGCCTCAGTCTCCTGAGTAGCTGGAATTACAGGCACATGTCACCATACCCAGCTAATTTTTGTATTTTTAGTAGAGATGGGTTTCACCATGTTGGCCCGGCTGATCTCAAACTCCTGATCTCAATTGATCCACCCACCTTGGCCTCCCAAAGTGCTGGGATTACAGGTGTGAGCCACTGTGCCCGGCCTAAATTTTGTCTTTTTACAACTATACTCCATAATTGGCATGAGAATCTCTATTCTCAAATCTACTTCTTTGAATATTTTCTATTTTTTAATCTTGTTACAGCAGAATTATTTTGAAAGTCCTTGCCTCTCTATTTTTGTCTAACACATTATCCTAATAAAAGATACTTTTATTTTTGTCATTAGTCATACTACATATTTCATTGACAATGCAGATTTTGTTACCAGAACTGATTTGGTTTGGTTTTTGAGACAAGGTCTCACTCTGGTTGCCCACTGTCGTGGCTCACTGCAGACTCAACCTTCTGGGCTTAAGTTATCCTCCCACCTCAGCCCCCAAAGTAGCTGGGACTACAGGCGTGCACCACCACACCTGGCTACCTTTTTTTTTTTTTTTTTTTTTTTTTTTGAGACAGAGTCTTGCTCTGTTGTCCAGGCTAGAGTGCAATGGCATGATCTTGGCTCACTGCAACCTCTGCCTCTCAGGTTCAAGCAATTCTCCTGCCTCACTTTCTGAGTAGCTAGGATTACAGGGGTGTGCCACCACGCCTGACTAATTTTTGTATTTTTAGTAGAGACAGAGTTTCACCATGTTGACCACACTGGTCTCAAACTCCTGACCTCAGGTGATCCACCCATCTTGGCCTCACAAAGTGTTGGGATTACAGGCATGAGCTACCATCCCCAACCCACTGATTTTCTTTATGCCAGAGAGAGTGCTGCGGCATCTGTTATATACTTTATTCATTTGATTTGCATTTATAGTTTTGTGGGTGCATTTATATCATGTGAAATTTTTTTTACTTAGATATGTGTCTCTCAAGTTATTTCTTTTCATTTTGAAGTTGTTGGTTTTTTTTTTTTTAAGTCCAAGGTATATTCAGTAATCATGTGCATCAGTTCTGTCTATAATTTTAAAATGGTACTCTTAAGTTATAATCTTCAAAAGGATGAATTTATTTTTTCCAAGAGGTGCTGAAGAAAGAAAGCATGAATTTTTAAGACACATACAAACTTTAAAAATTCATTTTTCATCCGGCACAGTAGCTTACATCTATAATCCCAGTACTCTGGGAGGCTGACGTGGGCGGATCATGAGGTCAAGAGGTCAAGACTATCCTAACCAACTTTGTCTGTACTAAAAATAGAAAAATTAGCTGGTTGTGGTGGTGCGTTTCTATAGCCCCAGCTACTCGAGAGGCTGAGGCAGGATAATCACTTGAACCGAGAAGACAGAGGTTACAGTGAGCCAAGATCCTGCCTCTGCACTCCAGCCTGGTGACAGAGCAAGACTCTGTCTCAAAAAAAAAAAAAAATTTATGTTTCAGGCTGGGCATGGTGGATCATGCCTGTAATCCTAGCACTTTGGGAGGCCAGGGTAGGCGGATCACTTGAGGTCAGGAGTTCGAGACCAGCCTGACCAACAGGGTGAAACCCTTCCTCTACTAAAATACAAAAATTAGCCAAGTGTGGTGATGCATGCCTGTAGTCCTAGCTACTCAGGAGGCCGAGGCAGGAGAACTGCATGAACCCATGGGATGTGGAGATTGCTGTGATCGGATATCGTACCATTGCACTCCAGCCTAAGCAACTGAGTGAGACTCTCTCAAAAAAAGAAAAAAAAAAGTAGCTGAAGCTAGGAGGGGACTTTGTTGTTGTCATTACCTTATTAGTGTTTTACATTTTGTTTATTTGTTTTGAGACAGAGTCTCACTCTGTTGCCCAGGCTAGAGCTCAGTGGCATGATTTCAGCTCACTTCCAGCTCCGCCTCCTGAGTTCAAATGATTCTCCTGCCTCAGTCTCTTGAGTAGCTGGAATTACAGTCACCCACCACCACATCCGGCTAATTTTTGTATTTAGTAGAGACAGAGTTTCACCATGTTGGCCAGGCTGGTCTCGAACTCTTGACCTCAAATGATCCACCCGCCTGAGCTTACCAAAGTGTTTGGATTACAGGCATGAGCCATCGCACCTGAACCTGTGTTTTACAGTTTATAAATCACATGAACGGAAATGTTTTAATTTAATTAACTCCCGGAGATAATCCTATAAAGTGGATGCTATCATAATCCTATTGCATAGGTAAGGAACCTGAGCCTTCCAGAGATTGGGACTTGTCTGAAATCACAAACTTAATGGCACAAGTCTTTTGAATCTTCCTAGTGGTCTTTCTGTTATCACTCTTTAAATTTTTGTATTATTGAGCTTTTGATGCAAATAATTCTGCAGACTTTTGTGGTGGTGGGTTTTTAAAATTTTTAACAAATTTTCTGAGGGCATATTGGTTGACTTGTTATGGAACACAAATTAGCAATGTCTGCTGATCAGTTGGGTGCTGTCACATCACTAGATTTCTTTCAGCATTCTGTATGCCTAAAGCCATGTAGATGAGAAGTTACTGTGGTTTTAAGTGGTTCAGTTGTGATGCCAGGACTAACAGTATATGGAAGTCTTCTGTTATAATGCACCTAAAACTCTGTCCTTTTTTTCCCTTAATTTTTTTCCTGAAGTTTAAATGTAATATGGTAGATACTGGGATATTTATAAATGTTAAGTGTATTTAATATTTATAATGTTGGTCATTTAGAAGCAACCTGAAAGTTTATTACATGAAGTAATTTTGTTTTATTTTGTTGAGAAAATGTTAAAATGAAATGGATCATTTGGATAAGGAGCAAGCCAGATGACCACTATCTGTTTTTCTTTCTGTAGTTATTAATATATTTATAGAAATGTTTAAATCTCTCAAGAGGTCACTTACATTTTTATTAATAAACTATGTTTATTTTTGATATAAAATACAAGGTAGAGTTGTTCTTATAAATTTGAACTCTCCCCCGTGAACATATGCCCATCATATAAGAATATAAAAATGTTAATGTAAACAAAATAAAACTGAATCTTACCACTTGTAGATAACCACTGTTAATATTTTGGTGTGTTTTCTTCTAGTAGTTTTTCTTTTTCTTTTCTTTTTTCTTGAGGTTGAGTCTCGCCCTGTTGCCCAGGTTGGAGTGCAGTGGTGCAGTCTCTGCTCACTGCAACCTTCGCCTCCGAGGTTCAAGCGATTCTCCTGCCTCAGCCTCCCAAGTAGCTGGGACTATAGGCATGTACCCCAACGCCCAGCTAATTTTTTGTATTTTTAGTAGAGACAGAGTTTCACCATATTAGCCAGGATGGTCTCCATCTCCTGACCTCATGATCCACCCACCTTGGTCTCCCAAAGTGCTGGATTACAGGTGTGAGCCACCAAGCCTGGCCTAGTACTTTTTCTTTTAATTTTATTGAGATTACAGTGTACTTTCAATTGTATCTTCTCTTCAATTAACACATTTTCTTCAGTTACTAAGAAAATTTTATAGAGAATATTTTTAATATATCCCTAGTCCATTTTGTAGCTATACAATAATTTATTTTACCTCTCTTTGATATTTAGGTTTAAATATTTTTACTAATAATGCTGTGACGGTGGGCATTCTGGTGCAAAAGCTTGTTGTATATACATTTTTCATTGCTTCATCTTGTATTCTTAGAAATGGAATTGCTAGGTCAATGATTGTTTATAGTTTTAAGGTTCTTGATACATACTGCCAAATTGCTTTTTAAAGAGTACTTTTATTTTTCTTTCCTATTGTCATGAACACTGTCACTCAGGAAATTATGAATGGTAGTTATAATTTAGGTTTAAATTCAAGTTATAATTTAACTCATTTAACACTATTAAATGAAGTATATGAGAAGAGTATATTAAGAAAAAGCTTAGATGGTTATTTGAAATGGAAGTGCACTGGGTTTCACCAATGAGTATTTCCTCTGTTCCCCTAATTTCCAGAGTTGGAACCTCTGGGGCAGTCTTACAGGTCATGCTCAGTATATTTTGCTCCAGTGCCCCCTAGTGCTCGTTCTGTAAAAGCAGCCTTCGTTTTTTCTTTGTAGCAAAAAACATCCTTCTTCCTTTAGCTCCTTCTGGATATATACAAAGACATGTAAAGAGTCAGATAGATAAGAGTTAGGGCTAAAATGGGCAGGCACGGTGGCTTACACCTGTAATCCCAGCACTTTGGGAGGCTGAGGTAGGTGGATCACAAGGTCAGGAGATCAAGACCATCCTAACCAACATGGTGAAACCCCAGCTCTACTAATAATATTAAAATTAGCTGGGCATGGTGGTGCATGCCTGTAATCCCAGCTACTTGGAAAACTGAGGCAGGATAACCACTTGAACCTGGGAGGCGGAGGTTACAGTAAGCCAGGATCACACCATTGCACTCCAGCCCGGCAATAGATCAAGACTCTGTCTCAAAAAATAAATAAATAAATAGGGCTAAAATATTGCCCCTATTGCCTTCTTTGGCCTGGGGATCTAGAATTTATCCTTATATTTTTTTTCTCTCCTGAGAGGAGCTGTCCTGCTTTCTATAGTCTTATATTTGTGCTACTCTCTGCCTTACCCTGCATGTTTCTATTTTAGACTGCAGTAGGGAGAGGCTGGGCCAAACATCCCTACCTCTAGACCCTCACCCTGTTTCTAATCCTTTATGCCAAGGAAAGTCAACATACCTGCTCAGTGAGTTGGCAGAAAAAAAAAGGAAAGTCAACATACCCTAGGTAACTACAAGTCCAGTCATTATTGAGGTGTTTAGCTGTAAAATGTGTTCCTCCATCACTCTCTTGACTAAAGGTTCTCCTCTGAAAATTCCAGCTTGTTGACCTCCAAACAGACTGGAGAAAAGAGCAGTAAGGGTGAAGGTGGGACTGATGGTGGCCAAACCCCATGAGAAGACCTGTTTAACCTTGCTATTCCCACAAACATGCATTCCTAGAAATGTGCTAGAAATAGGCTGAGATGCGTAAAAATCTACAGGCTGCTTTCTGTAGCTCTTTCTTTGATCTTTCCTTACCACTCCTTCAGAATAGCAGTGAGCAAGAGATAGCTCACTAGAGTCCTCTCCCAGAATTCCTGTAATAACAAAATACAGATAGCACCTCCCTATCTGCAGAGTTACCTGCTTTGAGAGGAAGGGAGTGAGGCCAAGGATGAGAAATAATAGCGATCCTTGTAGGAACTAATTTTTAGTTGCATGTAACCATTTTATTTCACTTCTTTTCTTACAGAATCTTTTTCCCCCACCTTTTATTTCTTGGAAATTCTGTTCATTAACTAGTTAGTTCTAAGCCTTTCCTTTTGGTCATTCTGTGACTCCAGAGTTGTTCTTTAATACATGTGTTCCTGTTAATAGTATGTCCAATAACAAGTGCCTGATTGGCTGGTCTACAGTTTTTGTTAAATATCCATTTCATGTTCAGCTCTCAGAATATTCTTTTAAAAGAATCTGGGATGTAAAAGTAGGTGTCCGTTCATACCAAATTCTAAACTTCTCCAAAATTTTATTCAACTCAATATTTTAAAATCCTCTGAAAACGAGAAATAAATATCTTCAACTTAGAAAATAACTTACAAATCATGGTTTCAGCATTCCATTAAGAATACCATGTTGTGTTTTCAGCCCTATGTTCCTGGGCCTCTATATATAGAGGCTTACTTCCTGGTAGGAAATCCCCTCTTTTAAAAATAGCATAAGGGTGGGCACAGTGGCTCCTGCCTGTAATCCCAGCACTTACTGCATTCCAACCTGGGCAACAGAGCAAGACTCCACCTGAAAATAAATAAATAAACAGACAAACAAACAAATGAAAATAGCATAAGGCTTCCTCAGCCTCACTAGGCTGTCCACATGGATGCTGTTTTTACCTACTAAGAGACAGTAGCCTTTAAAGCACCTCGTTTACAAATATCCAAACTCCTTAGGACATTTAATACTTCGTGATCTAAGTAACAAGGCAGGACCAAGAAGATCAATTATAAATAGCAAGTACTACAATGTAAAAATATGTTTTAACTAAGCTTATCAGAAGCCTAAAACAATATTAAGAATATTTAGACATTTTGGGAGGCTGAGGCAGGAGGATTGAGATCAGGAGTTCAAGACCAACTTGGCAAGCATAGTGAGATCCCATCTCTGTTTTTAAAAGTTATTATATATGAAAAAATATTTAGACAAAACAGAACACTTCGTAGTACAAAGATTGGAGATTTCCTCCAGCAAAATTAGTGATAAAAGAAATTTTCTTTCCTGTCAGTTTGAGTAAAAAAGAAATACGTACCTTATCCTACTTTATAGACCCTAAGTGGTGCTGCAGCATTTTCCTTTCTATAGATTTTCATTAAAAATAATTTTTTTCCTAATAAGTACCAGTTACTAGGTGTTTGCTAAATGACTTTTTGTTCCTGGCACAATTTATCTATATAAGAAGCTCCCTACCAGGCACATTGTTTCACGCCTGTAATCCCAGCACTTTGGGAGACCAAGGCAGGTAGATCACGAGGTCAAGAGTTCAAGACCAGCGTGACCAACATGGTGAAACCCTGTCTCTACTAAAAATACAAAAATTAGCAAGGCGTGGTGCACACCTATAGTCCCAGCTATTCTGGAGGCTGAGGCAAGAGAATCGCTTAAACCTTGGAGGTGGAGGTTGCAGTGAGCCGAGATCTTGCCGTTGCACTCCGGCCTGTGCAACAGAGTAAGACTCCATCTCAAAAAAATAAAAAAGAAGCAGCAGCTCCCAGTTCTTCTATTTCCACCATTTTGGAGCATGGTCTTTGGAGTTAAAATTGAGTTTGAATTTTGACTTCACTTCCTACCACCTGTGGCAAGATAAGCAAGGTACTTAACCTTGAGCTTCACATTCATGATGTATAAAATGAGAATGATACTCACTGCTGAATAGGTTTGTTGAAAAGATTAAATTGAAAGAAATGTTTGAACTAACAGTAAATTTTATTTTGTTGGTATTAAATCACAGTTCTAGTCTTTGCTTTTACAGTCTTCTCTTCTGCCCAAACCAAAATGAACTACTAAACTATTACCTGAGGCTATGGGCATACATAAACATACTTGATGGCTAGAGTAGGTTTGGGATACAGCTTGATAGATTTAGTCCTCCATCTGAATTTTTGGGATAATTTGGGAATTCAAGTCTCTCACTCTGGTCCTAACAGTCACTACTTTTCCCCTGTTCCTCTGACTCCTTTAGCTTCCTTCATCTTTGTACACTACAGGAAAGAAATCAGAAGATGTTTTGGAACTACAGTAGGCAGCTTAAGGGTTCCTGGATCATAAGTGGATTAGCCTTTGAGGCATTTGCAGGAGTCAGCAGGTGGGGATTCAGATCGCCAAGAGCAGCAACAACACTGAAAACTAGGTATTACATTTGGGGTTTAAATATCCAATAGTCGTTTTATTGTGTATTCACAATAGTTGCACACTTTCCTCCTGTCTCTCTGAAGAAAGATGCTAGTAGCAATTACTCTTGACAAGAAAACAATCCCAGAAATACGGCATCGTGTTTACCCTACCACAGTGGTGGTGGGGCCTTTTGTGTCTTGTTCTTTCTGTCACTTGTCCCAAGTGAATGAATTTAGTTCTGTTTTACATATAGTGTGGATAATGACTGACTTCAGGTGAAAAGTAATTTAATGAGCTTTGTTGTATATTAGTCACTGTGGTAGGTACAAAGAAACATGATAGTTTGTCTCCAAAGAGCTTTATAGCTCAGTACAGGCTCAACAAACTTCAGACCATGGGCCAAATCTGACCTAATGTGTTTTTGTAAATGATGTTTTATTGGAACACAACCATACTCATTTAATTATGTACTATCTAGGGCTACTTTTGTGCTATGCTGACGGAGTTAAGTAATTGGATCAAGACCATATGGCCTGCAAAGCCTAAAACATTTACTATCTCATCCTTAACACAAAAAGTTTGCCAACCAGTGACCCAATAAGTTAACTTCTTCGTCTTGTTTACCAAACCTTGTCAGTTGGAAAACTCTATTTGCCTATTCTGGGTAAGCAGAAGTTTAGTTTTAGCCTCCTTTTCATCATGAAAATTGATGACTAAATTCTTAGCAGGCTTTATTTTTGTATTCTGAGAACTTTTATCTGATCTAGGTCCTTGTTTTACTACTTTACTCTGTTTTATTTCTGCCCATTCCAAAAATCTATATTTGTCAGATAATGCTGAGCTAAAGTTTTATGTGTTTACTAACTAGTTTTTCCATGGCTTTATTTTTTGACTGTGATTATCTTAATAGTATTTCATAGTTATGGATGAAAACACAACTAAATTTGGTCCTTCACTAGGCACATAAAATTGTGGAACAAAGCCTGGGCAACATAGTGAGACCCTGTCTCTACAAAAAAACACAACAATGACAAAAAACAATTAGCCAGGCACGGTGGTGTGTGCCTGTAGTCACGGCTGCTATTGTGGAAGAAAACTAAAAGGAATTGGTCATTTAAAATCTGTATACTTGTGTTTGTGTGTGTTTAGGAATTAAACTCCCTTACCTTTCTTCACTGACTGTAATCATAGTTTACTGTTTATGGGACAGTTTATATTTAAGATCTTTTTTCTTCCTAATATGTCAAATTTGAGCCTTTGTGCCTTTAGGAAAACTTCTTTCTAAAATAGCTTATATGATAAATTCATCATCTTAATTGTGCCTTCCATATTTGGGGTTTTTCATCATAGACATCTTACTGACAAAACTGTATTTTAAAAACATCAACTTAATTTGTTGAAAGGTTTCTCTTCTTGGCCAAGCATGGTGGCTCATGCCCATAAGCATAGTACTTTGGGAGGCTGAGGTGGGAGGATTGTCTGAGCCCACAATTTCGAAGTCAGCCTGGACAAACATATCAAGACCTTGTCTCTACAAAAAATATATAATTAGCCCAGGTGTGGTAGCATGCATCTATATTTCCAGCTGCTTGGGAGGCTGAGACGAGAATCACTTGAGCCCAGGAAGTCAAGGCTGCATTGAGCTATGATTGTGCCACTGCACTCCAGCCTAGGGGACAAAATGAGACCCTGTCTCTTTAAGAGGTTTCTCAGTTTATCAGTAAATCACTGATAAACTGAAACTATTTTATCCCTTTTATATTTGGGTATATATAGGTTTCAGTCTTCTAATTCTTGGTTTTACTAGATCTATCAGGAAGCAAAAAACCTTAGCCAGTCTAACAAAGCTACTAGTAAAATGAATACAAAATATAACCAAGATATCATCATTTACATCTCAGTGTGATCTTACTACTTGAGCCATCTGAATTCCTTTCCACAGCTACTCTAGTAAAAAGTTGGTTTTCTTTAGAAATAGGATCTCACTCTGTTGCCCAGGCCAGAGTGCAGTGGCACAGTCATGGCTCACTGCAGCCTCAAATTCCTGGGCTCAAGAGATCCTCCTGCCTCAGCTTCCTGATTAGCTGGGACTGTAGGTGCATGCTACCATGCCAGGCTGATATATTATAGAGACAGGTCTTGTTGTGTTGCCCAGGCTGGTCTTGAACTCTTGACCTCAAGGGTACCTTCATTTCCCCCTCCCAAAGTACTGCAGTTATAGGTGTGAATCGCCTTACCCAGCCAGAAAAAGTGCTTTTGATGCCATGCTGCTTTCTAAAAATAAGATAAAAGTATTGGTTTCATTTTAGAAAAAGAAATTTGAAAGGAAGCACCAATATAAGGACAGTTTATGTGGACTAACAGAAGTAAGATGAAATAGCATAGATTACTCTTCTGTATTTACTCATTATGTGACTAACAGATTATGTGGACTAACAGAAGTAAGATGAAATAGCATAGATTACTCTTCTGTATTCACTCATTAGCTTCAGTTCCCACCCCTTTAATCCAGATAATCTGGCTAGAAACTGGATTTGTGTAAGTAAAATTCCATTGTGTTCTAGTTTCTTAAAATGACAGTCTATATAAACAGCATACCTTGTTCTTATATTATTCTTTTTTAGTGTCTAGTGGGTTGACTGGCTTTTTTGGTTATATATAAATATATTTGAGTAATTCAAGTTTCAGATTTCTTTTTGTTTGTTTGTTTGTTTTGAGATGGAGTCTCACTCTGTCACCCAGACTGGAGTGCAATGGCACAATCTCCACTCATTGCAACCTACGCCTCCCAGGTTCAAGCGATTCTCCTGTCTCAGCCTCCCAAGTAGATGGGACTACAGACATGCGCCACCATGTCCAGCTATTTTTGTATTTTTAGTAGAGACAGGGTTTCGCCATGTTGGTCAGGCTGGTCTTGAACTCCTGACCTCAGATGATCCACCCACCTCGGCCTCCCAAAGTGCTGGGGATTACAGGTGTAAACCACCCCACCCAGCCAGATTTCTTTTTTTGTTTTTTAGTTTTCTTGAACCCCTTGGAGTTCTGCTAGAGAATCGATTTCTTACTTTCATTAGCTTCCCGTCTCTGCAAGTTCCCATGCATTAATTTTATCATATTAAGGAGTCATTATAAACAACAAAAAATTAAAAAAGAGTCATTATAGCATACTGGTTAAGACCACAATCTGGAGGCAGACTGTTTTTGTTATTTCACTCTGCCACTTACTGGCTGTGTGTCTTTGGGTCTGTTGCTTAGTCTCTGCCTGTTTCTTCATATGTAAAATGGGGGTGATAATATCAATACCTATCACAGTTGTAAGGATCAGTTGTTCTATGAAAAATTTAGATTAATGTCTGGCAAGTAGTAAGTGTGGGCAAATGTTAACTTTTATTATTATTGCATTCTCGCCCTGATAAAATGAAATACTACATATAAAATGTTCCTATTTCTTCAGTGTAAGTTAAGCATATTTACTTTTTTCATTATGCAGAAATGACAGTATCCATAATATGAGGAATGTAACAACTTTTTTCAAATTAAAAAGCAGTCAGTGATTTATATTTTAAAAGAATTTATAGTAAATGTGCTAATTTTCACCTATTTAGAACAAGCTGGTTTTTTGGTGTTTTTTTTTTTTTGGAGACTGAGTCTCACTCTGACATGATCCCCACTCACTGCAACCTCCACCTCCCAGGTTCAAGCAATTCTGCCTCAGGCTCTTGAGTAGCTGGGATTACAGGTGCGTGCCACCATGCCCAGCTAATTTTGTATATTGAGTAGAGACCAGGTTTCACCATGTTAGCCAAGCTATTCTTGAACTCCCAACCTCTGGTGATCCAACCACCTTGGCCTCCCAAAGTGCTAAGCTTACAGACATGGGCCACCACGCCTGGCTAGAACAAGCTCTTATAATTTGCCCTATTCAGAATCTTTTTATATTGCTTTTTCTTTTTCTCTTGAATATTATCTATTCTTTAAGCGGCATTAATACTAAAGCTCACTCCATGAGACTTCTTTGTTTTCTTAGTCCTGGAGTCTTAAATTGGCAAATCGTGAACTTCTTTCAAAATCTTGATGTAACACCCTGAAAATGTATAAAGATATTTACTACCACATGATCCAGTAATGGCAGCTTTCTTCAACTTGAGCAAAATCATAGTCTTAGGAATCATATTTCCCACTACATAAATGAAGTATAGTAAGATGTCAACATCATCAAGTGAATGAATAAAAGCACTGAGTTCTGAAATCCTCAAGAACCTAAATTCTCTTCCCAACTTTTCAAAGGGTTTACTATAAGAGATTAGCTAACTTTGTTAAGTATACAATATTTGTGCTCATTTACCCAAATCTGTCAGTATGTATAATTCTCTCAGTGGAGTCTAACTAGTTACAATTAAATTAGCTTTCTCGAGCACTCAAGTGATATTTAGGTTAAATCCAAATCTAAGCCAAGTTTTATTGCTAAGGAAGGTCTTTAGTCCATCCCAACTGGAAACAAGAGGAAAAAATCATGAAGAAAGCCTTGCTGGGCTAGGTGGCTCACGCTTGTAATCCCAGCACTTTGGGAGGCTGAGACAGGCAGATCACCTGAGGTCAGGAGTTCGAGACCAGACTGGCTAACATGATAAAACCCCGTCTCTGCTAAAAAGACAAAACATTAGCTGGGCATGGCAGTGGGTGCCTGTAATCCCAGCTACTTGGGAGGCTGAGGCAGGAGAATCACTTGAACCCAGGAGGGGGAGGTTGCAGTAAGCCGAGATTGCACCACTGCACTCCAGGCCTGGGTGATAAGAGCAAAACTTCATCTCAAAAAAAAAAAAAAAGCCTTTAGTTTCTTCTTTTTCTTGGTTCCTTCACATTTCCAGTGTCTCTTAAAATACTACTGTTAGGCTGGGCACAGTAGCTCACGCCTGTAATCGCAGCACTTTGGGAGGCAGAGGCAGGCAGATCACAAGATAAGGAGATCAAGACCACCCTGGCTAACATGGTGAAACCCCGTCTCCACTAAAAATACAAAAAAATTAGCCACGTGCCTGCAGTCCCAGTTCCTCAGAAGGCTTAGGCAGGAGAATTGCTTGAACCCAGGAAGTGGAGGTTGCAGTGAGCTAAGATCGTGCCACTGCACTCCAGCCTGGACGACAGAGCAAGACAGAGGGAGACTTCGTCTCAAAAAAAAAAAAAAAAATGCTACTGTTAATTAGTATATCAGTAGATTGCTTAGTTATTTGTGGTTTTGGGAAGTAATCATTTTACATAAGACACATTTGCTTTGTGCTCGACCTTTAAAGCAGTCTCTTGCCTCCAACTCCTAAGAAGGCTAATTCCCTAGATTTCTTTACATACTAATAAAGAAATCTGAGGGAGTAAAGAAACATTGGTAACTCCTAGCAACATTTCCTAAAACCCAATAATAATTTATTGTTTAATGAAATGAACACATTATAAATTGCCCCTAGGATTGTGGTAAACATCCATATGAAGTATACCAACATTTTATTCAGTAACTATTAAATACCTACTATATGTAAAGCACTATTTTAGGTACTAACAATGGAACAGTGTTAGTTCCACAGTTTGAATACCAGGTTTACAAGTTGACATCTATCTGTTCGCATTTGAGTGTCCTAGAGTTAATTTAGCAGAATCGGAGTAACATAGACCCTCAGAATACCTAGTTCAACTCTCTTGTTTACACATTTTAAAAATCTTTAATTCTGAGATGTAGAATAATTTTTCTGAGATCACATAGCTAGTTAATAATATTGCTTGCTTTTTGTTCTTTTAGTTACTATTCATTCAGCAAACATTCTCAAATCTTTTCTATTAAAAAGGTCGAGTGACCAAAAAAAATCCATCATCAACCTTAAAAGACTTCTAGCAGCCCCATCCTATTTTTCACTGAATGTTTATAATCATACTTTTTTGAAAGAGTTGACTTCTTCCTTATCTTCCTTGCAACTCACTGCAGCCTGACTTCAGCACTCATAACTCCATTGAAAGTGCTCTTTGCAAGGTCACCCACAGCTTCATAATTGCTAATCCCTGGGGCACTTTTAATCCTTATCCCTTTTATATCTCTGTGGCATTTGTCATTGTTAATCATTCATTTTTTAAATGTTTTCTTACCTCTGGGATGACATATTCTCCTGGTTTTATTTCTACTTCTCAGATAATTTCTTAAACTTCTTCACAAGCTCTTTGTCATTCATCTTTCACATATTGGTATTTCCCAGGATACTTGCTGTCACCTTTCTCTGTGTATTCTCCTTGAGCAATCTCATCCACTTCTGTCACATATATGTTGCCATCTGAATGCTGAAGACTTCCAAATCTTTATTCTTACTCAAATTCTTTCTCTTGGGCTTTGAACTCATATCGCCAGCTGCCTACTAGACATCTTCAGTATATCTGTTAGGGATCTCAAAATCATCATCTCTCAAATTTAACTATTGCTAACTCCATTTGTTCCTGTGGGGTCTTTTGTTTTGTTTTTGTTACTGATTTCAGTTTGTTTGTTTTTTTAATTATACTTTAAGTTCTGGGGTACATGTGAAGATTGTGTAGGATTGTTACATAAGTATACACATGCCATGGTGGTTTATTGCATCCATCCCCCCGTCACCTACATTAGGTATTTCTCCTAATGTTATCCTTCCCCAATCCCCCCAACCCCTGCTATCCCTCCCCAGCCCCTCCAACCCCCAACAGGCCCCAGGGTGTGATATTCCCCTCCCTGTGTCCATGTGTTCTCATTGTTCAACACCCACTTATGAGTAAGAACATGCATTGTTTGGTTTTCTGTTCTTGTGTCAGTTTGCTGAGAATGATGGTTTCCGGGTTCATCCATGTCCCTACAAAGGACATGAACTCATCCTTTTTTTTACGGCTGCATAGTATTCCATGGTGCATATGTGCCACATTTTCTTTATCCAGTCTATCATTGATGGTCATTTGGGTTGGTTCCAAGTCTTTGCTATTGTAAACAGTGCCACAGTGAACATATGTGTACATGTGTCTTTATAACAGAACAATTTATAATCTTTTGGGTATATACCCAGTAATGGGATTGCTGTGTCAAATGGTATTTCTATTTCTAGATCCTTGAGGAATCGCCACACTGTCTTCCACAATGATTGAACTAATTTACACTCCCACCAACAGTGTAAAGTGTTCCTGTTTCTCCATATCCTCTCCAGCATCTGTTGTCTCCAGATTTTTTAATGATTGCCATTCTAACTGGTGTGAAATCTCAATGTGGTTTTTATTTGCATTTCTCTAATGACCAGTGATGATGAGCATTTTTTCTTTCTTTTTTTTTTTTTTTGAGACAGAGTTTCACTCTTGTTACCCAGGCTGGAGTGCAATGGCGTGATCTCGGCTCACCGCAACCTCCACCTCCTGGGTTCAAGCAGTTCTCCTGCCTCAGCCTGCCGAGTAGCTAGGACTACAGGCAGACATCACCACACCCAGCTAATTTTTGTATTTTTAGTAGAGACGGGGTTTCACCATGTTGACCAGGATGGTCTCGATCTCTTGACCTCATGATCCACCCGCCTCAGCCTCCCAAAGTGCTGGGATTATAGGCGTGAGCCACCGCGCCCGGCCGCATTTTTTCATAATGTTTGTTGGCTGCGTAAATGTCTTATTTTGAGAAGTGTCTGTTCATATCCTTTGCCCACTTTTTGATGGGATAGTTTTTTTCTGGTAAATTTGTTTAAGGTCTTTGTAGATTCTAGATATTAACCCTTTGTCAGATGAGTAGGTTGCAAAAATTTTTTCCCATTCTGTTGGTTACCAGTTCACTCTAATGATTGTTTCTTTTGCTGTGCAGAAGCTCTTAGGTTTAATTAGATCCTATTTGTCTATTTTGGCTTTTGTTGCCATTGCTTTTGGTTTGTTAGTCATGAAGTCCTTGCTTATGCCTATGTCCTGAATGGTTTTGCCTAGGTATTCTTCTAGGGTTTTTTTTAATGATATTAGGTCTTATGTTTAAATCTTTAATCCATCTTGTATAAGGTATAAGGAAGGGGTCCAGTTTCAGCTTTCTGCACACATGGCTAGCCAGTTTTTCCAACACCATTTATTAAACAGAGAATCCTTTCCCTATTGCTTGTTTTTGTCAGGTTTGTGAAAGATCAGATGGTTGTAGATGTGTGACATTACTTCCGAGGCCTCTGTTCTGTTCCATTGGTCTATGTCTCTGTGGTGATACCAGTACCATGCTGTTTTGATTACTGTAGCCTTGTAGTATAAAGTCAGGTAGTATGATGCCTCCAGCTTTGGTGTTTTTTTTGTTTGTTTGTTTTTTGTTTTGTTTGTTTGTTTTTTTCTTAGGATTGTCTAGGCTATGTGGGCTCTTTTTTGGTTCCATATGAAGTTTAAGCTGGTTTTCTTCCAGTTATGTGAAGAAGATCAGTGGTAGTTTGATAGGGATAGCATTAAATCTATAAATTACTTTGGGCAGTACGGTCATTTTCATAATATTGATTCTTCCTAACCATGAGCATGGAATGTTAAAATCTGTTTGTGTCCTCTCTTGTTTCCTTGAGCAGTGGTTTGTAATTCTCCTTGAAGAGGTCCTTCACATCCCTTGTTAGTTGTATTCCTAGGCATTTTATTCTCTTTGTAGCAATTGTGAATGGGAGTTCTCTCATGATTTGGCTCTCTGTTTGTTATTGGTGTATAAGAATACTTGTGATTTTTGCACATTGATTTTGTATCCTGAGACTTTGCTGAAGTTATCAGCTTAAGGAGATTTTGGACTGAGACGATGGGGTCTTCTAAATATACAATCATGTCATCTGCAAATAGAGACAATTTGACTTCCTCTTTTCCTAATTGAATACCCTTTATTTCTTTTTCTTGCCTGATTCCTCTTGCCTATGTTGAATAGGAGTGATGAGAGAGGGAACCCTTGTCTAGTGCCAGTTTTCAAAGGAAATGCTTCCAGTTTTTGCCTATTCGGTATGATATTGGTTGTGGGCTTGTCATAAATAGCTTTTATTATTTTGAGATACATTTCATCAATACCTAGTTTATTGAGAGTTTTTAGCATAAAAGACTGTTGAATTTTGTCAAAGGCCTTTTCTGCATCTATTGAGATAATTATGTGGTTTTTGTCTTTGGTTCTGTTTATGTGATGGATTACGTTTATAGATTTGCATATGTTGAACCAGCCTTGCATCCTCAGGATGAAGCCGACTTGATCATGATAGATAAGCTTTTTGATGTGCTGTTGGATTTGGTTTGCCAGTATTTTGTTGAGGATTTATGCATCAATGTTCATCATGGATATTAGCCTGAAATTTTCTTTTTTAGTTGTGTCTCTGCCAGGTTTTGGTATCAGGATGATGTTGGTCTCATAAGATGAGTTAGGGAAGATTCCCTCTTTTTGTATTGTTTGGTATAGTTTCAGAAGGAATGGTACCAGCTTCTCTTTGTACGTCTGGTAGAATTTGGCTGTGACCCCCCCATCTGGTCCTGCACTTTTTTTGGTTGGCAGGCTATTAATTGCTTCCTCAACTTCAGCCCTTGTTATTGGTCTATTCAGGGTTTCAACTTCTTCCTGATTTAGTCTTGGGAGGTTATAAGTGTCCAGGAATTTATCCATTTCTTCTAGATTTACTGGTTTGTGTGCATAGAGGTGTTTGTAGTATTCTCTGATGGTAGTTTGCATTTCTGTGGAATCAGTGGTGATATCCCCTTTATCATTTTTTATTGCATCTATTCAATTCTTTGTTTTTTTTTTTAATAAGTCTGGCTAGCAGTCTATTTCGTTGATCTTTTCAAAAAACCATCTCCTGGATTCATTGATTTTTTTTGAAGGGTTTTTTGTGTCTCTGTCTCCTTCAGTTCTGCTGTGATCTTAGTTATTTCTTGTCTTCTGCTAGCTTTTGAATTTGTTTGATCTTGCTCCTCTAGCTCTTTTAATCGTGACGATAAGGTGTCGAGTTTAGATCTTTCCTCCCTTCTCATGTGGGAATTTAGTGCTACAAATTTCCCTCTCAACACTGCTTTAAATGTGTTACAGAGATTTGGGTACATTGTGTCTTCATTCTCATTGGTTTTGAAGAACATCTTTATTTCTGCCTTCATTTCATTATTTATCCAGTAGTCATTCAGGAGCAGGTTGTTCAGCTTCCATATAGTTGTGCGGTTTTGAGTGAGTTTCTTAATCCTGAGTTCTAATTTGATTGCACTGTGGTCTGAGAGACTGTTATGATTTCCATTCTTTTGCATTTGCTGAGGAGTGATTCACTTCCAATTATGTGGTAAATTTTAGAGTAAGTGCAATGTGGTGCTAAGAAGAATGTATATTCTGTGGATTTCGGGTGGAGAGTTCTGTAGATGTCTGTTAGGTCCACTTGGTCCAGATCTGGGTCCAAGTCCTGGATATCCTTATTAGTTTTGTTTTTGATACAGGGTCTCACTCTGTTGCCCAGGCTGGGGTGCAGTGGCGCAGTCTCAGCTTACTGCAACCTCTGCCTCCTGGGTTCAGGCAGTTCCCTTCTGCCTGCCTCAGCCTCTCGAGTAGTTGGGATTACAAGCACCCACCATGCCTGGCTAATTTTTGTATTTTTAGTAGAGACTGGGTTTCACCAAGTTGGCCAGGCTGGTCTCGAACTCTAGACCTCAGATGATCTGCCTGCCTCAGCCTCCCAAAGTGCTGAGATTACAGGCTGGAGCCACCGCGCCCGGCCTGTTTCTGTGCTTATTATCTTGATGACTTATACCAATTGATCCTAGTAGGCAGCTACCTAGAAATTAAGGCATAATCATCAACAGCCTCTACTCAATTACTCCCTAAATTCTGTTAATTCTACTGCTTTATCATTCATCTGGTCACATCTTTAGAGCCAACATTTTATTTTCAGGTCCTCATTCTAAATTATTCCTGGTCCGGCACGATGGCTCATGCCTGTAATCCCAGTACTTTCTACCGTAGTACTCCTTACGCTATATTGCAGTTGCCTGTTTCCTCATCTGTTTTTCTCAATGTATTGTGAATGTTTAAAAGTAAAGAAGTTTCAGGAATGTTGAAGTTTACTTATTAGATATTCATCTACAGAAACATGAAAAGTTCTCGAGGGTGTTCTTTTTACTGCTCTGCACAAGATGAACTCGCTCCTTCCACATGCTATGCTCATGTTAGCAGATGAAAATATGTATGTAATTGTTGAAGTGTCATTATTTGGGATGTGACAATCCCAAAAAAGAATAAGTGCTGTCATCTGTATAAAATAGGGTAGCTTAAAGAGTTTTATTACTGTTTTCAATGTTGATATCTGCATGTGTCTTACTTATTAGTCAGAAGAATATGAACTCTTGTATCAGATAGTCCTCATTTCAAAACCTTGTTAATAATTACTATTTCTTAGGATCTACATAAATATTAAACTATATAATAGCCCTTAAACCAGTTCCTGATGGGTTGTAGGTACTCGATAAATTAAAAAAATTTTTAAGACAGGGTCTTGCTCTGTCACCCAGGCTGGAATGTGGTGGCACAATTGTCTCACTTCAGCCTCAACCCCATGGGCTCAAGTGATCTTCCTGCCTCAGCCTCCCCAGTAACTGGGACTACAGGCATGCTTCACCAAGCCCAGCTGATTTTCTATATTGCCCATGCTGATCTCAAACTCTTGGATTCAAGCAGTCCTGCCACTGGGCCTCCCAAAGCTGTGATTACAGGCCTGAGCCACTGCACCTGACTTGAAATTTCCTTTTGCACTTTGCAAATGTTCCTTATGGAATCTTATCTGGCCATCTAATTAAATCTGTTTACCCATCCAACCTTAGGTTGAGGCCCATCCTCCTGTGAAGGTTTCTCCAACTTTGCTATAGTTAGAGTTAATACAATAACTGTGAACACTTCTGTAATTGGTCTGTCTTCCTGAATGTTCACTATTTGAGGGTATGGCACTGTCTTAAATTTATATTTCTCCCCCTGACTTTTTGCGGAGTGCTGAGCTATAAGAGAAATTCAGTACACATTTGTTGCCTAATTGAGTTTTTTTAGTATGCTGCAGTGCTCCCTCAGTTTACTAGCAGTAATGTGTGTCACAGGAATGACTAACAATTTCAATCAACCTAAGTAAACTATATTTATAAAGGAAATCTGTTGGGAGCAACCATATTAAGTATTCCATAGCTAAATATAACTTTTAGAGTGTCAGTATCACTGTCCTTTCTATTACAACACATAACTAAGAAATGACTACATTAAGTGGTTCTCAGCATTACATTTTGTTATATGAATTTCCTTGAGAATAAACCAGTTTTCTGTTTTCCATGTATTGTTTCTTCTGTATCAGTTTTCTATGGTCCTGTAATTCATGCTTGCAAATTTCAATGTGTCTTACAGGAGGATTTGTTGGTATTGAGGAAAACGGTGAAATCCTTTTTGGCTGTTTGCCAGCAGTGCCTGTCTAATGTTAATACTCCAGTGAAAGAACAGGTAAGAAATTATCAGTAAGAGCTCTCAATAAAAACAACTCAAATACATTATTGAACATTAAGAAGATACAATTTTTGATGGCAGTTCTTAGTACACATGTTCATTCCTAACATTTACTGGACCTGGAACAAGACTATAGATGTGTGAATATTTATGTTATAAAGCAAGCTAACAAACTTCTTATATAATATACATACTGTCCTGTTACTTTTACAAGTATATTGTCATCAGCTGGAAGGGCAGGTTGAAATTTAGACTTTTTGACTCCTAAGAATTCTACACCAGAATATTGAAGGTCTAGGGAGCTGACCTATCGCATGCCCTTTTATCATCTTACCTTCAGCTCCTTCCCATCCCAGTTAGAGTTTCTCACACATAAATGCGAACACTTCAGCCCACATATTGAAACTCTGTCAATACCACCCACCCAAACAGCTGCCCATTGACCACCCAGGGGCCTAGTAAGATGTACATTGGGGATGTAGTATGCCTAGAGAAGAGGTCTTTGCAGGCTCAGACAACAGCATCAGGACTGTTAGGGCAAGGAATTCCTGAGTCCCTATACCTGGACAGTGATGTGGAAGGGGGTTTGGTAAACAGGTGGGCATATCCCATTGGTCCAATAGATTCCTCATGTCTTGTAGAGGGGCACAGCCCAAACAGGGTCAGGGTGAGCTAAGGAAATACAGTTTCCATTCCTTGATTTTGTAAACTGTTTTTTAAGTTAGACTGTTGTATTGGGGAGCACATTTGTATAAAACAATGTATATTTTCCATACTATTTCTTATTTCGATATTGGGTTAGAAGGAGTCAGTCTGGTGAAAGGGTACAGTATTACTTATCCTTTGCTATCTCTTCTTACAAATAGTCACAAATCTTTTTATTGAGCTATCAGCATTTAACTTAAAGTGGAAACAGAGATGGTCTTCCCTAAACCTTATTCTTTAAGTCTTTAGAACACTTATGCTGTGTAGAAATACCAAGCTCTGCCATTTATTTTATTTTTTTATTTATTTTATTTTTTTTGAGACAGAATCTTGCACTGTTGCCTGGACTGAAGTGCAGTGGCACGATCTTGGCTCACTGCAGCCTCCACCTCCTGAGTCCAAGTGATTCTCCTGTCTCAGCCTCCCGAGTAGCTGGGATTACAGGCACTTGCCACCATGCCCAGCTAATATTTTTGTATTTTTAATAGAGACGAGTTTCACCAGGCTAGTCTCAAACTCCTGACCTTGTGATCTGCCTGCCTCAGCCTCCCAAAGTGTTGGGATTACAGGCGTGAGCCACCACGCCTGGCCCAGCTCTGCCATTTAAACCCCAAATCCAGTATTTCTGCATCAGACCTGCTTGGTGATATCCAGAACTATGGCCTGCTGGTTAAAAAGTATTCCCCCTGGATTCTCTTTATGCTCCCCTCTTTTCAAACGGCTCTTTCTAAATATCTTAGTATATTTCATGGTTGTGCAGTCAGGGCATGAACTGCCAAGACTCTTGTTGTAGATGGACAGCCAGATATACAGTCATCCCAAACTAAATAGCAAAATTGTGTTTTCCCATAGAAATAAACTTTGGAGGGGGCAGTGTTAGTGGAATGTTTAGAGGTATCAGAGCCCTCAATTATCCCACAACAAAATCTTTCCATTGTAATAAACTGATCAGACCTGTTTATTTCACTCAATTTATTAAATAGGACAAATTTGTCACCATACCTATAATGTGTACAAATGTGTTGAAAGTTTCTTTATACAATTAAATTTTTTTGGAGGCTTTATTAGATACTGTTTTTTTTTCTTGTTTTTTTGTTTGTTTTAGTTTTGTTTGTTTGTTTTGTTTTTTATCTTTCAGAGTCACACCTAAAGATAGATACTGGTTTTTATATTAATGGTTTTCTACTATAGTCATGCACCACTTAACAACAGGGATATAGGGAACATTCTGAAAAATGTGTCGTTAGGCAATTTTATCGTTGTATGATCGTCATAGAGTATATTTACACAGACAGATGGTATTGCCTACCACATGCCTATGCTATATGGTATAGCCTATTTCTCTTAGGCTATGAGCCTTTACTGCATAATACTACTGAATACTGTAGATAATTATAATACAAATACTAAGTATTTATATATCTAAACATATCTAAAATATAGCATAAAATATTTTTAAATGATACACTTACCATGAATGGAACTTGCAGGACTGGAAGTAGCTGTAAGTGAGTGAATGAGAGAGAGAGTGAGTGAGTGGTGAGTGAATAGGAGAGCCTAAGACATTACTGTACACCACTGTAGACTCTATATATACCATACACTTAAGACTACACTAAATTAATTAAAATTTTTTTCTTCAATAATAAATTAACCTTATCATACTGTAATTATTTTGCTTTATAAACTTTTTTAATTTTTTTAACTTTTAAATTCTTTTGTAATAATACCTAACACACGAACACATTAAACAGCTTACAAAAATATTTTTTTCTTATGTTTTATTCTAGAAGCTTTTCTCTCTTTATTTTTTAAGACAGAGTCTCACTCTGTCTGTCACCCAGGCTGGAAGGCAGTGGTGCCATCTCGGCCCACTGCAACCTCCGCCTCCCGGGTTCAAGCAATTCTCCTGCCTCCGCCTTTAGCGTAGTTGGGATTATAGATGTGTGGCTACCATGCCTAGCTAATTTTTGTATTTTTTAGTAGAGACAGAGTTTTACCATGTTGGCCAAGCTATTCTCAAACTCCTGGCCTCAAGAAATCCCCCCTACCTTGGTCTCTCAAAGTGCTAGTTTTTTAATTGAAAAACATTTTTATTAAAAAAAATAAGAAACAGGCTGGGTGTGTGGCTCACGCCTGTGATGCCAGCACTTTGGGAGGCTGAGGTGGGCAGATCACGAGGTCAGGCGATCAAGACCAGTGTGGCCAACGTACTGAAACCCCGTCCCTACGAAATATACAAGAAAAATTAGTCGATGGTACGCGCCTGTAGTCCTAGCTACTCTGGAGGCTGAGGCAGGAGAATTGCTTGAACTCAGGAGGTAGATGTTGCAGTGAGCCAAGACCCCACCACTATACTCCAGCCTGGGTGTCAGCAGGACTTTGTCTCCAAAAAAAAAAAAAAAGAAACACACACACATTAACCTAGGCCTACAAAGTTTCAGAATTATCAGTATCAGTGTCTTCTTCCTCCCACATATCTCACTGGAAGGTCTTCAGTCTCAGTATTTTGCATGGAGCTGTCATATCCTATGATAACAATGCCTTCTTCTGGAGTACCTCCTGAAGGACCTGCCTGAGGATGTTCCACAGTTAACTTTTTTTCACAAATAGGAGTACACTCTAAAATTATGATTAAAAGCATAGTATAGGCTGGGCGCAGTGGCTCACGCCTGTAATCCCAGCACTTTGGGAGGCCAAGGCAGGTTGATCACCTGAGGTCAGGAGTTTGAGACCATTCTGGCCAACATGGTGAAACCCTGTCTCTACTAAAAATACAAAAAAATTAGCTGGGTGTGGTGATGCGCGCCTGTAATCTCAGCTACTCGGGAGGCTGAGGCAGGAGAATCACTTGAACCAGGGCGATGGAGATTGCAGTGAGCTGAGATCACACCACTGCACTCCAGCCTGGGCAACAGAGGGAGACTCCGTCTCAAAAAAAAAACTTTTAAAAGGGTAGGATAGTAATACATATGTCAATAACATAGTCATTCATTACCCTCAAACATTAGGTTCTCTACACAAGTGGTGTATGCTCTACTATTATATGACTGGCATCACCACAAACAGCATCACAACAAATTCATGAGTGTTTTACCACAGGGTTATGTAGCTTCCACATCACTAGGTGATAGGAATTTTTCAGTTCCATTACAAGCTTGTGGGATCTACCATCATGTATATGCAGTCCATTGTTGATGGAAACAACATTGTGCACTACATTGACTGTATTAGAATTTTTTAACATCAGAATTTTTAGAAGTATTTCATTATTCTATGTTGAATTACAGAGTTTCAGAATTTATGCTAATTTGATTAAACATTATATAACTGATTTCTAATCTTTGTTATAATGTTGTATCAATTTTGTATGTCCAGAGTTAAACTTATTTTGTTCTTTTGACCTGTAATCAACACCTTGCTTAAATGATTTTTTTAAAAGTTCAAGTCAAACTATCTTAATGAACTGTTTTTGAGTTGATACAGCCAAGTAAAATAAATAGATTGTATTTAGGAAAGGCTTAAATATGACGTGTTTAATGAGAAAAAGTAATTTTATTAAATTTGGAAATCATAGCTAAATATTTAGAATTTAAACACTTAAAATTCATATTATGGTACTGCTAAAATTATGTTTTAATTTCATGTGTTTTCATTAATGTTGACTTGTAGTTATATTGGTGTAATATTTTGCTGATGAATTGCCTTTGTATTCCAGGCTTTCATGTTACTCTGTGATCTTCTGATGATTTTCAGCCACCAATTAATGACAGGTGGCAGAGAGGGCCTTCAGCCTTTGGTGTTTAATCCAGATACTGGACTCCAGTCTGAACTCCTCAGTTTTGTGATGGATCACGTTTTTATTGACCAAGACGAGGAGAACCAGAGCATGGGTACTTGTAGCTATCATCTCGTCAATATTGATATTGTTTTACCAACCCCAAAAGCTAGGAGAAAAGAAACAAATTCAGTTCTTAAAATTATTGAGATTTCTTTTCTTTAAAAACGTTGGCCAGCTACAGTGGCTGACACCAGTATTCCTAGCACTTTGAGAGGCCAAGGCAGGAGGATTGCTCAAACCCAGAAGTTCAAGACCCGCCTGGGCAAGATGGCAAGACCTTGTCTCTAGAAAACAGAAAAAACACAAATGAAAAAAAAAAAAAAAGGTTAATAGCAATATATTCATGTAGTTCAGAAACCAACAATAAAAATATCCATAGTAAAGTCTCTCTCCTTTAACACTGTACCTCAGATCTTTCCCTGTCATTATATAGAGAGCTTCCTTAATCTTTCTAACAGCTACACAGCATTTCTTTTTTAGATGTAACATAATTTGTATAGTCCATCTCACATGAATTGACATATGGCTAGTTTACAATCTTCAATAATTACAAATTATGCTGTAATGAATAGTAGTGTATATTTGTCATTTCCCACATGTATAAATGTGTATGTAGGATAGATGTTGTTTCTAATTGGCTATGTCTGGGTTCATAATTTTTCTAAAGGAAAGTATCCAGGTTCCTTTTTATTCCTAAGTGGTCATTATGTATTACTTAAATGAACAAAACATAACTGTATGATATTAAATGCTGAAAAACTGTTATCAAACCACACTAGTGAAAATTGTGCTGTGCCTGCAGAGTAATAACTTAGCAATATTAGACTGAATTGTTAATGATTAGTTGTAAGTGTCACTTAGAATAGGTTATTTGTGAAATAGATTAAGCTCTCTTAAATAACATAGGTATATTTGATGGACAAGTCTATCTGATGCGTTTCGGCTGTTCTTTCAGAACATTTTGGAAAATCCTAGTCTGTGAAACAGTATGTTTATTTAGAGTCTGTATTAATCTCAGGAGACAAATTTACCTGCTACTTGTCTTAAGCAAAAAAAACTCCACTTCTCAAAGCTTTGATGCTTCAGTAACAGTAATTAATAGAAAGGAAAGAAAGAGACTGACAGCAAGTTCTTTTTACCAATATATACATTCAAGGAAGAGAAGAAAGAAGGTTGATTCCAAATAAGTGCAGGCAAGGACATGAGAGGGTCAGTACAAAACCTGAAACAAATGTTATCATCTGGAGCCTTGATGGCGTGTTTTTTCTAGGATTAGAAATAGACAACCCAGTGGAGTCTGAAACTAATACATTTGAGGAAGAAACACACTTGTTTTGAAAGTATTTGATAGGGCTTCAAGAAAATTTTATATGTGCATAACATGGTTTGCAGAATATTTTATTTCTCAATTGATAATTTTACCATGTTTAGGATGAGCATTGAAAATTTAACTCATCCATATATTTTCGTTACTTCCCTAAATACTTTTCTGAAAGAAAACTTTTTCCCTGTTTTTTGTTTTTTGTTTTTGTTTTTTTGAGTTGGACAGTCTTGTTGCCCAGGCTAGAGTGCATGGTACAGTCTCTGCTCGCTGCAACCTCCGCCTCCCGGGCTCAAGCGATTCTCCTGCCTCAGCCTCCTGAGTAGCTGCGATTACAGGTGCCCACCACCACGCCCAGCTAATTTTTGTATTTTTAGCAGAGACAGGGTTTCACCATGTTGGTCAGGCTAGTCTCAAACTCCTGACCTCAGATGATCAACCCGCTTTGGCCTCCGAAAGTGCAGGGATTATAGGCATGAGCCACCACACCTGACCCTTCCCTGTATCTTAAAAATTTTCAGAAGTTTTCTCTCTGTGAGAATGTATTAACACATAGGAATATTGAAATAAGAAGAGACAGCATTTTAATGGTAAACAGATAGTTTCACAGTATAGTTAGGACATAAGTATCAGAAAAACAATCTTTTTATATAGCTGTCCCTCAGTATTATTTGGGATTGGTTCCAGGACTCTCACTCATACCAAAATCCATGATGCCCAAATCTCTTAAGTAAAAAGATATAGTATAGTCAGCCCTCCCTATCTGTGGGTTCTGCATCCACAGATAGGGAGGGTAGACTATATAAGGTTTCCTTATCTTATTTAATCTTTACTATGGTAATCTCCTAAGAAGATAGGAACCTTAGTACCTATTAAGTGTTTGATAAATGAGTAACTAAATGCAGCACCCTAAAATAATCAATGTAACAGTTTTTGTCCCATCTATAACTGAATTGTACTATGTGTGAAGTTATAATATTAAGCTAGTTTTCAATTATACAGATTATCTTCATTGTCTTATGTGGATAAAGTACCAGAATTCATAACCAATTTATAATCTGTGTTTAGAGGGTGATGAAGAAGATGAAGCTAATAAAATTGAGGCCTTACATAAAAGAAGGAATTTACTTGCTGCTTTCAGCAAACTTATCATTTATGACATTGTTGACATGCATGCAGCTGCAGACATCTTCAAACACTACATGAAGGTATAGTTACATATTCTTATTTTTCTCCTTCCTCTAACTTGCAGAGAAATTTGCAATTTAAATGAAAGGATGGTAACAGAAGTTAAAACTGACAGCTTTTCACCTATGTAATGTGGATGATGTTCTGATAGTTTCTCTCTTTTATGTAAGCTTTTTATCAGTCTGTACCATTATATCAGTTCCATTGAGTAAGAGTTCCAGCATTTATATGAAAGAAAATATTTTCTAGTTACTTTCATTTTCATAAGCTCCATTTTGTTCCTGAGAAAAAGCAGTGCTCAGAACTCTTCTTGACATGGCCTGGCAGGCACAGATGGGAGGGAATACTTCTCAGTTCTATTTAAAATATTGTATGTGCCATTTGATCTACTTGTGTCATCATGTTTGGGTGTGGTCCAGTTCCAGTTGTAATATAGTAGCTGATTTATCATATTTTGCTGAACAACTGCATTGTGATGAGTAATGTGCTGGTAGCCAGAGGTTTAAGTAAGACATGATTTCTGCAATAAAGAGCTTACAGATTAAGAGTTGACTAACTGAACATAATATAATGTAACATACTGATAATGAATGACTGCCATGTGTATATGCCATTTATATTTGAGACACTGTTGTAAGACTTTCACATTATTGTTGATCTTTCTAATAACCCTGTGATGTAAGAAACAGTATCCTCATTTACAGATAAGGAAACTAAGGCTCGAGAGGTAAACCTTCTAGGGTTACACACAACTATTAAGGTAACAGAAACTGGGATTTTATTTTAGGCTTGCCTAACTTCAAAGCTTAGCTCTTTTCACTGGACCACAAAGCCTCAGCATGATTATTGTGATAAATGTATAAATTACTAACACCAAATAGAGAAACAGACTTAAGTGAGAGGAGCCAGAGAAGACTTCCTAAAGCTAATGTGTAAACAGAGTTGTATGGATGAATAGGAGCTTACTAGATTAGCATGGGAAGGAAGACAAGTCCTTGCCAAGACAGCAACGTAGATATGCCTACTTGTTTCAGCTCATTTTTCTCTACTTAGTTAGCAAAGAAATCATGAAAGAATTTGTCAAACTAATTATTGATATCCAAATAGACTGTCATATTTGCATGTTGAACCTTTCTAAAAGAAAATGTCATGATCTGTTAATAAACTTCTGCTTGCTCCCAGTGACAATTTCCTTTCCAGGTATTCACAGGCATTACATTTAATAGTGTATTCTGGGCCGGGCACTGTGGCTAATGCCTGTAATCCCAGCACTTTGGGAGGCTGAGGCAGGTGGATCACGACGAGGTCAGGACATCCAGACCATCCTGGCCAACATGGTGAAACCCTGTCTCTACTAAAAATACAAAAATCAATTGGGCGTTGTGGCACTTGCCTATAATCGCAGCTACTCAGGAGGCTGAGGCAGGAGAATCGCTTGAACCAGGGAGCCAGAGGTTGCAGTGAGCCAAGATCATGCCACTGCACTTCAGCCTGGCAACAGATTGAGACACCATCTCAAAAAAAATATATATATATAGCGTGTTCTGTATTCTTAGATTCAACATCAAGATGGTATCCTGATGGTATTGTTCAGAATAGTTACTCCTTATCCTGATTTTCCATCAGTCACCTGGAACATTATTCCAAATTACATGTTCCTGGGTCCCACTCAACCTAAATGAGAAATATCAAGGGTGGATCCCAGGCATTTGTGGAGGAAGGGTTAATTTTCCATATAATCTTCTTTCCCTGTGGAAAATCAGAACTGTGAGTATCTCCCTCTGTCCTCTAGCACCTTTCTTGTTCTTCACCATTTCTTAAAGAGCACAAAGTTTCCATAATCTCCACAAATTTTCTTAAGACATGATTCATCTGGCCTAGGAAACTAATTCATTCATTCGGAACAACTTGATGCTTTCATTATCTCTTCACTAAACCTGGATGTCAGTTTCATTTTATAAGTGTTTATCCTACCCTTTTTATAAAGTTTTCTCTTTAGCAGGAAATAAAGAAGCATAAAATGTGTTGAGTTCTGGTTTTTCCTGGTAATCCTTTAACAATACTGCATTGTTTCCAAGAAGTGAGTCTTATTTAGAGTTTTTATCATCTTTAGTATTTTCAGGACACTTCTGCTTATTATAGGCTCTAACCTTTTTGTGAATATTGTAATAGCTATTTGCTATTCTGATATATGGCTGCATGGCTTTTCCTCCAACTTTTGTACATAATTAGTTCAATCTGAACTTAAAAGAAATCTGCCTGCTTCAGTACTTTAGTGTCTTGATATTTTTCTTTTTTTCTTCATTGAGATAATTACTCTTTACACTAAAAGGATGATCCTTTTGAGCTGTTACCCTTTTAGCACCTCACATTGTGGAAACATATCCATCTTTTTGAGATTTTGAAAATCTAATGGCCAAACTATTATAAATCACTTCTTCACTTAAGCTATAGACTTTAGCTTGGGAACAGTATCCAGATTTAATGGTTTTAAATGAAACCTTTTGATTATTTACTCACAGAAAAAGTTCTTTAAATCTTGTGTCAAAAAAACTGAATTATAATTTTTCCCAGTCACTGTTGAAGATGTCTATGTTTTTATTTTTTTATATTATGATACTAAAATATAGACATGTTGATGGGGGTAGGGGGGTGAAATATAGTGTACAAAATATTAAATGAAAAGTTTAGTCTGTTACCCTAATTCACCCTTCTCCCTGTTTAGGGCCACCCCCTAGAAGTAAGCAGTCTTAACTGTTTTGTTTTCAGTTCTTCAGGAGGCTTTTACCAAAATTTGGTTTCTTGATCTGTCATCTTTTAGATGGTGTCTGTTCAATCATGTTATAAAGAATGGAGCTGGGTGCAGTGGCTCATGCCTGTAATCCTAGCAATTTGGGAGGCTGAGGCGAGCAGATCACTTGAGGTCAGGAGTTCAAGACCAGCCTGGCCAACATGGTGAAACCCAGTATCTACTGAAAATACAAAAATTAGTGGAGCATGATGGCATGCACCTGTTGTCCCATCTGTTTGGAAGGCTGAGTTGGGAGAATTGCTTGAATCCAGGAGGCAGAGGTTGCAGTGAGCCGGGATCGTGCCATTGGACTCCAGTCTGGGCAACAGAGCAAGACTCCATCTCAAAAACGAATACAAATAAAAAGCAAGAAAAAAAACAAGACTGGAGAAGGCCAGGTGCAGTGGTTCATGCCTGTAATTCCCAGCATTTTGGGAGGCTGAGGCAGGTGGCTCACTGAGGTCAGGAGTACAAGACCAGCCTGGGCAACATGGCAAAAACCCCATCTCTACAAAACATTTATCAAAAAAAAAAAAAAATTAGCCAGGCATGTTGGCACATGCCTGTAGTTCCAGCTATTAAGGAGGCTGAGGTGAGAGGATCACTAGCACCCAGGAGTTGAGGGCTGCAGTGAGCTACGATCACACCACTGCACTCCAGTTTGGTTAACAGAGTGAGAGCCTGTATAAAAGAAGAAAAAAAAAGAATGGGGAGTTTTTCTCACCACCTCTCTTCCTGGAATTCCCAGCTTTTTTAGTTTTACTAATACTGGTTAGTTCATAATCTTAAATATCAAATGTGTATTCCTTTAACTTTAGATGGTTATTTAACTCCTGTTAGGTTTAAGATGAAGAAATTAAACACTTCTTTATTTACTTTTCCTTGCTTTCACCAACCTGTTTTTTTTTTTTTCATTCACAAAGGAGGTGACACCAACCTATTCTTTAGCTCATGAAATTTCAATAATTTTAAAGCTATGTTTTCTTTCTTTCCCTCACAGTATTACAATGACTATGGTGATATTATTAAGGAAACACTGAGTAAAACCAGGCAGATTGATAAAATTCAGTGTGCCAAGACACTCATTCTCAGTTTGCAACAGGTAAGAAATTTGGAGAGAAGGAAACAAAGAATGGAAATAACATTATTGCACTTCTCTGTGCTTAATATTTGCTAGGCGACTTATCTCATTTAAACTAGGTCATTTTATATAGTTTTATCAGTGCATTACTCTGGATATTTTCTGGTGCAAAGACATAGGTTAGGTGTCTTTTCTTTTAGAAGAAAATCCTATAGTTCATATTTCAAATAGATGCCATCCTAAGGTAATTTATTCTTGGACTAGATGAAATGTCAGATTAGAAATTTTGAAAGTATGAATTTAAAAAGAAAAATGTAAAAAATATTTCATGAAGAAGGGCACCAGGAGATAAGAAAATGTATTTCAGTCGGGCGTGGTGGTGCGTGCCTAAAGTCCTAGCTATTCGGGAGGCTGAGGTGGGAGGATCGCTTGAGCCCAGGAGTTCTGGGCTGTAGTGCGCTATGCCACACTAAGTTCGGCATCAATATGGTGACCTCCCAGGAGCCGGGGACCACCAGGTTGCCTAAGGAGAGGTGAACCGGCCCAGGTCAGAAACAGCAGATCAAAACTCCTGTGCTGATCAGTAGTGGGATCACGCCTGTGAATAGTCACTGCACTCCAGCCTGGGCAACATAGCGAGATGCTGTCTCTAAAAAAAAAAAGTTAATTAAAAAAAAAAGAAAATATTTCATATTGCATTAATAAGATTTCTAATAAATGCTTAGTAATTTAAAATAGAGATTTTAGGGGGTCTAGTGGATATATATGTGCATATATATAAATATATGTACTACATATATATATATATGTTTGTATTTAGAAGTCTCAGTGGCAAAAGGATTGGGACTATTCACTACATTGTGATGGGTCAGCTGACTATTTTGGAAAAATACCTGTTTATACTCGTACCTAATGTATACCCAAAATAACTACTAGAATGGTTTATATATAAAAGTCCAAAAGTAAGGATTTATTAGCCAGGTGTGGTGGTGTGTGCCTATAATCCCAGCTACTGAGGAGGCTGAGGCAGGAGAATCGCTTGAACTCAGGAGGCGGAGGTTGCAATGAGCAGAGATCACACCATTGTACTCCAGCCTGGGCAACAGAGTGAGACTCAGTCTCAGAAAAATAAATAAATAAATAAATAAGGGTTTATAAGAAAATAAGATAATATTTTTTAAATCCTCTTTCTAAAGAAGTCACTAAGTTAAAAATCGATGATTAGTATAAATTTATTTTATTTTTTTTTTTTTTCAAAGAGATAGTGTTTCACCATGTTGGTCTCAAACTCCTTGGCCTCCCAAAGTGCTGGGATTATAGGCGTGAGCCACCTTGCCTAGCCAATCTGTATAAATATAAATAGATTTATATATCAGTCAGCACTTTAAGCAAAGTTTTAAAAAATGATAGATTGGGGAAAATATTTTCAGTCCTACGTAACAAACCTTACAGATCAGTAAGAAAGATAAATAAATCCCATAGAAAAGCAAGCGAGGGATTTGAAAAAGGCATTTTTCAGAGGAAGAATCTTACAAACCATTAAACATGAAAAGAGGCATTAGGCTGGGCACAGTGGCTCACACCTGTAATCCCAGCACTTTGGGAGGCTGAGGTGGGTAGATCACCTGAGGTCAGGAGTTTGAGACCAGCTTGGCTGACATGGTGAAACCCCATCTCTACTAAAAATACAAAAAATTAGCCAAGTGTGGTGGCAAGTGCCTATAATCTCAGCTACTAGGGAGTCTGAGGCAGGAGAATCACTTGAACCCAGGAGGTAGAGACTGCAGTGAGCCGAGATCACGCCATTGCACTCCAGCCTGGGCAACAAGGTCGAAACTACATCTCAAAAAAAAAAAAAAAAAAAAACACAAAGAGAAGAGGCATTAATAATTTTCATATGTAACCATAAACAATTAATAATGAAAGCCAGGCATAGTGGCTCACACCTATAATTCCAGCTCGGAGGCCGAGCTAGGTGGATTGCTTGAGCCCATGAATTCAAGACTAGCCTGGGCAACATGGCAAGACCCCTGTCTCTATAAAAACTTAAAAAAAAAAAATTGTTGGCACACACCTGTAGTCCCAGCTACTCAGGAGGATGAGGTGAGAGGATGGCTTGAGACTGGGAAGTCAAAGCTGCAGTGAGCTGTGATTACACCACTGCACTCCAGCCTAGATGACAGAGTAAGACCCTGTTTCTAATAATAATTATTATTATTGTTACTGAAATACAAATTAAAATGGATACTTATTATTGTTCAACAGATTGGCATGAATTAAAATGATTGATAAAGATATAGAGGAAAAGGTCCCTTTTGAAAACTGCCTTCTTAAAAGACAGTTTGTAGTATATTCCAAAATTGAAGATACATATTTCCTTCAAGCCAGTAATTTTGCTTCTAGGTATCTACACAGATGTGCACAGGTGTGTACCTATATATATATATATAAGATGTTTTATTACAGCAGTCTCTGTAATAGTAACAAACAAAATAGTCTAAATGTCTATCAAGTGGGAACTAAACTGAGATGGATAAAGGATTTTTAAGACAAAATATTGAGTGAAAAACAGCAAATTTCAGGACAATATGCAGTATGGTACCATTTATGTAAAAATAAAAACTTTAGATGTATATGTAATATATCTATACTGATCTAGAAAACTTTCAAACTTTTAACACTGGTTACCTTTGAAGAGAATAATGGTATTTGGTGGAAAAGAAAAAGAAGAACTTTTACTTTGATATTCTTTGAATTTTTTACAACAAAATATATTCTTTGTATTTTTTTTTTTTTTGAGTGGGTCTCAAGCTCCTTTCTTTTTTTTTTTTTTTTTTTTTTTTTTAATTGCATTTTAGGTTTTGGGGTACATGTGAAAAACATGCAAAGTTGTTGCATAGGTGCATTCATGGCAGTGTGATTTGCTGCCTCCTTCCCCCTCACCCATATCTGGCATTTCTCCCCATGCTATCCCTCCCCAACTCCCCTCCCCGCTGTCCCCCCCACTCCCCCGCAACAGACCCCCTTGTACAGTGCTCCCCTCCCTGTGTCCATGTGTTCTCCTTGTTCAACACCCTCCTATGAGTGAGAACATGTGGTGTTTGGTTTTGTGTTCTTGTGTCAGTTTGCTGAGAATGATGGTTTCCAGGTTCATCCATGTCCCTACAAAGGACGTGAACTCCTCATTTTTAATGGCTGCATAATATTCCATGGTGTATATGTGCCACATTTTTCCTGTCCAGTCTATCATCGATGGGCATTTGGGTTGGTTCCAGGTCTTTGCTATTGTAATCTGTGCTGCAATGAACATTCGTGTGCATGTGTCCTTATAGTAGAACGATTTATAATCCTTTGGATATATGCCCAGTAATGGGATTGCTGGGTCAAATGGAATTTCTATTTCTAGGTCCTTGAGGAATCGCCACACTGTTTTCCACAGTGGTTGAACTAATTTACACTCCCACCAACAGTGTAAAAGTGTTCCTATTTCTCCACATCCTCTCCAGCATCTATTTTCTCCAGATTTTTTAATGATCGCCATTCTAACTGGTGTGAGATGGTATCTCAATGTAGTTTTGATTTGCATTTCTCTAATGACCAGTGATGATGAGCATTTTTTCATATGTTTGTTGGCCTCTTGTATGTCTTCTTTTGTAAAGTATCTGTTCATATCCTTCGCCCATTTTTGAATGGGCTTGTTTGTTTTTTTCTTGTAAATCTTTTTTAGCTCGTTGTAAATTCTGGATATCAGCCCTTTGTCAGATGGGTAGGCTGCAAAAATTTTTTCCCATTCTGTTGGTTGCCGATTCACTCTATTGACTGTTTCTTTTGCCGTGCAGAAGCTGTGGAGTTTGATTAGGTCCCATTTGTCTATTTTGGCTTTTGTTGCCAATGCTTTTGGTGTTTTGGTCATAAAGTCCTTGCCTACGCCTATGTCCTGAATGGTTTTGCCTAGGTTTCCTTCTAGTGTTTTTATGGTGTTAGGCCTTATGTTTAATTCTTTAATCCATCTGGAGTCAATTTTAGTGTAAGGTGTCAGGAAGGGGTCGAGTTTCTGCTTTTTTTTTTTTTTTTTTTTTTTGAGACGGAGTCTCGCTCTTGTTACCCAGGCTGGAGTGCAATGGCGCGATCTCGGCTCACCGCAACCTCCGCCTCCTGGGTTCAGGCAATTCTCCTGCCTCAGCCTCCTGAGTAGCTGGGATTACAGGCACGCGCCACCGTGCCCAGCTAATTTTTTTGTATTAATAGAGACGGGGTTTCACAATGTTGACCAGGATGGTCTCGATCTCTCGACCTCGTGATCCACCCGCCTCGGCCTCCCAAAGTGCTGGGATTACAGGCTTGAGCCACCGCGCCCGGCCGAGTTTCTGCTTTCTGCATATGGTTAGCCAGTTTTCCCAACACCACTTATTGAACAGGGAATCCTTTCCCCATTGCTTGTTTTTATCAGGTTTGTCAAAGATCGGGTGGTTGTATTTACTTTAAATGTACACTTTAAGTTTTAAAGTTTAAACTTATTGTATGTACCAATATGTGAAAACATTTTAAAGTTCAACAATCTATAAATAATTATCTGTGAATAAATTTGAAATCCCTGAAAGAACTGTTCCTTCAGTACTGACAAAGCAAGTAGTCTATGCATTGCTGACGAAAACTAAAAAGGTGCACAACATATTAGCAGCCAGGAGCTATTTCAGTGAATGGTGTGATCAGAATAAATTGAGAGGCTGGAAGGTGACAAACTGAAGAAAACAAATGCCAGCAATACTTTTTGGAACCTTCACTATAAAGGGAATCAGAGAAATGGGTTAGTAGCTGGCAGAGAAAATGGGGTCGAGAAGTTGAGTATTTTTAAGAGGTATGCATCTAGTACAGAAGGAATAGTTTATGAGGCAGGAAAGAGCAGTAACCACAAGAGCAAAAGTGTTGAGCAGGTAAAACTTTACATACTCCCTACTTATCTAATACATAAGGAGGGAGTGGCTTTAGATGATAGTCTGGACAGTTCACCTCTTATAACAGGAGGAAAGGTAGCTGTCTACAGATACAATTAAGTTTTTAGATTTGGTAGTGGAATGATAATTGCTTGTATATTACCTAGTACTCCAGGATTCCATTTTTGTTATTTTCACAGAAAATAGCTAACATATATGCAATTTATAAAACTCCACCCAGCTTAAGAACTTTTTAGTGTATTTTGTTACTGGGTGGGAAAAATCATAGCCCGATGTATGCAAATAGTCTACATAATGTTCTTGTTTGAAATATAATAAGTGAAAAAACAAAACTCTTAACCCTATATTTCATATACTATCATTCCTGTAAAAACAATAACAAAAAGAATAGATGTTTATAAACATGTAGTATATTTTTTATAAATATATTTCTTTTTCCCATCTCAAAATACATTCTTTTGGCTAGGTGCAGTGGCTCACACCTGTAATCGCAGCACTTTGGGAGGACAAGGAGGGCGGATCATTTCAGGACAGGAGTTTGAGACCAACCTGGCCAAGGTCTCTACTAAAAATTTGAAAAATTAGATGGGCATGGTGATACACACCTATTATCCCAGCTACTCAGGAGGCTGTGACATGAGAATCGCTTGAACCTGGGAGATGGAGGTTGCAGTGAGTTGAGGTGACACCACTGCACTCCAGCCTGGCCAACAGAGCGAGACTCTCTCAATAAAAATAATGTATTTTTTTTTATTATTAGAAACAAATTTCTATCTGCATTTAGTCACACCACTAGCATGAAAATTAACTTAAGCTCTTAATAATAGACAATTTGTAGTAAGGGAACAGAGTAGCTGAAGTTCAATTCAAGGAGAGAAACGTATTTCACCTTATACCTTTTACATATTTTTAAATTACTTATTCTGAAAATAAATTTTTAAAATTCTGAGCTATAGGTTTTTTCCTCTTTGTTTCTTTCTACCAGTTATTTAATGAACTTGTTCAAGAGCAAGGTCCCAACCTAGATAGGACATCTGCCCATGTCAGTGGCATTAAAGAATTGGCACGTCGCTTTGCCCTTACATTTGGATTGGACCAGATTAAGACACGAGAAGCAGTTGCTACACTTCACAAGTGAGTGAGATAAATACTTTGTTATACGGAATCTGGTTTACTGGAATTTTAATGAAATAACTATTATTTGTCCCATTTTTAAAGTGACAATTGGTAGACTTTTAAGTTACGAGAACTTTGGAGATTATCTAGTTTAGAGATTTTAAACTGGGAGGACGTTTTTAATTTGAAAAAACTTACTTATACCACCCATTTGTTCATCTTATAAAGTATAGAAAGCAAAATTTGATAACATATTATTGTCAGGTCTGTCACTAAGAAAACAGTGGTGGGAGGCATGGGTTTTGAGAGACTATACAGGCTGGGTACTGTGGCTTGCGCCTGTAATCCCAGAACTTTGGGAGCCCAAAGCAGGAGGATCATTTGGGGCCAGGAATTCAAGACTAGCTTGGGCAATATAGTAAGACCCTATCTCTACAAAAAATAAAAATGTGAACCAGGCATAGTGGCATGTGCCTGTAGCCCTAGGTACTTTGGAGGCTGAACCAGGAGGATCACTTGAGACTGGGAATTTGTGGTTATAGTGAGCTATGATTGTACCACTGCCCTCCAGCCTGAGCAACAGAGACCTGTCTCTGAAAAAATAATTATTATAGAATTTTTTGTAAAGACTATACAAAACTGATTTGGGATTCATTACTGTGAAAACAGAAGTAACAAAACCTTTAGTAAACTCACACAGTTTGGTACCGTTACCAGCTCCAAGAAGCAAATATTCCGGCAATCTATTAATAATTATCTTTCCAGGGTATCTTGTTACCTCTAAAAAAACTATGCATAGGGGCCAGGCGCAGTAGCTCGTGCCTGTAATCCCAGTACTTTGGAAGGCCAAGGGAGGCAAATTGCTTGAGCCCAGGAGTTTGAGACTAGCCTGGGCAACAGAGCGAAACCCCATCTCTACAAAAATTGCAAAAATTACCCAGGTCTGGTGACACACACATGTAGTCCCAGCTACTTGGGAGGCTGAGGTGGGAGAATCACCTGAGCTCAGGAAGTTAAGTAAATGAGCCATAATCGCACCACTGCACTCCAACCTAATGAGACCTTGTCTCAAAAACAAAAACAAATAAGGAACTTACCTTTGTTGCTCTGTAGCTGTTTTTTGTATATTTTTCCCAGTTTACAGTTTCTTACTATAAATATACACAAATATGTCCTATATATTCACATTAGTTTATTATTTGAATTTGTCAGATTTTACTACCTTTTGCGATGATTTTACTACCTTCACAAATATTTATGTAATATTAGCCAATTGAGAGAATATACTATCTGGAAAAATAAGTTGATGTTTTCTTTTACTTCAGGGATGGCATAGAGTTTGCATTTAAATACCAAAATCAGAAAGGACAAGAGTATCCACCTCCTAATCTGGCTTTTCTTGAAGTACTAAGTGAATTTTCTTCCAAACTTCTTCGACAGGACAAAAAGACAGTGTAAGTTGCACATTACAAGAGAAATGGTTTTTATAATGATACTGTTGTAATTTTAATGTTTATTTTAAAAATTTTTTAATCATTTAGATATTAGTTTTGATAATTTAGGCTCTGATAGTTTGTTTTAAGGAATTAGAATTTTCTTTCAAGCATTTATATAGTAGTTGTTTCGCTGCTTATCTTTTAGTACCCTAGAATCTGCAATATGAATTAAGCAGGTAGAAATGTTTTCTTATTGTGCAATTCAAAGATGTATGAACATTGGTTTAGCCATTGTGTAACTCTTCCTTCTTTCCTTTTATATTAATTTTGTTTTAGTTTTTTTTTTGGGGGGGGTTTCTTATTTTGTTGTTTAGTTTTATATTCTATTTTATTTGACTTGTTTCAAAAGGTTTTTTTTGTATTTGCTTTTTTTGATTATTGATAACAATGGAAAAAATGTATATATAATTTCAAAAGAAAATCTTGATGGAATAAGTTTTATTTAAAACCAAACTAGAAGACTTTTCTAGGCTGGGCATGGTGGCTCATGCCTCTAATCCCAGCACTTTGGGAGGCCAAGGTGGGTGGATCACCTGAGGTCAGGAGTTCGAGACCAGCCTGGCCAACATGGTGAAACCCCGTCTCTACCAAAAACACAAAAAAATTAGCTGGGCATGGTGGTGTGCGCCTGTAGTCCCAGCTACTCAGGAGGCTGAGGCAGAATAATTGCTTGATCCTGGCAGGCAGAGGTTGCAGTGAGCCAAGATCGAGCTACTGCATTCCAGCCCAGGGGACTGAGTGAGACTCCGTCCCCCCGTCCCAAAAAAAAAAAAAAAAAAAACTTTTCTAGAGTATAATACTATAATGAATCCTAAGTTTTATAAACTGGTAAGACAGAGAGTCCTATTTTATAATATTCTAGCTGGGCGCAGTGGTTCACACCTGTAATTCAACACTTTAGGAGGCTGAGGCAGGAGGACTGCTTGAGTCCAGGAGTTCAAGACCAGCCCTAGCAACAAAGCAAGACCCCAGTCTCTATTTAAAAAAAAAAAAATTAAAATTAGCCAGGTGTGGTGGTGTACACCTGTAGTCCCGGCTACTTGGGAGGCTCAGGTGGCAGATCACTTGAGTCCAGAAGTGATTATCACTTGAGCCCAGGCTGTAGTGAGCTATGATTATGATCCTGCATGTCTCAACCAATTAATTTTTTAAAAAATAATATTCTAAGTAAATAGAATTTTGACAGACAGTACTTATGTGAATATAAGTGATAATTTTTTTTTTTTTAATAAGTGATAGTTCTAAGTAAAGATGTTGATGTCCTTTTGATCAGAAAATATTTATTAAGCCTCTAGTATGGTCAGCTACTGTTGTAAACCTTATGCTCTAATGCAGGCGGGGCACAGCATAAACTAACATGAAGATGGCCAGGCTCAGTGGTTCCCACCTGGAATCACAGCTGCTCCGGAGGCTGAGGTGGGAGGATAGTTTGAGGGCAGGAGTTTGAGGGCAGCCTGGGCAACATATCGAGACTCTGTCTCTTAAAAAAAAACAAACAGGTAGACAAACGAGAGTTTCAGGCACTGAAATGGGGTAATATGATAGACAGAGACAGGTGTTGATTATTAGTGGGAGTGTTGCCTCTTTCTTAGACAGGTGTTGATTATTAGTGGGAGTGTTGCCTCTTTCTTTTTTTTTTTTTTTTTTCATGTACCAAGAACCTATTTTTAGCTGAGCCTGTCTCTTACCGGTTTTTTTAATATAACAATATTCTAAATAAATAGAATTTTTGAGAGACAGTTAATAGTTGTATGAATATAAGTGATAGTTCTAAGTAAAGATGTTGATATCATATTGATCACAAAATATTTATTAAGCCCGTAGTCTGGTCAGCTACTGTTGTAAAGCTTATACTCTAATGCAGGGGGCACAACATAAACAGGCAGTTGGCCAGGTTCATTGGTTCCCACCTGGAATGCCAGCTACTCTAGAGGCTGAGGTAGGAGGATTATTTGAGGACAGGAGTTTGAGAGTAGCTGGGCAAAATAGCTGGACTCTGTCTCTAAAAAAAAACAAACAGGCAAATGAGAGTTTCAGGCACTGAAATGGGGTAATATGATAGACAAAGACAGGTGTTGAATATTAGTGGGAGTGGTTTGAAAACTTTTTCAGTATAGGCATTTACAGCTTATACATTTTCCTCTGAACATTACCTTAGCTGTATCTTGTAAGTTTTGGAATGTTGCATTTCTGTTTTTATTCATCTCAAAGCATTCTTTTCATTTCACTTATTTCTTCTTTAACCTATTGATTATTCAGGAATATTTTGTTTAATTTTTACATATTTCTGAATTTCCATATTTTCCTTCTGTTACTGATTTCTTCATTTCATGTGGTCAGAGATCATATATTATATTATTTTAATCCTTTTAAGTTTATTAAGTCTTGTTTTGTGGACCAACATATGGTCTTAGAGAATGTTCCATGTATATTTGAGAAAATGTGTTGCCCTCCTGTTTTTGGTTGGAGTTTTTGTTCTGTAGATGTCTTTTCCATCTAGTTAGCTTATAGTTTTGTTTATACTACTTTTCTTTTTTTTTTTTTTAGGTTTCAGATATATAATTTATTTTATTTATTTTTTTTTTTATTGCATTTTAGGTTTTGGGGTACATGTGAAAAACATGCAAAGTTGTTGCATAGGTGCATTCATGGTAGTGTGATTTGCTGCCTCCCTCCCCCTCACCCATATCTGGCATTTCTCCCCATGCTATCCCTCCCCAACTCCCCCCCCCCCGCTGTCCCCCCCACTCCCCCGCAACAGACCCCCGTGTACAGTGCTCCCCTCCCTGTGTCCATGTGTTCTCCTTGTTCAACACCCTCCTATGAGTGAGAACATGTGGTGTTTGGTTTTGTGTTCTTGTGTCAGTTTGCTGAGAATGATGGTTTCCAGGTTCATCCATGTCCCTACAAAGGACGCGAACTCCTCATTTTTAATGGCTGCATAATATTCCATGGTGTATACTACTTTTCAAGTCATCCATGTTCTTGTTAATCTTTTGCTTAATTGTCCTCCTATTCATTATTGAAAGTGGGATATTGAAGTCCCCAGATATTACTATTGAATTGTCTATTTGTCCCTTTAGTTCAGTTTTTGCTTCATGTATTTTGGTGCTTTCTTTTTTTTTTTTTCTTTGTTTATTGTCTTATTTTCTCTTTTTCTTTGAGGACTTTCTTGTTAGGTGTATATACTTTTTTTTTTTTTTTTTTTTTTTTTTTGACAGAGTCTCGTTCTGTTGTCCTGGCTGGAGTGCAGTGGTGCAATCTCGGCTCACTGCAACCTCCACCTCCCACATTCCATTGATTCTCCAGCCTCCTGCGTAGCTGGGACTATAGGCATACACCACCATGCCCTGCTAATTTTGTATTTTTAGTAGAGACAGGGTTTCACCATGTTGGCCAGGCTGGTCTCAAACTCCTGACCTCAGGTGATCCACCCACCTCGACCTCTCAAAGTGCTGGGATTACAGGCATGAGCCACCTTACCCAGACTGTGTATACATTTTTAATTGTTACGTCTTCCTGACCAATTGAATCTTGTTCTAAAGTGTCATTCTCTGTCTCTAGACAATTTTGTGTCATATTAGTATAATCACTCCAGCTTTATTTTGATTACTGTTTGCATGGTACACCTTTTTTTCCATCCTTTTACTTTCTGCCTTTGTATCTTTTAATCTAAAGTGTGTATCATGTAGACAGCAAATTGGATCATGTGTTTTTAAATTCAACCTGATATTCTCTACTACTATACTTTCTGTTTTTTAATATATGTCTCCTGGGTTTGTTTTTGTTTTTTTATTCTTTCTCTTTTACTGCATTCTTTTTTTTTTTTTTTTTGAGACGGAGTTTCGCTCTTGATACCCAGGCTGGAGCGCAATGGCGCGATCTCGGCTCACCGCAATCTCCGCCTCCTGTGTTCAGGCAATTCTCCTGCCTCAGCCTCCTGAGTAGCTGGGATTACAGGCACGCGCCACCGTGCCCAGCTAATTTTTTGTATTAGTAGAGACGGGGTTTCACCATGTTGACCAGGATGGTCTCGATCTCTTGACCTCGTGATCCACCCGCCTCGGCCTCCCAAAGTGCTGGGATTACAGGCTTGAGCCACCGCGCCCGGCCTGCATTCTTTTATATTAAACATATGCTTTCTAGTGTAACATACTAATTCCTTTAATGAATCTTTAATTGTATTTTTTTTAGTTATTTTCCTGGTGGTTTTTCCAGGCCTTACAATATCCATCTTATCAAAATTTACTGGTGGGGCACAGTGAGTGGCTCACACCTGTAATCCCAGCACTTTGGGAGGCCAAGGTGGACAGATCACTTGAGGTCGGGAGTTCAAGACCAGCCTGGCCAACATGGTGAAACTCCATCTCTACTAACAATACAAAAATTAGCCGGGCATGTGGCACATGCCTGTAATCTGAGCTACGTGAGAGGCTGAGGTGGGAGAATTGCTTGCACCCCAGGTGGCGGAGGTTGCAGTGAACCAGTATTGTGCCACTGTGCTCCAGCCTGGGTGATAATGTGAGACTCTGCCTCAACAAAACAAAATTTACCTAAGATTTATCCTGATTTATTCTAAGGAAATACAGAAACTTTAATTCTATATAAATCCATTTCCTTCCTCCCTTTTTTAGCTATTCTTATTATACATAGTCCATCTATATATATTAGAAACCCAATAATAAATTGTTATAATTACACTTGAGATAATCTTTTATAGGCACTGAGAAAAGGAAAGGAAGTATGTATTTATAGAGTTTGTTATAATACTCTTCCTATTTACCATTTTTTGGTTCTCTTCATTTCTTCCTGTGGATTCGAATTGCCATCTGGTATCATTCCTATACTCAAATACAGCTTCTCTTTCACTCAGTTTTTTTGTGCTTATTGTTAAATATATTACATTTCTATGTTACTGACCCAACAATTCAGTAACATATATATTGTTATATGTATTTGCTTTTTAAATCAGTTGAGAAGGGATAAGTAAATATATAATTATACTTTTATTACTACCTACAAATTACCTTTACTGGCATTCTTTGTTTTTTCATGTAAATTCAAATTACCCTGTGGTGTCATTTTGCTTTCAGCTTGATGAACTTCCTTTAGTAGGCAGGTCTGATAGCAACAGATTTCTCTCGGGTGGCTCATGCCTGTAAGCCCAGCATTTTGGGAGGCTGAAGCAAGATTTTGAGCCCCGGAGTTTGAGGTTACAGTGAGCAATGTAAGATTCTTGTTTGATAGTTTTCTACTTTCAACAGTTTGACCATGTCATCCCACTACCTTCTGGCCTCCATTGTGAGCCAGATGATGATAAGAGTAATCATTAATTTTATTGGATTTTCTTTGTATGTAATTAACTACTTTTCTTTTACTACTTTCATGATTTTCTTTTTATCCTTGGCTTTCGGCATTTTTCCTATGATGAATCCTTATGTGTGGATCTCTTTGCATTTATCCTATTTAGAGTTTGTTGAACTTTGTGGATGTGTAAATTATGTTTTTCATCAAATTGGGCAAGTTGGGAGTTTTTTGGGGGGTTTGTTTTGTTTTTTAAGATGGAGTCTTGTTCTGTCACCCAGGCTGGAGTGCAGTGGCACATTCTTGGCTCACTATAAGTTCCGCCTCCCAGGTTCAAGTGATTCTTCTGCCTCAGCCTCCCAAGTAACTGGGGCTACAGGTGCACGTAACCACACCCGGCTAATTTTTGTATATTTAGTAGAAAGGGGATTTCACCATACTGGCCAGGCTGGTCTCAAACTCCTGACTTCGTGATCTGCCTGCCTCAGCCTCCCAGAGTTTTGGGATTACAGGCATGAGCCACCATACCTGGCCAAATTGGGCACATTTTTACCTATTATTTCTCCTGAATTTTTCTGCTTTTTCCTCTGCTATCTTGATCTTGGTTACTCCCATTACACATATGTCAGTATATTTAATGGTATCCCATACTGCTCTCAGGCTCTGCTCATTTTTTTCTCTTTTTTCTTTTTTCTGAGACAGAGTTTCATTCTTGTTGCCAGGCCGGAGTACAATGGCATGATCTTGGCTCACTGCAGCCTCCACCTCAGCGATTCTTCTGCCTCAGCCTCCCAAGTAGCTGGGATCGCAGGTGCCTGCCACCATGCCCAGCGAATTTTTTTTGTATTTTTTGTAGAGACGGGGTTTTACCATGTTGGCCAGTCAGGTCTCAAACTCCTAACCTCAGGTAATCCACCCACCTCAGCTTCCCAAAGTGCTGGGATTACAGGAGTGAGCCACTGCACCCAGCCTTCTGTTCATTTTTCTTTATTCTTTTTTCTTTCTTTTCTTCACATCGCATCTTGATATATCTTCAAGTGTGGTGTTTCTTGCTTTTGTAAATCACATCTACTGTTAAGCCCTATAGTAATTTTTAAATTTTTATTATACTTTCAACTGCACAATTTCCATTTGGTTCTTTTTTTTAATTCATATTCTTTATTTCATGAGAGATATTGTCATCATACCCACTTTTAATTAGATACGATTTTCTTTAGTTCTTTGAACATACGATGCTCCTGGATTTAAGATGTGGTTTTATCCTAATAAACCTCATCATAAGTTGAAAATACTGTAAGTCAAAAATGCATTTAATACACATAATCTACCAAAAATCACAGAATAATACAGACTACCTTTAAGTGCAGGAGACTTACATTAGCCTATAGTTTGACAATATCAGCTAACACAAAGCCTGTTTTATAATGAAATGTCAAATATCTTATGAAATTTGTTGAATACTAAAAGTAAAAAACAGAATGGTTGCATGGGTACTCACCATTAATGTACACAGCTAAAAGCACTATCATAAAGTAAAAAAAAAAAACAACCACAAATCAAACCATTGTAAGTGGGGGACTTTGTATTTATAATCATTGCTTTGAAATCTTTGTGGGCCAAGTTGCTGCTGCTTGCTCTTTTTTCAATGTATCCACCACATTTTCCTGTTTCTTTGTATATCTCATAATTTTTTCTGAAAAACTGGACATTCAGCCAGACACTGTGGCTCACGCCTGTAATCTCAGCACTTTGGGAGGCCGAAGAGGACCAATCACTTGAGCTCACGAGTTCAAGACCAGCCTAGTCAACATGGCAAAATCCTGTCTCTACAAAAATTAGCTGGGCATGGTGGTATGTGCCTGTAGTCCCAGCTACTCAGGAGGCTGAGGTGGGAGGATGACTTGAGCCTGGGAGGTAGAGGTTGCAGTGAGCCAAGATTGCACCACTGCACTCCAACCTGGGTCACAGAGTGAAACCTTGTCCTAAGGGAAAAAAAAAAAAAAATATATATATATATATATATACACACACACACACACACACACACACACACACATATATTGCAAAAATGATATATTATGAAATAATAATATCTACTGTTTGCTAATTATCTGCCCTCTAGAGGTTGATATTATTTTTTTGTTGCTCATTTATTTGTTTAGTTACTTGGATGAACAAACTCTGAAATCTATTTTCTCTGCCTTGTGCAGCCTCTGATGTCTTTGCTCAGATCCTTTTTCCTTGGTTTTTTTTTGAGATGGAGTTTCGCTCTTGTTACCCAGGCTGGAGTGCAGTGGCGCGATCTCGGCTCACCGCAACCTCCGCCTTCTGGGTTCAGGCAATTCTCCTGCCTCAGCCTCCTGAGTAGTTGGGATTACAGGCACGCGTCACCATGCCCAGCTAATTTTTTGTATTTTTAGTAGAGACGGGGTTTCACCATGTTGACCAGGATGGTCTCGATCTCTTGACCTCGTGATCCACCCACCTCGGCCTCCCAAAGTGCTGGGATTATAGGCATGAGCCACCACACCCAGCTTTCCTTGGTTTTTATCATTTGTCTTAGCTACTGAGGGGGTCACTCCTGGTTTGGCATAAGCCACTTACTGATCAGAGGTTCCACTTAAGCCCCTTAGTCAGTTAGGTTTAACCTATACTGTTAGATATATGTATGGCTTGCAAGCTACTTTCATAATTCAGGGTATTTACTTTTTTGACCCACATTTTAGGCCAAGGACTAGCAGCTTGGAAGATACTTCTCTGATTGTTCCCGAGAAGAGTAGCCTTGGGTGTGCACAGTCTTCAGACAACCAGGAAAGCACGTTATTTTATTTTAAGCCTGGCTTCCTAGGAGTTCCTGGATAAGAATAGCTTTTTGTTCACCCAGTGTTTGGTGAGAGGTTGTGTTTAAACCACTTTTGCCAGTGAAGCTTCCTCCCTATGTTGATAGATCTGTGTGTGACTTGGGGAATGCTTTCAAGTCTGCCTCATTCATTCCCTGCCCTTGTTTGCCCATGAGTGAATGCAGCTTAGGATATGTGCATAGCTTTCCCAACTCCCAGGACTTTTTAAATTTTATTTTTTTAACCTGTTCCTAATATGCTTAATGGATAAACAGATAAGTTCACAAAATTTGAAACCTATAAACAAAAGAAACTTTAAGCGCAGCAATTACTTAAGCAGATCAATAACAATAAAATGTTATCTTTCTTTCATATAAGAAGAAACATATGAAATGCCAAGTTAGCTCAGCAACCTATTAATAACCATCAAAGATTGGTGATAAAGCATTCTTTCAGTGCTGAGATATATAGATATATAGATATAGATAAATATGCACAGTGGAGGATTTGGTAGGCTGTATTCAGATGAATCAAAGGGAGCTACTGAAATGAAGAATCACTTTGTTTTTTAAGCTTTTTCCTTCCTTTTAAAAAATAATATATATTTAAGGTGTATATATGATGTTTCGATACACATATATGTTGTAAAATGATTACTACAGTCAGTCAGTTAACATGTCCAACTCCCAGGATTGACTGTGACTCCAGGAAGGTTCTTCTTGGCTGTCTCTTTCTCTGGTTTTCTCTGTTGAACTTCCAGCTGCTTTGCTCTGTCATTTGTTGCTGCTAGTGTCAAAGAACTACCAGCACCCTCTTATTTGCACTCCATCAAGATCTCTGTTGTCAATACCCTTAAGAAAGGAATTTTCTACATTTCATTCCAAATAAAGTCATCACCAGCCTTTTCCTCCTCACTCCTCTCTCCAGCTGCAGAGTTTCTTCTTTATAGTCAGGCTCAGCTACCAGGCAGAATTTGAACTTTTATGCCACTGAAATTGGGAGGAGGGCAGAATAGGATGGGATAGGACAGCATCCCTCTTCTCCCAGAATAACACCTCTGGCTTTGAGCAGGGGAGAGGGTGGATAACTCCTGGTTCTCAGCTTGCCCTAGGTATGGAATCTCTCAACAGGGAGTTTGAGGTGGGGCATTCAGGGCCCAGTGTTCTCAGCCTGCTGTGCCCAGGGTATGTTTTACCCCAGGAATGGAGGCTAGGTGGGATAAAAGGAGCTTCATTTTTCCTGGTTGCTGTTCAGAATAGAATTTACACAACACAGGGCTGGGAGGTGATGAGAAATGCAAATGGTATGCTTCTTTCTTTCAGGGTAGCCTGAGAACTAGAGAGAGAGGGAACCCCCATCTTCTTGGCCACCTGCCTGGACTAGAGTTTCTAAAATACAGTAGTGGCAGGGAGGAGGAAACAAGGGAAGGGAACAGGTTGTAGATCAAATGCTACAAACTTCTGTGTTCTTACCAAAATGCATTAGTTTTGCTTGTTTGTTTTTTGAGACAGAGGCGCCATCTCATCTCACTGCAACCTCTGCCTCCCAGGTTCAAGCGATTCTCCTGCCTCAGCCTCCTGAGGAGCTGAGATTACAAGCATGTACCACCATACCCAGCTAATTTTTTTGTAGAGATGGGGTTTCACCATGTTGGCAGGTTGGTCTTGAACTCCTCACCTCGTCATCCAACCGCCTCGGCCACCCAAAGTGCTGGGATTACAGGTGTGAACCACCGCACCTGGCCAAATTTTCTTGAATAAATTTTTCTCCATTTGCTGTATGCCCTTAATACAATTTGCAGAGACTAAATTATTGTATTTTATAATTTTTATCAGTTAAAATGTGGTTTTGCTGGAAAGAGGGTATGCCAGCCTCCTTACTCCACCATCTTAGAAATCCTGCTTTGGCTTGAACACTTTATAAGAAAACTCAATAATCCTTTTGAGCTAAACTTCAATTTTTTTTAACATTGATGTTTAAAAGCACAGGAAGAATATAGGAAAAGACCATACATATATACACACCTTTAGATAATACACTCTCTTGCTTTAAAGTATCCCAGGAATTTGTGAAGCAAAACCTTAACTTCTCAGTCCCTCTTTTTCCAAAGGTGACCATTGTTAACAGTTTAATTATGTGTCCTTAGGTATTCTTCAGGACCTGCAGAAAGAGAGCCTCAGATTAAGAAAAAGTAAGTGATATATGAACTGCTTCCATGAAAATCACTGCTATTTTTATTGTGTTTCTAGCCATTCATACTTAGAGAAATTCCTTACCGAGCAGATGATGGAAAGGAGGGAAGATGTATGGCTTCCACTCATCTCCTATAGAAATTCATTAGTCACTGGGGGTGAAGATGATAGAATGTCTGTGAACAGTGGAAGCAGTAGCAGCAAAACCTCATCAGTAAGGAATAAGAAAGGACGACCCCCACTTCATAAAAAAAGAGTAGAAGGTAAGTCTGCCTTTACACTGTGAGACAAGCAATTTGCCTGGTTTTATAAAGTATCAAATAATCTGTTGAAGCAAGGTAATAGTATTAGGCACATGATTTCCTTGTATATTTGATTCACACTGAGATGTTAAGGCCAAAAGGTTGGAATAGACAAAGTAAGACAAAAAAGGGTCAAGGAAAAAGAAGTTGAAGAAGCATGGAGCATAAAGGAGGACAGAGCAAGAGGAAACAATTAGCTAGGTCTATAACGTCAGTCCCCATACTATATGCCTCTAATACATTAAAGTAAGATAGTCACAATGCTATTGTAGTAAAATTCTTCCTAACATAGGTGAGATACAGATAATTTGAGGGTAGATTTCTGCAGCAAATTGAATATACCACCAGAATAGTTTCCAGTTTGGTTGGAACAGTAAGACAGTGATGGCCTCCAGGTTTGGTGCCTCACACCCATAATCCCAGTTACTTGGGAGGCTGAGGCAGGAGGATCAGGAAATTGAGGCTGGAAATTTGAGACCAGCCTGGGAAATATAGCGAGACTCCCATCTCTAAGAAAAATTTTGTTAAAAATTGGTGGCATGCAGCTGTAGTCCCAGCTACTTGGGAAGCTGAGGTGGGAGAATCACTTGAGCTCAGAAGTTTGAGGTTGCAGTGAGCTATGATGATGCCACTGCACTCCAGCCTGAGTGACAGAGCGAGACTCCCATCATTTAATTTTTTTTTTTTTTTTTTTTTTTTGAGATGGAATCTCGCTCTGTCACCAGGCTGGAGTTCAGTGGCACGATCTCATCTCACTGCAACCTCTGCCTCCCAGGTTCAAGCAATTATCCTGCCTCAGCCTCCCAAGTAGCTGGGACTACAGGCGCACACCACCACACTCAGCTAATTTTCGTATTTTTAAAGACAAGGTTTCACCATGTTGGCGAGGATGATTTCAATCTCTTGACCTCGTGATCTGCCCACCTCGGCCTCTCAAAGTGCTGGGGTTACAGGCGTGAGCCACTATGCCTGGCAGGCCCATTATTTAATTTATTTATAAAGGCTGCAATGGCTAAATCTGGTTTTATAAGCCTCTTGGACTCTGGGAAATGGGAAGTTAAAGTGTTATGAAAATCTGATCAATAGTAGGTATTCCTGTCTGGTGGAGGACCTTTGGGCACCCCTCCCCCCCCCCACATGGAAAGTGCCTAACTTCCGGATGAGGAAAGCCCCTCCTCCCTCGCAAGGAGGGTCCCTTATCTCACTCTGTCTACCGCCTTGGCTCGGCCCGATTCCCGGCAGACATCCCCCCCACCCCCAGTCCCTTATCTCACTCTGTCTACTGCCTTGGCTCGGCCCGATTCCAGCAGCCTTCCGGCCGGGCAACCGACTGAACCAATCACCATCCGCCCCATCAGCTCTCCAGTAACTTCTGGCCCGACAAGCTCCCCGCCCGGCAGACATCCCCCCCCCCCCCACAGCCAACCTGACCTATTGCCACCTGCCAAATCAGCTCTCCCACTCCCCAAATCCTTCTACCCCTATAAAAACCGCCGAACAAAGAAAGCCAGTGCGAGACTGCTGACTCTTCCCCCGTTACGAGTCCAGTCCGCCCGGAGACTCTCCAATAAAGCCTAAACTCCTCTTTCATCTGGTCTAATTCGGTCGCGCCTTGGGGTCCAAGTTATGAGGGTCCGGGCAGGTCAGACAATTCCGATATCTAAAAAAAACTAAAAATTGCTCTGTTAAAACAAAGCATTCCTATTAAAATTACTAAGAGATGCCTCAAAGTAAAAATGCTTATTTTCTCAAATAATCTTCCCCCTTCTCCATGCTTCTAATAAATTTTCTCCAAACCAAGTGAAGGGCTGTGATCTGAGTTCTCGCTTGTTCTTTTTATAACTTCTTCTCTTTTAGCATCTTACCTGTGCTGCCTAAGAAAATTACTCACTAAAGGTTTGGCTAAAATCTGTGGCAAAATTAATTCAAATTTAAATCTAATGATTCTTTTCATTACTGGGGAGACAGTATTGACTATTGATGATCCTATAAATTATAACATCAAGAGTTCCAAAATGCATACCTAGCCTTCTCATTATCAGCTATGTGACCTTTGTCACTTATCCTCTGTAAGTTTCAATCATTGATCAAATGAAGGATGAGCAGAGTATTTCTCATGTCAGTTACTCTGTGAGTATTAAATGAGATACTACAAATAAACCATTTAGTACATACAAAGTACTGAGCACAGTGCTTGGCACATAGATAGCATTCAATAAATTATCCAAATGCTACCATTGTATAGTAATGCCTCATATCTGGCATTAGTCAGTAAAGTAGGTAGCATCTATATTTCTTTTCTTTTTTTAATCTCTAGTTCATAGGAAACAGCTGTATTTCAAAAGGAATAAAAGAATTAATATAAATGTTACTGTTTAACAAAATCTCGACAAAGTTTAAGATTTCCTTTCAAATTACAGGTTTGGGACTTAAAAGTCTTTTTTTTTTTTTTTTTTTTTCTTGAAACGAAGTCTCACTCTTGTCCCCCAGGCTGGAGTGCAAATGGTGTAGGTTCAAGCAATTGCCTCCCGGGTTCAAGCAGTTCTCCTGCCTCAGCCTCCTAAAGTGTTAGGATTAGAGGCATGAGCCACCGCACCCGGCCTTAAAAGTTTTTTTTTAAAAGTCTAGAGAAAGAAAATGTAAAATCTTGTCTTTGTAATATTGGAGCCTAGACTTTTCTCTAAAGGATGACTACAGGCATTTTCCCTTTTTTTTTTTAAGATGAGGGTCTCCTCCCTCTTGTTTCCCAGGCTGGAGTGCAATGGCCTGATCTTAGCTCACTGAAACCTCCGCCTCTCAGTTTCAAGTTACTCTCCTGCCTCAGACTCCCAAGTAGCTGGGATTACAGGCACCCACCACCACACTCAGCTAATATTTGTATTTTTAGTAGAGACAGGGTTCACCATCTTGGCCAGGCTGGTCTCGAACTCCTGACGTCAAGTGATCCACTCACTTTGGCTTCTCAAAGTGCTGGGATTATAGGCTTGACCCACTGCACCTGGCTTTTTTTTTTTTTTTTTTTTTTGTAAGAGAGAAAGGATCTCACTCTGTCACCGAGGCTGGAGTGTTTTCCAGCTGCAAGCTCCCTGGCTTAAGCAGTTCTCCCACCTCAGCCCCCAACTAGCTGGGACTATAGGCGTACACCACCACACCTGGCTAATTTTTGTATTTTTTGTAGAGACAGGGTTTCACCATGTTACCTAGGCTGGTCTTGAACTCCTGGACTCAAGTGATCCACATGCTTCAGCCTCCCAAATTGTTAGAATTACAGGCATGAGCCACCATGCCTGGCCATTCTTCAGTGTAATATTCTTATTAGCCAACATTCATCAAATCTTTGTACTAGGAATATGTTTTAACATGGGTTATATCACTTAATCATTTATTTGACTAATATTTGTAAAGCACTTAAGTCTGTCTCTGACACAGTGAATGACATGTAAGTGTATAAATGTCTTATAAGTCAATGCTATTATCTAAATTTTTCACAAAAGAAACTAAAGCTTAGAGAATTTAAATAGCCATAATGTTCACTAATGGTGCAGTCAATACCATTTTCAAGATTAAGAGAAGCTTATGTGGACCAGATAACCTAATTTGTTTAAATTACAAAAAAGAAAACTTCTTTGTCATTTGAGATTTACAAAATGATTAAGATGGGTTGTATTGCAGAACCCTTAGGACGCAGAGTTTCATCCTTCAGAGATGGAAATGAAATGAGAAAGTATTATAAGAAGTATTTTCATTGAGGAATCTCTAAAGGATTAGAAGCATCTATTTAAGATGAGTGAGTTCTTCCTGGAGTTATCCATTCATTCAGCAAGTTTCTGCCAAGTGCCTTCCTAAGAACTAGTTGCTACATATTAGGTATTAATCTGCTATGAGTGCAGATAGGAAGAGAGAGAACAGAAACAGGCTGTTTGATTTCACCATGGTCAATGCTCTGATGCACCAAACACAGGTGATTCTGGGAACATATAGACAGTGACCAAACTTTTAATGAATACAGGAAAATTTTTCTGGAAAAGATGACATGTAGTAGACACCTGACAGATGAGTTTACCAGGTTCAGAACCTAAGTGATAATAATCTTTTTATCATAAAATTTTAGGTGTCATAGAAAATAAAAGTTTTGAATTAAATGTTGAATGAAGTGTTATGAATAGATGATGAAACATGTCTTTGTTAACTAAGAAGAGATTCCGTAGTGAGCTTCAGATTAGAGGAATGAATTTAACCAGACAATTGGTATTTCCAGGCACAGAAAAGCCAATCTAGAATGTACACGTGTCTAATAAAATATCAGAAACCTGAGAAACAGGATGCTCGATGGCAAAGGAGGAACGTCACACACACATCTCTGAGACTTAAGGAGAGGAAAAGCAATGGGATTCATACTATATATTGTGATTTAAATTCTTGAGAAGGAAAACCAAAGCAGTAATACTTTTTAAGAAGCCTTATATTTAGAATAATTTAGAATGTTTGTAGAAACTTGGCCGAGGATAGTAGCTCATGCCTTTAATCTCAGCACTTTGGGAGATGGGTGGATTGCTTTGAGCTCAGGAGTTTGAAATCAACCTAGGCAACACAGCAAAACCCCATCTCAAAAAAAAAAAAAAAAAAACTTTAGGTAATATTTTATCAGCATAGTTTGTAAATAATGCTTTAATCTGCTCAAATCTTTATAAACCATCTTCACCTGGGTGCAGTGGTGCAAGCTTGTAATCCCAGCACTTTGGAAGGCCAAGGCAGGTGGATCACCTGAGGTCAGGAGTTCAAGACCAGCCTGGCCAACATGATGAAACCCCATCTCTACTAAAAATACAAAAATGAGCTGGGTGTGGTGGTGGGTGCCTGTAATCCCAGCTGTTTGAGAGGCTAAGTCAGTAGAATCACTTGAACCCAGAGGCAGAGGTTGCAGTGAGCTGAGATCTCACCACTGCACTCCAGCCTGGGTGACAGAGCAAGATTCTATCTTTAAAGAATGGTAAATGGGGATTGGGTAGGGGTAATCAGGGAAGGCTTCTCTGAAAGACATAGAGGCATGAAAATGGTGTACCTCTCAACCCATCTCCACATGTATAACTTGGCAAAAAAGTTATTGATCAGTGTCCAGTTGTGCAAAGGGATTTGCTTATTTCTCCACAAAAGCCAGTCAGACTTCAATTGCTGCTGACTGGAACCCCTTCAGGGCCCAGGAAATAGGCCTTTTGTTGCTTGAGCAAAGAAAAGCAGGAGAGGTCTCCAGCTGGCTGCAATCTTCTTCTAGGATGAATGAATCTTTAGAGATGGAGGGACTTAAAGAGATGATGATGTGATGATAGCTAACATTCAGTGGTTACATACATTACCTCATTTAGTCCCTACAACTTTGTGAGGTTAGGTAATGATGTCCCCCCCATTGTATATATAAGAAAACTCAACTTTGAAAGTTTAATGACTTACACAAAGTCATATAAATAAGTGGTGGAACTGGGATTTAAAATAGGCAGTTCTAATTGCAGAGCCACACTCTTCACAACTCTATGCTATAACTGTCACCAGAGTTCACTCCACCCACGACATTCTGTGACCCTAACTGGAATTTTACAGATGAGAGTCTGGATAACACATGGCTAAACAGGACTGACACCATGATTCAGACGCCTGGCCCCCTGCCAGCACCACAGCTCACATCCACTGTACTGCGGGAGAACAGCCGGCCCATGGGAGAGCAAATTCAAGAGCCCGAGTCTGAACATGGTTCTGAACCAGACTTTTTACACAAGTAAGTAGCAAAAATTAGTCTTCTTGGTAAAAAAATAATTTAAATACTTAAAAAGTAAAACTAATAAAAACTTTATTTGTTCATGAGAACATATTACTGGTCACTTAATTCACGAGAAATGAAGCCACAAACAAAGGGTAAGCACTTTATGTGAGAAGAGCTATAAAAAGTCTGCAAACATTGTTGGGGATATCAGTTCCTGGAAGTTCACAGATCTTTAAATGTATGGTGTCTTACCAAGTGCTAATTTTAGTTTGAGTGTGCATTTTCATTGGACAGGTCTGTTTCTTCTCAGGGACTTGCCCAGAAGATAATGCAGGTTACTTCCTTGAAAACCTGTAAGAGCTTATGTTATCAGTAGTCTGAACACCAAATAAATAGACTATATTACCTTCATCATCCATTTAATTAATGTTTTGTCTTGTTACATTTATATTTTAAACTCAAACTTTTCATGGATTAAGAATTTTTAAAATCTAACTTGATAAATTCTGAGAATAGTTGCCCTCAAAAAGAGAATCAAGGTCTTACTTTTCTCAATGCTTGTAATTAAAATGTTTTCTAGTACACAGGCCTCTGAAAACTGTAGAGAAGGCAGAGAGTGATGGTGTGTTTTGCTTATAAAAATCTTAACTTGTTGTTTTCCATCCAACTTTGAAATTCTCTCAGCTCCTCACTTGTGTTTCTGTGTGTAGTGAGGTTATGCTATGAATTACTCTGATGGGTAAGAGGAAGAACTCTTACTTGAACTGAACAAATTTAGTTAGCTTGAAAATAGAGACAGTGTTAGAAATATCAAATCCTGGGTTTTCATAAGGCCCCTTTGCTCTAAAGGATCAGCCTTCAAACAAGAGGATACTCACTGTCAGCCATGGTACAACTGGGCATTCTTGTGCTGCTGAGTGTCCTAGAAGGTGGTTTGTCTTATGGCCAGCATCCCTAGATGGGTGACCTAACCAGTATCCCCACCCCTTTTCCTACAAGGTGAGTTTCTCCTTGTTTTAGCAGCCTGCCTTGCCTCTCTGACCTTACCGTTTGTCAGTCCCTGTGGCCATGGTCTGCCTTCTTTTCCCTGTTCCAGGTTTATAGGTTTTAATACCACATGATATAAAGACAGTTACTTAGACACAACTTCATGTGACAGTTTGTATTAGCTAAAAAATCACTGAAGTTTACATCCTATAAAATTCCTGGCTGGACATGGTGGCTCTCACCTTTAATCTCAGCACTTCGGGAGGCTGAGGCATGTCATCACTTGAGTTCAGCAGTTCGAGACCAACCTGGGCAACATGGCAAAACCCCATTTCTGCAAAAATATACAAAAATTAGCCAGGCATGGAGGCATGTGCCTGTGATCCCAACTACTCAGAAGGCTAAGGAATTAGAATTGCTTAAACTCAGGAGGTAGAGGTTGCAGTGAGCCAAAATAACACCACTGCAGCCCAGCCTGGGTGACATAGTGAGACTGTCTCAACAACAAAAAAAGAAAATTAGTCAGGCGTGGTGCCACATGCCTGTGGTCCTAGCTACTTGGGAGGCTGAGGTGCGAGGATCACTGGAGCCCGGGAGGCAGAGGTTATAGTGAGCCGAGATTGTACCACTGCATTCCAGCCTGGGTGACAGAGTGAGACCCTGTCTTAAAAAAAAAAAAATTCCTAAGAGGCATGTTGATGCACGTTTTCATGTGACAGTAAGTTTAGAATACAAGTAGAGATTTGACTCCATAAAGACTGAGAAAAGATGCTATATTCTTCCTTGCTGAATTCTGGAGAGCTTCAGCTGCCAGGCCAACATAATTTCTGTTAGTTAGGGGTCTGCTATCCAGAGCTAGGTACACCTGTGAGTGGGGCAGCAGCCCAAGATGGAGGTCTGAGAACCCTTGTTTGGCAGAGATTTGGGGAACAAGGTTGATAGTTTAAGCATTTAACAATTAGCCTCAGCCAGCTTCTCTTGGAGACTTACAATATCTTTGGGCAACTTAACTGCTTTTTTTATAAAAAGGCACCAGAATAAATCCAGCTAATTCCTCCTACATGGGATTAAGTGAACCTACCTTGGCTTTCTTAGCATGGAGCTCATTAGCTAAATTCATCATCTGCTGCCACAAAATTACTAATAGCATCCTCTTTTAGTCCTCAGATGCAGATCTCTTGGTTAGGCCAGCCGAAGTTAGAAGACTTAAATCGGAAGGACAGAACAGGAATGAACTACATGAAAGTGAGAACTGGAGTGAGGCATGCTGTGTAAGTGTTACATTGAGTATCACAAGAACCTAACGACTATGTGATGCCCGTTATTTTGTGAAATGACTTTGGTATCTTTGATGTTTGGTCTTAGGAGTTAAAATTAGAATTCTTGTTATGCTATGCAGCATAGGATAGGAAAGGAAGGCAATGGGTTAACACTTTCAGCATTTAAATCCTAGCTCTGCCCCTTGGCAGCTACATGGCCATGGGCAAGCTCTAAAACATCTGTGTTGGCTGGGCATGGTGGCTCACACCTGTAATCGCAGCACTTTGGGAGGCCAAGGTGGGCAGATCACTTGAGGTCAGGAGTTCAAGACCAGCCTGGCCAACATAGTGAAACCCCATCTCTACTAAAAGTACAAAAATTATCCAAGCGTGGTGGCAAGTACCCAAATCTAAGCTACTCAGGGGGCTGAGGAATGAGAATCACTTAAACCCAGGAGGCAGAGGTTGCAGTGAAGCGAGATCGCACCACTGCACTCCAACCTGGGTGACAGAGCAAGACTCCGTCTCAAAAAATAACAAAAAACAAAGGTTCCTCATTTGTAAAATTAGTATGATAATAGTACCAATAAGAATTTTAGAGGAATTGACACAGCTAAATAAATGTTAACAACCGTTGTTATTGAATCTAAAATTGTACTTCCTTTTGATGTGTGAGATGAAATCTTGAATGAACCAAAGGAATGATTCTAAATTGTCTTGGGGTTCAGTATAATAATTTGTGTAGTCTACAGGTCATGATTAGAAGGTATACTTCAGTTGGTTAGAAGAGCTAATCTGAGAAACAGTCAGGCCTCCAAATGGTGGAGTCTGATTAGCTTTCTGACTATACCTTTTTCTTATCAGTCGGGGTCTAATGGAGGAAGATGCTGAGCCCATCTTTGAAGATGTGATGATGTCATCCCGAAGCCAGTTAGAAGATATGAATGAAGAATTTGAGGACACCATGGTTATTGATCTGGTAGAGAAATTATATTTTTCTTTTGTTAAAATAAGTGGGGGCATTGGTGTAAGGTGATCCTCTTAGGCCAGGCATGGTGGTTCACACCTATAATCCCAGCACTTTGGGAGGCTGAGGCAGGTGGATCACCTGAGGTTGGGAGTTTGAGACCAGCCTGACCAACATGGAGAAACCCATCTCTACTAAAAACAGAATTAGCTGGGCATGGTGGCACATGCCTGTAATCCCAGCTACTTGGGAGGCTGAGGCAGGAGAAATAGCTTGAACCCAGGAGGCGGAGGATTGCGTAAGTCGAGATCGTGCCATTACATTTCCCTGGGGAACAAGACCAAAACTCAGTCTCAAAAAAAAAAAAAAATCCTCTTATTAGAGTTCTGGGAGGAAGGGTGAGATGAGGAGGAGGTAACATTGACCAACAACAGTGGGCATTTGGATGAGCTTGGATGTTTTTCAAGCCTGCTTTCAAAGCAGTCATATTTTGAATTCTGACAATAACAGAAACTGGTTCTTTTTACCTTCTTAGAAGAGAGCTCATACCAGATCTCTCTCAGCACAGCATGTACATCTGGCCTCTTGTGCTTTAAATTTGAGCCTGACAAAAATCCACTGTGCTTCAGCATAACTAAGTACCTAATATGGGACTTACTCAGTATGAGAAGACATGTTTGAGATATTATAACCATAGATGATACAAAGAACTTATTTTTTTTAGGAATAATATATGGTGGTTATGTTTTTTCAAAAGCTCTCATCAGTTATAGACAACACGTTGACGTAGTTACAGGCGAAATTACATAGGGAAGAAAAAACAGACTCAGTAGAACAGGACTGGCCACATGTTTGAAAATTTTTGAAACTGGGTGATGGATAGAAATTCATCATCCTGCTTTTTCTGTGTATTTGCTAAGGCTGCCTTAAATACCACAGATGGAGAGATTTAAACAGAAATTTATTTATTTATTGAGAAGGCATCTCCCTCTGTCACCCAGCCTGGAGTGCAGTGGTGCGATCTCGGCTCACTGCAGCCTCCACCTCCTAGGTTCAAGTGATTCTCCTCCTCAGCCTCCCGAATAGCTGGGACTACAGGCACGTGCCATCATGCCCAGCTAATTTTTGAATTTTTAGTAGAGACCAGGTTTCACCATGTTGGCCAGAATGGTCTCACTCTCTTGACCGTGTGATCTGCCCACCTTGGCCTCCCAAAGTGCTGGGATTACAGGTGTGAGCCACTGTACCTAGCTCAGAAATTTATTTTTTTTTATCACATTTCTGGAAGCTAGAAGTCTTGAGATGAAGGTGATTTCTTTTGGGGCTTCTCTCCTTGGCTTGTAGATGGCTGCCGCCTTCTTTTGCCTTTAGATGGTCTTTCCTATATGTGTGTCTCCCCTTCTTATAAGGGCCCCAACTATATTCAATTAGGGTGCACCCATATGACCTCATTTTACCTTAATTACCTTTTTAAAGGTCCTGTCACCAAATACTGGTGTGTTCTGAGGTACTGAATTAGGACTTCAATATACACATTTTGAAGGGACATAATTCAGCCCATAACATTCTGGTTTGTATGTTGTGAGTTTTCCATAATGAAAAGTTTTTGTAAGTTTTGTAAATATAACTGAGATCATATTACTCCAATCTATAACCTCCCTGCCCCCACCTCCCACCTTTCCATTTACCTGCTTTGGGGAATTCACAGAGGTTTATCACCTAGTATTTAATCAGTTTTATAATTTTTCTGTGACTTTATAAAGGGACGATATGTCCTGGGCATGTAGGCCCAAAGTTATTTATATGTATGTACATGTTCAGTTTATTCATTATAACTTGGAAGTTTTACACATTGTTTTTGCCAACATAATTAAAAGCCAGAAGTAGTTTTTTAAAAATCTGTTTCATATAAAAGCCAGATTCTCTTCTTCCTTTCAAAATTGACTCTTAGCAGTTCTATGTATTTATGATACTGTCAGAAATATTAGCTGATTATCCCAATTCATTGTCTTAATTTCAGAAAAAAATTAAGAAACTGATTTCTCTTTCCAGCCTCCATCAAGAAATCGGCGCGAGAGAGCTGAGCTAAGGCCAGACTTCTTTGACTCTGCAGCTATCATAGAAGATGATTCAGTAAATGTTAATTACTACTTTTTGTTTATGGTTTCTGAGTCCTTCCTGTTTATGCATGAAATTAATAATTATGTTTCTCATTTTTCTAGGGATTTGGAATGCCTATGTTCTGAAGTCTGAAGAAAATTTACAAATCTGGAACTCTATTATTTAGAGCTAGAGGCCTATATACTGTGATAGCTTGTATGGGGAAAAACACTTTTGATGCAATCTGATTTGTTTTTTAATCAAATGATTAAGGTCAGTTCCTTTTTGCAGTGACAGAAGAGGAGCATGTAAATTACCCAAGGGAATGTTGGTGAATGTCAACTCAGAAAGACTGACCTGAAAATCATTTGAGTCCTACTATTGGACTTATCCCAATACAGATGTGTGTGTTTTTCTGGAGGGAGGAAGAAATTTTAAATTTTTGAAACAGCTGTCAAGATAAACACTGTTATACACCTGTTTTATGAAAACTCAACATTGAGTAAAAAAAAATATTTTTAACTTTATTTTCCTGTTGTACAATTTAAAAACCGTTTTAACATTTTGCCTTTTTATGTTTTAAAAGCTAACCATTTTTATTAAACCTATGAGTAAGCAGCTCATCCTAATTGCTGAAGAGTGTTTTGGAGCTCACTGGATTTGGTTGACCTTGTGGAACACAAATATGAAGGAGCAGAACATTGACAAGCTAAGATGAAATTCTGATACAGTGCATCTCTGCCAAAAACCACACACCCTCTGTGGATATGGATATGAATTCCCAGATTTTATATACTCTTGAATAAAAAGGTTTATTTTTATTTATAAGTGGGCATAAAATAAGAAATGTCCTTGCAGCCATTTTTCCAACAGATGCTGTACACCGTTCATTTTATATAGACTAGGGAGATTCGAATACAGTGCATTTTCTATTGGTATTTGTTCTGTGCATTTTTAGCAACTTCTACCAGCAAATAAAGTATTCTCAGTAAAACAAAAATGATTCTCAAGTTATCAGTTTGCTGTTTTTACCACTTATTTCATGCCCTGCCAAATTCAAGTTACACAGATTTCCGTTTTCTTAAGATAATAATGAAGAAATCCTTTATCATTCAAAAGTAACTTTAAGTGTAACATAACTGTGTCTACTTCCCATGCACTTAATACCCTTATGCGCTAATTTTGTGAATTAAGTTTACTGATTATAGAAGTATGTGCCGCATAGAAGTCTGTGCTTAGAGGGTGAAGTTCCTAAGCTTACCTTGAATTACAGCTACATTTCATTGTTAAATGTGCATATTAAGAAAATACTTCTTCTTTTGGGGAAAGAAATTATGAATCTTCAGGACAGTCGTCTACAATGGTTTAGAGTTACATTCTGCCTAGACTCTTATGACTTACTTGCTGCTATTGTTTTAAAAAGCCCGCTTAGTTTCTTCCTTTCCGATTTCTAAAGTAAGCCTCATAATTTCCAAACCAATCCATCCACAGCTGTTCTGGGCTGGTTTTTAAAGTAGCTGCAACAGAATCATGAGGCTTTCCCTTTTTATGAAATATGAAAAATGTTTTTAAAAATTCTGCGCACCCAGTGATCATCTTTTGTGCGGGAAAGCAAGATGGATGATTATATTCATCCTTTTAGTAAACAAACACGAAACATTTTTCTCAACATTTGTACAGTTCTGAAAAAACTTGGTCACCAAAAATGTTTTCTCTGCTAATTCAGCAATTCTTGGGCTCCAGTTAGTTAGTTAGTTAGGGGAGCTGGGGCATCAATTTCTCCCAGAATTGTGGGTTCACTGGAAGTGAAGGCACAGGAATGACTGGACTGTCTACCCCAGCCCTGCCTCCCTGTGGTTTTGGCCGGGGAGCAAGCCATGAGGTGCCCTGGCACATGCACAAACTGATCTTTGTATCACAGTCTCGTATCGAAAACAGACGCCGACAGAATTGTAGACTACCATGCCACACACAAAAAAGGCTTAATATCTACTCCAATGGGTTTCCAGTTCAGTTTGAAGTCAATCAAATTTTTGTATTTTCAGTGTCTCCTTGATTGGTTTTGCTAGTAATTCTGTAAATTGTACATTTGCAATATGAAGTTTTTTTCCTTTTGTACAATTTGAAACTGATGCTTCACCTTTCCTTTAATAAACTATTCAAAATCAGGCTTGTGGTAGTCATCCTATTGTTCCTACTAGGTATGGCTTTAGAGAGATGATTTTCTGTCCTGTGGCTCTTGAGAGAGTTTGCAATTTCTGACAGTTTGTTAAATCACAGCAAGCTAACCATATTAGTGAGGTGGTGGTTTTGTTGTTTTGGCTTTTTTTTTTTTTTTTTTAAAGCAGAATTTAGGACTAGCCCACTAACTTTCATTCCTCAGATTTCTCTGGAGTGTGGGTAGGCCAAGTCATCTGTTTAGGAGTCTGATTCAGGGAACATCCAATAGCCTGTAGCCTGGGACCTCCCAGCTTGAGATTTTGGGCTTATATGCAAAATTACACCCTGGCAGTGCCCTTTTGTGAAAACCACATAGATTGAGTGCAGCTATAGAAATGAGATTTTCAGGCAGGCATGATATCTCACACCCATAATCCCAGCACTTTGGAAGGCCAAGGTGACTGGATCACTCAAGCTCAAGAGTTCGAGACCAGCCTGGCAACATGGTGAAACTCCATCTCTACAAAAAATACAAAAATTATTACCTGGGTGTGGTGGTGCACACCTGTAGTCCCAGCTACTTTGGAGGCTGAGGTAGGAGGATGGCTTGAGCCCGTAACATGGAGGTGGTTGTCGTCAGTGAACTGAGATTGCACCACTACTGAACTGCAGTCTAGGTAACAGAGCCAGACCCTATCTTTAAAAAAAAAAAAGAAAAGTTGTGGCATTAGACCTCCTCACTCAAGGTCTGGCAATACGAGCTGAGTTCATGAAATGGCCTAATATGCCTATGCAGAAAAGCCAGAGGTGTGGAAGACAAATCAGGTAAACTTTCCAGGCAGCCAAGGAAGGAAGGTGATGTAAGAATGGTTTGTCCAACAGCTCACCATGATGGTTACAAGAATATGAGACTAGATCAGGACTATCCCTCGGGTCAGGCTTGCAAATCTCCCACTTCTGGCTGTAACTCCCTGTTTGGCCCTGTTCCCAGGTAAGAGAGTCCATCAAGCAGGGACTAGTATTCATGGGAAACAAAGGTTTGATGCCACTCAGGCTTGGTTTTTTTCTTTTTGAGACAGAGTCTCAGTCTGTCACCCAGGGTGGAGTACAGTGATGTGATCTCAGCTCACTGCAATCTCCGTCTCCAGGGTTCAAGGGATTCTCCTGCCTCAGCCTCCCAAGTAGCTAGAATTACAGGCACCCACCACCACACCTGGCTAAGTTTTTTTATTTTTAGTAGAAACAGGCTTTCACCATTTGGGCCAGGCTGATCTTGAACTTCTGAGCTCAAGCAGTCCGCCTGCCTTGGCCTCCCAAAGTGCTGTGAGTATAAGCATGGGCCACCGCACCCAGCCTTAGGCTTTTCATATTAGACCAAGCTCAGATACGATTTTATCCCTGCCCCTTCCGAGTGCCTTGTCCTGTAGTGGTCTCTATCAGGTATCACTCTTTAAAAAGGATCTTTCTGCTCCCAAGGACACATAAAGGGGGTATTTTCACCACCCAGGACAGCAGGAACATGCTCAAAACTATTGAGGTTGCCACATTGGCTAGAATATGCCAGCTGGATTCCACAAAGGCCCCAGAGTGGGGCCCTGCCCATCAAGTGGCTGCAACTCTTGCTTGGAATTGTAGAAATCCCATGCTGACATCAGAGGTACACAGAGTATGAGGACCAATAGTTCTCTCTAAAAGGGTAAAGCCATAGCCCTCCAGAAATCCTTTAAAACCAGAAAGACAAAACAGTCACATCTGTTGAATAGGTGAAGTGGCTGATTCATCGACTCCATCAAGAGTTAACTCCACATGTGGTTGAGTATCCTTCACAGGCTTCTTTGGCCGGGCAGACCACATCATAAGCAGCAGTACCAGGACAAACTATCAATCAGTCCAACTAGAGGCAGAAAGTTGGGCTGGGGAGACCAAGACAGGGTCAGAAAAAAAAGGAGCTAGAAGAACTTTGCAACAAAAGCACTTTTTAACAAGCATTAGAAGGCTGTGTTGTAGATATGCTCCCCGTTACTCTAGCAACTTGAAAAGATGACTGGCTATCTCTGTTGGCACTGCTTTGCAAGGGATTCATGCAGGAGATAGGAAAGCTGTCTAAATGTAGCTTTTTGGGTTCTTTGAGACACAAGCCAAAGGGAACAGACCACCAACCTCCCTCACCCATACTTTTATGCCAACCCTTAGAAGTCCATCTCACTTTCCTCATCAGTTGAGTGGCAGTATTTCAGAATTGTTAGAACACAGGCTTGGGGTCAAACCCATCAGAGTTCAAATCCCAACCTCACCACTTGTTAGCTGTGTGGCCCAAGAGTAACTAGCTTAACACAAAGCAGAGGCAAGACCAGCAAGACCTTAGCAGTGCCTCCTACACCACAGCTCACCATGTTATGTGCTCTCAGTTTAAAGGCAGACACTTGTCAGCCCTCTGCTCAGTGAATTCAAATATTTCTCATTTACAAAATAAAGTGTTTTTTTTCTTTTTCCTTTAATGTTAGGGCACTAGCCCACACAACAGCCAAGAGAATACTCACTGTCACTACTCTCAAGGCATTCCATGGTCCATAGAGGCTAGTCCGCTTTACAAAACTTCCAAGATCTTGCATCTTCAGTTTTCTTTGACCAGCTGGGTTTCTGTATGGGAGTTTCCCCACCATCCAAGGCTTCCCTAAAGCTGCTAGCCCAGGCGCTCTCCTGAGCTGGTTCCTCTACCATACCAGTATCCAGATTGCACAACCTGGTGAAACAATTCTTGGACTTTCTTCCCTCCAAAAAGGGGCGGGGGGTGGTGGAAATAGCTTGTATTTACTTTTTTTTTTTTTGAGATGGAGTCTCTCTCTTGCCCAGGCTGGAGTGCAGTGCACTGCAACCTCCACCTCCCAGGTTCAAGTGATTCTCCTGCCTCAGCCTCCAGAGCAGCTGGGATTACAGATGCCCGCTACCATGCCTGGCTAATTTTTTTATTTTTAGTAGAGACGGGGTTTCACCATGTTGGATAGGCTGGTCTCAAACTCCTGACCTCGTGATCTGCCTGCCTTGGCCTCCCAAAGTGCTGGGATTACAGGTGTGAGCCACCACACCTGGCCTGTATATACTCTTGTATGGACCATAGGAGAGAGCATGAAAGCAAGAACTGTGGGCTCAGAAAACTCACTAGGCAACCAAAGGAGCGACAGACTCCAGGACCACCTATGTAGGCTAAGGACTCTGGAGAACAGGGAGCTCTGGAAGTGGCACTGGAGCAGAGGAATGCAACAAAATCTGGATCTGGAGTTAGTCTGGTAGCTGAGAACAGGGTTTCCAACTTAGTGGGAGGCCACAGAGATCAGTGAAGAGACTGCTGCAAGTCTTCAGAGCCCAACTAGGATTGGTAATTGAAGGAAAGAGGAAAGATGCTTTAAAAAAAAAAAAAAAAAAAAAAGGAATGACTCTTAACGGCTACTGGGAATGTGGGGTAGGGGGAAATATTTTTGAAATGGGAAAAGTGGAGAATAAACAGTCAAACATTAAGTTGACCTTGAAATAATGATTCACTGTCTAAGCAGTGCTTACAGATCTCTGGAGCCAAGGGCTTGGAACAAGGGAAAACCATCAGTAGTGGGAGGGCCAGCCCTGGGTTTTCACCACAGAAGAAAGCACAGAGGATGCCCAGGGGAGTGTCTTGGATCAGCACTCCATGGTTGGTCCTTATGCTCAAACTTAATCTCCAGTACTGGTAAAACTATTAATGATTTACTTAGTAAAATCAAGTCAACAATGTGGAGAAAAAGCTTTATTTTTATTGAAATGGAGTCTCACTCTGTAACCAGGCTGGAGTACAGTGGCGCAATCTCAGCTCACTGCAACCTCCGCTTCCCGGGTTCAAGCGATTCTCCCGCCTCAGCCTCCTGAGTAGCTGGGACTACAGGTATGTGCTAATTTTTTGTATTTTTATATTATTTTATATTTATTTTTATATATTTATATATATTATATATAATATATATTATTTTATATATATCTAATTAGTGAGGTTTTTTGTTTTATTATATAAAATTTATATATAAATATATTTACATATATAATATATATAATATTTATATATACAAATATATATATTTTATAATTATATAAAATATATTTATATATTATATATATTTAATTATTTTTATATATTTTATATATTTATATAATTATTTATATTTATAAATAATATATAATTATATATTATATATTTATAAATAATATATAATTATATATTATATATTAATATATATTAATATGTATATTGATGTAATTTATTTTATGTAATTTTATATTTATGTAATTTATTTTATATTACAACACCTGGTTAATTTTTTGTATTTTTAGTAGAGATGGGGTTTCACCATGTTGGCCAGGATGGTCTCGATCTCTTGACCTCATAATCCACCCACCTCAGGATTACAGGTGTGAGCCACCATGCCTGGCCAAGGAAAAGCTTTAAAGTGGTTTACAAGCAAAAAGGACTAATTCATTTTCACAACAACCACTCAGTTAACTAACTCAGGTAACTTAACCATGTTATCTTCAATTAAAGACAAAATGAACTACAAAGAAGTCTTGAACTTGTGAAGGTTTATTATTGATAGAGCTGTAGTGATTCTGAAACTTGTATCTATGGTAGCACTGAGCAAATGACTGAAACACATTGAGGATACTGAGAGCCAGTGTTATTATTGTGGTAAGAGAGACCAACACAGAATGGGGGAAGGCAAAGCAGCACCCATGTTGTTGGATTAAAAGTTTCAGTATGAACTCATGATTTAAAAATATGACATATGTATTCATATATACATGTATCCCTTATATATATACACAAGTATTTGCATAAATTTTCCTAGCTCTGCTGAAATGCCTCAAAGCAATGATACTCCAGTATCAATGTGAACATCTACTGCCAATTTTAGCTTCTAAATGATATAACTGCTAAAAGAAAACAAGAAACTACTACTACATACCTATTAAAGAAACTCCTTGGAGAAATTGCTAATTCCTGGCCTGAGCAAGGAAAATGTAAGCCTGGAGCATTATCTTGTCAGAATAAGGAAATACTAAAAAGAAATCAGTGGGACATAGAAAAGGACTTGGGGAGCCAGCTTGAAGGAGCTCCCACTAACCAAACTGGGTCATTGTAAGCATCGAAATGAGTAACATTAAATTTTTTTTTTTTTTTTTTTTTTTGAGACGGAGTTTCGCTCTTGTTACCCAGGCTGGAGTGCAATGGCGCAATCTCGGCTCACCGCAACCTCCGCCTCCTGGGTTCAGGCAATTCTCCTGCCTCAGCCTCCTGAGTAGCTGGGATTACAGGCACGCGCCACCGTGCCCAGCTAATTTTTTGTATTTTTAGTAGAGACGGGGTTTCACCATGTTGACCAGGATGGTCTCGATCTCTTGACCTCGTGATCCACCCGCCTCGGCCTCCCAAAGTGCTGGGATTACAGGCATGAGCCACCGCGCCCGGCCAAATTTAAAAAAAAAAAAAAAATTAAGTCCAGTCCGGGTGCAATGGCTCACAACTGTAATCCCAGCACTTTGGGAGGCTGAGGCGGGCAGATCAGGAGGTCAAGAGATCGAGACCATCTTGGCCAACATGGTGAAACCCTGTCTCTACTAAAATACAAAAATTAGCTGGGCGTGATGGCGCACACCTGTAGTCCCAGCTACTCGGGAGACTGAGGCACGAGAATTGCTTGAACCCAGGAGGTGAAGGTTGCAGTAAACCGAGATCGTGCCACTGCACTCCAACCTGGCACCTGGTGACAGAGTGAGACTCTGTCTCAAAAAAAAAAAAAATCAAGCCCTAAATGATACTAAGAAAACAAAAACAGGAGAAGACAAAGCTCTTCCTTAGCTAGAGTTCCAACTAATAAATATAGATATGAGAGGGTTAGGAACTCAACATTTGACAAGAATCATCAATGAATACTAAAATTATGGAGTGAAAATTTATTTAATTTTTTGAGACAGCATCTAGCTCTGTCACACAGGCTGGAGTGCAGTGGTACGATCTCAGCTCACTGCAACCCCTGCCTCCCAGGTTCAAGCAATTCTCCTGCCTCAGCCTACCGAGTAGCCGGGATTACAGGCGCGATTTTTGTCTTCTTAGTAGAGATGGGGCTTCACCATGTTGGCCAGTCTGGTCTTGAACTTCTGATCTAAGGTGATCTGCCCACCTCGGCCTCCCAAAGTGCTGAGATTACAGGCATGAGCCACCTCGCCTGGCCCGGGTCAAAGTTTACTGACAGACAAGATTAAATAATGCCCCACAAATTAGTTATCAGTTCTAAAGAGAAAATGGTAACTACTGTGGAAAAACCTCTGCAGCCACCACTTTAACCATGTGATCAGAATCAATCACCAACGGCAGGAAAAACTGACATCGTGTGTTTACTGATGTGACACACTGAAAGGAATATGTGTTAGTCTTATCTAAATCTAAACCTCAGGAAACAATCAGACAGCCCAAACTGAAGGAAACTCTACCAAATAACCAGCAAGTAAAATGTCAACGTCATGAAAGGCAGACTATGTAAGACAAAGGACCTCGTTCCTAGGAGATACACACACGTCTTCGCGAACACAAGGTCATGAATCTGCAACTGACTTTCAAAGGGGTCAATTAAATAATTATATTTTATATGTTATACAGTTATATAATGATATATTTCATATAATTATATAATACAAATATATCATTATATATAATCCTGTTAGATATACATTATGAATTGTATTAATTATATTGATACAATTAGTACATCTAACCATATAGAATATGCATATTCTATATTATATATATACATATGGAAGAAATGAAGCAAATGTAGAAAATATTAACAACGGGAGAATCTAGGTGAAGTAGAAACAATACAATTCTTGCAACATTTCTATAGGCCTAAAATTTTTCACAATTAAGTTTTTTTTTAATGTTAAGAACACATTTCTGGAAATAGCCTAAGTCAACCTAAGTCAACATAGGGTATTATACCTTACTGAGCATCTGTTCTGCTAACACATATACCACAATTGCAAACATCACATTTAATCCTCAATTCACAGGGGGATTAGGAGGTAGATAGGGCATATGACATAATATGCCCTATCTATATTATCTATATTATAAAAATATGCCCTATCTATATGTTTTAAATAAACTGAAACCTAAGAAATACTTTGCCTTAAAAGCTTATCATCTGGACCAGGAGCAGAGGCTCACACCTATAATCCCAGCACTTTGGGAGGCCAAGTGGGGCGGATTGCCTGAGCTCAGGAGTTCGAGGCGAGCCTGGGAAACACAGTGAAACCCCGTCTCTACTAATAGTAAATACAAAAAAAAATTATCCAGGCATGGTGGCATGCACCTGTAGCCCCACCTACTCGGGAGGCTGAGGCAGGAGAATTGCTTGACCCTGGGAGGCAGAGGCTGCAGTGGGCCAAGATCGGGACACTGCACTCCAGCCTAGACGACAGAGCAAGACTCTGTCTCAAAAAAAAAAAAAAAAGCTTGAGAGATAAAGAAGAATACCCAGAGGTGTGAAATAAAAATCAGCTCTAGGTAATAACACTGTTTGTACTATTTTCTTTCCAGTTTTATTGATTTTTCAGATTTCCACCATAAAAATTTGAATTTATGCTCAAAAAATACAAATTAAAATTTTTCATAAATAATTTTACAGTAAGGCACAAAAGAGATCTTTCTAGAATTTAATAAACTTAGTCATTCTAAGTTATTACTGGTATTTGGATTCCCAGGTTTCATGATTGCAAAAGGCAGGGATGGGATGTGAATGGGCAGACAGTAATTCAGTTCTTGGTTTCTCTTCCTTTGATTTGTTTACAATGGAATATTTGCATGTTTTCTCCAAGGACGTTGTACCTTCTTGCTGGCCAAGACATCCAGGTCACAACAGATTCGGGCACGTGTGGAAGAAGGTTGGATGATGTCATCCACAAACCCTGGTGAAGCACAGAAAAGGGAGTGGATCATCTGCACCCCCAGATGATGCCTCCCCTCAACCTTCTGCTCAGCCTGGGCACCATCCCTAGGGCCAGCAGTATGAGCAGCGCCCAACCTGATACAGAGAGGGTAGGCCCCATGAATTCTCCCTTGCATCCCAGCAGCTGGCCTGTTCTGGCAGGTCCCCAACTTCTGGCCTAGGAGCATTGGGCAAGAAAAGGAAAATCTGACACGTTCCCTGTACCCTGCTTGCTCCAATGCCTCTATCCTGCCACAATTAATTCAATAGGAAACACAGCTAAGAAAATATATCTAGATTTTCAAAAATGGCTACAACGATTCCTCCTATCCTTGTACACAGTCCTGCAACATGACTTTACCACTTCTCTCATCAAGAGGTGAATTTGTATTCCTTCACTTAACCTTGTGAGTTTCTTTGGCCAATAAAATGTGGCAAAAATGACTGTGCAACTTCCAGACCTAGGCCTCAGCTTCCCTTTGCCCTCTTGCTACTCTCGTGACACCATGTAAGGAAGCCTGGACTAGCCTCCTCAAGGGTGAGAGGCCAGGTGGGGAGAGAGTCTAGCTAACAGACAGCAACTACCAAGTAATTGATGCCATTCTGGACTGTCAAGCCCCAGTCAAGCCACAGAATGACTAGAGCTGTGTGGGTGATCCCAGGCAAGACCAGCAGAAGAACCACTAAGCTGGGCCCAGACCAAACTGTGGACCCCACAGAACCATAAGCAGAGGGGAAAATGGTAGGTAGTTTAAGCCACTGAGTTACAGGGCGGATTTCTGCACAGCACTAGATAACTGAAACAACACCTGGAAATTTAATACACTTGGGCAATGTCATTTTAATCGTGGTTACCAAAGCAGCCTGTTCCACTGTCCTTGGTCCTAAGTGATGACTACCCAGGGACAGCCCCAACCCTCACTAGTCAATAGATTAGACTGCAAAGGCAAAAAGGCAGTTATGTGACATTTTCTGTAGAGAAAGAATGAGCAAGTGACCAAACAAACAAAGCTGCCCTCTCCACCTCAGTCCCACCTCTCACTGCTGCAGGGAAAGGGTTGGCAAACTTCTCGATGTACTCTGCCTGTGCAGCTTCCACATTCTCATGCCCTTTGAAGATGATCTCCACAGCACCCTGTGACCAGAGGAGTTCATGAACGTCACTGATGGTCCCAACCTGGACAGACCTCCTTCAACCCATTATCACTGTGTGTGGCTGCAAATTTCTTGGTAAATTAGTGTACTGGAGGGAAGTGCCAGCTCTAAAGGCCAGAGCATAGAGGGAGGCACTGCCTGGGGCTGTCAGGACACAAGGGGCTGCATGATGGGATGGGATGCTTCCTTGTGGCCTCAATGAGGGGCAGTCAGGCAAAAGCCAGTAGCTTCTCTCCCTAGAGCCCATTGTACCATCTCCCTTTGCACTCATCATACTTCTTTGAGCCAAAGATGTTAGCCCTGTTTTCCATTATTAAATGCACAGTCTCATATCAAGGGGAATTTAAAAGCGCTATTTCCCTTTTTCAGCACCATGAGACCTGAGTATACAGTTCGGTGGCCAGAGTGAACTGGAAATTAAAAGGATTGGCCTTCAAGTCAGAGCACCTGTAAGTCAGCTCTGAGGGGGCCTGCTAGTTAATCCGATTCAACCACAACAGCTACTTCAAAGCAGGGAAGGAGTGAGGAATAGGTCAAGCAACATGAAGCACCTATTCAACGTCACCAGGGTCAGACCTACAGTTCAGCTTCTTATGAGCTTCAAAGAGTAGTTCTGGGGCACTCCCTGGAAGCTGAGGTGGAGTGGGAGAACGTCCAATCCTCCTAGAGGTGACTTCAGTTGACTCAACCCTTTGCCCCCTTTACTTACAATCCCAAAACCCACTCTGGACCCTCTCACTTTCCTTTCACCTGCTGCACCCACCTTGGCATGAAGACACCAGTGTGGGCCTCAAGAAAGGGTACAGGACGGGAGGCAGAGCTATCTCTGGAGCCCCAGGAAGGAAACTTGCCAAGGTCCAGGCCCCACTCGCCTCAGTCCTGGCTCACCTAGGGGCCTCGGCCTCTCTCCAACATGCCTTGAGCTGTGGCTGGGAGAGTACAGTCCTTGGATCTGGAAAGGGAAAAGCTAGAGGCCCTCACCTTTGCTCCCATGACTGCAATCTCCGCTGTGGGCCAGGCATAGTTGGTGTCACCACAAAGGTGCTTAGAGCTCATGACATCATAGGCACCTCCATAGGCCTAAAACGGATCCAAATGCTGAATGTTAGAGCCTGAGACAACCAGCTCACGATCCTGAAAGACCCCAGGAAGCCAGGTAAAATGGGGACAAAAAACAAGAATGGCCCTCCTGGGCTCCTGAAGGCCCACGGTCTGGAAGGCCTTTCAAAGTTAATACTCATTATCTTTTCTGGCTTTTTCCCAAGTTGCTTTTAGTTCCCTTGTGTTAAAAGACCACAGACACCTCTGCAGGGTTGGGAACAACGTCCTCAAGAGATCTTCTTAAGGATGAGCAAGATGTACTCCTTCCAGTCCTGGTAAAACTCAGCCAGACCTCCCACCACGATGATGCTGTAGGAAAGTGAGCAGGGTCATGGCCTCCAACGTGAGGTCCTCACCTTTCTGGTGATGACTGTGACTTTGGGCACAGTCGCCTCAGCAAATGCGTAGAGAAGCTTGGCGCCATGCCGGATGATGCCCCCATATTCCTGTGCTGTGCCTAGGCATGAGGAAGAGTTACTAGATACTCACAAGTCCTCACATGGTTTACCAGCCACTCTCAGCTGTGAGGTTTTTCCCACCTCCGGAGAGGGCCATTCCTTACATAGCCCTATCTTCTGGACACCCAGAATATATAGAGAAGTTACAAGTCCTCAGGGAGTTCTGCAAGATCTCCAAATAAAATGGGTGCCTTACTGGGCAAAGTCAATTCTCCTAGCCCCTACTCTGTCAATGACTTACCAGGTAGAAAGCCAGGGACATCAACAAAAGTGATGAGTGGAATATTGAACGCATCACAGAATCTGACAAAACGAGCCCCTTTCACAGATGAATTAATATCCAAGCATCCTAGAAAGAAAGAGATTATCCATACTGAGTATCCAGGCAATTCCCAGTTCTACCCACAATGGGAATTTGTTTTATAACATCTGGTAAGTTTCCTAGGGCCTCCCCAGCCATATAGAACTGTGAGTCAATTAAACCTCTTACCTTTATAAAATACCCAGTCTCAGGTAGTATCTTTATAGCAGTGTGAAAACAGATTAATACAACCATTAACCCCCAAAACACCCAAACTCCAAAATACTTAGGTATAAACCTCACAAAACACATACAAGATGTGTATGAGGAAAACCATAATTCTTTTTTTTTCTTTGAGACAGAGTTTTGCTCTTGTTGCCCAGACTGGAGTACAATGGCACGATCTCAGTTCATCGCAACCTCCACCTCCCGGGTTCAAGCAATTCTCCTGCCACAGCCTCCCAAGTAGCTGGGATTACAGGTATGAGCCACCAGGCCCAGCTATTTTTGTATTTTTAGTAAGGACAGTGTTTCGCCATGTTGGTTTCACCATCTCGTGTCACTGCAACCTCTACCTCCCGGGTTCAAATGATTCTCCTGCCTCAGCCTCCCAAGTAACTGGGATTACAGGCACCCACCATCACACCCAGCTATTTTTTGTATTTTTATTAAGGACAGTGTTTCACCATGTTGGCCAGGCTGTTCTCAAACTCCTGACCTCTTGATCTGCCTACCTCGGCCTCCCAAAGTGCCGGGATTACAGGTGTAAGCCACCATGCCCGGCCAGAAAAGAGTAATTTTTTTTTTTTTGAGACAGAGTCTCGCTCTGTCACCCAGGCTGGAGTACTGTGGCACCATCTCAGCTCACAGCAACCTCTGCCTCCCAGGTTCAAGCGATTCTTGTGCCTCAGCCCCCCAAGTAGCTGGGACTACAGGCACGTGCCACCAAAGCCCAGCTAATTTTTGTATTTTTAGTAGAGATGGGGTTTCGCCATGTTGGCCAGGCTAGTCTCAAATTCCTGGCCTCAAGTGACCCACCTGCCTCAGTCTTCCAAAGTGCTGGGATTACAGGCATGAGCCACTGCATCTGGCTGGAAAATGATAAAATTCTGAAGAAAGAAATAAAGATGCCAGGCACTGTGGCTTATACCTGTAATCCCAGAGCTTTGTGAGGCTGAGGTAGGAGGGCTACTTAAAGCCAGAAGTTCAAGACTAGCCTGAGCAATACAGTGAGACCTAGTTTCTACAAAAAATACAAAATAAAAATAGCCAGGCATAGAGGTGCACATCTGAGTAGTCCCAGCTGCTCAGGAGGCTGAAGTGGGAGGATCGCTTGAGCCCAGGAGTTTGAGGTTGCAGTGAACTATAACTGTATCACTGCATTCTAGCCTAGGCAACAGAGCAAGATCCTGTCTCTAAAAAACAAAAAAGAAAGAAAAGAAATGTAAAAGTAACTAGATAAAACTGGTACTGCCATCATGGAAAACAGAATGAAGCCTCCTCAAGAAATTAAAAGAGAACCACCATTATAATCCAACAATTCCACTATGGGTATAGATACCCAAAGAAACTGAAGTCAGTACCTCAAGGAAACATCTGCACCCCCATGTTCACTGCAACATTATTCACAATAGCCAAGGTATGGAAACAACCTAAGTACCTAATGATAAACGAATGGATAAAGAAAACATCACAGACACACATACAATGTAATGTTATTCAACCATTAAAAAATAGGAAGCCAGACATGGTGACTCATGTCTGTAAACCCAGACTTTGAGAGGCCAAGGCAGGAGGACTGCTTGAGCCCAGGAATTCGAGACCAGCCTGGGCAACAGAGTAAGACCCCATTTCTACCAAAAATACAAAAAATTAGCTGGGCATGGTGGTCCATGCCTGTGGTCCCAGCTGCTCAAAAGGGTTGCTTGAGCCCAGGAGGTAGATCAAGGCTGCAGTGAGCCATGATCACACCACTGTACTCCAGCCTGGGCAACAGAGCAAGATCCTATCTCAAAAAGAAAGAAAGAAAAAAGGCCAGGCACAGTGGCTCATGCCAGTAATCCCAGCACTCTGGGAGGCCAAGGCAAGAGGATCACCTGAGGTCAGGGGTTCAAGACCAGCCTGATCAACACGGTGAAATCTCGTCTTAAAAAAAAAAGAAAGAAAGAAAAAAGAAGGAAATACTACTATTTGCAAAAAAACAAAAAACAAAAAGGATGAATTTGAGGAACATTAAGCCAAGTAAAATGTCAGCCATAGAAAGATAAATACTGTTATAAGCTCATACGTGTGGAATCTAAGAAAGTCATATTCATAGAAACAGAGTGTAAAACAGTATTTGCCGAGGGCTTTGGAGTGGAAAGAATGGAAAGATACTGGTCAGGCCAGGCATGGTGGCTCACGCCTGTAATCCCAGCATTTTGGGAGGCCAAGGTGGGTGGATCACCTGAGGTCAGGAGTTTGAGACCAGCCTGGCCAACATGAAGAAACCCCATCTCTACTAAAAATACAAAAAATTAGCCAGGTGTGGTGGCACATGCCTGTAGTCCCAGCTACTCGAAACACTGAGGCATGAGAATCACTTAAACCCAGGAGGCAGAGGCTGCAGTGAGCAGAGATCACGCCACTGCACTCCAGCCTGGGTGACAAAGAAAGACTCAGTTTCAAAAAGAAAAAGAAAGATATTGGTCAAAGAGTACAAACTTTCAGTTAGAAAATGAGTAAGTCCTAAGACTCTTACACCAAGGTGACAGTTAATAATACTGTATTGTATACTAGAAATTTGCTATGAGAGTAGATCTTGTGTTTTCATCACAACGAAAAAGTAACTATATGAGGTGACGAATCTGTTAACTTGTTAAATTATATGTATATTAAATAATCCCACTGTACACCTTAGACACAATTTTTATTTGTCAATTATACCTCAATAAAAAGGGAAGACAACAACTAAACAAACAGAGAGAGAATCCATGTTCAAGGATAGGAAGACTCAACACAGACGGTCCCCAACTTAGGATTAGGTTTGACTTACAATTTTTCAACTTTATGATGGGTTTATTGGAGTATTAAATGCACTTTTTATTTATGATATTTTCAACTTACAGTAAGTTTCTCAGAACATACCCCATCACAAACTGAGGAGTATCTGCACTGTCAAGATGTCAGTTCTTTCCAAGGTGATCTATAAATTCAATACAATTCCGGCCAGGCGTGATGGCTCACACCTGTAATCCCAGCACTTTGGAAGGTTGAGGAGGGTAGATCACCTGAGTTCAGGAGTTCAAGACCAGCCTAGCCAACATGATGAAACCCCGTCTCTACAAAAATACAAAAATTAGCCGGGTATGATAGCAGGTACCTCTAATGATGGGTGAATCACTTGAACCAAGAGGCGGAGATTGCAGTGAGCCAAGATCACACCACTGTACTCCAGCCTGGGCAACAGAGCGAGACTCCGTCTCAAAAATAAATTAAATAAATAAATTCAACACAATTTCAATCAAAATCCTAGCAAGTTATTTTGTGGGTATCAATGAAATAATTCTAAAGTTTATATGGAAAGGCAAAAGATCCAGAAGAGCCAACACTACATTGAAGGAGGAAAAAAAAAGTCAGAAAACCGATACAACCTAACTTCAAGGCTTACTGTGCTACAGTAATCAAGACACTGTGATACTGGCAAAAGAACAGATCGATAGAACAGAATGGAAAATCTAGACACGAACCCACATAAACACAGTGAACTGATGTTTGATTAAAAAAAAAAAAAAAAAAGCAAAGATAGCTGGGTGCAGTGGCTCATGCCTGTAATCCCAGCACTTTGGGAGGCCGATGCAGGCAGATCATTTGAGGTCTGGAGTTCAAGAGTATCCTGGCCAACATGGTGAAACCCCATCTCTACTAAAAATACAAAAATTAGCCAGGAATGATGGTGGGTGCCTGTAATCCTAGCTACTCGGGAGGCTGAGACCGGAGAGTTGCTTGAACCCAGGAAGACGGTGGTTGCAGTGAGCCGAGATCGCACCAGTGCACTCCAGCCTGGGCAGCTAAGCAAGACTCCATCTCAGGTGGAGGCCGGCGGGGAGGAGGGAAGAACAAAGGCAATATAATGGAACAAAGACAGTCTTTTCAACAAATAATGCTGAAACAACATCCACATGCAAAATAAATAAAAATAATTAAATAAATAAATCTAGATAGGGACATTATACCCTCCACAAAAATTAACTCAAAGTGGATCAGAAACCTAAATGTAAGACACAAAACTATAAAACTTCTAGACGGTAACAAAGGAGAAAATCTAGAAGCCTTTGAGAATGCCAGTGGCTTTTAAGATACAAATACAACAGTCTGGGCACAGTGGCTCTAGCCTGTTATCCCAGCACTTTGGGAGGCTGAGGTGGGCAGATTACTTGAGGCCAGGAGTTCAAGACCACCCTGGCTATTATGGTGAAACCTTGTCTCTATTAAAAATACAAAAAATTAGCCAGGCATGGTGGCATACACCTGTAGTCCCAGTTACTTGGGAGGCTGAGGCATGAGTATCACTTGAACCAGGGAGGCAGAGGCTACAGTGAGCCAAGATTGCATCTCTGCACTCCAGCCTGGGTGACAGAGTGAGACTGTCTCAAAAAAATAAAAAAAGTTACACCACCAAAGGCATGATCCATGAAATAAATCACTGATAAGCTAGACTTCATTAAAAACTCCACTCTGACAAATACACTGTCAAGAGAAGACACCTCAGATTGAGAAAATTCTTGCAAACAACATATCTGAAAAAGGCCTGTTACTCAAATATACAAAGAACTCTTAAAACTCAACAATAAGAAACAACACAATTTAAAACAGGGAAAAGATCTGAATAGATACTTTATCAAAAAAGATACAAAAGGCAAATTCATGTATGAAAAGATATGGCCGGGCACGGTGGCTCATGCTGGTATCCCAGCACTTTGGGAGGCCGAGGTGGGCAGATCACAAAGTCAGAAGATCAAGACCATCCTGGCTGACATGGTGAAACCCTGTCTCTACTGAAAATACAAAAAATTAGCTGGGCATGGTAGCATGTGCTTGTAGTCCCAACTACTCGGAAGGCCGAGGCAGGAGAACTGCTTGAACCCAGGAAGCAAAGGTTGCAGTGAGCTGAGATCACACCACACACTCCAGCCTGGGAGACAGGGCGAGACTGTCTCAAAAAAAAAAAAGAAAAGAAAAAAGAAAAGATGCTCAACATCATATGTCATTAGGAAACTGCAAATTAGAACTAGGTATAACTATACATCCATTAGAGCAGCCAAAATCTGGAACACCGACAACACCAAATGCTGGGGAGGATGTGAAACAATGAGAACTCTCATTCATTGCTGGTGGGAATGCAAACTAGTACAGCTACTGTGAAAGAAAAAAACTATACACATTCTTACCAAACAATCTAGCAATCATGCTACTTGGTATTTATCCAAATGAGGTAAAAACTTACATCCCCACAAAAACCTGCACATGGATGTTTATAGCAGCTTTATTGCAATGCTAAAACTTGGAAGCAATTAAGATATCCTTCAGTGGGTGAATGGATAAACAGTGAATATTATTCAGAACTAAAAAGAAATGCGCTAACAAGCCATGAAAAGACATGGAAGAACCTTAAATGTACTTTACTTTCAAATGTAATTGAAAGACACCAATCTGAAAAGGCTACATACTGGATGACTCCAACTATATAATATTCTTGAAAAGGCAACACTGACAACAATAAAATAACCAGTGGTTGCCAGAAGGTGAGGCTGGGGGAAAGATGTACAGGCAGAGGATGGTGTATTTTTAGGGCAGTGAATCTATTTTGTATGATATGATAATGGTGGATACATGTCATTATACATTTGTCAAACCTATAGGATTTACAATACCAGGAATAAACCCTAATGTAAACTAGACTTTGGTTGATAATGATATATCAATGAAGGTTCATTAATTTGAACAAATATACTGCTCTCATGCAGGACTTTGGTCATATGGAGGTGATGCATGTGGGAACAGAAGGTGATCAGGAATTCTATCTACTCTCCACTCAGTTTTGCTGTGAACCTATAACTGTTCTATAAGTCTATTTTTTATAAGGGATTATACACTATGACCCAGTGGGATTTATCCCAGGAATGCAAAGGTGGTTCAACATAAGAAAATCAGCATAATATACCACATTAACAAAAGGAAGGACAAAAACCACACGATCATCTCAATTGAAACAAAAAAGGTATTCGACAAAATCCAACATCCTTTCATGAAAAAACACAAAGAAAATCAAGAATGGACGGAAACTTCCTCCATATTATAAAGGGCAATCATGAAAAACCCACAGCTAACATCATACAGTGGTGAAAGACTAGGTTTTCCTACCTTAACATGAGCAACGAAAGAAGCATGCCCGCTTTCACCACTGCAATTCATCACTGTACAAGAAATTCTTGCCAGAGCAATTAGACAAGAAAAATAAAAGACATCCAAATTGGAAAGGAAGAAGTAAAACTATCTCTATTTGCAGAAAACATGATCCTGTATGTAGACAATCCCAGCAAATCCACAAGAGGGCTAATGAACAAATTCATCAACGTTCATAATATTCACAATATTCAGCAGCATTATTCACAATAACTAAAAGGTGGAAATAACCTGTGTCCACAGACGAAGAACCAAACAAAATGCAGCAATATAAATTTTAAAACAAAAGCTAACAAAGCTAATAAACAAACCCAGCGAAGTCGCAAGTTACAAGATCAATAAAAACCAGTTTTGTACATGTGCTTCCATGAAGCAGCAATGAACAATCCAAAAAAGAAATTGAGAAAGCAATTCCATATACAATAACATCTAAAATAATAAAACATTTAGGAATAAATTTAACCAAAGAGGTGACAGACTTGGACACTGAAAATTACAAAACATAGCAGGAAGAAATAAAAAAAGAAGAAAAATGGGAAGACATTCTGTGTTCATGGATTGGAAGACAGTATTGTTAGGTGTCAATACTACCCAGAGCTTAAGCCTGGGAGGGGGAAGTTGCAGTGAGCTGTAATTGTATCACTGCACTCCAGCCTGGACAACAGAGTAAGACCCTGTCTGAAAAAAAAAACAGCTTTTACAACAACCATTTGGGTTTTTTCCTCTGGTCACAGAAGGCCATGTCTGAAGAACAGGCAAAAGGCAGAAAAGACACTGTGGACCAAGGCTTCCCTGGCCTCCAACCCCACAACAAAGGCTTATAAGAGCTTCTTCGTCCTACCTGAGGCCACCTTAGGTTGGTTGCCAACAATTCCAACAGTCCTCCCATTCATTCTTGCAAAACCAACCACAATGTTCTTGGCATAAGTGGGCATGATCTCAAAAAATTCACGCTCATCAACAACCTGCAGGAATAAATGTACTTCTGAGCTCAAAATGATAAAGACAAGTATAAGATGTACCAACACTACAGAATGACATTTCCATTACAGAATTACAGAGGTAGAGGTAGACAGCTCCAGCTCTATCACAGGTTCTCCAAAAAAGCAGGACAATAGGCAAAGGCAGCACCTCCTCCCTGCTGGGGAGAAATGATGCAGAAAACCTCAAATGCTGCAAAGATGGACACACCAATTAAGTCTGTTCTAAAAGTTCTATTTGAATTTCAAATTTTTTATGACAACTTTATTTTTTCACTTAGAAATTATTTCCAACCTAAAAAAAGTGTCAGGTCAGGCCAGTGGCTCACGTCTGCAATCCCAGCACTTTGGGAAGTCGAGCTGGGTGGATCACCTGAGGCCAGGAATTCAAGACCAGCCTGGCCAACAAGGCAAAACCCCGTCTCTACTAAAAATACAAAAAAATTAGCCTGGTGTAGTGGCAGGCATCTGTAATCCCAGCTACTCGGGAGGCTGAGACAGGAGAATCGCTTGGACTAGGAGGCAGAGGTTGCAGTGAGCCGAGATCATGCCACTGCACTCCAGCCTGGGCAATGGAGGGAGACTCTGTCTTTTTTTAAAAAAAAAAAAAAAAACAAAAAAAAAACAACTCAAGAACAGTACAAAAACCATTCATATACCCCTCACCCCAATTCATTTATTAGTATTTTACCACATAAACGATTTTGCTTTTTTTGAGACAGGGTCTCCCTCTGCCACCCAGGCTGGAATGCAGTGGTGTAATCATGGCTCACTGCAGCTTTGATCTCCTGGGCTCATGATCTTCCCATCTCAGACTCCCAAGTAGCTAGGACCACAGCTGTGTACCACCATGGTCAGCTAATTTTTAAATTTTTAGTAGAGATGAGGTCTCGCTATGTTGCCCAGACTGCTCTCAAACTCCTGAGCTCGAGCAATCCTCCTGCCTTGGCCTCCCAAACTGCTGCGATTACAGGCATGAGCCACTGTGCCTGACCCTCACTCTGTCTTTTATACATATAAACCCACAAGAACACTCCTTTTTATAACCGCAGTGATATTATCAAGAAAAAAACATTACCACAATACTTTTTGAGACAGGGTTTTGCTCTGTGAGCCAGGCTGGAGTGCAGTTGCATGATCACAGCTCGTTGCAGCCTTGATTACCAGGGTTCAAGCAATCCGCCCACCTCAGCCTCCCAAGTAACTAGGACTACAGGTACATGCCACCATGGCCAGCTAATTTTTGTATTTTTTGTAGAAACAGGGTCTTGCTATGTTGCCCAGGTTGGTCTCAAACTCCTGGGCTCAAGCAATTCACCCGCCTCAGCCTCCCAAAGTGCCAAGACTACAAGTATGAGCCACCGTGCTCAGCTCACAACACTATTTTCTTTTTTCCTTCTGAGACAGAGTCTCGCTTATTCACCCAAGCTGGAGTGCAGCGGTGCTATCTAGGCTCACTGCAACCTCCACCCCACCTGGGTTCAAGTGATTCTCCTGCCTCAGCCTCCCGAGTAGCTGGGACTACAGGTGTGTGCTACTGTGCCCAGCTAATTTTTTTTTTAGTAGACATAGGATTTCACCATGTTGGCCAGGATGGTCTTGATCTCTTGACCTCGTGATCCGCCCACCTTGGCCTCCCAAAGTGCTGGGATTGTAGGCGTGAGCCACCATGCTCGGCCACTATTTCTTAGTATATAACATTATTCAAGTTTGCCAATTGTTCCAATAGCATCCTTTATAGCAGCACAAACCACAAAATTCTGGTCCAGAACCTGAGCCAGGATCACATGGAACTTTTAGTGGTCATGTCTCTTTAGGCTCCTTTAACTTTCCCCTCTCCACCTTTGTCTTTCATAATCATGACATCTTTGAAGACAAGAGACCGATTAATTTGTAAAGCATGTCTTTTATTTGGGTTCCTTTGGTATTTCATGTTTAATCTTGAGCTAAGTCTTTCCACAGGAATATCACAGAAGGGACATTCTCATCAAGTGGCACAAGGTGTTGATCTGTCCATTTGTCCATTGTCCAGTGATAGTGGTATCTGCCAGGTTTCCTGGTAAAATTACTATTTCTCCAATTTAATAAGAATTTTGTGGGGAAATACTTTGAGACTACATGAAATCCTGTTCTTCAAACTTTAATCATTAATCTAGTTCTTCATCCACTAGGTTTAGCATGTAATATCCATTAGTGATTCTTGCCTAACTTATTACTGTCAAGATAGTTGCCAAATGGTGAGTTTTCTTTTGAGAAAGGGTCTTGCTCTGCCACCCAGGTGGGAGTGCAGTAGAACCTCATCATCTCACTGCAACCTCTACCTCCCAGGCTCAAGCAATCCTCCCACCTTAGCCTCCCTAGCAGCTGAGACCACAGGCACACACCACCATACCTGGCAAATTTTTATATTTTTAGTAGAGACAGGGTTTCAGCATGTTGGCCAGGCTGGTCTCAAACTCCGGAGCTGAAGCAATCTGCCCACCTCAGCCTCCCAAAGTGCTGGGATTAAAATGTGAACCACCATGCGCAGCCCAAATGGCGAGTTTTCCAATTCCACTTTTCCTTCTCCATTTGTTAGCTGGCATCTACTGCAAGACAGATCTTTGCCTTTCCCATTTACTTATATGGTATCAGTATGAACTTATGGATTTTTGTTTTATTCTATGGATTATAATCTTTCACCATCATTTTAAGTTCAGATTGTCCTAGATTTGCCAAAGTTCCTTCACACTGGTTCCTGTGTCCTTCTAAAGTGTCCCCATCATTCTTTGAGCACTGCCTTACCTTTTGGAATTATCTTACTTTCTGGTTCATCTTGGTTTTTTTCCTGCCCCAGCCCCACAATCAGCCATTTCTCCAAAAGGCCTGGGTTCCTTTTAGCGGTATATGCGACTGCTTCTAAAACGTCCAAAGTACAGCTATATGAAAAATCATGCATTCATGCTGATAATTCTAATTCTACTCCAATGCATCTATAGGGTTCATTCTAGTTATTCTTCTCTTGCCATATTCACAACTCCCTTCTCCAACAGCAGAAATCTTGCTGCCACTACCCTCAAAATGTACTTATTTATTAGATCCTCAAATACAGAGAAGTTTCAGAATTGCTAACTTATAAAACTACAAAAAACAGACCTACTAACTAGAATGTTTTTACAGCTATTTCTGTCTTTAAAGGTATATAGTCAAAATATAAGTTCAAAAGTCATTCATTTAAAACAGGTTCAGTTTGTATTTCATTTTAAAGGTTTTCCTCAGTCTTGATTTTATTTAATATGTAAAATATTAATAGTGTTCCTTCCCCATCCCTTCCACCCTAGTCCCACCCACCCTGTTGTTAATCTCATTATTTCCTGATGTACTATTTGCATGTCTGCATTTGTATCTTTTAATTTACCCTTTTATCTTACATGGAAAGTAACAGTACACTCTTCTGCACTTTGAATTTTTTCACTTAATATATCCTTGGAATCACTTCATATCAGTTCATACAGATCTTCATTCCTTTTCACTTCTGCACAGTACTATACTACGTGATGTACCAATTTCTTCAACCAATCTCCTACATGTGGCTTACATTATTTTAAAATTTGCATTTAGGTTACTTAAAAATATCTCACCATTACAAATGACAATGTAATGGTAGTAACCTCGTACATCTGTAATTTCGTAAGGTGGGAAGTGTATCTTCAGGGTAAATTGCTAGGAATGGGATTGCTGGGTCGAAGGGCAAATGCAAATTTAGTCCTGGATAATACCAGAGTCCCCTATCAGCAATGCACAAGAGTGCCTGCTTCCCCACTGACCAATGGAAAGAGTTTAGCCAATCTATGAGAAAATAGTGTAATCTGAATTTGTATTTCTAGCATTATGTATGAGGTTGAACATATTTTGACATGTTTAAGGTCCATTTTATATCTTTTTTGTGAAGCTATCTATTCGTGGTTTTCTGTCCATTTTTCTAGGCTCTGGTCATTAATTCCCCAGCCTAAGAGCTCTTTATTAAGAATATTCATACACAGGCCGGGTACTCTTTATTAAGAATATTCATACACAGGCTCACACCTGTAATCCTAGCACTTTGGGAGGCCGAGGTGGGTGGATCACCTGAGGTCAGGAGTTCAAGACCAGCCTGGCCATCATGGTGAAACCCCATCTTATAAAGATAAAAATAAAAAATAAAAAGAATATTCATACTGCGGAATACATGCTGCACAGTTTCTTCTAGCATATTGGTTGTCTTTCAACTTTGTTTATAGTTTTTTGCTATCAAGACTGGGATTTAAAAATTTTTTTACATAGTCAGCTTTGTCTGTCTTTCACTGAAACTAGTTTTTGAGTTACAGTTCAAAAGCGTTTCTAAAACCTCCTCTAAGGTTTCAGAGGAATTCATCTGTGTTTTCTTTTAGTGCTTGTATGGATTCACTGATTATATTTAGTTCTGACTCATATGTAACTTATTTTTGTACATGGTGTGAAGTATGAATCTAATTTTATATTTTCCTAAATGGCTAGCCAGTTGCCCCAGCATCGTTTATTAAAAGCTAATTTTTGTCCCTGAGATTTGAGAAAATATTATCATATACAGTCAAGCACCGCACAGTGAGGTTTTGGTCAATGATGACTGCCTATAGGAAGGTGGTCCCATCGTAATACCCTATTTTTGCTGTACCCTTTTTATGTTTAGATACATACTTACCATTGTGTTACAACTGCTGGACAGGTTCGCAGCCTAAGAGCAATAGGCTGTACCACAGATCCCAGGTGTGTAATACACTATACCATCTAAGTTTGTGAAAGCACACTCTATGATGTTTACACAAAGAAATTGCCTAATGATGCATTTCTCAGAACATATCCCCATTGTTAAGCAACGCGTGACTGTACTAAAATTCTGTATGTACTTGAGTCTATTTCTGGCTCTTTTATTCTATTCCACTGGTCTATTTATGTGCCTGTATCACAGTTTTAACTATAGGATGCTTTAATATAAAACATGGCTATTCCCCACTTACAGCTTTTCTTTTGCAGTTTATTCTTAGGCATTCTTGCACTTCTATTTTTCCATGTGAACTTTTGTATAAACTTATCTAGTTCTATTTTTAAAAAACTGTTTATTGGGATTGCCTTAAATTTATAAAACAACTTAAGAATCAACGTTTTCATGACATTAACCCCAGGAACAAGGAATATCTTTCCATTTGTTCAAGTCCACTTTTATGTTTTGTTTTGCACAGACAAAGTCTCACTATATTGCCCAAGACAGTCTTGAACTCCTGGGCTCAAGGGATCTTCCCTCCTCAGCTTCCTAAAATGCTTGGATTACAGATGTAAGCCACCATGGCTGGCCTACTTTTGATTTTTCAAAAGTTTTTTTAAGTTCACCCTGGGCTGGGCATGGTGGCTCACACCTAAAATTCCAGCACTTTGGAAGGCCAAGGTGGATGGATCGCTTGAGCCCAGGAGTTCAAGACCAGCCTGGGCAACATAGCGGGACCTCTTCCTACAAAAAATAAATACTAAATTAGGTGGGTGTGGTGACACATGCCTGTAATCCCAGCTGATGTAAAAGGATTGCTTGAGCCCAGGAGGTCAAAGCTGCAGTGAGTTGTGACTGGACCACTGCACTCCATCCTGGGTGAGAGAGACCCTGTCTAAAAAAGTTAATTTGCCTTACACAGCTTCTATGCATTTTCTGTTAAAATTATTACTGAACATTTTATCTTCTTCTTACTATGTAAAAGAGGCTTTTACTCTACCATAATTGGTTGCTGCTTATGTATATAAAGATTTCCATATGTTAATTGTGTATCCTCTTCAAGTACTGTAGTATAATAATAAATTCTCTAGAGTTTTCTTGAATATTATAATACTGTATCACCTACAATACAGCTTAACGTCTTTCCCAAGTCTTTTGCCTCTAATTGGTCCTCTTCTTGTCTAACTGCATTGGTTAATATTTCCAAAACAATGTTAAATAAGAATGGAAGTAATGGGCATCCTGTACTTGTTCCTAATCCTGGTAGAAGCTGGTCTTTCCTTATTAGGTGAGACACTGGCTTCTGAAAAGGTCTATACCAAATTTTATCATATTAAAAAAGTATTAATCAATTCCTGTTTTCTGAAGTCTATCAGGAATAGGTATTGATCCTTCTTAAAGGCTTTCTTCAGCATCTGTATAAATAATTGTAACTTTTCTCTGCTATATGTGTTAATACAGTATATTACTGGGTTTCCTAGAACCAATCTTGCATTCCTAGGATAAATCCCACTTGGCCACAGATATAATTTTAACAAGATAAGCAAGATGAAACTGAAATGTTAAGTACTACCTTTATCAGGTTCAAGTATCGACATCGTACCACTTCTTTAAAAAACCTTTGGAAGGTTCTTGTGTGTTTTGTTTACTTTCTATGCTCTGGAAGAATTTATGTAGCATTAGGACTATTTGGCCTTTAAAGGTCTCAGAAATTCCATATGAAACTATTTGGGCCTGGTGTTTTTTGTTTGTTTGAGATAGAGTTTTGCTCTGTCACCAAGGGTGGAGTGTCACAAACATGGTTAAGTGCCTGCCTCAACTTCCTGGGCTCAAGTGACCCTCCCACCTTGGCCTCCCCAGTAGCTGGGACTACACAGGTGCATAACACCATGCCTAGCTAATTTTTTTCTTTTTTGAGATGGAGTTTCACTCGTTACCCAGGCTGGAGTGCAATGGCATGATCTCAGCTCACCCCAACCTCCACCTCCTGGGTTCAAGTGATTCTCCTGCCTCAGCCTCCTGAGTAGCTGGGATTACAAGCACGCACTACCATGCCCAGCTAATTTTGTATTTTTGGTAGAGACGGGGTTTGAGACCAGAGTCAGGCTGGTCTCAAACTACCAATCTCAGGTGATCCGCCTGCCTCGGCCTCCCAAAGTGCTGGTATTACAGGTGTGAGCCACTGCGCCCGGCCAGATGGTTTTTTTAAAAAGCAAATTACAGAAGTGTAATAATACAATACTTTTTGAGTTAAAAGTAAACATATGGGCCAGGCACAGTTGCTTACACCTGTAATGTAGTAATTTGGGAGGCCGAGGCCAGCAGATCACTTGAAGCCATGAGTTCAAGACCAGCCTGGCCAACATGGCGAAACCCCACCTCTACTAAAAATAGAGAGAAGGAGAAAAGAAGAAGAAAAATTTCCAGCCTGGCCAAGACAGTGAAACCCCGTCTCTACTAAAAATACAAACATTAGCCAGGCGTGGTGGCAGGTGCCTGTAATCCCAGCTACTCAGGAAGCTGAGGCAGCAGAATCGCTTGAACCTGGGAGGTGGAGGTTGCAGTGAGCCGAGATCGCACCACTGCACTCTAGCCTTGGCAACAGAGCAAGACACCGTCTCAAAAAAACAAAAAAAAGAAAAATGTGAAAACCTGGAAGAAATAGGTAATGTATAGAAAAAAATATACTAAAACTAACCTCAAAGGAGATAAAGTTTAAAGAAATGATTTACATTAAATCAAGAAGAAATTATCAAAAGCCACTCCCCCTCCACAAAAAAGCACTGGACCTGGACCTGGGAACTTCACAGGAGAACTCTACCCAATCTTTAAAGAATAATCCCAATGTTATTTAACTTTTTTCAGGGTACAGAAAAAGAAAACTTCAAAATTATTTTTATGAAGTGTTATGAACTAAACTGTGTCCACACAAATTCAAATGTTGATACGCTAACCCTCAATGTGACTGTATTTGGGCCAGGTGCAGCAGCTCATGCCTGTAATCCCAGCACTTTGGGAGGTCAAGGAGGATGGATCACCAGTGGCAAAACCCCTTCACCACTAAAAATATAAAAATTAGCTGGGCATGGTGGCACACGCCTGTAATTCTGGCTACTTGGGAGGCTGAGGCAGAAGAGAACCTGGAAGGCAGAGGTTGCAGTGAGCGAAGATCTCACCACTGCACTCCAGCCTGGGTAAAAGAGCAACACTCCGTCTCAAAGAAAAAAAAAAAAAAGTGACTTCGGAGAGGGACTTTCCAGAGGTAATTAACATTAAATGGGGTCATAAGAAGGGGACCCTAATCTGATAGAACTGGAATTCTTTTAAGAATTGCGAAGAGCCAGTCTGTGCAACATAGTGAGATGCCATCTCTATAAAAAATTTTACAATTAGCCAGATGTGGTAGCATGCAGCTATAGTCCCAGCTATAGCTACTCAGGAGGCTAAGGTGGGAGGATCACTTGAGCACAGGAGATCAAGGCTGCAGGGAGTCAAGGTCACACCACGGCACTCCAGCCTGGGTGACCAAGCAAGACCCTGTCTTTGAGGGGGAGAAAAAAGGGAGGAAAGACACCAAAGATCTCTTTCTGTAGGCACACAGAGAAAATGCCTGTGATGACACAGCAAGAAGGTAGTCCTCAAGCCACAGACAGAGCCCCATCAGAATGAAGCCAAGTCTGCCAATGCCATGATCTTGAACTTCTAGCCTCCAGAACTGACAGAAAATAAATTTCTGCTATTTAAGCTATCCAGTTTATGGTATTTTCTTATGGTAGCCCTAGAACACTAATACATAAAGCAAATACAGGCCAGGTGTGGTGGCTCATGCCTGTAATCCCAGCACTTTGGGAGGCTGAGGCAGATGGATCACCTGAGGTCAGGAGTTCAAGACCAGCCTGGCCAACATGGTGAAACCCCGTCTCTATTAAAAGTACAAAAATTAGCCAGGCATGGTGGTGCTCGCCTGTAATCCCAGCTATTTGGGAGGCTGAGGCAGGAGAATCAGTTGAACCCATCTGAGGTTGCCGTCAGTCGAGATAGTGCCATTGCTTTCCAGCCTGAGTGACAAGAGCAAAACTCCATCTCAAAAAACAAAATTAAATAAAATTAAATAAACAAAATTAAATAAAAGCAAATACAACATTGATACCAAAACCTGATTTTAAAATACCTAAAAAAAATACACACTAGTATCACATAATATTAATGTAAAAACTCAAAATATTAGCAAACAATATGTAACTTCAGGAATGAAGGAGCAGTTTAATATTAGGAAATCTACTAGGATAGATTTATAAATAGATCTAAGGAGGAAAATTACATGATCATCTCCAAAAACACTGAAAGTGCATTCAACACTCATTCCTAATTTTAAGGACAAAATAAACAACAAAAATATTTAAAACAGAAACCAGTAGTAACTTCAAAATGAAAAAAGACATAAATTAGCAAACACTGACAGCAGTCTTGCTAAACTTAGAAACAATACAAAGATGCCCAGAATCCCAACTCTGACTCACCATTACATCTGACATATAGGGAGTTGTGGCCAATGCAAGACAAGGAAAGAAATGACATGTAAAGTAATTGGAAAGATAAAACTTTATTTTTAGGGACAGAGTCTTGCTCTATCACCCAGGCTGGAGTGTAGTGGCATGATCACAACTCAGGGCAGCCTCAAACACCTGGGCTCAAGCAATCCTCCCATCTCAGCCTCCCAAGTAAATAGGACTACAGGTGACCACCACCACACCCAGCAATTTTTTTTACTTTTTGTAGAGATGGGGACTCTTTATGTTGCCCAGGCTGGTTCTGAGCCCCTGGCATGAAAGGATCCTCCTGCCTTGGCCTCCCAAAGCACTTGGATTATAGGCATGAGCCCTGCACCTGGTAGAACTCTTATTTATACATAGACAGTATGCAACCACATTTTTAAAACCCTGAAGAAATGACAGAAAAAAATTACCAACAATTAGAGTATTTAATAGGTAGGATATAAAACTTTATAACAAGAATCAAGAGCTATCATATATACCTTAAGAAAAAGCTAGAAGATGGCAGAGTAGGAAGCACCAGGAATTGGTCTCCCCACCTGGGCAACAACTGCCTGGCAGAATCTGTCTGGTGGAACTATTTTGACTCTGTGGTGTCTGTTGAAGAATTGCAACTTCCAGGAGAAGGAATGGACTAAAATTTGGAGTTAATTTCATCCCTTAGCACAGTAGCAGCTACCCATCCTCAACCCCAGCCCCATGACAGACAGTTCTGCAAGTGTTCCTGGAGCAGTTTGCACACAGCTTGAAGGAGCCGGGGTGGGCATAAAAAGACCCTGTCCTCCAAACATTAAGAATCTGTGCTTGGATTGTTGACTGCTGCTTCTGATCATAGAGGTGCAGACAGAGATGGGTGGTCACCGTTGTTACAACTCACCCCATTGCTGCAAGGCTCTCCCGCTTTGGGCTGAAGTGACTTCCAGGGAATTTAAAGGGCTGACACCTTTTTACCATTTTCATTTTTGTCTCTTCTTCTACTTTTGGGAGTCAGACAATAACTAGGACACTCAAAAACAACTGCATATACCGGAAAAATTCGAAAGTGATTGCACATGCCCCTGCAAAGGCTCAGAAAAGATCTAACGGAGACCTTAAGGTTACACCTCAGGCTAATCCTTGGTGCACGAAGAGCCTACAAGAATAAAAAAGACAAAAACAACAGAAAAGAGCAAACCCTAGGGAAGAGAGAGAATCTAATTTCTAGAGTTACTAGAGAGCCATCATGTTGTGTTATGCAAGAACTGCTGAGAACACAGTGTACCCATGAGAAAGGCAAAGGCCATCTACAGATGCCCTTAGTTTGCCCAACACCATCCCCTTTACTTAATGACCCAGGAATCTGCTGCACCAAAAAAAGGTACAAATGGCTCCTATCTCCCACAGACCTCCACACATATACTTCAACTTTCTAGGCTGCTCTGTGTACTCTCCTTTCTCTAGAAAGACAAACTCCCTCTGAGCAGAGGGCCCCAAAGATATTTAACAAGGATCACTCTGGCCTCACTCTAGAGTTGGGGGACACGGCCCATAATTTATGTTCCTCAGAGGGCCTTCTAAAGACTTCTGAGCTCTGCTGGCCCTTGCTATTCCTATCTCCAGCCCTTGATTTCAAGTCCATCTGTGCCACTAGGGTATCTACAGCCACCAGGTCTTTCCGGAACACGCTACTCAACAGCCACTGGTCCTGTGCCCACCCCATTCCCCACCTGTGTTGTCTGACATGAAGGGCAGTGGTCCAGTGCTTCCTCATTAGGCCGAAGCACAGTGCCCATGAATGTGGCTGACTAGGACAGACAAGATAAGCAAATGTGGCACTTACAGAGTGTATGATGTCCACCATGTCATAGGCTTTGGTTGATTCCAAAGGGACAACTGTGTCGAGCTCAGGAACCAGACGGTCACTTTAGGCAGAAAAAAGGCAGGTATAGTCAACATAGGAAGAGCCAGTTACCTTTTGTGGGAGGGGAGTGGGAAAGGAAATAGAGGAGACAAGTCATAGGGACTGGGCCAGTTCTGTCCCTGCTGGGCTTGCAAAGCAGTCACCACAAAGTCATTCCTTTGCAACCACCACATTAACTGAACCTGGGACAGCATCGGTTTTCTTTTAAAGGAAAAAATGAGCTTATTCCCCTGAATGTTACTCTTTCATTTATCTTCTCTGAATACCTCCTACATTCTAGGTACTGTGTAGGGCACTGAAGAACATTATAGTGAATAAGATACAGCCCTGGGAGATCCCAGCCCAACTTCCCGGAACATTTAAAGAACAAGGACTTAGAAATGCAAAGTCAGAGCTCTAAAGAAACCACTGCGGGTTCACATTCCCTGTTAGAAGGTTAATCTGCTAAAGCTCCTTTAAAAAAAAAAAACTGCAGGCCCTCTGGGCAAAATCGCCACAGATGAACCTGTCACATGCAGGCTCATGGATTCTCTCCTTCCTCCTGCATTCAGGTGTCTCAGGAGAAAAGCTAAGCCCGAGCCCACTCCCACTCCGCAGGAGGACCCAGCAACGTTCCCCTCTCCAACCTCTTCTCTCCAATAGGCTTTCATTCCTTCCTGCCTCATGTGGGCAGCCAGGGCCTACAGTGACACTGAGATGTATGCCTTGGCTGAGGTTTGGCCTTGGGTCAGGCCATGTGTCCATTAAGCTCAACTTCCCAAAAAGCTCTACAATGGGGAACTGAGGGTAGCCCCACCTGCTAATAAAGTCCTCCCTTACTTTTGATTTGTCATATGTATATCTATCTCCCTTGGAATCACATGCAGAGGAGGTATGGCTGGGCCAAAGCAGGCTACTGGGCTCCTGGGCCATAACACCTTCAAATGATGTCCTAAACCCTTCAGAAACTCCAAATAGTATAGCTACTCTGAAAGGCTACACCCATAGCTCTAGACCTTGTGACCACTCTCCCTTCCATGACTACACACAGTGGGCCACTGGGTAGTGTCCCTTGAGGAGTGGGCAGAGGCAAACAGAGTGAGGCTCTGGCAACATGACTCTTCAGAGCATCCCTGGCCCAGACCGGGCCCCACAGGAAGGAGTCCAGGTTTAAGCCACAGGATAGTGTCTGAAAATGACCTCTTCCCAAAGAATACAATTTCAAATCCCTTCTGCAGAAGAAAGTTCAGGCCAAGTGAGTGCTTGTAATTTGGAGAGGAAATAAAATGGAACAGCTGGAGGTGTGGAGCAGTTCCCGGGCAGAGCCTCCACCTTAATCTATGGTGCTCCCACAACAGGTGGTAGACTCCAACAGCAAGAGAAAAGGTCTTCACCAGATGGCCAGCAACACACCCTTCTTCCCCAGGACTGTCCCAGCCTCTGGCTACAAGCAGTATGCATAAACATGTTTTATGAAGGGCATGCTGTTTGCATCATTTTACATTTATTTAGTTCAAAAGGACAACTAGGTCAGAAAAAAGGCAGGTACAGTCAGCATAGGAAGAACCATGGCTCTTCCTTTTGTGGGTGAGGGGCAGGAAAGGAAATGGGGGAGCTCATCATGGGAACTATGCCAGACCAAAAAAACCTTTAATCTCCAATTCTAGGTAACTTCAGAGTTTCTTAGAAATTAAAAAAAAAAAAAAAAATTAAATGCTTTGGGCCACTCTTCACCCCCAAGATATCCATCAGATATTACAGAGAGGAAAAGGGTAAATAAAATCATCTTTGTTTGCTCCTATATCCAAACATGACATTATCCCCACACCTGGGAGCCACTCCACCAAACTCTGCTACAACCTGCCCAATAGGGCAGACCCTGGAAGTTCTGTCAGGGCAAAGATGGGCAAGCTACACTGCCAAATGAGAGAAGGTGCACCAGTCTACAACCCACCTGGGATCATGGCACTCACGGACCGGAGCCGGGTCCTGACTGCTCAGGGGCAGGTAGTCGAAGAAATCCCGGAGATTACACAAGGCATCAACATCATTCTCAAAAGCTCTATGGGCCACACCTAAGAGAACAGGGGGCATATATGATGAGTTAGGGTACCAGCCAGCTCAAAGCTGCTGCTTCATGACTGACTGTGTCCTTCTAGGACATGTCTATAGCAGACTGTGCTGATAACTGTTCTCCCCACCCTCTACTGAGGATGTAATGCCACAGAACACATACATTTAGGCTGATCCTTCAACTCATGCAGTGCCTATTCCCTCTGTTCTGTACCCACACCTCTAAAGTCACACCTTTCTTTACGTAGGTCCTTGCTCTAATGTCACCTCCATACCCACTCCCAGAACTTTCACTTTCCATCCCTATACCATGGGGGAGTTCTCCTGTACTTTTCCCTGCAGTACCTATTTCCCTGTTTACTGCTGACATCTCTCCTGAAATATCAGCTCCAACAAGGTAATATCAGGCCTGCATATCACTACAGGCCTCGATCAAGAATTATGCACCTGGCAAACAGGTGCTCAGCAACAGTGGAAGGAAAGGAGGGAAGCCACCTGCCCCTAGTGAGGAATCAAGCCATAATTCTCGAAGAGCACTCTGAAATCACACAGCAGCCAAACAAGGCCATAGATAGATGGAGAAAGTAGAGCCAAGAAGTCTCTCCCAGGTTCATCCCACCAGACTCCATTCTTCCACCACTGTCCCTACAGTCTCTTGTCCACAAAGCTGCCAGACAGAGCTTTGTAAGTCAGATTATATCATGTTTATACTTCAATGATCCTCCTTGTTCACTGAGCAGTCCAGTCACTCTCCCACCTCAGAGCCTTCGCATAAGTTATTCCCTCTGCCTGCAATGCTCCCCACTTACATATCAATACAGTTAACTCTAAAATCTGCTCAGCTCTTAACCTCAGTGAGGCCTACAGTTACCACCCTGTTTGAAACTACTACAATCCCAGTCCCTTTTACCCTGTTCTACTTTTTCCATAGCACATAATCCTTTTAACATACTACACAATGTACTCATTTATAATGTTTATTGTGTATCTCCTCTACTAGAATATAAGCCCCATATGGGTAGGGGGCTTTCTTTCGTCTGTCCACAAATGTATTCCTAGCACCTAAAACAATGCTTCACACATTAGGTACCCAGTGAATATTTGTTTGGTTTTCTTGGTTTTTTTTTTTTTTTTTACATTTTATTGTTTTAGATTTTTAATTCCTTTGCTATTTGCCTTTTTCCACATATTCTAAATGAGTATTTGTTGAATGAATAAAAAGCATTTCAGCATGACAGATTTTTTTCATTCAAGGAATATTTTTAAATGGGTACAGTCACTTTGGAAGAGAGTCCAGCAGTTCCTTAAAAGCATCGAGTAATCATTTAACTCAGAAATCAAAGAAAAATAAAAACATATGTCTACCCAAAAATGTTCATATAAATATTAACAGAGGCATATTTAAGACAGCGAAAAACTGGAAATGACCCTGTGTCTATTAACTGGTCAATGAATAAACTAGATGTGGTATATCCACACACTGGAGTATTATTTGGCCATAAAAAGGAATAAAGTACTGATTTATGATACAACATGGACGAACCTTTAACAACATTATAAGTAAAAGCAACTAGTCTTGACTGAACTTCTGCTTGCAAAGGAAGGGAAAAAAAAAAGCAACCAGTTACAAAACATCATACATTGTATGATTCCATTTCTAGGAAATGTCCAGAATGAAAAAATCCACATAGAGACAGAAAGTAACCTGGTGATTGCCTAGAGCATAAGTATTTGTGGTGAAATGCAGAGTGACTGCTAATGGGCACAGGTTTCTTCTTGGGGTGATGACAATGTCCTAAAATTGATTGTGGTAATCATTACACAACTGTGAATATATTTAAAAACCACTTAATTGTACAGTATAAATAGGTGTTTAAAATGTACAGTATATGAATTACATCTCAATAAAGCTGTTACCAAAAGATTAAAAAAAAAGAAAGAAAGAAAAATATATGTACGTATAGAGCACCTTTTCATGCCTTGCCCTGGCGATACAGGGCCAGGTGCATCAGACACATCCCATCAAAGGGCCTCAGGCCCAGAAAGAAAACCACATACTACCCTACAATCAAAAAACAAATAAAGACAGGTGCAGTGGCTCATGACTGTAATCCCAGCACTTTGGGAGGCTGAGGCGAGTGGATCATGAGGTCAGGAGATTGAGACCATCCTGGCTAACCTGGTGAAATCCCTGTCTCTACTAAAAATACAAAAATCAGCTAAGCATGGTGGCATGCGCCTGTAGTTCCAGCTACTTGGGAGGCTGAGGCAGGAAAATCACTTGAACCCAAGAGGCAGAGGTTGCAGTAAGCCAAGATCACACCACTGCACTCCAGCCTAGGTGACAGAGGGAGACTCCGTCTCAAAAAACAAACAAACAAAAAAACCAAAACAACAAAAAAACAAAAATAAAAGCACTTAAGATTGTGCTACAGAAGAAACTTTATGTCATAGATAGACATTCATTACTTTAAGCTGTCAAATTAAAAAAAAAAAAGCCAGGTTACACAAGGGTATGTGATACCTATGTTTGAGTAAGTCTATGTGTATTCATGCTCATCTGTGTAAAAAGACTGCAAGGGTATAACCAAAAAATCACTAGTGATTATCTGTGGATGGTGGAATATCTAGCGGTTTTTTTATACTTTGTTTTCTAAGTTTTCTACTATTAAAATGGGGAAAATAGCATATTTCATCAAGTGTAAGATGCCACCAAGACCCAGCTTTTTATTATATAAATATAATTACATTACATTTCATTGGCAGACAGGCTGCTGCCAATGAAGCCCTGAAACAATAAGGCATCAAGCCACGCTGGAGTTGATGTTGAAAAGTGTTCTGATTCTAGACATGTCTTGAAGATGGGGCTAAATGAAGCTGATAGGTGAGGGAAAGGAATGAGTCAAGATCGATGCCAACCTGACACAGAGAGAAATCGTTTCTGTGGGTGGGGGATCGAGAGCCCTGACTTTTTTAAAACTGTATTTCATCTAATCTAAGACATCACTGATAAGACACATCTCTACTTGAGGGACACTGAGAAGAAATGCTGACAATGAAATGCTGACCCAATGCCTTAACCACAGCACAATGAAGTGCATAAATCAGTTATGCCAGACTTACTGCTGTAAAATCGCTCAAAGAAGCAATTTCTCCTGTCTTTAGCTACAATGCTATGTAGTAGGTAATCCATTCACAGCTGGGTGGTTTCTTTTCCAAGAAAACATGGAATTGCAATAATTACTTCAACAACTAGCATGTCTTCACTAATATCAGAATCATGCCCTACTCCCAATTCCATGCCTTTCTGTTTAAACAAGGACTTTCTGTTTCAATACTGAGGCACAGAATAATTTTTATACATTTTAAATTTGGCAAGTAATCTTAAAGTATCCCTGTATCTATAAACAATACACTGTATCATATTGTAGCACAATAGACTGTACCACAGTCTTCCCAAATAAGGTCTGCCAATTAAGTGATATTTCCCAAAAACTGCCACCAGGCTCTTTGGCAATGCCCTCTTCTCAATGTTTGAAAACAGTAAGGTCATCTTCAAGGGCTCTCACCTGACATGGTGGTGTGGGTCTTGGCACCACCGAGCTCCTCCTGAGTAACATCCTCATTGGTCACAGACTTCACAACATCAGGGCCAGTGATGAACAGGTAGGAGGTGTCCTAAAATAAGATATTTCCAGAACAGTCAACCTCAGAGTGCCAGAGCTGGTCACAGTCTTAGAGCTGATTCAGTCAAGATGACAAATGCAGAGAAGATGGTGACATGGCAGAATGAGGACAGGATGTAGCTTAAAGATACGAATCCAAACTAAAGACCAAGTTTTCTCTGCCTGCTTATTTTTTTAATATTTCTGTTGCAGATCATGAGGTCAGGAGATCAAGACCATCCTGGCTAACATGGTGAAACTCTGTCTCTACTAAAAATGCAAAAAATTAGCCAGGCGTGGTGGCATGTACCTGTAGTCCCAGCTACTCGGGAGGCTGAGGCAGGAGAATCGCTTGAACCCAGGAGGTGGAGGTTGCAGTGAGCCAAGATCATGCCACTGCACTCCAGCCCGGGAGACATAGTAAGACTGTCTCAAAAAAAAAAAAATTTAGCCGGGCACGGTGGCTCACGCCTGTAATCCCAGCACTTTGGGAGGCCGAGGCGGGTGGATCACGAGGTCAAGAGATCGAGACCATCCTGGTCAACATGGTGAAACCCCATCTCTACTAAAAATGCAAAAAATTAGCTGGGCACGGTGGCACGTCCCTGTAATCCCAGCTACTCAGGAGGCTGAGGCAGGAGAATTGCCTGAACCCAGGAGGCGGAGGTTGTGGTGAGCCGAGATCGTGCCATTGCACTCCAGCCTGGGTAACAAGAGCGAAACTCCGTCTCAAAAAAAAAAAAAAAAAAAAAAGTCTCTGTTGCATGGTTCTGTCTCAGCAAATTAACTTGCAGTGTGGCTAACATCTCAAGGTCATTCATCTGTAGAACACAGTAACAGGTGGCTCTTACTTCGAGCTTGCTGTGCACCAAGAAGTTTTTTAAACACGTCACAGGACTATGTCACTAAAGCCTAAGTAGTATTATCAACCTCATTTACATATGAGGGAACTGAGATATGGAGACTGTATGCAACCAGTCACTTTCAATGAAGCTACTTAAAAATACTGATAAATCAGTGGGACACCGTGGCTCATGGCTGTAATCCCAACACTTTGGGCAGCCAAGGCAGTAGGATCACCTCAGGGCAGGAGTTCAAGACCAGCCTGGTAAACATAGTGAGACCCAGTCTCCATAAAAATGTGTTTCAATCAGGTAAGCCTAAAGGCATGTGCCTGTAGTCTTAGCTACTCAGAAGGGTGAGGTGGGACAATCATTTGAGTTGCAGCGAGCTATGATTGCTTGCACCACTGTACTCCAGCCTGGGTGAGAGAGCAAAAACCTGTCTCAAAAACAAAAACCAAAAAAACCAATAAATCAATGCTTTGGTATTATGAGAGAGTGATGGGCTTTTAATTTTCAGTTTCTAATATATAGATAATACAAGCATACTGCATATAATTTAAACAGAAGAATAGGAGATAGAGTGGAAAGTAAGTCTACAGTCCAGCCCTTACTTCCAGGCCTCCAATTCCCCTCCCCAAAAGCAACCACTGTCAGTTTCTTCTCTCCCCCTACAGAGATACCCATGCTTCCATGAGCATTTATACACACACACACACACACACATGCACATATGCCCATATGCCCTCTTATTTTCTAACACGAACCTTATCTTTCTAACACAAACACTTTCTAATGCAAAAATTTTCTTCCCAACATTCTTTCTAACATAAACAGCGTTCTATACACACTGTTCTCAAATCTGCTTTTCAAGTTTGAAGATCATTCTAACCCACATCAGTATACTAGGATTTGTATCATAATTTAACTTTCACCAATTGACGGTCATGAAGGTTGTTTCCAAAACTTTAGTATAAGAAATTCTGCGGCTGGGTGCAGTGGCTCACGCCTGTAATCCCAGCACTTTGAGAGGCCGAGGCGGGCAGATCATGAGGTCAGGAGATCAAGACCATCCTGACTGTGAAATCCCGTCTCTACAAAAAAAAAGAAATTCTGCAATAAATATTACTACTGTGCTCTCTGAACTCACTATTCATGTTCTTTGCCCCTTTCTAATAGATCATTGGCTTCTTTATATACTAAAGAAATTAGTCCTTAGTCTATCATATGCATTATATCAATCTTATCTTATGGCTTCTTGGTTTGAGATCTTGATAGAAAGGTCTAGCTAGAAAGGTCTTCCCCACTTCACACACAGACTTCTAAACAAATGTTTATAGCAGCCTTATTCGAAACTGTTAAAAAACCAGAAACACAGAATTTCAGGTTTCCAGTCTAGCACATAAGAAGCTGGAAGCTGATATTCCTTCCTAACAAATAAAGCTGAAGAAGTTGGGGAAAAAATATCAACAGCTTTTCTTAGATCCATCAGAGAGGTGTGAGGTCACAGAACAAGGCACTCTGAAACAGGAGACTGACAGGCAAATGCAGAAAATTGAGGCCTGCAAGGCAGAAACCTACAAACACAAATCTCCCCTGGAGGATCACATGAACCCAGGCATTCAACACCAGCCTGGGCAAGACAGCAAGACTCCATCTCAAAAAACAAACAAACAAAATGCTAACGGCTCTCATGGATAGAGTAGACAGCAAGCATGAACAAATGAGCAATGTAAGCAGAGAAATAGAAATTCAAAAAAAATAACTAAAATATACCAGGTATTGGCAACAATGCAACAGAAATAAAGAGTGCATTTGATATGCTTTTTGGCAGACTGGGCATGCTTGAGGAAAGAATCGCTGAGCTTGAGGATATCTCAAGAGAAGTCAACCAAATTGAAAAGCAAAGAGAAAAAAAAATTGGATTAAAAAAATAAAACTGGAGGCTGGGCAAGATGGCTCACACCTGTAATCCCAGCACTTCGGGAGGCTGAAGTGGGTGGATCACAAGGTCGGAAGATTGAGACCATCCTGGCCAACACGCTGAAAACCCATCTCTACTAAAAATACAAAAATTAGCCAGGCATGGTGGTGCATGCCTGTAGTCCCAGCTACTCGGGAGGCTGAGGCAGGAGAATCGCTTGAACCCAGGAGCAGAGAGCTGAGATCACGCCATTGCACTCCAGTCCAGGCGACAGTGGAAGACTACGTCTCAAAAAAAAAAAAAAAAAAAACCTGGAGTATCTAAAAACTATAGGACAAATTACAAACAATGTAACATATACATAATGAGAATTCCAGAAGGAGCAGAAAGAGAAAAAAGAACAGAATATAGGAAGCAATAATGACTGAGAATTTTCCCAAATTGTCAGACACCAAACCACAGAGCTCAGACCATTAAGCAAGATGAATGGCCCCCCCCCCAAAAAAAAAAAAACCACAGAGAAAGTTAAGCATAGTGGTGCACACCTGGTGTTGCAGCCACTCATGAGGCTGAGGCAGGAAGACCACATGAGCCCAGGAGTTTGAAACAGCCTGGGAAACACAGGGAGATCCCATCTCTAAAAAGATAAAAACCAAAACACAAAACTACACTCAGGACATTATTTCCAAACCACAAAAAAGCAAAGATAAAAAGAAATCCCGGCCAGGTGTGCAGGTATCCCAGCACTTTGGAAGGCCAAGGCAAGCAGATCACGAGGTCAGGAGTTTAAGACCAGCCTGGCCAATACGGTGACACCCCGTCTCTACTAAAAATACAAAAATTAGCCAGGCGTGGTGGTGTGCACCTGTAGTATCAGCTATTTAGAGGCTGAGGCAGATGAATCGCTTGAACCCAGGAGGTTGAGGTGGCAATACGCAGAGACTGCACCACTACACTGCAGTCTGGGTGACAGAGCAAGACTCTGTCTCAAAAAAGAAAAAATCCCAAAGGCAGCCTATAGAGGACCAAAAATAAGAATTACATCCAATTTTTCTTAGAATCCAGGCAAGAAAGAGAGCAGAATTCAATATTTAAAGTGTTGAGGGGAAAGATCTTAACCTAGAATTCTGTACTCTGCAAAATTATTCTTCAAAAGGAAAGGAAAAATAAAGACCTTCTCCAACAAAACGTCAGGTAATCTCTTGCCAGTAGACCTGCCTTGCAAAAAACATTAAGCAAAAATCTTTTTTTTTTTAAATGAGTAGTTGTGATGAATCAAATGGTCCACAAGGCCTGAAAGCAAAATTCTTTAGAGAAAAGGTAAATGATAAAGATCAGAAACTTACATCTATATAAAGAAAGAACATTCGAGAAGGAATAAATGAAGGTAAAATGAAAACTTTTGGTTCAAGGTAATAGCAAAAATATATATTCAATTATGTACACGTCGCTTCTTGCCCTTTTGGCTAAGACCAAGCACAATTATGTACACATATTTCATATATATGATATGAGGGATAGGAGGAAGGAATTAGAATTGTTTTGCTATTATAAGGTATTCATGCAACCTGGAAAGCAGTACAGTGTTATCTGAAATGAACTTAAAACAGTTGTAAATTATATTGCAACCTCTAAGGCAACCATTAAAGAATGTAAGAAAAAAAAGTATAGCTAACATAGCTAATAAGGTAGAAAAAAACTGAATCATAAAATGCTCAATTAAAATCACAAAAGGCAGAGGAGTGGAAGACAAAAATAAGAACAAATACAACAAAAAGGAAACCAACAAATATGGTAGATATTAATCCAACTATACCAATAATCTCTCTGAATGTCAATGGTCTAACTGTATCAATTAAAAGACAGACTGTCAGAGTGGATCAAGAAACAAGACACAACTCTAAGGGTTGTCTACAAAAAAATCCCACTTGAAACAAAAGACATATAAAGATTAAAAGTAAATGAATGGAGCTGGGCATGGTGGCTCAAGCCTGTAATCCCAGCACTTTGGAAGGCTGAGGCAGGCTGATCACGAGGGCAGGAGTTTGAGACCAGCCTGACCAACATTGTGAAACCCCATCTCTACTAAAAATAAAAAAATCAGCCGGGCATGGTGGTGCATGCCTGTAATCCCAGCTACTCAGGAGGCTGAGGCAGGAGGATCACTTGAACTTGGGAGGCAGAGGTTTCAGTGAGCCAAGATCGTGCCACTGCACCACTCCAGCCTAAGTGATGGAGTGAGACTGTCTCAAAAAAAAAAAAAAAAAGTAGTTGGCGCACGCCTGTAATCCCAGCACTCTGGGAGGCCAAGGCAGGTGGATCAGGAGGTCAAGAGATTAAGAACATCCTGGCCATGATGGTGAAACCCTGTCTCTACTAAAAATACAAAAAAATTAGCCAGGTGTGGTGGCAAGCACCTGTAATCCCAGATACTTGGGAGGCTGAGGCAGGAGAATCGCTTGAACTCAGGAGGTGGAGGTTGCAGTGAGCCGAGATCATGCCACTACACACCATAGCGAGACTCCGTCTCAAAAAAAAAAAAAAAAAGTAAGTGAATTAAGAAAGATATTACATACTAAGACTAATCAAAAGAAAGCAGGAGGCCAGGCATGGTAGCTCACGCCTGTAATCCCAGCACTTTGGAAGGCTGAGGTGGGTGGATCATGAGGTCAAGAGATTGAGACCATCCTGGCCAACATGGTGAAACCCCGTTTCTACTAAAAATACAAAAATTAGTTGGGCGTGATGGCACGCACCTGTAGTCACAGCTACTCGAGAGGCTAAGGCAGGAGAATTGCTTAAACCCGGGAGGCGGAGGTTGCAGTGAGCCAAGATCGCGCCACTGCACTCCAGCCTGGCGCCTGGCAACAGAGCAAGACTCTATCTCAAAAAAAAAGAAAAAAAAAGAAGAGAAAGCAGGAATAGCTATATTAATTTCAGACAGAAAAGGCTTCAGACCAAGGGAAGTTATTATGCAGAGGAATTCTGCATAATGACAAAGGGGTCAATTCTCCAAGGAGACAAATAGTCCTTCAAGTGTATGCACCTAACAAAAGAGCATCAAAATAACACAAGGGAAATACTGATAGAATTGTAAGGAGAAACAGATGAATCCATGATTATAGCTGAAGATCTCAACACTCCTCTATCAAAACTGGACAGATCCAGCAGGCAGAAACAGTAAAGACACAGATGAACTCAGTAACACCAATCAGCTGGGCACAGTGGCTCATACCTATAATCCCAGCAACTCAAGACCCCTAGGTAAGAGGATTACTTGAGGCCAGGGGTTAAAACCAGCCTCTGACAATATAGTGAGACCTCATCTCTACAAAAATTAAAACAAATGAAACTTAGCCTGGGCAACATGGTAAAATCCTGTCTCTACAAAAATAAAAAAAATTGCCCGGGCATGTTGGTACACACCTGTAGTCCCAGCTACTTGGGAGGCTAAGGTGAGAGGACTGCTTGACCCCAAGAGGTCAAGGTTGCAGTGAGCTGAGATCGCACCACTGCATTTCAGCCTGGGCGACAGAGCAAGACCCTGTCTCAAAATAAATAAATAAGTAGCCAAGTGTGTTGGCATGTGCCTGTAATCCCAGCTACACAGGAGGATCACTGGAGCCCAGGAGGTCAAGGCTGTGGTAAGCTATGATCAAGCTATGATCATACCACTACACTCCAGAGTGGGCAATAGTGTGAGACCCTGTCTCTAAAAATTGTTATAGAAGACCAGGTGTGGTGCCTTATGCCTATAATCTCAGCACTTTGGAAGGGAGGAGGACTGCTTGAGCCCAGAAGTTCAAGACCAGTTTAAACAACAGAGTGAGACCTCATCTCTACAAAAAAAAAAAAAAAAATTGGGGAGGCATGGCAGTATGTGCCTGTAGTCCCACCTACTCAGGAGGCTGAGGCAGGAGGATCACTTGAACCTGGGAGATGAAGGTTGCAGTGAGCCAAGATCACAACAGCCTGGGTGAGAGAGCAAGACTTGTCTCAAAAAAATATAAAGTTAAAAATTAAACACGAAAAAAATTTAAATAAATAGAAATCATTTTAAAAATTAAAACAGTACCAATAAACTGGATATGATGGACATACTTAATCTAACAAAAGAATACACTTTCTTCCCAAGCTCCCATAGAACATTCACCAAGATAGACTACATTAATAAACATACCTTAATTTAGAAGAACAGGAATCATACGAAAAGGCACTCAACCTTATTAGTCATGAACTAATGCAAACTGAGTCGATGCAAACTGAGAACACAATAAGAGACTACACCACAAGCATCAAACTTGGCACAATTAAAATGTTAATATAAGTGCTGGCAAGGATGTGAAACAAGTGAAATTCTCCAACTGCTGGGTGCAACCTTTTTAGTAAACAGGCATACCTAGAGAAACTGAAGACATATATATCCTATGACCTAAGACTGCCTCTAATGTGAGAAACTGAAATGTGCATGCCAAGATACATGTAAAAAAATGTTTGTATCTGCAAACCAACAGGAAGTATTTTTTAAAAAAGTTTATATCAGGATCATTTGCAATGGCAAAAATCTTGAAATAATTCAAATGTCCACTGGCGGTGGAATGAATGAATATATTAAGAAATACTTACTATGGCTGGGCATGGTGGCTCACGCCTGTACTTCCAACACTCTAGGAGGCTGAGGCTGACAGATTACTTGAGGCCAAGAGTTGGAGAACAACCTGGCCAACATAGCAAAATCCATCTCTACCAAAAATACAAAGAATTGGCCAGGTGTGTGGTGGCACACACCTGGAGTCCCAGCTACTCAAAAGGCTAAGATGCAAGAATCACTTAAACTCAGGAGGCAATGGTTGCAGTGAGCTGAGATCCACATCATTGTACTCCAGCATGAGTAACAGAGCAAGACTCTAAATACACACGCGTGCGCGCGCACGCGCGCACACACACACACTCTTACTACACAGCTATTAAAGTGAATGAACTACATTTTCAAATAACAACATAGATACATCTTAAAACATAATGAGCCAGAAGCCATGCACAAAAGAAAGCATATTATATGGTTTCACATAACATAAAGATCAAAATAGGAAATGCTAATCCACGTTTTTTAGGGAGGCAATTTTTATTTTCAACTATGAAACAAAGCAAATAAAAACATTACCATAAAAGTTGAGACAACAGGCTGCGCCTGTAATCCAAGTACTTTGGAGGCCAAGGCGGGCGGATCACCTGAGGTCGGGAGTTCAAGACCAGCCTGACCAACATGGTGAAACCCCGTGTTTAAAAAAAAAAAAAAAAAAAAAAAAAAAAGTTGAGATAATAAAGTATTCTATGCAAGATGGAAGCTACAGTGATCCTCAGAAACCATCATGAGGACAGAGCTCTTGAAGAGCTATTTCCTGATCTGGGTATTATTTATTCATATTTATTTATTTATTTATTTTTGAGACAGAGTCTTGTTCTGTCACCCAGGCTGGAGTGCAGTAGTGTGATCTTGGCTCACTGCAACCTCTGCCTCCCAGGTTTAAGAGATTATCACGTCTCAGCCTCCTGAGTACCTGGAACTACAAGCACGTACTACTGCGCTTGGCTATTTTTTGTGTGTTTTTAGTAGAGACAATGTTTCATCATGTTGGCCAAGCTGGTCTCAAACTACCGGCCTCAAGTGATCCACCTGCCTTGGCCTCCCAAAGCGCTGGGATTAGAGGTGTGAGCCACCTCATCCAGCCTGACCTGGATATTATTTACACACATTTGCACTTTGTAATAACTGCTAAACTATACATATCTTATGTACTTTCCTGAATGTGCATATTACAAAATGTAAAATTATTACAAATTTTAAAAATTGTAAATTTGACTTTTTTGGGGGCGGGGGACAGTCTCCCTCTGTTAATCCAGGCTGGAGTGCAATGGTGCACTCTCGGCTCACCACAACCTCCACCTCCTGGGTTCAAGCAATTCTCCTGCCCCAGCCTCCCACGTAGCCACGATTACAAAGTGCACGCCACCACGCCCGGCTAATTTTTGTATTTTTAAGTAGAGACGGGGTTTCACCATGTTGGCCAGGCTGGTCTCAAACCCCTGCCCTCGTGATCTGCCCACCTCAGCCTCCCAAAGTGCTGGGATTACAGGTGTGAGCCATTACACCTGGCTGTAAATTTGACTCTCAAAGGAGTGAGTGACAGAAGCAGGGAGACTAGTCGGGAGGATTCTGTAATAAGGTGGGAAATGATGTGCTTAAATCAAAGTGGTAACAGTTTTGGTAGTAAGAAGTAAGTAGTAGTGCTAAGAAGCAATTTGATTATATTGTAAATTATATTCTAAAGTAAAGCCAACAGGACCTTCTGACTAAATTTGGGATGTGATAGCAAAAGATGAGTCGAAATAGTGTCAAAGCATTTACCTGAGCCACTGATAGACTAGATTTGCCATTTAAAATGGGGAAGGCTGTAGGGAGCAATTCAGGAGGAGCTTGGTAGAAATCAACCTGTTAAGTTTGAGATATCCATTAAAGTCCAAATGGAAATGCTAGTAGGCTCTTACATATAATCCTGGAGAAACAGATTTGAGAGTCGTCAGCATATGGATCAGTATTTAAAGTCATGAGACTGGAGTGATCAGCTAGAGCAAATGCTAAGAGGTAAGACAACGGCTGAGAAATGTCAACTGGATTTAGTAATACAGGGATCACTCAAATCTCTGATGTAAGAAATTGTTACTATCAGTGACTCTGCTTAGAACAATACCCTTTTCATCATAAACTACATGTCCAAATAGACGTAGATCTATTTATCAATTCCGTAATGTCCCTTAGTCTTTCTGTCCATTTATTTATAAGTTCTTTAGACAGTTTTAGTTATTGCAGTTTTATATCCTGGCACCTGGTAGGGCTAGCTCCTCATTACACTACTTTCATAGAATGTTTATTCTTGCATGGTGTTTCTTCCTCCCATAAGAATTTTATAATTACTTTGTGTAGTCCTTTTAAAAAGAGTATTTTCACTGCACTCATATTAAATACACAGAATATTTAAGATGTAGAAGAGTTAAGCCTTAATAATGTTGCTTAGGACAAGAGAGGAAGTCTACTAATATGCAATTATTAACTAAAGTTTTGTAAGCAGAAAATGAGATTGCTCAGAAGAAAATACAGAATTAAAAGAGAAAGCAGTAGGAATGAACTCCAGCATCTAGAGTCTGAATGGAATCATATAAATTGCCACTGGAAACCAGGAAGGTATGGTCAGAGTTGTGAGAAGAAATGCCAGAGTATGGTATAATGGAAGCCAAGGGAATACCACTGAAAGACTGAGGAAGACAAGAGTTAAAGTGTACTTACAGTAACACAAAGATCACCGAGGACCTTAAAAAGATGATTTAGTGGACTAGGGGACAAAGCTAAATTAGCACATGTTAAAGAATGGGACGGCAAGAGGGAAACAGAGAAAGAGCTACAGGAGTATGCAAACTAGAGGAGAGTTTTTGTTTTGAAGAAAGGAAAGACCTGAGCGTGATTATGTTTTGATGGGAGGATCCAGTACCAAGGGAGAGACTGAAGATAGTAAAGAGAAAGGGGAGAAGGGACAGGGTAAGAGTCCTGAAGAGGGGTGCAATGTGGATGTGTGTAGCAGGAAGAGGAAAGGATGGCTTTATCCAGAGGGAATGACCCCACACCTCCCTTCATAACAGGCAGGAAGGAGGAGAGAACGGGGGTAGCAACAGCTAGGTGTGTTGTCTACCAAGTAAGAAAAGTGGTCATTTTACATTCATTCATTCATTCATTCATTTTGAGGCAGGGTCTTCCTCTGTCTCCCAAAGCTGGAGTGCAGTGGCACGATCTTGGCTCGACCTTCTGGGCTCAAGTGATCCTGGGGCCTAGACCTTCTGGGGTCAAGTAAGCCTCCCATCTCAGCCTCCCAAGTAGCTGGGACCACAGGTGTGCACCACTGTGCCCAGCTAATTTTTGTATTTTTTTTTTGTAAAGATGGGGTTTCGCTACATTGCCCAGGCTGGTCTCAAACTCCTGAGCTCAAGTGATCCACCTGCATCAGCCTCCCAAAGTGCTGGGATTACAGGTATGAGCCACTGAACCTGGCCCATCTTAAATGTGATTAATAAAAGTCACCCCTGTTGTTAAACACTTACACTGCTTTCAATACATCACTAAGAACAGAATAGTTGGGTCACAATGGTAAGCACTTTGTGAAACATTTGAATTCCTACTGCCTAACTTTCCTCAAGAACAAAGGGATTCCCATTTACAATCCCTCTAGAACTCCTCTCCTCATGTTGGACGGCTATCCCAACCTTTCTGTCTTGGCATTCAATATTATCTTTTATTAATATTCTAAGAAGGAAAGGCTGATTTTTTTTTAAAGAAAGGTTTGAGATTAATGGTAATTATTCATGTATAAGTTCACATAGACTTCATTTTTAATTACTTTAAAAATATAATTCCATTAAAGTAATGTGATAAAGATATGTACCTCTCAAAATGAAGTGTGAGATCAGATTTATCCATTACCATTATGGACACAATGTAATAAAATGGTAAGGAGCTGAAGAAATAAAGGTGAAACATCAGAAACAATTTCACAATAAACAGATTATAGAAAAGTCTTCCGTGAGAAACTTCTTGAACAGGATTCAATAAACAGTCATCTATCTGGTCAGAGGACAGGATCCTTTGATTACGTGAAAATCGTTTGCAATTCAGATCAACAAGTAAAATCACCCACCAATGAAGTATATAAGCACCCCTGACACTGAACCCCAAACTACAGATTTCATGCCAAAACCCTCTCTTCACTAACACCTTATCATCGCTATGCTGAAAGCCAATGAGAATGCAGATAACAACCTAGATCTGGGTCAGGAATTATTTTTATTGCAGGTAATGACCTACACAAATCTCAAAGGGCACCAGGAACAGGCCCTTCTTTCTTACCTTTACCATGAACGTGAAGTCTGTTAGGGCCGGGGAGTAGACAGCCCCACCAGCACATGGGCCCATGATCAGAGAAATCTGAGGGATGACTCCGGATGCTGTAACATTCCTCTGCAAAGGAGAAAAGCAAAGGCATCTAGTTACAGAGATGTTTGAGGCATTATCTGCAGAAAGATAAAGCCAACAATAAGATAACATTTGGCTTTTTTCTCCACAGAAATTCTATACAGGAGGCAACAGACCTAATCAGTAAAGTTCTTTAAGAATTATATGGGTATTTTCCCCCCCGTAACTGGTAGGATGGTCAGCATATTACTCTCTGAGGCAAATATTTTCTCTCCTCTCCCCTCCTGGGTAGCAGTTCCCTAAAACTTTCACTAAGGGCATGAGCTACAGAGAGTGTCCCACCATCCTCACCCTAGATCCAAACACAAAGCCCCCATCTGTGCAAAACTGTCCGAGAGAAGAGTGAAAACCTCATGCAGAATGTGCAGAGCCAACACTTATCCTGGTGCCCTGATCTCTGTTTTGAGTTCCTCCACATCCTCCACAGAAGGCACACAGCAGTCACTAGGCAAGGCTACAAGGCAAGTGCTTCTTGACATTGAGTACCCCATGTCTACTCTGCCCACCCCCAGACAAGGAAAGGAGGAGAGAGGGAGGTAGAAGGAGCCAGAAAGCCTTCATAAGGACATTGTCTTGTGAAGGACTAAGCCTCAGGCCACCTCCTAGGAAAGACAGGATGTGGGGGCGCAAAGACCCAGGTGATAATAAAGGCGCAATTACTCTTTGCCCTCCTTCTAACCCCTTTCCTCCTAAGTCCCATCAGCTTAGGAAAAGTAAGTTCCCTTTTCAGCCTGCCTTGGCTCTAAACCCAATCTCTACACAGCTAAGGACAGTGCAAAATGTCATCTATAGTCTCTGCAAAAATATCACGGTAGATAGGAAAACTGCCAGCTGTGGCAGAGTGAAGAGTTCAGAAAATTATCTCCCCCAGAAATGACTGGATGACATTGTCAAAAATGAGTACTTTGGGGTTCTAAAAATGACCCAAATGTAACAAATTGAAAAGTGTTTATTCATGAAAAACTGCTAAAGTTGAGACAAGAACAGTGACAGCCTGTGGCATTCTTACCCAAGGCTGCCACCATTGCCCATACCAGCTCAGAATGTCCTACTGGGTGAAAGAAAATAACACCAGACTGTAATTCAAATCCACAAGAACCAATTACGAGTGCTGAAAATGCTAAATATGTGATTAATTATAAATAGTGCATAAGTATTGTTCTCTCTCTTTTCTTAATACTTTGAAAGACAAGCCTGTATAAAGCAACAATTAACACTATTTTGAGTATTATATAACAATAAAAGCACAAATGAAGGGGGCAAAATTGAAGCTACATTGGAACAAAGTTCCTACATTTTACCAGAATTAAGTCAGTATTAATTTGAAGTAGATTGTGATAAATTAAGATATATATAGTAACCCTTAGAGCAACTACTAAAAATAGCTTTAAAAATACAGCTAAAACCCCAGAAATTAAAATGGTACACTAAAAATATATTCTTACCATAAAAGAGCTGAGTGACATCATGGAATAGAGAATAGGAAGCTTCAGGATTCTGAGATCAAAACAACTATTCAGCTGATAGGAACTGTTTAAAGCAACTATTTTTGAACTCTGGAGTCTAGTCAAACACTTCAGGGCCCAGAGGAGAGTTTGATAAAGCAGCAAGTAAATTTCAGTGAACTTCACATTTATTAATAACATGGCTGCTATAATCCCCCAGCCAACAGCCCATGGCAGGTAGGCATAGGATGTTCTTGGTGTAGCTGGCTGGTGACAGACTGAGAAATGAGAACCTTGCATCTTGGTTTTTCAACCTTGAAAAATCAAGGTTGTGTGTTTTGATTGCTCACCACTGTTTTTGATGGCTGAGGGGCCAAGCTTAGAGGCTGGACATTGTTTCAACCCTGATGGGCTCAAGCAGCTTCCCAGCCACCAAGGGATTTAAAAACGTAGTTTGTTCTGCACCCCTCTACCCATTCTGGGAGACAGACATTTAAGGAAATTGTTGTCAGATTGCTGGTTAAACACAGGGACAATATAACTGAAATTTCCATATTCAATAAGGAAGACACTCTTTGCAAAAAAACAGCTTGGAAAAGTTCAAACAGATGGATCAAGAAGTTGATCAGCAAAAATTAGCAATTCCTGAAGAGTGGAAGAATTATACTTCCAAACTTCCAAACACAATATTCAGAATTTCCCATCCTCAACAAAAAATTGCAAATCATACAAAGAAATAAGCAACTACAGCCCATTCACAAGAAAAAAAATAATTTAACAAAAATCACCTCTGAAAAAACCCAGATATTGGACTTAATAGTCAAAGGTGCCACATGAACTGTCTTAAATATGTTCAATGTGCTAAAGAAAACTGTGAGGAAAAAACTAAAGGAAATCAGGAAATCAATGTCTGAACAAATTAAGAATACAATAAAGAGAAAAAAAATATACAAAAGAACCAAGCAGAAAGCCTAGAGTTGACAAGTACAATAACTGAAATGAAAAATTCATTTCAGGGGTTCAACATCAGACTTAAGCAAGCAGAAAAAAGGATCAGGGAACTGGAATACAAAACAATTAAAATTTTCCAGTCTGAGGAACCAGAAAAAAGAAAAAGAAAAATTAATACAGCCTGAGGGACCTGTGGGAAACCAACAGACGTACCAATATACACATAGGAATCCCAGAAGAACAGAAAGGGTCAGATAAAAGATGTGAAGAAATAATTACTGAAAACGTCCCACGTTTGATGAAAGACATAAATATACATACCCAACAAGCTCAACAAACTCCAAGTAGTATGAACTCAAGAGATCTACACTCAGATAAACTATAGTCAAACTGTCAAAACACAAACACAACGAGAGAAACTTGAACACAGCAAGATAAAAGCAACTCATCACGTGCAAGTGTCCTCAGTAAGATTAACCATGGAAGCCAGAAGACAGTGGGACATATTTAAAGTATTGAAAAGTCAGGTGCACCAGCTCACACCTGTAATTCCAACAGTTTGGGAGACTGAGGCAGGAGAATCACTTGAAGCCAGGAGTTTGAGACCAGCCTGGACAACATAGTGAGCCCTGATCTCTTAAAAAAAAAAAAAAAAAAAAAAAAAATTTTTTTTTAATTGATCAGGTATAGTGGTGTTCTACTAGCTACTCAGAAGACTGTGGTAGGAAGATTGCTTGATCCTACAAGGTCAATGCTGTAATAAGCCATGATCATGCCATTGCACTCTTTTCTGAGAAACAGAGCAAGACCCTGTGTCTAAAATAAAAATAAAATAAAGCATTGAAAGAAGGCTGGGGTTACATGACTCATGCCTGTAATCCAAGCTATTTGGGAGGCCAAGTCAGGTGAATTGGGTGAGTCCAAGATTTTAAGACCCATCTGGCAACATAGTGAAACCCTGCTTTTACAAAATATACAAAAATTACCCAGGCATGGTGGTGCATGCCTATGGTCCCAGCTACTCAGAAGGCTAAGGACAGAGCATCACTTGAGCCCAGCAGATGGAGTTGCACTGAATGGAGATCGTGCCAGTGCACTCCATCCTGGGCAACAGAGCAAGACTCTGTCTCAAAAAGGAAAAAAAAAAAAAGGCTGGGTACAGTGGCTCACGCCTGTAATCCCAACATTTTGGGAGGCCGAGGCAGGCAGATCACCTGAGGAGTTCGAGATCAGCCTAATACAACATGGTGAAACCCTGTCTCTACTAAAAATATAAAAATTAGCCAGGCATGGTGGCAGGTGCCTGTAATCCCAACTACTCAGAAGGCTGAGGTAGGAGAATTGCTTGAACCTGGGAACTGGAGGTTGCAGTGAGCTGAAACTGTGCCACTGCACTCCAGCCTGGGCAACAGAGCAAGACTCTATCTCAAAAAAAAAAAGAATGAAAGAAGGAAAAGAAAAAAAAGTTTTTAAGCAAAACAACTAGTCAACCAGTAACTTTATAACCAGCAAAACTATCCTTCAAGAATAAAGGAAACATTAAAGACATTTCCAAGCCAACAAAGCTGAAAGCATTCATTTGCAATAGACAAGCCATACAAGAAATGCTACAGGGAGTCCTTTAGTCTGAAATAAAAGGATATTAGTAACATGAAAACAGTCGTGGAAAAAAAAAACACTAATAAGTGTAACTTCCTAGGTAAATATAAAAGTAGTGTTGTACTTTGGTTTGTAATGTCTTTTTCTTAAGTGATATAAAGGGCAAATGTACAGCTCCTCTCAGCAGTGGCAGCTCAGGCAGAGGAGTCTGCACGTAAAACAAAATTTACAAAAATAAACAAAAAACAAAAGGCAAATAAACGAAACAATCATAAATCTGTTAATGAGTATACTATGTAAAAAGATAAAATCTATGACAACAATATAAAAAAGGAAGGATGGAGATTTATAGAAGTAGTGTGTTTATATACTACTAAAGCTAACCTGGCATTCTTCCAACTAATTTAAGATATTAATTATAATCCCCAAGGTAACCACTAAGATAACTAACTTTAAAATAAAATGAAAATGAAAGAAGTGGGGTGGGCGTGGTGGCTCACGCCTGTAATCCCAGCACTTTGGGAGGCTGAGGCAGGCAGATCACAAGGTCAAGTGATTGAGACCATCCTGGCCAACATGGTGAAATCCCATCTCTACTAAAAAATACAAAAATTAGCTGGGCATGGTGGCACGCGCCTGTAGTCCCAGCTACTCGGGAGGCTGAGGCAGGAGAATTGCCTGAATCCAGGAGGTGGAGGTTGCAGTGAGCCGAGATCACGCCACTGCACTCCAGCCTGGCGACAGAGCAAGACTCTGTCTCAAAAAAATAAAATGAAAGAAGTGAATCAAAAAGGCAAACAACTTAACTAAATACCACCACCCCAATGCCATAATGGAAGAAGTGAGGCATAAAAAACCAAAACACATACAAAAATAACGGCAGAAGTAAATCCTCCTTTTTCAGCAATCACAGTAAGTGTCAATGGATTAAACTCTTCTATTAAAAGATATAGATTGACAGATTGGATTTAAAAACCAGAATCTATCTGTATGCTATTTACAGGAGCTTCATTTTATATATAAAGACACAAAGAGGTAAAGGATGGAAAAAAAAATTCCACACAAAGCGTAATCAAAATAGAGCCTAGGTAGCTATATTACTCAGACTAAAGAGACTTTAAATCAAAAACTTACTAAAGACAAAAATATTACATACTGATAAAAGGTTCAATACATCTAAAAAATATACCAGTTATAAAAACATACATACCTAACATAGCCCCAAAATCTGTGAAGCAACAAGAGCCCAAAAATACCCAAAGCAAAAATTAACAGAATTAAAGGAAGAAATAGGTGCACAATAGTCGTAGATTTAACACCTCACTTCTAACAGACAGAACCACCAGAGAGAAGATCAATAAGGAAATAGTACACCTGAACAACACTATAAACACATATAAAAGACCTACAGAGAAAACTCCACCCAACAACAAAGTATACATTCTTGTCAAGTGCATATGCAACATTCTCCAGGAAAGACCATACATTAATCCACAAAACAAATCTTAAATTTAAAATGATTGGAATCATAAAAAACATCTTTTCTGATCACAATGGAATATAACTATAATTCAGTAACAATAGGAAAACTCAAAAATTCACAAATATGTAAAAATTAATCAAAACACTTCTAAATAAGCAATAGGCAAAAGAATAATCTACAAGAGAAGTTATAAAATACTTTGAGAGGTTTTGGTTCCCTCCAACCCCCCGCCCACCAAGATGGCAGATCAGAGACAGTATTAGCAAGCCTTTCCCACATGGAAGAATAGAATAGTGTAATGAGAGTCACATGGTGACCCTTTTCTAAGAAGCAACATGGGAACTTAGCAGGAAAACTGAAACAATCCACAGACCTTTTAAACAAGTGGCAGTCTGCAGCCTACACCGTAAGACAGGCGAAAAACTAAGTCTCCAGAGTGTGAGAAGGGGAGAGGCTGCTTTCAGGTTCCCACTGGGGAACCTGAAAATCCAGGCCACTGGGGAAGGCCTTAACCTTAGCCAGGGCCGAAACTGATTTAGGGAGCAGTAAGAAATATAAAAGTAGAAGCAGTGGCAGGAAGTGCCTTGCAGGCATTCCCAGTCTCCAATGCAGACCAAGGTAAGCCATTCTTTATTGTATCTCAAAGGGGACCTTGGGGAAGTCAGCCAACAAGCTCAGGTAGTGGTCGCAGTTTGAAAGAATCTCCCAAGTGAATTTTGAGACACAACACTGAGTGAGGACAAACTCCCTTGTCCAGAACCCGTACCCGCCAGGGGCAGGGGAAAGTATACTGCAGCCACGAGCGTAGGAGCCAGGTGCCTGGCCTTGCAGGTGGACTGGGAGGGGCATGGCCTGAAAGCCACAGTTGCTTTCCCACAGGGAAAGCTTATGGCCTGAGGCAGGTTTGAGTTATGAGCCCAGACAGGCTGGAACTTAGCCCGGTGCTGCTAGCAGAGCACAGAAGGAGAGAGATCCGTCTTTCTGTGTGGGATCTGGGTGAGGCTTAGTGCCACCTGCTACTCCCCACTCCCTGTGGGGACTCTTCTGTGCAGCAGAGGCAATGACACTCCTCTCTGGAACATTACCCCAGTGACCTGAGAACCACCTCCCAACCCCCATAGGAACCACGGCTTCCCCCACGCATGGAGAGTCAGAGTATAGACCCACCTGACCCAGCCCCCACCTGGCTGTAGCCCTCCACCCACCTGCTTACTTAACACAAAAGACAGAAACTTTTGGCAGCTTTATGGCCCCACTTGTCACCTGAGAAATGAGAATACCTCCCCTGGGTAACAGGGCAAGCTCAAATCCCACTGCTACTACCGCAGCTGGTGCTCTTTTGTAAATGTTACCTCCTGGCTGGACACCAACCAACACAGTCCATTACAGCATCTCTAGGTAGAATAGCACTGTGAACAGAAAGGATAAAACTAGTGCACAACCTAAGCTATCACCACTGCCTGCAAAGCCCTGACTAAACAAGAGGTCCTGAGTCTGTCCACGTGACCAGTTCACTACTAGTATAACCAGCATTCGAGAAAGCCAGCACACTAATGCGTTCTATAACCAAGGAATCTCACCTGACTCCCCTGCCACTCCCATCAGTGCTGGTGTTAGTATACCCCTTGCTGGGAGACTTGAGGACAGGTCCCATCACCAGATCCCTTGCAGACATCCCCCAGCACCAGCCTGGAGTTGGGAAGCCCCACTGGGTGGTTAGACCCAGAAAAGCAATAGCAATCAATGTAACCTGGCTCTCAGGAACTCCTACTTCTAAGGGAAATAGGAGAGCACCACACCAAGGGACTACCCAGTGAGACAAAAGAATTCGGATGGCAGGCCTTGAGTCCCAGATCTTTCCACTGATGGGAAGTTCCTTTCAGCAGACACACAATTGCAGTGCTGGGCTCAGCAGCTAAAGCCTGCAGCTCTGCCCCTAACAATCAGGTAGCCTTGCTGCTCATGAAGGGTTTTAGAGAAGGTATTTTCTCTCCCACCTTCTCCATCACTACAGACAGCTGGGGCTTCTACACAGGAGCTTGGCATAGGTGCACCTATAGACGGGCTTCCTGGAACACTTCAGAGTGACTGCATCCCCACAGGAGGAACTCCCCCACCCCTACTTCCCGCCTAAGTTCAAGCTTGCATGAGAGGCAGAGTCACAATTCCTCTCTATGTGGAAGAACAACAGTACTACAGATGAAAAGAGGTGCCTGTCTGATCCGAATAACTGGAATACTAGGGCAGAAGTAAGTCTGGAAGGTGAATAGCTTTCCTACTGGCCTGGCAGGGGAGCTGACGTGGCTCCCACCCTTCCACCTGATAAGATCCTCAGTACATCTAATTGAGAGTTCCCCAAGCCACCTTCACCAAGGCTGGAACCTCTGCCCTACTGAGTATTGCATTTACCCATTTGCTTCAGCTACAACTGGTTCCTACCCAGGAACACCTCCTCTATTGGCCTGAAGCCTTAACCATCAACTTAGTAAATAAAATACTGGGGAAAAATTAAATAAATATAGAAGTGCACACCATGGGGAATGAGATAAGCTTCAAGAGACCTTTCCATTTTAACCCCATAGGAGACACCGACCTTGCCCACACATCAAGTACATTCCTATTAAATACAGGCTGGGTGCAGTGGCTCACAGCTGTAATCCCAACACATTGGGAGGCCAAGGCAGGAGGATCACCTGAGGCCAGGAGTTCGAGACAAGCCTGGCCAACATCATGAAACCCCATGTCTACTAAAAATTAAAAAATTAGCCAGGCATGGTGGTGCACGCCTGTAGTCCCAACTACTCAGAAAGCTGAGGCAGGAGAACCACTTGAACCCAGGAGGCAGAGGTTGCAGTGAGCAGAGATTGTGCCACTGCAATCTCTCCAGCCTGGACAGAGTAAAACTCTGTCTAAAAAAAATAAATACAACCAGCATCTAAGGAAGCCATCATACAAAGACTCTCTACAGCCAAGGAACTCATATAGTCTTCACCCTAAAAGCATCAAGAGTCACATTAGGCAGCCAGGCACAGTGGGTCACACCTGCAATTGTAGCACTTTGAGAGGCCGAGGCAGGTGGATCATGAGATTAGGAGATTGAGACCATCCTGGCTAACACAGTGAAATCCCATCTCTACAAAAAATTGCCAAGTATGGTGGGACACACCTGCAGCCCCAGCTACTATGTAGGTTGAGGCATAAGAATAACTTGAACTCAGGAGGCGGAGGTTGCCGTGAGCCAAGATCATGCCACTGCACTCCAGCCTGGGTGACAGAGCAAGACTCTATCTCAAAAAAAAAAAAAAAAAAAAATTAAATTAAATTGCATTAGGCTATAATACATTATAAACATTAAAGTCACATCCTTAATGGGGAGGAAAAAGAAACTTAAGAACAGCCAAATCAAAAGTAAATTCAAAACAATTAGGAGAAATACTCTACATAAACAAGAAGGAACCAGAAAAGTAATTTTGGTATAAGACAAAACAGGGTTCTATCATACCCCCAAAAGATCACACTAGCTCCCCAACAATGGATCCAAACCAAAATGAAATCTTTGAAATAATCAGATAAAGAATTCCGTAGGTTGTTTATTAAGCTACTCAAGGAGACACCATAGAAAGGTGAAAACATAAAGAAATTTAAAAAACAATTCAGAATATGAAAGAAAAATTTTCCCTACAGATATGAAGAAAAAACAGGCCAGGCACAATGGCTCACCCCTGTAATTCCAGCACTTTGGAGGCCGAGGTCGGCAGATCACTTGAGGTTGGGAATTCAAGACCAGCCTGACCAACATGGAGAAACCCCAACTCTACTAAAAATACAAAATAAATCTAGCATGGTGGCACATGCCTGTAATCCCAGCTACTCAAGAGGCTGAGGCAGGAGAAGCGACTGAACCTGGGAGGCGGAGGTTGTGGTGAGCCAAGATCGCACCATTGCACTCTAGCCTGGGCAACGTGAGTGAAATCCCATTTCAAAAAAAGAATCAAAAGAAATAGGCTGGGCGCAGTGTTTCATGCCTGTAACTCTAGCACTTTGGGAGGCCAAGGCAGATGGATTACTTGAGCCCAGACTTTGAGACCAGCCTGGGCAACATAGCAAACTCCCATCTCTACAACAAATATAAAAATTAGCCATGAGTGGTGGTATGCATCTGTAGTACCAGCTACTCAGGAGGCAGAGGTGGGAGGATTGCTTGAGCCCAGGAGACAGAGATCACGCCACTGTACTACAGCCTGGGCAACAACAGAGCAAGACCCTATCTCAAGAAAGAAAAAACAAAAGAAAGAAATGAACAAAGTTTCCAAGAAATATGGAATTATGTAAAACAACCAAACCTAAAAATAATTGGTGTTTCTGAGGGAGAAGAGAAGGCTAAAAGTTTAGAAAAATTATTTGAGAGAATAATTGAGTAAAACTTCCCTGGCCCTGCCTGAGATTTTGATATACAAATGCAAGAAACTCAAAAGAACTCCTGGGAAATTCATTGCAAAAAGATTATCACCAAGGTGCATAGTCATCAGGCTATCTAAAGCTAGCATGAAGGAAAGAATCCTAAGAGATTTGAGACAAAAGCATCAGGTAACCTATAAAGGAAATCCTATGAGACTAACAGCAGATTTCTCAGCAGAAACCTTACAAACTAGAAGGGATTGGGGTTCTATCTTTAGTCTCCTTAAACAAAGTAACTGTCACCCAAGAATTCTGCATCCAGCAAAACTAAGTTTCCTAAATGAAGAAGAAATAAAGTCATTTCCAGATAAACACAGGCTAAGGAAATTTGCCACTACCAAACCAGCATTACTCTTCAGAATAAGAGTTCTAAATCTTGAAGCAAAAGCTCAATATGCACCAAAATAAAACCTCTTGAAAGCATAAAACTCACAGGACCTATAAAACAGTAACACAACTAAAAAAGTAAGTAACAACAAAAATGATAAATAGAATAGTACTTCACATCTCAATATTAATGTTGAATGTAAATGGCCTAAATGCTCCACTTAAAAGATACAGAATGGCAGAGTGGATTAAAAAAACACACACACACACACACACACACAAACCAAATATCTGCTGTTTTCAAGAGATTCATCTAACACGTTAAGGATTCATACAAACTCAAGGTAAATGGGTGGGAAAAGATATTCCATGCAAATGGGAACGAAAAGCAAGCAGAAGTAGCTATTCTTATATCAGACAAAACAGACGTTTAAAGCAACAACAGTAAAAAAAGATAAAGGTCGTTATATAATAATAAAAGGAACAATCCAACAAGAAGATATTACAATCCTGAATTTATATTTACCTAATACTAGAGCTCCCAGATTTATAAAACAATTGCTACTAGACCTAGGAAACAAAATAGCAACACTGTAATATGGGGAACTTCAATACTCCACTGACAGCACTAGACTGTCTTTGTTGAGACAGAAACTCAACAAACAGTGGACTTAAACTATACCCTAGAACAAACAGACTTAACAGATATTTAGAGAATATTCTACTATACAATTGCAGAATATACAATCTTCTCACCAACACATGGAACATTCTCCAAGATAGACTATATGACAGGCCACAAAACAAGTCTCAGCAATTTAAGAAAATTGAAATCATATCCAATATCTTCTGAGACTACAGTGGAATAAAACTAAAAATCAACTCCAAAAGAAGTGCTCAAAACTATACAAATAAATGGAAATTAAATAATCTGCTCCTGAATGATTTCTGGGTTAACAATAAATCAAGATGAAAATTTAAAAATTTTAGATACCCATCTTAAAAAAAAAAAGTGAAAAATAAAAAGGTCAGCGTGGTGGCTCACGCCTGTAATCCTAGCACTTTGGGAGGCCGAGGTGGGTGGATCACCTGAGGTCAGGAGTTCAAGACCAGCCTGGCCATCATGGTGAAACCTCATCTTAAAAAAAAAAAAAAGAAGTATTAAAAATAAAATAAAAATTTTTAGATAAATGATAGTAATGACAAAAGTTATAAAAACCTCAGGGGATACAGCAAAAGTAAGCTAAGAGGAAAGTTCATAGTGTTAAATATATAGATCAAAAAGTCTGAAAGAACACAAACTGACAACCTACTGACACACCTCAATGAACCAGAGAAACAGGTACAAACTAAACCCAATGCCGGCAGAAGAAATAATGAAGATCAGAGCAGAACTAAAGGAATTTAAGCAAAAAAAAAATGAACAAAAATTTGGTTCCTTGAAAAAATAAACAAAATTGATAGACCATTAGTGAGACTAACCAAGAAGAGAAAAGATCCAAATAAGCTCAATTAGAAATGAAACTGGAAATATTACAACCAATATCATAGAAATACAAAAGATCATGAGACTGATATGAACATCGTTACACACACAAACTGGAAAATCTGGAGAAAATGGATAAATTCCTGGAAACATACAATCCTCTAACTCAGGAAGAAATAGAAACCCGGAACAGACCAAAAACAAGCAGTGAGACTGAATCAGTAATTTTAAACTGCCAACAACAAAGAAGCCCAGGACCAGATGGATTCACAGCTGAATTCCACCAGACATTCAAAGAATTGGTACCAATCCTACTGAAACTATTCCAAAAGATTAAGAAAGAGGAAATCCTTCTATGAAGCCAGTATCACCCTAATACCAAAGGCAGGAACAACATTAAAAAAAGAAAACTACATAGACACTAAGTGTTTTGTAGGAAAAAAAATAAAATAAAATAAAAAAACTACAGACCAGTATCTCTGATAAATATGGATGCAAAAATCCTCAACAAAATACTACCTAACCAAATCCCACAGCACATCAAAAGAGATAATACAACATGATCAAGTGGGTTCCATCCCAGAGATGCAGGGATGGTTTAATATACGCAAGTCAATAAATTTGATACATCACATAAACAGAATTTAAAACAAAAACCACATGATCATCTCAATGGGTGCGGAAAAAGCATCTGATAAAATCCAGCATCTCTTTATGACAAAAAACCCTCAATAAACTAGGCAGAGGAGGGATTTATCTCAAAATAATAAAACCAATATATGATAAACCCACAGTCAACATCATAATGAATAGGGAAAAGTTGAAAGAATTCCCCAAGAACTGGAACAAGACAAATATGGCCACTTTCACCACTTCTATTCAACATAGAACCAGAAATTCTAGCCAGAGCAATCAGGCAAGAGAAATAAAGAGCATCCAAAGTGAAAAAGAAGAAGTCAAACTAGTACTATTTATCCGTGATATTATCATATATACCACGAAAACTCTAGCAACTCATCCAAAAGACTCCTAGATCTGATTAAGGAATTCAGTCAAGTCTTAGGTTACAAAATTAATGTAAACAAATCAATAGCACTGCTGTACACCAACAACCACCAAGGTGAGAATCAAATCAAGAACTCAATCTCTGCCAGAAGGTGCAAACCAAAAAAAAAAAAAAAAAAAAAGAAAGCACTTAATCCCTTTGGCAGGGCGCGGTGGCTCCCACCTGTAATCCCAGCATTTTGGGAGACCAAAGTGGGTGGATCACCTGAGGTCAGGAGTTTGAGACCAGCCTGGCTAATGTGGTGAAACCTCGTTTCTAGTGAAAATACAAAAAATTAGCCAGGCATGGTGGGAGGTGCGCCTGTACTCCCAGCTACTCAGGAGGCTAAGGCAGGAGAATCGTTTGAACCTGTGAGGCAGAGGTTGCAGTGAGCCAAGATTGCCTCATTATTGCACTCCAGCTTGGGCAACAAGAGCAAAACTCTGTCTCCAAAAAAAAAAAAAAAAAGAACTCAACTGTGAAAAATAAAATACCTAGGAATATACCTAACCGAGGAGATGAAAGATCTCTACAAGGGAAACCGTAAAATGCTGCTGAAAGACATAATACGTGACACAAACAAATGGAAATACATCCCATGCTCATGGAGGTAAGAATCAATATTATGAAAATGAGTATGGCCCAAAGCAATCTACACATTCAATGCATTTCCCATCAAAATACCACCATTACCGTCATCATTTTTCACAGAACTAGAAAAAAAAAATCCTAAAATTTATATGTAACCAAAAAGAGTCCAGACAGCCAAAGTGATACTAAGCAAAAGGAACAAAGCTGAAGGCATTGCATTACCAGACTTCGAAAATTTAAATCTAAGACCTGAAACCATAAAAATTTTACAAGATCGGCCGGGCACGGTGGCTCATGCCTGTAATCCCAGCACTCTGGGAGGCCCAGGCGGGTGGATCACTGGAGGTCAGGAGATCGAGATCAGCCTGGCCAACATGGTGAAACCCTGTCTCTTAAAAAAAAAAAAAAAATTCTACAAGATAACATTGGAAGAACTCTTCTGAACATTGGCCTAGGCAAAGAATTCATGACTAAGACCCCAAAAGCTAATGCAACAAAAACAAAATAAATGGAACTTAATATAAACCTAATATAAGCTTCTGTACAGCAGAAGAAATAACCAGCAAAGAGATAACTCACAGAATGGGAGAAAATAGTTGCAAATTATGCATCTGAAAAAGGACCAGTATCCAAAATCTATAAGGAACTCAAATCAGCAAGAAAAAATAATCCCATCAAAAAGTGGGCAAAGGATGTGAATAGGCATTTCACAAAAGAAGATATACAACTTATCAAAAAATAGGTGAAAAAATGTTCACATCACTATCAGGAAAATGTAAATGAAAACCACAATGAGATACCACCTTACTCCTGCAAAAATGGCCGTAATTAAAAAGTCAAAAAAAACAGCCGGGTGCAGTGGCTCACCCTGTAATCCCAGGACTTTGGGAGGCCAAGGCAGGTGGGTCATCAGAGGTCAGGAGTTCGAGAACAGCCTGACCAATATGGTAAAATTGTGTCTCTACTAAAAATAAAATATTTAGCAGGGCATAGTGGCATGCACCTGTAGTCCCAGCTACTTGGGAGGCTGAGTCAGGAGAACTGCTTGAACCTAGGAGGTAGAGGCTGCAGTGAGCCAAGATCATGCCACTGCACTCCAGCCTGGGGTGACAGCAAGACTCTGTCTCAAAAGAAAAGGTCAAAAAACAATAGATGTGGCCGAGCACTTCAAGTAACTTGTGTGAGTGTTCTATTTTACTGAAATCAGACAAGTTTGTAAGAAGTGCATAGTGAACCTACCTCACAGAGGCAACCCTTCCAACTCATTCTATGAGGTAAGAATTACTGTAATACCAAAACTCAAAGAAAACATCACAAGATAACTGTAGGCCAATGTCTCTTACTAATATTGATTCAAAAGTACTCAACAAAATACTAGCAAACAGAACCCAGCCCCTAACAAAAAGGATGATCCACCATGACCAAGTGGGATTTATCACAGGAATGAATACAAGGTTGGTTTAATGTTCTAAAAATCAATGTTACATACCGTATCATTAGAATAAAGAAAAAGCACATGATTATCTCATAGATGCAGAAAAAAGCATTTGACAAAATTAAACACCTCCATGATAAAAACACTAAAAAAATTAGAAGTAGAAAGGAACTTCCTCAAACTGAGAAAAGGAATGTACAGAAAAAAAAAACAAAAAACAGTTAACATCATGCTTGACGGTGAAGAACGTTTTTTCCTTAAGATTAGGAATAAGACAAGGATGTCCACTCTTACTACTTCTACTTAACATTGTACTACAGGTTCTAGGCAGAGCAATTAACAAGAAAAATAAAAGGCATTCAGATTAGAAAGGAATAAGTAAAACTGCCTCTATTTGAAGACATGATCATGTATATAGAAAATACAAAGAAATACACATACACACATACCCCCATTCAAGCTAATTCCCAAATCAGCAAAGCTGCAAGATATAAGATCAACATATGAAAATCAATTATATCTCTATACATTTGTAAAGAAGAATCCAAATAGGAAATTAACAAAACAATTCCATTCTGAATAGCATCACAAAGCGTAAAATATTTTTTGTTGTTTTGTTTTGAGACAAGTCTTACTCTGTTGCCCAGGTTGGAGTGCAGTGGCACAATCCTGGCTCACTGCAACCTCCACCTCCCGGGTTCAAGCAATTCTCCTGCCTCAGTCTCCCGAGTAGCTGGGATTACCGGCACACACCATGACACCCGGCTAATTTTTGTATTTTTAGTAGAGACAGGGTTTCGCTATGTTGGTCAAGCTGGTTGACAGGCTTGAGCAACTGCACCTGGCCAGAGTAAAATATTTTAAATGTAAGTTTAATAAAGGAAGACAGGTATGCTGCAAATTACAAAATATTGCTGAGACAAATTAAAGAGCTACATAAACAGAGAAACATTCCATTTATGTGGAGTGGAAGACTCAGTATGTTAGGATGTAAATTCTCACCAAATTCACTGACAGACTCAGTTCCTATCAAATCTCAGCAGGCATTTTTGTAGAGTTAACAGCTGATCAGGCCAATGCAGTTCCTATCAAATCTCAGCAGGCATTTTGTAGAGTTATAAGCTGATCAGGCCAGGTGTGATGGCTCATGCCTATAATCCCAGCACTTTGGGAGGCTGAGGCAGGCGAATCACCTGAGGTCAGGAGTTCGATACCAGCCTGGCCAACATGGTGAAACCCTGTCTCTACTAAAAATACAAAAAATTAGCTGGGCATGGTAGCAGGTACCTGTAATCCCAGCTATTTGAGAGGCTGAGGCAGGGAATTGCTTGAACCTGGGAGGCGGAGGTTGCACTGAGCCAAGATCGTGCCACTGCACTCCAGCCTGGGCCAGAGTGAGACTGCATCTTAAAAAAAAAAAAAAAAAAAAAAAAACTACCAAGTTGGAGGACTTTACACAACTTCAAAACTCCTATAAAACTATAGTAATCAAGATAGTTCGGTTCTATTTTAAGGATAGACATAGAACTATGGAAGAACTGAGAGTTCAGAAACAAACCCTTATATTTATGGTCAACTGATTTTTTTATCAACATGTCAAGACAATTCAATGGGGAAAGAACAGTCATGTTAATTAACAGTGGGAGACAAGAATGATGTTAAGTCTTAATGTCACACGATACACAAAAATTAATTCAAAATGGATCACAGACCTAATATAAGAGAGCCAGCTGGGAGCAGTGGCTCATGCCTATAATCCCAGCACTTTGGGAGGCCAAGGCAGGCAAATCACCTGAGGTCAGGAATTTGAGACCAGCCTGATCAACATGAAGAAACCCCATCTCTACCAAATATATATACATATATATATATACACAAAAATCAGCCAGGTTTGGTGGCAGGCACCCGTAATCCCTGAGATTGCACCATTGCACTCCACCCTGGGCAGCAAAGAAAAACGCCATCTCAAAAAAAAAAAAAAAAAGACAGAGCCAAACCTATAAAACTCCATGAAGAAAACAAAATCTTCATGACTTTGTATTACATAGTTTTTACATATGATAATAAAAGTATGATCCACAAAAGAAAACTTGATAAACTGGACTTCAAAATTAAAAACTTCTCCAACTCAAAAGCCACTAAAGGCTGGGCACATCGGCTCATGCCTGTAATGCCAGCACTCTAGGAAGCCGAGATAGGAGGATGGCTTAAGCCCAGAAGTTCAAGACCAGCCTGAGCAACATAATGTGACCCCACATCTACAAATAATGAAAAAAATAGTCGGGAATAGTAGCACGTGCCTGTGGTCTCAGCTAATCAGGAGGATGAGGCAGGAGGACTGCCTGAGCCTGGGAAGTTCAGGCTGCAGTGAGCCATGATCACATTACTACACTCCAACCTAGGTGACAGAGTGAAACCCTAGCACACACAAAAATAATAATAAAATAAAATAAAATTTTAAAAAAGGCACCACAGGTTGGGTGCAGTGTTTTATAATTCCAGCACTTTGGGATGCTAAAGCAGGAGTTCAAGACCAGCCTAGGCAAATGTAGTAAGATCTCATCTCTACACACAAAAGAAATTTTTAAAAAATTAGCTGGTTGTACTAGTGTGTGCCTATATTCCCAGCTATTTGGTAGGCTGAGGCAGGAAGACTGCTTGAGCCCAGGAGTTCAAGGCTGCAGTGAGCTGTGATTGCACCACTGTACTCCAGCCCAGGCAACAGAGCTAGACCCTGTCTCTAAAAAATAAAATAAAAATAGGCTGAGCATGGTGGCTCATAACGGGAATCCCAGCACTTTGAGAGGCCGAAACAGGTGGATCACCTGAGCTCAGGAGTTCAAGACCAGCCTGGGCAACATGGTGAACCCTGTCTCTACTAAAAATACAAAGAAATTAGCTGGGTGTGGCGGCACGCATCTGTAATCCTAGCTACTCAGAAGGCTGAGACATGAGAATCACTTGAACCCAGGAAGCAGAGGTTGCAGTGAGCCAAGATCACGCCACTGCACTCCAGCCTGAAGAACAGAGTGAGACTGTCTCAAAAAATAAAAATAAAAATAAATAAAGCTACCACTAAGAAAGAAAAGACAAGCCACAGACTGAGAGAAAATACTTACAAATCATATCTCTGCTTTAAAAAAAAAAAAAAAAAGCCGGGAGTGGTGGCTCACACCTGTAATCCAAGCACTTTGGAGGCCAAGGCAGGTGGATCACTTGAGGTTGGGAGTTTAAGACCAGCCTGACCAACATGGTGAAACCCCGTCTTTAAAAAAAATAATAAAAAAATAAAAATAAATTACAAAATGGACAAAAGATCTTAAGACATTTCAGCAAAGAAGGTTTACAAATGACTAATATGTACATAAAGATGCTCAACGTGATTAGTCATCTGAGAAATGCGAACTATAACTACAGTGAGATACCATTACACACTACTAAAACAGCTACAGTCAAAAAGACTGGACCAAGCGCAGTGGCTCACATCTGTAATTCCAGCACTTTGGGAGGCCAAGGCAGGAGGATCGCTTGAGCCCAGGAGTTGAAGACCAGCCTGGGCAACATGGCAAGCCAAGCAGCCTGTCATCCCAGCTACTTGGGAAGCTGAGGCAGGAGGATCACTTGAGCCCAGGAGGTGGAGCTGCAGTGAGCTGTGATCATGCCACTGTACTCCAGCCTGAACAACAGAGTAAGACCTTGTCTCAAAAAAAAAAAGAAAGAGGCTGGGCACGGTGGCTCATGCCTGTAATCCAGGCACTTTGGAGGCCAAGGCAGGTGGATCACCTGAGGTCGGGAGTTCAAGACCAGCTTGACCAACATGGTGAAACCCCGTCTTTAAAAAATAAATAAATAAAAATAAAATAAAATAAAAGATTGGCCAGGTGCAGTGGCTCACGCCTGTAACCCCAGCACTTTGGGAGGCCAAGGGAGGCAGATCACTTGAGGTCAAGAGTTAGAACAACCTGGCCAACATGATGAAACTCCATCTCTACTAAAAATACAGTAATTAGCCAGGCGTGGTGGCGCACACCTGTAATCCCAGCTATTCAGGAGGCTAAGGCAGAGGAATCACTTGATCCCAGGAGGCAGAGGTTGCAGTAAGCCAAGATTGCACCACTGCACTCCAGCCTGGGCCACAGAGTGAGACTCTGTCTCAAAAAAAAGGCTGACAATACCAAATATAAACAAAGATGTGGAAAACCTGCACCCATGAATACATTGCTTATGGTAATGTAAAATGTTTTAGTTATTTTGGAAAACAATTTGGCAGTTTCTTAAAAAGTTATACACAAAACTTATTATAAAACCTATAATCCCACTGTTAGGTACCTATCTACCCAAGGGTTATGAAAACATATGTTCACACAGAGTAACACACAAATGCTCATAGTAGCATTTGTTCATGATAGCCAGGAACTAGAAACAACCCAAATCTCTCTCATGTGGTAAATGAAAATATGTAAAATGTTCAATAGAATATTATTCAGCAATAAAAAGGAATAAACTAATACACATTACAATATGAATGAACCTCAAAAAACATGATGTTTAGTGAAAGGAGTCAGATGCAAAAATCTGTAAAAGCAGAAATATGGGTGAGAAGTTGCCTGTGGTTAGGCAGAAACTGACTGCAAACAGGCAAGAGTATTTTTGGAGTGAGTGGCAGGTTCTAAAACTAGATTATGACTGTACAACTCTAAAAATTAATTTAAAATTATTGGATATGTTTACAATGGGCGGATTTTATGATCTGTAAACTGTTTCACAATAAAGCTATTTTTTAAAATGTCAAGATCATGGAGAACAAAGACAGGAACTGCTCCAGATGAAAAAAGATTAAAGAGAGATAACCTTTAAAGTCAATCCTTCATTCTGGATTGGATCCTGGCCAGGAAGAACAAATATATATATATAGAGAGAGAGAGAGACAGTCAAAGAGAGCACACACACGCAAGACCACACACTATAAAGGACTTTGTTAAGTGCTGAATAAGGATTATGAATTAGAACAACACTGATGAATCCATGCTAAATTTCCTTATTTTTATTACTGTATTATGGTTATTTAAGAGAATATCCTTATTCTTTAGAAATAATGAAGAACTTAGGAGGTAAAGAAGACATAGTATCGGCCGGGTGCGGTGGCTCATGCCTGTAATCCTAGCACTTTGGGAGGCCGAGATGGGTGGATCACCTGAGGTCAGGAGTTCAAGACCAGCCTGGCCATCATGGTGAAACCCCTTCTTTATAAAAAAAATTAAAAATAAAAAATGAGAAAGAAGACATAGTATCTCTAATTTATTCTCAAATACTTCAGAAAAATATAACAAGCAAATATGTATATATGGAGAGCGAATAATAGAACAAACAGAGAAAATGTAAATAACTGGTGAATCTGGGAAAAGGGCATTATAGGAGTTCCTGTAGTATTTTTGTCATTCTTCTATGAAGTTTGAATTTTTTTCCTGAGACAGAGTCTCACTCTGTTGCCCATACTGGAGCGCAATGGCACACTCTTGGCTCGCTGTAACCTCTGCCTCCCAGGTTCAAGCAATGCTCCTACCTTAGCCTCCTGAGTAGCTGGGATTACAGGCACATGCTGCCCATTGGCCAGGTAATTTTTGTATTTTTAATAGAGATAGGGTTTCACCATGTGGGCCAGGCTAGTCTTAAACTCCTGACCTCAAGTGATCCATCCGCCTTAGCCTCCCGAAGTACTGGGATTACAGGCGTGAGCCACTGCACCCAGCCCGAAGTTTGAAATTTTATCAAAATAAAAAGTAACCCAAAAACAATATAGGCAGGATTAAGTGAGTGGAGGTGTCAATATGATAAGCAGCATTAGTAAGCAATTAATTAAGCAATAAAGATCTGAAAGTCACTGAAGACCGGCCCTTAAAAACAAAAATTAAAGGCCGGGTGTGGCGGCTCACTCCTGTAATCCCAGCACTTTGGGAGGCAAAAGCAGGTCAATCGCTTGAGTTCAGGAGTTCAAGACAAGCCTGGGGGATGTGGCAAAAACCCACCTCTACAAAAAAAAATACCAAAAAAAGTAGCCAGGTGTGGTGGTGAATGACTGTGGTCCCAGCTATTCAGGAGGCTGAACCAGTGAAATGATCACTTGAACCCAGGGGGCTGAGGTTGCAGTGAGCAGATATCACGCCACTGCACTCCAGCCTAAGCAACTGAGACCCTTGTCTCAAAAAAAAATAAATATTTAAAAACAAACAAACAACAACAAAAAAAAAACCACTCCTCCAGATCCATAAAAATGTATTAAACTAGGTGATATTCTAAAATCCAGTCAAGCTCTAAAATATGGTGGTTTATCACCACATCTCTGAGGGACGCTCTTTTGTTTCTCAACAGGAATGACTTCCAGGCCTAAACTGCTTAGGTCAAGCCACCCATAGAAGTAAACCTGCAGAGCAAGGATGACAACAGTAGCTGGCCTGATTAGAAACAACGTCTGCCTGTCTCCTTCCTTTCTAACCCTGGAAATGTTGCCAGTTTCTGTCTACAGTAACTCTCTGCCTCATCCCAATCTCTCTTAACTGTATCTCTCACAAATATACTTTACACTTCACATAGCGCATTATTTTAGGTTTCTTTTCATTTTTTTCTCTCATAATTTCATTCTGTAAATAAGCAAAGCGGTATCAGTAATGAGGCTCACCAAATGTTTCTGAATGAAAGGATCTGGGGTGATTTTATTCTTCTTTGCAGTATGGCTTGGACTTTATATAATAATCCTGCAGTGTTTTAACCAAAAAATTAAAAAGGTGCTACCTTTTTTTTTTTTTTTTTTAAATAAAGATGGGGTTTCCCCATGTTGGCCAGGCTGGTCTCGAACTCCTGACCTCAAGTGATCCGCCCACCTCAGCCTCCCAAAGTGCTGGGATTACAGGCATGAGTCACCAAGCCCAGCTTAAAGGTGCTACATTTTTAAAAAATTATAATTCTAGCAAATCAGTTTATTTTAACTTTTTATATTTCCTCTCCCTTGCTTTCAAAAAATATATATTTTCAAGTCCTTTTCCCTTACGATCTTTAACTATAATTTCCCCTATGAGTGGCCCTGTTAGAAAAAATGAAAACCCTCTCTTCCCACTTTCTTACTTTTCATCTACTCTTCATCCCACCCCCAAGTCACACAGGAGGGACCCACAGAACAGAGACAATGCAGCAGAGAATAGTGAGGAGAGCTGGAGAAGCTCTGACTAGGCCATGGTTTAGAGAACATTAAGCCTCGTATTTTCTTATTCTCTGTTCTCTCTTAACAGGTTTCTCACCAGAAAGATGTCTGCATAGCCAGCCAAAGACTCCACTCCCTCTTGGATCCGTGCTCCCCCAGAGTCATTCAGCCCAATCACTGGAGCCCCCACTGTTACGGCCTGGTCCATGATCTGAGACAGCATAGAAATTTTGTGTTAAGACAAACATTCTTGATATAAAAATGGCATTCACAAAGTACCAGAGTTTTCTAGAAAATGTTCTATGTGCATTTTTCAAAACAGGAGGCAGTAACACTGGTTTCACTCCCCATTATGACTGGGTACCTTCATGGAAGACAAAGGGCCAGATATTTAAAAGGCCGATTAAAGCCCCCACATACCCAAGAGCCAAAACACTTCCCATTAGCAGGGGATAAAACAATTCACGGCAACCATTTCTAGAATTACAGGCTCACGTTGTAATGTCTTCCAGCAGCCAGTTTTGTTCACAGGTACTGCTTTGAAAGAACTCACAGTAGACAGAATGGCAAAGTTATATTTTCATGAAAGCAGATGTTGACCCATCTGTTAATCTGAAGGCAGGCCCAGGCCTGCTTTTACTTCTAATGTGACAGATTTTCCTCATCAGTTAGTAGTTCTGACAGCATAATAAGCAACATTCCTACGGCTCTTGACAGTTTAAAAAGTACTTTCACTTCCACTACCTCATTTACCCATCATAATGGAGTCACTAAAAAGAAAATAATTACGAAAGTTTAAAAGTTAAGTGATTGGCCCAAGGTCTCAGGAGTAATACATGACAGGACCATGTCTACAATCCAGATGTTCCAATTACTAGTAGCTCCAACTTTAATTCCAAAATTCTCTAAATATTATTTATCCTTTTATTCTTCTCCAGAGCATCTAATCTCTAGCAGTGGTTTTAAATTATCAGCATGCAGTCCTCGCACTGTTCTTTAACTTCTAGCACCTGGCCCCTCACTTAGACAAGAGGTTCTCCACCTGGGATCCTCAGAATCCCGAGGGCTCGGTAAATGGATTTCAGGGGGTCCATGAACTTAAATGGGAAAAAATTTACATCTTTATCTTTACTAACTCCAGCTGATCATTAACTTTTTTTTCATTATGAATATAGACAATGAGCCTCATAGTATTAGAAATACCTGTGACTTTGTCATTATTAGAAGCCACAGATATTTTTATGTTCCATTAAAGTTGTTGCGGATATCCTGTACTATTTTCACCTTTGACTACTTTAAAATTACGGTAGTTATCAGATCTATTGCTAAATCTTGTCATTAAATGCCTTAACAAGGAAGCACATATATTATAAATGTGGTGTTTTAAAAACATTTTTAATACTTTAAAATCCTACAAATTTTATTTTAGGCATGTAAAAACAGGAGGTTCCAGGCTTTGCCAGCCCATGGAAGAGATCCACAGTACAAAAAATGTTATGCACCCCTTCAGGTGGGTACCACATCTTGCATACCTCTGCCCTACCCCAAGTACCTAGCTCAGTGTCTTGTATCCCAAGGATACTCAACGAGCACTATGTAACTGAGGAAAGCAACGGACTGAATTTCAGTATTAAATACTTACTTTGCAGATCTTTTGGGCATGTGCTCCTGACAGACTGCCTCCAAAAACTGTAAAATCCTAAAAAGAAAATACAAATCAGCAAGTCAAATATAGTAACTGGCTGGAGATGAAAACCCAGTAGGAGAAAGAAATAGAAAATTCACAGATAAAAGTTTTAAGGCCAGGCATGGTTGCTCACGCCTGTAATCCCAACACTTTGAGAGGCCAAGGCAGGTGGATGGCTTGAGTCCAGGAGTTTGAGACCAGCCTGGGCGAAATGGTAAAAGCCTGTATCTATAAAAAATACAGAAAAAAGTTAGTGGGGTATGGTGGCACACGCCTAGAGTCCCAGCTACTTGGGAGGCTGAGGCAGAAGGACTGCTTGAGCCCAGGAGACAGAGGCTTCAATGAGTCAAGATAGCTCCATTGCATTCCAGCCTAGGAAACAGAGCAAGACCCTGTCTTTAAAAAGAAAAAAAAAAAGTTGGCTGGGTGCAGTTGCTCAAACCTGTAATCCCAGCACTTTGAGAGGCCAAGGCAGGCGGATCACTTGAGGTCAGGAGTTCCAGACCAGCCTGGCCAACATGGTGGAACCCTGTCTCTACTAAAATATAAAAATTAGCTGTGTGTGGTGGTGCACACCTGTAATCCCAGCTACTCGGGAGGCTGAGGCAAGAGAATCACTTGAACCTGGGAGGCAGAGGTTGCAGCAAGCCGAGATCGCGCCACTGCACTCTAGCCTGGGCAACAGAGGGAGACCCCATAAAAAAAAATTTTTTTTGAAGAATTTTCAGAAGTTTAAAAAAATTAGAAAAAAAAATCTGATTTATAGATTATTCCATAGAATAAAATATCTTGAAGTTCATGAATTGTCAAGAGCAAAAAAGCTAGTCTTTGCTCTACAAAAATGATTTGCAAGTTAAAAAAAGAAAAAGAAAAAAATGATTTGCAGCTCTGAAGGACAACCTATCACACAGAATTAACTCTAATATCAGATTCTATGGATTTCAAACAGTCAAGCACTTCTATTTTTAGGAAAATTTACTGTTTTGTTATTTATTTTGAGACAAGGTCTCACTGTTGCCCAGACTGGAGCGCAGTGGTATAATCTTGGCTCACTGTATCCTCTGTCTCCCAGGTTAAAGCAATTCTCCTGCCTCAGACTCGCGAGTAGCTGGGATTACAGGCACGTGTCATCATGCCCAGCTTTATATTTTTAGTAGAGAAGAGGTTTCACCATGTTGCCCAGGCTCATCTCAAACTTCTGGCCTCAAGTGATCCACCTCCCTCGGCCTCCCAAAATGTTGGGATTTCAAGCGTGAGCCATCGCGCCTAGCCTATATTTGCTGTTTTAAAAAGGAAGGTTAAAAAACAACAATCAGAGCTCTCATGGCTTCTGCTTATGGACCTTCATTACGTTCAGATGTAAAGGGCTTATTGTGGGCATAACCTCCTTCCTAAAACCCCTTCAAAAAGACATTTGGGACTTAATTTGCCATGAGAATAAAAACAAGGAGACAACAGCATAGGAAAGATTAAACAAACCTGAGGGGAACTGAAAGCACAAGAAAATACCTGATTTGGAGGGAGAGAATGGAAGCTTACACACCTGCAGTGCGGGTAATCAAGGAGGGAACAACCCAGGAACCATGGAAAGTGGAGGTGAGGAGGGGGCTGAAAACAAGACTAATAGAAGTCTATGTTAGAAGCAGTTAGACCCCACAGGGCCCCTCCTTCACCTTGAGAGGAGAGAGGTTTGTTCTCTAAAGGAAGTTAACCAGAAGGGTTCTAAACTCACAACTTCTAGCCTAAAAGAGGGAAAGGTGAGGCTGAAAACAGGCAAGATTAGGACGCTATACACTGAATGAGGGAGTGCTGGCCCCTCTTTTCTCTCCTCATAGAATACACCAATCTCCTCGTAGAATACACCAAGAGCCAATTATCAAGCAAGGGACTGGGGAGGCTCCCCCAGAAGAACAGAAGCTTCCCAGAAAAAAACACAGATATTAACATCTCAGAGATCACTATAAAAAAAACTAGCTCATCACTCCCTACCCTCACTATCCTTCAGGGCCTGTCTCAATTGCCCCACTGTTCCTAAAGCTTTCCACAACCCTGGATGTGATTTTCCCTTGTCTTGGGTCCACAGCATTTGCCTGGAACCTCTCACTCCATCTTCTCTGTAGTCACATCTGTTCTATGCCATTCTGCCTATAAAATGATTCGCTTCTTCAGGGTGAGAACTCTTGTCTGGGTCATCTCCACCTACTCCTTACTCCCACCCTACCACATGAGCATAAGAGGTGCTCAAAAGTATCAATTCAGTGAATTTTTCCATCTGCTTAATAGTGGTCAGTGAATACCATGTCCAGAAAACATAACTTTCTTTGTTCTACCCCTTTTTTCAATGGTTCCTTCTGTACAAGTTTTTCTCAGCTCTCACAAATTGCACAAAACAAAGAAATGTGATTCCTTCTATTTCAGCATTTGGTAGACCAATTTATAACAGTTTTAAAACATTTCAAAGGTAATTTTAGTAAACGCATATTGTCTAACTATGATAGATTTTAAATTAACCAAATGTAACTATTTTTTATTTTTTTATTTTTTGAGACATAGTCTAGCTCTGTCTCCCAGGCTAGAGTGCAGTAGCGCAATCTCGGTTCACTGCAACCTCCATCTCCTGGGTTCAAAGGATTCTCCTGCCTCAGTCTCCCGAGTAGCTGGGATTAGAGATATCCACCACACCTGGCTAATTTTTCTGTTTTTGGTAAAGATGGGGTTTCACCATGTTGGTCAGGCTGGTCTCAGACTCCTGACCTCAGATGATCCACCCGTCTCAGCCTCTCAAAGTACTGGGATTACAGGCATGAGCCACCGCACCCAGCCAACTTTAATATCAAACTTTAGGTCTGTAAAAAGACCTAAACATTTTAAATTATATGCATTTCCACCTCTAGAGGGAAAAAAGCAAAATCCAAAATAGTACACAACATATTCTGTATTAGTTTCCTATTACTGCTATAACAAATTAACACAAATTCAGTGCCTTGAAACAACACAGATGTATTATCTTAGGGTTTTATAGTTTAGAAGTGCTACATAGGATTGACTGGGCTAAAATTCAGGTTGGCAGGGCTGTGCACCTTTCTGGAGGCTCCAGGGGTAAATGTATTTTCTTGCCTTTATCAGCTCCTAGAGACCATGGGCACTCCTTTGCTGATGGTCCCCTTCTCCCATCCTCAAAGCCAGGTAATGCAGGTCAAGTCCTCCTCACATCACAACCTTCTGAGCTCCTCTTCTATCTCCCTCTTCCACTTTTAAGAGCTCTGTGATTATATTGGCCCCACCTGGATAAACCAAGCTACTCTTCCTATTGTAAGGTCAGTTAACAACCTTCATTCCCTTTTGCATGTAAAATAACATTGATAACTTTGGCTATGTGTGTGAACAAACTGTATCTATCTTCAGCCAGCCTGATAAAAGTTTTCTGAGGCCAGGCTTGGTGGCCGACTCCTGTAATCCCAGCACTTTGAGAGGCCAAGGCTGGCGGATCACCTGAGGTTGACAGTTCAAGACCAGCCTGACCAACGTGTAGAAACTCCATCTCTACTGAAAATAAACAGAATTAGTGGTGGCACATGTCTGTAATCCCAGCTACTCGGGAGGTTGAGGCAGGAGAATCGCTTGAACCCAGGAGGCGAATGTTGCGGTGAGCCGAGACGGCACCATTGCACTCCAGCCTAGACAATAAGAGTAAACTCCATCTCAAAAAAAAAAAAGCTTTCTGAACATGAACATATTCATGAAAGCCCAACACTCAGGGAGACTCTGGTTTTGAGAGTCAAGTCCCCTTTGCTAGGCTGCACCCACTGCACTCTCTAGTCCACATAGACTGCCCAGAATACAGATGCCCTCCAGGCACACACCCAACCCTCTCAAGAGGAATCCCATTCATTTGGAATAAATTCCTGATTCCTGGGATAATTTTGTACAAGGCTAGTGCCCAGTAATCATCTCCAAAACAGACTAAGGACTCTTCCTAAGGAAAAAAAAAATAGTATAATATTCTGGACATATGCACTGAAAAACAAAGCAAATCCCTCATTTGCCCCAAACTACAAGCAAGTTTTCATTCCCCAAGATTGGTTTCTTTCACACATTTTGTTCTTGGCTCTGCCCTCCAAGAAAGTTCAGACTAACAGAGTTATGAAATACCTGACTGAAGACATAAACCAATCTTCCATTGATTCGGCCCCGTCCAGTGACCACGCTGTCTCCAGGAAACTACCAGAAAAATGCAAAAACAAAGGTTAAAAAATCCAAATATTTTAATGAATTTGGCCACTATGCCTCAATTAAAGACAAAAACAAAACCCAAATTACTAAAACTTTAATATGAACAAGGGACATGAAGGAATCCCACCCCACTTTCCCAGTTGTACAATAGCAAGTATCGAGCTCCTACTTCATCAACAGGAGTGAAGGGCACTGTCATCTTAGTCCTATCTACCCTCCTAAAAGCAAAATAATCAAGACCCCAGGGCCCCCATTTCTCTATGCTTATGCAAAGGAGGACATATGAAGAAACACAAGGCAGGGTACAGTGTCTCATGCTTGTAGTCCCAGCACTTTGGGAGGCCGAGGCGGGTGGACTGCTTGAGGCCAGGAGTTCAAGGCCAGCCTGACCAACATGGTAAAAGCCTGTCTCTACTAAAAATACAAAAATTAGTCAGGCATGGTATCTGCAGTGCTTCTACAGAGGACTTCAGATAAAAGCCTTACAGATTTATTATTATTCTAGTGGGTAGGCCAGCTGAGCCACACCTAGAAAGTGTTCAGACCACTATTTGAACAAATACCTTATTCTTATCAGCAGCCATTCCAAAATCTGCACATCTGTGTTCCACAAACATGTCGCTCTCAACAAAGCTGCCAGGGTCCAGCAAGAGACTGATCCGCTCCCTAGCCGTTAGCTTTCCCTACAATAGAACAAAGATCACTCAGTAATGTCATCACAGACAATTTAGTAGGCAAAGCAAGGGCTGTTCACGGGAGGGCCTGAAGGGCAGATTTTGTTGTTCATCCCGATGCAAATGCCTCCATTCTGTCCAACCTGCCCAAGGTAGATAGGTGTTATTAGCAAACATTAGATGACATGGAAATCAGGGTAGACAGTGTGCTCCAGAAGCCACCCAACTGTGGAAGATGAATAAGGAAATAGGGAGAGGAAAAGGTAGAGAGAAGTGGGAATAAGGAGAACCTGACCCTGGAACATAGTAACTAGTTCTGCAAATACTTACTGGAGACCTAAAGAGCCATAAAAAGAAGAATGCAGAAGCAGGTGGTAGAAACTAAAGCAGGCTCAGTGAAGGATCTGAGACAGGTTCTTTCCAGGAAGACCTACAGAAGCACACCTCACCTCACCAGGGTTCCTGCTGTTCCCAGCTCCCACCTCAAGGACACACTACTTCCTGGTTTTTCTCCTGCCTCCTCCGTGGGCTTCTTTTTCCTACTCTCCTATCCCCTGCTTAGGGACCCCACACCTGACAGTGACACTATGACACTGAGATGACCCCACATCAGGGAGTGGCTGAGCAGAAGGGGAGTAGGACACAAAATGCTAAAGAGCTCACTAGAGAAGAGTTTTAAAATGCTTCTTTGAGGAGATAAGGTCGAAGTTCTCAATTTACCAAGGGCCTCGGTCAGGCACGGAGGCCCACACCTGTAAACCCAGCACTGATTAAAAGTAAGAGACAGCTGAACCCTCATGTGGCCATTCATAAATGTCCCTATTTAGAGAACAAGTGATTGTGCTACCTTTACACAGTCAGGATACCGTGGCCGTTGAACATATGTCACTGGGCAGGCAGTGCCTCTAATACTGGTAGTGCTAGAGGTGAGAGGCTGAGACAAGCATCACTTAAGCCCAGGAGTTTAAGACCAGCTGGGCAACATGGCGAAACCTGGTCTTTACTGAAAAATACAAAAATTAGCTGGGAGTAGTGGCACGTGCTGTAGCCCCAGCTACCTGTGGGGATGAGGCCAGAGGATCACCTGAGTCCAGGAGGTCGAGGCTGCAGTGAGCCATGATCATTCCATTTCACTCCAGCCTGGGCAACAGAGTGAGATCCTGGTTTGTTTTTTTTTAAAAAGAGCCTCCATTGCTTGGGCTCCCGAGCTATCAGCCCAAGGCAAATACCCTAGCCTACCATCTTCCATCCTCCTCCCCACCAACCGCTACCCCAAACATACACACACCTCAAATTGGCTATTATTTCCCCCTTAGAAAGTAGCCAAAGGTACTGAGGTTGCGTTTAAAAAAACAAAAACCAGGCAATCCTATACACTGTCATGTAAAGCAGAATAAGTTTTTAGGGAAGCAATTTGGCAATATATATACAGATTTTTAAAATATATTTATACTGGCCAGGCTCAGTGGCTTATGCCCATAATCCCAGCACTTTGAGAGGCTGAGGCGGGCGGATCACCTGAGGTCAGGAGTTCAAGACCGCCTGACCAACATGAAGAAATCTGTTTCTACTAAAAATACAAAAAAAATTAGCCAGGCATGGTGGCATATGCCTGTAATTCGAGCTACTAAGGAGACTGAGGCAGGAAAATCGCTTGAACCCAGGAGGTGGAGATTGCAGTGAGCCAAGATCGGGCCATTGCACTCCAGACTGTGCAACAAGAACAAAACTCTGTCTCAAAAAATATATAGATTTTAAAATATATTTTATATATATATATATATATATATTTATACTGACCAGGCACTGTGGCTCACACCTGTAATCCCAGAACTTTGGGAGGCCAAGGCGGGAGGACTGTTTGAGCCCAGGAGTTGAGACCAGCCTGGGCAAAAAAGCGAGACCCTATCTCTACCACACACACAAAAAAAAATTAGCTGGAAAAGAGGCTGAAGTGGGAGGATCACTGGAGCCCAGCCAGGAGGTTGAGGATGCTGTGAGCCGTGATTCCACTGCCCTCCAGCCTGGGTGACAGAATAAGAGCCTGCCTCAAAAACAAACAAACAAACAAAAACTCCATAATCCCAGCACTTTGGGAGGCTGAAGTGGGCGGATCACCTCAGGTCAGGAGTTCAAGACCAACCTGGCCAACATGGTGAAACCCCGTCCCTACTAAAAATACAAAAATTAGCCATGTGTGGTGGTACATGCCTGTAATCCCAGCTACTCGGGAGGCTGAGGCAGGAAAATCACTTGAACCTGGGAGGCAGAGGTTGCATGAGCCAGTCTGGGCAACAAAAGCAAAATTTCATCTCAAAAATTAAAAAGGGGTAGAGGAGGGGGTTCATATCAAATCTGCCTCCTAAGTCAACTTTGGCAAAAGAAAAACAGCTTCGGGAGGCTTCATCTAAACCCAGTAGGATCTACCTGGGAAAAGGCTAGGTGATGTTCCACCAAAGAATTGACCAATAGATCCCAACAGAAAGACTGTACGGGAGCACTGACAGGTCTTTCCAGAGGATGATCTAACATCTCTCTCAGCCCTAACATAGCAGACCTGGGGGAGGGAGAGAAAACACTAGCACCACAAACCATCAACCAAATTTACATTTCTCTCCCAAGTGTCAAAAGGAACCTTCAGGCCCTTGTCAAATGCAAATTTATGACATCTGAATCAAAACTAGACTTAAATATACAGCTGTTCAAATCTCCTCACCTTAAGACTCCATCCCTCCCCCATGGTTGTGAGTTGTGCCTAAGAACCCTTCACCTATAAGAGTTTCACTTCCGCACCTTCCTGTTAGTTCTGTAATTCGCTCAGCACAACGGTCCAGACTCACCCACGAGTCATGGACACATTGTGCAAGCCTGATTTCAAGTCAGGGGTCACCTCTCCAAAATCGGCCACCCAGCTTTTCTCTGAAGGCCAGCTGCGATTCTCACTTCAAAACCCAGGGGGTGGGTGGTAGTGCCTCAGTTGCTCAGTCCAGCCAAACATCGAGAATAGCCTGCGCACTCCCAGAAAGGCCACCTGCTTCCAACACGTGCCTCTGCTACCCACCAAGGCGAGGCATGCTAAGGCCCTAAAGAGGTTGACCGGGCATTCTGCGGACAGAAGTTCCACAGGTTCCCTGCACGCGCACATCCCCCAAATCATGTTAGTGGAGTTTGACCAAGTTCAATTTTCCTGCTTCCACAATGGAGAAAGAATCTTACCATCACTCTTTCATGGGGCACGAGAAGAATATGCACATCTTTTTTACTCAATGTCTATGGTCTAACGATACGCTTATGCGGGAAGAATTCTTATTAAATTGACCCACAGAGATTTAATAAGTTGCCCAAAAGTTTATATCAAGTGGTGAGCTGGCTGGAGACCAGCCATTTCTGTCTAAATTCCAAGAGTTAAACAGTGTGAAAAACCACACAGGTGCTTCTGCTGGTTATACCCGCCTCCACGCGAAACGCTACAGGTTTTCAAGGTGAACACGCTCGCCCCCGCCCCTCCAGGAACCGTGCGGATTGGCAAGGAGACCTCGGCGCCGCGAGCCGGGCACGCTGTGATAGGTCGCGGACGCCAGGGGCGGGACTCACTCGCTTGTGCTGCGCGTCAATACGGCGTTGGCCTCCTCCCAGTAGCGCGGTCCGGCGCTTGTTCTCAATGCGCTCGTCAACAGAGGTGAGCTGGCTGCAAAGGCTGCGGACCGCGGCGCGGAGACCGCTCGCCAGAACGCTGAGTCTTGCCCCGGCCGCAGCCACCCGTAGTGCAGCCGCCATTTTGCTGTGCCGGCGCGTCCCCTACCGGCGCACCTGAGTACGCATGTGCATAAAGCGTAGTCACTGCGCTTGCGCAGCATCGGCGGGCTGTAGGGAGCCTAGAAGCTGGACTACAGAACCTGTTTGGGAGTAAGACGTGAGAGTTCGAGACCCGAGGCCGCCCTAGGAGAGTCACGCAGAGAAAAAGTATAGGGCCCGCCTGGCTGCACAAGAGAGGGACATAGTCCTTGCTCTTCTCTGACCACCTAGACCCTTAACTCTGTCGTCCTCCTTCCTGCAGAAAATGAGATTATAAGATTTAACCAACATGTATTAAGCATTGTGCCAGGTATTGCTTTTTGCACTCACCATGCAGTAGCATATTATCTGGTTTTCACAGATGGGGTAAATGAAGCAGAGTGATGAGTGATTTGATCAAGAAGCAAGACTGAGGCTGAGGTAGGTTAGCCCAGGAGCCCAAGACCAGCTTGAGCAATATAATGAGAGACCCCACCTCTACAAAAAATGTGAAAATTAGTTGGGTATGGCAGCTTACACCTGTGGCCCCAGCTACTCAGGAGGATAAGGCGGGAGGAACGCTTGAGCCCGGGATATCAAGTCTGCAGTGAGTCGTGATTGCATCACTGCACTCCAGCCTGAGCAAAACCCATCTCAAAAAAAAAAAAAAAAAAAAAAGCCAAGACAGGCAATGTGGTTGGATTCAAACTCAGAGGCATACCATTAATGTGTGCCAGATAATAAGCACAGGACCTTTAACTTCTAATCAGTAGTTCTCAAAGTATGAATCCCATTAAAGAAAAAAATTGTTCATGACAATTATTCATGTTTAAGAATGATAAGGCATTGCTGTCCAGAAAGTTAAAAATTTTTTTTAATTAAAAAAAAAAGAATGATAAGGCAAACTTTATTCAGGCCCAATCTGACAGACGTAGAGATAGAGTTTTGCAGTAAGTGACAGAGGTTGGGCTGAATATAGCAAAGTGGGAATTTATAGCTAAAGGGCAGTGTGTGGAAGTCAGTGGATGGAAAATTACTAAGAGGAAACATGGGGCGGGACCTGGCTAAATCGACCTAACAGGATTCCTGCCAAAGGCAGGCCAGGATAATCAAACATCACCTGGGGGATAATGGCGAGTATGGATCTAAAATCAGATATGGAGAGCGATCAGATATCAAGAATGGAGGATTCTGGCTAAAATGACTTGGCAAGATTCTTGCTAAAATGGAATTCTACAAGGAAAGAAATGGGAGCCCAAGCTCAGGCCTAGTCAAAAGGAGAACTCAGAAAAGCCTGACCAATGTTTGATCAAGGAGGGAATCTTGTCAATACAGCAGTTTCAGTATCACCTGGGAGTGAATTGGAAATTCAAGCTCGAATTCTCAGAGTTTATCCCAGACCTTTAAATCAGAAACTCCGGGGCTGGGGCCAGCCATCTGTTTTAGCAGATGACCTTTATTACAGCAAGCAGATTCTGATCTGCTTGCTAAAGTTTTAAGAACCACTGCTCTAGGAGTTTGGAATTGTACTGTTGAGAGCTTGACCATCTGTTTCTCCCACTAGCAGGCAGGTCTTCAAGACAAATAACATGCTGTATATTTCTCATTTTTAGCCACAGAAAACTGCTGAAGTTGATCATGAGCCCTTCCAAGATCCAGCTCATAGCCAGGGTCTTCATAAAGTTCAAATTCTGACCTGGGACCTTAATATTAATGCAATTCAACTCAGAAAACATTTTTGAGCACCTACCATTTGCCAAGAACTAAACATCAGTACTGATTGCATTTCCTGGAGTAGGAATTGTTCATCTAGATAGAGGGAAGCTAAGAGGCCACCTGCTAGACAAAGGCCACCTGCATCTGTATAACTTCATAATGAGTGTTCTTGACCTTGCATTTGAGTCCTTGCTTTAAGGACTTCACCAACGTAGAGAGGCAACGGACAAAGAACTGGCCTTGGGAGCATAAGAGAGAATTTGAATAAGGCTGAGTATGTCGAGAAGAGTATCTCCAAGAAAGCAACCACATGCCAGGGAACAGAAGCAGTGTGAGCAAAGGCCTGGCATGTTCAGATTCACATACACAGACACACACATTTTTGGTTGTGTTCCCAGCTTTTGGGGACATGGTGATAAATGAGACTGGAAAGTGAGAATGGAATTAAATTGTGAAGAGTTTTTTCGTGTCCAGAATTTGAGATTTTGGCTGGGGGCAGTGGGTCTCCCTTGTCCCAAAGTGCCTTGTAGTTTTTTTCATAAAGCACATCTCACACTCTGTTAAGATTGTTTAGCTGTCTTCCTAGATACTCTCCAGCCAGAGGGCAGGGACTGCAGCTGATGAATCGAGCTCCCAAATAGGCAATTGTAAGTGAATCCAGAGGTTTTCACCTACTCCTCTATGTTTTTTCAGGCTTTGAAACCTGCTCAGGTATCATCTCCTCCATGCAGTCTATCCTGATCCTCAGAAGCAAGGAAATTTTTCTTATTTAACTTTAGATAACCAGTGATTAGTAGAAAACCCATCAGTGGAAGGCTCACTGAACCTAACTGCTTCCTCCAGCTAGTCCTGTCTCCCACCACTTCTTCCTCACTGTCCTAATACTCTACCCATGGGTACTGCATGGTTCTATAGGTCTGTAATGTTACTCCTCAGACCTCAGATGCAAGCTAAGCTTGGGGTAGGTGGGTGGGGATAGGAGGAGATTGAGTAATTGCCCTCTAATACCAGTATGCTTTAGGCTGGTTTCCTGTCCTTAGTCCCTCTTGCTGGTTGCTGTGTTTGAGGGTTTTTCTCCATTGTGAGACAGGAGTCACCCTGATCTGTCTTTAGTTTTCTCACTTTCCGAGACAGTAGGGCTGAAAATCTGGAGTCAGAATACCTGGGTGCAAATCTTGCTTCTGCCCTGACTTCCTGGATAACATAGGCTAATTCACCTAAGGACCTCAGTTTCCTCTGTAAAAGTGGAAAGGGGGTGATCTATAAAACCCTTGTGTTCTGAGTTTCTTACTCATGACATAATGACAAAAGCCCAGCCATTGGTGTTAGACTGTCCTGAGGTTAGTTCCAACTCTGCCAGTTACCTCTTTGTGATCTTGGACAACTTAGCCACAGTTTCCTTGTGTGTAAAATTCGTTCTACCTCATAGAGTTGTAAGGTTTATTTTTATTTGTTTGTTGATAACTTCCTTCCACAAGTAATGAGGATTGTCCTTCCACAACCTCACTTCCTTCCACAAGGAATGAGGATGGTCAGGGAACAGTGAGGTGTCAACATTTTCTGGTCATTTTACCATATTCAGTTACAACTTTCAGCAAAGATGAGTGCAATGGTAGAAAGGAGGAAATGGAAGACATCACACACGTAATCCGCCTCTTCAGAGAAGCAACCACTAAGAGGGGAAATCAATTAAGGGGGCCAGGCACAGTGGCTCACTCCTGTAATCCCAGCACTTTGAGAGGCCAAGGTGGGTGGATCACATTAGGTCAGGTGTTGAAGACCAGTCTGGCTAAGATGGTGAAACCCCGTCTCTACTAAAAAGACAAAAATTAGTTGGGCATGGTGGCGCATGCCTATAATCCCAGCTACTTGGGAGACTAAGGCAGGAGAATTGCTTGAACCTGAGAGGTGGAGGTTGCAATGAGCCGAGATCGCACCACTGCATTCCAGCCTTGGTGACAAAGCAAGACTCTATCAGAGAGACAGAGAGAGAGAGAGAGAGAGAAAAGAAATCAGTTAGGGGAACCACCCGTGAGAGAAAATGGGGAGGCAGTGGTGGAAGTAGGGAGGGCCATCAGATTGCAATGCAAATCTGACCTGCAGTCAGGAAGAGAGGGAAGGAAGGAAGGTGAGTGGGAGCTTCTCAGAACACTGTTCAGTTGTAAGGACAGTTCAGCAAGGCTGTTGGGGTGTACAGGAGGCAAAGTATTTTTCTTTTTTTTGAGACGGAGTTTCGCTCTTGTTACCCAGGCTGGAGCGCAATGGCGTGATCTCGGCTCACCGCAACCTCCGCCTCCTGGGTTCAGGCAATTCTCCTGCCTCAGCCTCCTGAGTAGCTGGGATTACAGGCACGCGCCACCATGCCCAGCTAATTTTTTTTGTATTAGTAGAGACGGGGTTTCACCGTGTTGACCAGGATGGTCTCGATCTCTTGACCTTGTGATCCACCCGCCTTGGCCTCCCAAAGTGCTGGGATTACAGGTTTGAGCCACCGCGCCCAGCCAGTATTTTTTTTTTCTTCTTCATCTCTGCAAAGTATCCCCAAAGAGCCAAAGTATTTTTGCCACAGCTATGCTGGGAGCAGCCCATCGAAGGCGTGACCTCAGCGCAGATTTCAGTAGTGAATTTCAAAGCAACAGCTGCACTCTCAGTTACTATGCTCAGTACAGTCCAGGTGTCTTCTCACAATAGAGTTTGAGTTAGTTAGGAGTAAAGGGAGTCAGAGAGAGGAAATTTGTGAGAACAGCTGTCATCCATGGAGAGAGAGAAGAGATTTTAAAGATTTTTTTTTTATTTTTTGAGAAAGAGTCTCACTCTGTCACCCAGGCTGGAGTGGAGTGGCAGGATCACAGCTCACTGCAGCCTTGAACTCCTGGGCTCAGGTGATCCTCCCCTCTCAGCCTCTTGAATAGCTGGGACTACAGGTACATACCACCATGCCTGGCTAAATTTTTAAGATTTTTGTTGTGCATTAATTATGTACTTCTCCCCTTAGGGGTTTCTTTTTTAAGTGAATGAAAAGTGAAGTCCTTAAATTTCACATTTCTCTTTTTCTCTCTTTGAGATAGGGTCTTGTTCTGTTGCCTAGGCTAGAGTGCAGCATTGTGATCATGGCTCACTATACAGCCTTGACCTCCTGGGCTCAAGCAATCCTCCACCTCAGCCTCCCACATAGCTAGGATCACAGTCATGTGCCACCAAGCCTGGCTAATTTTTTGTATTTTTTGTAGAGATGAGGTTTTACCATGTTGGCCAGACTGGCCTCAAACTCCTGATTTCAGGAGATCTGCCTGCCTTGGCCTCCCATAGTGCTGGGATTATAGGTGTGAGCCACCACACCTGGGCCGAATTTTCGAATTTTTTTGTAGAGAAGATGGTTTCTCTATGTTGCTTAGGCTGAAAATTCACATTTTTATTGCTGAACTGTGCTTGTTTGATGCTGAGATTGGACTCCAAGAGCCTCAGCTTAAATTCTACTTAAAATTCTTGTTAAGACCTGGAGCCTAGGCCATGCACAGTGGCTCACATCTGTAATCCCAGTACTTGGGGAGGCTGAGGTGGGAGGACTGCTTGAGGCCAGACATTTGAGACCAGCCTAGGCAACATAACAAGACATTATCTCTACAGAAAATGAAAAGGTTAGCCAGGCATGGTGGTGCACACTTGTAGTTCAGAGGAAGAGGATCCCTTGAGCCTAGGGGTTTGAGGCTGCAGTGAGCTGTGATGGCACCACTGCATTCCAACCTGGGTGACAGAGCAAGACTGTCTCTAAAAAGAAATAAATTTTTTTTTTTTTTTTTTTTTGAGACGGAGTTTCGTTCTTGTTACCCAGGCTGGAGTGCAATGGCACGATCTCAGCTCACCGCAACCTCTGCCTCCTGGGTTCAGGCAATTCTCCTGCCTCAGCCTCCTGAGTAGCTGGGATTACAGGCACGCGCCACCATGCCCAGCTAATTTTTTTGTATTTTCAGTAGAGATGGGGTTTCACCATGTTGACCAGGATGGTCTCGATCTCTTGACCTCGTGATCCACCCACCTCGGCCTCCCAAAGTGCTGGGATTATAGGCATGAGCCACCGTGCCCAGCCAGAAATAAAATTTTTTAAATTTTGTTTTTGTTTTGAGACGGAATCTCGCACTGTTGCCTGGGCTGGAGTGCAGTGGCACAATCTCGGCTCACTGCAACCTTCACTCCCGGGTTCAAGTGATTCTCCTGCCTCAGCCTCCCAAGGAGATGGGATTACAGGCACCCAACACCATGCTCAGCTAATTTTTTGTAGTTCTAGTAGAGACAGGGTTTCACCATGTTGGTCAGGCTGGTCTCAAACTCCTGACCTTGTGATCTGCTCACCTCAGCCTCCCAAAGTGCTGGATTACAGACGTGAGCCACTGCACCTGGCCAAAATTTTAAAAATTTTAAAGGACATGAAACCCAATTGTCCCCAGACTACACACATTTTTCAAGCCACCTTGTGAAATCCTTATCTTTTCTGACTCCCTGGGCTCTATGGGAAAGAGCAGAGCTGGTTTTTTTGTCTTTTTTTGTTTTTCCCCAGAGCTGCTTCTAGACCATGTTTCCATTCTTGCTTAGCTGCTTTTCACTCACATTTTCACCGTCTGTTAGTATCACCCTTTCAGCATTCCCCTGACCTTCACCACATGCCCTCCTCTCCCATGTTCTGTGATTTCTATATCAGGTTCACGTTTCTCCTTCCCTGCCTTCCACTGCCATTCTCAGACTCCATTCAGAACCTTCATGCTGATATCCTCTGATTCTATGGCCTAGGAATTCCTCAGCCTCCTCAATGTAAAGAGTCTTGAACTCTGTTCTACTCCAGTCACCCACACACTGGGCTTTGTAATCACTAAGAATTGCTTCACGTCTAGGAGTAGAACCTGCCAGTTCTCTCTACCACATCCTTTTCTGCTACCTTCACACTGAATCAGGTCCATCCTTTCTGTATAACCTTTTTTTTTTTTGACGGAGTCTCGCTCTTTTGCCAGGTTGGAGTGCAGTGGCATGATCCTGGCTCACTGCAACCTCCACCTCCTGGGTTCAAGCCATTCTCCTGCCTCAGCCTCCTGAGTAGCTGGGATTATAGGCACCCACTACCACACCCGGCTAATTTTTGTATTTTTAGTAGAGACCGGGTTTCACCATTTGGCCAGGCTGATCTTGAACTCCTGACCTTGTGATCTGCCAGCCTCGGCATCCCAAAGTGGTGGGATTACAGGCGTGAGCCACTGCGCCTGCCCTCTGTATAACCTTTTAATTCCCTCACTCAGCCTGCTCCAGCACTCTGGCCTCCCTTGAGCCCTTGAATTTCCATTTAGATCACCATGCCTTGGCCCAAGCCTTCCCTTGGATCACTGATTTTGCTCACAGACTGCCCATGGTGGCTGGCAGAACTCACAAAAATCATGCTAGGTATTTTAATTTCTTTGGGCTGCTGTGACAAATTACCACAAAGTTAGTGGTAAAACAACTGAAATGCATTCTCTCACAGTTTGAGGAATCAGGAGTCCAAAATCAAGGTGTCTGCAAGGCTATGCTCTCTCCAAAGGCTCCAGGGGAGAATCCTTTCGCTTCTTCCAGCTTCTGGAAGCTCTAGTGTTCCTTGTTTTGTGGCAGCATGACACCTATCTCCACCTCTGTCTATGTGTGGGCTTCTTCCCTGTGTCCTGGTATCTGTGACCTCGCTCCCTTTTTTTCTTTCTCAAATTAGCTGGGTGTGGTGGCAGGCACCTGTAATCCCAGCTACTCAGGAGGCTGAGGCAGGAGAATCACTTGAACCCGGGAAGCAGAGGTTGCAGTGAGCCGAGATTGCACCCTTGCACTACAGCCTGGGCGACAGAGCAAGACTCTGTCTCAAAAAAAAAAAAAAAAATAGAACTTGATAGAAGCTATAAATTAGAAACAAAAAGCAGATGAGAGTTTAGAGGACAAAGCAAGACTCCGACTAAAAAAAAAAAAGAAATCCATAACTTAATTACATCTGCAAAGACCTGATTTCCAAATTAGGTCACACTCACAGGTACCAGGTCTTAGGACTTGGACATAACTTTTAGGGGGACACAATTCAACCCACTACACTAGATGACCAAAGATTCTTGCTATTCCTTGCTGTTCTCCCCAACCCCATTTCTGCATGTCCAAAGCCCATGCATTCTTTTCCAAACACCATTTCTTCCACAAAGCATTTCCACAATTTCTCAGTTATAAGCACCTCTTCTTCCTCTAAACTCTCATCTGCTTTTTGTTTCTCATTTATAGCTTCTATCAAGTTCTATTTTTTTTTTTTTTTTTTTTTGAGACAGGGTCTCGCTCTGTCGCTCAGGCTGTAGTGCAAGGGCACAATCTCGGCTCACTGCAACCTCTGCTTCCCGGGTTCAAGTGATTCTCCTGCCTCGGCCTCCTGAGTAGCTGGGATTACAGGTGCCTGCCACCACACCCAGCTAATTTTTGTATATAATTTTTTAAGACGGGGGTCACCATGTTGGTCAGGCTGGTCTTGAACTCCTGACCTCAGGTGATCCACCTGCCTCGGCCTCCCAAAGCGCTGGGATTACAGACATGAGCCACCATGCACGGCCAGTGTTTTTTTGTTTTTTTTTTTAGTAGACATAGGGTTTCACCATGTTGGCCAGGCTTGTCTGGAACTCCTGACCTCAGGCAATCTGCCCACCTCGGGCTCCCAAAGTGCTGGGATTACAGGCGTGAGCCACCACACCTGGCCAAGTACCAGGTCTGGCTAGAATCATTTATGTTGCTCCTGCTGACACTGAATATGCAGCTCTGGCCTCTGTCCTCTCATGGTTCCTGTCTCTCTCTTCTTCCTTAACTAGTTGTGTGTCTTCCTATCTCTTAGCTTCTCCTCCCCTGTGCTCATCTTAACAATCTGCCCTTTCTCTACTTCTGCCCCTCAGTCTCCCAGTAAGGTGAACCTTATGAAGCACAAGTCTGCCCCATCTATACAAGCCCCTCAGGCCACCACTGTCTCCTATTCTCTTCTCCACCCAGTTAAGTCCTTTGCTTGAAGCTTTCTCCTACCTTCCCTCTCAGCCCACTAGATACCTTTCTCCAAGCACACTCCCTTCACTGTCTTGCTTTTCTTGATGGTATTAGTTCCCTTCCTTCTAATATTTAACATGCCTTCCATCCCACAAAATTACTGCATTCTTCTTTCGTATTCCCATATTTGTTCCTATCTCTGTGACAGTACCTCCTTGATATGTTGCTTTAAAATTACTTTGCCGGGCGCGGTGGCTCACGCCTGTAATCCTAGCACTTCGGGAGGCCAAGGTGGGTGGATCACCTGAGGTCAGGAGTTGAAGACCAGCCTGGCCATCATGGTGAAACCTCATCTTTAAAAAATAAATAAATGAATAAAAACAAAATAAAATAAAATTATTTCATGGTGGGGCATGGTGGCTCATGCCTATAATCCCAGCATTTTGGGATTATACTACTGTAATTCCTGACCTCAAGAATCTCTTGCAGAATAGCAAGACCCCCATCTTGAAGAAAAGAAAAAAAGAGGTTGGACACGGTGGCTCATGTCTGTAATCCCAGCACTTTGGGAAGCCGAGGTAGGAGGATCACAAGGTCAGGAGTTCGAGACCAGCCTGACCAACGTGGTGAAACCCCATCTCTACTAAAAATGCAAAAATTAGCTGGGAATGGTGCTGCACGCCTGTAATCCCAGCTACTCAAGAGGCTGAGGCAGGAGAATCGCTTGAACCCAGGAAGCAAAGTTTGCAGTGAGCCGAGATCGCACCACTGTACTCCAGCCTGGGCTACAGAGCAAGACTCCATCTCAAAAAAAAAAAAAAAGGAAAAGAAAAAAAAAAAATTACTTACTCAGTTGTTTTTTTTTTTGAGACAGACTCTCACTTTGTCACCCAGGCACAAAGTGCCTGTGGCACAAAGACAGTGCAGTGGCACAAAGACAGCTCGGTGAAGCTGCAACCTCCCAGGCTCAAGCAGTCTTCCCACATCAGCCCCCAAGTAGGTGGGACTACAGGTGCACACCACCACACCTGGCTAATTTTTGTATTTTTTGTAGAGATGGGGCTTTGCTGTATTCCTTAGGCTGGTCTCAAACTCCTGAGCTCAAGTGATCCACTTGCCTTGGCCTCCCAAAGTGCTAGGATTACAAGTGTGAGCCACTGCACCCAGCCCACTTCTTCAGATTTTGCTGATGACCTCACCCTTCCTACCTACAATATACTCCAATTCCATTTAGATTTATACCTTAGCCACAGGCAGTGGCACACACCTGTAGTCCCAGCTACTGGAGGGGCTGAGGGTCATGGGAGCCCAGGAGTTTGAGGCTGCAGTGTGTTATGATTATGCCTATGAATTCCAGCCTGAGCAACTTAGAGAGACCTCATCTCAAAACAAAAACAAAAACAAAACAACACAAAACAAAAAAATTATCACTGGTAATAGAATTGGGTTGTATGTTTTGAGAACCATGGTATACTAGATTCACCTAGCTGGAATGGCAGAAGATAAGAAAAAGGATATAGATTCAAAGAGCTCCTGAACTCACAGAATGACTCCAGTCTTGCCTTCTGAATATACTGATTCTAACACCCTGAGGATGCCCTTTGCTATTTCAACCAAAACGGCCTTAGTGATTCTCTCCCCTCTGGATACTGCTACTGTGTTACAGGTAAGACAAAGTACAGCCATGATGCAAGAAATAGACTTTCTTTTTCCCTCATTCTCCATCCTCGATTTTCCTATCCCTCTTCCAGCTGCTTAGAAAATTCTAAGACAAGAGTTCATGGCACTAGATTAAGAAATGTTTCTTTTAATTAGTGGCCTCTCTTCTTTTTTTTTTTAGAGATGGGGTTTCACCATGTTGGCCAGGATGATCTCAATCTCTTGACTTCATGATCCACCTGCCTCGGCCTCCCAAAGTGCTGGGATTACAGGTGTGAGCCACCGTGCCCAGACTCTCTTCTTTTTCTTTTATAATTACTGCTGCATTTCTAAAAGAGTATATGAGTTTGATACTTTCACAATTATTTATATTATAATGGGTGATTTTGAGCTTTTGGTATGAATTATGCTGTTCTAAAGCAATTAAGGTTAACATCTAGAAACTGGAAAAAAATTAGCTATTCATATATGACTCCTCACTGGATTATAAGCTTATTTTGAGTAAGAACTCTATCGTTTTTACGTCTATGTTTCCAGTACCTAGTGGTTCCAGATACATGGGGTATTCAGTCATTGAATGAACTTTCTCTCTTGCTACTCTAGTTTCCCTGTGAAGATGGGATTATCTGACTCTCAGCTCCATTACTAGAGCGGTTTCTTTCCCATGAAGCATGGGAAACCTATCTAGTTTCCCACAGGTGGTATTGACATTTAAGATGTACTCACTGGGGAACATCAAAAGTAATAAAGATTGCCGGCTGGGTGTGGTGGCTCATGCCTGTAATCCAAACACTTTGGAGGCCAAGGCGGGTGGATCACCTGAGGTCAGGAGTTCATGACCAACCTGACCAACATGGTGAAACCTCATCTTAAAAAAAATAATAAAATAAAATAAAGATTGCCACTGTGCCCTGCCCTTTGTGCTCTTTTAACTATGTCTTGTGATACACAAACTTTTTTTTTTTTGAGACAGAGTCTCCTTCTGTCACCCAGGCTGGAGTGCAGTGGCACCAACTCGTCTCACTGCAGCTTCTGCCTCCCAGGTTCAAGTGACTCTCCTGCCTCAGCCTCCTGAGTAGCTAAGATTACAGGCACGTGCCACCATGCCCAGCAATTTTTTTTGTAGTGACAGGGTTTTACTATGTTGGCCAGGTTAGTCTTGAACTCCTGACCTCATGATCACCCACCTTGGCCTCCCAAAGTGCTGGGATTATAGGTTGTGAGCCACCGTGCCCAGCTGATACGTAAACTTTTAAATAAAATAGGTTTTATCCTCCTACTTAACAAATATATCAAGGCCAGATGCTGTGGCTCACACCTGTTATCCCAACACTTTGGGAGGCTGAGGCAGGCAGATCATTTGAGGTCAGGAGTTCAAGACCAGCCTGGCCAACATGGTGAAACCCCTTCTCTATTAAAAGTACAAAAATTGGCTGGGCACAGTGGCTCACGCCTATAATCCCAGCACTTTGGGAAGCCAAGGCAGGCAGATCATTTGAGGTCAGGAGTTCGAGACAAGCCTGGCTATCATGGTGAAACCCCGTCTCTATTAAAAGTATGAAAATTGGCTGGGCACAGTGGCTCATGCCTGTAATCCCAGCACTTTGGGAGGCCGAGGCAGGCGGATCACAAGATCAGGAGTTCGAGACCAGCCTGACCAACATGGTGAAACCCCATCTCTCTACTAAAAATACAAAAATTAGCTGGTTGTGGTGGCACATGCCTGTAGTCCCAGCTACTTGAGAGGCTGAGGCTTGAACCTGGGAGGAGGAACTTGCAGTGAGCTGAGATGGCACCACTGTACTCCTGAGATGGCACCGCTGTACTCCAGTCTGGAAAACAGAGCGAGACTCCATCTCAAAAAAAAAGAAAAAAGTAATAAAGGATATGGTTCTTCCCATCCAACTCCCCCAAAATTTCAACCCTATGATTGATGTAAGTGTGATCCTGAGTGAATGAGAGAAAGAGGGAAGATTAGGAATAAGCATTCTTAGACTGCAGTGTAGTCTCAGGAAAGTCAGCAAGAGAACTAAATGAATCAGTGCCACCACTGTACCTTCTTCAGTTATGCTTAGTTTGTTGTTTTGGAAAGACAGACAAAAGAAGGGAGGGAAGGAAAAGAAAAAGTGAAAAGAAAAACAGGGCTGGGCGCGGTGGCTCACGCCTGTAATCCCAGCACTTTGGGAGGCCGAGGCAGGTGGACCACGAGGTCAAGAGATCGAGACCATCCTGGTCAACATGGTGAAACCCCGTCTCTACTAAAAATACAAAAAATTAGCTGGGCATGGTGGCGCGTGCCTGTAATCCCAGCTACTCAGGAGGCTGAGGCAGGAGAATTGCCTGAACCCAGGAGGCAGAGGTTGCGGTGAGCCAAGATCGTGCCATTGCACTCCAGCCTGGGTAACAAGAGCGACGTCTCAAAAAAAACAAAAAAACAAAACTGGATTCCAAATGATACTAACAAGCAGTGTAACTAGGCAAATCAGTTAATCTCTTTGAGCTATAGTTTTTTCACTTATAAAATCGTGATAATAATATTGACCCTATAGAATACTTGGATTAAATTAAGTGAGAAAACATTTATAGAGTACTGGGTAAGCACTAGATGCTTAATAAATGATAATCCCACTCTAGTTTGAGAAGAGAATCCAGAGTAGATGGGAAAGATAGTATACATGGGAACTGATCCTGGATATCTGAAGAAGAAAATTGATTATTGAAAGGAAGGAATTATCAAGAAAGCTAGAAAAGAGTCAAAAAGCAAGATACTCTAGAAGCAGAAAAACACAGCTAAGCTCATCCACAAGAACAGTGGACATTGATTAGATACCACTATTGACAGACCTTGCTGCAACTGCTTCTGGATTTGCAAGGCCACCGTGAATATTTTTCATATCGTCATATATCTTTGCATAGTGGGCTTCCCCACTTATAGTACTGAGTGGGAACATCAAGTTGGCAGAGACTAAGTAACATGATCACACCCCAGCATGAGAAGGATCTTAGAAAAGGACAAATGATCTCTATACTCCTTAGAAGAATGCTAGCAACTGTAACAAACCCCAAAGTTTCAGTTACTTAACATAATAGAAGCTTCTTGTTCACCCTGACATTCTAGTGTATATATTTTTCCACATGGTGGGAAGCTTTCCCCCATGCAGTGATTTAAGGACCCAGGCTTCTTCTGTCTTATGGGTTCATCATCCCTAAAGTTTTCTGTATTCAAATGGAGAATGTAAAGGAGACAGGTGGAAGGGAAGACCCCCACCTCCACCTGGACACAAGGGCAAGCATGACAATGTACTCCCTGGCTGGCCAGCCACTTTCCAGTAGCAACTCCACACGGCAGAAGAGGGATTACAAATTTTTGGTTGACAGTTATCTATATGTGCCACACCTTCTACTGGACCAATGTATATGGAAAAATGTATGAAGTGCGGCAAGGTACTGAGGATTAAAGGGCCCTGGGAATGTGGAGAATAGTTTTGAGTAGTGGGTTTTGGGAATGGGAAAAGAGACAGTACACTGGGAAGTTTAAGTGGAAAATATCAATTTTAGGGCACAGGACTGTCTGAACAGCACAGTGCTTGTGAGGACTTCTTTCCTAGGATGGTTGAACGAAGTTCCTTCTACTTATAGTACTGCATGACATGCAGAGGTTGGTCAGGGTGGTATAATGGTGACTATCTCCAGGAGCCTTCTAAACGGGTGGGGAAGACGTAGACATAGAAAGATAGATTTTCTTTTCTAGGCAGCATTTGGGAAGTGCCAAGTAAGTAGTCAGGGGAAGTGCTCTAAGAGTTCAAAGTAGGAGGTTATCACTGACAGGTGAGGGTTTAGGGCAGGTGTTTAGTCCAGGTCTGCAAGAAGCTGATGCCAAGACAGGATTAAATGTGTAAGAAATTTATTAGGGAAATGCCTATGAGAAAAAATGGTTAGGGAGCCAGGGGAGTCTGGGAGAGCTTTGGACTAAGTAAATAGTGTAAAGTAAATCTGACCCTGAGTGAGAGAGAAAGAGGAAAAGATGGAAGGCAGGCTGATTAGACTGCAGAGCAGACCAAGGAAAGTTGAACAAGACCATCGGGAAGTCTTTGAGCAAAGTCATGCACCAGATGAGCCCCATCTCCCAGGAGTGGACCTGCTTCAGTTTCCCTGCCACACAGTCATTGGCTGGGAGCAGTCTTCAAGAAGCACAGCCTCATAGTACATTCAGCCATGAATTGCAGAGGGTCCCAGCTGGGGCCCTTGGTCAATTAGACTCCTTGCTTTTTTTTTTTTTTTTTGAAACAGTTTTACTCTTTTTGCTCAGGCTGGAACGTGATGGCGTGATCTTGGCTCACCGCAAACTCCACCTCCCGGTTTCAAATGATTCTCCTGCCTCAGCCTCCTGAGTAGCTGGGATTACAGGCACCCATCACCATGCCCAGCTATTTTTGTATTTTTAGTAGAGATGGGGTTTCTCCATGTTGGCCAGGCTGGTCTTGAACTCCCAACCTCAGATGATCCACCCACCTCAGCCTCCCAAACTGCTGGGATTATAGGCGTGGGCCACCTCGCCCGGCTGACTCCTTGCATTTAAAGACCTGAGAGGTGAATTCTTATGGCCACCACAGTCTATCCTTTGCCCCACATAGATCCACTTTTTCCCTCGTGTTTAGGGAGCAGCTAGCTCCTCCGTGGTTTCTGTGGACCCTTCTTCCTGAGGGTTACAACCCAAAAAGCATCTGAAACAGGTCTTGATCAATTTAGAGGTTTATTTTGCCAAGGATTCACCAAGGAAAAAGAGACACAAGTCACAAGGAAAAAGAGACACAGGTCTGTGGCCTGTGCTTTTTTAAAAAGAGTGTTTTAAAGGGCTTCAATATTTAAAGGGGAAAGAGTGGCAGGAGCGGAACAATAACAGAAAAAATAAGGGAGTGTAAGTAGGATGTAAGGGGTCACATTCTTGTGAGCCTCACCAAATCCACATTTTACATGTGAAAAGAGAAGACTGAGGAGAAAGATGCATTATGCAGGGCTCAGTAGATCTACATTTTACATAAGATAAAGTAAGTCTGTCAAGTTACAGCTCTGTATCTAGGAACAAAAGGAAGGTAGTTTTTGTATGACTCAGTTCCCAAGCTTAAATTTTCTCTTTGGCATAGTGAGTTTGGGGTCCCAAGATTTTACTTTCCTTTCACAGGGGAAACTCAGACAAGGGAGGGTAATGGAAAGAACTGCAACCTCTGTCGCTGCAATCGACCTCATTCTCTCCCTCCTGCACTATCCATCCTCCAATCCCCTCACGATGGCAGATCTTGGTGATTTACCTAGTGATGTGACTCAAACTTTCATTCTGGAAGTGTCTGAACCAGAAAGGTAACTATACCTTTCTCAGGCCAGGGTTACTTCATATTCAGTTTACAACAGAACAAGAGAGTACCAGGAGGCACTTAAGTGGGTCACCTAGCTTCCACATGTATTCTTCTTTGTCCCTGTTGTGTAACAGCAGCCCTCTGCCAAACAGGGTCAATGACTCCTGCCAGGATGGTGATTCCTGTTTTTGCCCACTGGTTCTTGGACACGAGGAGTCCAAAGTGCCCTGGCAGTAGCCGTAGATTATAGTTCAATAGGACCCTCCCCCGACACACATCTTTTTTTTTTTTTTGAGACACTCTGTCACCCAGGCTGGAGTGCAGTGGTGTAATCAAGGCTCACTGCAGCCTCAACCTCCTGGGTTCAAGTGATTCTCCCAGGGCATCCAAAGTAGCTGGGACTGCAGGCACACACCACTACACTTAGCTAATTTTTGTAAAGACAGGGTTTCGCCATATTGCCCAGGTTGTGTCGAACTCCTGACCTCAAGCCATCTGCCTGCCTCAGCCTTAAGTGCTGTTACTACAGGCATGAGCCACCATGCCCAGACTTAATAGGACTCTTGATGTATCCTGGGTAAGAGTATACTCTCTCTGGGGACCAGACCTCTAACCCTGCAGGATCCAGAGTTGTGGGGACAAGAAGCACCTAATCTTGTCCCCAGTGGGACATTGAGTATAAGTGGGGTCACGCCTGCTTCTATTCTTTGCTTCCCAGACCCATGTATTCTTCCTATTAAGGACATAGCGCCATAGAGAGGGCTCTGATTTAATATATACACTGTGTCCTGAAGGATGGCATCCCATCCATCCAGACTGATACTTCAGCACTGTTATAAGGGCATTCCAGACCTGCTTTGGCTGAGCATTCTCATGTCTCAGCAGCTCTGCTACTCTAACAATTAGGTATTCAGCCTGCCACTCAGCACTGCATACCCTTCCTCTGCCATAGATAAGGGTCTCTTTATAGGCTATCCCAAAGGCCCTACGGCTTTCTCACTTAACTAAAAACTGCTTGTTAACTGTCCTCAGTCTCAACACGTCATCAATACAACTTAGTAGTAACCACCCAACTTTACTGTCTTTGTAGAAATTGTCCTCCCTGTCTCCCCTGTTTTCAAATAAATGCATCATCGCATCTGCTGGAGCATTACCCTCCACGGAGACATTTTCCCAGCTCAACACTGGTAAAATCTTTGACAGCTGAGCTACTACCTTGTACCAGGGACTGTCCGTGCCCCACCTACTAACCAACATGGCATCCTTTTGGCCTGCTGGGCAGTGGATGAGCCAATCCAAATTCCCATCCTATCACCTATTTTCTTGGACCACTCCTGGTACTACTTATGTTAGTCTAGGACCCTGAGGACTAACTGTGTAAGAAATTTATTAGAGGAAATATTTGTAAGATAAAATGGAGTGGGGCTGGTGGGGTGTGGTGGCTCACGCCTGTAATCTTAGCACTTTGGGAGGCCAAGGCCAGTAGATTACCTGAGGTCAGGAGTTCAAAACCAGCCTGGCTAACATGGCGAAACCCTATCTCTACTAAAAAATACAAAAATTAGCCAAGCATGGTGGCAGGCACCTGTAATCCCAGCTACTCAGGAGGCTGAGGCAGGGAGAATCATTTACACCTGGAAGGTGGAGGTTGCAGTAAGCCAAGATTGCGCCACTGCACTTCCAGCCTGGGCGGCAGAGCAAGACTCTTATCTCGGAAAAAAGAAAAAAAAAAGATAAAATGGGGAGGCAAATAGGGGAGGCTGGGAAAGTCATCTGATTACAATGCAAGTCTGACCCAGAGTGAAGGAAGGAAGATTGTATTGAAGACTTTTATAGCCTCTTGCAGTTCTAAGGAAAGTTTGACAAGGCAGTTTGGGCAAGTCAGTTGCCTGTCAGAGAAACCTGACCTCTCTCTGAAATGGGTGCCTTAGTATCTCTGCCTTGTGCAGCCATTGTCTGGAAGCAGACTGTGGGAAACAGAGCTTTGGTGCAAACACAATGATCAATTTCAGAGGGCAGTAGCTGGGACCCTCAGTCAGTAATATTCTCTGCAGTTAGAGATCTGAGAGGTACCTTCTCAAGGCCACTGCAGCAATCTTCATGGATGAGACACAGAAGTGAAATAGGGACAAGACCTAAAAAATCAGTAGAATTTAGATAAGTGGCGATGGGCAGAAAATATATCCAATGATGATATGTAGGCAGAGTGCAATATGTGTTCTAGGAAAAATAAATAGAGCACCTTATCTGAAGGGCACCTTATTAAAAGGCTCATTTTAGAGGTGATATGGGAAAAAATGTTAGAAAAGTAGGTAAAGATAGAATTGTGGGACTTGAATGCCAGTATGAGAAATTTAGATTGTATCCTGTAGGCATTGGGAAGCCATGGACATATTAAGTCTACATTTTACCTAATCTCTCAGTGGCATTGAATACTACTGACTACTCTCTCCTTTTCTATTTTTATTTTTAGAGACAGGGTCTTACTGTGTTTCCCAGGCTAGAGTGCAGTGGCATGATCATGGCTTACTGCAGCCTTGATCTCCCAGGCTCAAGTGACCCTCCCACCTCAGCCTCCCAAGTAGCTGGGACCACAGGTTTGTGCCACCATGCCCGGCTAATTTTTTTTTTTTTTTTTTTGGTAGAGACAGGGTCTCACCATGTTGGCCAGGCTAGTCTCAAATTTCTTCTGGGCTCAAGCAATCCTCCAGCCTCGGCCTCCTAAAGTGCTGGGATTATAGATGTGAGCCACCACGCCTAGCTTCTTTTTTTGTCCCTCCTTCATAAAACATTATTTTGGCTTCTTTGACATAACACACTCCAACTTTTCACACTCCAACTTTTCCTCCTATGCCTTTGGCTACATTCTTAGTCTCTTTCATTCAGTTCCTCACGACTTGAAAGTGGGTGGCTTGCCCAGGCGAGAATATAAACAAAGAAGAGCAGAAATAAATAATAAACTAAGTAATCCATCCAGGCACATAATTCATGATTATGTCACTAACTCACAAACCTAAATGCTTTAAAAAAAAATTTTTTTTGAGACAAAGTCTCCCTCCATCACCCAGGCTGGAGTACAGTGGTGTGAACATGGCTCACTGCAGTCTTGACCTAATCAGCTTAAGGGATTTTCCTGCCTCAACCCCTAGAGTAGCTGGGACCACAGGCATGCAACACTATGCCCAGCTAATTTTTCTGATTTTCAAATAGAAACTCTTCAGTAACTTCTTAGTGTTCATATGACAAAGACAAAGATTCTTTTTTTTTTTTTTTTTTTTTTGAAATGGAGTCTCGCTCTGTCTCCCAGCCTGGAGTGCAGTGGTGTGATCTCAGCTCACTACAATTTCTGCTGCCCGGGTACGAGCAATTCTCCTGTTGCAACCTCCCCCCAAGTAGCTGGAACTACAGGCACAAGCCACCACGCCCAGCTAATTTTTGTATTTTTAGTAGACATGGGGTTTCACTATATTAGTCAGGCTGGTCTCAAACTCCTGATCTCAGGTAATCTACCCACCTCAGCTTCCCAAAGTGCTGGGATTTCAGCCCTGAGCCACTGCATCTGGCAAAGATTGTTAACATACCGCATAAGACCCTACATGGCCTAGACCCTACCTATCTCTATAATTCATCCACCATTATCTCTCGGTCTCTCTGCTCCAGCCACACTGGTCTTCTGTCTCCTGTCAACTCCTCAAATGCACATGTTCTCCTGCCGGGTCTTTGCCTTCACTGGGTAGAAGTTTCATCTCTTAGTAATGTCTACTCTTCATAATGTCTACTCATCCTTCATATCTCAGCCTAACACTTTCTTAGAGAAGCCTCCCCTGACTTCTTTAACTAAATCAGATCTTTCTATGTGTCCTAGCACCATGTTCCTTTTATTAGCAGCAGTTATTAAAGTTGTAATTTTAAATTTATTTGTGTGAATATTTGATTGTTAATATTGTCATTCTCTTCAATTAGACTGTAAGGTATATGATGGCAAGGACTCCAAAATAAGTATTATCCTTATTTTTCTTGTATCACATTGCATCTCTAGCTTCTGGCACTTAGAACAGTGACTGAAACATACTTAGCATAGTAGCTGAAATAATGACTGCATGAATGAATGAACAATAGCTCTTGAGCAGAAGATGGTGGTGATATCTGTGCAAAATGATTCTTAGTTTAATAAGTCAATACTAAGCAAGATGAATTATAGGTCTGGAAGATATATTAGGAGATCTGCTTTAAAAGTCTTCTGTAGCATTTAGTCTAGGGGAAACAAAACAAAATAAAACAAAAAGTCTACTGCAAGTCTAAGGTGAAGAAGGTATATTAGGATAAAAACTAAGTTGCTGTATAAAAGAACTGCTAGGGCTGGGCACAGTGGCTCACACCTGTAATCCCAGCACTTTGGGAGGCCAAGGCAGGCAGATCAAGAGGTCAGGAGTTCAAGACCAGCCTGACCAACATAATGAAACCCCGTCTCTACTAAAAATACAAAAATTAGCCAGGAGTGGTGGCGCACACCTGTAATCTCAGCTACTCTGGAGGCTGAGGCAGGAGAATCGCTTGAACCCAGGAGGCAGAGGTTGCGGTGAGTCAAGATCATGCCACTGAACTCCAGCCTGGGTGACAGAGCAAGACTGTCTCAAAAAAAAAAAAAAAAAAATAGAACTACTAAATACAATGGCCTGGCCAGGCATGATGGCTCCCACCTGTAATTCCGGCATTTTGGAAGGCCAAGGCAGGCAGATCACTTGAGGCCAGGAGTTCGAGACCAGTCTGACCAACATGGTGAAACACTGTCTCTACGAAAAATACAAAAATTAGCTAGGCATGGTGGCACATACCTGTAATCCCAGCTACTTGGGAGGCTGAGGCACAAGAATCGCTTGAACCAAGGCGTTAGAAGTTGCAGTGAGGCAAGATCACACCAGTGCACTCCAGCCTGGGCAACAGAGAGAGACTCTGTCTCAAAAACAAATAAATAAATAAAAATACATAAATACAGTGGCCTAAATAAACCAGAAGTTTATTTCCTCCCATGGATGTCTTCAAAGTTACAGTATTCACTGTAGTGTTTATAAAGACTGACAAATCAGTAGCCTCAATGTCCAACAACAGCAGTATAGTGAAGTAGATTGTGATATTTCTATTCATTGGATTAGTAACAGCTATTAAAAAGTCATATGGTAGAACAGTGGTTCTCAAACTTCTGTGTACATCAGAATTACTTAGAGGGCTTGTTAAAGCACAATTTGCTGGGCTAACTCCCAGAGTTTGTGATTCAGTGGGTCTAGGTAATGTCCAGGAATTTGTATTTACAAGTTCCTAGGTGATGCTGATGCTTCTAGGGACCACAATTTGAGAACTATCATTGTAGAAGAAAACTTAATGACATGGGAAAATGTTTATGGCATGTTGCCAAGTGAAAAAAAAAAGTTCCAAAATAGAATTAACTATATTAATTATCTCATTTTGGTAGAAAAAAATACATATATTTGTGTACACATAAATCAAAGTCTGTAAAGACTATAAATTACAGTAGTCCCTCAGTATATGCAGGGGTTTGACTCCAGAACGCCTGAGTACACTAAAATCCCTGCAAGCTCAAGTTCTGGAACCACATGTACAAAAATCATCCCTCCTCTGTATATGTGGGTTTTGCATCCCCAGAATACTGCATTTTCAATCTTCATTTGGTTGGAAAAAATCCATGTGGACCTTACAGTTCAAATCCATGTTGTTCAAGGGTCAACTGTATTAACAGTTTTATATGTGGTCTTTTTGTTTGTGTTCATAAGTTATTTACAATGAACATCTGTAATAAAGTGATTTGTTGTTCTTCTTAAGAAAAAGAACTGATCACCAGGCGCAGTGGCTCACACCTGTAATCCCAGCCAATGCTGGTGGATCACAAGGTCAGATGATCGAGACCATCCTGGCCAACATGGTGAAACCCTGTCTCTACTAAATAGAAAAAATTACTCAGGTGTGATGGTGTGTGCCTGTAGTCCCAGCTACTGGAGAGGCTGAGGGAGGGGAATTACTTGAACCGGGGAGGTGGAGGTTGCAGTGAGCCGAGATTGCGCCACTGCACTCCAGCTGGGAGACAGAGCAAGACTCTGTCTGAAAAAAAAAAGAAAAAAGAAAAAGAATTGATAAGACATTGTGGAGGAATGGTCAAAGAGTAACTCTAAGGTTATAAACTTGAGAGAAAGGGAGATGATAACATAATGATAGAATAGAGTATAGCAAAGTGAGATCTGAATATTGGGGAAAAGATGATGAGTTTGGCTTTAGTTGTATAAATTTTAAGGTGACTCCAGGACATCTAGCTGAAGATAGAAGCAAGAAGCTTGAGATGCAAATTTGAATCTCAGAAGAGGCATCAAGTAGAGAAGTTGATATAATCGTTTTTTCAAGAAGGGATAATTTAAACCATTAATGAGAGTGTAGGAGTTGCCAGAGTGGGGATATGAAATAAGATAGGCTAAAAACTGTGGCCTAGGCTGGGCGGGGTGGCTCACAACTATAATCCCAGAACTCTGGGGGGCTGAAGTGGACGGATCACTTGAGGTCAGGAGTTCGAGACCAGCCTGTCTGACATGGTGAAACCCCGTCTCTACTAAAAATACAAAAAGTAGCTGGGCGTGGTGGCACACACCTGTAATCCCAGTTACTTGGGAGGCTGAGGAAGGAGAATCACTTGAACCCAGGAGGTGGAGGTTGCAGTGAGCTGAGATTGCAACACTGCACTCCAGCCTGGGCGATAGAGCTAGACTCTGTCTCAAAACAAAACAAAACAAAAACAATCTGCAGCCTGAATTCATACAATCGCTCATTTATTTCTTCAAAACTAAATGAATGAATACATCAGACCTTCAAAAAAACTAACAATTAGTAAGTGAGACAGATGTAAGTAGCTGATTTAAATTTAGGAGTATTAATATCAAATTGAAGGCTGAGAGCAGTGGCTTATGCCCATAATCCCAGCACTTTGGGAGGCAGAGACAGATGGATCACTTGAGGTCAGGAGTTTGAGACCAGACTGGCCAACGTGGCAAAATGCCATCTATACTAAAAATACAAAAATTAGCCTGGCCTGGTGGTGCGTGCCTGTAGTCCCAGCTACTTGGGAGGCTGAGGCAGGAGAATCTCTTGAACCTGGGAGGTGGAGGTGCGGTGAGATGAGATCGCATCACTGTAACCCAGCCTGGGCAACAGAGGGAGACTCCGTCTCAAAACAAAACAAACAAACAAAAAAAAAACAAATTGAAGGCTGAGCATGATGATCCGTACCTGTAATCTCAGCACTTTGGAAGGTCAAGGTGGGGGAAATCACTTGAGATCAGGAGTTTGAGACCAGTGTGGGTAACATAGGGCGACCCCTCTTTACTTAAAATAAATATCAAATTGATATGAGAGGGAATAAGCAGCAAATGAAAGAGAGAGAATACACAGAAATAGGAAAACCTGGACAATACAGAATCACAGAACAATGGGGAAGAATGTTTTATTTTTATTTTTATTTTTGAGAAGGACGGAGTCTTGCTCTGTTGCCCATGCTGGAGTGCAGTGGTATGATCTTAGTTCACTGCAAACTCCAACTCCAGGGTTCAAGTGATTCTCCTGCCTCAGCCTCTCAAGTAGCTGGGACTACAAGCCCACGCCACCAAACCTGGCTAATTTTGATATTTTTAGTAGAGACAGGGTTTCACCATGTTGGCCAGGCTAGTTTCAAACTTCTGACCTCAAGTGATTCGCCCGTCTCAGCCTCCCAAAGTGCTGGGATTACAGGCGTGAGCCACCATGCCTGGCCTAATTTTTGTATTTTTAATAGAGATGCTGTTTTGCCACATTGGACAGGCTGGACTCAAACTCCTGGCTTCAAGTGATCCACTCACCTCAGCCTCCCAAAGTACTGGGATTACAGGCATGAGCCACTACGCCTTGCAAGGCAAGAATGTTGTAGAAGAAAGATTTGATGAATGATAGGAAGTTTTTTTAGAACAGTTAAGAAGAATAAGCGTTAAGATTTGGTAAAGTAGGTTGATATTGTTGAATGGTACCTTTTTTCTGTTCCACAATTGGTGCTTTGGGACTATAACTGTGGACATTTAAAGTCTAAGAATCCTCAATTGTTGCAGACACCTTCTTCAGGACTAAGAAAACAAAACCAGCCCTGCCATCACCAGCCACCACACCAACAGTCTCTCTTCCTAGTTCATAGAAAAACAGAGAAGTGGAGCGTCAGAGTCCAGCCTTCTGATTGTGCATGTATAGCCAGAGGGTTCTTGTTTTCCTCCCAAGGACGCTGTTATTTTCCTCTATTTCCAATGCCAGATGGGACTGGAGGTACAGGGGAACAGGAAGGGAAGACTGGTTTCCAGATTGAATGTATTCTTTTTTTTTTAGACAGAGTCTTGCTCTGTTGCCCATGCTGGAGTGCAGTGGCATGATTTAGGCTCACTGCAACCTCTACCTCCTGGGTTCAAGCGATTCTCCTGCCTCAGCCTCCGGAGTAGCTGGGACTACAGGCATGTGCCATCACCCCCAGCTAATTTTTGTATTTTTAATAGAGACGGGGTTTCGCCATATTGGCCAGGCTAGTCTCAAACTCCTGACCTCATGATCTGTCCATCTCAGCCTCCCAAAGTGCTGGGATTACAGGCGTGAGCCACCACACCCAGCCTTTTTCTTTTTTGAGACCCGAGTTTCACCCTGTTGCCCAGGCTAGAGTGCAATGGTGCGATCTTGCCTCACTGCAACCTCTGCCTCCTGGGCTCAAATGATTCTCCTACCTCAGTCTCCCGAGTAACTGGGATTACAGATGCCCGCCACCATGCCCAGCTAAGTTTTGTATTTTTAATAGAGACAGGTTTTCACTATGTTGGCCAGGCTGGTCTCAAACTCCTGAACTCATGAACTGCCTACCTTGGCCTCCCAAAGTGCTGGAATTACAGGTGTGAGCCCAGCCCTTGAATGTATGCTTGGGCTGGGAACTTGAACTTAGCAAAGGAAAAGGAATTGGAGATGGCAGATGGCAGATAGGGATTGGAGGTGGGCTGTGGAGAAATTTAAACTCCCACTGTAGCAAGGATGAGTGTGCCCTGTTCTGGGGCCCTGAGAGAAATAGCGGGGATTGAACCATCTTGGCAATACTCCACATAGGGAGGTATCACCAGGCAAGGAGGTCCTAGCAGCAAGAGGCTGTGGGATAGAATGCTGGGAGGATGGACTAAAGAGGCTCTGGAAGTGGTCAAGCCAGAGACATTCTTCCATGTCATGGGACTGTGCAGTGCAGTGGACACATGGAAGTGGTCTAGAAAAATGCAAACATGCACTCACCCCAAGAGAGACCCTGCACTTGGTTGCCCTCCACTCAGAATTTCAGTTGACAGTGTTAGCCAGAGAAACCATCAGAAACAGAACTGCAGTCCTTCCCAGTTGGGCAGATGCATGTCCAGGTCCACTCTGTACATTTGCAGGGCCCAGAGCATGAGTACAAATGGTGACCCACATACCATATGTCGAAATATCTGCACACTATTGATCAAACAAACAAACTTTTAAATAAAATAGGTTTTATCCTCCTACTTTAACAAACATATTTTCAAGGCCGGGGATGGTGACTCACACCTGTAATCCCAACACTTTTGGAGGCCGAGTCAGGCAGGTCATTTGAGGTCAAGAGTTCGAGACCAGCCTGGCTAATATGGTGAAACCCCTATTTCCACTAAAAATTAGCCGGGCTAATATTACATGTGGCACACACATGTAATCCCAGCTACTCAGGAGGCTGAGGCAGGAGACTCGCTTGAGCCTGGGAGGCAGAGGTTGCAGTGAGCTGAGATTTCGTCGCTGCACTCCAGCCAGGGCAACAGAGCAAGACTCTGTCTCAAAAACAAAAACACAAACAAAAAAAATTTTCAAAACAATATGGAAGGCCAAGTTTGAATTTAGAATTTTTGAAATCCTTAGAGTTTCACACCAGAATGCAGTAACACAGGTAGTATTGGTCCCCCAACCATGGCTGATGGCCCACCTCCTTTCTCTTCCTACCCTTGGCTCTTTCTCACATGTTAAGGAGCCGGGCTTGGTGGCTCATGCCTGTAATCCTAGCACTTTGGGAGGCCGAGCTGGGTGGATCACGAGGTCAGGAGTTCAAGACCAGCCTGACCAAAACGGTGAAACCCCGTATCTATTAAAAAAAAAAAGGATCCTAACATGTACGTCCCAACCCAAACATATAATCTCTATTACCAGTGCTGTCCCTTGGCCACTTCTTAGGCTGTGGGACAAATCTCCTTGGATCTGTGGACCCCCTACCTGGCAGATGGGGAGGCATGGCCAGAGTTGCCTCTTCTAGTTTGGGTCTGAGAGCACCACTGCCCTTGTCCTGTTTTCCCTTCTATTTCACCAACACACCAGAGAAGCTAGAGTTTTAAGAGTGAGGGAAAAAGGAAAAGTTAAGATTTTTAAATATTTTGAAGTATGGCTGGGCGCGGTGGCTCCCACCTGTAATCCCAGCACTTTGGGAGGCCAAGGTGGGTGAATCACCTTTCAAGACCAGCCTGACCAACATGGAGAAATACAAAATTAGCTGGGTGTGATGGCACATGCCTGTATTCCCAGCTACTCAGGAGGCTGAGACAGGAGAGTCATTTGAACCCAGGAGGTAGAGGTTATGGTGAGCGGAGATCACACCATTGCACTCCAGCCTGGGCAACAAGAGCAAAACTTCATCTCAAAATACATATATATATATATATATATATATAGAGAGAGAGAGAGAGAGAGAAGTATTTAGTTTGTGGCAGAAACTGCTAGTTGCCACCCAAAGTCTATTCTCTTCTTCCTTAATAACAGAACTTCCATTTTATTTGTCACATTCATAAACCCACTAAAAGACTACTTTTCTGACTCCCTTCCAACTGGGCATGGCAATGTGACTAAATTATGGCCAAAGAAATGTAAGAAAAGTGTTATGTGGGCTGCTTAAAACTGGAGGCTGCTTAAAAGGTGCTGACTCAACTGGAAGGTGGGCCCTTGTGTTCCCCTTTTGGCTTCCTGTTAGCGGAAATGCTGAAGCTTCAGGAGCCATCTTGGACTATTAGATAACCTTGAAGGTAGAAGGTATATATTTAGATGGTAGAGTATGAAGACAGAGCCTGGATCCCTGATGACAGTGGAACTGCCATACTAACTGTGCATGGCTTTCTTCCAGACTTTCTTTTTTACATAGAATAAGCCAATTTCTATTTTGCTAGCATTGTTATTTTAGGTTCTCTCTGATTTCAGCTAAATCCAATCCTGATTCAAAGTTTTAAATTAGACTACATTTTATTGACTAAAAATAACCAAAGTTATGAAATCTATCCAAGATATAGGGACAAGAAAGGGCAATTTAATATAGCAATGCTGGAAATAGTGATTGGATAATTTCAAAAAGTCAAATATTAGGGGTTCTCTGTGGCTTATTTTTATTTTTTTAAAATTGAGGCGGGATTCTGCCATGTTGCCCAGGCTGGTCTCGAACTTCTGGGCTCAAGGGATCCACCCACCTTGGCCTCCCAAAGTGCTGGGAGGTTGCGCTACCCACCCACCTAGCTCTGCTGCACCTAGTTCCTCTGTAGTTTTGAAGAATATAGTTTCAGCATAGAGGTAGAGAGAGAAATCTGATTTTTAAAAACTAAGAAATAGTTAATTAAAAATCAAAATAAGATGCCGGGCATGGTGGCTCACGCCCCATAATCCCAGTACTTTGGGTGACCAAAGCGGGCGGATCACCTGAGGTCCAGAGTTTGATACCAGCCTGATTAACAGGAAGAAACCCTGTCTCTACTAAAAATACAAAATTAGCCAGGCATGGTGGTGCATGTCTGTAATCCCAGCTACTCTGGAGACTGAAGCAGGAGAATTGCTTGAACCCAGGAGGCAGACGTTGCATTGAGCTGAGATTGTGCCACTGCACTCCATCCTTGGCAACAAGAAGGAAACTCTGTCTCAAAAAAAAAAAAAAAAAAAATCAAAATAAGGTTTAATTCTTCCAGAAGATTGACAGATTAAAGAAGAGTGAGATGTGGACTGCAAGATGGGTTTGGGAGCATACAGCATAGCTGGACAGAACTGGGTAAGATAGCAGTGAGGGGCAGAAGGCTGAAGAAGACTTGGAAAGTGGCTATGCTCACCACTATACTACCAATGCTGAAGAGGTAGGACTTGGGAAAACCATGGAGCAAATTCCTAGAGAAAGCCAGAAACAGAGAGAAGAATGACAGGATGGGGAATTACGGAATATTTTGATGTGGACAAGAAGGAGATCTTGATTTTCTCCTTACAGGTAAAGATAAAGTCCTCTGCTAAGAATTGGAAGGCAAGGTGAGATGGGGGTTCAAAGATGTGGGGATGTGGAAAAGATCTGGGAAAGCCCCACAGATTAGCTAAGGACTATAACCTTCAAATGAGACTTTAATGGTAAAAGAAGTTACCATTTGGGATGCCTAGTGTCTGCTGGTTATTATGCTAAATTATTTACACATATTACATCACTGAAAATAAAACACCTTTCCAGTTTGCTGCCTACCTCTCCTTCTGATTCTCTTTTGTGGGATCCATTCCCTCTGCACTTTGTTTAAATAGTGGTGGTCATCACAACTTTATTCTTCGCATTCTTCTCTTCTTACTCCTCCTGGGTAATTTCTGCCACTCCCATAGTTTGTATTGCCATATGCTGCTGACTCCCAAGTCTATACCTTCAAACCAGATCCCTCTTCCCTATACCCAGAACGCCAGATTCATTTATCCAACTGCCTACTGGACATTTAATCTGGATGTCCCATAGCCACTTCGGACTGTACATGTCCAAAACCTATGTTCATAATTTCCCTCCAAACCTATCTTTCCTAGTGAGTTCCCTCCCTTTGTGAATTTATAGAATAGTGTTAAGAGTAGGGATTCTGGGCCAGGCGCAGTGGCTCATGCCTGTAATTCCAGCACTTTGGGAGGCCGAGGCAGGTGGATCACCAGAGGTCAGGAGTTCGCGACCAGCCTGACCAACATGGAGAAACCCCGTCTTTACTAAAAAATACAAAATTAGCTGGATGTGGTGGCGCATACCTGTAATCCCAGCTACTTAGGAGGCTGAGGCAAGAGAATCACTTTAACTTGGGAGGTGGAGGTTGCAGTGAGCCAAGATAATGCCATTGCACTCCAGCCTGGGCAACAAGAGCGAAACTCCATCTTGGATAAAAAAAAAAAAGAGTAGAGATTCTGGAACCAGACTGCCTGGATTCAATTTTCACCTTACATTAGCTGTGTGACATTGAACAAATTATTAGACCCATGTGCCTCAGTTTCCTCATGTGTGAAATGGGGATGATAACAATAGTACTTACTTCATAGGGTTATTGAGCAGATTAAATGAGTTAATATATTTAACTTTTTTAGATAGGGTCTCACTCTGTAGCCGAGGCAGAAGCTCAGTGGCATGATCATGGCTCACTGCAGCCCTGACCTCCCAGGCTCAGGTGATCCTCCCACCTCAGCTTCCTAAGTAGCTGGGACTACCGGTGTGTGCCACCACACCCAGCTAATTTTTTGGTTTTTTTGAGACAGAGTTTCGGTCTTGTTGCCCAGGCTGGAGGGGAATGACATGATTTCGACTCACAGCAATCTCTGCCTCCTGGGTTCAAGTGATTCTCCTGCCTCGGCCTCCCAAGTAGCTGGGATTACAGGCGCCCACCACCATACCCAGTCAATGTCTGTATTTTTAGTAAAAAAGGGGTATCACCATGTTGGCCAGGCTGGTCTTGAACTTCTGACTGCAAGTGATCCACCTGCTTCGGCCTCCCAAAGTGCTGGGATTACAAGTGTGAGTCACCACACCCATCCCCTAGCTAATTTTTTGGAGAGATGCGGTTTCATCATGTTGCCCAGGCTGGTCTTGAACTCCTAGACTCAAGTGACCCCCTTGCCTCAGTCTCCCAAAGTACTGGCATTACAGGTATATGCCACTGTGCCCAGCTTCAAGGTATTATTATCTCTATTTTATAGATAAGAAAACTAAGGCTCAGAGAACTTGAATAATTTTTTCCAAATCTATGCAGTAAGTATCAAAAGAAAGCTTTGTTCATGCTATTCCACTGCTCCATGCTACCTCTCAAAGCTCAGGAATAACAAGGGCTCATAATGTCTAACTTGTTCAATTTCAGGTTAGAGGTCTTCATTCTGGCCGGACACAGTGGCTCCCACCTGTAATCCCAGCCCTTTGGAAGGCTGAGGTGGGCAGACTGCTTGAGCCCAGGATTTCAAGACCAGCCTGGGCAACATGGCAAAACTCTGTCTCTACCAAAAATACAAAAATTAGGCATGGTAGCATGTGCTTATTTTCAGCTACTTGGGAGTCTGAGGCGGGAAGAATCCATTGAACCTGGGAGATTGAGGCTGCAGTGAGCCTGATGGTGCAACTGCACTCCAGCCTGGGTGACAGAGCAAGACCCTGTATCAAAAAACAAACAAAAAAACACCCCTCATTCCTAGCTTAATCTGTCTTGGAACTGCAAAGACCATTTTCAAACCTTTATTGTCTAAGACTGTATACTTACATATCTTTGGGAATCCTGTTTTATACAAGAGATGTACCCTTTTAAAACTACTGTGATCTTTTTGTATGTCCTTAATCAACTCCCTCTCTCCTTTCACATAGCAGTAATTCCAACCTTTCATCACTCACTTGATGGACTCTTCCTCACTACCTTCTCTAATAGTGAAACATTAAAACAGTCAAATTTAGGGCTACTTTAGTCCTACCTGCTTAACTCAATCTGCTTGACCAGAGGACTCTTAAACATGCAGTGCAGAGCCCTGGTGAGTAAGGTGGTGACCATGAAACTATGCAACCTGCAGGTAATACCATAGGCTATATAGAACAGGTGGGAGTTGATATGAAAAGTGTCCTAAGACAGAGAGGGACTCTTAGATAATGGAGAAATAGACAGCCCCCAGGGGAAAATGGGCCGTATTCCAAAAATTCAATTTTACATTGACTGTTTGGAATGCAGAACACATTTTCCCTTAGAAACAATGCCATGAATAATTGCAGTTATTTTTCTCAGGAAACTCCACACAAGCTTGTTTAACTCATAATGTAACAGAAATATCTGCTGAGACATTTTAGATTTGCATGAAGTAGATCCCTAAATCCGTACTACTCTGAATTATAAATTAGCCATGTACATAGCTGCCACCCCAACTAGACTGTGAACTCTTTGAGGGATAGAAACTGTTGAATTATTCATTTTTGTATTCTGAATGCCTGGCATATAACTGGCAATAAACGTTGGTTGCATAAATAAATGGACAAATTTAATAGGCATTTGAATAGTGTTGAAAGTGTCTTGGGGAATAAAAACAGTAACATTTAGTGGGTCCCTTAATGTGTTTGGCACTGTCTTAGGTAGATGACCAATAAAGCAAGCTGCTTTGTTAAGGCTAGAATTAGAGATGAAGATAAAAACAATTTTAATATTTGAGGTGTAAAATAAATGAGTGCTCGACTTGCTAAATACATGTTTTTGGATGAAATCAATGGAGAGATACATTGATGTGGAAAATGTCATGGAAAAAATATCAGCACGAATTGCTTGGAGGAGGAAGAGAAGTAGTTATTGGGGACTCTAGGACTGAGGAGGTGAGAGCTATGACTACAGCTAAGAGCAGAGGATGGAAGTGGAAGTTTGATAATGGTCAGGAAGGAATGATCAGGAAAGAACAGAAGTATCCATCTGAATTAGATCCTAGTTTAATTTCATCTGCTTTACTGTTCCATATAAGGAAGTGTTACTCTGGTCAATCTCTGAAGATTTTTCATGAATTTAGATTATGTTATTATCACTTTCCCATAGATTGTGGTTAATTAGATTGATTGCTTTCCACAATGACAGTAGATTAAGCATTTGTGGCTTTTGTTTGTTTTTGAGACAGGGTCTCACTCTGTCACCCAGGTTGGAATACAGTGGTGCCATCTTGGCTCACTGCAACCTCCACCTCCCAGGCTCAAGCAATCCTCCCACCTCAGCCTCCTAGGTAGCTGGGACCACAGGTGTGCACCACCACACCTAGCTAATTTTTTTGTATTTTTGGTGGAGACAGGGTCTTGCCATGTTGCTCAGGCTGGTCTCAAACTCCTGAGTTCAGGCAATCCACCCAACTTGGCCTCTCAAAGTAATGGGATTACAGCATGAGTCATGGTGCCTGGCCAAGGATTTGTTAAAATCTGGTAGGGATGTGTATAATGGTGAAAATGATGGCAGGGAAATAATAAGCAATGAGAGAGAATGTAACTTGGGGAACTGGGAGAGGGAACATTATCTCTAGAGAGTTTTTGGTGGAGGAAGAAAAAGGAGGGGACAGAGGAAGGAGGGTGAAAAAGGAAGAAAGAAAGGCAAAAATTCACTATTTTGTAAATAGTCTAACCCGTCAGAAAGTCCCTATGACTGACTGCTTGCCTGATCTTTGTTCTTCGAAAACATAACTACAACTACTTCTTCATTTACTTAATTGTCTCCAAAGTGTTAAAGTGCAATCAATAAATATTTGTTGATTGATATTCTGAGTGTTTCAAATCAATCCACACTTTTGGTTTTATTAAGGACCTTAGAACTGACATTGATTTGATCAAGCTGAAGCAAGAACTGGCTTCAAATTTGAAAGGCATTTTATGTCTCTCCGCAAGGAAAAAGCAATCATCTTTCCATGCCTATTATGCACCACACCCTATACTAGTGACTTTACTTACATTGTCACATTAATCATTATTTTAACAGTTATTTATTTCCTATTACATGTCAGACCTTATGCTAAGCAATGAGAGATAAAAGGCAAAGAGGGAGAAAACTCTGACCTTCTAATAGTTACAGAAATATAATGGGGAGGAAACAGGGATAAAACAATTACTGCAGCATAGTGTGGTAGTGCAACAAAAGAGGTAAGCACGCTTTTTTCCCAACTTGCCTGGCGGTATGGCTCTCGTAAAGAAGGGTGATGAGAAGAAAAAGGGCCGTTCTACCATCAATGAGGTAGTGACTCCAGCATACACCATCAACATTCACAAGCTCATCTATAGAGCAGGCTTCCAGAAGTGTGCCCTAGGGTACTCAAAGAGATTCGGAAATTTGCCACGAAGGAGATGCGAACTCCAAATGTGCACGTTACCAGGCTCAACAAAGCTATCTAGACCAATGGAATAAGGAATGTCCCATACTGAATTTGTGTGAGTTTGTCCAGAAAACATAATGAAGAAGAAGATTCAAAAAATAAACTCTATACTCTGGTTATCTATGTACCTGTTACAACTTTCAAAAATCTACAGACTGTCAATGTGAAGGAGAACTAATCGCTGATCATCAAATACATCAAATAAAGTTATAAAATTTCCTTAAAAAAAAAAAGAAGTAAGCACTTGGCAATATTGGAGAACAGAGAGGGAAGTTTTAATTCAAAATGGGTATAAAGACAATAAGAAAAACAAGTATTTTCCACAATCCCACTATCCAGAAAAAAATAATATTTTGGTGTATGTCCTTATAGTCATCTTTTTACCATGCATGGATATTTAGTTTTTTCAAAATGGTTCTATTAATCAGGGCTTAAAAAAATTAATAGGCTGGGTATGGTGGCTCATGCCTGTAATCCCAACACTTTGGAAAGCAAAGGCAGGTGGATCGCCTGAGGTCAGGAGTTCAAGACCAGCCTGGCCAAGATGGTGAAATCCAGTCTCTACTAAAAATACAAAAATTAGCTGGGTGTGGCGGCATGCGCCTATAATCCCAGCTGAGGTGGGAGAATTGCTTGAACCTGGGAGGTCGAGGTTGCAGTGAGCCAAGATCGTGCCATTGCACTCCAGCCTGGGCAACAAGTGGGAAACACCATATCTCAAAAGAAAAAAAAAATTAATGTATTATGACTATCTTCCTGTCAATAAATACATTTTTATATCATTTTAATTTTTAACATGATTTCTTTTCTTTCTTTCTTTTTTTTTTTTTTGAGATGGAGTCTCGCTCTGTAGCCCAGGCTGGAGTGCAGTGGCGTGATCTCAGCTCACTGCAACCTCTGACACCCAGGTCCTGGTTCAAGCAGTTCTCCTACCTCAGCCTCTCAAGTAGCTGGGATTACAGGCACAAGCCACCATGCCCAGGTAATTTTTGTATTTTTTAGTAGAGACAGGGTTTCACCATGTTGGCCAGTCTGGTCTTGAACTCCTGACTTTGTGATCCACCCACCTCGGCCTCCCAAAGTGTTAGGATTACGGGCGTGAGCCACCATGCCCAGGCTTTAACACGATTTCTAATAGCTATATAATATTCTACTATGTAGATATATCCATAGTATGTAGTTTGTTTTCAATCTGGAAATTTGGATTGGTTCTACTTTTTAAAATAGTATAAGCAACTGCAGTGACTATTATATAAAAATCTCTTCATAATTCTAGATTAGGCTGGGCATGGTGGCTCACGCCTGTAATCCTAGCACTTTGGGAAGCCAAGGCGGGAGTATCGCAAGGTCAGGAGTTCAAGACCAGCCTAGCCAACATGGTGAAACCTTGTCTCTAGTAAAAATAAAAAAATTAGATGGGCATAGTGGTGCGTGCCTGTAATCCCAGCTACTTCGGAGGCTGAGACAGGAGAATTGCTTGAATCAGGACCTGGGAGGTGGAGGTTGCAGTGAGCCGAGATGACGCCACTGTACTCCAGCCTGGGCTACAGAGCGAGACTCCATCTCAAAACAAAACAAAAAAACCATAATCTTAGATTATTGTCTTAGATCTCTGGTTCCCAAAGAGTGTGCCAAGGTGCCCCCAGATGCTACAGAGAACTCATAGAGAAGCCACAGAATATTTAAACCTTTTGAGGAAAATATTTGATGTCTGTTGGGTACTGTAAAAATTAGTTTAAACATGAAATCACCATACATTCTTTTCAATGGGGTTATATCTTTGCAAAGCTGGGGTTTTGCTGTTGCTGTGATAAAAATAAAAGCATTGCACAAAAATCTTATGTGATCTGGGAAATGAGGGTGGTGATATCCAATCTAATTTTTAGGGTTGAGAAGTTGTGCCATGACTAACAGGTACAAACCTCCTATTCATAATTAATTAGGGTTATTTAAAATTGAAATAAAAATATTTTTTTCTGGCCAGGGGCAGTGGCTCATGCCTATAATCCCAACACTTTGGGAGGCCAAGGCAAGTGGATCACCTGAGGTCAGGAGTTCGAGACCAGCCTAACCAACGTGGTGAAACCCCATCTCTACTAAAAATACAAAAATTAACCAGGGGTGATGGCGGGTGCCTGTAATCTCAGCCACTTGGGAGGCTGAGGCAGGAGAATCACTTGAACCCAGGAGGCAGAGGTTGCAATGAGCTGAGATCATGCCACTGCACTCCAGCCTGGATGACAGAGCAAGACTCCATCTCAAAAAAAAATAATTGTTTTTCTTTCAATGTATATGAATTTCCCTCCCTCCCTCCCTTCCTCTCTCCCTTCCTCTCTCCCTTTCCCTCTTTCTTTCTCTTTCTTTTCTTTCTTTCTCTCTTCCTCCCTCCCTCCCTCTCCCTCTTTTTTTCTCTCTCCCTTCCTCCTTCTTCCCTCCCTCCCTCCCTTCCTTCCTTCCTCTCTTTCTCTCTTTCTCTCTTGTTCTGTCTTGCTCTGTCACCCAGGCCGGAGTGGCAGTGGTGCGATCTGGGCTCACTGCAACCTCTGCCTCCTGGGTTCAAGTGCTTCTCCTGCCCCGGCCTCCCAGGTAGCTGGGATTACAGGCACCCACTACCATGCCCAGCTAATTTTTGTATTTTTAGTAGAGACGGGGTTTCACCTTGTTGGCTAGGCTGGTCTCGAACTCCTGACCTAAAGAAATCCTCCTGCCTTGGCCTCCCAAAGTGCTGGAATTACGGGTGTGAGCCACCGCGCCTGGCCTACTTTTTCAAATAGCTACCAAGTTAGGGCATAAATACTCATTAAGTTGTTTGAACCTAACTACTTAAAACACTCTTTCATATTTATTTTGGCCTAAGAGTGTGGTGAAAAATTACTGAGATGCTAAAGGCACCATGAACCAAGAAAATTTGGGAATCTCTAATTTAGGATAAATTAGAGACTTATGTGAAACTGCTAGCTGTGAGGCTCTGCAAACTTTACGAGCTTTTAATATTGCCAGTTGTCCTTCAGAAATATTCTATCAATTTATACACCCAGTACCAGGTTAATTTTCCCTTACTTCATAGTGACCCTTGAACTAAATGCGTCCAGAGGGGTTGGCTTGAATGAGAAACCATGACTGAAAAATTTTGCTGAGTTCTCCAACTGATACAAAAAGAAGTAAGAAAGGACCTCTAACCTCAAAGGCAGAGCCTATCTTACCCTCCCAGAGTCTGGTACAGGGCTTTGCTAGAGCAAGGGCACAGTAAACACATGTTGATGAAATGAAAAGAACTCCATTCTCAAGAGGCAGATAGCTTGAGACCAGGAGTTCAGACCAGCCTGGGCAACATAGTGAAACCCTGTCTCTACTAAAGATTCATGGTGGCGTGTGCCTGTAGTCCCAGCTACTTGGGAAGCTGAGGTGAGAGAATCACCTGATCCCAGAATGTAGTGGCTGCAGTGAGTCCAGATCTTGCCACTGTACTCCAGCCTGAGTGACAGAGTGAGACCCTGTCTCAAAAAAAAAAAAAAAAAAAGCATTGTCTTAAATTTATGGTTTAAGAAATTTGTGGCTCATGCCTGTAATCCCAGCACTTTGGGAGGCTGAGGCTGGGGGCAGATCGCTTTAACTTAGGCAACATGGCTAGACTCCCATACCAAACAAACAAAATTTACAGGCAACCTATAGAGTGAGAGAATGTTTTTGCAGTCTATCCATCTGACAAAACTCTAATATCCAGAGTCTACAAGGAACTCAAACAAATATACCAGAAAAAAACAGTCCCACTAAAAAGTAGTCAAAGGATACGAACAGACATTCATGCAGCCAAAAAACATATGAAGAAAAGCTCAACATCACTGATCATTAGAGAAATGCAAATCAAAACCATAATGAGGTACCATCTCACACCAGTCAGAACACCATTATTAAAAAGTCAAGGAACAGCTGGGCACAGTGGCTCACGCCTGTAATCCCAGCACTTTGGGAGGCCGAGGAGGGCAGATCATGTGGTCAGGAGTTCGAGATCAGCCTGGCCAACGTGTTGAAACTGTGTCTCTACTAAAAATACAAAACTTAGCCGGGTGTGGTGGCAGGTGCCTGTAATCCCACTTACTTGGGAAGCTGAGGCAGGCGAATCACCTGAAACTGGAAGGCAGAGTTGAAGTGAGTCAAAGTCACGCCGCTGCACTCCAGCCTGGGTGAAAGAACAAAACTCCATCTCAAAAAAAAAAAAAAAAAAAAAGTTAAGAAACAATAGATGCTGGTGACGTTGTGGTGAAATAGGAATGCTTTTACTCTGTTGGTAGGAATGTAAATTAGTTCAACCATTGTGGAAGATAGTGTGGCGATTCCTCAAAGATCTAGAACAAGCAATCTCATTACTAGGTATATACCCAAAGGAATATAAGTCATTCTGTTACAAAGATGCATGCATGTGTATGTTCGTTGGAGCACTATTCACAATAGCAAGGACATGGAATAAACTGAAATGCCCACCAAAAGCCCACAGACTGGATAAAGAAAATGTGGTACATGTACACAATGAAATACTATGCAGCCATAAAAAGGAATGATGTCACGTCCTTTGCAGGGACATGGATGAAGCTGGAAGCTATTATCCTCAGCAAACTAACACAGGAACGGAAAACCAAACATCGCATGTTCTCACTTATAAGTGGGAGCTGAACAATTAGAACACATGGACACAGGGAGGGGAACAACATACATTGAGGCCTGTCAGGGCTGGGGGGATGTGGGGAGAGAGAGAGTATTAGGAAAAATAGCGAATGAATGCTGGGCTTAATACCTAGGTGATGGGTTGACAGGTGCAGCCCACCACCATGGCACATGTTTACCTATGTAACAAACCTGCACATCCTGCACATGTACCCCAGAACTAAAAATAAAAAAAAAAAAGAAAAGAAATTTGAGTTATAGGCCAGGCACTGTGGCTCATACCTGTAATTCCAGCACTCTGGGAGCATGAGGCTGGGGTTGGATTGCTTTAGCTTAGGCCATGTGGCTAGACTCTCATCTCAACAAAAAAAAAAAAAAAAAAAAAAAATAGATAGGTGTGGTGGCGTGCACCTGTAGTTCCAGCTACTGAGGAGGCTAAAGTGGGAGGACTGCTTGAGCCCAGGATGTTGAGAGCTGCAGCAAGCACTGCACTCCAGCCTGGGTAAGACTATCACACAAAAAAAAAAAAAAAAAAGAAAGAAATTTGAGTTATATATGATTTTTCCTAAATAATTAATTAAAGTACTTTAATGTATTTTTTAAAAGAATCAAACTACATTTATTTCAGTGATTTTTTATTTAGGTAAAATATACATATATAATTTAACATCTTTAACATTGTTTTCAACTTTTTATTTATTTTATGTATTTATTGAGAGCAAGTCTGGCTGTGTAGCCCAGGCTGGAGTAGCTGGGATTACAGGTGTGCGCCACCACACCTGTCTAATTTTTGTATTTTTAGTACAGATGGAGTTTCACTATGTTGGCCAGGCTGGAGTGCAGTGGTGTAATCTCAGCTCATTGCAACCTCCACCTCCCAAGTTCAAGAGATTCTCCCATTTCAGCCTCCAGAATAGCTGGGACTACAGGGGTGTGCCACCATGCATACCTTACTTTTTGCATTACTATTAGAGATGGGGTTTCGCCATATTGGCCAGGCTGGTCTTGAATTCCTGACCTGAAGTGATTCCCGGCCTCTGCCTCCCAAAGTGCTGGGATTATAGGCGTAAGCCACTGCACCCGGCCCTTGGTAGGTTTTGGCCCTCACCCTCCTCTCACCCTTCCCCAGAAAGTAGGCTCTAGTGTCTATTGTTCCCATATTTATGTCCATGTGTTCTCAATATTTAGCTCCCACTTATAAATGAGAACATGCAGCATTTGGTTATCTGTTCCTGTGTTAATTCAGATAATGGCCTCCAGTTGCATCCATGTTGATACAAAGGACATAAACTTTTATGGCTGTATAGTATTCCCGGTGTATATGTACCACATTTTCTTTATCCAGCCTATTGCTGATGGGCATTTAGGTTGATTCCATTTCTTTGCTACGTAAATAGTGCTGCAATGAGCAGATGAGTGCATGTCTTTTTGGTAGAACGATTTATATTTCTTTGAGTATATACCGAGTAATGAAATTGCTGGGTCAAATGGTAGTTCCAAGTTCTTTGAAAATTCTCCAAACTGCTTTCTACAGTGGCTGAACTAATTTACAGTCCTACCAGCAGCGTATAAACATTCCCTTTTCTCTGGAACGTCCCCAATATCTGTTGCTTTTTGACTTAATAATTGCCATTCTGACTGTGGTGAGATGGTATATATCACTGTGGTTTGGATTTGCATTTCTCTGATTATTAGTGATGTTGAGCATTTTTTTATGTGTTTATTGGCTGCTTGTATGTTTCTTTTTTTTTTTTCTTGCACTAGCTCTGTCACCCATGCTGGAGTGCAGTGCTCTGGATCTTGGCTTACTGCAACCTCTGCCCCCAGGTTTAAGCAATTCTCTTGCCTCAGCCTCCAAAGTAGCTGGGATTATAGGCGCTTGCCACCACACACAGATAATTTTTGTTTTTAATTTTTTAATTTTTTTTTTTAAGATGGGGTTTCACCCTGTTGGTCAGGCTGGTCTTGAACTCCTGACCTCAGGTGATCCGCCCACCTTGGCCTCCAAAGTACCTGGATTACAGACGTGAGCCACCACGCCCGGCCGATAATTTTTTATATTTTTAGTAGAGATGGGGTTTCACCATGTTGACCAGGGCTGGTCTTGGACACTTGACCTCAGGTGATCTGCCTGCCTAGGGCTCCCAAAATGCTGGGATTACATGTGTGAGCCACTGCAACTGGCCTATGTCTTCTTTTGAGAAGTGTCTGTCCATGTCCATTGCACATTTTTTAATGGGGTTGTTTTTTGGTTGTTGATTTTTTAAAGTTCCTTATAGATTCTGAATATTAGACCTTTCTGGGTGCATAATTTGCAGATATTTTATCCTGTTTTGTAGGTTGTCTGTTTACCCTGTTGATAGTTTCTTTTGCTGAAGCACTTTATTTTCTATAAACAATTCATTTGTTTCCTTTTCAGGCAAGGCTCAAGCAAGGCAATAAATATTAGAAGAAATATACCTCCAAGATTCTTTGCCTCTAAGTACCATATCTACCACCAGTTGCAACCAATTTCAGAAGCTAACAAAGAACTGATTTAAGCCAGGTGCAGTGGCTCACTCCTGTAAACTCAGCACTTTGGGAGACCGAGGCAGGTGTATCACCTGACGTCAGGAGTTAGAGACCTGCCTGGCCAACATGATGAACCTCTGTCTCTACTAAAACTATAAAAAATTAGCCGGGCCTGGTAGCAGGCACCTGTAATCCCAGCCTCTTGGGAGGCTGAGGGAGAATCGCTTGAACCCCGAGGCAGAGGTTGCAGTGACCCGAGATCTTGCCATTGCAAACAAACAAAAGAAAAAAACCAAAAAACCCAAAAACTGGATTAACACACGTTTTCGCTTTCTTGCTCATGTACATGCACACGAATGATCAATAGAATTAATCTTCACTTGGGGTGTGCACATCTCAAGAGATTTGTAAAAATCCAGTTATGAGAAAATTAGCAAGGTTAATGCCCTGCAAGTAATCACTTGCCTAGGGTGACTGCTAATTTATTCTGTCTTAACGGAAAACAATGCTGATTACTTCACTCTCTGTGTTGCTCCTCTTAGGGAGAACAACCTGTGTGTTGTGGGAGAAGACCTTAGAGTCTGGAGCAAAAATAGAACCATATAACAGTTTTATTTAAAGGAGAGCTTAGAAAAGATCTTATGAAAAAAAAATTGGCAGATGGAGCTTTTAAAAATGAGAGTGGCTTTTAGAATGTTTGTCATTTTCCACATATAAAACTACCAAATACACTTTGCACAACTAAACAAAACTAGGAAGTTAGATTTTTATTTCTTAATATTTAAGAGTTGATAATATGGTAGGTCCTGTAAAAAAAAAAACCACCTGCCTTCAAATGGTAATATAAATTATAAATCGAGATTGTATGGGTTCTCTTGATAACTATTTCTGCTCACCCCAAATGGCAAGCCCCTAAAACGAACATGTACCACATTTACATGTGCCATATACGTGCCTACGTGTACATATGTAACATGTGCCACAAAAGATTTACACACATCATAATTTTCACTTTGCAAACGTGGAGAGTACCTACTGTGCCTGAAAAATTATGCTGAGGAGCTTTGGTGTGTACAGAGATAAATGCTTCCTATGGCCTGTTACTATTTGTGCTACTCAAAAAAAGGTTTTATACTTTGAGAGGGGAGGGAAGTCATCTATTAAGTTAGGCTTTTGTTTATTTATATCCCAGTGCCCTTGATCTCCTGCAAAAACATAAAGCAAAAGCTTGTTTAAAAAACAAAACAAGGGACGGGCGCGGTGACTCACGTCTGTAGTGCACTTGGGAGGCTGAGGGGGGCGGATCACGAGTTCAGGAGTTCGAGACCAGTCTGGCCAACATAATGAAACCCCGTCTCTACTTAAAATACAAAAAATTAGCCCGGTGTGGTGGTGTGCGCCTCTAATTCCAGTTACTCGGGAGGCTGAGGCAGGAGAATCGCTTGAACCCGGGAGGCGGAGTTTGCTGTGAGCCGAGATCGAGATCGCGCCATTGCACTCCAGCCTGGGGCAGTGCGAGACTCCGTCTCAAAACAACAACAAAACCCCAAAAAACCCACAAAACATTTGCAAGGATTTGGGTTTGTTTTAGAGTAAGACCATATATTCTTCAAGACAACTGTTCACATAGAAAGGCTAGGTCTTTCAAAAAAGTTGCGTCTTTAAAGAAGGAAAAAAAAAGGAGTTCGTTTATTTTATTACGATTTTTAAAAATTTTTTCTTCACCACCCCTCCCTCCGTTTTGTTTTTAAAACTAGACTCCGTTCCGGTGAGAGCTCGGTGAAGTCCTGATCCGCGCCCATTAAGGCGAGGCCGCTCGAGTCCAAGGACCAGAGGCCGTGGAACAGCCCGGCTCCGACGGGTATGAGGGCGCGGTGGGTTCCAGCCTCCACGCTTACACACAGCCTGCCAGGGCCTTAGAGACCTCGGACTGCTGACCACCGCAGGGAGGTGCGGATCGCGGCCGCGACCCGGCAAAAGCCATCTGCACGCCTACTGGGCGCGCAGCCACGTTGACTGCTGCAGCCTTTCCTGTTCGGCGTGAGCTGGCCAGTCAGCCGGCCGAGGCTGCGCACCTTCCGCGGTCGGGATGCGCAGTTCCAGGAGAAAGGCCGCGAGGGCGGGGCTTGGGGCCGGGAGAGGCTATTTCCTCACACCGCGGTTAGTCAGGACGAGAGGCCGCGTTCAGGCCAGTGCGGAGAGCCACATGGCGCGACCAAGCCGGGGCCCAGCGTTGGCGGGCACAGAAGCAGTGTAATGCAGGAAGCCTGAGCCCACACTGGGGAAGGATGTGCCAGCTAACGAATGTTTCACCACAGCCCACATGCCTGGGAGAGGGAATTTGAGAGCACGTGGGGGAGGGGCGGCGAGAGCTGTCGACTCGCAGAGAGCATGCTCCGTCCTGAAAGCCGAAGTGGACAGCCAGGCATGCGCAGCGAGCCTAGGGTGGGTTGGCAGCGGTGAGGGACTGGCGCGAGCGGGCTGATGTGTTTATCCGGTTTTCTGGGTGGGCGGTCAAAGCGCACGCGTAAGGGCGAAAGGCGGCGGAGCCAGGTAGCGGTTTGCGCATGCGTGGAGTGAGCCGGTAGCTCTGCGAGGCTGCGGAGGGGGCTCTTAGAGAAGCAGGGGAAAAGGGAAGCGAAGGGAGAGGAAAGAGGGGAGGGAGGAGAGTGTGCTTTGCGCATGCGTGCGAGCGCTAGCGACGACGGCGGCGGGGGAGTCTAGGGGATGACAGTGGCTTTGCCCGTTGGGGTAACGGTCGTCGTCGTCGGCAGGGCCTAAGGCGCGGTACAGCCCGTAGGATCCATTAAGGCCGCAACAGCCCGGGCCCTACCGACCTGGAGTGGCGCGTGGAGTCGGGGTGAGGGCGGCGAGGCACGGGGAGGGGCCTGCGGCGGGGCCTTGCTGTATGCGCTGGGCGGCGGCGGGGCCTGGCGGTGTGAGCGCTCGCCTCCCGCGGCTGTGCAGGCGCTGAGGGCGGCGGCAGCCGTCGTGCTCGGCGGAGGAGTCGTCTGTGTGTGCGGCGCCGAAAAGATGGCCGGGCAGTGAGGGGGCGGCGCTTGCGTCTGGTGACCCCGGAGTGTGCGACTGAGGAGCGAGGGGCGCCGCCGCGGCCCGGCCGGGCCTGCTCCCCGCCCCATCCCGCCAGCCGGCGGCGGCCCGCGTACTTCCTCCCCGGCCCTTCCCTCCGGGTGGGGGACTCTCGCCCGCCTTGCCACCTCGGGGAACGGCGGGCTGCAACTTACGGGGCGGAGAGCCAGGGCGCAGTCTGGGCCCAGCGTCCGATATGGGGAGAGCGGCGGCGGCGTCCGCCAGCCGCAACAGCAACCTTCGTCGCCGCCGCGGCGTCTTGCACTAGATCCGGGAAGCCGCCGCCCGACCGTCGTCCTTGCTGTCGCCGCCGCCTCCGCGCCCAGCACTGGGATGGAGTAAGACGCTCTGCAGCCCGGGAGAAGCGTGCCGCGCCTCGGACCGGGCCGAGGCCTGCTCCCGCGCCCGCTAGCTCGACCTGAGGAGGCGCCTCCGTGTCCGGAGATGCAGCTCGAGCGCAGGCCGCCCGCCGAGCTGCGGGGCTAGACTGAGCGCCGAGTCCCGCCCCGAGCGCCCAAGCCGCCGCGTTCGGTGCTCTGTGGTCGCTCCGGACGAACTCGAACGCTGGTCTCTACTTTTTATATTTTTGGTCTGGAAGTCTCAGGGACGGAGGGGCGCCAAGGCCCCATGTGTGGGAGGATTGCTTCAGCTCCACAAACTTGCACGGATTTTCGTTACTTGTTGGGCCCGTGGTTCGGCTCTTATTTCTTCCGAATTGGTGCAAATTCGCCATCGTTCTCTGGCTGCTTACAAAGTTGGATCCGGAATTTTTTTTCAACCGGGAGCCATTGGTGTCGAAGTGTCTGCAATGAACCCCGTGAATGCTACTGCTCTCTACATTTCCGCGAGCCGCCTAGTGCTCAACTACGACCCTGGAGACCCCAAGGCGTTTACTGAGATTAACAGGCTCTTGCCTTACTTCCGACAGTCTCTTTCGTGCTGTGTTTGCGGTAAGACGCTTTTTATTGTTCCCTTTTCAATGCTTGTTTTTAAAAAGCCTTCTAGGCAGTGGTAACGTGAGCGGGTTGACGGCCTGGTGGTTGGTATCAAGCTTTTGTTATTTGTGCAGCGCTGTACGGTCATTAGTTTTGAAACTTGCTGAGGGACTTTTGCCTGGCGTTTCAGAAAGGCAGAAAACCCTTTCAGACCGCTTTGTGCAGCAGCGTTAACGTTCAAAATGGTTTAATTCGCCTCGGTTCATCTGGTGGTTGTGGTTTAAGTGGGGTAAGATGCATGCACAATGCCGTTTTTTTTTTTTTTTAAACCTTTGTCGCGGGAGCTGATTTCGTACCTACGGCGGTTAAAAGTGGTTAAACGTGATGAAAACATGCACATGTGCCGTGTTTGTATTTCCCCAAACTGGTGTTTTGTGAGGGTGGTGGGCTAAGCTGATGAACCCACAGCTGGAGAACTCGGTGCGGAACTTTCCCCCAGGTTCTTCCACAAATGCTTTGTCGGTTTGACTGATAACAGTGAGCCGGGGAAGGCTGGTGGTACTCCCAAGTGCTTTTTAGCTGGTGGGATTTTAACTTACCACGTTTTCATTTTGTGGTTTAATATACTTCGGCTTTGGCGAGGGTTATTTTAGATGTTTTTGATCAAAAAAAATATTAACTCGTGTTGGATAGGATACGTTTAAATTATTTTTAAGATGAAAGAGATAGGCTGGCCGGGCGCGGTGGCTCACACCGGTAATCCCAGCATTTTGGGAGGCCAGGGCGGGCGGATCACGAGGTCAAGATATCGAGACCATCCTGGTTAACACGGTGAAAACCCGTCTTTACTAAAAATACAAAAATTAGCCGGGCGTGGTGGCGCGCGCCTGTAGTACCAGCTACTCGGGAGGCTGAGCCAGGAGAATGACTTGAACCCGGGAGGCGGGGGTTTGCAGTGAGCGGAGATCGCGCCAGAGCGATACTCTGTCTCAAACAAAACAACAGATACGCTAAATTGTTTAAGGAAAATGTCTCAAAAGTGATAACTTGTGTGGTAACTATGTATTTATAATAATGGCTTTCATTTCGAAAACTTGGACTGAAACGTAATACAAAGGGAAGGGCAGCTGGCAAAGCAGTAATATGTATGCGCCACTTAATATTCTCCAAATTTTAAGGTTTTGATGATCCACGTTTAGTCAGAACCTGGAAAATTCAGGCACGTTAAGCCTTCCATTTTATTCAATATTAGATGAAGAGTAATTTGGGACAGTTGTGGTTGAAGGGAGAATTAATACTCATTTGAAATTTATTCAGCATTCTGTATATAGATCTGAAACCAGACTCTGAATGGTTGAGAAGAGGTGGCGGTGGTGTTTTTTGCAAGACGGTACTTAATGTCATAAACATTTAAGTGAGTAAATGATTAAGTGCTACTCTGACTAGTAACTGACACTTAATACCTATATAGAGGAGTAGTCGCCCAGGGCAAATCACTTAACTGTCCTGGGCCTCAGTTTCTTGATGTATAAAATGAGTGTTTTCGGCTAGATTCAGTTTCCTTTTAGCTTAAGTTTTACAAATATAAGTGTATTAAAAATTTGCTTGGTTTCATGGTAACCTCTCACTTTTCTCTCACTTTTATGGAGTTTTTTTTTTAATGTCCTTACATATTTTGATGGCTTGAGGACTGAGGAAATGGAGCTGCTATAGCTTCTTTCTCCATAAACTTTTTTCTTCACCCGTTTGGCCGACCGTAGGGTGCTCCTGTGGTGAGATAGGGGATAGAGGGAGGACCTACCCTGTCCTACTGAAACAGCATTTGAGAGTGATATCATTATCAGTTAACTTTTGCATAATCTGCTAGGTCCCCTGTTTACTAGATGGGTGAGACCTAGCTCTTTAAGGGGGAAATGGTACGTTTGAGTTGTGTAGATCACCATTATCCTAAAACTATTAATAAGAACTTCACAGGTTTTAAGTTCTTATTAATAGCTTTAGGATATAGTGGTGGTCTAATTGAACAGTTTTTGAAGTTCTGACTTGGACTTCAAATAATGGCATTAAAGTTAAAACTACATTTAAAAGTCCAACTGTAGCTTTTTTATTTTTTTTATTTTTTGTTAGTCTTGGCAACACTAGGGGAATTTTTCTGACAATAGGGCTTTCTTATCTCCCGTCATCCTGTGGAAAAGATGTGAGTTCTACTTCTCCCGTGTAACTGAGTACCTGGCATGAGTTTCAGTAATACGGATGTAGGTTCAGGGTTCCCCCCCATCTTTTTGGACATAAGTCTGTGGTTATCAAGAGATAGAAAAAAATAAATAAAAAATAAAACATTGATTATTTGAATTCAGCTCCAGCATTTACATATCCTTGTACCAAGTATGTTTTAGACTTTTTTCCTTAGCTCAGAAACCAGAGTGTGTTCAAATTAATGTGTGCATGTTTAATCTTATTTCATGAAGATAATACACATGTAAAAAAATTAAGTTTAATTCTATCTTGAAACAGTAGGGAATTTGTTTCAACAGGTCCTATAGATTTGACCCAATACTACCTTTTCCTTGTTTTATTCAACTGCCGTTTTACATAATTTGTTTTAACTGGATTGATGTTTTTGCCTTTTAAAACATGCTTTGTATTTTCCTTTAAAAAAAAATCTTTGTTTTCTTAAGTTTTTTTTGCCTAAAATACACTCCTTTTTTTTTTGTAAAGGCCTAACTCAACTCCCTGCCTCCTTGGTGAAATCTTCCTTGCTCACTGCAGCAAAAAGCTACCTCTGGCCGGGGGCCTGTAATCCCAGCACTTTGATAGGCCAAGATGGGCTGATCGTTTGAGATGAGGAGTTGGAGACCAGCCTGGTCAACATAGCGAAACCCCGTCTCTATTAAAAATAAAAAAATTAGGCCTTGCGCGGTGGCTCACGCCTGTAATCCCAGCACTTTGGGAGGCCGAGGCGGGTGGATCACGAGGTCAAGAGATCGAGACCATCCCGGTCAACATGGTGAAACCCCGTCTCTACTAAAAATACAAAAAATTAGCCGGGCACGGTGGCGCGTGCCTGTAATCCCAGCTACTCAGGAGGCTGAGGCAGGAGAATTGCCTGAACCCAGGAGGCGGAGGGTGTGGTGAGCCGAGATCGCGCCATTGCACTCCAGCCTGGGTAACAAGAGCAAAACTCCATCTCAAAAAAAAAAAAAAGAGAAAAAAAAAAAATACAAAAATTAGCTGGGTGTATACAAAAATTGTAGCTGGGTGTGGTGGCCGGTGCCGGTATTCTCAGGTACTCGGGAGGCTGAGGCAGATCTCAAGATCTGAGGCAGGAGAATTGCTTGAACCTGGGAGGCAGAGGTTGCCATGAGTGGAGATCTCACCACTGCACTCCAGACTGGGAGACAGAGTAAAACGCCATCTCAAAAACAAAAACAAAAACAAAAACAAAAAACTTTGTCCTCTAAACCTTTTGTTTTTTTTTTTTTTTTAGTAAGCGACAGGAAGATTACAGCTCCTCACCTGTGTGATAACAGGTGATGGAGTTTTTCTGCTTGTCTTAGTAAATCTTTTTTTTTTTTGAAAGAAAGAAAGAAAGAAAGAAAAAGAATAAAGAAGAGGAGGAAAAAGGAAGAGAAAGAGAGAGAGAGAATGGGAGTATTGCTTTCTTGCCCAGGCTAGAATGCAGTTTAGTAATGGGTATTGAAAACCTCTTTTATACCAATAGTTATACTTGATGTAAACAGGAAGGAATAAGGGAAGAAAATAACAAACGAGCAGCCAACCAATATTTCATTTAAACCTATGAAATGCTATGCGATTACTGGGGAGTGATTTACTTCCAATTATGTAGTCACTTATGGAATAGGTATGAGGTGGTAATGTATGTTTTATGTATTTGAAGTGGAGAGTTCTATAAATGTTTATTAAGTTTACTTGTTCCGGGTCTGAGTTCAAGTCCTGGATGTCCTTGTTAATTTTCTGTCTCGTTGATCTATAAAATCGTTAGCTCTTCTTGTTACATTGATCCTTTTGCCATTATGTAATGTCCTTCTTTGCCTTTTTTGTTCTTTGTTACTATAAAGTCTACTTTATCAGAGGCGAGAATTGCATCTCCTGCTTTTTATTTGTTTATTTTTACTCTCTGATTGGTTGATAAATCTTCCTCCTTCTCTTTGTTTTGAGTCTTTGTGTATTGTTGCATGTGAGATGGGTCTGGATGCAGCATAGCAATGGGTTTTGGCTTTTTATCTGATTAGAATATATATAACTTTAATACTAGCATTTGATGCTAGCTGGCTGTTTTGCCCATTAGTTACTGTAAATTTTTCGTTGTGTTAATGTTCTTTTCTTTTTGATATATTTTTGGAAAGGCTGATATTGGTTGTTCCTTTATATGTATAGTGCTTCTTTCAGAAGCTCTTGTAAAGCAGGCCTGGTGGTGGTGAACTCTCTAAGTACTTGTTTGTTCGCAAAGGATTTAATTTTTCCTTCGATTATAAAGCTTAGTTTGGCTGGATAGGAAATTCTGGGTTGAAAGTTTTTTTCTTTAAGGATGTTAAATATTGGTCCCCACTCTTTTCTGGCTTGTAGGGTTTCTGCTGAGAGATCTGCTGTAAGTCTGATAGGTTTCCCTTTATGGGTAACCTGACCTTTCTCTCTGGCTGCCCTTAGTATTTTCTCCTTCATTTCAACCCTAATAAATCTGGCAATTATGTGCCTTGGGGTTGGTCTTCTTGAAGAATATCTTTGTGGTGTTCTCTGTATTACCTGGAGTTGAATATTACCCTGCCTTGCCAGGTTGGGAAAGTTTTCCTGAATGATATCCTGAAGAGTATTTTCCAGCTTAGATTCATTCTCTTCATCACATTCAGGTACACCTATCAAACGTAAATTAGGTCTTTTCACATAGTCCCATATTTCCTGGAGACTTTGCTCATTCCTTTTCATCCTTTTTTCTCCAATCTTGTCTTCTCGTTTCATTTCACTGAGCTGGTTCTCGACTTCTGATGTCCTTTCTTCTACTTGATCAATTCGACCGTTTAAACTTGTGCATGCTTCGCGAAGTTCTCGTGTTGTGTTTTTCAGCTCCATCAATTCACTTATATTCCTCTCTAAATTGTCCATTCTCGTTAACATTTCGTCAAACCTTTTTTCAAGGTTCTTAGTTTCTTTGCATTGGGTTAGAACAAGTTCTTTTAATTCACAGAAGTTTCTTATCACCCACGTTTTGAAACCTGCTTCTGTTATTGGAACACACTCGTAATCTATTAAGCCTTGTTCCGTTACTGATGAGGAATTGCGATCCCCTGTAGAGGGAGAGGCATTCTGATTTTGAGTATTCTCTGCCTTTTTACGCTGATTTCTTCCCTTCATTATATATTTATCCGTCTGTTGTCTTTGTAATTACCAACTTTCTAACTAGGTCTCTGAGCAGACGTCCAACTTGTTAATTCCCAGCGCCGAAATCTGAGCAGTCCACTGCGCCAGCCAAAACCGCGGTGTTAAGATTGATGGTGCTTTTCTGCCCGGGAATCTCCGGACTCTGCACCAAAAACTGGCGCGCTAAGGCACCAGCAAAACCGCCGCGCCGGCCACAAGAGTCGCCCTGGCGACACGTGGGGCTTCTCTGCTGGGAATCTCCTGGTCCGTGAGCAACAAATATTCGTCTGAAAGTGTGGCGTCCTCTCGTTCTCTGCGCTTTCACTGGGAGCTAGGAGCCCGAGCTGCTAGTGATCAGGCATCTTGGATCTCTCTTAACCTTTTGTAATCCTTTGTTTCAGTCATAAGGTATTTTTAACTCCTTTCAGTGCAGTTTTTATAACAGTCTGATTCTCCTGATACATATAATAAACTTCTTAGAGAAGACACTATTTTTTCTTTTACATTTTTGTATTTTTTCTGCTTTACACTCTCTCCTGTCCAATCATTTACATGTAGGTGCTTATGACAGCCTCAGAGGAAGAGGTGAGGGAGGAAAAAAGCCCTTCAAGCTTCGCAATTAGGTTGAAATTTGGCTTTTATACTGTGTAGGTGCAGTGCCTTAACTTTTTGCCGCGGTTTTCCTTTATCTCCTTGAAGCTTGTTTCTCTAAATTTGTGTTATATGTGGGCTTATTTTTAAGTGGTTTGAAAAAACTTTTTAGAGACAGGATCTTGCTGTGTCGCTTGCCGTGCCATCCTAGCTCACTGCAGCCTTAAAGTCCTGAATTCATGCAGTTCTTCACCTCAGCCTCCTGATAAACTAGAACTACAGGCCTTCACCATCATGCCTAGTTAGTTTTTAAAGTTTTTGCAGGGATAGGGTCTTGCTGTGTTGCCCAGTCAGGTCTTGAACTCCTAGGCTCAAGCTGTCCTTGATCTCCCAAAGTGCAGGGATTACAGGGGTGAGCCACTGTGGCTCTTGGCCTGAAAACCTTTTTTTTTTTTTTTTTTTTTTTTTGAGATGGAGTCTTGCTTTATCTCCCAGGCTGGAATGCAGTGGCGAGATCTCGACTCACTGCAGCCTCCACCTTCTGGGTTCAAGTGATTATCCTGCCTCAGCCTCAGGTGTGTGCCACCATGCCCAGCTAGTTTTTGTATTTTTCGTAGAGATGAGGTTTTACCACGTTGACCAGGATGGTCTCTTGACCTCAGGATCTGCCTGGCTCAGCCTCCCAAAGTGCTGGGATTACAGATGTGAGCCACCGCACCCAACCTTATGGACATTTTAAAGTAAGGCTTGAAGGAGAAAACCTTTGGTTTGTGTGAGTAGGAGTAAATCGGGTTTATCTGCAAGGAAGAGCCCTTGCCCTATAGTGGTTATTCAGGGGCATTTTGTGTGGAGAGTTTTGATGCCAGGCTAAGGAATGTGACATTCACTCTGTAGACCTGTTTCTTTTCTTTTTAAAAAATATGTTTTGCAGGCCACCTGAATCAAAATCACCTAAAAGCTTATTAAAATCCAGATTCCTAATCATCACACCAGACTGAGTGAATTACAATCTCTGTGGACTGGCCCTTCTGATACGCATTTTAACTGCCCATCTTGATTGGAATGGGGATTTGCAAATCAGTGTTACAAGCATTTGGAAAGTATTTAAGTAGGATAGTGAATTGAAATTGTTTTAGAAAAGATTAACTTGGAGGTGGTGCCCTATAATCCTAGCACTTTGGGAGCCCAAGGCCAGCTGATCACGAGATCAGGAGATCAACACCATCCTGGCCAACGTGGTGAAACCCAGTCTCTACTAAAAATACAAAAATTAGCTGGGTGTGCTGGCACAGGCCTGTTAATCACAGCTACTCAGCAGGCTGAGGCGGGAGAATCGCTTGAACCTGGGAAGCGGAGATTGCAATGAGTGAGATGGAGCCACTGCACTCCAGCCTAGGTGACAGAGCAAGACTCCACCTCAAAAAAAATAATAATAATTTGGGGGTCCAATATTTATTTATTTACTTATTTTTTATTTGAGATGGAGTCTTGTTCTGTTGCCCAGGCTGGAGTGCATGGTGCCATCTGAGCTCACTGCAACCTCCATCTCCCGGGTTCAAGTGATTCTCCTCCCTCAACCTCCGGAGTAGCTGGGACTACAGGCACCCACCACGCCCAGCTAATTTTTTTTTGTGTGTGTATTTTTAGTAGAGACAGGGTTCCACCATATTGACCAGGCTGGTCTTGAACTCCGACCTTAGGCAGTTTTCTCACTTTGGCCTCCCAGAGTGCTAGGATTTCAGACATGAGCCACTGTGCCTGGCAAAATACCGTTTGTTTGATTGGAGTCTCTAATAAGAGGATTCTTTAATGAGGCCTGAATAAAGTGGTGGGAGTAAAAAGAAAGGGAACAACGTAAAATGAAAAGGGAACATTTAATCATTCTTACGGTTATCAGAACGTTTTAATTATTTGAAATCTATTGAGTTATCTTTGTCACAGTTGGGCTTATCTTGTTATGAATGGATTAAATGAGAAGTTTCCTGGTCTTAAATTGGAAAGTATGTCTAGCACAGTGCTTTCACATAATATATACTTGATAAAATGTACAGCTACTCCTTCATATCTGTGGGCCAACCTTGGATCTAAAATATTAGGAAGGAAGTTGTGACTGTACTCAATATGTGTGGACAGTTTTTTTGGTCATGATTCCCTAAGCAATACAGTATAGCGACTGCTTTATAGTATTACATTGTTTAAGTATTATAAGTAATCTAGAGATGATTTAAAACAGCAGTCCCCTACCTTTTTGGTGCTAGGGACTGGTTGCATGGAAGACTGTTTTTCCACAGGGTGGGGGGATGGTTTCAGGATGATTGTGTACTTTATTATTATTACATTGTAGTGTGTAATGAAATAATTACACAATTCACTATAATGTAGAATTAGTGGGAACCCTGAGCTTGTTTCCTGAAAGGGTCCCGTCTGAGAGTGATGGGAGACAGTCACAGATCATACAGCATTATTCTCATAAGGAGTGTGCAGCCTAGATCCCTTGCGTGCACAATTCACTATAGAGCTTGTGCTCTTATGAGAATCTTATGCAGAGCTCAGGTGGTAATTTGAGCAGTGGGGAGCGGCTGTAAATACAGATGAAGCTTTGCTTGCTCCACCGGGCTCACTTCCTGCTGTGCAGCCTGGTTTCTAACAGGCCAAGGACTGGTGCTGGTCCATGGGCTGGGACTTGGGGATCCCTGATTAAAAGAACAGAGGAGGATATGCATAATTAAAAGAACAGAGGAGGATATGCATAGGTTATCTGCAAATATTAAGTCATTTTATATCAAGGACTTGAATATCTGCAGATTTTGGTATTTAAGTGAGATGCTCGAACCAGTCACCCATGGATATCTAGGAACAACTATACAATGGTGTTGAAGAACTGACAAAATCTGGCAGTTTGATACAGGCACATGGGAAAGATTGAAGGAGTCAAAGGGTGACTTAGTTCACATCAGAAATGAAGTAAGGAAGGATATTGACTTTTGGGGAACCTGAAGAGTTGAGGTAGTCTGGGTTTGAAATAATGTAAGGACGGCCCAATTAAAGTAATCTTCGAGAATTTTAGCAGAATGGTATTGGCAATTGAGCTGAATATTCTGCAAAATAGCCATGCCATTGTTTGATGACTTTTTTTAGAAAAACTTTATTTCTTTTTGGCTTCCATTTTACCCAAATCACCTTCTCTGTTTGTAATTGTCTTCATTAATTTTAATTTTGTCCTCTGGATAATTCAGAAAGCCTTTGGTACAATTTTGCTTTTCAACTGTTGGAAGACAGTTTTTGTCATTCCTGAGAAGTTGTGTCCTGGCTGAGTGTGGTGGCTCACATCTGTAATCCCAGCACTTTGGAAGGCGGAGGTGGGCGGGTCATCTGAGGTCAGGAGTTAGAGACCAGCCTGGCTAAGGCGGCACGAAACCCCGTCTCTACTAATAATACAAAAATTAGCCTGGCATGGTGGTGCATGCAGGAGAATTGCTTGGACCCAGGAGGTGGAGGTTGCAGTGAGCTGAAATTGTGCCATTTCACTCCAGCCTGGGCAACAGTGAGATTGTCTCAAAAAAAAAAAAAAAAAAAAAGGAGTTGTGTCGTAAGTTATTCTGGTAGCATCCTTTAGTTTCCTCTAAAGGTGTGATTTTTGTGTTTATATCTGGAGTATTTTAGATATGATTAGAGATGAGATTATCTTCTATAACGACTTGGACAAATTAGTTTTTCTATTTCATTTGTAATATAAGGTTGTTGAACTAGAGCCGAAATTTGCAATGGCCCAATCTCGGCTCACTGCAACCTCCACCTCCCAGTTCAAGCAATTCTCCTGCCTCAGCCTCCTGAGTAGCTGGAATTACAGGTACCTGCCATCATGCCTGGATAATTTTTTTTTTCTTTTTGGTATTTCTGTAGAGATGGAATTTCACCATGTTGGTCAGGCTGGCCTCAAACTCAGGTAATCTGCCTGCCCTGCCTCCCTAAGTGCTGGGATTGCGGGGGTGAGCCACCGCGCCCAGCTCAGAACCATAGAATTCTAATGATGTTGTGATCTTCAATTATTTTGCGAAATCTTATTACCCAGCTAAGAGTCAGGATTGCTTTATATTGTTTGGCAGTTAGAGAACAGTTGTTGGTTCATCATGTTTCTGGTCAATTAAAACATTTTCACAAGTTAGTCAATAGTATTGTTCACTGTCTCCTCTATCTTTACAGACTTTTAGTAGTTGTGTCAGTTATTGAGGGAGTGATGCTGAAATCTCAACTATATGTGTTTTCAGTTTCTCTTTTTAGTGTTTTATCAGTTTTTGCTTCATGTATTTTGAAGCTGTTGGTAGGTTTATGAAACCTTTCTGAACTTATGGAATATAGTTACAATAACTACTATTTTAATAACTTTAATTTCTAGCCTGGGCAACATGTCGAAACTCTGCCTCTACAAAAAACACAAAAATTAGCTGGGTGTGACTTTAATTTCTAGCCTGGGCAACATGTCGAAACTCTGCCTCTACAAAAAACACAAAAATTAGCTGGGTGTGGTGGCACCTGCCTGTAGTCCCAGCTACTTGAGAGGCTGAGGTGGGAGGATTGCTTGAGCCCAGGAGGCAGAGGTTGCAGTAATCTGAGATCACACCACTCCACTCCAGCCTGGGTGACAGAGTGAGACCTTGTCTCCAAAAAAACCTTTCATTTTTAAAATTTTTTGTAGAGATGTGGTCTCCCCTGTGTTGCCCAAACTGGTCTTGAACTCTTGGCCTCAAGTGATCCTCCTACCTTAGCCTCCTAAAGTGCTGGTGTTATGGGAGTGAGCCATCACATTTGGCTTAATGTAATTTTCATTTTTAATGTTTTTATTTACTAATTCTATCGTCTGTTTCATTCCTGGGTTTGTTGCTCAGACTGGTTTTTCCTCTCATCATGGGTTATATATTCCTGCTTCTTCCATTGCCTGGTTAATTTTGATTGGATGCCAGCTATTGTGAGTTTTACCTTGTAAAATTTTACGTTGTTGCTGGATATTTTTGTACTACAAATATTTTTGAGCTTTGTTTTGGGATGAGGTTAAGTTACTTGGAGACTGTTTGATCCTTTCAAGGCTTGTTTTCAAGTTTTTGTTCAGCAGAGTCACAGCAGCCTTTAGGGACTAGTTTTTCCACGCTACTGAGGCAGGAACCTTCTGACTACTCATCTGATGCCTTGTGAGATTTCTCACTTTGGGTAGTGGGAGGAGGAATTAACTCTGCTGCTTGCTTCTTGAGTTATGGGGATTGTTTCCACTGTTTCTTTCTGGGGCTTCTCTGGTAGCTTCCTTTACACGCGTGTACTAATTAATCAGTACTCAGCTGAGGACTTGAGAGGGACCTGGTATACCACTCTGGACCTGTTTCTCTGTGCAGGTCTGTCATCTCTGTACTCCGCTCGGAGAAGTCCAGCTGTCTTGGCTTCCAGCTCTCCTCAACTCAGGGAAGCTCTCCCCCTGCCCCCCGCCCCCAATCCAGGCTTTGGATTCTCCCTCCTGGTACCTTTTGACCTGAAAAGTATTCCCAGGAAATAAGCTGGGACAGTTGTAGGGTTTATATTTGTTCCCCCTTCCAGGGATCACTGTCCTGTTCTGCCTGTTGGTCAATATTTGAAAACCTGTTGTTCTCTCCTGTTTTTTAGTTATTTCAGTTAGGAGAGTAAATCTGATTATTCTGTTTTTGTCTGGAAGCAGAGTAAGATCACATTCTAAACCTACTTTTTATACAAAGCCACTAGCCATATGTGACAATTTAAATTTTGTTTAATTAAAAGTAAATACAATTTAAAATCCTGGTCTTCTGTTATCCTTAGAAATATTATAAGTGCTCAGTAGCCACATGTGAGTAATGGCTACCTTATTGGACACTGCAGATATAAAACATTTCCATTGTTGCATAAACTTGTACTGGACAGTGTTACAACAATTAAAGCACTTAGATTTATAGTGTTTTCATTGTGTTTTTCAAGTTTTCATTAAAAAAAATTTTTTTTAAATGTTTTCTTCAGACCAGTTAAGTTTTGATTTTAAGACATCGAGCTGGATGGGGTTATGAACAAATTTTTGGAGCTTACCCTTCACAGACTTCTAGAACAATTTCTTCATCTTAGTGATCAGGTTCAAGAAGGTATTTCACAGTGTTCCTGTAGTAAAAGTGCTTCTGTTATTTTAGAAAAAGAGATAAAACATTTTAACTATTTATCTTCCTTTAAAATGAGGTAATTTGAAGAGATGTCAAATGGGCATGAGACAAATAGAGGTGCCATAACCAGTTGATAATTCAGCTTAATTCTTCCTTCGTGAAGGTTTCATATTGTTTTAGTCTTAGTCATGTATTTTATTAACTCTTACTCGTGTTTCAGTTCTTCATATATCCATTCAATAGACCAACAGAGACAAGAACCATTAAAAAAGTCGGTAATGAAATACTAGATGATGAGCATACAAATGTAAATGATTCTAAATATTTGGTTCATGATTTTTGTTATTCTTTATTCTTTTTTTTTTTTATTTGGAGTTTCTGTTGCACAGGCTGGAGTGCGGTGGCATGATCTCGGCTCACTGCAGCGTCCACCTCCTGGGTTCAAGCAATTCTGCCTCGGTCTCCCAAGTAGCTGGGATTACAGGCATGCACCACCACACCTGGCTAATTTTTTTTTTTTTTTTTTGTATTTAATACAAAACAAAAGTGGGGTTTCACTATGTTGGTCATGCTGGTCTCGAACTCCTGACCTCGGATGATCCACCCATCTCGGCCTCCCAAAGTCCTGGGATTACAGGCTTGAGTCCTGCCAACTCTTTTTTTTCGTTTTTCTCTGTAAGTTGTCTGTGTTGACATCCTGTATCTCAACAGGTTCTTGGTAATATTTCAAAAAGCAATGTTAAAAAGAGAAAATACAGCGCTACCCAGTATTGCTTTTTCTTTTTAAAGACCAGAGACTATTCTATTCATATGTGGAATGTGTTATTTGAAGTGTTTGTAGATGCCAGTTTGAAACCACTTTTAGCTTATCACTTAGTAACAAAATACAAAAATTGCTAAAAAAAATTTCTTGACTGGGAGCGGTGGATCACGCCTGTAATCCCAGCACTTTGGGAGGCCGAGGTGGGAGGATCATCTGAGGTCAGGAGTTTGAGACCAGCCTGACCAACATGGAGAAATCCCATCTGTACCAAAAATATAAAATTAGCCAGGTGTGGTGGTGCATGGCTGTAGTCCCAGCTACTCGGGAGGCTGAGGCATGAGAATTGCTTGAACTTGGGAGGCAGAGGTTGCAAGTGAGCCGAGATCGTGCCATTGCACTCCAGCTTGGGCAGCAAGAGTGAAACTCCTTCTCAGAAAAAAAGAAAAAAAATTCTTAGTAGAAAACATAAGAAGTCCAAATAATATCAGGGCACGTAGGCAGTTTTGCCCGTGTAATGTATTTCATTTTAGCTTACATTTTTATTTTAATTTATTTGTTTTTTTTTTTTGAGACGGAGTTTCGCTCTTGTTACCCAGGCTGGAGTGCAATGGCGCGATCTTGGCTCACTGCAACCTCCACCTCTTGGGTTCAGGCAATTCTCCTGCCTGAGCCTCCTGAGTAGCTGGGATTACAGGCACGCACCATTATGCCCAGCTAATTTTTTTTTTTGTATTTTCAGTAGAGACGGGGTTTCACCATGTTGACCAGGATGGTCTCGATCTCTTGACCTCGGGATCTACCCGCTTCGGCCTCTCAAAGTGCTGGGATTACAGGCGTGAGCCACCGCGCCCGGCCCATTTTTAACATTCATAAGTTTACAAACAAGGCAGGCCATTTTATTGATTGATGGATTGATTGAGATGGAGTTTTACTCCTGTTGCCCAGGCTGGAGTGCAAGGGCGCAATCTCAGCTCATTGCAACCTCTGCCTCCTGGCTTCAGGCGATTTTCCTGCCTCAGCCTCCTGAGTAGCTGGGATTATAGGCATGCACCACCACCATGCTTTGCTAATTTTGTATTTTTAATAGAGACCGGGTTTATCCATGTTGGTCAGGCTGGTCTTGAACTCCCAACCTCAGGTGATCCGCCCACCTTAGCCTCTCAAAGTGCTGAGATTACAAGCATGACCCACTGTGCCTGGCCACCATTTTAGTTTTATTCTTATTTTTAATTTTTTTTTAGAGACAGAGTCTTGCTCTGTAGCCTAGGCTGGAGTGCAGTGGTATGATCTTAGCTCACTGCAACGTCTGCCTCCTGGGTTCAAGTGATTCTTTTGCCTCCACTTCTTGAGTAGCTGCCTTGGCCTCCCAAAGTGCTGTGATTACAGGCTTGAGCCACCATGCCCAGCCCAAGATATGCCATTTTAAAGTAGCTATGTCACCAAAATGGATTTTAAAACTAAATTTAGATAAAAAATTGTCTTTATATGCTTTGTTAAAATTATCTTTATAGTATAATCTTGAGTAATATGCTGATTAAAAGTAGTTTTTTTCCCTTAAAATAATTTCATCACATTTGCTACTTAAATGATGAAATTATTAGAAAAACCTCAAGAGTTCTTATTACTGTTGAAGATGACTTCAAGGGAAGAAAAGTTATTTTTAGTGATTCCTAATTCTGGTTGTTCATCAGAGTTTGGGAAGCCTTTAAAAAATACACATTCCTCACTGGGCTGGATGGCTCATGCCTGTAATCCCAGCACTTGAGATTCCAAAGCAGGTGGGATTACTTGAGCCCAGGAGTTCAAGACCACCCTGGGCAACATAGTGAGACCTTGTCTCTACCAAAAAATAGAAAATTAGTCAGGGGCGGTGGTGCCTGCCTGTAATCCCAGATACTCAGGAGCCTGAGGTGCAGGGATTGCTTGAACCCAGGAGGTTAAGGCAGCATTGAACTATGATGAAAAAAGAAAAAATGAACAAAATGAACACCTGTGACCAAATTTGAACACGTGGTTCATGACCATTGCACTAAGATTATTATAGCTAATTGGGAGGCTGAGGCGGGAGGATTGCTTGAGCTTTAGAGGTTGAGGCTATGGTGAATTCTGATTGTGCCACTATTTTCCAGTCTGCGTGACAGAGTGGGACCTTGTCTCTTAAAAAAAAAAAAAAAAGAAAAAGGAAAAAAAACAAAAAAAACCCTTCATTCGTGGGCAGCATCCCCAGATTGGAGTAGGCCATGCGATTTTGATAATAATCCATTGATGGTTGTAGTGCTGTCTTGGAGTACTCTCTGTGTGAGGTTAAAAAAAGTGTGTGCCACCTGGATGCAGTGGCTCAGGCCTGTAATCCCAGAACTTGGGGAGGCCAAGTCAGGTGGATCATCTAAGGTCAGGAGTTTGAGACCAGCCTGGCCCACACGGTGAAACCCTGTCTCTACTAAAAATAAAAAGTGTTAGCCGGGTGTGGTGGTGGCGCCTGTAATCCCAGCTACTTGGGAGGCTGAGTCAGGAGAATCGATTGAATCTGGGAGGCAGAGGTTGCAGTGAGCTGAGGTTGCACCACTGCAAAGAAAAAAAGGCGTGTGCTAGTAAATTTAAGCAATGCTGTCTTATGGTTTTTGACAGCTATAGAACATTCAGTTTTAAGATGCTAATGTATCTTGGGATGGCTCTCTAAGAGGGTAATAAAGCAAACCTTCTGGTTCTATGGAACACCAGTTTGGGAAATTTGGATCTAGATTTACATTGGTTTATTGGTTTGTTCAGCTGTGAATCAACTTAATTTTGCCTAATTGACCAGCCTGTATTATCGTATTGGTAATAATTTCATGAGTGACCATCATAGCTTTGCTAAAATAGGAAAATAATGGAATAGTATAAAAGTGCTCTTTAACTACAAACATTCTATAAAAGTCTCCCCTACTTAGTTATTAAGATAAACGATGTCTGGCACTCTCTTTTAGTTCTTACTAGAATATGAAATGAGGCATGGCTTGAGGATATGAATATGTTGTGGGTCTGAGTGGTTATACATCATCCATTTAATAATCTCTATGAGTTTTTGTTTTTTTAATGGTAGTTGACTAGTGAAACTTATATAAAGTACTGATCTATCATCCAAAGATGATGCAGTACAAAGTGAAAGAAACTCTGAAGTTTAACCATTCAGGTTTTTGGTAAACAGCTTGGCTTGAGTAATGTTTATACTTTTAAGGTTGTGGTGTTTAACTGTTCTTTTTCTTTTTCTTTTTTTTTTCTTGAGACAGAGTCTCGCTTTATCACCAGGCTGGAGTGCAGTGACCCGATCCCGGCTCACTGCAACTTCCGTTTTCCGGTTTCAAGCAATTCTCCTGCCTCAGCCTCCCGAGTAGCTGGGACTACAGGCACGCACCACCACGCCTGGCTAATTTTTTGTACTTTTAGTAGAGACGGGGTTTCACCATGTTGGCTAGGATGGTCTTGATCTCTTGACCTTGTGATCCGCCCGCCTCGGCCTCCCAAAGTGCTGGGATTACAGGCATGAGCCACCTCGCCCAGCCCTAACTGTTCTTTTTCTTCACCTCCACTCCCCTGTGAAATTGGCATACATGTTTAGCTATCACCAGTCTCTCAATATAGAGGTACTTAATGATAGAGTGAACTTTACAGTAATTACTCAATCAAGTCAAGTGGTCAGAATATTCTACTTTGTAGCATCATTTTTAGTGACTAAGTCACATTTGTCATATTATTATTTTCTTTTTAATTAAAATGCGTGTTTTTCTCACATGATTATTTGTGCTAGATATTTTCAAGAAAATAGTTTATGGGTCTTTGGAATCCAGCTGATCAGGGATATTTAAAGGAGCTAATACTGGTTTGGGCATAGCTGCTTTTGAATATTTAGAGAACTAGCAATTTCTTCAAAACCTTAGTTATTTTGATTTGCTGATTTTTTTGAGGCATGTAGTTGCTTTTTGGTTTAGTACTAAAATAAAGCGGATGGAGGTTTACAGTAATAGGTTTTAAGTGCTGCTCAATAAAAAATTTAAAGAAGAAAAGCAGACCTGGGCTAGGAAACCTTACCAAGAGTAAAATTGTGCTGTCTTAGGAGAGTTCTCGGGTCTCAAATTCATTTCTTTTCGACCTGAGCTTATTATCCTTTATAGCAGTATGTAAGTCTGTTTGTGTTGCTGTTAAGGAATACCTGAGGCTGGGTAATTTATAAAGAAAATATATTTATTTTGGTTCATGGTTCTGTAGGCTGTACAGGAAGTATGGTGCTGGCATCTGCTTCTGGTGAGGACCTTAAGAAGCTTACAATCATGGTAGAAGGCTAAAGGGGAACAGGCCTATCACACGGTGAAAGAAGGAGCAAGAGAGAGAAGGGGGAGGTCCTAGACTTAAAAAAGCAGATCTCATGTGAACTGAGGGAGAACTCATTAATTACCAAGGGGATGGTGCCAAGCTATTCATGGGGAACCTGCCCCAAAACCTCCCACCAGGCCCCACCTGTAACTTTGGGGATTACGTTTCAGCATGGTATTTGGAGGGAGCAAACATCCAAACCAAATCAAATAGATTCATGACACAGGAATTTTGTCTAATGGAAAAAAAAATTTTTTTTGTAGTGACAGGGTTTCACTCTGTTGCCCAGTCTGATCTCAGATTCCTGGGCTTAAGTGATCCTCCTGCCTCAGCCTCCTGATGCTGAGATTACAGGCATGAACCATTGTGCCCAGCTGAAAAGTTTTTTTTGTTTGTTTATTTTTGTTTTTTGTGACAGAGTCTTATTCTGGTTTCCTAGGCTGGAGCGCAGTGGTGCGATCTTGGCTCACTGTAGCCTCATCCTCCTGGGCTCAGGTGATTGTTCTACCTCATGCTCCTGAGTAGCTGGGATTACAGGTGCATGTTCACATGTTTGGCTGATTTTTTTTATTTTTAGTAGAGATGGGGTTTTGATGTGTTGCCCAGGCTGGTCTTGAACTCCTGGACTCAAGCAGTCTGCCTGCTGTGGCCTCCCATAGTGTTGGGATTATAGGCATGAGCCACCACGCCTGGCCAGCAGCTGAAAAGTTTTTAAAGAAGTTTGGACTTTAAAATATACCTGCACACAAGTATATTGGACAAAAATATAGTCTTACTTGTCCAAGAACAGTTGATTAATTTGTGCCAGTTTGGAAATGATAAATATTATCATCTTTTTATGGTATAGTCATTCTTGTTTGGCTAATCCAGAGGTTATTTTCATGTGTATGTATCTGGAATAGAATATATCCTGTTAGTTGTGGTTTGGAAACATACTCAACATCTTTAATTTTGGGGTTTAATTTTGGTGCTATAATTCAGAGATTTGAAAAAGTCTGAGAATGCCTTGCTAAGTGATGGAGTGGCAGGGCTTAAGTACAGTGTTAGGCATGTAGCTGGGCCCCAGGAATTATTTACATATATAATGAAGGAAGGAGAAATGTTTTATTTAATCAAGATAGCCTAAACAATTCACTCTTCATTTGGAAAAGGTAAAAAATGGGGAAATTTAGATAAATTGATTGTGAAATGATTATTATTTTGGCTCTATCTCATACTTTGTTGTTGTTGTTGTTGTTGGGATGGGGCCTCTGTTGCCCAGGATAGAGTGCAGTGGTGCAATCATGGCTCACTTGCAGCCTCAAACTCCAGGATTCAAGTGATCTCCCAGTTCAGTCTCCTAAGCTGGGACCACCGGCGTGTACCAACATCCCTGGCTAATTTTGTTTATTTTTTGTTGAAACAGGGTCTCACTATGCTGCTGCTCAGGCTAGTCTTGGACTCCTGGGCTTGAGTGACCCTCCTCCCCCAGTCTCCCAAAATGCTGGGATTATAAGCATGAGCCACGGCACCTGGCATGTCTTAGACTTTTGACATCAGTGGGAGAAGTCTGTTCTCCCACTTTTATATATACCTTGATATTGCTGGGGACTGAATCTAGGCTGAATGGATTATGACTCAGATTCAGCATAGTTACTCTCACACCACAAGAAAAATAGAGTGTATGTATATATTTGGGTTGATCAGCATTGGTTTATTGCCATTTACATTCCTAGAAAAATTGTATAAATGAATGAAAGTCAGCTTAGTCTAATCATGAGTTTAATAAATATGTATTTACTTATTTTCTGCATGTATGTTACACATGAATACATTATACACACATATATTTAATATACACATACACATTCTTTAGTTAAGGTTTCTGATGCTATAAATTCTTAGACTAATAAATAGGCTGAGCTTTGTTTTTGTTGGAATCTCTTACACAGAAGATAATACAATGCTTTATAGCATATATGTTCACTTGAAGCATTTAAGCTTAACTTTAAAAATTGGAGTTAGTGCTGCTCCAGTTTTTGTGCAGTAAGGATTTCCTGACCCTCACAAACCTGTTATTGAGAATCTATCCTCCCCTTCCTTTCCCTCTTCTTGCCTTAGTCACTATCCATTATTGCCAGTACCTGTTCCTGTTTCTTCTTTTCAATTAAAGATTATATATCTTGTGGCTAATTATTTTGCCTGTAGCTTAGTCTCTGTAATCATTCTTTTTTGGGAAGGGGCAAGAAGCTAAAATTGTCTCTGCATGCCATGAACTTAATAGTAGAAGTACAGACAGTGCTAGATAAGTGAAAAGAATTCTAGGCTGGTAATCAGTAGACTGAGCCTCTGTTTGTCATTGCTAGTAACCAGCTGTGTAATCCATGAAAGTCCATCTTGGTTAAAAAGAGGTCACAGAACAAGTGATTACCAAGGTCACTCCCAGATTTAAGGTTCTTTTTATGATTCACTCATTGTACATTTATTAGTGCTGGCTTATGTGCCAACACTAGTTTAAAGATGTAGAGATAAATAAGACCCAGTGAACAATGACAATATAATGTGATTAAGTGCCATAAAAGGAGAATATGTAAAGTGCTTTTTCAACAGATTGAGGGAGGATAATTAAGAAAGGCTTCATCTTAGAGGTCATATTTGTGTTGATTCTTGAAGACTAATTGACTATGCAAGGCAGGAAGAAGGACATTCTAGGAACAACAAATCATGGAGGATGAGTAAGCATTGCATGTTTTGGAATGGTCAGTGGTAGGTGAGAATGGTGTATGGAGTTCTTGGAGAAAGTTTAGGGAAATGAGATTTGGGGTGGGAGGCAGGTAGTTAGGGGCTAGATTCTGGAAGGCCTTATATGTCATTCCAAAGTCTTCAGATTTTGAAGTTCACTTCAAGGGTTTTCAAGAGAAAGGCATATAATCAGACTTGTGTTTTAGAAAGATCACATGGCGGCAGCATGGAAGATGAATTGATTAGAGTAGGTAAGGCATGGAGATAAGCTGGAAAACTCAGTATTCAGGGTTAACAATGATGAAGGTTAAACTAAGGCAGGAGTAGTCATGCAAATAAAACCTGAAGGGTGAAATTGGCAGATTTTTATAAACTACATGCAGGGAGAACAATTGGATGTGGAATGGAGGTGAAGAGTCTGGATGGTTTCAAGGTCTTTAGTTTCTGAATGAATGATAGCATCAGTACCAAAAAAATAAGGGATGCTAGAGGAAGAGCGAGCTTTTAGGTGGCGATTTATGGGAGATAACATTTATGTTTGCTCATGTTAAGCTCGAGTTATCTGTGAGAGATGAGATTCCTAGTAGGCACTTAAGATACTGGGTCTGAAGTTCAGGGGAGAAAGATTTGAGTTAGAGATACAGACTCAGAAATAATCAGTTTATGAATAGTAGTTAAAACAGCTTTATGGGCAATCACTCTAGAAAGGAGTATGTAGGTCAGTGTTTTTTTTTTTTCTTTTTTCTTTGAGACAGAGTCTCACTGTCTCGCCCAGTCTGGAATGCAGTGGTGCGATCTTAGCTCACTGCAACCTCCACCTTCTGGGTTCAAGTGATTCTCGTGCCTCAGCCTCCCAAGTAGCTGGTATTACAGGCACACTCCACCATACCCGGCTGATTTTGTATTTTTAGTAGAGATGGGGTTCGCCACATTGGGCAGGCTGGTCTTGAACTCCTGACCTCAAGTGATCTGCCCACTTCAGCCTCCCAAAGTACTGGGATTACAGGCGTGAGCCACCGTGCCTGGCCCCTGTAGGTCAGTTTTAGTTTGAACTGCGTCTTGTTTGTTTGTTTGTTTGTTTGTTTGTTTCTTTCTTTCTCTCTCTCTCTCTCCCCCCCCCTCTCCTTCTCCCTTTCTCTCCCCCTCCCCCTCCCCTTCTGGCTGGAGTGCAATGGCACTATTTTGTCTCCCAGGTTCAGGCGATTCACCTGCCTCAGCCTCCCAAGTAGCTGGGACTACAGGCTCATGCCACCACACCCTGCTAATTTCGTATTTTTAGTAGAGACGGGATTTTTCCATGTTGGTCAGGCTGGTCTTGAACTCCCAACCTCAGGTGATCCACCCACCTTGGCCTCCCAAATTGCTGGGATTACAGGCATGAGCCACCGCGCCCAGCCCATATCTCTGTTTCGAAAGGGGAAAAGATTCATGATCCTCATAAGCTTCTGTACAGCAATTTGTACGTATTTCTTTTTTTTTATTAGCTCATGAACTGAAGATGTACATATTTGTATAGTCAGATTCTCAGAGGGGTCTGTGTATGATTAAGGGTTACTGAAAGGGAGTAAGGAGAGTAGATCCTATTAAGGAAACATGGGAAATACTAAAATTGATGAGGAGACAGAAGAGGATGTAGAGGAGATGAGGGACATAGTGTTAGGGGAGAAGGGAGGGGAGCATTTCAAGGAAGAATAATGAACCAGAAATGCCCACTGGATTTGGGATTAGCAATTTTTGCCTTTCATTAGAAGACTGATTCTGGTGAGAAGCTTCAGCATAGGAATAACTGGATAGGGAGTTGCTATAGGAAGGAAGGTTGAAGGTGGAAGTGAGAGAGGGTATAAATAACATTAGGTATGGGTAACTAGAGGGGAGTATGGGAGGTATGTGAGCCAAAGCATTGGAGGGAGAGGAGGGCTTACTTGGGAGGTAGGAAGAAAAGGGTACTGTGTGTGTGTTTGTGTTGTAGGGGATTGAGTATAAGTAAGATGAGAGGTGGAGAGAGGGAGAATACTGAAATATTTAAACCTACCAGTAAATTTGGAAGCATGATGGAAGCATGAGAAAATTGATATAAGTAGAAATATTCAACCTTTCATTGGACTTTATTTTGTCACGTTTATAGAAAATTTCTACATACAGGCCAGGTATGGTGGCTCACACCTGTAATCCCAGCCCTTTGAGAGGCCAATGTGGGTGCATCACTTGAGCCAGGAGTTCTGGTTCCAGCTACTCAGGAGGCTGAGGTAGGAGGATTGCTTGAACCCCAGGAGGTTGAGGCTACAGTGAGCCATGATCATGACACTGCACCTCATCATCGTCATAAGCGACTAGGCAACAGAGCAAGACCCAGTCTACCAAAAAAAAAAATTTTTTTTCAACATGCAAAGTGGAATAAAACTTTCACATACCTATCAAGTCAACATGATACCTAATGAAATAATGATACTCAAATCCAAGACTTTTGATACACCCTTTATAGACCTAGCCATATGTCTTGGAATCATCAAATTTTATAGCTGAAGAGAACCTAGACATTTTAGTTAATAGCTTTAAGAAACTGAGGACCAAATCTGTTAGAGGCACACTATTATTATTTATGACATTGTTTTACTCAAAATTTGTCAGACTTGGACAGTTTATAGAATTGCCGATTGTAGTGGATGCCTTGATGCAATACCCAAATCCCCACTTAAGGATTAAAGAACTTCATTCTCTTAGCTAGTTGATGTGCTGCTGAGACTGTGAGACCTGTCTAGGAATCATCCTTGGCTGAAAAGAGCAAACTCATTCCAGGTCACATGCTGAGAGTAGCCTGCATCAAGGTTCTGGTTCATTAAAGTACCTGGCTCCTTGGGCCCAGCATAGGACAACCCTAAGGAGTCATTGAGCTTTTAGAATTTCTGTCGGGTCATCTGAGGCCTTTGTTGTGAGTACATTCCAGCCCCTTTCTTTCTTCCTTTACAAGTAATAATCCTGAGAGCAATCCTTGATAAACTTTCTGTGCACTAACCTGTCCTAAGAGTTTGCATGGCCAGGGATCTGATTTCTAGCAGTGACTGACTTTACAGTTCCTTTTGATTTGTAACAGAGCAATGACTTGCTAAACTTTTTATTTTATTTATTTTTTATTTTTTTGGGGGCAGAGTCTTGCTCTGTTGCCAGGCTGGAGTGCAGTGGCATGATCTCGGCTCACTGCAACTTCCGTTTTCCGGTTTCAAGCAGTTCTCCTGCCTCAGCCTCCCGAGTAGCTGGGACTACAAGCACACACCACCATGCCTGGCTAATTTTTTGTATTTTTAGTAGAGACGAGGTTTCACCAATGCTGGCCAGGATGGTCTCGATCTCTTGACCTCGTGATCTGCCCGCCTCGGCCTCCCAAAGTGCTGGGATTACAGGCATGAGCCACCGCGCCTGGCTGACTTGCTAAACTTTTAAGGATCTAACATGTCTCATTTTTTTCATGTTTGCCAGACATAACCAGGTAAATGTTGAGTAATAGAATCGTAATATAATGAAAGAAAGTGATTACTTTGTACAGTGTCAAACATACAGAAAGCATTCATCATTAGGACATGTTTTGGGATGGAGCAAAAAGTAGAATACTTTTTCAAACATATTGAACAAATACTGGCATGTAATTGGCCTCTTTTCTTTCCCATCATTGTTAGGGTTCTGCTGCCTCTTTTTACATCCTTTTATAAATTAAAGGAGTATTCTCTTGCCAGTTTGAGATCTGGCTTATACTCCTTTTTTGGCCTAATTTGAGTTATTTAAAAATACGGACAAAGTTTTTTTCTTTTTGGTCATCCTGTAGAAAATGGAAAGCTGTGAAGTATATTTGAAACAAGTATGGTTAGATTGAGTCTGTATGGAAAGGCCTTGCACTTCAGTCACAGTAGAGTGACTGTAGTTAACAATGATTTTATTTTTTGTTTTGTTTTGTTTTTGAGATGGATTTTTACTCTTGTCTCCCAGGCTGGAGTACAGTGGTGCGACCTCGGCTGACTGCAACCTCCGCCTCCTGGGATCACGTGATTCTCCTACTTCAGCCTCCAGAGTAGATGGGATTACAGGCATGTACCACCATGCCCGGCTAATTTATTTATTTATTTATTTTTTAAGTAGAGACGGAGTTTCACCATGTTGGCCAGGCAGTCTCAAACCCCTGACCTCGGGTGATCCGCCTGCCTCAGCCTCCCAGAGTGCTGGGATTATAGGTATGAGCCACCTTGCCTGGGTGACTTTTTTTTTTTTTGAGATGGAGTTTTGCTCTTGTTGCCCAGGCTGGAGTGCAGTGGCGTGATCTCAGCTTACTGCAACCTTTGCCTTCCGGGTTCAAGCAATTCTCCTGCCTCAGCTTCCCGAACAGCTGGGATTACAGACATATGCCACCATACCTGGCTAAGTTTATATTTTTAGTAGAGATGGGCTCTCTGTGTTGGTCAGGCTGACCTTGAACTCCTGACCTCAGGTGATCCAACCACCTTGGCCTCCCAAAGATCTGGGATTACAGGCATTTAGCCACCACACCCAGCCGATTTTATTTTTATTTATTTATTTATTTATTTATTTATTTATTTATTTATTTTTGAGACAGGCTAGAGTGCAGTGGCATGATCTTGGCTCACTGCAACCTCCGCCTCCCGGGTTCAAGCAATTCTCCTGCCTCAGCCTCCCGACTAGCTTGGACTACAGGCGTGCGCCACCATGCCCAGCTAATTTTTGTATTTTTTTAGTAGAGACGGGGTTTCACCATGTTGGCCAGGATGGTCTCTATCTCTTGACCTTGTGATCTGCCTGCCTCGGCCTCCCAAAGTGCTGGGATTACAGGCGTGAGCCACTGCGCCTGGCCCGATTTTATTTTTTTTTAAAGGAGTCTTGTTCTGTTGCCCAGGCTGGAGTTCCATGGCGCAATCTCGGCTCACTGCAACCTCTGCCCCTTGGACTCAAATGATTAGTGCCTCAGCCCGACTAGCTGAGATTATAGGCACCCGCCACCATGCCTGGCTACTTTTTGTATTTTTAGTAGAGACGAGGCGTCATCGTTTTGGCCAGGATGGCCTTGAACTCCTGACCTCAACTGATCCACACACCTTAGTCTCCTAAAGTGCTGGACCGCGCCTGGCTGGTTAACGAAGATGTATTGTGGCCAGGCGCAGTGGCTCACACCTGTAATCCCAGCACTTTGGGAGGCAGAGGTGGGTGGATTGCTTGAGGGCAGGAGTTCAAGATCAGCTTGGCCAACATGGTGAAACCCCGTCTCTACTAAAAATATATTAGCCAGGTGTGGTGGCAGGCACCTGTAATCCCAGTAATCCCAGCTACTTGGAAGTCTGAGGCAGGAGAATCGCTTGAGCCCTGGAGGCGGAGGTTGCAGTGAACTAAGATCGCACCATTTCACTCTAGCCTGGGGAACAGAGTGAGATTCCATGTCAAAAACAAAAAAACAAAAAACAATGATTTATTGTATGTGTGTGTATATATATGTATATACATTTGAGACAGAGTCTCGTTCTATCACCAGGTTGAAGTGCAATGGCACGATACTGGCTCACTGCAGCCTCCAATTCCCTGGTTTAAGCGATTCTTTTGCCTCAGCCTCCCGAGTAGCTGGAATTACAGGCATGCACCACCGCAGCTAGCCAATTTTTTTGTATTTTTAGTAGAGATGGAGTTTCACCGTGTTGGCCAGGATGATCTCAATCTCCTGACCTTGTGATCCACCCGCCTCAGCCTCCCAAAGCACTGGGATTACAGGTGTGATTTTTTTTTTTTTTGAGACAGTTTCTTTCTGTTGCCCAGGCTGGAGTGCAGTGGAGCAGTCTTGGCTCACTGCAACCTCTGCCTCCTGGGTTCAAGCGATTCTCCTGCCTCAGTTTCCCAAGTAGCTGGGACTATAGGCGTGTGCCACCATTCCCAGCTAATTTTTGTATTTTTAGTAGAGACAGGGTTTCACCATGTTGGCCAGGATGGTCTTGATCTCTTGACTTTGTGATCCTCCTGCGTCGGCCTCCCAGAGGACTGGGATTACAGGTGTGAGCCACTGTGTCTGGCCGATTTATTGTATGTTTCAAAATATCTAGAGGCAGAGCGCAGTGGTGCTCACCTGTAATCCCAGTTACTTGGGAGGCTGTATTTTTGTACTAAAAATAAAAAAAACTTAGCTGGGCATGGTGACGCGCACCTGTAATTCCAGTTACTCAGGAGACTGAGGCAGGAGAATCTCTTGAACCCAGAAGGTGGAGGTTGCATGAGCCGAGATTGTGCCACTGCACTGCAGCCTAGTTGACAGAGCGAGACTCTGTCACAAAAAAAAACCACCAAGAAAACAAAACAAAAAAATCTCTCTCTCTCTCTCTCTCTCTCTCTCTCTCTAGAGGAGTGAATTTGGAATTTTCGCAACACAAAGAAATGATAAATGTTTGAGGTGGTAGATATTCCAGTTAGCCTCATTTGATCATTATACGTTATATGCTTGTCAAACATCACATGTACTCCCATACATATGCACAAAAATTATGTACCCATAACCAGTTAAGAAAAAAAAAAAAGCCATGCCCTTATGGTGCAGGAAGGATTTGCCTGGCAGAATCCAAGACAACATTCTTGTACAAAATAGTGGAAGATTTTCTGTTTGCAGCATTTCAGAGTGCTTTCCAAGATCAAGTGTGCTTCTTGTCATCATTCATTCAAATGTTTTGTCATTGCTTAAGTTACCATCCTGTCTTCGAATCAAGAGCTTCATAGCCGTGTGATTTGGCTGGCAACTTTTTGCTGTTAATAAAGCTTTTTTTTTTCCCCTGTATTTTCTTCTGTATATGTGATTGTAGGTATACTTAGATCATCAGTAAAGTTATCTGGGCCATTTGGAAAACAGTGGCTGTCAAAATGGACGTTATCTCATTGAATAGTAGTTGCTGAGGAAATTGGTTTTAAAATTAATGAACCTAGAAAACTTGCTATTTAAAAACTTTTTTTGAGGTTTTTTTAATCATTGTACTATTAAGTTCTGGGATACATGTGCAGAATGTGCAGGTTTGTTACATAGGTATACACGTGCCATGGAGGTTTGCTGCACCCATCAACCTGTCATCTACGTTAGGTATTTTTCCTAATGCGATCCCTCCCCTAGCTCCCCACCTCCCAGCAGGCCCCCAGTGTGTCATGTTCCTCTCCCTGTGTCCATGTGTTCTCATTGTTCTACTCCCACTTACAAGTGAGAACATGCAGTTTTTGGTTTTCTGTTACTGTGTTAGTTTACTGAGAATGATGGTTTCCAACTTCATCCATGTCCCTGTAAAGGACATGAACTCACCTTTTTTATGGCTGCATAGTATTCCATGGTGTGTATGTGCCACATTTTCTTTATCCAGTAAGTTTTTGAGTATTTTAAGATAACTTGTTAGGGTTCTTTTTATTTCTTTAGTAATGATTTTAAAGTCTCATGAATGCTATTTTTCTATTTTAGCAAGTGAAGTTTTTGTCACTTTTAATTCTTTTTTCTTCTTTTGCCTTAAGAGCGCTTTCTTTTCTTTTTTTTTTTTTTTGGGGGTGGAGTCAAGGTCTCACTTTGTTTCCCAGGCGAATCTTGAACTCCTCCTGGCTTCTTGAAGTGATCCTCCTCCTGCCTTGGACTCCCAATGTGCTGGGATTACAGGTGTGAGCCACCATTCTCTGCCACCTTGAGAACTTACGAGTTTCTCTGGCAGCTTTTTATTTTTTGTTTTTGGTGTGGGTCCATTTGTTAGGAAGCAAATTTAGGGTGATGGAAAGCATATTTTATTGAGTTACTATGTAGATAGATATCTCTTAGGATATCTCTTCTGTTTCCTGTGGCCCTCATCAACAAAAGTGGAAAACTGTTTTCTGTCTTTTGTAGGATGCCACATATTTTATAGCTGTTGGATTCTGTACTGTTGTTTTTCTCTTTCATTACTTTGGAAAAGTTGGTTGAGGTATTAACAATTGATTTTTTTTCTGTTCCAAATCAAATATTTTTCTGTATATCTAAGTATTATAAGATTTGATACTTGTGGATACCTTCTTGTGGATACCTTGACCATTTAAAATTCTAGGTTCTGAGAATGCATCTTGGACAAATGATATGATGGTTTTAATTATAAATCATCACCTGCTTGTGTCCATTTTTTGCTTTCTGTTAGTGTCATTTCATAATGTTCACGTGAGTCTTCATTTTCCTTGCTCCTCATGAATCATAAATAAAAGGTTTATGTAAAATTATTTGCATTATTTGAAATTATTGATTAGTCCTTGCTGTAATAGAGGCATGACCAGAAAAAGAATTATGGATGGAGGCTGGTGGTAATACAGTGTTTTGATTCTGAGAAATGCTTTTTTTGTGCATATGACATTTAAATTAGAATTGTATGATGCATTATTGTCAAAGGCCAAAGTTAAGCCATTGAGGTAGTTTAATTCCTTAATTATTTTTTCTGCAGAACAACTTAACCATTTTTCATTTTTACTGAAAATTTCATTGGGATTTCTTTTGCATGTGAACTTTAAAATGAGGATTTGATTGATACAGTCTCTTGTTATTCATGTTTAATTTGTCTGTTACATTTTAATCTATGATAATTTTTGCCATTTTATGATCATTGCTATTGCCAGGTCCAGTGTTCACAGGTTTATTTTTAGTTGTTAACAGATTTTGCTAAGTATTAGCCATTATCAATTTCATTTTTTCTTGTGCCCCTACTTCTCATTTCCTTAAACTTAATTCTCATAATTTGGTCAAAATATTTGTGAGATTAATTACTTCAGTTAGAATGGAGAATAAAAAAATCTTGCTTCAGAAGTGATGAAGACATAATTTACTTGGTAGTCTGCACATCAGCATAAAATTTGTAGTACAGCCACCTTTACCAATAGTATTTTGAAGTGAGTGAATTACTAGTTGCTTTTTGAAAACTGGGATCAGGTATGTATTTAGAAGAGTTTTCCAAGAGTGATGATAACATTGTTTACTTGTGCTAAGAAGGAGTGCCATCTCTTGTATAGAGATAGAGGCAAGCAACTTGAGACTTAGTAATGGTTTATTTATTTTAGTGTTGCTTGTCTCTCAAACTTAAGCTCCTTCAGACTTTACACTGCTTTGTAAATCTTGATGCTGGCTGGCAGTGATTCTTGTCAGGGATACGTATGAGGATAAATGACAGTCAATCCAGGTTCTAGTTTTGGCATATTAATGTTGTAATTATTTGATCCATGTTAAATCTGTTTTAATAAGAGGGAAGGTTTATTGCTCTTAAAAAGCTTGTTGATTCAAAAAAGTATTACTTAACAAAATGTTTTTTGGTGGCTGAATTAAAACCCTTTTCTGGGGCCTTAAAACTTTCTTTTTTTTTGAGAGGGAGTCTTGATCTGTCGCCCAGGCTGGAGTACAGTGGAGCAATCTTGTCTCACTGTCACCTCTACTTCCCAGGCTCAAGCAATTCTCCTGCCTCAGCTTCCTCCCTAGTAGTTGGGATTGTAGGCGCCTGCCACCACACCCAGCTAATTTTTGCATATTAGTAGAGACAGCCTGGGTCATTCTGTCCAAGTGGGTCTTGAACTTCTGACCTCAAGTGATCTGCCCACCTCGGCCTCCCAAAGTACTGGGATTACAGGTGTGAGCAGTTGTGCCTGGCCCACTGCTTTCTCTTAAATCCTTTTTTTTTTTTAAACTGGTATGTGCATTTAAATATTTTAATTTTTATGGGTTCATAAGTAGGTATATATATTTGTGGGGTACATGAGATGTTTTGATAAAGGCATGCAATACTTAATATCATGTAAAATGCCTTCAAGCATTTATCCTTTGTGTTATGAACAATTTCACTATGCTTTTTAAATTATCCCATTATAGTTTTTATATATATATTTTATGTATATATATATTATATATATTTATGTGTGTGTATATATATATATATATTTTTTTTGAGACAGCGTTTTGCTTTTGTTGCCGAGGCTAGAGTGCAATGGCATGATCTTGACTCACTGTAACCTCCGCCTCCTGGGTTCAAGCAATTCTCCTGCCTCAGCCTCCCAAGTAGCTGGGATTACAGGCATGTGCCACCACACCTGGCTAATTTTTTTTCCTTTGAGACAGAGTCTTACTCTGTCACCCAGGCTGTAGTGCAGTAGCCCAGTATCGGCTCACTGCAACCTCTGCTTCCCAGGTTCAAGCGATTCTCTTGCCTGAGACTCCTGAGTAGCTGGGATTACAGGTGTGCACCACCACGCCCAGCTAATTTTTGTAGTTTTTGTAGAGACGGGGTTTCACCATGTTGGTCAGGCTGGTCTCGAACTCCTTACCTCATGATTTGCCTGTCTAGGCCTCCCAAAGTACTGGGATTACAGATGTGAGCCACTGTGCCTGGCCTAATTTTGTCTTTTTAGTAGAGATGGGGTTTCATCATGTTGGTCAGGCTGGTCTCGAACTCCTGACCTCAGGTGATCTGCTTACCTCGGCCTCCTAAAGTGCTGGGATTACAGGCATGAGCCACCGTGCCCAGCCTGTACTCTTTTAATTTTTAATGTATGATTATTAGTGACTATAGTCACCTTGTTATGCTGTCAAATACTAGGTCTTATTCATTCTTTTAGTTTTCGTACCCATTAACAATTAAATCTTAACCTGGTTTAAAAAATTAATGATATTGGCTGGGCATAGTGACTCATGCCTGTAATCCCAGCACTTTAGGAGGCTGAGGTGGGAAGATCATGAGATCAAGAGATCAAGACCATCCTGGCCAACATGGTGGTTTCTGTCTCTACTAAAAATACAAAAACTGGCTGGGCATGGTGGCACACGCCTATAGTCCCAGCTACTTGGGAGGTTGAGGCAAGAGAATCACTTGAACCCGGGAGGTGGAGGTTGCAGTGAGCCAAGATGGCGCCACTGCATTGCAGCCTGGCGACAAAGCGAGACTCTATCTCAAAAAAAAAAAAAAAAATTGATGTCTGGATTTGCTTTTTGAAATACTTAAATAACAGAAGATGAGTAGGTGAATTAAATGTGGCATAATCATGATAATTGTTCTGGGTTATGAGTATATGGAGGTTACTTGTATTGTGTTCCGGTTTTGTCTGTTTGATGACGCCATAATAAAAAGATTCACTTGTTAAGAGCATTAAACATCTGATATTAATTTTCGTAGTCAATTAATTACCAAGTTATATTTTCCCAGAAATTCCAAAAATTAGCATTGTGGTATTCTAAAACTATGTCTTAATCTTAAATTTAAAATTGGCTGACTTGGGGAAAAACTGTAAATAAAAAATTGATGGCTGGGCACAGTGGCTCAAGCCTATAATCCCAGCACTTTGGGAGGCCGAGGCGGGTAGATCACGAGGTCAAGAGATTGAGACCATCCTGGTCAACAAGGTGAAACCCTGTCTCTACTAAAAAATACAAAAATTAGCTGGGCATGGTGGCGCACGCCTGTAGTCCCAGCTACTCGGGAGGCTGAGGCAGGAGAATTGCTTGAACCCAGGAGGCGGAGGCTGCAGTGAGCCGAGATTGCACCATTGCACTCTAGCCTGGATAACAAGAGCGAAACTCCATCTCAAAAAAAAAAAAAAAAAATTGGTAACTTAACATAAAAATTAACATGTTGAGGCACAAAAATGAGTATTATTTTTAGGGTCAATGTCACATTATTTGTTTAGACAGGGCACACATAAGTGTCATTTAATTACATGTCCACTTAAAGTATGGAAAGGAAGATAATTGTGAAATGTTGCAGATAAGGTTTCAAGGCAGTACAGTAAGAAATTTTTTTTGGTCATGATCTTTACATTTTTTAAAAAGTCTGAAGGTGTTTATTTTGAGTGAGTATTTTTGTACTTGTGTGTGTAACTATATGGAACACGATTTAAGCTAAATCAAACCTTTCCTTAAACACTCCACAGTTTTTATAGGAGAATCTACCAGTGACTGACATATTTCCCCTTGGTGCATATTGCCCATCCATTTTATTTTCTAGGATAAGATGCATTTTTTACAAATTTAAGTATGTTGTCTGGTATTTCTTAAGTTGAAGGTGGGGGATTCATTAGAGACATATTGTTAAATATTTGGTTAACCATGATCCCAGCTAAGAAGTTCCTGAATGACTCTTTTTTTCTATTTCTGACAGTGGAGCTGCCTTCATTGTGAGGTGTATAGAGAACCTTTGGGGAAGCTTTTAAGAGTTAGGGTGGTTAGCTGAGTGCATGAAGAAAGTTTGCCTATGGGCATCTTTAATATTTCAGTTTCAGATATTTGTGGTGGGGAATGGTGGGCAATCTGTGGAGCTGAGGTTTTGTGTTTTCTAACTTATTATCAGTTCTCAACAGTTGACATGGTTACTCTCCTAAGACCTCGTAGAAGAATAAAGACCTGTAAAGTATGAATCCTTTGAGGTGCTTCATGATTAGGTGAGGTTTTGATTAACATATTAGCTAGATTATTCCTGTGAAGAGAAACTTCTCCATGATTTGGTTATTTGGTGGTATATTTCATGAAGTTTAATTAGGACAAATACTTGATTCTTGATCTTACTAGTTTTCAGACTCATGAGCCTTCTTCAGTAGTATCCTGAAACTGATTTTTTCTTTTTTTAAAAAATGAACTCAAACTTGAACACTTTAGATGTGCATCATTTCATTGCATTTATGCATTATATTAGTCTGTTTTCATACTGTTACAAAGAATTGCTTGAGGCTGGGTAATTTACAAAGGAAAGAAGTTTAATTGACTCACCATACAGCATGGCTGGGAAGGCCTCAGGAAACTTATACAATCTTGGCAGAAGGGAAAGTGTTGGAAGTAAATGCTTATTCTCTGGTAGTGTTAAGAAGAATTAGCACTTACACTATATGTTTTCTTAGCAAGGCGATTTTACTTTCTGCAGCAAGGGCACTTAGTTACCAGCAGTCTTGCCACAAGAGTGCACTGAACAAGGGAAAGGTGAAAGGTACGGGCCACCAACTTTGTTTGAAGTAAATGCTTATTGTCTGGTGTTGCGAAGAAGAATTAGCAGTTAGACTATAAGTTTTCTTAACAAGGCGATTTTACTTTCTGCCGAAAGGGCGCAACTCACTAGCAATCTTGCCATGAGAGTGCAAGGAACAAAGGAAAGGTGAAAATATTTATTTATCTTTTACATAGTTGGCTTTTTATTGCTGTGTCTTGCATCTGTTGGCTGGAGCCTGGACTTCACAGTCTAAACTAGACCTGATTGGCTAATACTTTAAAACTTGCTTAAATAGGTAAGGGGCAGAAAAGAACAAAGAAAAGAAGTTTACTTAGAAAAGACTTGATCTACCTAAATAAAGATTTGTGTTACAAATTAACACATGCCCGGGCCTGTGTGGGCATGTTTGCTAAGAAGCAAATGCAGTCAGGCTACTTAATGCTAGAGCAAGGAGATAGAATATGTTTCATCTGAGGAAGAACTTTGCTATATCCTTCAGGAAGGGGGAAGGAAGGGCATCTTCATATGGTGGCAGGAAGGAGAGAGCGAAGCAAGGAAGAGCCTGTTATAAAAGCATGAGATCTCTGCGCTGGTGCACTCCAGCCTGGTAACAGGATGAGACTCCCTCTCAAACAAACAAACAAACAACATCTGATCTAGTGAGAACTCAACAAAACAAAAACAGCAGAGGAAACTGCTCCCGTGATTCATTTATCTCCACCTGGTCTGTCCCTTGACACATGGGGATTATAGGGATTACAATTCAAGATGAGATTTGGGTGGGGACACAAAGCCTAACTATATCCTTCATGTTTAGATTTTCTTGTCTTTGGTCAGTGGGAACCTCTTCAGGTTTGCCCGAGTCTTGATGTATGCTTTCTAGCATAACAAGGCTATCAGAAATCCTCTTGTGCAATGTATGGCACAAACTTGAAATTAGCCATTTGTCCAAGAAGCCCTGATTCCTTTGAAAAGGAAATTGTTTTTCAATCCTGTTGTCTGTATTCATTGCTGTTGGGGTTGGTCCTTGTTTCCAGGCCTTTTCAATGGATAGTGCTAGGAAATAAACACACACACACACACACACACACACACACACACACTCACACACTCTCTCTCTGACTCTCTCACTCTCTCACTCTTTCACACTCTCTCTCTCAATTAAAACATGAGTTCATAGTGGTAAGTCCAGTTGAAATTTATTTATTTTAGGTCTAAAGGATTTTTAAATGTAACCTTTTCTCTCTCAACTTTCTTCCTCCTTCCTGCTGAAAAGAAATCCAAGTCCTCAAGGCATTAACATTGACTTTTTAATACCACGGTACACACCAATACTTTTATAATTACTGTCAACACTGCCACCACCCACCAACAATGTTATTACCGAAAACAAAAATGAGGATCCCAAGGATTGAGCCAGTTTTCTGTGTTATAGTCATTTGAAATAGTTACTGTTTGGATTTTGGATTGTTATACCACCAATTTGATATAAAATTATGGTCACTTATTTTGTTTTAGTTTTTAGGGATTTCATGTAACATTTTGGTTTTGTTATACTATTATATAAAATATTTACATGGTTTGGAAGTAAAATATATAAGCTTAAACTTAGAGTAATCTTTTCCTATTTCACTTTGCTCTATCTCTCCCTCCCAATTGGTAGCCCTTTTATTCTGTATTTGAGAGAGAGGCAGACTCTGTTGCCCAGGCTGGAGCACAGTGGTGTGATCTCGGCTTACTGCAACCTCTGGCCCAGGATCAAGCCATCCTCTTATCTTAGCCTCCTGAGTAGCTGGGACTGCAGGTTCATGCCACCGAACATGGCTAATTTTTGTATTTTTTTGTAGAAATGGGGTTTTGCCATATTGCCCAGGCTGGTCTCAAACTCCTGAGCTCAAGTGATCCACCCACATTGGCTTCTCAAACTGCTGGGATTTTTTTTTTCCCCTTATGGTTTATTCTTTTAAACCATATATATATGTATTTTATACATACATATATGTATATGCATTATATATATATATTTTAATATGTGTATTTTTATTTTTTATTTTTATTTTAACTTGCACTGTGGTTTGTAGTATGTATTTTTTTTCCCCCTGCATATCCCCTATGTCCTTCCTTAGATGAAGTTAAGGGCACTCTTTAAGGGATCCTTGCATTGGCATTGGGTAGAAGGTTGGATTCCGTAACTATTGGTGCCTTGTCTTAAAGTGTTTTTTAAATTTTAGAGTTGTATAACCATCACCACAATATGATTTTAGAACACTTTCATCCATTGTGCCAATTTACAGTTAATGCCTGCTCCACTCTTCAGCCCTAGGCAACCAGTTTTTCTGCTTTTCTGTCATTTCTGGGCATTATATAATAATGTACTCTTTTGTATCTGCTTCTTTCACTTAGCAAATGTTTTGGAAGTTCATCCATGTTGTGGCATGTACCAATACTTTATTCCTTTTAATTGCTGAACTCCATTGCATGAATATACATTTTGTTTATTCACTCACCTATTAATGGACATTTGGATTGTGTCTAATTTTTGGCCATCATGCTGCCATTTTTTCTGTGTGGATGTGTTTTTATTTCTCTTTAGGCAGGTTCCTAGAAATATAATTTTGCTGGGTTCTGTGGTATATTTATATTTTAACTTTTAAAGAAACAACCAAAGTATTTTTCAGTGTGATTGTACCATTTTACCTTTTACTAGCAATATACAAGGGTTCCATCTTTGCCAACTTTTGGCATTCTGGTTTTGAATTTAGCCATTCTAATGGATGGGTAGTACGTGTGCCACGGTTTTACTTTCCCTAACAACTAATAATATTGATCATATTTTCATGTGCTTATTAATCATTCATGTATTTTCTTTGGCGAAATGTTTATTCAGATTTTTGCTTTTAAAATTATATTGTCATCTTACTGATTTCATTTTTTTTTTTTTGTTATTTTTGTTTTTTGAGACAGAATATTGTTCTGTCACCCAGGCTGGAGTGCAATGGTGTGGTCTTGGCTCGCTGCAACCGCCATCTCCCAGGTTCAAGCGATTCTCCTGCCCCAGCCTCCCAAGTTGCTGGGACTACAGATGCGCACCACCATGCTTGGCCAATTTTATTTTACATTTTTAGTAGAGACAAGGTTTTGCCCCATTGGCCAGGTTGGTTTCAACCTCCTGACCTCATGATCTGCCTACCTCAGCCTCCCAAAGTGCTGAGATTACAGGTGTGAGCCACCACGCCTGGCCTATTTTTTCATTAATGGTGTCTTTTGAAACACAGTAAATTTTTAATTTTGAGAAAATCCATTTTACTATTTTTTTTTCTTTTTGTGGATTGTGCATTTGATGTCACATCTAAGAACACTTTGGCCAATACAGAGTCACAGAGATTTCCTCCTGTGATTTTTTCCTAGAATTTCTGTATTTGGATGCTTGAACCCTCTGTCTCTCGTGTTCAAGCAGTTTTCTGCCTCAGCCTCCTGAGTAGCTGGGATTTTTGTATATGTTGTGAGGTACAGGTGTAAGTTTTTTTTTCCTTTTGGTGTTTGGATATCAAATTATTTCATATGATATGTTGAAAATACTCTCCTTTCCCCCATTGGATCATGTGGGTACCCAACAGATTGGTTGACCATAAATGTAATAATTTGTTTCTGGATTCTGAATTCTGTTCCATTGATCTATATGTCTGTACTTTTGCCATTACCATGCTGTCTTGATTACTATGGCTTTATAGTAAAATTCAGAATTTGGTAGTGTAAGTCCTGTAACTTTGTTATTTTTCAGAGTTGTTTTGCCTGTCCTCTGTGATTCCATATGAATTTTAGAATCAGTCTGTCAATTTCTTTCTTTCTTTTTTTTTTTTTTGAGTCAGCGTTTCGCTCTCGTTACCTAGGCTGGAGTGCAATAGTGTGATCTCGGCTCACCGCAACCTCCACCTCCTGGGTTCAAGCAATTCTTCAGCCTCAGCATTCCGAGTAGTTGGGACTACAGGCGCATGCCACCATGCCCAGCTAATTTGTTTTTGTATTTTTAGTAGAGACTGGGTTTCACCATCTTGACCAGGATGGTCTCGATCTCTTGACCTCGTGATCCACCCACCTTGGCCTCCCAAAGTGCTGGGATTATAGGCGTGAGCCACCGCGCCCGGCCTTCCAGCCTGTCAATTTCTTTAAGAAAAAACGCTGCCCGGGATTAAAGATTGCATTGGATTTACAGATAGATCAATTTTAGGGAAAATTGCCATCCTGACAATATTGATAATCTTCTAATCTGTGAATATGAAATGTCTATTTAGATACTCTTTAATTTCTCTCAGTTGTGTTTTGCAGTACTGACTGTAGAAGTCTTTGTTAAAGTTTTTCTAAGTATTTTAAGTATATTCTTGATGCTCTTGTGAATGGAATTTTTTTTTTTTTTTTTGAGACGGAGTTTCGCTCTTGTTACCCAGGCCGGAGTGCAATGGCGCGATCTCGGCTCACCGCAACCTCCGCCTCCTGGGTTCAGGCAATTCTCCTGCCTCAGCCTCCTGAGTAGCTGGGATTACAGGCACGCGCCACCATGCCCAGCTAATTTTTTGTATTTTTAGTAGAGACAGGGTTTCACCATGTTGACCAGGATGGTCTCCATCTCTTGACCTCGTGATCCACCCTCCTCGGCCTCCCAAAGTGCTGGGATTACAGGCGTGAGCCACCGCGCCCGGCCCGTGAATGGAATTTTTAAAAATTAATTTGTTAATTCCCAGCATATAAAATGGAAAATGCAGTGGACTTTTGTATATATTGTTTCTGCTATGACCTTGCTAAATTTGTTAATTGGTTCTAGTAGTTTTTGTGTGTGCATTTCTTGAGCTTTTCTCTAAGCAGAATTGTGTAATCCATTACTAAAACAGTTTTACCTGTTTCTTTTTAGTCTTGATGCCTTTAATTTTTTGTTTTGAACCTTACTGCACCAGCTACAACAGGTACTACTTTGAAAAGAAGTAGCAAAAGCAGGCATCCTTTCCTTGTTCTTGATCTTTGGAAGGAAAGCATTGTGTTTTATCTTTAAGAAAAACTGTTAGTTTTTTTTTGATGCCCACCACCATCAAGTTAAAGTTGTATTTCTAGTTTGTTAATGTGTGCGTGTGTGTGTTTGTGTGTGTGTGTGAGAGAGAGAGAGAATAGGTATTGTATTGTATGTTGTGAGATTCTCTTGAATGTTTTGTTAATGGATTTTGTTATGTTTATGGGAGATTTTGGTTTGTATTTTCTTTTGTCTGGTGGCCTTATTTTCAGAGTAGTTTGGCCTTTAAATATGAGTTGGGAAGTGTTTTCTCCTCCTCTGTGTTTGGGTGTATTTCTTTTTAATTATTTGTTAGAATTTACCAGTGAAGGCATTTAGCCCTGGAGTCTTCTTTTGAGGAAAATCTTAAGTAGCTATTTAAAACTTTTACTACAGGTCTCTTCAGTTTTAAAACCTTTTCTTCAGTCAATTTCGGTCATTTGTGTCTTTAAAGAAATTTGTCCATTTCATCTAAGTAGTCTAAAATTGTTGGCATAAACTTGTTCATAGGACTTTCTTAATTCTTCACATCTTGTAGGGCACTAGTGATACTCTGATCTCTTTCATTCCTGATTTTGGTGATCTGTGTTTTCTTTTTTACTTAGCAATTAGGATTTGGCAAACTCTTTGATCTTTTAAAGCAACCAACTTTTGGTGTTATTTACTTTTCTCTCAGGTTTTTCTGCTTTCTCTTTTATTGGTTTCTGCTCTAATCCGTTTATTTATTTATTTATTTATTTATTTATTTATTTATGACAATCCTGCTCTGTCATCCAGGCTGGAGTACAGTGACATGATCTTGGCTCACTGCAACCTCTGCCTCCCGAGTTCAAGCAGTTTTCTGCCTCAGCCTCCCGAGTAGCTGGGATTGCAGGCACTTGCCACCATGCCCGGCTAATTTTTGTATTTTTAGTAGAGATGGGGTTTTACCATCTTGGCCAGGCTGGTCTTGAACTCCTGATCCACCTGCCTTGGCCTCCCAAAGTGCTGGGATTATAGGTGTGAGCCACCGCGCCTGGCCTAATTTTATTTTTTTGAGACAGAGTCTGGCTCTGTTGCCCAGGCGGGAGTGAAGTGGCACGATCTTGGCTCACTGCAACCTCCTCCTCCCAGGTTCAGGCAGTTTTTCTGCCTCAGCTGCTGAGTAGCTGAAATTACAGGTGTGCACCATGCTTGGATAATTTTATTATTTTTGGTAGAGACGGAGTTTTGCCATATTGGCCAAGCTGGTCTCAAACTCCTGACCTTAGGTGATCCGCCCACCTCAGCCTCCTGAGGTGTTGGGATTACTGGTGTGAGCCACTGCAGCCAGCCTGCTATCATCTTTATTATCTGCTTTAACCTGCTTAGTTTGGGATTCCTATTAAGGTGAAAGAAAGGTTTGGTTATTGACTTGAGACCTTGCTTTATATAAATACACACACACACACCCCTTGCTTTATATAAATACATGTACACACACACATATATTTTTACTGTACATACACATATATACAGTATATTTTTGAAATGGGCTTAATATGTAGTTTTATTCAGTTTATGACTAAATATATTGTGAACATTTTCTCTTCAGCAGTTAAAAGAATTGCATAGCTTGGAGAAAACCTAATTTATTAAGCAATTTTGTTGGGGACATTGAGGCATAATTTTTTTTTTTTCTAAGGAGACGTCATTCTTTTTACATTGCCTTTAGAAAAAAAGGGGAAGTCCTTGTCTTACATAGCTTTCTATAGATGATGGAAACTTGCCCTTCATTTAGCCTTTTAACTTGCTTCTCTTCACCTACCTAATCACCAGTCAAGTAACCCATTTTATGTTTTCCAGCCCCTCTCTCCCATTTGCTTCCCATTCCCTTCCACATGCAGACAGACTTCCTTTACTAGCACTCTGGTTCCTCTCCTTAAAGAGGCTTTTTTTCCTTTTAAAGAGACTAATTGATTTTGATCAACTCTACTCAAAACTGTATCCTAAGTTCCACATTAGGATTAATCTTTAGTAGTCTGAAGATGTAATTCAGTTGTTTAACATATTAAGAAGACCTTGGTAGAATTACATGTATAAAGAAGTACTGGACTTGGGCACAATGGAGGTATGGCTGACTTTGAAAAAAGCAGTTTTTTTGGAGGAGGGCAGAGCAAAGAAGTAAGAAGTAGTTGGTACAGTAAGGAAGTGTTAGAGATCATTATGGAAAAGTATTCATTATTTTAAAGCATAAAAGTGGTACATGCAGACAGTGGTAGTTCTGGAGTCTCGGTAGACATGAGGTGCTCATCCATCACAGGGCCATCACAGCCAGGTAGAAATGCCTGAGGAAAGCAGTGGAAGTGGTCACACCAGCATTTAGACATGGAACACTTCTTCGGCAGCCAGGTGCCATGGGGTGCAGACCCTCAGTTCTCTTTGCTCCCATCGTGCTCACAGTTCTGTCTGTAGAAGGAGGAGGGGCAGGCATAAAAGGACTCCAGCATGCAGGTTCAGGCAGCAGTTCGCTCCTTACTGTCCTGTATCCCCGTGGGCAGCACAAGCCGGGAAGACTGAGGACAAATTCCAGGCTCCTCCTGGGGCCGAATGCTGTGATCTCTGAAAGCCAGGTTTCCCTGAGATGGATGCCACTTTCTTTTTTCAAATTTATTTATGTATTTTTTTTGAGACGGAGTTTCACTCTTGTTGCCCAGGCTTGGAGTTCAATGGCGCGATCTTGACTCACTGCATCCTTCGGCTATCAGGTTCACTATGTTGTAGCCTTACCATGTTGTGTTACGTTAAGGTTCAAAAGATTTTTTTTGTTTGTTTTTGAGACTGAGTCTTGCTTTGTCACCTGGGCTGGAGTGCAGTGACAGGATTATGGTTCACTGTAGACTCGAACTCCAGGGCTCAAGCCATCCTTGCACCTCAGCCTTCTGAGTAGCTAGGATTACAGCCACACGTCACCACACCTGGCTATCCAAAAGATTTTAACCCTAGTTTGTGCTTTTGGTGTCTGATCTTCACCTCTTCAACTTTATTTTTTATGGACTTTGGAGGAAGAGGATAAGAAGGTAGACCAGAACATATTGCTTGGAGAGAGACACACAGAATCAAGGATCATTTTAGTTTGAGATAAAGGAATGGGGAATATGGCATGAAATGAAGTGAGCTAATTGAGGATTCTTCCATTTCTTCTAAGATAATATTTTTTGTTAATCTGGTCTAGTGAGTTTAGTTCGTCTTAATTTTGACAGATTACTTATGTCATCTAAACTTCAGTTTATGAAGTGGTAAATTTATTTTACTAAAATCTTTGCTTTCCTCCTTCTCCCCCTTAGGACATTTGCTACAAGATCCTATTGCACCCACCAACTCCACCTGCCAACACTATGTCTGCAAAACTTGTAAAGGCAAGAAAATGATGATGAAACCTTCGTGTAGCTGGTGCAAAGACTATGAGCAGTTTGAGGAAAACAAGCAGTTAAGCATCTTAGTGAACTGCTACAAAAAACTGTGTGAATATATAACACAGACTACACTGGCACGGGATATAATAGAAGCAGTTGACTGTTCTTCTGATATTTTGGCTTTGCTTAATGATGGATCATTGTTTTGTGAGGAGACAGAAAAACCCTCAGATTCATCCTTTACTTTGTGTTTGACACATTCCCCTTTACCTTCAACCTCAGAACCCACAACCGATCCTCAAGCTAGTTTATCTCCAATGTCTGAAAGCACCCTCAGCATTGCTATTGGCAGTTCTGTTATCAATGGTTTGCCTACTTATAATGGGCTTTCAATAGATAGATTTGGTATAAATATTCCTTCACCTGAACATTCAAATACGATTGATGTATGTAACACTGTTGACATTAAAACTGAGGATCTATCTGACAGCCTGCCACCTGTTTGTGACACAGTAGCCACTGACTTATGTTCCACAGGCATTGATATCTGCAGTTTCAGTGAAGATATAAAACCTGGAGACTCTCTGTTACTGAGTGTTGAGGAAGTACTCCGCAGCTTAGAAACCGTTTCAAATACAGAAGTTTGTTGCCCTAATTTGCAGCCAAACTTGGAAGCCACTGTATCCAATGGACCTTTTCTGCAGCTTTCTTCCCAGTCTCTTAGCCATAATGTTTTTATGTCCACCAGTCCTGCACTTCATGGGTTATCATGTACAGCAGCAACTCCGAAGGTAGCAAAATTGAATAGAAAACGATCCAGATCAGAGAGCGACAGTGAGAAAGTTCAGCCACTTCCAATTTCTACCATTATCCGAGGCCCAACACTGGGGGCATCTGCTCCTGTGACAGTGAAACGGGAGAGCAAAATTTCTCTTCAACCTATAGCATCTGTTCCTAATGGAGGCACAACGCCTAAAATCAGCAAAACTGTACTTTTATCTACTAAAAGCATGAAAAAGAGTCATGAACATGGATCCAAGAAATCTCACTCTAAAACCAAGCCAGGTATTCTTAAAAAAGACAAAGGAGTAAAGGAAAAGATTCCTAGTCATCATTTTATGCCAGGAAGTCCTACCAAGACTGTGTACAAAAAACCCCAGGAAAAGAAAGGGTGTAAATGTGGGCGTGCTACTCAAAATCCAAGTGTTCTTACATGCCGAGGCCAACGCTGCCCTTGCTACTCTAACCGCAAAGCCTGCTTAGATTGTATATGTCGTGGCTGCCAAAACTCCTATATGGCCAATGGGGAGAAGAAGCTGGAGGCATTTGCTGTGCCAGAAAAGGCCTTGGAGCAGACCAGGCTCACTTTGGGCATTAATGTGACTAGCATTGCTGTGCGTAACGCTAGTACCAGCACCAGTGTAATAAATGTCACAGGGTCCCCAGTAACGACGTTTTTAGCTGCCAGTACACATGATGATAAAAGTTTGGATGAAGCTATAGACATGAGATTCGACTGTTAAATCAGTGGGTCTTAAACCTACTCCTGGTAGGGAAATAGCTACAGTTTTACGGCAGCTATGGTTCTGTTGGTTTAACTTGCCGGAGCTCCTGCATATAGATCACTTGTATCAAGTGTTTTCATTGCTAAGTTATATGTGTTAGTGTCGGGGAAATAGTTTGCAGATAATGGAGGAGTAACCCTACAACTATATGTCCTTAGTTCTTACAGAACCTTATAGTTTGAGAACAAAGCTGATGCAACTGATTTATACAAAATGAACTTTGGCAAGGAAAATAACATTAACCTCATTGTTTATGGTCATGCTTTGTGCATAATCAAAGTTTATGATTAAATGTAAGGAAGTGGTATCTAGTCAGTCCATAAAGATTGTGCTAATTTTTTTGTGGAAAAGTAGCCATTAGTTCAGGAAATTCAGTGCTGCCTTCACATGGCATTGATGTTTCTACTGTTGGAAAGCTGATGTGTCCAGTTCAACCTTTGTGCTGACATCATACCATTTCTGATCATGAAAATTGGCTACTGGTGTATGTAGCAGTTCTTAAATCAGCAGTATTATGAAAAAAAATTCCCCCCTCATTAGAATGTTTAAGAAATCTTTTAAAAAGGTAAACTGAAACTCTGTCAGACTACAAATGTTTAGCTGTTTCTCATTCATTTCTAGGGGAAAAAAATTCTAAATCCCTCCTTCACTTTGAGCAGTGTTCTAATTGGATAAATGAAATGAAGGAGAGTAGTTTTATTCTGAAGGTAATTGAATTTAGACTATATAGTATGTGACAGAGTTTTTTAAAAATTATAAAAATATTTTATTTAGTAATTGGGATTTACTTAAAATAATTTCAGAATAATGCCCCCAGACTTACCCAGATTTATGTATTGTACTTATTGCCACTGGCCGCCACTTTGATATTTGTTTTTGCTAATAGTTTATTTGCCACAGTCTTTATTTTGAATATGCTCCTTTTTTTTGGATGCTGTTCATTATGAAGGCTTCTTTGTAGAGGCCTAATAAACATGCCTTTTTATGAAGCCTGTGCATTTAGGTAGGTTGAAGCTAGGAGGATTTTCTTTAGAATGCTCTTTTGCATGTAAAGCACAAAGTATGTTTCAGTTTAAATGCACTTCTTCCCGTTAATTTTTATGGGGAAGACAAGTGAGTCACAAACATTCTGTTGAAGGGAAATCTAGTCAGTTGCTTGAAAGAGCACAGCCCAAATAAAACAAGGACTGACTAGGTGTAATGAAATAATGATTTAAAAGAAGAGCTGCAGCTTTGACAGTGCTTATTTAAAGAAAAATACTGCTGGAACATTTCCAATTTCTACTACGTTCACCATCTCTAGTAAGATCTGACATATGTTGAAGTTATGTTTTGATTTGGCACACAGCATGTTCAATGATGGTTACTCGCCTAGTACAAGACATGGAGAAGAAACCTTTGGACACAAGAGCAGATGACACCTCCTTCTGTTTTGTAGTGTATCCTGGTGTCATTTTCTGTGAATGTGGTCAGGTAGAGATGTTTTTGTTGTTGTCGTTGGGTTTTTTTTTTTGTTTGTTTTTTGTTTTTGGTCTCTTTTGGTGGGGTGGGGGTGGGCTAAAGCCATAGGAAGAAAAATGTGATGTATGTGTCCAGTATGTACTATTTTGTTTTTGTTTTGCAAGAAGAGTTGAACTATTTTTGATAACAAGAGTAAATGGTGGAAAATGCTTCTTAGTTGTCTTGTCTTTATTTGCTTTCCAAGATTTGGAATTTTATTTAATTCCTTTAAATGTTAGCAGTGTCTTATGAAACATGTATTTACCTAAAGTTTGTAACAGTTTTGTGTTGAACCCAGATGCCCTGCTATATAAAGTTGTAAATTTGTTCTTTTTTCACTAATGATCACTGCAAAAATGATTAGAAATGAAATTGTACACATGGATGATGAGGATATATTTTGCAAATCGACCAAACTTTCTAATATTACGATCTTAAAACTCATAGAGTACTTTATTGCTTCCCAAGTTTGATAATCTTGTGGTTTTTTTTTTTTTTTTTTTTTATGCATGGGAGGTTGGCAATATAGACAAAGTGGAAATCATTAGTATGTGAGGGCTTTGATTGTTATGTAATATTGCCAATGATGAATTCAGGTTGTTTTTAGCACAAGTTTCTCTTTTTTATGCTGGTATTCTCACTGCCACATTTTTGGAAACCTGTATTACACCTTAAATCTATCAATAAATGATAGTTTTCTAATTCTATGTTGTAGCATACTGAGGAGTTTGGGATAGCATGCTCTGAATGGTCTGTATTATATACATCTGGGGAAGAGTAATTACAGTGCCTTGATTTTTGTATTGTTTTTCTTTATATTACAAGTTATTTAGGAATGCTGACAAATGGCTAACGAGGGATGATTGAGAGATTATTACTGAAGTAACCGGACTTACTTCATCAGGATTTGAAACCACCAAAGAACAGCAGCATTTAATATGACACATCCTGAATTGTTGAGTCCTTGTTATTAACATAAATGATGAAATGATCTTTTTACCTTAGCTAATAGTTTTAGAGCTGACAATTTTATCTTTTTGGTTAGCCTTTTTAAGTGTGCATTTCCATGAGGAGGTGTAGTATGGTCCTGGGGATAAATAATTTCATTTATTTCATTGAATGCTAAGTTAAAACAATTCCATAGTGACCTTGTTGAAGAAGAGTAAAAGTTTTATGGCAGTCAGATGAAAATTAAATTGTTCCTAACCATATCAGAGATAACAAATATAAATGCTTTAGAAAATACTAAGTTCAAAGTGTAATATTTGAACTGAATCTAATACTTGGATGGTATTTTGTACTTTTTTTAAAATTAAAAGCTGGGTACAGTGGTGTGTGCCTGTAATCCCAGCTACATAGGAGGCTGAGGCGGGAGGGTCACTTATGCCCAGAATTTTGAGTCCAGCCTGGGCAACATAGTGAGACCTTGTCTCTCAAACAAAATTTAGGTAACCCAAAACACTCAGTTACACATTCTTTTAAAATAATGCATTATAGATGAGGCTAAAGTCTGTCTTGACTCCTGTGAATTCCACCTCATTCCCAAACCCTAGTCCTCTTCCCTATGCCTGGAAGAAATCATTTCTCAGTATTACTACAAAGAACTTTCTTTATAGTTTTCACATGGACTCAGAGTTATTCTCTGACATTCAAGCTTGTTTACAGTGTTAGTCTTGCAGACATAAAAATGAGGTGCAAATGAGATTAAATGCACAAGTGTGTAGTAATTACCTTAATGAACATGATTCATATTTGACAACTTTATTTAGTTTTGCTAAAAGGGAAAAACAAAAACAAAAGTCATGCAGCCGTCTCCAAACACATCAAAAAGCTGAGCAAATCTCATTTGATCAATCTAGAGTTTTACAAACACTTTGAATGGTACACAGTGACATAGGTAAGATGCAGGGAAGATATATGGAACTTTGTTATTAGTTTGATTACCTTGGTAATGTTACGCTATTAAACTCATTTCTCATTGAATTAGCATTAAGGTCATGATAACCCTCAGCTTTTATCAAGGGGCCTGGGATATTGTAACTTGAAAATTCCAGTTTGGCAGTAATGATTATATTTACCATGATCTTTACCAGAAAGTCAAATATATTCTACCTTAATCCCTCACAATTCACATTCCTTGCATTCAGCTCCGAGAAGGGAGTACAATAAAACACATTCTTACAATTCCTGAAAATGTGATAATGTGGGTAAACTATTAACAATAGTCCATCTTAAATGGAATGGTATTGATGACTATACTTTTATAATAATTAGAGACTTTTAAATATGTAGGGTCTTGCTCTTGTTGCCTAGGCTGGAGTACAGTGGCATAATCATAGCTCACTGCAGCCTCGAAGTCCTGGGCTCAAGTGATTCTCCTGCCTCAGCCTCCCAAGTTGCTGGGACTACAGGTGTGCACCACCATGCCCAGCTAAGTTTTTTTTTTTTTCCTGTAGAGACAAGAGTTTCACTATGTTGCCTAGGCTGGTCTTTACTCCTGGGCTCAAGTGATCCTTTTCCATTGGCCTCCCAAAGTGCTGGGATCACAGGCGTGAGCCACCATGCCCAGCCAGTAATTAGAGACTTCAAAAACCAGATGTTGATCAAACTGAAAGCAAGAGGACTTCAGTAAGGAGACCCAAGGTAAAAAAGTAAAGCCAAATAGTTAAAAAAATGTATATTGTAAAACTGAATTTTATTTTTACTTTTTGGTGAATCTGATTAGTGGTTTAGATCATTATGGATAATAAAACATTTAAACCATATCTGGCTTCTAAGAAAAGTATTTTTTTTTTTTTTTTTTTTTTGGTATTTCTATCTGAAATAATCGTTTTTCTTCCCTGGTAAAGGCTGGATGGGATTGGGAGGAAATTTCATTTATCACATAAATAATCTTAATCCTAATAATTTATCAATGTGTTTATGTTATTGAATATTGTATTTCCTAAAAATTGTCATTTCTAAGCTTTTAATTTTTTTGTATGAACTATTAAATAGTTGGAATAGTTACTGCTTTCTGTAACAGTTAAATGGAAGATTAGTTCTAATCATGAAGTTAAAGTGACAAGAAACAGGAGATTGGCAGGCAGGATTCCTAGGATTAACTCTTACTGTACTAGTTCATAATGTATTTCCTAAATTATCTTGCTTTTTGCCTACCATAACCCAAACCCAAGGTTTATTTCACTGCTTGGCCTTTATGCCAGCAAGGAGGGAACCAATTTTTGACACTTTCAGAACTAGTTAAAAAAAAATTTAGGGGAAAAGTTGATGACTGACAGATGGATATTAAGTTGCTTGGAGGTTTTACTTATATCAGAAGTATCCTTTTTAACAGCTTCTCTTCAAGGATATCATAGGATTTGGCTGGACTGTGGCCTGCTGAAAAATTTAGGATTCTGCAGTGAATACATCTACAACTACAGTAAATATAATAGCTTGCTTTTATGGGTGTATCACTATTTTCCATTTCCTTGGTAAGGAAGTGGATGAAATATCTGGAGTACTAGTTTTTCCAACATGAAGTAAGGAGTAACGTTTAAGATAGGCCTTTATGATTAGCTAGTCTAATTCTGGGAGAAAATTCTAGTAAGAATTTTAATGTATAATTATTCCTTTATGTCTTCAAGCAGGCCTTCTGAGTGAAAACAGTATCACATAATTTGGAGATTAAATACATCATTCAGTAATTCATTGAAAAAATAGTTAAAAGGGCTTTTTCCAAGAAGTATGAGTCAAATTCTGTACTTGTCTTCATTTAAGAAGTTTTTTTCTTCAGATTTTATGTAAGATCCACAGTTAGGACAGGGAGGTTACCAGAGCTTGCCAGCAACGATGGAAGGCCCAGTGGTTACGATACCTGAGGATGTAAAGTGACTAGTGGTTTGGCAGTAACCGTGAAATTACATTAAGCCAGGTAAGTTCAAGATCTTTGAACTCCAGTACACATATAATTAAAAGAAGTCTCTGAGATGTTTTGGCAGTGCTTTTATTACTAGGGCTAAGTCAATTCTGGAGGCCCTTACTACTATTTCAAGTTCCAGAATTTTTTGACTCAAGTTTTCTGCAAGTGAAGGTTTCTTCTAGGCTCCATAGGAGCCTGGAGGGGACTCACGGATGCCAGCCAACACAGAGGCAACTTCAGTCAGCTTCTGTGCAGAGAACTGTGCTTGGCACTGTCCCCAGGAGATCCTTGGTACATTCAAGGGTGTAGAGTGCTGACTTTGGAAGGCGATGGTACCACTTCTGAGGAAAAGCTCTGTAAGAGGTTTGAGGCAAATTGGAGGAGTCTCCTAAGTTAAATGTGTATCCAGACCTATTGCTTAAAAACAAAGTTCCTAGTACAGATACACACTTGGAGAAATCAAAGTCTTTAAAAAGCAGTATGCAAACGAGAACGTCTCTTCAGAAGAAAGAAACATTTAAAATACACATCTTTTCACTGCAGACACTGGCAGCTATTCTTCATCCACTGAATGAAGTTTTCCACATTTCTCTGGAAGGCTTGCACTTAATATTTTATTGCCTTTGTTTCCAAATTCAGAGGGTGAGGCAGCTTCTTCTGTTTCATAATCTTCAAAGCTGAAATAAAGCAAAAGTGAGTTACCTGATTAAAGTTTCAATGTTTGGGTAGAAATCAATATGGCAAAACCTTCAGTTGCTAAATGGAGGCTGTGAACAATTGAACTGCACTGAAGGAGACAACACTGTACAGCAGAAAACATTCTTTCTGTTCTTTACAGCGTAAGTCCGTGTCAGAATTTGTTGAAAATGTTCTGTATCAAGCTTTCCCTGGGGCTGGTGGGAGAATTACAAATGGTATTAGGTTAAGAAAATTTGAGGTCTATAAGGTATGATGAGCTTTACATGGCTTTTCCTCATTAAAGTGGTTTTCACGAGGCGGGTGGATCACGAGGTCAAGAGATCGAGACCATCCTGGTCAACATGGTGAAACCCCGTCTCTACTAAAAATACAAAAAAAAAAAAAATTAGCTGGGCATGGTGGCGCGTGCCTGTAATCCCAGCTACTCAGGAGGCTGAGACAGGAGAATTGCCTGAACCCAGGAGGCGGAGGTTGCGGTGAGCCGAGATCGCGCCATTGCACTCCAGTCTGGGTAACGAGAGTGAAACTCCGTCTCAAAAAAAAAAAAAAAAAGTGGTTTTCACTCAGAATGGCAAAGTTTTTTTTTTTTTAAGTTGGAGCCTTGCTCTGCCACCCAGTCTGGAGTGCAGTGGTATGATCTTGGCTCACTGTCACTGCAACCTCTGCTTCCCACGTTCAATTGATTCTCCAGCTTCAGCCTCCCCAGTAGCCAGGACTACATGTTTCCACCACCACACATAGCTAATTTTTGTATTTTTAGTAGAGACAGGGTTTTCACCACGTTGGCCAGGTTGGTCTGGAGCTCCTGACTTAAGGTGATCTGCCTGCTTTGGCTTCCCAAAGTGCTGAGATTACAGGCTTGAGCCACTTGTGGTGGCCCAGAGTGCAAACTTTCTCAATTCTCAGATTGCTTTATAGCTTCCCTTTGTGGCTCCAAGCAACACAAATAAATGTTCAAGTGTGTAGGTGGAACTGACTAAAAGCTGGTTCATAGATTTCCCATCATTCTACTTTGTAGAACTCTACAGCATACCTAGACCTAGATGTTCATCCTGGGAAGATGTCCTGCTAACCCTTTTAGGTTTTGCTGGTATCCCCTAAATTGTGTATCCTCCAGGCTACCCCTAAGATTGGCTTTCAGCAGAGATGCAATATTTTTCTCTTGGAAATGATGTGGCTGCCTAAAATATATTGATAAAGATTCTGAGGCTATATGTCTGAGCCTCAGATGTAGGTAAGTACATCAGAAAAACACACATCGATTAGCAATGTCTTACTGTATTTGACATTAGTGGCTTAGACCTTGCAGGGATCTCCCAAAATATTTAAGCAGAAATTTGTGGACATAACAGTCCATCAAAAAGGTACAAAGACCAACTAGTGAGGGAAAATATGCTGAGGTAGTTATATACAGTAGATGGCACCTATTCAAGTTTCTAAAACTTTTTTGTGTTTTAATTTTTTCTTTTGAGATGGAGTCTTGCTCTGTCGCTCAGGCTGGAGTGCAATGGCATGATCTCAGCTCTGCCTCCCAAGTTCAAGTGATTCTCCTGCTTCAGCCTCCTGAGTAGATGGGACTTAAAGGCATGTGTCACTGTGCCCAGCTAATTTTTGTATTTTTAGTAGAGATGGGGTTTCACCATCTTGGCCAGGCTGGACTCAAACTCCTGACCTCAAGTGATCCACCCATCTTGACCTCCCAAAGTGCTGGAGTTACAGGCAGGAGCTACCATCCCGGTCAATGTTTTTTTTTTTTTTTTTTGAGATGGCAGTCTTGCTCTGTTGCCCAGGCTGGAGTACTGTGGCACGATCTTGGCTCACTGCAAACTCTGCCTTCCTCAAGTGATTCTCCTGCCTCAGCCTCCCAAGAAGCTGGGATTATAGACATGCACCACCACTTCTGACTAGTATTTTTATTTTTTTAGTAGAGAAGGGTTTTACCATGTTGAACAGGCTGGTCTTGAACTCCTAACCTCAGGTGATCCGTCTGCCTTGGCCTCCCAAAGTGCTGGGATTACAAGCATGAGCCACTGTGTCCAGCCTAGGGCCAACATTCTTGAATAGAAGTTAGAGGTTTAAACTTTCTAAAAAGGCTACTTGGGGCTGGGCGCAGTGGCTCACGCCTGTAATCCCGGCAGTTTGCAAGGCCAAGGTGGGTGGATCACTAGGTCAGGAGTTTGAGACCAGCCTGGACAACGTAGTGAAACCCTGTCTCTACTAAAAATAGAAAAATTAGCCAGGCATAGTAGCGGGTGCCTGTAATCAGCTACTCAGGAGGCTGAGGCAGGAGAATTGCTTAAACCCAGGAGGTGGAGGTTGTGGTGAGCCAAGATTCTGCCACTGCACTCTGGCCTGGGCAACAAAAGTGAAACTGTCTCAAAAAAAAAGGGGGGAAAAAAAGAGCCTACTTAACAGAAAATTGTTCCCTATGACTACCAGTTTACGATACTATTAAAAATTATAATTTGTTCATTTAATGAAAATACTCTGTTCCATTCTTAATTTGTTTCCACTCCTCTTCCCCCATGTCCTTGAGGCCTCAATGTGGCATGGGATGTGCTGGATAAGGAGGCAATAGGAGAGGCACTTTTCCTCTAATGCAAGTGAAACAGTTGATGACAGGGACTCTATTCTGGGGAGCAAAATTCTCAAAACCACTGCTGCTGATTTCCTGTCAGGATGGGAGCATTTTCTTCCCCTTGGTGCCCTAAGTTCCTCTCTGTAAGCTGTCAGTGTCAAATACCTCAATGTAGGTCTATGAATAAGGCATATTTTCAGAGTTAAGTGTGACGTGAGACATTCAGTAAATATTTGAACTCCTGTTGGTCAGTGTGAGAGCCAAATGCTAGGATTACAATGATGAAAAAGACTGAAGCAGCGCTCTCCCCACAGCACTTGTAACCTAATGGAGACCTTAAGGAATTAGGGGTTAAGTGATTTAGCCTCCGAGCATAAGCTTTGGAGTTGGACTCTAAAGGTCAGGTTCCAATCTGGGTTTGATCACTTAATGGGACTTAGGCGTGTTGGTGAGTGACACCTAACCCTGTATTGGGAGAGGAGTTACACATTTTTGTGTATGTCATTTTTGAATAAAACATTTTCAAAACGAAGTTCATTCAATAACCCTCCTTTGTCAGTATCCTGGAGATGCCTCTTAAATTTGGTGGCTCTCAACTAGGGGATTTTGCTCCCCTGGGGACATTTGGGAATGTCTGGATACATAGGTCTGTGTCTTGTCTGCATCTTGATTGTCACAACTGAGTGGGTCCTACTGGCATCTGGTGGGTAGAGTCCAGGGATGGTGCTAAACATCCTACAATGTGTCAGATGTCTCACAATAGAATTGCCCATCTTAGAACTCTTGCTCCTGCAGTTCCAGTGCATCCCAGGTTCTGGACTCATGAGCTCTTCTCGTTTTGTACTTCCCTGGTAAGTTTAGTCTTTACCATGGCTTTACTTACCACTTACTCACCTGTGGTTTCTAAACTATGTCCAGCCTCAGCCTCTAAGTTGGAGAATTCCACCTATATATACAGCTGCCTACCATATAGATGGCTCTTTCAGAATAGCAGCATGTATAAACTTGAACTCATATTTCCTACTCCCCTGTTTCTCCTTATTTTAGTGAATGGCACCGTCGTCTACCCACTCAAAGCCAGAAACTTAGTTGTCCCAAGTTCCTCTTTCCTCACCTCTTCAAATTGAACCAGTCTCTTATACCAACCACTACAGTTGACCATATGGATACAATCCTGCCTCTTTCTCCCTGCCACCACTGGCTTAAGTTCAGGGTACCACACTTTCTTGTTTGGATTTCACTCTTGCCACATACCCTTTGCTACTGCCATACCAGACTTGTTTATGGTGTTGGAATGGGTTATGGTCTTGGGACCTAATGCCACTGTACATGTTTTTCAATTGCCTGAAATGCACTTCCCTCTTTGGCTAGCTTGTATTCATCTTTTAATCTGAGATGTCTCTTAGAGGTTTCCTGATTCTTCACTCCTTTTAAAAGACAGAGTCTCACTCTGTCACCCAGGCTAGAGCACAGTGGGATGATCATAGCCTCAAACTCCTAGGCTCAAGCGATCCGCCTGCCTTGGCGTCTCAAAGTGCTAGGAATTACAGGTGTGAGCTACTAAGCTTGGCCCCGGAATTATTCTTGAGTCAGATCTGTGAGAACCTTAATCTTTATCCTGCTTTCCAGGAATTCATGAGAACATGGAGAATAAAGTATATTAATTGACTCCTTCTACATGGCTACTTCTGCATTTAGTTGGAGGTCAGTGTTACTCCTCACTCCTCAGGGCTCAAATGAAGATAATTTTATGAGGTGTTTTCTGTTAACTGGCCTTTTTTTTTTCTTTGAGACAAAGTCTCACTCTTGTCACCCAGGCTGGAGTGCAATGGTGCGATCTCAGCTCACTGCAACCTCTGCCTCCCAGCAAGCGATTCTCCTCTTCTAAACTACCCAAATGTCTAATAATAGGGAAATGGATGTGAGTTACTGCTTGAGAGAACACTGAAGCACTAAAAGGCCTGTTTTTGAACACATTAGTAACAAGTGTCAAAAGAAATATACCAAGTATAAAACAATAGTTATCCCTAGATCACTGAACCAAGAGTGATTTTAATCTCTAATATTTTCCATTTTTTCCTGCAGCAAGACTGTATTTTTCTAATCACATGAAGACTCAAAAGTAAAAAAAAAAATGTGTTTAATCTGGGTTATTCAAATGTAAAGTGTTTGGTTAAATAACAGAATATCCTGTAAGAAAGCATTTTTAAGCTTTTTAATGCAAAAGCCTTTTTTTTTTTTGAAAAGGTCTGGTCTGTTGCCCAGGCTGGAGTGCAGTAGTGCAATCACAGCTCACTGCAGCCTCGACCTCCTGGGCTCAAGCATTTCCCACTTTAGCCTCATGAGTAGCTGGGACTATGGGTGCGCACCAGCACACTTGGCTAATTTTAAAATTTTTTTGTAAAGATGTGTTCTCACTGTGTTGCCCAGGCTGGTCTCAAGTTCCTAGGCTCAAGCAATCCTCTTGCCTCAGCTTCCCAGAGTGCTGGGATTACAGGCAGGAGCCACTGTGCCTGGCCTTCTTAACTAAAAATCTAAGGTAATCAAGTATTAGTCAACTTGGCAGAGAAGCTTGTTTCTGATTATTGAGGGTCTCAGTTTCTTAGGATAGTAACATGGAAGACCCTTAACCTGCTTTACATAATTTCTGTGGCATTTTTAATGTCCTCCATTGCATAAACTGTAAAAAGGTTAATTATAAATATAGTATCATAACCTGTTATCTTCATATAGGTAACACATTTAGTTGACTCGGATTAAGTAACTGGTACCCTGTCTTTCTGACTTCCCTTAAGAGAGCTGAATTTGGCCGGGCGCGGTGGCTCAAGCCTGTAATCCCAGCACTTTGGGAGGCCGAGGCAGGTGGATCACGAGGTCAAGAGATCGAGACCATCCTGGTCAACATGGTGAAACCCCGTCTCTACTAATACAAAAAACTAGCTGGGCATGGTGGCGCGTGCCTGTAATCCCAGCTACTCAGGAGGCTGAGGCAGGAGAATTGCCTGAACCCAGGAGGCGGAGGTTGCAGTGAGCCGAGATCGCACCATTGCACTCCAGCATGGGTAACGAGCGAAACTCCGTCTCAAAAAAAAAAAAAAAAAAAAAAAAGAGGGCTGATTTATACAAATGCTGTTATATGCTATGATCACTTTGTGTGCTAGACATGTTAATTTGCAATGATGGAAGCTTTGGTTTTTCTTCACCTCACTGAGACCTGCAGTAATTACTAGGTTACTTATTAAAGACATTACATAAGTACCAGTCTTGAAATCAGGAGGTACAGATGCTTGGCACAATGGGTACCTGTGATTGTTGTTAGATGGTAAGTAGGTGGAGAATTTTAAGTTGTTTTTGAAGGGCCAAATCGTCTGGACTACTGTAGATATCCTTGTAGTGAGGGTGGCTGCTGTATCACTGTGGTCTGTGCCTTTCAGTAAACATTTGCTGAGGACCTCCTACATCTCTAACAGTCTGCCAGGTGCTGGGATTACAAGATTAAGAAAAGGTTTTGGCCCCTGAGGAGCTCACAATCTAATGGAAAAAAAATACCTCCATTTGTTTTAGAGCATTTATATACCAGACACTGTTAGATTCATTATTATATACATTATCTCTTAATTCTCTGTATAGTTCTGCTGTTCATGCAACAGATATTTTACTGTGTCAAGCAGTAAAATGTGCCCTAGGAATGAAGGGAACAAGATAAGTGATGGAATGCTAATGTTACAGCTCTATAAACTCTAGTCCAGAGAGGTTAGGTAATGTGATCACAAAAGTGGTAGTAACAGCCATTGTTTATTGATTACACAGACACTATGCCTAAGGACCTCATACACACTGTCTTATTTAATCCTTAAAACAGCTCAGTGTGGCAAACGGTACCCTTATTTTTATAGGGGATGCTGAGGCTTGGATGCCTGAGATTACACAGGTTGCGATAAAGCAAGGATTTGAATTTAGGTTTGTCTGACTTCAAATTTCATGCTCTTAATAACCATGATGTTATATGTATATATATAATTTTTTTTTTTTTTTAATTTTGAGACAGAGTCTTGCTCTTTTGCCCAGACTGGAGTGGCGTGATCTCGGCTCACTGCAACCTCCACCTCCTGGGTTCATTCAAGCAATTCTTGTGCCTCAGCCACCTGAGTAGCTGGGATCATAGGCACACATCACCATGTCCAGCTAATTTCTGTATTTTTAGTAGAGATGGGGTTTTGTCATGTTGGCCAAGCAGGTCTCAAACTCCTGGCTTCATCTGCCTGCCTCGGCCTCCCAAAGTGTTGGGATTACAGGTGTGAGTCACTGCACTGGGCCCATGATGTTATATTGTATTTCTCCTACATGGAGTAGTAATAGCTACTATTTATCATGAGCCATGTGCCAGGTGTTTACATATAGTATCTTAGATTCTCACAACCAACCAACCACCTCAGGAAGCGGCTGCTGGTGCCGTCTGAAACTGAGCCTCAGGAGTCAAGTAACCTGCCCAGCTGGTGAGTGGACCAGATCTGTCTGGCTCCTAAGCTTTTGTTCTTTCTGTGGTACCAATATTCCTCCCTGATATCTGAGTCTGGAAATTTCTGTTTGACAGTTAGACTCACCCTGACATATGTGTGATTCTTTCTTGAGATTAAATACTCGTTGGTGTAGCCTTGGGAATTTAGGACTGGCTTTGCTTTTGCACCAGTTGGTTAGTTATTATTCCTGTAAACAGGCCTTTTCCTTTCCTTTGTTCACATTCTAGTGCTTGCTCTATAGACTGTGGCTTTTGTAAGCCTTTTTGCCCCTTGGGACCTCATAACCCATATATGTTCTGTGTAGGCCTTCTCTTATCTCCCACAACATGGGAAGTGGGGTATCCAGCAAGTAGCAAGAGCCTCTCATATACACTGGTAGAATTTCACTACAGCTGGTCTCTGCATCTCCTCTTGTGACCCCTCTTTACCTGTACTTCTGTCTGCAACCCCCTGCCTCCTCTTTCTTCCTTCCAGGCACACTGGCATGTTCTCTCAGTGCTACCACAACTTGAAAAAACTTTTTCTTGGGCCAGTTCTTTATTCTCTTTAGCTGCCATTAGTTTCTTTTCTTTTCAGGTGAACATATGTCTGTTTGTTTATTTAGATCTGCTATCTATTTCTTCTTCCTTTAAAGAAGGGTATAAAACAATAGTAGTATGAATTCCATTTTTGTAAAATAAATGATCTAGTTGCACAGAAATGTCTAGAAGGATATACTCCAAAGTGACAAGACAGCCTGTCGGTGGATGGTGAATTTTAGGTGTAGATTTTTGTTTATATTCTAACTCTTCTGCAATGAACATGCATTACCTATATAAACAGATAGAGGAGAAAATAATTTTTTCCTGTTTATTAAAGTAATACAGTACATGCTCATTACATGAAACTTATGAATTATAGAACAGTATAAAAAGCCAAATTGCTAACAACCCCACAGCTCAAAGTTAATGACTGTTAATATTTTGGGGTGTTGTCCTTTAGCTTGTGTATATGCAGAGACACATTTGAAGTACTAAGATTATATCAAAATTTTGTAATCTTCATTTTTCTATGAAATTAAAAATTTTCAATACATTTCTTTCTTTCTTTTTTTTTTTTTAGATGGAGTCTTGCTCTGTTGCCCAAGCTGGAGTACAGTGGTACAATCTCAGCTCACTGCAATCTCCACCTCCCAGGTTCAAGTGATTCTCCTGCCTCAGCCTCCTGAGTAGCTGGGATTACAGGCATGCGCCACCATGCCTGGGTAATTTTTGTATTTTTAGTAGAGACAGAGTTTCACCATGTTGGTCAGGCTGGTCTCAAACTCCTGATCTTCTGATCTGCCTGCCTTAGCCTCCCAAACTGCTGGGCTTTACAGGCGTGAGCCACCATGCCCAGCCTCAAGTACATTTCAATAGCTGCATGTTATGACACATAGATACCATGACTTATCTAACCATTCTATTATTCAACATTTGTGTTGATTTGAACTTATTTTAGAATTACCTGTGGACCAATGCCTATTGTTTAGATAACACAATTCTATTCAAATTTCTGATTATTTACAATAGATACTCAGAATTACTATTAGGGAGTCAAAGGGCATAAATTAAATCTGTTGCTACATATTGTCAAATTACTTTCCAGGGATATTGAGCCAGTATGCTTTTACCAGCAACGTTTGAAAATGTTTGTCTTCCTGCAGTGAGCCTAGAGTGAGGTGTTTCTGCACTTTGCTGCTTCTATGAGACAGCAGTGAAGACACTATATTTTAACTGCGTCTGTATGTCTTCCCATCCTGTCTGCATTCACCAGTATCCAATAGTGCCCAATAATGCATAATGTACAGTAGGAATGCAAACATTTATTAATATTATCCTTAAAAATTGCTGCTAATTTAATAAGCTAAAGATTTTTGGCTCTTGCCTTTTTAAAAACAGCTTTATTTAGGAATAATTTACATACCATAGATTTTTACCAATTTTAAGTGTTCAGTGCATTTTAGTAATTTTTTTTTTTTTGAGATGGAGTTTTGCTCTTGTTGCCCAGGCTGGAGTGCAATGGCGCAGTCTTGGCTCACTGCAACCTCTGCCTCCCAAGTCCAAGAGATTCTCCTGCTTCAGTCTCCCAAGTAGTTGGGATTACAGGCACGTGCTACCAAGCCTGACTAATTTTTGTATTTTCAGTAGAGACGGTGTTTTGCCATCTTGGCCAGGCTGATCTTTCCCGGCCTCAGATGATCCACCTGCCTTGGCCTCCCAAAGTGCTGGGATTACAGGCATGAGCCACTGTGCCCAGCCGCAGTTTTAGTAAATATTTACAATTCTGTAACCATCACCACGATCCAATTTTAGAACACTTATCTTCCTATCTGCCCTCCTGTCCCTGGGGCTTGCTGGCATTCAGTCTCTACTCTCATTCCTGGAACGAGGCAACCACTGATCTGCTTTCTGGTGCTGTAAGTCTGCCTTTTCTAGAAGTTTCATATATATGGAATCATATAATATGTAGTCTTTAGTATAGGCTTCTTTCATATAGAATGATATTTATGAAAGATTCATCCATGTTGTTGCAACTATTGGTAGTTCTATCTTTTTATTTTTTTCTTTCATTTTCAAGGTATAATTGATATACAATAAACTCATATTGAATGTGTAATTAACAATGTTGGACTTTTGTATACACCTGTGAAATTACAATAATCAAGATAATAAAAATATCCATCACACACACCTGCCCACACATTTTCTCATGCCCTTTTATAATCACTTCCCCTTCCCAGGCAACCACTGATCTGCTTTCTGTCACTATAGGTTAGTATGTATTTTTTAGAATTTTATGTAAAGGGAATCATACATTACATATACTATTTTTGGTCTGGCTACTTTCACTTGGCTTGATTATTCTGAGATTCATCCATGTTGTGATTATTAATAGTTCATTCCTTTATTTTATATATATGATATATATGATTTTATATATGATATATATCACATATATCATATATAAAATTTTATATGAGATATAAGATTTTATATATGACATATGTTGCCCAGGCTGGAGTGCAATATAAGACACATGAGATTTTATATATGATTATATGGTGGAATGCTATAAAAATACATATACATATATATATATATATATATATTTTTTTTTTTTTTCCCTTGCTTGAAAGTCTCTCATGAAAAGATATATTTTGCTCATCAGTTCACCAGTTTGACGGACGTGGATTATTTCCAGTTTTGGGCTACTAGGAATAATGCTGTTATGTACATTGGGTGAGCTTTTCTCTTGGGTAGATTTCTAGGAGTGAAATTATTGATTCAGATGCCAAACGTATGTTTAACTTTTTAACAAAGTGCCAAACTTTTCTAAAGAAGCTGTATAGTTTTACATCCTCATCAGCCCAGTGTATGAGAGTTCTGGTTTCTCCACATTACTGCCAACTGGTGATTTCAGTTGTTCCAGTGGCTGTGTAGTATATCTCACTGTGGTTTTAATTTGCAATTTCCTAATAACTAATGATATGGAACATCTTTTCATACACTTATTTACTGTTTGTACCTCTTTAGTGAGTGTGTATTCAGATGTTCTGTCTATTTAAAAAATTGGGTTATTAGTCTTTTATTTTGAGATGGAGTCTAGCTCTGTTGCCCGGGCTGGAGTGCAGTGGCACGATCTTGGCTCACTGCAACCTCTGCCTCCTAGGTTCAAGCGATTCTCCTGCCTCAGCCTCCCGAGTAGCTGGGACTACAGGCGTGTGCCACCATGCCCAGCTAATTTTTGTATTTTTAGTAGAGATGAGGTTTCACGATATTGGTCAGGCTTGTCTTGAACTCTTGACCTCATGATCCGCCTGCCTTGGCCTCCCAAATAGTCTTTTTGTTATTGAGAGTTCTTTATCAGAATGTTTTGGACATGTTTTCTCCTGGTCTGTTTTTTCATTTTCTTAATGGTGTCTTTTGAAGAGCAATAGTTTTTAATTTTGAAGGAAGTCCAATGTATCAATTTTAAAAAATTACTCTTGCCTAACCCAAGGTCACAAAGATTTTTCCTATGTTTTCATTCCAGAAGCTTTATTGTTTTAGCTCTTGCTGTTAGGGCTATGATCCCTTTTTAATTATTTTTATATATAGCACAAGGTATGAATTGGGGTTCTTTTTTGGCACATGGATATCCAGTTATTTTAACATCATTTTTGAAAAGACTATCTTCTCTTTTGATTGAAAATTAGTTGGAGTGTTACATTGATCTTCGTGTATACATACCAATGCTACAATATCTTGATGATTGTTTGCTTTACAGTACATTTCAGAAATCAGGTAATCTAATCCTTCAACTTTGTTCTTTTAAAAATGTGTTTTGGCTATTCTAGGCATTTTTCATTTTCTATATAAGTTTTAGGATTAGTTTACTAATTTCTACAACAAAAATCTGCCGGGATTTTGATAGGGATTAGGTTAAATCTTTACATTGATTTGGGTATAACTGACATTTTAACAACCCTGAGCCTTCTAATCTTTCCATTTATTTAGGTCTTCCTTAATTTCTCTCAGCATTGGTTTGTTTTTAATTTTTAAATTTTTTTTTAGTTTTAGTGTTATAAGTATTATTATATTTATTCCTAAGTATTCTTTTTGATATGATTATGAATAGAATCATTCTTTTTTTTTTTTTCTTTTTTTGCCCATAGCTTACTGAGCAGTTCGCTTCCTAGCAGGGCATTTTTTTTTTTTTAATTGCATTTTAGGTTTTGGGGTACATGTGAAGAACATGCAAGATTGTTGCATAGGTACACACATGGCAGTGTGATTTGCTGCCTTCCTCCCCTTCACCTATATCTGGCATTTCTCCCCATGCTATCTCTCCCCAACTCCCCACCCCCTGCTGTCCCCCGCCATTTCCCCCCAACAGACCCCAGTGTGTGATGCTCCCCTCCCTGGGTCCATGTGTTCTCCTTGTTCAACACCCACCTATGAGTAAGAACATGCGGTGTTTGATTTTCTGTTCTTGTGTCAGTTTGCTGAGAATGATGGTTTCCAGGTTCATCCATGTCCCTACAAAGGACACAAACTCATTGTTTTTGATGGCTGCATAATATTCCATGGTTTATATGTGCCACATTTTCCCTGTCCAGTCTATCATCGATGGGCATTTGGGTTGGTTTCAGGTCTTTGCTATTGCGAACAGTGCTGCAATGAACATTTGTGTGCATGTGTCCTTATAGTAGAACGATTTATAATCCTTTGTATATATACCCAGTAATGGGATTGCTGGGTCAAATGGAATTTCTATTTCTAGGTCCTTGAGGAATCGCCACACTGTCTTCCACAATGGTTGAACTAATTTACACTCCCACCAACAGTGTAAAAGTGTTCCTATTTCTCCACATCCTCTCCAGCATCTGTTGTCTCCAGATTTTTTAATGATCGCCATTCTAACTGGCATGAGATGGTATCTCAATGTAGTTTTGATTTGCATTTCTCTAATGACCAGTGATGATGAGCATTTTTTCATTTGTTTGTTGGCCTCATGTATGTCTTCTTTTGTAAAGTGTTTGTTCATATCCTTCGCCCACTTTTGAATGGGCTTGTTTGTTTTTTTCTTGTAAATCTGTTTTAGTTCTTTGTAAATTCTGGACATCAGCCTTTTGTCAAATGGGTAGACTGCAAAAATTTTTTCCCATTCTGTTGGTTGCCAATTCACTCTAATGACTGTTTCTTTTGCCGTGCAGAAGCTTTGGAGTTTGATTAGGTCCCATTTGTCTATTTTGGCTTTTGTTGCCAATGCTTTTGGTGAGAATTATTCTTTTTATTTCAATTATTTCATCACTGGAGTGCTCATCGCTAGTATATGGAAATATTGTACTACTGATTTTTGTATATTGAGCTTGTATTCTGAGATTATGCTAATTTACTTAATAGTTCTGGTATCTTTTATGTAGATTCCTTAGTTTTTGATTTGTAGGTCATATCATCTGTGAATATACAGTTTTACATCTTCCTTTCCAATCTGAATGCCTCTAAAAAGTGTTTTCCTTGCCTTACTGAACTGGGCAGGACGCCCCAGTTACAATGGTTGAGTAGGTGAGGCATAGAAACATCCTTGCCAGGTTCTTGATCTTAATGAAAAGGCATTTTTTTTTTTTTTAAACCATAACTATGATGTTAACTATAGATGCCCCTTATCAGGCTGAGCAACTTCCCTTCTATCCTTACTTGGGTGAGAATTATTGTGAATGGATGTTGGGTTTTGTCAATGATCATGTGCTTTTTGTCATTTCTTCTATTAATATGGTATATTACATTAATTGATTTTTTAATGTTAAGCCAACCTTTCATTTCTGGAATAAACCCCATTTAGTTATGGTATATAATCTTTTTTTATGTGTAATTCGATTTGATATGCTAATATTTTATAAGAAGTTTTGTACTGATGTTCATAAGGGACATTGCTTTGTTTTCTTTCTTTTTAAAATAGAGGTAAGGTCTCACTATGTTACCCAGGCTGGTCTTAAAACTCCTGGGGTCAAGCAACCTCCCGCCTTAGCCTCCGTAAGTGCTGGGATTACAGGCATGAGCCACCACGGCTGGCTGGGATATTGATTTGTAATTTTAATTCTTTGTGATATCCAATACACAAGACAGGACATCTTTGTCTGGTGTTGATATTAGGGTGATACTGTCTTTATAAAGTGAGTTTGGAAGTATTTCCTCCTATTAGTATTTTCTGGAAATACTTGGGAAACACTGGTATTTTTTTTTCCCTTAAATATTTGACAGAATTCACCAGTGATGTCATCTGGACTTAGATTTTTCTTATGGGGAAGACTTTTAATAACAAACAAATTCAGTATCTTTATTTGATATAGGCCTAGTCTGATTTTTCATTATTTCTTCTTGAGCTCAGATTACTGGCATGAGCCACTGTGCCCAGTCCATCTATTTTCATATGTTCTTTTCATTCATTTAAAGATAATTTTCAATTTCCCTGTGGTTTTTTCTTTGACCTATGCATCTTAAGAGTGTGTCATTTAATTTCCAAATATTTTTGGGTTCCCAGATTTCTGCTGTTGATTTCTAATTTAATTCAATTTTTTTTTCTTTTTGTGAGATGGGGTCTGGCTCTGTCGCCCAGCCTAGAGCACAGTGGTGTGATCTTGGCTCACTGCAAACTCCACCTCCCCGGTTCAAGCGATTCTCCTGCCTCAGCCTCCCAAGTAGCTGGGATTACAGGTGCCCGTCACCACACCCGGCTAATTTTTGTATTTTTAGTAGAGACGGGGTTTCACTGTGTTGGCCAGGCTGGTCTTGAACTCCTGACCTTGTGATCTGCCCGCCTTGGCCTTCCAAAGTGCTGGGATTACAAGCACTTTGAGCCACCGCGCCTGGCCATTTAATTCAATTTTTTATCAAACAACATATTTATATTATTGTAATAATTTGAATTTATCAAGTCTTATTTTATCTGCCTAATATATGGTTTGGAAAAGTTCAATGTGTACCTGGATGAAAGAGTGTATATATATTTTTGTTGTTTTGTGGAGTGTGCCCTAAAAATGATTAAATCAAACATGTTGACTGTTAAGTCTTCTGTACCCTTAATTGAGTGTCTGCAACTGTTCTATTAATTACTGAATGAGAAGAAGTGTTGAAATCTCTAACTATAATTGTTGACTTGTCTATTTCTTTCAAGTCTAGAAATTTTTATCTAATGTATTTTATGGCTGTGTTGTTTGATACTTACACATTTAAAATAATCACATCTGGCTACTGCATTTTAACATTGGTGAAGCAGGAATATTTGTTTCCTGGGTAAAATTTCTGTCTTTTGACTGTTTTATAACTGGACAATATTTATGCTTTTACTATTGATTTTGAAGAACGTATTTATGAAAAAATAGTATTGGCCATATGATGAAACCCAGTTTGCCCTTTGATTGTGATACAGAATTTTGTCACTTTTTTTGGTTACACTTAAAATTTACTCAAATCTATAAATAATTTCCTTATACATTTCTTGCATTACTTTTATGCTTTTAAGGTCTTTATTTGCATGCAGACATTAGTTTAATATGCATTTATTTCACCCCACCATGGATAACCAACATTTTACTGACTAGCCTTTTCCTGACACATTTAACATGCTATTTTTATCATATGCTACCCATTACTATGCATAGTTTTTCTGCTTTGGCATGAATACTATACTTGCTTTAATTACTATGGCTTCATATAGTCCATCTCCCCTGTACCCCACTGTACCTTTGTTTCTTTTCATGACTTACTTCAATTCTGTGTCTTTATTATGCCATGTGAGCTTTAAAACTAGCTTACTGAGTGGGCGCGGTGGCTCACACCTGCAATCCCAGCACTTTGGGAGGCCAATGTGGGCGGATCACGGGGTCAAGAGATCGAGACCATCCTTGCCAACATGGTGAAACCCCATCTCTACTAAAAATACAAAAATGAGCTGTGCGTGGTGGCACCTGCCTGTAGTCCCAGCTACGCGGGAGGCTGAGGCAGGAGAATTGCTTGAACCCGGGAAGTGGAGGTTGCAGTGAGCCGAGATTGTGCCACTGCACTCCAGCCTGGCCCCTGGCGACAGAGTGAGACTCTGTCTCAAAAAAAAAAAAGTATGTTATATTAATGAGATTAATTGAGGCCTTTAGAGAAGTTATGACTAAGAAAGAATTGGAGGGATTGCAAAAGGAGCTACTAGAAGATGATGGGAAACAACCAGCAAATTATAAAGTTGCTGAAATGATCCAAGCAGTCGAATTCTTGGATAATTAAATTTTTTAACATGGTCCCTATATGGAATTATGCCCTGACTAGTAGAAATAACATGTAGATGTTACTTCCTGCACAAAACCATGCATAATAAAGATTTGTTTTAAACATTATCATCTTTATTATTTGAAGGCGTTTTAGTTATTTTAGCCTCCCCTTTATCTACAGAGTTTATCAATATCACTAAAATAGCAGTTTGATTGCTCAGTGATTTTGGTTTCCAGTGAAAGACGAGACTTGTTAAAGGAAATGGACTTGAGAAGACTCTATCAGGAAATGAGTGAAGATTGCCGAAAAAATATTCTTTTAACTGAAGTTGGTTAAATTATATTTTTATGCTGTTCAGAAATGGAAAAAATAGAAAAAGATTTTGTAAGGGGGTTTTAATACTCTGGACATGCGCATTCCTGTTAAAAAGTTCTACAAGACCTAGGGAAACTCACTCACCCTTCCTGGAATTGTGCTTGGGCAGATTCCTCAGCAACAAGAGTCTCATACTCCTCAGCAGCAAACCGGTCCCAGTCAGAGGGCTCAGGACCATCATTCTCAACATCCTGATTGATTGGAAACAAGAGAGCCACAAGAAACAAAAATAATCAAAAACAAAGAACTGGAGATAGATAATCACAAATGTATACTGAAAATAAATCCTACCTAAAAAATATTTCAACAGGTTTAAAAGAGGTGCTCAGGTAACACTCCTATGTTAATTTTCTACACGTCAAATGGCAAAATTATAACTGTTTAGCTGCTAGATTTTTTAGGTATAGATACCTTTTTTTTTTTTTTTTCTGAGATGGAGTCTCACTCTGTTGCCCAGGCTGGAGTGTACTGGCAAGGTCTCGGCTCACTGCAGCCTCCGCCTCCTGTGTTCAAGCAATTCTTTTGCCTCAGCCTCCCAGGTAGCTGGGACTACAGGCTAGTGTCACCATGTCCAGCTAATTTTTGAATTTTGTAGAGATGGGGTTTCGTCATGTTGGCCAAGCTGGTCTTGGACTCCTGACCTCAGGTGTCTGCCCACCTCAGCCTCCCAAAGTGCTGGGTTTACAAGTGTGAGCCACCATGCTTGGCTGATTCCAACTTTTTTTTTTAAAGAGACAGAGTCTCACTCTGTTGCCCAGTCTAGAGTGCAGTGATGTAATAATAGCTTACTGCCAGCCTCAACATTGGGGGTCAAGTGATTCTCCTGGCTCAGCCTACTGAGTAGCTGAGATTACAGGTATGCCACCATGCCCTGCTAATTTTTAAATTTTTTTGTAGACACAGGGTCTCGCTATGTTGCTCAGGCTGGTCTCGAACCCCTGGCTTCAAGTGATCCTCCTGTCTTAACTTCCTAAGTAGCTGGGATTACAAGCACAAGGCACAGCATCTGGTAAGTCTAGATTCTTTAACCTTGAAATTAGAGACGTTTCTCTGGTCCCCTCTCCTCTGGCACTGTGCACAGCAGCCACCTGGAGTGACTTGTGGTTTGCACAGGCCCGCCTGAAATGTACCTTCCCCAAACCCCCATTCTCTGGCAAATTTTTGTTGTTTAAAAGCCAACTCAGATACCATCTTGTCTGTGATATCTTCCTGGCAACAGCCCTTCTCTCCATATCACTTCCTTTTTTCTAATGTAGATGTTTTGGTTGCCACCTTTGTTCTTGTATCTCTGTCATCTTCATATATACAGTATCTCTTCAACACAGTGCCCAGAATTTATTAAGCACTTTCTGGCTAATAATGTTCTTTGTGGATCAGAACAAATATCAATAATTATACCATTTATAAAGAAAAGTAAAATTTAAAGGTAAAAATTTTAGAGCAAAAATGGTATCACAAAGAAAGTAAGTGAAGAGGGAAAAGACCACACATTTTCATGAGTTTTCTTGAATTGTATGTTTCAGATAAACTGTCTTTCCAAGCTGAACATGAGTAAGTGCTGCCGTAGGGTCTAGAGTTAGTTATGCCAAGAATAATGTTAAGTTCCTAAACAATGACCACTATTAATTACTATACTTAATTTATTTTAAGACCCCATCTCTGTCTTTTAACATTTATGAACTTGCAATGCATCACAGGCTTACAACTGGCAATATTTGGGGTTTTGTTTTTGCTTAGAGAAATATAAAGCAATGGAGCATGTTAAATTCAATGAAATAGGCTTTAAACCAGTGATAATGCAACTTGATATGTGGAGATCGGCTGCAGAATATTTGTTTTTAGAAGGTAATCTTCATAGTCTTACTACTATTTAGGTCAAACAGTTATGGAACATGTAGAAGAAAAAAGACTGCAAAAGCTTCTTAAAGTTTATTGTTACTCAACTGAAATAGTCTTCTTAACATAATTTTTACTTCTTAGAGGAATGGTAAAAAGGGGTGATATTCCATTTTTATTATTTATTTATTTTTTCTTGTATGTAACATAAGGGCAGTGGAGATTCATTTTTATTTTTAACATGGATCATATATCCAGGGTTTTCTGAGGGTCCACACGTTTTTGTGTCTAGGGAATGGTATTCATCTTTATTCAGATGTAGAATGACATTCAAAACTGATAGCCATGTATAGCAATCATTAACACTTAAAATAATAGTGTTATATTATTTTAAGGTTTTCTATCATGGAAAACTTCTAGGTTTCACTGCAATGGGGAAAGCTATTTACCATGGAATCCTGAAAGTGAATGGTACAACTGAATCAAGGCCAATATAGTTTCTAATACAGATGTGCCTACTGTTTTTTTTTTGAGACAGAGTCTCACTCTCTCACCCAGGCTGGAGTGCAGTGGCACGATCTTGACTCACTGCAACCTCCACAACCTGGGTTCAAGCGATTCTCCTGCCCTAGCCTCTTGAGTAGCAGGGACTACAGGCACACGCCACCATGCCCAGCTAATTTTTTTTGTATTTTTAGTAGAGACGGGGTTTCGCCATGTTGGCAAGCATGGTCTCGATCTCCTGACCTCATGATCCACCTGTCTCAGCCTCCCCAAGTGCTGAGATTACAGGTGTGAGCCACTGTGCCTGGCCCTGTTGATTTATTTTTAAAAGTTAGAAGGACAAATTTTTTTCAAAACTACTTGTTTGTAACGAGTTTCCAGTGTCTGTATCAGCAGATAAGCTATACAGTTCATTCAATGGAAGGTGCTTAGGCAGATGCAGGTTACCTAAACCTGATGATCAGCTGTGGAGAGACATGTGCCCTAGGTCCTTTGTTGCCTCTTTTTAGTCTTTAATGTAATGTTGTAAATGTTTTCTCTTTACTGAAATTCCAGCATGTAGACACCATTTTAATATGTAGCACACACAGCCCCTGATACTGCAGCCCTCAAATAAAAGTTAAAATTATACTGATACCTTCTGGACCGCAAAGGGATCTCTCTGTTCATGGTCTAAATATTTCTCCAGATTAAAGAAAGTGTCATAGAAGATGTGAGCCATTCTGCATCTCTTCAGATCTCTTAGAGTTATTTTGCCTACATAAAAAGAAACAAATCTGGTAAATTTCATCAAGAGCTATTTTGGCAAGACAAAAAAACTTTCACTGACGTCTAAAAGTATAGATGTATGTTTATTATAAAAGTCCTATTTTCAAAATAAAAAAATTTAATTGAGGTAAAATTCACTAACAAATTCACCATTTAAACAAATTTAAAGTGCACAATTTAGTGGCTTTTAGTACACTCGCAATGTTGTACAACCATTACCACTTTCTAGTTCTGTAACAATATCACCCCAAAAGGAAACTCTGTGCCCATCAAGCAGTTCCTTCCCATCTCTCCTCATGTGCTTTCTGTGTCTAAGGAAAAATCCTCTTTCATCCCCCAAACCCCGCTTTCATTTTCTTTTTAAAAAAGAGATGGGGTCTTGCTGTGTGGCCCAGGTTGGAGTGCAGTGGCTACTCACATGCACAATCATAACGCAATCCTCCCAGCTCAGCCTCTGTAGCTGGGACTACAGGCACACACCACCGTGCCTGGTGTAAAATCCTATTTCTTTTCTTTTTTTTTTTTTTGAGATAGGATTTCATCATGTTGGCCAGGATGGTCTTGATCTCCTGACCTCGTGATTGGCCTGCCTCAGCCTCCCAGTGTTGATTACAGGCGTGAGCCACCGCACCCGGCCTTAAATTCCTATTTCTTAAATAGTAGACTCACCATCAATTGCTACACTAAGGCTGGGCGTGGTGGCCTATGCCTGTAACCCCAGCACTTTGGGAGGCTGAGGCAGGTGGATCACCTGATGTCAGGAGTTCAAGACCAGCCTGGTCAACATGGTGAAATCCTGTCTCTACTAAAAATACATAAATTAGCTGGGCATGGTGACAGACTCCTGTAATCCCAGCTACTTGGGAAGCTGAGGCAGAAGAATCGCTTGAATCCAGGAGGTGGAGGTTGCAGTGAGCTGAGATTGTACCACAGCACTCCAGCCTGGGTGACAAAGCGAGACTACATCTCAAAAAAAAAAAATTGCTACACTAATAGTCAAGGAGAAACTTTAAACACCTCTGTACTGGGAAGCCTGGTTAGAAGACTCTGAAAAGTTAAATAATTTAGGACAATCTAGGATTCTGTAACCCGCCCCAGATACATAGGTGAACAGTGCAAATGTCCCATTGCTTGGTCTCACCATCAGTGGCTGGCTTCACTAGGTCAAGCATCTGGCACAGTAAGTCATGGAATGGCAAGGGCTCTATTCCCATGGTTTCCATCCGTTCACACTGCTCCTCATAGAAGTACTCCAGCTCATACATGGAGAGTATGCCATCCCCATCCACATCCATGCAGCGGAACCAATACTCGATGCTAGGCGATAAGGACATTCATTATCATGGGCCCGGTAAAGATCTTTTATTCATCCAGATTTACTATGTTTCTTTTAAAAGAAAAATTACATATTATGTATACTTCAGGGTTACATATAGTTTTACCAAGTTTGTTAGAAAAAATAGCATACCCCTTCTTCCCTTTATTTTTTTACCCAGAACCAACCATGTTCAACACCTGATTATTTTGCTTTTTACCTTCCTATTTTCAGATAACATGCTTATATCACTCCTTTCTTATATTTGTTGTAAGAACTGTTTAAGAACTGGGCATGGTGGCTCATGCCTGTAATCCCAGCACTTTGGGAGACTGAGTCGGGCAGATGACTTGAGGTTCAGGAGTTTGAGATAAGCCTGGCCAACATGATGAAACCCTGTCTCTACTAAAAATACAAAAAATTAGCTGGGCATGGTGGTGCATGCCAGTAGTCCCAGCTGCTTGGGAGGCTGAGGTGGGAGGATTGTTTGAGCCTGGGAGGTGGAGGGTGCAGTGAGCCAACATTACACCACTGTACTCCAGCCTGGGTGAAAGAATGAGACTCCCTCCTCAAAAAAAAAAAAAAAAAAAAACCCAAAAAACCAAAAACCAAAACCAAAAAACCAATGTATTGATTTCACACTATGAAAGATGAACTTTAGTTCTTTTACGATTTCTCACCACTTTGCCTACCTGCCCTTCTCATCCTCTTAATAAAGTTAACTTGCTCAACATTTAGAATATATAACTTTATATTTTTCTTTTATCTCTTATTTGCTTAGTTTTCTGTGTACTTGTTACTAATTCAACCCCTAAATCTCTGCTGGTTGTCTAAATCCACACTCAGTCCCATGAGGTGCTCTGTCAGCTGCATGTTCTTGATGAAGTCTTCCTTGGTTCCTTCTGACCTACTCTAATCTGGGCTACTTGGACTCTAGGCCTGGCTCACAGTTTCATCTAGGGATTCCTTTCGCCTTTGTCCTATTTCTTGTTTCTCACATTTTCCTCATTCTTTGTTTTGTGTCTTCATTATTTTGTTACTCTGTGCATTCTCCAGTAGCCTATTAAATGAGGGAGCATGGCAGGTATATTTTCTGAGATCTTGAATCTTTGAAAATGCCTTTTTTCTATCCTCTAATATGGTTGGTATTTTGGCTGGTTATAGAATTAGAGGTTGGTGGTGTTTTGCCTGCAGATTTTTTTTTTTCACTTTAGAAATGGGGTCTCACTCTGCTGCCCAGGCTGGAGTGTAGAGGCACAACATGACTCACTGCAGTCTTGAACTCCTGGACTCAAGCAATCTTCCCAAGTAGCTGGAACTACAGGTGCATGCCATGGCTAATTTTTTTTTTTTTTTTAAATCCAGATGGAGTCTCACTCTATCACTGTATTGCCCAGGCTGGAGTAAATTGGTGCAATCTCGGCACTGCAACCTCTGCCTCCCCAGTTCAAGTGAGTATCCTGTCTCAGCTTCCCAAGTAGCTGGGATGACAGGTGTCCGCCACCACGCCCAGCTAATTTTTGTGTTTTTTAGTAGAGATGGGGTTCACCATATTGACCAGGTTGGTGTTGAATTTCTGACCTTAGGCAATCCACCCACCTTGGCCTCCCAAAGTGCTGGGATTACAGGTGTGAGCCGCCACACCCAGCCTGGCTAATTTTTAATTAAAAATTTTTTTTTTTTTTTTTGTAGACACAGGGTCTCACTATATTGCCCAGGCTGGTCTCGAACTCTGGTCTCGAGGGATCCTCTGGTCTTGGCCTCCTAAAGTGCTGGGATTATAGGTGTGAGCTACTGTGCCTGGCCTTTTCCTTCATACTTTTTAAAAGTATTGATCCATATTGTCTATCAGTATTGATGAGAAGTCTAAAGCTTTATTGGTTTCTATTCCTTTGACTATAACCCATTTTGTTTTTTTCCTCTTAGAAGCCTGCAGAGGTTTCTCTGAGTTCTTGGTAGTTTGAAATATCATGATGGAGTGCCTTGTTGAGATCTAACTCATCTATTTGGCTGGGCTTTTATGAGAACCTATTCAGTTTGGAAACTACTACCCTTCAGTCTTTGAAAATTTTCATATCTCTTCCCTGCCCTTTTTTTTTTTTAAAAACTGTTATTCAGATCTACATAGCCCAGTATGGTATAGCTACTAGCCACATGTGGCCTTTTGAGCATTTGAAACGTGGCTAATCAAATTTGATGTTTTCTCAGTACAAATACAAAACTGATATATAACTAAATTAATTTGACCTATTTTTAAATTTTTCCATTGTGGCTAAATTTTATTTTATTTTATTTTTTTTGAGACGGAGTTTCGCTCTTTTTACCCAGGCTGGAGTGCAATGGCACGATCTCGGCTCACCGCAACCTCCACCTCCTGGGTTCAAGCGATTCTCCTGCCTCAGCCTCCTGAGTAGCTGGGACTACAGGCGTGCACCACCATGCCCAGCTAATGTTTGTATTTTTAGTAGAGATGGGGTTTCACCGTGTTGACCAGGATGGTCTCGATCTCTTGACCTTGTGATCCACCCGCCTCAGCCTCCCAAAGTGCTGGGATTATAGGTGTGAGCCACCACGCCTGGCCTGTGGCTAAATTTTAAACCTATGTGACTTGTACCATATTTCAATTTCTAATTATATTAAATTTTTTTGACCTGGTTCTCCAATTTTCATATCTTATCTTTATTTTCTATTGCTTCATCTTTTTTAGGGGAGGGGGTTTCTTCCTGGGAGGGTTACACAGCTTTATCTTCTAAACATTCTGTTTTCTTATTTCTGCTATTGTAGTTTTGATTGCTCAGAGCTTTTTGGTTTCCTGAATGTTCCTTTCATAAAAAGTATCATTCTGTTCGTGTCCTGTGAATATAAAATTTCTTCTCATATCTCTCTGAGGATATTAATCACTGTTTTCTTTCTTGTTAAAGATTTATTTTCTCAGAAAGTCTCTGTTTTGTCCAAGTTATCTCCTCCCCCCCACCCCACCCATTAGTGTGGCCTTTATCTTTTGTGTAAGAGGCTTTACTCAGTTATCTAGTGATCCTCTGTTCTCTGCTCATATTTGAGAGTACATGCTAAAAAGCTGATTGGAGGTTCTGATTAGTGGGTTTGTTGACTCTGGGCTTTACTGTAAAATGAATGGGCTGAGTTTTTTTCCTTGGGAATGACCCCGTGACAAATCTTCAGGTCTTTATTCTTGGGCAGGTCCATTCCCCAGAAAAGCATCTTTTAGTTTCTTGCTTGGAGGTTCAGGGCAGGTAGGCAGCATTCTGTTAGCTGAGTGAGGAATGAAGACTGGGCATCTCAGCATTCAGTATGCATACACTCATTTCATCTGTTTTCAAGATCGCATCCACATCTCAGCTGTGCCCAGTGCTCCCTAGTCCGGAGGCCCTCTGTTTTATACTCTTCAGGGAATAAAGCACCAGTTTTATGCTAGGGTAGAGGACATGACCTGAAGATCAACTGTTCATTTAAACAAACTTTCTATCAGGTCTCCTGTTTTTGGCTTTACATTTACCCCACCACCCACTTCCAAGGTTACTGGTATCCCCAAATCCTGAATGTTTGGAGGTTTTGCTGGGTATATCTGGTTGCTTCTTGGTTTTTCCCTCTGCTGGCTTGGGATTCAGGTGGTCTGCTATGTTTATTTGCTTTCCAGTTTCCAACACTTTGTTATTATCTCTTCTCCTATATCCTTTATGAAGGCAACAACAACATTCATTGGTAATAGGGAACAATATTTTTCTAAAGAACCACAAATTCATGGCAAACTGAAACTTTTCAAGGGAAGGTTCTAGGAGACTGTTGTACAAATTCCCACTTTGAAACCATATTAAGAACCACACCTTTAATGGTTTAAAAAAAATCTCCTTTGGGGAGAGAAATGTGAAAATAACTAAGTTGTAACTATTGACTGTTTTCAAGTAAGTCACATTAAGATCTGTGTGTACTTTTTCTGAGAAAGACATAGTTTACGTTATTGCAAAAAATTGAATATGTAATACTTGGAAAGTTTATTTTTTGTTTTTGAGAGAGGCTCTCATTCTGTTACCCAAGCTGGAGTGCAGTAGTGGAGTCATAGCTCACTGCAGCCTCAACCTCTTGGGCTCAAGTGAGCCTCCTGCCTCAGCCTCCAAAGTAACTGGGACCACATGCATGTACCACCACACCTGGCTAATTAAAAAAATTTTTTTTGTAGAGATTGGGTCTTCCTATGTTGCCTAGACTGCGCAAGGTCTTTTTGAGAAATATATTTTAAAAATTGTACCAACTTGATGTTTAATGTTTTTATATTAAAGAACAAAGGGGACATTCATTGGGTTTATTGAATATGAGGTAACAGGTTGGCTATGGTGAGGTTTCAGTCACATCATATCTACTCTTAGAATATAAAAGGGGCAGAATGCTGCCCCACTGTGAAACTATTCCTGATTGCGGGAAAAACCTTGAAGAGTTGCAGAGGGCTGCAATACATGTAATAACTGGTTGTTACACTGTTGTGTCTTTTTCCTTTTTTTTTTTTTTTTAAAGTAATAATGGTTTTAGTACAAAAGGGGCAGGGGACTGTCCTCTGACTGGTCTTTAAGATCTCTTGGTGTCTTGAAATTCCTCATTACTTAAGAGAACCAAAATCAAGCAAAAGGGAAGAAAGTAAATCTTGATTTTAATAAGGATTTAACAGGACTGAAGTGAAACGCAACTTACTTTACTGTGAAAAAGAAACGGAAATACTTTAGTTACTTGCATTTTCAATTAAGAACTAAGACAAACAATCTTATCGTTACAATAAATAAAGTTGAAGCATACATTTCTTTGTAATAGCCCATTAGAGAGAAAGAAAGCTAGACTGCTAGAATGCAAACAGATAGACATACTGCCTGAGTATTTGCCAAAGGCACATGATAACTGCTTTTAAATATCTGAAAGATGTGGTAGATTAATCAGATATAATTCTGTGAATATTGGAGAGCATAAGGTTCAATGAATGAAAGAGAAAAATGAAACAGGCTGCCTCAGTGGATAGTTACCTGTCCCTGAAATTTTAGCAGCAGGGGCTGGACGGATGGTTAATACATGTAGGACATGTTGAGAGGAAATTTTCTTATTAAAAGTACTGGATACTCTACACATCTACTTTTTCTATGTGGATTTGAAAAAAAAAACTTAAAAAAAGTACTGGATACTCTCTAACGTTTCTTTCAATGCAGACTTTCTGTTTTTTTCTTATCAAAGGTAACTGATCTTTTCAGAGCCTAGAAATAATGACTATTTATTGTAGGAAAGTTGGAAAACAGAACACACAAAAGGAATAACTGACCAGAGAGCACTAGTATTAAATTTCTACTATATTTACCAATATTTGGTTTTTCAAAGCGTATTAATGACAAATTATATTTCTAAAATTATAGACATAAAGAAGATTACTTTTTTTTTTTTTTTTTTTGAGACACAGTCTCGCTCTGTTGCCCAGGCTAGAGTGCAGTGGCACAATCTCAGCTCACTGAAACCTTCTGCTCCTTACCCCACACTTCAAGCGATTCTTGTGCCTCCGCTTCCGAAGTAGCTGGGACTACAGGTGTGAGCCAAGATTACTTCTTGTCCTTTCCTTGGACTGAATGAAATTAAATGCTGAGCCAGTGATTTTTTTACCCCTAATATAAACCCCTGTATGCTATTCAAGAAGAAAGTTATTGGAAATTCCATTATTGCTTAGGCAGTAACTGAATATATATTCTGTTGCATATTCAGTATACAAATTTTATTATCTACTACTGTGAAAGGCACTAGCCTAGTGCCCTTAGGTATAACAAAGGTGAATGAAATAACTGCTGTAGGTGACACCTAGCCAGATGACTAAGGTAGAAGCAGAATATGATAAAAACCAGGACAGAGAGATTAAAGGACATACCAAAAGAGGGTTTGCAAGAGTCTGTCCACAGAAAAAAACTACCCAGATACTTTCCATATCTACCTCTTACTAGGCATAGGAAAGATTCTAGATCCTAATTTCATGCAGCATTCACACAGGATTATTCACACCTTAGTGAATGTATTACTTTTTTTTTTAAAACAAAATTCAGTTTTTTCTACCCATGTAATTTATAAGCCAGAAACCCAATTTCTGCAAAGTGGTGCCTATTCCATTTTCTTAAATACGAGTTTGATTTTGATTCTATAGACAGTCTCTGACTTAGTTTGACTTAGAATTTTTTGACTTTACAATGGTGTGAAAGCCATATGCATTCATTAGAAACTGCACTTTAAGTACCAATACAATCATTCTGTTTTCACTTTCAGTATAGTATTCAATAAATTATATGAGATACTCAACACTTTATTATAGAGTAGGCTTTGTGCTACATGATTTTGTCCAACTGTAGGCTAAGATGTGTTCTGAGCACATTTAAGGCAGGCTATGCTAAGCTATAATGTTCAACAGGTTAGGTATATTAAATAATTTTTGATTTATATTTTCAAGTGATGCTGGGTTTATCAGGACGTAAACCTACTGTAAGTGGAGGAGCATCTGTATAGATATTTTTGTCAAAATTCACTATTTTCTGCTCACACTCTGCTTTAGTAAAGCAATGTAAACCACTAAGAATAACACACAGGGTACCTAATAAGTGCTACTAGAAACCAAGGAAACAAATATCAATAAGGCAAAATCAGTAGTTACTTTCTTCTATAATTGGACTAATTTTTATTCTCTTAAGCAATAGCAATTTCATGACACCAAAAGAACTCTCTTTTAGGGAGTCTACAGCCCTAGTTGGAAAGAAGAGACATGCAAATGAACGCTGTCTGGCATGACAGGCCATATATATTATAGTGATAAAGAGTCCAGGTTTGGGAGAGATACAAACCTGAGTTTGAATCCAAGCGAGGACACTTACTAGCTGCACAGTCTCTTAGAACTTCTGTTTCCTCAACTGAAAAATGGGACTACTGCTACCTCAACTCATAGTGATATGAGAATTAAATAAGCCATTACATATAAAATACTAGTCACTGGCAAATAATGGAGTCTCAATAATATCTGAAAGATGTGGTAGATTAAGCAGATATAATTCTGTGAATATTGGAGAGCATAAGGATCAATGAATGAAAGAGAAAAGGCTAGGAGAAAGGCAACATGCAAGGTAGAAAAGAAGCACCAAAGAAGGAGGTCTAAGAAAGCTTTTGACTCAAAAAACCTGTTGGTAATATTTTATGAGAATCCAGTTATGGATCTCATGATGTGAAAAGCTGATCTGAAGAGCTCCACTTCTGCTAATGATTACCTAAGTGGGATCAAGCCTTCTACTGAGGAAATTGAGGGGACCCCACATAGAAAAAAAAAACAGTTCAAAGGTGCTGGAGAATTAACAGGGCAGTGAAGCATTATGGTATCCAGATATAGAAGAAAAAAATCCAGAGAGGGGCACCTAGCATTTGGGACCATCTTTCCCTTGGGGCACCTGCAGATTCTGGAAGAGGGACCTGAAAGTCTAAGGAACTAAGGCTTGACTTACTAGTATTTTGTTAATGATTTTGGGTCTATATTCAAGAGGGATGTCAGTCTGTAGTTTTATTTTCTTGTAGGTGTTTATCTGGTTTTGTTACCAAGGTAATACTGGCTTTATAAAATGAGTTGGGAATTATTCTTCCCCTTCCTGTTTTCTGAAAAAGGTGGTGCAGAATTTGGTATTATTTCTTCTTCAAATGACTATAAGAACACAGTAAAACTATCTGGGCTGGGAGATTTCTTTTTCAGGAGGTTTTAAACTATAAATTTAATTTTCTTTAATAGATATCTGACTATTCAGGTTATGTATTTCTTCTTAGGTGAGTTTTATTAATTTGTGACTTTAAAGGAAATTGGTCCATTTCATTGAGGTCACCATATTTTTGTGGATATATGTTATTTGTAGCATTCCTTTATCACTTTGTGAATATCTAATTCCCCTTGAGTCATCCTTTTTAATCCAAGGATTGTTTAGAAGTGTGCTGTTTAATATTCAAGTGTGTGGAGATTTTCCAGTTGTCTTTCTCTTATGAATTTCCACATTAATTTCATTTTGTTTACAGAACATACTTTGTAGTATCTTAAGTCTTTCTTTAAAATAGGCTTACCGAAATATATTTCACATATAATCGTTCCTTTTAAAATGTACTATTCTCCTGAATCAAGGACCGGGGGGGAAAAATGTACTATTCTATGTTTTTTTTTTTTTTTCTTTTGGAGACGGAGTTTCGCTCTTGTTACCCAGGCTGGAGTGCAATGGTGCGATCTCGGCTCACCGCAACCTCCGCCTCCTGGGTTCAGGCAATTCTCCTGCCTCAGCCTCCTGAGTAGCTGGGATTACAGGCACACACCACCATGCCCAGCTAATTTTTTGTATTTTTGGTAGAGACGGGGTTTCACCGTGTTGACCAGGATGGTCTCGATCTCTTGACCTCGTGATCCACCCGCCTCGGCCTCCCAAAGTGCTGGGATTACAGGCGTAAGCCACTGTGCCCGGCCCTTATTCAATGTTTTTTAACATTCACAGAGTTGTATAACCATCACTACAATTAATATAGGGACAATTTCATCACCTACAAAAAGAGACTGCATACCCATTAGCACTCATTCCTCATTCCACCACAGGCTCTCCATGGACTAGGCAACCATTAACCTATTTCCTGTTTCTATACATTTGCCTATTCTGGACAACTTATATAAATGAATTCATATAATATGTGGTGTTTTGTGACTTGCATCTTTTACTTCACATAAGGTTTTCAAGATCCAATCATGTGTAGTATGTATCAGTACTTCATTTCTGTTTACTGCTGTATAATACTCGATTATATGAATATATCACATTTGTTTTTCTGGGGCTGTTCCCAACTTCTGGCTATATGAAAATGAATGTATAAGTTTTTGTGTGGATATATTTTCATATATTTTGGGTGTATACCCAGGAGTGGAATTGCTAGGTCATATGGTAACTCTATGTTTAACCGTTTGAGGAAATGTCAGACTTTTCTTAATGGCTGTACCATTTTACGTTCCTACTTGTAATGTATGAGGGTTCCAATTTCTCCACATTCTTGGCAGCACCTGTTGTTATTATCTGACTCTTTGATAACTATCTTAGTGTGAAGTGGTATCTCACTGTGGTTTTGATTTGCATTTCTCTGATGACTAATGATGCCAAGCATCTTTTCAGGTGCTTATTGGCCATGTATACATCTTCTTTGGAAAAACATCTATTCAGATCCTTTGTCCATGTTTTACATTGGGCCATCTGTTATTGAGTTGTAAGTGTTGTTTACACATTCTGGATACAAGTTCCTTATCAGATACATCATCTGCAAATATCTTTTGCCATGCTGTGGGTTGTCTTTTTACTTTCTTGATTGTATCTTTTGAAGCACAGAAGTTTTAATTTTTTTCTTTTTTTTGAGATGGGGTCTCACTCTGCCACCCAGGCTGGAATACAGTGACGTAATCTCAACTCAGTGCAACCTCTGCCTCCCAGGCTCAAGTGATCCTCCCACCTCAGCCTCCCAAGTAGCTGGGACCACAGGCACATGCCACCGTGCCTGGACAAATTTTGTATTTCTGGTAGAGATGGGGTTTCACCATGTTGCCTAGGCTGGTACTGAATTCCTGAGCTTGGGCAATCCACCTGCTTTGGCCTCCCAAAATGCTGGGATTACTGGCATGAGTTACCGCACCCAGTCAAAAGTTTATAATTTTGATGAAGTCCAATTCATCGACTTTTTCTGTTGATACTTAGGCTTTTGGCATCACATCTAAGAAAATGCTAACCAAGGTCATGAAAATTTACTCCTCTATTATTTTCTTCTAAAATTTTTATAGTATTAGCTCTTACATTTTGGTCTGTGATCTATTTAACTTTTAATTTTTGTAGTATGTGAACTAAGGGGCCAATTTAAGGTTGGTGCAAAAGTTATTGCGGTTTTTTTGCTATTGAAAGATTGCAAAAACTGCAATTACTTTTGTATCAACCTAATATTATTTTGTTATGATATCCAGTTGTCCCAGCACTATTTATTAAAAACACTGTTTTTCCCCAATTGGATTGTCTTGGCATCCAGCATCCTTGTTGAAAATAAATTAGCCATAAATGTGAGGATATATTTCTGAATTCTCAATTCAATTTCATTTATTTTTATGTCCATCATTATACAAGTGCCACACAGTCTTGTTTACTTTCACTTTGTAGTGAAATATTTTGGAATAGGGAAGTGTGAGTCCTACAATTTTTCTGTCCTTTTTCAGGATTGTTTGTTTTAGTTACTCTGGTTTCTTTTTATTTCCATAGGAATTCAAGATTCAGCTTTTCCATTTCTGGGGAAAAAAACACCAAAAAACAAAAAAAGCTTTTGACTCAAAGTAACTAGTATTTTGTTAGGAATCTGTAGATTAGTTTGGGAATTACTGCCATCTTAATGATGATCCATGAACATTGGATGTCTTCTGATCCATGAACATGAGATGTCTTCATTTCATTTAGATCTTTAATTTTTTTTTTTTTTTTTGCGATCAAGTTTTCCTCTAGTCACCCAAGCTGGAGTGCAATGGTGCAATCTCAGCTCACTGCAACCTACACTTTCTGGGTTCAAGTGATTCTCCTGCCTCAGCCTCCCATGTAGCTGGGATTATAGGCATGTACCACCATGCCCAGCTAATATTTTATATTTTTAATAGAGACAGGGTTTCACCATGTTGGCCAGGCCGGTCTTGAACTCCTGACCTCAGGTGATCTGCTTGCTTTGGCTTCCCAAAGTGCTGGAATTACAGGTGTGAGCCGCTGCACCCAGCCGAAAATCCAAAACTTTTCAAGTACCAACAAGACAATCAAAACTCATACTCAAAGGAAACAGTCACTGGAGCATTTTGGATTTTGGATTTAGGATGCTCAACTGGTAAGTATAACATAAATAGTTCAAAACCTGAAAAAATCCCAAAACTGAAACACTTCTGTATTCAAGAATTTCAGATAAGAGATACTATGCCTGTATATGAAAAAGACTACTGGCTGGGTGTGGTGGCTCACGCCTGTGATCCTAGCACTTTGGGAGGCCGAGGTGGGCAGATCATGAGGTCAGGAGTTTCAGACCAGCCTGACCAACATGGTGAAACCTTGTCTCTACTAAAAAAAATACAATACAAAAATTAGCTAGGCATGGTGACGTGCATCTGTAATCCCAACTACACAGGAGGCTGAGGCAGGAGAATCACTTGAACCTGGGAGGCAGAGGTTGCAGTGAGCCAAGATCACACCATTGTACACCAGCCTGGGCGACAAAGTGAGACTCCATCTCGAAAAAAAAAGAAAAACAGAAAAAGACTACCATATATACCAATTTTTAATAGTTTTTTTTCTGGGTATTAAAATTACTGGTATTAAAATTTATTTTTCTTCTGCTCATTCATGTTTTCTAAGTAAATTATTACTTTTGAAATGGAAAACAAAGTTATTTAAAAATAATCTAACAAGCTGTTCAAGAAATAGCTTATTTTTATTTCAACAACTTCTAAACAATATATTCAACATTTATTTATTTTTTTAGAGATTGTGTCCTGCTCTGATACCCAGGATGGAGTATAATGGCATGATCCTAGCTCACTACAGCCTCAAAAACTCCTGCCCTCAAGCGACCCTCCTGCCTCAGCCTCTCGAGTAGCTAGGACTACACGTGTGCATCACCATTCCCAGCTATTAAAAAATTTTCTGAAGAGATGGAGCCTCACTATGTTGCCCAGGCTGGTCTCAAACTCCAGGCCTCAAGTAATCCTCCTGTCCTGGCCTCCCAAAGTTCTGGCATTACAGACATGAGTCATCATACCTGGTCATATTCAACATTTAGATAACTTTTTAAACCAATATTAACATAGCTGAGTTAGTTATACCTGCAAGCACCATCAAAGACTATAACCCCTCCCTCCTTTGGTACTGAAAACAAACTACAGTGCATTATGTTACACAAAGTAGGGATAAGAAGTAAGGCATCTAAATTTTTTGCTTAAACAAGAGATGGAAAGAAAGAAATGTGTGAATTCATAAATCCTATCAAGGTGTGTCTGAAAGTGCCAAGAAAAAGCATAGACGAATTCACCTGGCAGAATGAGGATGTGTTCTTATATAATAGTCATCCACAATTTGCTTTCCCTCTCTAATGGTAAAGGTTTACCACTTAACCAGTAAGATGATAAAACAAATAATTCACAGTATCTATTCCCATATTCCACACAAATGCTTACTAGCCCTACTTGTCATCAGCTTACATGTCATTTCACCTTTGTTTCTGTGGATAATAGCACTTCTCTTGATATGCCATGAACATGGATTCAGTACCAAGACTGAGAGCTCTCAGATGGCAGAAACTAAGTCTAATTCACCTTAGTATTGCCAGGTTGAGTTGGCTACGCTAGGTATAATATGCACCACGACTTTTTCAAGCTTTGTGCATGTGTTTGGCATCTTGGCAAAGGAAACTTAGAAGTCATACCTGGTAGGATTCCTTTTGTCTTCCTCAGAGATCAAAAACCAAACAAAATCTGCATAGCTCATTCTTCCCTCTTTCTGTATGGTTTTTCCCCTGAAGAAAACACATGGTTATAAAATTTCCTGAGCAATTACTCAGAACTGTTTATCAGGATGACAGGCTAAGAAATAAAGTATTATGTCAGCTGATCTTTTTAAAAATTAGAATGCTAGATGCCTTATAAAGGGCAACTAGCATTCTGATCTTCAAAGGCCTAGAGGGCGAAACCAGAAGGCATTTGCAAATACAACGAAAAGAAATCTGATTTTTAATACAAATGTGAATAATCACTGGGATAAAATACTGTTATCTGTATTTAGATATAGGATTAATACTCATGTTAGGCATCAAAGGGAGATGCTTCAAAATATTAAGAGCTATCTATGACAAACACACAGCTAGCATTATACTGAAAGGACAAAAGCCAGAAACAATCCCCTTAAGAACAAGACAAGGATGCCCACTCTCACCACTCTATTCAACACAGTACTGGAAGTCTTAGCCAGAGCAATCAGGCAAGAGAAAGAAATAAAATGCATCCAAATAGGAAAAGTCAAATTATCTCTCTTTGCTGACCACATGATTCTATACCTAGAAAAGCCTGAAAACTATGCCAAAAGGCTTTCAGAACTAATAACAATTTCATTAAAGTTTCAGGATACAAAATCAACATATAAAAATCAGTTAACATTTCTATACACCAATAGCATTCAAGCTGAGAGCCAAATCAAGAATGCAATCCCATTTACAATAGCCACACACACATACACACACAAAATAAAATACCTAGGAATATGGCTAACCAAGGAGGTGAAAAATCTCTACAGGGAGGACTATAACACTCTGCTGAAAGAAATCAGAGATGACACAAACGAATGCAAAAACATTCCATGGTCATGGATAGGAAGAATCAATATTGTTAAAATAGCCATACTGCCCAGGGCAATCTTACAGATTCAATGCTATTCTTATTAAGCTAACGTCATTTTTCACAGAGAAGTTTTTTTTTCGGGGGGGAGGGGGGAAAACTATTCCAAAATTCATATGGAACCAAAAACAAAGCCCAAATAGCTAAAGCAATCTTAAGCAAAAACAACCAAGCCAGAGGTATCATAGCACTTGACTTCAAACTACACTATAAGGCTACTGTAACCCAAACAGCATGGTACTGTTACAAAGACAGACACATAGATGAATGGAACAGAATAGAGAGCCCAGAAATAAAGCTGCACACCTACAAGCATCTGATATTTGACAAAGTCAACAAAAACAATGAAAAGACGATTCCCTATTCAATAAACAGTGCTGGGATAACTGGTTAGCTATATGCAGAAGAATGAAACCAGATCCTTACTTTTCACCATATAAAAAATTAATTCACAATGGATTAAAGACTTAAATGTTAGACCTCAAACTATAACAATCCTAGAAGAAAACCTAGGAAATACCCTTCTTGACATCAGCCTAGGCAAATAATTTATGGCTAAGTCCTCAAAAGCAATTGCAACAAAACCAAAAATTGATGATTAGGACCAAATTAAAGAGTTTTTGCACAACAAAATAAACTATCAACAGATTTAACAGACAAATACAGAACTGGAGAAAATATTCTCAAACTGTGTATCCAACAGAGGTCTAATATCCAGAATCTATAAGGAACTTAAATCAACAAGCAAAAAAACCCCATTTAAAAATGGGCAAAGGACATGAACAGACACTTCTCAGAAGACACACAGGCAGCCAACAAACATGAAACAATCTCAACATCATTTTATCATTAGAGAAATGCAAATAAAAACCACAACAAAATACCATCTCACAACATCAAAATGGCAATTACTAAAAAGTCCAAATATAACACATGCTGGTGAGGCTGTGGAGAAAAGGGAATGCTTATACACTGTTAGTGCGAATGTAAATGAGTCCAGCTGTGGTGGAGAGCAGTTGATTTCTCAAAGAACTTAGAACTACCATTCGACCCAGCAATCCTATTACTGGGTATATACCCAAAGGAAAATAAATCATTCTACCAAAAATATACATACACTTGTATGTTTATCCAGCACTATTCACAATAGCAAAGACATGGAATCAACCTAGATGCATATCAACAGTAGACTGGATAAAGAAAATGTGGTATATATATACCATTGAATACTATGCAGCCATAAAAATTATGAAATCATGTCCCTGCAGCAACATGGAGGCAGCTGGAGGCCATTGTCTTAAGCAAATTAACACAGGAACAGGAAACCAAATACCATATGTTCTTACTTGTAAGTGAAAGCTAACATTGAGTACACATGGGTATAAAGATAGGGGCAATGGACACTGGGGTCTGCTGAAGCGGGTAGGGAGTGAGCAGAGTGAGGGCTGAGGGACTGCCTGCTGGGTGTTGTGCTCACTGCCTGTGTGACAGCATCCTCCATATACCAAACCTCATCATCACACATTGTTCCCATGTGACAGACCTGTACATGTGTTCCCTGAATCAGAAAAGTTGAAATTATTTTTTTAAAAAGAATTACTGTCTTGTATTAAGCCATAACTATGATTTATAGGATAATATTTGGTCTAGTAGCACTGCCAAATTATTCAGGAAGCATTGCTAAAATGAGATCATTACAGTATTACTTGTAGTTCATTTTTAAATGCAGAATTAAACGTTTTCTTACCTTGTTACTGCCCCAGAGAAGATCCTTTCAATAATCCTGTTTGATGAAGCTAAATGTAGATTTAAAAAAAATTACAAAGCTAGTTTAGAATCATGCACCATAAAGACAATACTTTTTACAAATTTGCTTTTCATTAGCTACAAGCTAAACCATAACCATCGCCCATGATGAAAGTACATTTTAATTTATGCATAATTTTAAAATAATTTTAAAAAATAACAGGCAAATGAATGTGGTCGACATCTGGGAAGTATTAATATAGCTTAATGCTAAGTTAGGTTTGAACATCCTGACAACTAAGACAAAAATGTATAGGATTTGTATTATTCTTATCCAATGAGACCGATTTTCCTATAAACAAGACAAATTTTATCCTTACATTAAATTCAAAAGGGAACTGATTGTGGAAGGTCCTAAAACAATGTAAAATAAAACATAGTTAAAACAATGGAGAATGCTTTCAAGTAGTTTTTTAAAAGCTACTCAAACACACTACAAACAGACTTTTCTTATATTCCCATTCCATAAAAGTCCAGGGTTTAACATGATCTAACATAATATTTTTAGAAATTCCATCAGGAAGTTTTATTCAAAGAGACAATTATAGTTTAAGTTAGCATGTTGGGGCGGGGGGAGGGAGGGAGGGAGGGAGGGAGGGAGAGAGAGAGAGAGAGAGAGAGAGAGAGAGAGAGAGAGAGAGAGACAGAGACAGACAGACACACCGAGACTGACCTAGAGACCTGTTCTTTCTTTTAACAGGTTCCCCAGGCAATGGGGACACCCGTTAAAAATCCTGACTAAAATTTCAGGACCAGCTATAAGGTCAGTAGGGACTTGGTAGCTATCAGCATCAAATTCTTCTGCATACAATTAGGTACAGTCAGCATAAAGGTAAATTAGCTTGGCCAAAGAAAGTTGGGAATATGTGTATTGGTACAGCCATGCCTGGCCACACACCAAAGCTTATATAAAGACCTTTTATATTTTGTTGAACATTGGATAATGGCGTTGATAATTTGTACTAGATAGAAAAAAAGAGGGTTATGTAGGAAAGGCAAGGATATTTAATTGCAAAGCCAAAATCTTTTTTTTTTAAGGCTTTTTTTTTTTAGCTTGGGAAGGTTTGGCTTCCTAAAATTGAAGATCATGTTATTTCATGTTGTCTCATTAAGGACAGTCTCGTGAGTGGGTAATTATGTAGTGTTCAGTGGCCCCTTCATTTATGCAGGCCTAGATACCTGCTTTTCTGAACTTAGTGAGTTGCTATGTGAGTATATACAATATTTGGGGATTTAATGAGAAATTATGGTTATATCATCCAGAGAGGGAGTTTTAGAGCCACAGTGTTGTGCATGACCTCTGGAGGCTGGCTCATGTGGTATAGACAATGTGTTCATTGGTAATTGGAAGGAGCATAGCTAAAAAAGCTGACAGCCCTCTGAATATCTTCATCTTTATGTTATTCTGGTGACAAGAAGGTTATGATTACATGAAGAAGGGAGGTAACAATACTAACATGTTGACCAATAAGTACATTTCAGTATTTCCCCTCGATGTCTGCTTGGTACCTGAGAATTTGAAAGCAAGAACTTTATTTCTTAAATATGCAAAGCTCTGTGAAACCTGACATCATGTACAAGCCTTTTCTTTTTTTATTTTTTTGAGACAGGGTCTCCCTGTTGCTCAGGCTAGAGTGCAGCAGCACCATCATGGCTCACTGCGTCCTCAACTTCCCCAGGTTCAGGCAATCCTCCCATCTCAGCCTCCTGAGTAGCTGGGACTACAGGCATGTGCCACCACAGGCTGATGAATTTTTGAATTTATTTTGTCATTTAAAAGCAATTATTTATTTTTTAATATTTGTATTTTTTTGTAGAGACAGGGTTTCACCATGTTGCCCAGGCTGGTCTTGAACTCTTGGGTTCAAGTGATCCACTCACCTTGGCCTACTAGAGTTTTGGTATTACAGGCATGAGCCACTGCCCCCAGCCCTATTAGCCTTTTCTTAAGATGCATACCATTAGTAACAGACATACCAAAAAACAAAAACAAAATTCAATACATTTATTTAACATTTATACTCTGCTATATCTAAAAAACGACAGTATTATTTAAAAATCAACATGAGAAAGTATTTAAGGACAGAACATGGACAATCTTATGAGAGAAGAATGAATCAATGTATTTGGTGCTTAGTTAACAATATTAAGTCAGGCCAGGTTTGGTAGATCATGCCTGCAATACTAGCACTTTGGGAGGCCGAGGTAGATGGATTGCTTGAGCTCAGGAGTTTGAGACCAGCTTGGACAACATGGCAAAACCTCATCTGTATTAGTCTGTTCTCATGCTGCTAATGAAGACACACCTGAGACTGGATAATTTATAAAGGGAAGAGGTTTAATGGACTCACACTTTCATGAGGCTGGGGAGGCCTCATAATCATGTCCAAAGGCAAAGAAGAAGCAAAGGCACATCTTACGTGGCAGCAGGGATGTGTACAGGGGAACTCCCCTTCATACAACCATCAGCTCTCGTGAGACTTATTCACTATCATGAGAGCAACACAGGAAAGACCTGCCCCCATGATTCAATTAACTCCTACTGATTCCCTCCCATGACACATGGGGATTATGGGAGCTACAATTCAAGATGAAATTTGGGTAGGAACACATCTGAACTGTATTGTTCCACCCATGGCTCCTCCCAAATCTCAGGTCCTCACATTTCAAAACCAATCATGCAACAGTCCCCCCAAAGTCTTAACTCATTTTAGCATTCACTCTAAAGTCCACAGTCCAAAGTCTCATCTGAGACAACCCAAGTCCCTTCCACCTATGCACCTGTAAAATCAAAAGCAACTTAGTTACTTCCTAGATACAATGGGGATACGGGCATTGGTAAAAATATATGTGTTCCAAATTGGAGAAATTAGCCAAAACAAAGGGGCAACAGGCCCCATGAAACTCTGAAATCCAATAGTGCAGTCATTAAACCTTAAAGTTCCAAAATGATCTTTTTTGACTATGTCTCACATCCAGGGCACACTGATGCAAGAGGTGGGTTCCCATGGCCTGGGACAGCTCTAACCCTGTGGCTTTACAGGGTACAGCTCCCCTCCTGGCTGCTTTCATGGGCTGGCATTGAGTGTCTGTGGCTTTTCCAGGCACATGGTGCAAGCTGTTAGTGGATCTACCATTCTGGGGTCTGGAGGATGGTGGCCCTCTTCTTAAGCTTCACTAGTTGGTGCCCCAGTAAGGACTCTGTGTGGAGGCTCCAACCCCATATTTCCCTTCCACACTGCCCTAGCAGAGGTTCTCCATGAGGGCTCTGCCTGTGCAGTAAATTTCTGCCTGGACACCCAGGTGTTTTAATACAACCGCTGAAATCTAGGTGGAGGTTCCCAAACCTCAATACTCGACTTCTGTGTACCTGCAGGACCAACACCAAAGAAGCCACCCAGGCTTGGGGTTTTCACCCTCTGAAGCAATGGACTGAGCTGAATGTTGGCCCCTTTTGGCCATGGCTGGAGCTGAAACAGCTAGGATGCAGGACCCCATATTCAGAGGCTGCATAGAGCAGGGGGGCTCTGGGCGCAGCCCAGAAAACCATTTTTTCTCTCCTAGGCCTCCAGGCCTGTGATGGGAGGGGCTGTCATGAAGGTCTCTGACATGCCCTGGAGACATTTTCCCCATTGCCTTGGTGATTAGCATTTGGTTCCCGGTTATTTATGCAAACTTCTGCAGTAGGCTTGAATTTCTCCCCAGAAAATGGGTTTTTATTTTCTACTGCATAATCGGGCTGCAAATTTTCTAAACTTTTATGCACTGTCACCTCTTGAACGCTTTGCCACTTAGGAATTTCTTCCACCAGATACCCCAAGTCATCTTTCTCAAGTTCAAAGTTCCACAGATCTCTAGGGCAGGGGCAAAATGCCACCTGTCTCTTTGCATAGCAAGAGTGACCTTTACTCTAGTTCCCAACAAGTCCCTCATCTCCACCTAAGCTTAAGCCTGGATTTTTACTGTCCATATCACTATCAGCATTTTGGTCAAAGCCATTCCACAAGTCTCTAGGAAGTTCCAAACTTTCCCACATGTTCACGTCTTCTTCTGAGCCCTCCAAACTGTTCCAACCTCTGTCTTTACCTAGTTCCAAAGTCACTTCCACATTTTCAGCGTCTTTAAAGCAGTGTCCCACTCTACTGGTACCAATTTACTGTATTAGTCTGTTCTCATGCTGCTACTAAAGACATACCCAAGACTGGGTAATTTATAATGGAAAGAGGTTTAATGGACTCACAGTTCCACATGGCTGAGGAAGACTCACAATCATGGAAGAAGGCAAAGGAGAAGCAATGGCACATCTTACGTGGTGGCAGGCAAGAGAGCATGTGCAGGGAAACTCCCCTTTATAAAACCATCAGATCTCATGAGACTTATGCACTATCATGAGAACTGCATGGGAAAGACCACCCCCATGATTAAATTACCTGCCACTGGGTCCCTCTCACAACAGGTGGGGATTATGAGAGCTACAATTCAAGATGAGCTATGGGTGGGAACATAGCCAAACCATATCACCATCTTTACAAAAAATACACAAAAAAAATTAGCCAGGTGTGGTGGCATGTGCCTGTAGTCCGAGATACTTAGGGGCTGAGGTGGGAGGATGGCTTCAGCCCAGGAGGTCAAGGCTGCAGTGAGCTGTGTTCATGCTACTGCATTCCAGCCTGGGTGACAAAGTGAAACCCTGTCTCAAAAAAATAAGAATATTAAATCAGTAGGCAATAGGTTCTAGATTTCACACTGGCAAAATGAAGCAAAAGGGGTATTATCATGTGATATGTAATTGCCTTCTGACAAAAGAAAGCATACAAAATTCATCTGCAGAGACAATATGGAACTAAATTTCCAAAAGTAAGTTTTTGTGAATCCTTGAAAACAAAACTTGGCAAATTAGAAACATTATTTTCATCCTTGGGTTTTTATAGAAATATTGTTAAGTGGAAAGGTTTATAAACGTGCATACATACTCTCTTTCAAACAGATTTACACAGGTGTGGATCTTATTCAACTCATCATCAGAAAATACACACCAGCATAAAGACTCATCGCTTTATCAAAACTAAGACTGTGATTGCTTACTTACCTCCAAACTCCTTTCTCCTACATCTGGCCTTTTATTAATTTAATAAAAAAATTATATTATCTGCACTCATCCCCTCTTAAAAATTCCTGGCCTGTAAAGAGGACTTGATTAGGTTTAGAATTTAGGAAATGGGAATTTCTCCTAATGAGTAGTGATGATTTATATAACTCTTCAAAATGGTTAAGTCTTATCATCTACAGAATCACTTACCCTGGTCATTGTATCGAGACAGATCAGCCTGGCTGATGTAGAGGTCGTGATCAGTATCTAGTTCCCAGAATTTACAATAAATAACATAGAAATGTTCATAGGAGAAGTAATCTGTAATTTGGTTTATATCTTCCTCTTCTTCCAAAAGTGCTAGGGTCTGAAATGATATGAAAACAAGAATTTAAAAATTATGAAAAAGCAGCTTTGGCCACTGTACAGAGTCTAGTGAATTTCTGTTTTTTTTTGAGATGGAGTTTCGCTCTTGTTACCCAGGCTGGAGTGCAATGGCGCAATCTTGGCTCACCACAACCTCCGCCTCCTGGGTTCAGGCAATTCTCCTGCCTCAGCCTCCTGAGTAGCTGGGATTACAGGCATGCGCCACCATGCCCAGCTAATTTTTTGTATTAGTAGAGACGGGGTTTCACCATGTTGGCCAGGATGGTCTCGATCTCTTGACCTTGTGATCCACCCGCCTCGGCCTCCCAAAGTGCTGGGATTACAGGCTTGAGCCACCGTGCTTGGCCCTGAATTTCTGTTTTAAACTGAATTTAAAATTTTGTTTCTGGTACCAAATCAGAAACCTTTTAATAGGCAACCTCATCCTATCTTTAAGCAACTGATCAATCTATAAGCATTTACTGAGCTCTGTAATATGCTCAGTGAAGGGCTGGATGCTGTGGAGGATATAAAAGCAGGGGAAGGAAAGTACCATTACCTTGGGGACTATGTTGGTCAGAGGTCAGAGAGTAGCATGCACAGAACAATTAGATCACAGTCTTAATTACTCGGCCAGAAACAAACAGTTTTTAACTTTCAAAGTTATGTGAGCAATATTAAGAGGAGTAGGCATCTACATAGAGGATTTGGTTTTGTAATAAAATCATGTTTATATCACAAAGGTTACTCATATATACAACAGATGATACATGGTGGTCTGGCATAGGCATGGCAGGTAGAGATGCAGGGCTCAGAGCTGGAAGTAAACCTGGGTCTTCCCTGACTCACTGTATTCCCCTAGGGCAAACACCAGAATCAATGATATTGAACCCACAATTCTCTAGTCAGCCAAATTATTATATAAGTGCGCAGATAAAGACATTTTCAGAAGTGAAAGACTTAGAAGAATAAACCACAGAAAACATAAGAAATATTAAAAAACCAAAATGAAATAGCAGAAATAAAATCAGATATATGAATAGTCACAATAAAGATAAGTGAATTACATCTCCCTATTAAAATGTTTTTTGATTGAGTATCAAAACTATGCCCCCGAAACAGACCTACCTATATGCATCTAAAAGGGATACGTCTAAAAAAGTATAAGGAAGGTTAAAAAAAAAAAAAAGATGAGGGGACTGATCCAAGATGGCCGGTTAGGAGGAGCTCAGGATTGGAGGTCCGTGTGAAAGCGCAGAGGGTGAGTGGACGCCGCATTTCCAGATGGATTTTTACTGCCCACAGACCAGGAGATTCCCAGGCAGAGGAGCCCCACGGGTCACCAGCGTGGCTGTTTTAGCCGGCGCGCCTGTTTTGCCTGCGCCCAGGTGCATCGGTTCCCAGTGCAGAGTAAACGAGACTGTGTCCCCTCTTAGCCAGCAAGGGGAGCTGAAACAGGGAGCCAGGCCAGGAGATTTCCAGGCAAAAAAGTGCCACGAATCTCTGAGCCGCGGTTCCAGCCTGCTCAGTGGCTCCTGGTGCAGAGTAAACGAGACTATGTCCCTTCTTAGCCAGCAAGGGGAGCTGAAACAGGGAGCCAGGCCAGGAGATTCTGGGGCAAAAAAGCACCACGAATCTCAGAGCCGCGGTTTCAGCCAGCGCAGCGGCTCCTGGTGCAGAGTAAACGAGACTGTGTCCCCTCTTAGCCAGCAAGGGGAGCTGAAACAGAGCCAGACCAGGAGATTCCCGGGCAAAAAAAGCGCCACGAATCTCAGAGCTGCGGTTTCAGCCGATGCAGTGGGTCGCCGCACGGGAAAGCACACAGATCCTGGAGCCTATTCAACAGGCGACCAGGTCACCTGGTAGAGAGCCGACCGTTCAACTAAAAACCAAAAGGCTCTGAGTCAGGGAGCCAGGTGATCAGGCCCGGCTGGTCCCACCCCCACAAAAACAAAAACAAAAACAAAAGAACAGCAATTGGAAACGCTCTGGGTTGGGACTCTCACAGCAAGGACAACTGAAACCGGGACGGTCCACCTCTGTGGGGCAGGGGGGTCCACCTCTGTGGGGCAGGGGCGTCCGCCATTACGGAGGCAGCTTGCAGTAGCCGAGGCAACCTGCTGTCGCCAAGGCAACCCGCCATTACCGAGAGGGAAGTTCACACGGCAGCTGGGCGGAGCCCACAGCAGCTCAGCAAAGCCTCTGCAGGCTGAGAGTGACTAGGCTGCCTCCTTGTGGGCAGGGCAGCCCTGAAGGCGAAGGAAAAACAACAACAACAACAACAAAAAAAAACGGCAGCAGCACAGCGGAAACTTATAAAGCCCTAACTCCCTGAGACAGAACACCTGGGGAAAAAAAAAGGGGTTTATGAGTTCTGCTGCTACAGATCTAAACTTACCAAAATCAGAAAGTCAACAACTACAAAGTCGACAGGTGGATAAATCCACAAAGATGGGAAGAAACCAGAGCAAAAAGGATGAAAACACCCGAGACCAGAACACCTCTCCTCCTACAAGGGATCACAACCCCTCACCAGCAAGGGAACAAGACTGGATGGAGAATGAGTGTGATAAAATGACAGAATCAGCCTTCAGAAAGTGGATAATAAGAAACTTCCATGAGCTAAAAGAACATGTTCTAACCCAATGCAAAGAAACTAAGAACCTTGAAAAAAGACTTGATGAAATGCTAATGAGAATGGACAACTTAGAGAGGAATATGAGTGAATTGATGGAGCTGAAAAACACAACACGAGAACTTCGCGAAGCATGCACAAGTTTCAACAGCCGAATTGACCAAGTAGAAGAAAGGATATCTGAGGTCGAAGATCAACTCAATGAAATAAAACGAGAAGGCAAGATTACAGAAAACAGGGTAAAAAGGAATGAACAAAGTCAACAAGAAATATGGGACTATGTGAAAAGATCTAATCTACATTTGATAGGTGTACCTGAATGTGATGAAGAGAACGAATCCAAGCTGGAAAATACTCTTCAGGATATTATCCAGGAAAACTTCCCCAACCTAGCAAGGCAGGCCAATACTCAAGTCCAGGAAATACAGAGAACACCACAAAGATATTATATTCCTCTAGAAGAGCAACCCTGAGGCACATAATCGTCAGATTCACCAGGGTTGAAATGAAGGAGAAAATGCTAAGGGCAGCCAGAGAGAAAGGTCGGGTTACCCACAAAGGGAAGCCCATCAGACTCACAGCAGATCTCTCAGCAGAAACCCTACAAGCCAGAAGAGAGTGGGGGCCAATATTCAACATCCTTAAAGAAAAGAACTTTCAACCCAGAATTTCATATCCAGCCAAACTAAGCTTCATAAGTGAAGGAAAAATAAAATCCTTTGTGAAAAAGCAAGTACTCAGAGATTTCATCACCACCAGACCTGCTTTACAAGAGCTCCTGAAAGAGGCACTACACATAGAAAAGAACAACCAATACCAGCCACTCTAAAAACATACCAAATGGTAAAGAGCATCAACACAATGAAGAATCTGCATCAACCAACGGGCAAAACAGCCAGCTAGCATCAAAATGGCAGTAGCAAATTCACACATAACAATATTAACCCTAAATGTAAATGGACTAAATGCCCCAATCAAAAGACACAGACTGGCAAATTGGATAAAAAGCCAAAATCCATCAGTGTGCTGTATCCAGGAAACCCATCTCACATGCAAGGATACACACAGGCTCAAAATAAAGGGATGGAGGAAGATTTACCAAGCAAATGGAGAGCAAAAAAAGCAGGAGTTGCATGCAATTCTCATCTCTGATAAAATAGACTTTAAAGCAACAAAGATCAAAAGAGACAAAGAAGGACATTACATAATGGTAAAAGGATCAATGCATCAAGAAGAGCTAACGATCCTAAATATATATGCACCTAATACAGGAGCACCCAGATACATAAGGCAAGTTCTTAATGACTTACAAAGAGACCTAGACTCCCAGACAATAATAGTGGGAGACTTTAACACACCATTGTCAATATTAGACAGATCAACGAGACAGAAAATTAACAAGGACATCCAGGACTTGAAGTCAGAGCTGGAACAAGCAAACCTAATAGACATTTACAGAACTCTCCACCCCAAATCCACAGAATATACATTCTTCTCAGCACCACATCACACCTACTCTAAAATTGACCACATAATTGGAAGTGCATAATTCAGCAAATGCAAAAGAACGGAAACCATAACAAACAGTCTCTCAGACCACAGTGGAATCAAGTTAGAACTCAGAATTCAGAAACCAACCCAGAACCACACAGCTTCATGGAAAATGAACAACTTTCTCTTGAATGTTGACTGGATAAACAATGAAAAGAAGGCAGAAATAAAGATGTTCTTCGAAACCAACGAGAACGAAGACACCACATACCAGAATCTCTGGGACACATTTAAAACAGTCTCTAGAGGAAAATATATAGCAATTTAAGTGCCCACATGAGAAACAAGGAGAGATCTAAAATTGACACCCTATCGTCAAAACTGAAAGAGCTAGAGGAACAAGATCAAAAAAACTCAAAACCTAGCAGAAGACAAGAAATAACTAAGATCAGAGAAGAACTGAAGGAGATAGAGACACGAAAAACCCTTCAAATAATCAATAAATCCAGGAGCTGGTTTTTTGAAAAGATCAACAAAATAGACAGACCACTAGCCAGATTAATAAAAAAGAAAAGAGAGAATAACCAAATAGATGCAATAAAAAATGATAAAGAGGATATCAGCACAGATTCCACAGAAATTCAAACCATCATCAGAGATTATTACAAACAACTCTATGCACATAAACTAGAAAAGCTGGAAGAAATGGATAAATTCCTGGACAGTTGCCTCCTCCCAAGCCTAAACCAGGAAGAAGTCGAAACCCTGAATAGACCAATAACAAGGTCTGAAGTCGAGGCAGCAATTAAGAGCCTACCACCCAAAAAAAGCCCAGGTCCAGATGGGTTCACAGCCAAATTCTACCAGACATACAAAGAGAAGCTGATACCATTCCTTCTGAAACTATTCCAAGTAATCCAAAAAGAGGGAATCCTTCCCAAGTCATTTTATGAGACCAACATCATCCTGATACCAAAACCCAGCAGAGACTCAACAAGAAAAGAAAACTATAGGCCAATATCCATGATGGACATAGATGCAAAAATCTTCAATAAAATACTGGCAAGCTGATTGCAACAACACATCAAAAAGCTTATCCACCATGATCAAGTATGATTCATCACAGGGATGCAAGGCTGGTTCAACATATGCAAGTCTATAAATGTAATTCACCACATAAACAGAACCAAAGACAAAAACCACATAATTATCTCAATTGATGCAGAGAAGGCCTTCAACAAAATTCAACAGCCCTTTATGCTAAAAACCCTCAATAAACTAGGTATTGACGGAACGTATCTCAAAATAATAAAAGCTATTTATGACAAACCAACAGCCAATACCATACTGAATGGGCAAAAACTGGAAGCATTCCCTTTGAAATCTGGCACTAGACAAGGATGCCCTCTCTCACCACTCCTATTCAATCTAGTACTGTAAGTTCTAGCCAGAGCAATCAGGCAAGAAAAAGAAATAAAGGGTATTCAATTAGGAAAGGAGGAAGTCAAACTGTCTCTATTTACAGACGACATGATTGTATATCTGGAAGACCCCATCGTCTCAGCCCAAAATCTCCTGAAACTGATAAGCAACTTCAGCAAAGTCTCAGGATACAAAATTAATGTGCAAAAATCACAAGCATTCCTATACACCAATAACAGACTTAAAGAGAGCCAAATCAAGAACGAACTGCCATTCACAATCGCTACAAAGAGAATAAAATACCTAGGAATACAACTAACAAGGAACGTAAAGGACCTCTTCAAGGAGAACTACAAACCACTGCTTAACGAAATAAGAGAGGACACAAACAGATGGAGAAACATTCCATGTTCATGGTTAGGAAGAATCAATATCATGAAAATGGCCATACTGCCCAAAGTAATTTACAGATTCAACGCTATCCTCATCAAGCTACCAATGACCTTCTTCACAGAACTGGAGAAAACCACCTTAAACTTCATATGGAACCAAAAGAGAGCCCGCATAGGCAAGTCAATTCTAAGCAAATAGAACAAAGCGGGAGGCATCACACTACTGGACATCAAACTATACTGCAAGCCTACAGTAATCAAAACAGCATGGTACTGGTACCAAAACAGAGATATAGACCAATGGAACAGAACAGAGGCCTCGGAGGCAACACAACAAATCTACAACCATCTGATCTTTGACAGACCTGACAAAAACAAGCAATGGGGAAAGGATTCCCTGTTTAATAAGTGGTGTTGGGAAAACTGGCTAGCCATGTGCAGAAAGCAGAAACTGGACCCCTTCCTGACACCTTACACTAAAATTAACTCCAGATGGATTAAAGACTTAAACATAAGAGCTAACACCATAAGAACCCTAGAAGAAAACCTAGGCAAAACCATTCAGGACATAGGTGTAGGCAAAGACTTCATGACCAAAACACCAAAAGCATTGGCAACAAAAGCCAAAATAGACAAATGGGACCTAATCAAGCTCCAAAGCTTCTGCACGGCAAAAGAAACAATCATTAGAGTGAATCGGCAACCAACAGAATGGGAAAAAATTTTTGCAGCTTACCCATCTGACAAAGGGCTGATGTCCAGAATTTACAATGAACTAAAACAGAAAAAAACAAACAAGCCCATTCAAAAATGGGCAAAGGATATGAACAGATACTTTACAAAAGAAGACATACATGAGGCCAACAAACAAATGAAAAAATGCTCATCATCACTCGTCATTAGAGAAATGCAAATCAAAACTACATTGAGATACCATCTCATGCCAATTAGAATGGCGATCATTAAAAAATTTGGAGACACCAGATGCTGGAGAGGATGTGGAGAAATAGGAACACTTTTACACTGTTGGTGGGAATGTAAATTAGTTCAACCATTCTGGAAGACAGTGTGGCGATTCCTCAAGGATCTAGAAATAGAAATTCCATTTGACCCAGCAATCCCATTACTGGGTATATATCTAAAGGAGTATAAATCGCCCTACTATAAGGACATATGCACACGAATGTTCATTGCAGCACAGTTTACAATAGCAAAGACCTGGAACCAACCCAAATGCCCATCGATGATAGACTGGACAGGGAAAATGTGGCACTACACACCATGGAGTATTATGCAGCCATCAAAAATGATGAGTTTGCATCCTTTGTAGGGACATGGATGAAGCTGGAAGCCATCATTCTCAGCAAACTGACACAGGAACACAAAATCAAACACCGCATGTTCTCACTCATAGATGGGTGTTGAACAATGAGAACACAGGACACAGGGAGGGGAGCACTATACACTGGGGCCTGTTGGGGGGAAATAGGGGAGGGACAGCGAGGGGTGGGGAGTTGGGGAGGGATGGCATGGGGAGAAATGGCACATAAGGGTGAAGGGGAGGAAGGTAGCAAATCACACTGCCACATATGCACCTATGCAACAATCTTGCATGTTCTCTACATGTACCCCAAAACCTAAAATGCAATAAAAACAAACAAACAAAAAACAAAAAAAAAGATGGACAAACATACATGGTTAAATTTAACAAAAAAGAAACACGTATCAATAATAATATAGAATGCAAGGTAAAAAACATAAGAAACAAGGAGGACTATTTCATACATAATGCAAATGTTAGTATTCTGACAAAAAATTATTTTTTAAAATATAAACACTGGTAAACCAAAGTGCTCTGGCAAATTAAAAACAATGTAAATTATTATTATTCAGTTATGGTAAATCTGCTCAATAGAAGATTATGCAGCCAGTAACAATTAAAAAGTTTACACTGAAAATCATGACGTGGTACGTACAAAATATAGAAGATTGTACCCACTAAGAACAATGTAAAGTCCTAAACATACATACATTCATATGAATGAGACTAGATGAATACAGACAAAAATGATACTAGTTGTATAAGGGTGATAAAATATAGTTTTTCTTCTGTTTTCCAAACTTGCTTATAATATTTTGTTTTATAAAATGCCCTTTGATATGTAAGAAGCAGAACACTTACAATAAAACACATATTTAGAAGCAAAGAGCTATCATTTTTACCCACTGGACTGGCATCAAATGAAGAAGACAGCAACTTTTGTTGCTGAGTAAGTGAAAGTAGTGCAGGCTATTTGGAGGGTAACTTGGCAGAATCTATTAAATTAAAAATGCACATACTATTTGATTCAGGATTTTCCCTCCAGTGGTCTATTCTATAGACATTCTTACTCATACACACACAAGAGGAGGGAACAAGGATGTTTATTGGATCATTGTAATAGAGGAACTCTGAAAATGATTTGAACACCAACAGAGGAATGTGTAATTAATTACAGTTGAGCCATGCAATTGATTATGCAGTAGTTAAAAGAATGAGATAGACTTACATAAATGGAAATAAACAGAACCCTGAGACACTGTTAAGTGAAAAAGTTAACAGAATAGTATGAACCCATATATTTTTAAAAACTCTCAAAATAGCAGCCATACAAAACAAAACTATATACTACGTGTATATATTTACAAGAGAATAAAACCACAGATGATAAAAGTCCCCCTCTGGGGAAAGGGAGTAAAATAGTAGAGTGAAGAATAAATAGCGACTTCTGTTTATTTATTACTCTAGATGTGTTCATATTATTTGACTGTTTTATGAGTATTGTTTATGTACCAAGAGGAAGACTAAGGCGAAGGGCAGGGAAGGAAAGGGAGGAGAAAATAATTCATGCTTTAGAAAGCAGAACACTTGAGCTCTTTTTCCAGTTCAGCAACTTACTTGGTGTGTAATCTTACACAAATCATTTATTTGGGCCTCAAATTTTATCAATTGGTTAAAACAAATGGATTAATTTTAAAAGCCAAAAAAGAAAAAAAGAAAAAATATGGATTAGGCCGGGTGCGGTGGCTCATACCTTAATCCCAACACTTTGGGAGGCTGAGGCGGGTGGATAATGAGGTTGGGAGTTTGAGACCAGCTTGGCCAACATAGTGAAACCTCGGCTCTACTAAAAATACAAAAGTTAGCCGGGCATGGTGGCACACGCCTGTACTCCTAGCTACTTGGGAGGTTGCGGCAGGAGAATCACTTGAACTCGGGAGGTGGAGGTTGTGGTAAGCCGAGATTGCATCACTGCACTCCAGCCTGAGCAACAGAGCAAGACTCTGTCTCAAAAAAAAAAAAAAAAAAAGAATATGTATTATAAAAATGATTCAGAAACTACAATCTATAATGTGCTTCAGGAAAGTGGGAGATTATTATTATTACTCTTGAGGTATTATGGAATTACTGCCATTTTAACCCATCCCATATTACCTACTGAGAGCCCAGGCAGGCATCAGGTGTACAATAAATATCAACACTGACTGTGATGATGATTGTTCATTTTAGAATAAAAAAAGTTTGTATATCTATCATGGACTGCTAATTTTGCCAAGTCTTCATTATTTTGTCTGTCTCAGATGAAGATAGGAAAAAATAAAGAGTAAATAAGGTTGTATTATTAGCCTAAATTTCATTTAGTATGATTCATAAAAATAAAACATTTCATTATCTCCCAAGTATGAACAATTTCATTTTTTTTGTTTATAGAAGCTTAATCAGGCGTGAAGATTACTTCGGTAAAAGGCTCCCACTAGTGGTCAATACTTTCTCTCTCATTTGGTAAAATGAATAAAATAATTGAATAAAATGTATTCTTTCTTAAAAGGAATTTTTAGTACTTTTCTCTAGCAGGTGCTGGATACAGAATCATTGCTGAAAAGATCAATTTCAAAATCTTCTAATGCCTTTCCAAGACCCTTCCCAACCTAGTCCCGGCCCACCCCTCCAGGCTCATCTATTGTGAAGCCTTCTCTATATGTTTTTATCTATGTCTGTGGAATTTATCAAGTCAGGTGTGGTGTCTCTATATTTCTCTCTTTTGCTCCAGAGTACATGCCTTCAGGCAGAGATCCCTTATTATTCTCTTCGTTTTTACCCCTTCACCCAAAACATTCCAGTGTCCCAGGAGAGGTATTTGATAACTGTTTAATGACTGAAAGTACTGACAGTGCTTTGAATAGAGTAAGCACTCAAATATTTGTTAAATAAAGAACATTACTTAAATTGCTCATGACACATGAATTCTAACGAAAGGCATACTTGCAAAAAGTTGCTTTTTCTTATCTCCATCGAAGTAATTTTTCCACTCCAAGATCTGTTGACTGTGTAGAATATTCTCTGAATAACCTGGTTCCAAAAGGAAAATAAAACCAAATAAAAACATTAAAGATCTCCACTACTTTCTCAAAGGCCATCTTATGAACATACTTGGGACCAATTTAACTTTTAGCTTTTTGATTATGTTAAGTGTAATTCCTAGTAAAAATCAGCACTGTATTTTAAAATCTATATCTATATATTCTAAAATCTGCCTCTACACTTCTGAGAATAAAAAAGATCTTCTGCTCACAAGTCTTCACTTCCCAGCTGCCTTCACATCACTTCTTTTGTTTACCTCTAATTTATACAGTAATGCCTGATTCAAGTAATGCTTATTGGGCTCAATGTTTTGGGAAGGCATATGAGGTGGGAAATATCTGCTGGGTTGGCTTAATGATTAACTGGTCAGAAGGATGGCTATCAAGGTGGTATGATTCAAGAGGGCCTTATTCTGGTTATTATTGTCTTATTCACTTGAGACCAAGTCTTCAAAACTCTCTATGGAAATTCAAATACATCTGGGATAAGTTATATCCTAACTTTTATTTGGGCATGAACATATTTGTTATTACCTGGTGTTTTAATGAGTTCAGCAGAATTGCAACTCTGGAGAAAACCCTGGATAGAATGGGAGAAGAGATAAGAAGCAAATGTGTCTAGGTTGAGGATGTGTGTGCTGTGCTATAGGAGAGGATCAGAGAAGGAAGATGGAAGCTGCAGTCCTGGAGGTAGGAGGTCACAGTGTATTCTTAACAATTTTATCTGCAGTCATTCCTACCTACTTCATTTCCCTTTTACCGATTACTTTTCTTCTCCTAAAGGAAGCAGTGGTAAGAAGAGTAATTTAAGCAGCTTTATTTTTTGAGGGGGGGCGGGGGTGCTTTATTTTGGTAGTATAATAATACAGAAATCCTTTATCTTTGGTGGTTTTATCATGGAAGAGATTAGATCTCTTTTTCAAGCTATTTTGAAAAAGAACAAAGGAGGCAAGATATTTGGACATCTTTCCCAAGAATAGGCCTAATGTGGGACTAAACCACCTTTCTTTTCTGGATTCTTCAGCAGAAAGAGTGATTCTTCAACTGAACAGGGAAAAACTACTAACAGGATGAAGGTCTAGATTTCAGCTGTCCAGTGTTCACCACCCCACCCCTGATATCAGGGCTAACCCCTCTGACCCTCCAGATTGGGCTCAAGTGCCACACTCCATGGGAGGCCCCAGAACAGGGACTGACTAGAGTTCTGCCTTCTTTCCTCCCACTACCACCTGAGCCTCTTTTAGCTGTCCCTGTGGTTACATTCTAAACACTGGTGCACCTGACCAGCATCAGCTCCAAACACTAAGAGACCAGGTCTTTCTTGACTTGTATTCCACCATCTTATATGGTGCTTTCTGTATATCAGGTTGTCCATAACTGCTTGATAAAATAATGAGGTTTAAAAGTTGTGGAACAAATATTTTTGTATTATCTTTGTGTTAAGAGAATGCAGTTAGCTTCATAACTATTTGAACAACTCTACTCAGAATTTTGCATAGCAGATGGATGCCAACCCAAGAAAGGTCTCTAATTAGTATTTCATATATATCAGTATTTGTTCTCTATTATTTATAGATAGAATCATATAAAATGTGCAAAAAACAAAACAGGGAAGTGTAACTATATTCAAAATGATTGTGAAAGATGCTACTAATATAGTAATGTTTAATCTTGAGAAAAAAATAAGACTACAGTTTAGAGGTGATCAAGATCTGAGTGGCTGTTGGGTGCAAGAAGAAGCTGACTTGTTCTGTGTTGCACCAAAGGGAAGAATTAGAACTGCTAGATAGAAATGTATTTATACTGAAATGCTTCAATATAAGGAAGACTTTCCTAAAATTAGCCCTATAAAGCAATGAGTTTGTATGAAGTTTCTTTTCACCACAAGTATTTACGAAGAAGCTGACAGGATTCCTGACTTAGGTGGGAGCTGGGACTAGCCAGTGTCTAATTTCTCTACTGGTCCCAACCACTCAGACTCTGAGGACACTGAGGACAGAGAACATGTCTTACTCAATATTGCATTCTTAGCACTAGCTTGGCAGAAGTTTATATAAAAATGATGGAGGATTTTTAGCACAGAAATTTTATGTGTGAAAATAAACATTAAGAATTTCACTTATCATAATTCCATGTCCTCTCTCTCTCAGGTTAAAGTCAATTTCAATATATATTATTAATTACTCCACATTTTTCTGTTGAAGATTTTTTTTTTTTTTGAGATGGAGTCTCGTTCTGTCACCCAGGCTAGAGTGCAGTGGTGATCTTGGCTCACTGCAACCTCCACCTCCCAGGTTCAAGCAATTCTCTGCCTTAGCCTCCTGAGTAGCTGGGACTATAGGTTTGTGCCACCATGCCCAGCTAATTTTTGTATTTTTAATAGAGACAGGGTTTTACCATATTGGCCAGGCTGGTTTCAAACTTCTGATCTCGTGATCCACAGCCTCAGCCTCCCAAAGTGCTGGGATTACAAATGTGAGCCACCATGCCTGGGCGATTTTTGTCTTATTTCTTGATTTTGAATGTAAATTTATCTCACAGTATGAGTTTTCTATCTAAAATTTATATTTATATACTCAAATATTTTATATAATTTATGAAATTACTGTGTTAAAAATTATAAAACTTTATTATTTGTATTCATTCTTGCTTATTTTATCTCCTCTTCTTTTTAACAGAATTTTAAAAATCTGCAGTTTGACTGTTAGGCATTTCCTATTTTTAGCCTGTGCTAACCTACTTTTCTAATACTATAAAACAATGTATTTGTATTCCATTTTTCCACAGCCTAAATTTCCTTATTCTGTGTAGAATATTCTCCAAATAACCTGGTTCCAAAAGGAAAACAACACTTCATCAGCACATTTATTGGTTTCCACATCACTGATTCAGCACTTTAGATGGTTGAGGTAGGAGCACCATCTAGTGGTAAAGCATGTAACTGCTGACTCTACATTAATTACTATTGTTTTTCTAACTGCTCACCTTTAGGTAAATGAAATTCATCACCATTTAAAATATCAAATAAAATTAAAAAATAAATCTTAATTAGAACAACTATTTACTACTAGTGAAGGAAATGAAATCTGGCCATCTTTCACCAAGGGGTCTTTATTCAATTTGATATACAAGTTGAATCATAAGTCAGTTTCCTTTCTTCTTGGTATCTATTGAATTGGAAACCTCGAATTCACAAATATAGGTCACCAGGAATGGAAATGTTTGATGGCTCTGTCATATAGTTTTTTTGACAAATGAATTAAATACAGACATAGAAGTTACAAATAATTTTACTATGTATGTGTACAGAAGAACAAACTCCAATGCTAGAAGCCTGGCTCTCACTTGGCAGGAGTGGTGAACAGATTTCAAATTCACTCTTTGGTTAACACAGCTCAGAGAAGTATTTCTTCATGGTCTTCTGTAGAGTTAGGACTTAAAAAAATATATCTAATAAGAATATTTTTTTTCTCTGTTAAGAGGAAAAGTCTTCACGGGGGAAGAGTTAGTAAGCTCTTAGTGTGAGCCGTCTCCACCGTAGCTTAGTCATCTAGGAAAATCAGTACCTTGTCCTCCACAAGGAAAATCCTGGCATTTCAGCCTACAGTGGTGGATTCAGGCCAATCAAGATACTCAATATATCACTAAGACACACAGTGGAGCCAGCCACAGAAATATCTCTACTGCCAGCACCAGTGTCATAAAGATGTATTTTAAATCTTATTGCTTATTTTAAAAACTCAAGTGAGCACTTCTTTCCTCAAAAGTTGGTATATGTCGGTTTGGATAAGCAAAACCTTTTATTCAATGGCAATTTTTACACAGCATGTAAAACTGCACTCAAGGGTGACGATTTGCTGGTATTTCTAATTTTCATTTTCATTCAATATCAAAGACTTATTTCTCAACTGCTAACTCTTTTTGGAAATAAGAATACAGACTGACTTTAGGTTCAATCTCTTTTTTGGGTACTGATGTTCTTCTTTGCTGTATACATAGTTGGTGGTCTATTTTTCCAGTCTAAAAACACTGACAAATTAACTAAACAAAGTCTTTTCCTGTAACACAGATTTTCAATGATACATAGAAAACAAAAGTTTTCTAACTTTCCTTCATCATATATATACACATAAGCTAATATTTGAATCATACCCTGTGTCAGTGGTTTCTTCCAAATGCAAACTGAAATAACTAAGGAACACTAGAGCATGCAAACATAATAATTGTTCTTCTATAGAACTGTATGCCATGAAGGTTATGTTAACATTCAATAGGGTCACATGATAAAATAATTTTGCTTTTTCTGAGACAGTTGTCATTAATTCTGAGGCTGGGCTTTATATGTGTCTTAGAAATAGTGTGATCTTATCTGTTTTTGCCATGAGCAGGGTAGAGAATGATGGCCTTTTTAGTTTGGTCACTTTTATGTCTAACAACAAAATTAATTTCATACAAGAAGGCCTTATTTTATATTTGTTCTAGAAAAACTCACTGTACTCTGAAATAATGCAGTGGTTTCAATGACTTCATGCCATTATCTGACCAAGTTTCATAACAGAAAAGGCACTGAGGAGAACAGATAACCAGTCTAATAAAATTCTATTTCCAGATATTGTTTTTATACTTTTTATTTGCCCTTTTCATGAGTTTATCACAATGGCAGTTATTCACTTATCTCAGTACATATTCACATGAAATGTTCCCAATTAGGTCTTGTTTACTATTTATGTTATGGTGCTGTTTTGAGTTGCCATATTATCATTTTATCACAAGTATTTTACACTTAAGTGACTGGTTCTGAGTAACAGATTCACTTTTGTGCAGTGGAGATAAAGCAGCATAATACTATTAACAAAGTGTAAATTTAACAAATGTAAAGTTATATGCAAATGTCATGAAAATATTACAGCAGAGATAATTAACTGTACCCTATTGACCAGTGTAGTTCATTTTGTTTAACTATTATTAACATGACACTATTTATTAGAAAATGTGAATTATATGTGAACAAAATGGTTTCATGGCTTTTCAGTCTAAAATATAAAACTTCCTGGGGACCACTTGCTGGATGACCAAATACCACTGAATGTCCAAGTACTTCAAAAAATATTAAACTACGTGTTCATTAAGATCATGAAAGAAAAAAAAAGGAAATAGCAAACTAGAAAGCTAGAGAAAAATTTTATTTCCATTTTACTTTTTTGTTCTTTAACATCTCTAAGAATACATGCCAACAGTTTGGACTAGTTTAATTCCAACTTGTTTGGACTAGTTTATTTCTAACATCTTTTCCAACTCTTAAGAGTGTATATTATGGTGTCAATATGTCCTGCGTTTCCTGAACAGTCAATATTCAGAACTCAATAATTCCCTTCCCTTTGGGATTGCAGCCAGAGCTCGTGTAGAACTTTTTTTTTTTTTTTTTTGAGACAGAGTCTTGCTTTGCCTCCCAGGCTGGAGTGCAGTGGTGAGAATCTCGGCTCACGGTAACCTCTGCCTCCTGGGTTCAAGTGATTCCCATGCCTCAGTCTCTCCCAAGTAGCTGGGACTACAGATGTGCACCATCATGCCTGGCTAATTTTTATATTTTTAGGAGAGATAGGGTTTTACCACATTGGCCAAGCTGGTCTTGAATGTTTGGCCTCAAATAATCTGCCTGCCTCAGGCTCCCAAAGTGCTGGGATTACAGGCATGGGCCACTGCGCCTGGCCTAGAATTCTTAAACATAGATAATTTCATGTATTCACTCAGTACCTATTGACTGTGTGTATTATTCCAGGGTACTGTTCTAGGTACTGTTCTAGGTATTCTGCTATTCTAGGGTACTATTCCAGGTACTGAGGATATAGACAAAGTTCCTGCTCACATGGAGCTTTTATAAGTGATGGAGACGGACAAGAAACGAACAAAAAATTAAATATCAGATGATTAGAGCTAAGAAGAAAAATAAAGCAGGAAAAGGAACAGTGTAAGGGGAGGGGGTAGAGAAAGAAAGGTTACAAAAACAGAGAGTGATCACAGAAGGCCTCACTAAATAAGGGAACTGAGCAGATATCTGGATGAAGTGGGGGAGTGACAATGTGGAAATCTGTAGGAAGAGCATTCCAAGCAAAGGAAAGAGGAAGAACAAAGCATCTGAGGCAGAAGTGGTTTTGGTTTGCTCATCGTGGCTGAAGCAGAATAAGCAAAGGAGTGGGAAGTAGGAGATAAGATCAGAAAGTAGGGGTTGCCAGGGTGTAAGAGGATAATGGAGAGTCTTGGCAAGGACTTTGGGTTTTATTCTACATGAACTGGGAAACTACTGGTGGGTTTGAGCAGAGGAGTGACATGATCTGGGTGATTTTTTAAAAGGACAATTGTTTGCTTTGTGGAGGCTAGACTACAGGGCAATCAGGGTGGTAACAGGGAGACCAATTAGAAATAAACAAAGTTTGAAATGAGGGCGACAGGCCAGGTTGATTGTGGTAGAGGTAATTTAGTAGAGAGTCACAGTTAACAGGAAAAAATAACTTCTGAGATTGTCTTAGATAACAGTGACACCTTCTGGCTCAAATAAAATCTTACAAAATTTTTTCTTTTTCCAACCCAACTCTTGCAGAACAAAAGAGCCAATGCAAAAGCACTGAATGAAAAATAAAGTTCTACAGGAGGAGAAGAAAACAGTAGTATTTTGTAACTCGGCAGAACCTCACATATCCTTGGCCAACAAACTGTGCCCTAAGTATAGGAGGGTGGTCCTCAGAGGAGACTGCCCTGTTTAGCTGAGGAATCTGAACCACAGGCAAGGGCCATCTCACTTAAGAATGTGTCTGTGAATGGCCCTGGGGCTGGTCTGTGGAATGTCCCCAAAGATAATGTGGGACCTAGGGCAGGGTGCGTGAAATGGCTACTCCATGCCCTGTGGGCCTGCGTGCACTCACATCATTCCTGCACTATCTGGGACTGACCAAATGAGGCTGTGCCTGAGAAACAGGGAGTGCGAGCTCCTCACAAAATGGGAATGTGATCACTGTTATTTTAAATTCTTTTTTTTTTTTAATCGGGCTGACTATTATATATGGCTTGTATATTTTAAATTCTTACATTGTTCACACAAATTATTTCTCATTATCATTTCCAGTTCTAACTTTGAGGTACTAGAGACCAATCTCTTTCTGTGACAGGGACAAGCTGTTGAAAATTCTTTTCAGTCTTATTTGGAAATGCTAAAGATCAACTGGATATCAATATTCATAACACAGAAAAAGGTATGCCTCATAAAACCAGACAAAAGGGATATATTACTTTAATATTGTAAGTATTAGGCACAAACAAGAAGGAAAATAGGTAAAAATGAAGATATTATGAATTCAATTTTATTTTACCTTCCTTCCACTTAAAAGAATCATTATAGTCCATGTTACCTTTTGCATAGATATTTGAAATTCTGGATAGTAGACAGTGATAAAAAGGTGACTTATGGAGTTATATTAAGAAAAAAGATGACTCAGCCTACCGTGGTGATATAGCGAGAGTGGAATTCTGGAGCATCTTTCAGGAACGTGAGACCAGGGTGTGTATCCACCACATCCTGAAAAAATCAAAACCAAAACTAAATTAACAAGCATACAAAAATTATGCCTATAGAAGCTTTTCCTTTCTGTATATGTTGCCAGTTGAGCAAACTTGCTATTTTAGAATGAATAATGCACTTAAAATTTCTTTATTAAATTCAAATTTCATTATAAGCATACTTACGTGTGCTTTTCTGTATATGTAGTATACTTCAGAAAAAAGTTAGTTTGATTTTAGCTATGTTTGGTAATTTGTGAATCAAATGTCTCTGAGGTATGTACTATAATTCTAACACATCAACAGCACATCAGAAAAATTCATCCCACAGATTAATGTAGAGGTATTATATAAAGTGTATTTACACAGAAAGGATGTGGTGGACAGTAGACACAAGCCAATGAAAATGATCCTCTTTCATAATCTAGAATCATGGAAAATATTTTTTGGAAAAAAAACCCAGCCATGTAATCAAGTAGTTTGAATCTCTCTTTGTTAAGCTGTGTAAGCCAGTTAATGCCCATCAGATTTTATCATGATTGTGTGGATAAATCATTTCTCAAATTAGAATTTTATTTATTTTTAAATCTTCAATCTTATCATTGAAGACTACTGAAATATTAAAACCTTAAAATACTGTTTTTATTTTCAAGTTAGATTTTTAAAGCATTCTGAATGAGCCCAGAGAATCTATTAGAGATAATTACTATTAACTAACCAGAGGAAACAGATATGCCATTACAGATCTAATCTATTAATTGGCTTGTCATCAACAGACATCAAGTATATATCTTTTCTTTGTTTCTTCAGAGCAGTTGGCTATATTTAACCAATATATAGTCTCAAATCAATGGTGCTATTTCTTTAACTTTTTTTTAGACTTCTTACTATTATACATATTATATAATTTTTATTTTTTGAGATAGAGTCTCGCTCTGCCTCCCAGGCTGGAGTGCAGTGCTGCTTGGCTTACTACAACCTCTGCATCTCTGCATTCAAGTGACTGTCGTGCCTCAACCTCCTCAGTAGCTGGGACTACAGATGTGTGCCACCATACCCAGTTAATTTTTGTATTTTTAGTGGAGATGGGTTTTTACCATGTTGGCCAGGCTGGTCTTGAATTCCTCACCTCAAGTGATCCACCCACCTTGGCCTCCCAAAGTGCTGGGATTACAGGCATGAGCCACCATGCCTGGCTAACTTTTTATTTGGAAATAATCTTATACTTAGAAAAAAATATTATAGAAAAATTTCCTATGTCTCTCTCCCAGCTTCCCTTAATGGTAACAGGTCACAAATAATAGTATAATGATCAAAACCAGAAAATGAACATGGATACGATATTAAACTACAGACCTTATTCAAATCTCACTAGTTTTCCCCCAAATGTCTTTTTCTGTTCCAGGATCTTACACTGCATTTAGCTTTTGTGTCTCACTGGTCTCTTCCAATCTGTGAAAGTTTGTTAGTCTTTCCTTATGATTCTGATGCTTTTAATAAGTCTGGTCAGTTATTCTGTAGAATGTCTCTCCATTTGGTTTTGATGTCTGCTCATGATTAAGGTTACACATTTTTGGCAGGAGAACCACAGAAGTGATGTGTCCTTTTCAGTGCATCACTGGGCATACATAATACAGAGGGTATGTGATGTTGGTATGTCTTGTATTTGGTGATGTTAACTTTGATCACACTTGGTTCAAGTGGTGTCTGCTGCATTCTCCACTGTAAAATTATTATTTTTTCTTAATAATTGATAAATATCATGGGGGCAGATACTTTGAAAGTGTCAATATCCTATTTCTCCTCAAAACTTATCTCACTCACTTTAGCATCTATTGGTAGATTATGCCTGCAACATTTATATTATAGTATTTACTTAATAGTGATTTTGTCTATATTCCGTCTACATTTCTTAATTGGAAATCTTCTATGAGGAAGAGCTGTCTCTTCTCTCCTATTTATTTACTGAAACGGAGTCTTGCTTTGTCATCCAGGCTGGAGTGCAGCAGTGGTGCCAATTGGCTTACTGCAACCTCAGCTTCCTGGGTTTATGCAATTTTCCTGCCTCAGCCTCCTGTGTAGCTGAGATTACAGGCGTGTGCCACCATGCCTGGCCTATTTATTTTTTTAATAGCACAGACTCATGGGTATTTATTTTATTCTATGGGTTATAATCCTATACTATCATCATTCTGTTTCTCAAATTGATCTAGCTTTGGCCATTAGGAGCTCCTTCAGGTTTGGCTCCTGTGTTCTTTTTTTATTTTTATAAAAAATAAAACTCTGTCACCCAGACTGGAGTGTAGTGGCTCCATCTTGGCTCAGTGCAACCTCTGCCTTCCAGGCTCAAGTGATCCTCCTTCCTCAGCGTCCTAAGTAGTTGGAACTACAGGTGTGTACCACCATGCCTAATTTTTGTATTTTTAGTAGAGATGGGGTTTCACCATATTGCCCAGGCTGGTCTTGAACTCCTGGGCTCAAGCGATCTGTCTGCCTTGGCCTCCCAAAATGCTGGGATCACAGGCATGAGACTGCATCCAGCCACCTGTGTTCTCTTGATATGCCCCTGTCCTTTTATGGGCACTTCAATATTTTCTGGCATAAGATGATCCATATTTATCTTGTTTTTCCTTGCCCCAGCCCTAGTATACCAACCTTTTGTCTAAGAAGTCCTGGTTCCTTTCATTAAAGAATGGTATTTAGAAACCAAATCTGGGTGTGAAATGTGCCCATTACTACTAGAATAGTATTTTATTGTGTACATACACCACATTTTCTTTATGCCTTAATTCACTGATAGACATTTAGGTTGATTCCGTATACTGTTCAGCTTTGGTTAGTTCTCATTCATTCGCTGATCAGTACTCTGCTGTCTACTCATGGAGAAACTTCTGAAGATCTCTGAGGATTTTTCTCCATGCAATTCTGTCCTCCTTGGTACTCTGGCCTGAGAATTCTAGTCATCTTGGTCCTCTTAGACCCTCAGGCTCTGTCTCCTAAACTCAAGGAGTCCACTTAGCCTGGGTTTCCCATTCTTGCACCATGACTTGAAAACTCTCCCAAGGCAGTATGCTCTCTCAATCATAAGACTCACCTTGTTTCTGTCTCTCAGGAATACATCACTCTTTAGTTGCCTGATGTGCAGCATCTTGAAAGCCATTGTTTTATATTTCTTGTCTGTTATTTTCTGTTATTTCAAGTGGGAAGGTAAATCCAGTATCTCTTACTCTTCTTGGTCAGAAGTGGCAAATCTGATTTTTCTGTTAATTTTATTTTCTCCTACTTTATTGAATTCTTTTATTGAGTTAGTTTTATTACTGACTTTTCTGAATTTTCAAACTTTACTGCCATGTCATTTGCAAAAAGATACTTTTACTTCTTTAACCAATCTTACGCTTCTAGTTTTTTTGTCTTAGACAGTTACTACAGTACAGTGCTGAATAGTAGTGGAGATAGTGGGCATCCTTGCTTTGTTCCTGATCTTTGTTGAAATGCCTATAGTGTTTTCCCATTAAATAAGATAGATATTGGCTTTAACACTAAGGTATATGTATTTCATCATGTTAAGAAAGTATCTCAAATGTGGAGAAATTTTCTTCCCTTGGATATGACATATGACATTAATAAATGATATGGTTTGGATCTATTTCCCTGCCAAATCTCATGTTGAACTGTAAGCCCCCGTGTTGCAAATGGGGGCCTGGTGGGAGGTGACTGGATCATAGGGTGGATTTCTCTTGAATGATCTAGCACCATCCTCTGGGTGCGGTCCTCGAGATACTGAGTTCTCATGAGATCTGGTTGTTTAAAATTGTGTGGCAACTCCCCAACACCTTGCCCCTGCTCTCGTCAAGTGAGATGCAGGCTTTCCCCTTGTCCTTCTGCCATGATTGAAAACTCCCTGAGGCTTCACTGTAGGCCGAACAGATGCTAGCACCATACTTCCTGTAATACCTGCAGAACTGTGAGCCAATTAAACCTCTTATCTTTATAAATTACCTAGTCTCCGTTATTTCTTTACAGCAATGCAAGAAGAGCTTAACATAATAAATATCTTAATATGGAACCAATCTTGCCTTCCTGGAATAAATCCCACTCAGTCACGGTATAATATTTTTATTATCTTTTACCATTAATCTTGAAGGTATATTTGTTGGCAGTTTTATTCTCTGGATTGTCTTTTCCTGATTTAGGTATCAGTGTTATACTTGCTTCATACAGGGAGTTTGACATTTTTCTTCCTTTTCTTTGAGACATAGTCTCACTCTGTCGCCCAGGCTGGAGTGCAGTGGCATGATCTCAGCTCATTGCAACCTCCACCTCCCAGGTTCAAGGAATTCCCTGCCTCAACCTCCCCAGTAGCTGGAATTATAGGCACCCACCCACCATGCCCAGCTAATTTTTTTATTTTTAGTAGAGATGGGGTTTCACCATGTTGGCCAGGCTGGTCTTGAACTCCTGACCTCATGATCCACCTGCCTTGGCCTCCCAAAGTGCTGAGATTACAGGCGTGTCACTGCACCCGGCCCTTCCTTTTCAATACTCTGAAATATTTTATGGAGGATTCGAACTATCTGGTTGTTGGTTTGATAGAATTCTCCTGTAAAGCTACCTGGGCCTGGTGCTTTTTTGTGTAGTAGTTTTGTAATAATATCTCTATTTATTCTATAAAAGCTAGTCTGTTTACCTTTCTAAATAAAATGGAGTCAATTTGGGTCATACGTATTTTCCTAGGAAACTGTAATCATCTAGGGTTTCAAATTTATTTTCCTAGATGTCTGCAAAGTAGCCTTTTATGATTTTTAAAAAGTTTCTTCTGGCTGTGTGTGGTAATTCACCTGTAATTTCAGCACTTTGTGAGGCCAAGGTGGGAGGGTCACTTGAGCCCAGGAGTTCAAGACCAGCCTGGGCAACATAGCAAGATCTTGTCTCTATAAATAATTAAAAAATTAGCTGGGGGTGGTGGTGCACATCTGTTGTCCCAGCTACTTGGGAGGCTAAGGTGGGAGAATTGCTTGAGCCCACATAGTTGAGGCTGCATTGAGCTGTAACTGCCACTGCACTCCAGCCTGAAAAACAGAGTGAGAACCTCTTATTTTTTATTTTGTATATTAGTGTATTCTCCCTTTTTCTTAATCAGTTAGTTGTTTGTTCATTTTGTTAATAATTTCCCATAACCAAAATTTCAATTTATTAAAAGTGCTATTGGTTTTCTATTCTCTGCCTTCTTAATTTCTGATCATTACTGGGACTAGGAGAGGGGTACATGAGTCTTTGCTATACCAGTATGTATGCATTTCAAAATTCTCCACAATAAAAACTTAAAAAATTTATATATACACACATAGTATAAAATCAAGGCATAATACAAGCATTTATATAAATAAACATTCTACCAACCTACCCCACCATTCCATCTTTAGCCTCATTTCTTTCTAATCATTTACACTTTTAGGTCTTGCTGGTTACCTCTATAATTAAACATGTATTTAACTGTAATTACTTTATTACTTTATCAACTTTAGAAAATACTGATTCTTTGCTAGGAAATATGTGGATTCAGCTCATTTATACTGCCCTACTTTACTCCGCTATCCTAATATTTGAGGTTATGATGTTCAGTTCTTCTGCTGATTATCTTTGTAAGCTGTAAAACATTTATCCATCTAATTATCTTTCTTTCATTTATCTCCTTCCTTCCCTCCCTTCTTTCTTCCTTCCTTCCTTCTTCCTTCCTCTTCCTTCTCTTCCTTTCTTTCATTTCACTCTGCCCCCAGGCTGGAGTGCAGTGGCCTGATCTCAGCTCACAAGTGATTCTCCTGCCTCAGCCTCCAGAGTAGCTGGGATTACAGGCACGCATGACCATGCCTAGCTAATTTTCATATTTTTAGTAAAGACAGGGTTTCACCATGTTGGCCAGGATGCTCTTGGTCTCCTGACCTCATGATTCACCCGCCTCGGCCTCCCAAAGTGCTGGCATTACAGGCGTGAGCCACTGTGCCCAGCTATCCATCTACATTCCATTCATCTTAGTTCCTTACTTTCCTTTTACATAGGATAATAGCACCCCATCCCTATTTTCTCTTCTTCTCCCTCTCTTTTCCCTTCACATTTTATTGGCAATATTTTGACTTTTATGTTGTGCAAGTTTTTTTCATACTGTTCTACAACCACAATAAAATTTTCTATAGATTATCCATACAAGTGATTTTAGATGCTATAAACTTTTTATGATATTTTGACTATACAAATATGGTTGAACATTATTAGGTCAGGCAATCTATGAGGAATGTATTTCATTGTGTACAGGTCCAGCATCAGGCTCTTGGAATGTTCAAAAATTGTTTCTGGCATTGAGGTTAAACTGTCTTTTCTAACTGCATCAGCTGTTCATAATCATGCTGTTTTAGTTTGCTTCTTGTTTAGATTGTGGCTGTCTTATACAGGTTTTTCATTTTTCCTGGAGTTTTTAACTGTTTTTCTTTAACTTACTGATACAGAATGCTGTGCTTTTATTATAGCCCTGAGTAGCTTGTTTCCTTATTCTCAAATGTCACCGTATTGCACAGAGTTGCTCCTTGCCACCCTCCTCCCCCATCATGGAGAAGACCTGCTTGGAGAAATCTTACCACCTTCTCTCTTCTGAACTGGCAGCTCTTCAGTTACCATCCTGACACTGCCCTTGATTGCTTCTCTGGATTGAATCCACTGTGTCCTAGATCTTACGCATTCCTCTTTCTTGGTTTACTTACTTTGCTGCAGTATATATGCAAGTAACTGTCTAAGAAATAAAGAGATAACTGATAAAGGAGATAAATTTTCTGAGTCCATGAATGTCCAGGAATCAGGTTTATGTGAACCTCATTCCTAATCAGTAGGTTGGCAAGATACAGCAATCTAAGATCAAATCCATTTCCTGAAGGTTGCCAGTGAGTCTCTAATACCATCCTAGCCTCTTCATCTACGTTTTTCTAAAACTTCAAGGACATGTTTATGCATGTGTCTTAAAAAATTCATAATTGTTGGCACTCAGTGGCTTTTTGTTTTTTGAGACAGAGTTTTGCTCTGTCACCCGGGGGGGTGCAGTGGCACAATCTCAGCTCACTGCAACCTCTGCCTCCCAGGTTCAAGCAATTCTTCTGCCTCAGCCTCCCAAGTAGCTGGGATTATAGGTGCACACCACCATACCTGGCTAATTTTTGTACTTTTAGTACATATGGGGTTTCACCATGTTGGCCCGGCTGGTCTCAAACTCCTGACCTCACGTGATTCGCTCACCTTGGCCTCCCAAAGTGCTGGGATTACAGGCATGAGCCATGGTGCCTGGCCTCAGTGGTTCTTTTTAATCAAAGACATATCTTTTAGCTCTGGCAAATGATCTGTATTATTTTATCGTATGATTTTTTTCTCTCCATTTTCCCCCTTCTTTCTTCCCCAGACTCCAGTTAGTTAAATATTAAAATTTCTGAAGTGGTCCTCTATGTCCCTTTTCTTTTTCTCTCTTTCTTTCTCTCTGGGAGATATCCTCAACTTTAGTTTCCAGGTTTTATGCTGAACTTTTGGTATTTAACATTCTAAAATTTTAACAGCTTTTTCTTGTGTCGGCATTCTGTTTTCATAGAGTTTATTCTTGGTTTTGTTATTTTTTACATTTATTTAAATTGACAAATAAAATTGTACGTATTTATATACAATGTGTTGTTTCAAAATATGTATTTATTGTGGAATGGCTAAATTGAGTTATTAACATGTATTATCTCATTTTTTTTGTAGTGTAAAAGCAAAATATACTGTCTTAGCAATTTTTAAGAATAGGACACATTGTTATTAACAATAGTAACCATGTTGTATAACAGATCTCTTGAAATTATTCCTATTTAGCTGTCATTTTGTATTTTGATCAACATCCTCCCAACCTTGGTTATTAGTCCGTTCTCACACTGCTATAAAGAACTACCTGAGACTGGGTAATTTATGAAGAAAACAGGTTTAACTGAATCACAGTTCTGCAGACTGTACAGGAGGCATGCCTGGGGAGGCTTCAGGAACCTTACAGTCATGGCGAAAGGTGAAGTAAGCACATCTTCGTATGGTGAGCAGGAGAGAGTCAGAGAGCAAGGGGGCGGTGCTACACACTTTCAAACAACTAGATCTCCTGAGAACTGTATCATGAGACAGCACTAGGGGGATGGTGCTAAGCTGTCAGATACCACCCCTGTAAGTCAATCAGTTTCCACCAGGCCCACCTTCAACATTGGGAAATACAATTCAACATAAGATTTGGGTGAGAACACAGAGCTAAACCGTATCACTTGGTAATTACCATTCTATTCTTTACTTCTGTGAGTTTACCATTTTTAGATTTACATATAAGTGAGATCCCGCAGTATTTGTCTTTCTGTGCCTGGCTTACTTCACTTAACATAATGCCCTCCAAATTCATCCATGTTGTTGCAAATAATAGAATTTCCTTCTTTGTTTAAAGCTGTATAGTATTTCATTGTGTGTGTGTGTGTGTGTGTGTGTGTGTGTGTGTGTGTGTGTGTATATACATACCATATTTTCATTTTTTTGTTTTTTAAGTTTTAAGTTCAGGGACTTGTGCTGATTTGTTACAGAGGTAAACTTGCATCATGAAGGTTTGGTTGCACAGATTATTTTATCACCCAGGTATTAAGTCCATTACCCATTAGTTATTTTTCCTGACCCCCACAACCTTGAATAGGCCCCAGTGTCTGTTTGCTTCCCTCTATGTGTTCTCATCATGTAGCTCCCACTTATAAGTGAGAACATGTGGTATCTGGTTTTCTGTTAGGTTTGCTAAAGGTAACGGCCTCCACCTCCATCCATGTACCTGCAAAGGGCATGATCTCATTCTTTTTTATGGCTGCATAGTATTCCACGGCAGGTATTTGTATCACATTTTCTTTATCAGTCTACCATTGATGGGCATTTAGGTTGATTCCATGTCTTTGCTATTGTGAACAGTGTTGCAATGAATATACATGGCATGTTTCTTTATAAGAGAATGATTTATATTCCTTTATATACATACCCAGTAATAAGACTGCTGGGTCAAATGGTATTTCTATCTTTAGGTCTTTGAGGAATTGCCATACTGTCTCCCATAATGGTTGAATAATTTATACCCCCACCAACAATGTATAAACATTCCTTTCTGTTCACAACCTTGCGAATATATTTTTTGACTTTTTACTAATAGACATTCTGACTGGTGTGAGATGGTATCTCATTGTGATTTTGACTTGAATTTCTCTAATAATTAGTGATGTTGAGTTTTTTTTTTCATATGATTCTTGGCCACATGTATGTCTTTTGCTCACTTTTTTATGAGTTTTTTTTCTTGTAAATATATTTAAGTTCCTTATGGATGCTGGATATTAGACCTTTGTCAGATGCATAGTTTGTAAAATTTTTCTCCCATTCTGTAGGTTGTCTGTTTACTCTGTTGATAGTTTCTTTTGCTGTGCAGGAGCTCTTTAGTTTAATTGGCTCCTATTTTTCAAGTTTTGCTCTTGTTGCAGTCGCTCTTGGCATCTTCATCATGAAAGCTTTGCCTGTGCCTATATCCTGAATGATATTGCCTAGGTTGTCTTCCAGGGTTTTTATAGTTTTGGGTTTTACATCTAAGTTTTAATTCATCTTGAGTTAATTTTTGTATATAGTATAAGCAAGGCATCCAGTTTCTGCATGTGGCTAGCCAGTTATCCCAGCACCATTTATTGAATAGGAAATTCTTTCCCAATTGCTTTTGTCAGGTTTGTCAAAGATCAAACAGTTATAGTCATGCAGTCTTATTTCTGGGTTCTCTATTCTGTTCCATTGGTCTATATATCTGTTTTTGTACCAATACAATCCTGTGTAGCCTTGTAGTATAGTTCGAAGTTGGATAGTATGATACCTCCAGCTTTGTTCTTTTTGCTTAGGATTGCCTTGGCTATTTGTGATCTTTTTGGTTCCATATGAATTTTAAAGTAGTTTCTTTCCTATTTCTGTAAAGAATGTCAATGGTAGTTTAATAGGCACAGCATTGAATCTATAAATTGCTTTGGACAATATGGCCATTTTAACAATATTAATTATTGCTATCCATGAACATGGAATGTTTTTCCATTTGTTTGTGTCATCTCTGATTTCTTTGAGCAGTGGTTGGTAGTTCTCCTTGTAGAGATCTTTCACCTCCCTAGTTATCTGTATTCCTACGTATTTTATTCTTTTTGTGGCAACTGTGAATGGGAGTTTCTTCCTGATTTGACTCTTGGCTTGTTTTTGGTGTATAGGGATGCTAGTGATTTCTGCACACTGATTAGGTATCCTGAGACTTTGCTAAAGTTGTTTATCAGCTTCAGAAACCTTTGGGCTGAGACTACGGGGTTTTCTAGATACAGGCTCATGTTGTCTCCAAATGGAGAGTTTGACTTCCTCTCTTCCTATTTGGATGCCCTTTATTTCTTTCTCTTGGCTGACTGCCTGGTCGGAAATTCCAATACCATTGTAGTTGCTCATTCAGTATGATGTTTGTCATACGTGACTATTATTATTTTGAGCTTTGTTCCTTCAATACCTAGTTTACATTTTCATTATGCTTCCATTCACTGATACTTAGGTTGATTCTGTATCATTGCTATTGTAAATAATGTTGCAATGAACCTGTGAGTGTAGATATCTCTTTGACATACTGATTTCATTTCCTTTGGATATATACCCAGTAGTAGGATTGTAGGATCATATGGTAGTTCTATTTTTAATTTTTTGAGGAACCTCCAAACTGTTTTCCTTAACAGCTATACCAATTTACATTCTCACCATCAGTGTGTAAGGATAAGGATTCCCTTTTCTTTACATTCTCTCCAACACTTGTTATCTTTCATCTTTTTGATAACAACCATTCTAACAGGTGTGACATGATATTTCACTGGGGTTTTAATTTATTTTTCTCTGATAATCAGTGATTTTGAGCATTTTTTCATACACCTGTTGGCCATCACTTGTCTCCTTTTATGCGATGTCTATTCAGATTCTTTGCCATTTAAAAAAATGTATTGAGGTAAAATATAAATATAAAATGTACTATCTTTACCATTTTAAGTGTATAGTTTAGTGGCAATAAATACATTTATATTCCCTTTTTCCCTTCATCTTCTCCCTCCTCTTTCCCCTTCCTGATCTCTGGTAATCACCAATCTACTCTCTATCTTCACAAGATCCACCTTTTAAGCTCCTGCACATGAATGAGAACATGTGATATTTGTCTTTCTGTGTTTGGCTTATTCCATTTAACATAATGGCCTCCAGTTCCATCCATATTGCTGCCAATGATAGGATTTCATTCTTTATGACTGAATAATATTCCATTGTGCATATATACAAGATTTTCTTCATCCATTGATTGGCACTTAGGGTGATTCCATATTTGGGGTATTGTGAATAGTGCTGCGATAAACACAGAGTGCAGATATACTAATTTCCTTTCTTTTGGATATTTCTGGATCATATGGAAATTCTATTTTTAGTTTTTTGAGTAACATTCATACTGTTCTCCATAGATATTAATTTACATTCCCACCAATGATGTATTGGGGAGAGGTCCCCTTGTTCTGCATCCTCACCAGCATGTTATTGCCTGTCTTTTTGATACAAGCCATTTTAACTGGGGAAGGGGTGAGATGATATCACTTTGTGGCTTTAATTTGCATTTCTCTGATGATTAGCGATGCTGAACATTTTTTCACATACTTGTTGCCATTGCCCATTTTTAAATAAGGTTATTTTCTTGCTGTTGAGTTGTTCTGAGTTCCCTATAAATTTTGGATATTAACATCTTACCAGATATACGGTTTGCCAATATTTTCTACCATTCTGTAGGTTTTCTTTTTACTCTGTTATTTCCTTGATTGTGCAGAAGCTTTTTTACTTTGATGTAATTCCATTTGTCTTTTTTTCCTTTTATTGCCTGTGCTTTTGGGTTCATATCCAAAAAAATCAATGCCAAGACTGATGTCATTCAGCATTACCCCTATGTTTTCTTTACAGTTTCAGGTCTTACATTTAAGTCTTTAATCCATTTTCAGTTGATTTTTATATATGGTATAAGATAAAGGTTATTTTTGTTTTATGTTTTTTTTTTTTTTTTTGAGACAGGGTCTCACTCTGTTGCCCAGGCTGGAGTGCAGTGGCGTAACCTCAGCTCACTACAACCTCCACCTCCCAGGTTCAAGTGATTCTCATACTTCAGCCTCCTGAGTAGCCAGGATTATAGGAGCCTGCTACCACGCCTGGCTAATTTTTGCCTTTTTAGTACACACTGCATTTCACCAAATTGGCCAGGCTGGTCTGGAACTCCTGACCTCAGGCAATCCACCTGCCTTGGGCTCCCAGAGTGCTAGGATTATAGGCATGAGCCACTGTGCCCGGTTCTTATTTTATATAACCTTTCTTAATATGGTACTTATTTTTTTAAATTACTGTTTTTTTTTTTTTTTTAGAATAGTTTTAGGTTTGTCTAAAAAAAATTGAGAAAATAGCACTGAGAGTTCCCATATACCCTGTACCCAGTTTTCCCTATTATTAACACCTCACATTTACTATATGGTCCATTTGTTAAAATTAATAAGCCAATATCAACACATTAAAGTCCATACTTTATTCATATTTCCTTAATTTTTACCTGATGTCTTCTTTCTGTTCCAGTGTTCTATCCAGGACATCACATTCTATTTAGTTATGTCTCCTTAGATTCCTTTTGGCTGTGACAGTTTCTTAGACTTTCCTTACTTTTGATGACCTTGACAGTTCTGGTGAGTACTGGTAAGGTATTGTGTAGGATGTTCCATTACTGGAAACTGCCTGATGTTTTCCTCATGATTAGACTGGGTTTATGGATTTTTGGGAGAAAGACCACAGAAGTAACATGCCCTTTGCAACATATATCATCAAAGGTACATATTATCAATATGATTGATGACTGCTGATGTTGGCCTTGATCATCAGGCTGAGGTAGTATTTGTCAGGCTCCTCCACTGTAAAGTTACTCCTGAAATCACTATGCACAGCCCACTCTTAAGGAATGGTGATTTATGCTCCCCTCTTTAAGACTGCAGTGTCTACTAAACTGTTTGCAATTCTTCTGTACAGATTTGCTTCTTCTCCCCAATCATTTATATCAGTATGTATAATTTGGTTTTTAAAAATTCTCGTCACCACATTCTGTAAAGATGATTTCCCAAGTAATGGTATTTCACTAAGTTGCTCCAGATTCTTAGGGTGCAAACCACAGTTAGTAAGCTTCTTATGAACAACCTCTGTATCAAGTACTTTGTCCATTGACAGGCAGATATTAAATACAGCAGTTGGCTCATGTGGTTATAGTACTGCAGAGAAAGATCTGCTCTGTGAAGATTTAAGCAGCATGGTCAGTGAATGCAGAGAATGAGGCATGACAGGACCTGTAATCTCCAAACTAAATTGGTTTCTGTATCCAGGAAGAGCTGTGTCTTCACATTTATACCTCATGCCTTAAGCATTTGCATTGTGGCATCTCAGAAAGCAACAGCAGATAAGAGGGTTGGAAGAAGTCCCGCCTGTGGACCTGAGGTAGCAATTAAATTCTTACAGTTGATCAAAAAATTCAGCAATGTAAAGGTGTTGATTCCTTTCACCAACTCAACAGACTCAGGTCTGTGATCCATTTGCACTTCATGTTTCTCTTTAGGTACCTTGATAGAAAGTATGTCTGACTTTTAAATTTTATGTTGCATACCCATCTCCCCTACATTTATAATTGGAGATCCTGAACACCAAAGTAAGCCTAAATGGAATCTTTGAGGAAAAAAGCCTTCTAGCAAGGAAATTCAAGATTCTTGAAGTTAAAGAAATATACTTTAAAATACTGAAATGTTTATAAACATTAACTTTTATTACATACACTGAGTAGTAGCATTTAAGGTTTTAAATCAGTGTTTTCTGCTTTTACTATTTTCAGATTAGATTTTTAAAGATAAAAAACTCAGATAACTCAAATGAGATATCTACATCCCTACAACCTAACTGTATAGTGAGTAGAAAACTGAATTAATGTGTTTCCTTGCAAATGGGAAATTGAGACTAAACAAATAGCAGTTATCTCATGGCATTGTGATTAATGGCATCAGGGCAAAAATATGTGACTTTACCATTTACCTAAGACTGTTAGCAGGTTCTTGTTTTATAAAGGTAGAAAATAAATGTAGACATAATCTACTGAGCTAGCTGACTGATGGTCCTTCTATCTTAACATCTTTCCTACTGACTTATAATTCCTTTATTTTCATATATACTAATTTTTTTAATGCATGTTAATTCAGATAAAAAGGCATATTGTATTCCACATAGAATAGTGTTAAGAATTGTGAAGTATGCTGAGCTGTCATGGCAAAGTAGTATTTAATGTGCTTATAGGGAGGGGTGTGTGTGTGTGTGGGGGGGGATTGTATAATTCACATTTTTTTTTTTTTTGAGATGGCATCTCGGTCTGTTGCTAGGCTTGAATGCAATGGCACAATCTCGGCTCACTGCAACCTCTGCCTTCTGGGTTCAGGTGATTCCCCTGCCTCTGCCTCCCAAGTAGCTGGGACTACAGGCGCACACCACCATGCCTGGCTAATTTTTTGTATTTTAGTAGAGACAGGGTTTTACCATGTTGGCCAGGATGGTCTCTATCTCCTGACCTTGTGATCTGCCTGCCTCGGCCTCCCAAAGTGCTGGGATCACAGGCATGAGCCACCATGCCCAGCCATAATTCACATTTTAAAATAAAAGTGCTTAGAAATCAAAAGCATTGGGTAAAGAAATAATAGTATTTAAGTACTTGTTCACTTTATAATCCAGAAAATAAAACACCATATTTATTCAAAAAAAAAAAAAAAAAAAGAAATTCTCATCTCTTCTGTTTCCTGAATTAGTTTTGTTTCTTTTCTGGGCTACTTTTTCTGTGTATGTGTGTTTTTTTTTTTTTTTTTAATTGTATTTTAGGTTTTGGGGTACATGTGAAGAACATGCAAAATTGTTGCATAGGTACACACGTGGCAGTGTGATTTGCTGCCTTCCTCCCCTTCACCTCTATCTGGCATTTCTCCCCATGCTATCTCTCCCCACCTCACCACGCCCCCCGTCCCTCCCCTATTTCCCCCCAACAGACCCCAGTGTGTAGTGCTCCCCTCCCTGTGTCCTTGTGTTCTCATTGTTCAACACCTGCCTATGAGTGAGAACATGCAGTGTTTGATTTTCTGTTCTTGTGTCAGTTTGCTGAGAATGATGGTTTCCAGGTTCATCCATGCCCTACAAAGGACACGAACTCATCGTTTTTGATGGCTGCATAATATTCCATGGTGTATATGTGCCACATTTTCCCAGTCTATCATCGATGGGCATTTGGGTTGGTTCCAGGTCTTTGCTATTGTAAACTGCGCTGCAATGAACATTCGTGTGCATGTGTCCTTATAGTAGAACGATTTACAATCCTTTGGATATATACCCAGTAATGGGATTGCTGGGTCAAATGGAATTTCTATTTCTAGGTCCTTGAGGAATCACCACACTGTCTTCCACAATGGTTGAACTAATTTACATTCCCACCAACAGTGTAAAAGTGTTCCTATTTCTCCACATCCTCTCCAGCATCTGTTGTCTCCATACTTTTTAATGACTGCCATTCTAACTGGCGTGAGATGGTATCTCAGTGTAGTTTTGATTTGCATTTCTCTAATGACCAGTGATGATGAGCATTTTTTCATATGTTTGTTGGCCTCATGTATGTCTTCTTTCGTAAAGTGTTTGTTCATATCCTTCGCCCATTTTTGAATGGGCTTGTTTTTTTCTTGTAAATCTGCTTTAGTTCTTTGTAAATTCTGGGTATCAGCCCTTTGTCAGATGGGTAAACTGCAAAAATTTTTTCCCATTCTGTTGGTTGCCAATTCACTCTAATGACTGTTTCTTTTGCCGTACAGAAGCTGTGGAGTTTGATTAGGTCCCATTTGTCTATTTTGGCTTTTGTTGCCAATGATTTTGGTGTTTTGGTCATGAAGTCCTTGCCTATGCCTATGTCCTGAATGGTTTTGCCTAGATTTTCTTCTAGGGTTTTTATGGTGTTAGCTCTTATGTTTAAGTCTTTAATCCATCTGGAGTTAATTTTAGTGTAAGGTGTCAGGAAGGGGTCCAGTTTCTGCTTTCTGCACATGGCTAGCCAGTTTTCCCAACACCATTTATTAAACAGGGACTCCTTTCCCCATTGCTTGTTTTTGTCAGGTTTGTCAAAGATCAGATGGTTGTAGATATGTTGCTTTGCCTCCAAGGCCTCTGTTCTGTTCCATTGGTCTATATCTCTGTTTTGGTACCAGTACCATGCTGTTTTGATTACTGTAGCCTTGTAGTATAGTTTGAAGTCCGGTAGTGTGATGCCTCCCGCTTTGTTCTTTTTGCTTAGAATTGACTTGGCTATGCAGGCTCTCTTTTGGTTCCATATGAAGTTTAACGTGGTTTTTTCCAGTTCTGTGAAGAAGGTCATTGGTAGCTTGATGGGGATAGCGTTGAATCTGTAGATTACTTTGGGCAGTATGGCCATTTTCACGATATTGATTCTTCCTAACCATGAACATGGAGTGTTTCTCCATCTGTTTGTGTCCTCTCTGATTTCATTGAGCACTGCTTTGTAGTTCTCCTTGAAGAGGTCCTTTACGTTAGTTGTAGTATACTTGTTAGTTGTATTCCTAGGTATTTTATTCTCTTTGTAGCGATTGTGAATGGCAGTTCGTTCTTGATTTGGCTCTGTTTTAAGTCTGTTATTGGTGTATAGGAATGCTTGTGATTTTTGCACATTGATTTTGTATCCTGAGACTTTGCTGAAGTTGCTTATCAGTTTCAGGAGATCTTGGGCTGAGACGATGGGGTCTTCTAGATATACAATCATGTCATCTGCAAATAGAGACAGTTTGACTTCCTCCTTTCCTAATTGAATACCCTTTATTTCTTTTTCTTGCCTGATTGCTCTGGCTAGAACTTACAGTACTAGATTGAATAGGAGTGGTGAGAGAGGGCATCCTTGTCTGGTGCCAGATTTCAAAGGGAATGCTTCCAGTTTTTGCCCATTCAGATTGATACTGGCTGTTGGTTTGTCGTAAATAGCTTTTATTATTTTGAGATACGTTCCGTCAATACCTAGTTTATTGAGGGTTTTTAGCATAAAGAGCTGTTGAATTTTGTTGAAGGCCTTCTCTGCATCAATTGAGATAATCATGTGGTTTTTGTCTTTGGTTCTGTTTATGTGGTGAATTACGTTTATAGACTTGTGAATGTTGAACCAGCCTTGCATCCCCGGGATGAATCCTACTTGATCATGGTGGATAAGCTTTTCAATGTGCTGTTGCAATCAGCTTGCCAGTATTTTATTGAAGATTTTTGCATCTATATTCATCATGGATATTGGCCTGTAGTTTTCTTTTCTTGTTGAGTCTCTGCCGGGTTTTGGTATCAGGATGATGTTGGTCTCATAAAATGATTTGGGAAGGATTCCCTCTTTTTGGATTATTTGGAATAGTTTCAGAAGGAATGGTACCAGCTCCTCTTTGTATGTCTGGTAGAATTTGGCTGTGAACCCATCTGGACCTGGGCTTTTTTTGGGTGGTAGGCTCTTAATTGCTGCCTCGACTTCAGACCTTGTTATTGGTCTATTCAGGGTTTTGACTTCTTCCTGGTTTAGGCTTGGGAGGAGGCAAGTGTCCAGGAATTTATGCATTTCTTCCAGATTTCCTAGTTTATGTGCATAGAGTTGTTTGCAATAATCTCTGATGATGGTTTGAATTTCTGTGGAATCTGTGCTGATATGCCCTTTATTGTTTTTTATTGCATCTATTTGGTTATTCTCTCTTTTCTTTTTTATTAATCTGGCCAGTGGTATATTTTTTTGATCTTTTCGAAAAACCAGCTCCTGGATTTATTGATTTTTTGAAGGTTTTTTTGTGTCTCTGTCTCCTTCAGTTCTGCGCTGATCTTAGTTATTTCTTGTCTTCTGCTAGGTTTTGAGTTTTTTTGATCTTGCTCCTCTAGCTCTTTCAATTTCGATGATAGGGTGTCAATTTTAGATCTCTCCTTTCTTCTCATGTGGGCACTTATTGCTATATATTTTCCTCTAGAAACTGCTTTAAATGTGTCCCAGAGATTCTGGTATGTTGTGTCTTCTTTCTCTTTGGTTTCGAAGAACATCTTTATTTCTGCCTTCATTTCATTGTTTATCCAGTCAACATTCAAGAGCCAATTGTTCAGTTTCCATGAAGCTGTGTAGTTCTGAGTTAGTTTCTGAATTCTGAGTTCTAACTTGATTCCACTGTGGTCTGAGAGACTGTTTGTTATGATTTCCATTCTTTTGCATTTGCTGAGGAGTGATTTACTTCCAATTATGTGGTCAATTTTAGAGTAGGTGTGATGTGGTGCTGAGAAGAATGTATATCCTGTGGATTTAGGGTGGAGAGTTCTGTAAATGTCTATTAGGTTTGCTTGTTCCAGGTCTGAGTTCAAGTCCTGGATATCCTTGTTAATTTTCTGTCTCGTTGATCTGTCTAATATTGACAATGGGGTGTTAAAGTCTCCCACTATTATTGTGTGGGAGTCTAAGTCTCTTTGTAAGTCATTAAGAACTCGCCTTATGTATCTGGGTGCTCCTGTATTGGGTGCGTATATATTTAGGATCGTTAGCTCTTCTTGTTGCATTGATCCTTTTACCATTATGTAATGTCCTTCTTTGTGTCTTTTGATCTTTGTTGCTTTAAAGTCTATTTTGTCAGATACGAGAATTGCAACTCCTGCTTTTTTTTGCTCTCCATTTGCTTGGTAAATCTTCCTCCATCCCTTTATTTTGAGCCTTTGTGTATCCTTGCATGTGAGATGGGTTTCCTGAATACAGCACATTGATGGGTTTTGGCTTTTTATCCAATTTGCCAGTCTGTGTCTTTTGATTCGGGCATTTAGTCCATTTACATTTAGGGTTACTATTGTTATGTGTGAATTCGATACTGCCATTTTGATGCTAGCTGGCTGTTTTGCCCATTAGTTGATGCAGATTCTTCATTGTGTTGATGCTCTTTACCATTTGGTATGTTTTTGGAGTGGCTAGTACTGGTTGTTCCTTTCTATGTGTAGTGCCTCTTTCAGGAGCTCTTGTAAAGTGGGCCTGGTGGTGATGAAATCTCTGAGTACTTGCTTGTTCACAAAGGATTTTATTTTTCTTTCACTTATGAAGCTTAGTTTGGCTGGATATGAAATTCTGGGTTGAAAGTTCTTTTCTTTAAGGATGTTGAATATTGGCCCCCACTCTCTTCTGGCTTGTAGGGTTTCTGCTGAGAGATCTGCTGTGAGTCTGATGGGCTTCCCTTTGTGGGTAACCCGACCTTTCTCTCTGGCTGCCCTTAGCATTTTCTCCTTCAAAAACTCTGGTGAATCTGACGATTATGTGCCTTGGGGTTGCTCTTCTTGAGGAATATCTTTGTGGTGTTCTCTGTATTTCCTGTACTTGAATATTGGCCTGCTTTGCTAGGTTGGGGAAGTTTTCCTGGATAATATCCTGAAGAGTATTTTCCAGCTTGGATTTGTTCTCTTTGTCACATTCAGGTACACCCATCAAGCGTAGATTAGGTCTTTTCACATAGTCCCATATTTCTTGGAGACTTTATTCATTCCTTTTTACCCTTTTTTCTCTAATCTTGCCTTCTTGTTTTATTTCATTGAGTTGATCTTCGACCTCTGATATCCTTTCTTCTGCTTGGTCAATTTGGCTGTTGAAACTTGTGCATGCTTCGCAAAGTTCTCGTGTTGTGTTTTTCAGCTCCATCAATTCACTTATATTCCTCTCTAAGTTGTCCATTCTCGTTAGCATTTCATCAAATCTTTCTTCAACGTTCTTAGTTTCTTTCCATTGGGTTAGAACATGTTCTTTTAGTTCACGGAAGTTTTTTATTAGTTTCTTTGCATTGGGTTAGAACATGTTCTTTTAGTTCACGGAAGTTTTTTATTACCCACCTTCTGAAGCCTGATTCTGTCATTTCATCACATTCATTCTCCATCCAGTCTTGTTCCCTTGCTGGTGAGGAGTTGCGATCCCTTGTCGGAGGAGAGGTGTTCTGGTTTCAGGTGTTTTCATCCTTTTTGCGCTGGTTTCTTCCCATCTTTGTGGATTTATCCACCTGTCATCTTTGCAGTTGCTGACTTTCAGATTGGGTCTCTGACTGGACGTCCAGTTTGTTGATGATGAAGTTATTTCTGTTTCTTAGTTTTCCTTCTAACAGTCTGGCCCCTCTGCTGTAGGACTGCTGAGGTCCACTCCAGGCCCTGCTTGCCTGGGGATCACCTGCAGCAGCTGCAGAACAGTAAGGGTTGCTACCAGTTTCTTCTTCTGCTATCTTTGTCGCAGAAGGATACCCGCCAGATGTCAGTCTGATCTCTCCTTTATGAGGTGATTCTTTGGATATACAGGGGTCAGGAAGCTGCTTGAGGAGACAGTCTGTCCTTTTTAGGAGCTCAAGTGCTGAGCTGTGAGCTCTGTTGTTCATTCAGAGCTGCTGGGCAGGTATGTTTAAGTCTGCTACAGCGGAACTCATAAACCCCTTTTTTTTCCCAGGTGTTCTGTCCCGGGGAGTTAGGGCTTTATTTATGAGTTTCCATTGTGCTGCCGCCTTTTTTTCAGGGCTGCCCTGCCCAGCAAGGAGGCAGCCTATTCACTGTCTGCCTGCAGAGGCTTTGCTGAGCTGCTGTGGGCTCTGCCCAGCTGCCATGTGAACTTCCCTGCGGTCCTATTTATATGGGTGTAGTTTGAACTGCCTCGGCAATGATGGCCCACCTCTGTAATGGCGGACTCTCTCTGTAATTGCGGGTTGCCTCGGCAACAGTGGGTTGCCTTGGGAACGGAAGGCTGCCTCAGCAATGGTGGACTACCTCCGTAGTGGTGGAGCACCTTGGTAATGGCAGACGCCCCTCCCCCACAGAGCTGGACCATCCTGGGTTCAGCTGTGCTTGCTGTGAGACTTTCAACCCAGAGCGCTTCCAATTGCTGTTTTTTTGTGTGTGTGTGTGGGGGTGGGACCAGCTGAACCTGATCACCTGGCTCCCTGCCTCAGAGCCTTTTTTTTTTGTTGTTGAATGGTTGACTCTCTCCCAGGTGTTCCAGTCGCCTGTTGAAAAGGTGCTGGGATCTGTGTGATTTCCCGTGCGGTGATCCACTGCGCCAGCTGAAACAGCAACGCTGAGATTCATGACGCTTTTTTGCCCAGGAATCTCCTGGCCTGGCTCCCTGTTTCAGTCCCCTTTTTTAACCAGCTGAATGGGTGACTGGGCCTTCCCAGAGCTCCTCTGGCTAGCTAAAACGGCACCCAGACCAGAGTATTTTGTACGGAGAACCGCCGTGCCCCACTGGGGCGCCGGCAAAACAGCCGCGCTGGCGACCCGTGGGGCTCCTCTGCCTGGGAATCTCCTGGTGTGTGGGCAATAAAAATCCGTCTGCAAACGCGGCGTCCACTCACTCTCTGTGCTTTCACTGGGAGCTGCAGTCCTGAGCTGCTCCTAATCAGCCATCTTGGATCTTCTCCGTATGTGCTTTTTTAACCTTTATTTTTCTTTTATGAGTATTGTTTTCCTCATATGATTTGTCCATTCATATTTAAGAAGGACAAAGGAGTTGATATAATTTTCCTCTGTAGAAATATAAGTAGGTCTATTTTTCAACAGGTGTCTTTCTTGAGTGCCAAATCCGCCTCAGGGTTCTGTATATTTAGGGTGGGTGTGCTGACTGACAGGCATTATTTTAGAGTAAACTGGTGAGACCTCCCTAGATCCCCAACTGCCAAAATAAAGAGAAATAAGGACAGCTTTAACCTATGGCTGTCACGTTAGAAGCCTTAGCATCCTTTATTGTCTTGTTAGCATGTTTATGCTTGTGAATAAATGCCAGGCTGCACTTTACAGTTGTGAACCAGGAAAGGAATCAACTAGTGATTGTTGTATATACCAACTGTCAATGAATCCCCATTTCCAGTATCTCTCATCAGGTCAACCAACCCTGAGTTTACAACTGCTCTGGGCCTTGATGAGCACTCACTTCTCCACTGCAGCCCACACACAGCTCCTCATTCTAGGTTGTGGTTTCCTTAGCCTACTTCTGGTCACTTACATTTTTTCTTTTTTTGGTCCATAAAAATCCAGTTACTATTGAACTATTTATTTACAATTTTAAGATCACAGAATCTTTTTTAAACTTTTCTTTTAGGTTTGGGAGTAAATGTGAAGGCTTGTTACATAGGTAAATTCATGTCACAGGGCTTTGCTGTACAGATTATTTCACCACAGGTACAGGTATCAAGCCCAGTCTCCAGTAGTTATCTTTTCTGCTCCTCTCCCTCCTCCCACCCTCTACTCTCGAGTAGACTGCAGTGTCTGTTGTTTCCTTGTTTGTGTTCATAAGTTCTCACCATTCAGCTCCCACTTACAAATGAGAACATGTGGTGTTTGGTTTTCTGTTCCTGCATTAGTTTACTAAGGATAATGGCCTCCAGCTCCATCCATAGCCCTGCAAAGGACATGTGGTCACGTTCTATCTTCAAGAAATATGTTGAGATTTCTTTTTTTTTTTTTTTTTTTTGAGATGGAGTTTCGCTCTTGATACCCAGGCTGGAGCGCAATGGCGCGATCTCGGCTCACCGCAATCTCCGCCTCCTGGGTTCAGGCAATTCTCCTGCCTCAGCCTCCTGAGTAGCTGGGATTACAGGCACGCGCCACCGTGCCCAGCTAATTTTTTGTATTAGTAGAGACGGGGTTTCACCATGTTGACCAGGATGGTCTCGATCTCTTGACCTCGTGATCCACCCGCCTCGGCCTCCCAAAGTGCTGGGATTACAGGCTTGAGCCACCGCGCCCAGCCGAGATTTCTTATACATTGATTTTCTCTACCATTCCATTGGCTTCCATGGGTTTATTCCTTTTTAATTTCTATACTTTAACTTCAGAAGGGTTTGGGAAAGAATGGGAGGATAATATATCTACTTAGTTTGTCCCTTTTACTAGAATACTCCACAAGTCCACTTCCTAAATAAGATTTCTCCTTAGATTTAAGGGAAGTATATAAATGTCCATTAACTCATAATTATGGTTTTGTTGTTGTCTGTTTCTAATTTTCTTAGTATAAACTTAATTTACATTCCTGTCAAAGCTTTTATTAAAGCTCTGATAAAACTCAGAATTTCATCAGTCAGCATAGGGTCCCCACAGGAAAAAGAATTCATTGTATAAAGCTTTCATGAAAAGATTAGGTGTAGAGTTGTGGGTAGGATGAAGGCAGAAAACAAGGCAATAATGAGGCACCCAGAGACTATTGACAGGAGGATACTGTTACAGTCCTGAGGGCCAAAGGAACAAAAGGAGGACAGCCAAGTAGGCACTAGAACCATGGACACAGGGCTGTCCAGCAGAAGCTTTATTATAGAGAGATATAGTTACTGTGCCAAAGCAGAGAGCAGGGAAGAAATGCCAGCTTCTCTCTCCTCTGTCCTCCCATTTACTGGCAATGCTTCCCATTGCCCAGATCCAACCAGAAGTTAGTCAGCAAGAGAGTCCCAAAGATGAGTTTGTAGGGTCAGAGCAAGGCCAAGAATGGACTTAGAGAGAGAGGATGGGGAGCAGATAGAGAACTGGTAGTAAAACTTAATGTTTTATTACAATGTAGTTCAAATATTGAAGATTTGAGATTTCACAAAACGTAGTTAGGAATATTTCATGTTGGATATTTATTAGGTATTAATTAAACACCAAAAACTATTAAGAATCTTCACACTCATGAGTATTTTTTTTGAGGGGAACAAAACCATGTAGCAGATGAGCCTAAGGATAATCAAAACCATAATGTAAATTAGACAAGCCCAAAAGCCCTGAACATGAAATAAAATCAGAAGCAAACTTCACATTTTAAGCATGGAAAATTGTTACTATAATTAAAAATCTATGCCCTATGGTGTTTTTGGTCAGGGCAGTGGTTATCGTTGGGTGGCAGTGTCTGGGATGGAGCAAGAGGGGCTTTGCAGGTGCTAGTAATACTGTTTCTAGATCTGTGTGCTAGTTATATGGATATGCCTACATTGTGAAAATTCATCGACTAGCGTACATGTGATTTGGGCGTTTTGTGTGAGTATATTTAAGCAAAAATCTTTAAAAAAAATCAAGCAGCCATGAATACAACTTAAAAAAACCTCAACTATTTCCATGTATGTTATGCCTTTCTTTAGGTATCCATTCTAAGAGCTAACAAGGATTTACTGTAACACCTAAAACAATGATGCACATTCGACAGGAAGGAAAAGCTTATTTTAACTTCAAAGAATTTGTGATCTGCTTAGAAAAACCAAATATTATGGCTGGGTACAGTGGCTCATGCCTGTAATCCCAGCACTTTGGGAGACCAAGGTGGGTGGATCATGAGGTCAAGAGATCCAGATCATCCTGGCTAACATGGTGAAACCCCGTCTCTACTAAAAATACAAAAATTAAGGCCGGGCGCGGTGGCTCACGCCTGTAATCCCAGCACTTTGGGAGGCTGAGGCGGGTGGATCACGAGGTCAAAAGATCGAGACCATCCTGGTCAACATGGTGAAACCCCGTCTCTACTAAAAATACAAAAAATTAGCTGGGCATGGTGGCGCGTGTCTGTAATCCCAGCTACTCAGGAGGCTGAGGCGGGAGAATTGCCTGAACCTAGGAGGTGGAGATTGCGGTGAGCCGAGATCGCGCCATTGCACTCCAGCCTGGGTAACAAGTGAAACTCCGTCTCAAAAAAAAAAAAAAAAAAAAAAATACAAAAATTAGCTGGGTTTGGTGGTGTAAGCCTGTAGTCCCAGCTACTTGGGAGGCTGAGGCAGGGGAATCACTTGAACCCAGAAGGCGGAGGTTGCAGTGAGCCGAGAGCGCATCACTGCCACTGCACTCCAGCCTGGCAACAGAGCAAGACTCCATGTCAAAAAAACAACAACAACAAAAAAGAAAAACCAAATATTTAGATATGAAAATAAGAATATTAAACAAGTAATATCTCAGGCTATGAAGAATTGTATAGTAAAAACAGGTCCAATACTGATTCCCATGGGAAGGCCTAGATAGAAACACTCCCCAAGTGGGCTCTTTCTGTTGGACATCTCTTCTCACTAAAGCCTTAACAAAGGTCAACTAGGCCAAATGTAGTGGACAAGCCTACAATGCACACAGTGCCATAAAAGCCATTAAGATTCTGAAGTCACTTCTCTTCTCTGCCCTGAAGTAGTGAATAGGGAGCTCACCCCTACTTGGAAGGAAAGCAGACAATACAAGGAAGGAGAATTGAAGGCAGAGACAGAGAAGCATAAAGGAACATGGCAGGGAGAGACTTCTCCAGAGGAGAAGATCTCTTAGCCTCAGGAAAAAGAAAGAGAAGTCTGTGGGTAACAGGAGCAAAGGGATCCTGGTGCCTGGCAACACCCCTAGAAAGGCAGCTAAAACCTCAAAAGAAAACAGCTGTATGTGCATCCAGGCAGATGGGCCATGGGCATCTTCACCAAAGGTTCTAGGGCTTGACACATGGCACAGAAGCAGCAAAGACCTCTGGATCTGAAGGGAATCTTCTAGCCAGGGATGGCAGATGTCTCAGCAGTAACTCCCAACCCTAATGCTTTGGTACCACGTAAGACCTCAGAACTGTGGCATAGCTCTAGGCTGAGAAACCTCATGAAGGTCTAGTTTAAAAATAACCATCAACCTGGTAAATGAGGGCTAAAGTCAGAAATTCAAATCCAGAAACTTACACTTCTGATAGATCTGAGGCTTATTCAGGTCTGAGACTTACCCTTTTTTACATGTATAATATATGGGTACACAACACACAGTTTAAATTTCACACATAGAAAAGGAAAAATGAGAAGTACAGTACCATTGTTTCATTTATCTGGTTCTATCAGTGAAAGATGCTCCCTATAAGTGAGTTTTCTAGACAAGTAATATAGAGTCTATGCTACTAAAATAAATTACTAATCTCAGCTGAAATCTGGTAATGGGATTGGGACTACTGCTGTTATCCTAAATTACTCCCAGACTAGAGTACATTTAGAGCTTTTGTGTCTTTTTTTTTTTCCCTTAGTGTTTCTTACTGTCCTGACTACCTTTGCAGTCTGGTAGCAAATGTTTTTGCAGATCTCTGTACACTTGATTCTAGTTATCTTTCTTCCCTTCTCCTACTCGAATTTTCCGTTTCAAATATATCTTGGGTTGAAGAATCAGAAAACCAAGCATTTAAAAACTGTACTTAAATAAAGAGTCAAGAGGCAGTGAGTGAAGACTCCAGCATTCATAAGACTGATTCTGGTAACATCATGGCCTTTTCTTTCTTTCTACCAGGTTATTAGCTATGTTCTATCCTAACAGAGAAGTTATCTTCTTGCATTTAACATTTCGGAAGGTGCTTTAGTGATTGCTGCTGGTGGGCAAGGGGGAGGCTGCATAGCTCCTCTCCTCTGCTTCAGTGGGAGTAGCCCTGTTTTATCTATCTTCTACTACTATGGGTTCTGTTTAAGATTTCATTTAACGAGAGGATCTTACTACTAAAACAAGTTTGAAAACCACTCTTCTAGAAGTCTGATCTCTAGATTTATGTAGCGAAATTGACATGTGATAGTTGCAAAAAAAAAAAAAAAAAACTGCTGAAACTCCAAAATTAGAACCCATTTTCAAAAGGAAATGAAAATTACCTGAAGTAGAGGGATGAAATCCTCCTGTTCTAGAGAGCTGCAGTTGGGCTTTGCTAGAAGACAGATGAATTTAGAGGCATCATCATGATGGTTATTCAGCAACCTATAAAAGAAACAATGGTTAGGAAGATTAGCTTCTCTGAACAAACAATGATAACAACATCAATAGTTGGTAATTTCAGTTTGATCTGAAGGCCACTTAGATCAAGAATCAAGTAAGGAAATTATACAATCAAAGGATGTTTTAGAATAATGAGCTGTCTGTGATATAAGGTTGGTTGAATACTGAAGCCTATTAGACCCTCTTCCCTTCCAGTGGTCTGAGCATGACGTAGTAAGGCTTGATGATACAATGGAAATAGAAAGGAAGGAACAGCTGTCTACAGGAAACATTCCTCAGGACTCCAGTAACCTCATCTGGCATTCCAAGCACTCAATGGTTCAAGCTAGAAACTTGGGAGTCATCATGAATTCTTCCCTTCCTTTGACCACCATGTCTGTCAACTACCATGTTGTTTCATTTCTACCAAATTTGCCCCTTTCTGTCTACCACTGCTCAGGCTCTTGTTTCTTGCTTGGTATTTTTGAATAACACATTTGATCATGTCACTGTCCAAGTTGAAATTCTTCTGCGAAGTAAGCTAAAGTCCCAGCTTTTCTTTTTTTCCTGAGATGGAGTTTTGCTCTTGTTGCCCAGGCTGGAGTGTGGTGGCACCATCTCAGCTCTGCAACCTCTGCCTCCCAGGTTCAAGCGATTCTCCTGTCTCAGACTCCAGAGTAGCTGGGACCATAGGTGTGTGCCACCATGTCCAGCTAAGTTTTGTATTTTTAGTAGAGACGGGGTTTCACCATGTTGGCCAGGATGTTCTCGATCTCCTGACCTTACGATCGCCTACCTTGGCCTCCCCAAGTGCTAGGATTACAGGAGTGAGCCACCGCACCTAGCCTAAAGTCCTAGCTTCTTGACTTGACATAGAAGGGCCTTCAGAATCTGATCCTACTTGCTCATGTCTCCTTCTCTTACCGTTCCTGTACTTGTGGTTGCACAAATGTTCCATACTCTCTCACACCAGGCATTTGTATATGTTACCGTCCTTACCACAATACCCTTTTCCCTTACTTCACTTTCCAGGAAATCTCACTGGCTGCCTGTGTCCTTCCATGTGCTTATTATTTCTGTCATGGCTGTTCCACAGTAGCATCATCTTATTGGAATAACCTTTTTCAACTTTTATTATAGGTCCAGGGGTACATATAAGGGTTTGTTTCAAAGGTTTACTGAATGATGTTGAGGTCTGGAGTATGAATGAATCCATCTCTCAGGTAGTGAGCATAGTACCAATAAGTAGGTTTTCAGCCCTTGCTCCCTCCGTCCCTACCCTTTCTCATATCCCCCAGTGTCTATTGTTCTCATCTTTATGTCCATGTGTACTTGACGTTTAGCTCCCACTTGTAAGAACATGTGTATTTGGTTTTCTATTTCTGCATGGTCTCCAGCTGTATCTATGTTGCTGCAAAGAACATAATTTCATTCTTTTTTATGCCTGCATAGTAGTCCATGGTGTACTTGTACCATATTTTCTTTATCCAGTTCACCATTAATGGGCATGTAGGTTGATTCCATGTCTTTGCAATTGTGAACAGAGCTTCAATAAACATATGGGTGCATAAGTCCTTTTGGTAGAATGACTTATTTTTCTTTGGGTATACACCCAGTAATGGAACTATTGGATTGAATGGTAAACTCTTAGTTCTTTGAGAAATCTCCAAACTGCTCCATGGAGTTCAGCCATGTCCACCTCTCTAGTGAGACTGACGAAATTTCTGTGGACTACATCCTCGTATGTTTTCCAAGTTGCGTACTCTCTCTTCTTCTCTCTCAGGAATGTCAATGAGCTACAGATTTAGTCTCTTTACATAATCCCATATTTCTGAGAGGTTTTATTCATTTTTTAAATTCTTTGATTCAAAGGAGGAGTCTCTGAGCTCTGAGATTCATTCCTCAGATTGGTGTGTTCTGTTATTAATGTTTCTAGTTGTATTATGGAATTCCTATAATAAATTTTTCAATTCCAGAAGTTCAGTTTGGTTCTTTCTTAAAATGGCTGTGTCATCTTTCAACTATTGGATCATTTTACTGTTTTCCTTGGATTGAGTTTCAACTTTTGGCCTGTATTTCATTGAGCTTTCTTACCATTCAGATTCTGAATTCTGCCTGTCATTTCAGCTGCTTCAATTAGGTTAATAACCATTGCTGGGGAGCTAGTGAGATCATCTGGAGGTAAAGACATTCTGGTTTTTAGAATTCTCAGAGTTCTTGTGCTGGTTCTTTCTCATCTGTCAAGGCAGGTGTTCCTTTTTCTTTTGATGTTGCTGTCCTTTGTCCTTTGGATAGAGCTTTTTTGTTTTTACTTTCTTTATTTCCCTTGAGGGTTTGACTGTGGTATAAGCTCAGTATAGCCAATTGGCTTCACTTCTGGATGCTTTCAGAGGGCCATGTATGGGATCTTTTCTGTCTTTAAAAAAAAATTTTTTTTTGAGACAAGAGTTGCACTCTTGTTGCCTAGGCTGGAGTGCAATGACCTTGGCTCACTGCAACCTCTGCTTCCTGGGTTCAAATGATTCTCCTACCTCAGCCTCTGGAGTAGCTGGGATTACAGGCATCCACCACCATGCCTGGCTAATTTTTGTATTTTTAGTAAAGACAGAGTTTCACCATGTTGGCCAGGCTGGTCTTGAACTCCTAACCTAAGGTGATCCATCTGCCTTGGCATCCCAAAGTGCTGGGATTACAGGTATGAGTCACCGTGCCTGGCCTGTATGGAATCTTTGTGGCTAGAATCCTGTACTGGGTTTTCTCAGGCAATTTCATGCTGGAATTTTTTGGTGGTGTAATTCAAGCTGTAGCCCAGTAGGTGGTGTTTAAAAGTAAAGACTGCCAGATAAGACTGCAGGTTAGGGGTATGTCTATAGGTGGTCTGTAAATTCAGGAGGTCAAAGGTGAGGGATACCTGGGCAGGGCAATGCTGCCTTGGCTGTGCAGCTGGTGTGGTACCCACAGCCTAGGTTTTTTTGCCCAGCAGGTGGCAGTGAGAACTGCCCAGCCTGTGCTTCCTTGACAGGGTCTCCTGGTGACTGCCCAGAATTTGGCCCAGCCAGCTAGTTTGTCACAAGACTTCTGCACCCAGATCACTGGGCTATTAGGTGTTCCAAACTGCCAGGCTCCCTTGGGGAGAGGCTTTGGTCCAGTTCCTGTGCCACCCCACAAACCCGTATCTCACTCTTCCCAGTGCTCTGTGAGGGCTCTTCCTCCACTTGAGTTCCAACCACAAGTCTCAGCTTGGCACTCCTGGGCTGTGTGCTCTAATCCTGGGGGGCCTGGGACTGGACCTATAGTTTTGTTCTCTGGTTCCTTGAGGTCGAACACCAGCTGTGCTGGGTGAGCTAAGGTGCTCCCAGGCCACCAGCAAAAGTGCTCCATTGGGGGCCACTGGCAAAAGCACTCTGGCAGGGCAGTGGAGGCTGTGCTGTGTGCCTGCGCCTATGGGAGCAGCCAGACAGGAACGCTGGGAGGGTGCTGGAGGACAGGGGGCGGTACACGGATCAGATGTGCCCTGGTCCTATGGAAAAGACAGCCCTACTCTCTCCAGGTATGGCAGTCAACAAAGGTTAGAGCCTCTTAGAGGAATATGGAGAGCCTTGGGGGATGGGTGCCTACAGTTGTGTTTTGTTGCAGCTGTTCCCACACAAAACCCTGTGGGTTCTGTAGAGCCTTGAGCTCTGTCTCTGCCAACTCTTCAAGCAGTTTCTCTGCCAACTCAAATGTCCATGGTGGCTGTGGGATCTTCTGCAGCTAAGATCCCAGAGGTCTGCAGCAAGAGTGGCCTGCTCTGCAGTTACTTCGTTCACCCCTTCCTTAGGAGCCATTCAGAGCCCATGCAGGGTTCTCAGTTTCCTCCCTCTTCAGCCCCAGTGACTGTATCATCTCTCCACTGACTCTCAGTGCTCTCTCTCAAAAGATCTGTCCAAAGTATGCTGGTTTACTCCATGTTTTGGTTTCGATATTTGGTAGGAAAGGGAGGCTCTTCCTGGCTGTGCCTTCTTGGCCATCTTCATATCTTTGTCTTTTTTTTTTTTTCTTTATTCATTTTTTGGAGACAGGGTTTCATTCTGTTGTCAAGGCTGCAGTGCAGTGTCATGATCAGAGCTCACTGAAGCCTCAAACTCCTGGGCTCAAGGGATCCTCCCACCTTAGCTTCCTGAGTAGCTAGGATTACAGGTGCAAGCCAGTGCACATGGCTTGGTGTAACTCTTTCAAGAGACTATAAGCTTCTTACAGGGTATAAAACTGTGTCTTATTTTCTTTGTATCCCAACCACCCTGAAGGCCAGACACAATACCTGGCATATAGTTAGCATTCAATAAGTGATTAAGGAAGAAAAATAAGAAAATGTTTTTGATCAAACAGATGTATACTTCATTTGTGATTATTAGAGCTACAGTATGATTTTTATACTTATTCTTAGTATTCTTCAACATGCTTAAGGTTCTGAAGTTAAATAAATACATGCTTCAGAAAAAGATTCATGCAATAGATGCTAATAGGAGCCACCTCTCAGGATTAGAAAGTGCGTGGGATGATCACAATAGAAAAACAGTAAGGTCTTTCAAAAGAACTACTTTTATATTTAAAACAAAGAATAGCTAGCAGTAAAATATAAAAACAGCAGAGACATGACAGATGAAAGCTACTCTGAGAGGACAAAGTCAAATCAGAAATGGTTTTGCTATGAAATAGAAAGAAAAGATGAATTACAATCTTCTACCAATGTTACTGGCTGGTCAACTCTATGGCAGGAGAAAAGATGGTAACAGTCATGAAAGCTAAAGAATGAAGGTAAGCATAGCTATTCTAAACCAGTATCTTTCAGAACTTTTAAGACAAAATATTGTTTTTTTAATGGACAAATGACACATTGATGTGAAAAGGTAAAAGAAAGTAAAGCATAATAAAACTGAAGCAATATTATTGATTCCATTTGAGATGAGTTCTGCCCAAAAGCTGATAATCTAGTATCTCAAAAATAAATGCTATGGAGCAATGTCTTTCCCTTAAAAATGTCCTGACTAAGAAAAATATATGTCAGAGTATAGACGTGAAATGGGCAGTGGCACAGGGAAAGGAAGTGGAACAGAACCCTTTGGAGGAGAGATACTGAGGCCTCCAACCCATGAGCAGTCTGACATGAAATTATCCCCCTATAGTCTTATGACTTTTATATTTGACTTTATTTTTTTAAGATTATGTAGAGCTATTGGAGCAAGTCAGCATATGTATGTATACACCAAAATGTTTTAATTTTGTATCATTACCTGTTTAGTGATTTTTTGTATTTGAAAGTTTTAATATACTATACTTGAGCCCACGTTGCTTTATGCAAAGGGTACAATTTGTAAAAAAAATACAAAACTAAACACGTCTTCTCCAAGGTCAATGCGGTAACTCAAACCACCACGCTTAGCTGCTTAGTCTCCCAAAATAGCCACACTCGGGGCTACCTTAAAGCACCCTGGCTTTTAAAAGACATTTTAAGAGCTCAAAGACGAGTTCCCACTAGAGGGCACTCAAACTATTTTAATATCTGACCATAAAATAACACTTTAATTTAGAGACACACTTATCTATTCATAGAATTTTTTTGATGAAAAAAGATAGGGATAGTTGCTCATGCTATATAACTTCGCAAGCAATTTTCCTGCAGTTAACCAAAATGGAGACTTGTACTTCATGTCTTTTCCTCATTTTTTGTTTTTTGCAGAAATGTCTTCCCTACAGAAAATTTAAACAACTTATCTGAATAAAAGAATACAGCTATTGCGGTGGTGGTTGCTGATTTATCCACCAACATATACTATTTTCAAAATTTTTATTTTAAGTACTAGGGTACATATGCAAGATGTGCAGGCCTGTTATATAGATAAACATGTGCATGCTGGTTTGCTGCACCTATCAATCCATCACCTAGATATTAAGCCCAGCATGCATTAGCTATTTTTCACAATGCTCTCTCTCCCCTCAATCCACCCCTTGACAGGCTCCAGTGTGTGTTGCTCCCCTTCCTGTGTCCATGTAGTCTCATTGTTCAGCTCCCACTTGTAAGTAAGAACATGCTCCACCAACATATACTTTTTAGTTTTAATGTAATGTAAGAAAAACATGGTGAACTTGACCTGCTGCTAGATTTCTTAAAAATAAGAATACATTTATTAATCACCTACTATATTCTCAAGCATTATCCTATTAAGGGCTTTTAGGTGAAATGAAAAAATTGGAAAAAATGTGTCTGCTCAATCTGCTATTATAGGTTGATGTTAAATAATAACAACAATAATAATAGGTGAGTAGCATTTCCCAATAGTTTATCAGGAAGGATATTTAGCTCAGAAAAGGTGAAAAGAACATGCATAATGAGGGGGCTGATCAGTTAAAAGAGGCAGGAGGGGCAAGCTGTGATACTTAGCTAAGATGTATAAATATACAAGAAATAACTCCTAAAGAAGAAAGAAGGAGAAAAAAGAGATAAAGAAGAAAGATGTTGGGTTTGAATTCCAGAAAATTTGTCAGAATGTTAGACTCCAGGAATATCTTGATAAATATACTAGTCCTTTGGTTCCTTAACTGGAGCTTTCAAAAAGGAATGACTGCTGTGGGAGCTGATGGCCAAAAAAAGAAGTAAAAATAAAAAAATAAAATAAAAAATCAAAAAGGAATGACTAAAATCTATTAGAATTCAGTATTTCTAATAAATCAACTAGATATAATTCTAAATTGGATCATATTGGAATGAAACTGTATTCTCATGTGATAAATGTGATTTGCCCCCCTTAAAGGAGAGTTCTTATTTGCTTTTATTTCACTGCTGCCAGATTCAAATCCTGAATTTCATTTTTAACAAGTAAAATTGGCTGGGTGTGGGGGTTCACGCCTGTAATCTCAGTACTTTGGGAAGCTGAGCTGGTCGGATTGCTCAAGGCCAGGAGATTGTGACCAGCCTGGGCAACAGAGTGAGATCCAGTCTCTATACAAAATATAAAAAATTAGCCAGGTGTGGTGGTGCATGCCTGTGTCTCAGCTACTTGGGAGGTTGAGGTGGGATGATCACTTGAGCCCAGGAGTTTGAGGCTGCAGTGAGCTATGACTGGGACTCTGCACACCAGCCTGGGCAGAAGAATGACATTCTATCTCAAACAAACAAACAAACAAACAAACAAAAAAAAAACAAGAAAAACCAAGTAAAACTAAGAAACTATCAAATAGTTTTTAAAGAAAGATTTCTGCAGATCTGCTTTACTGTTTAAAGAGGTTAAGACAGAGGCTTGTGCCAAAGAACTTGTGTGTGGGTATAAATGGTTGTAAATCATTGAATTTTTCTTGTTGATATAAAGGGCAAAGGGAAAATGAATAAATGAGTAAAGTAGGTGACCTTTAGTGAGCATGTCATGAGGGTCACACAATTCTTTGCCTAGCCCCAGAGTGACTGCTCACATACTTACTTTCTCCACATGGCAATGAATGACTGTGCTGCCACAAATCCTGTCTTCTCACCCCCTGCAGCCCTGAACATGGGGGCTTTCCAATAGAGAGGACAGCCACAGACCTGCAAATAGAAAACACATACAGTGTAAGCCAAGAGGGAATGAAGAGATGACATGGCCAAAGAAAAGGTCTTTGTGGCTTTTCCCCTTCATGCCACAGTGGATGGAAGAGCCCTTAGGAGAACAAAACTAGAGCACAGGCAAATATATCAACTAGGGTAGATTCAGAGAGAGGCAGAAGGGAAACAAACTAAGAGAACATGTTTAATGAAGAAAATGGAAATCCATTTATCTTTTCTCCAAGTTCATCTAAAGTGATTCTCTCCCCTAACCTGACAGTTAAAGCGACCAGCATCCCTTCCCGCCACTCTTTTTGAGATGGAGTCTTGCTCTGTTGCCCAGGCTGGAGTACAATGGCACAATCTCAGCTCACTGCAACCTCTGCCTCCCAGGTTTAAGCAATTCTCTTGCTGCAGCCTCCCAAGTAGCTGGGATTACAAGTGCCCACCATCATACCCAGCAAATTTTTGTATTTTTAATAGAGACGGAATGACCATGTTGGTCACGCTGGTCCTGAACTTCTGATCTCAAATGATCTTCCTGCCTCAGCCTCCCAAAGTGCTGGGATTACAGGCATGAGATACCACACTCAGCTTACCACTCTTATATATTTACTATCTTCTAAGAAGAAAAAGAAATGACTGAATGTCATAGTTGTATACATGCCCTTCATTCATTCCTTAAGCAGAAAAATACAGCCACTTTTATTACTTGGTGTTACTATACTCCACTATCTATCTTCTTCTCTCTCCTTTGCCTATTATGTTATTAAGTCCCAGGTTCAAGAAGAACCAGAAAATCCTACACTGCTCAAGAAAACAGCTATCATATCTATTTAAATGGTTATAATTCAGGTAAAAGGTGAAAGGCAAATGCTAACATTTATTTCTATATTAGAAGTTACCACAAATGATTACAAAGCCTTAGGAAAGACTGGAAATGAACATAAAACAATTTTAATACCCTAAAAGGAATTGATTTTTCTCGATAAAAAGCTCTTCAATTAAAAAGACTGGAGAAAAAATTCTCTAGGAAAAAGGGAGGTAAATTTAGTAAAAGGACAATTTTTTTTTTTAATTGAAAGGGAAGAGGTCCAGAACCTCTGGGCTATGGACACATGGACAGATACCAGTCCATGGCCTGTCAGGAACTGGGCCACATAGCAGGAGGTGAAGGGCGGGTGAGCGAGCATTACTACCTGAGCTCCACCCTCCTGTCCCATCAGTGGCAGCATCAGATTCTTATAGGAGAGTGAATCCTATTGTGAATTGTGCATGCGAGGGATCTAGGTTGTGCGCTCCATCTAAGTAATGCCCGAGGATCTGAGGCAGAACAGGTTTCATCCTGAAACCATCCCCTATCCTACTTCCATTCATGGAAAAATTGTCTTCCACAAAACTTGTCCCTGGTGCCAAAAAGGTTGGGGACCACTGCTATAAATAATAATACAATCCTTACTATTAGCAGAGAAATAGTCTCCAAATCATCTCAATTTCTAGATACACAGAAAACATATTCCCAAATGTGAAACTCTCCAACAAGACATGTTTTGTTATAAGATAAATATATTATTACTCACATTAGACCCAGGATCTGTTGCTCATTCTACAGAAGGAAGCCTCTCCTATGGAGGAAGACTATTTGTGCATCCACATTAGGTTTAGGTGAAGCTGCTCTTGGTGTGAGGCCTCAGTGCACAGGGGACTCCCCACAGGAGCCTGAAGACTACCTAGTCTGACATTAGTTATCCTGAAAGAATTCCCAGGCGACTGGGCTCATGGAGATATGGAAGGCAAGATTCAAGCCAAGGGAGGTAAGGACAGGGCAGAAATAAGAGGCTGCTGCTGCCAGGGCCACTAAAGCATGTCTGCAAGCAGAGTATTCTACTTGCTTGCAGAAATTAAGATTTCTTAAGTCCAGAGGCTAAATACCTCATACCTCCTCTGGGGTCAAGAATGAAGGAAAGGTGTTGCTTAGCAACCATGTGATTTTCTTTATTGTATAAATAATGATTGTCAAGGTACAAAGCTCACAATTAATATGCATTGGCTGTATAAACTGTTGAATCAATCTTCCCCAATCCAGACTCTCCTTTCATGCAGAATGGTGGTTTGCCAAGAAAATGCTCTTAGACAGACTTAGTGATAGGCTAGTGGCAACTACTGGGAAAGAATCATCTATATCAGGGAGGCAGGGGAGCCACAAACAGAAGGTGTGTGGAGATGCTGGAACTGGCTTACCAAAGTGCTTCAAACTCCCACCATTAGAGTCACTCATGAATTTTTCAGAATTGTAAGGGATCAGAAATCTTCTAACTTCCTGATTAGAAACACTTCCAGGGGCTATGTACTTAGTACCTTCTGTGGGGTAAATTCCACTAAATAAGCAACTTTCATTCTCTTAACGTCTTTTCTCCAGAAGACTCCTGTTAAAATGCATATACATCAGCTCATAAGAAGTAGCAAGTCTCTGAAGATTAATAAACTAATTATGACCCAAAGACAAAATCCTCAGAGACAGGGTACAGAGAAAAGATGTTTTGAAGTAGACTGGAAAAGGTCAGCCTATTGTTCTCATAGTAGGGTACCCTGAGTAGTCAAGTGTTAAACAGTAGGAGGGTATCACACACCCTTGGAAAAACGATGAAGGGAAAAAACGGGAAGGAAGAATGGTAAGGGCTATGGACATTACGCTCTATCAAAAAAAGTATGGCTAGCATGCATCTGCTTAAAAATCAAAGACTTTAGATAAAAGAGCCAGGAGATCAATAAAAACCTAAACAGTAAATGGGATTAATCTGAAGGCAAGAGAATAGTACTTTTATTAACAGAGGAGAGAACAAACTTTTTCTTGTTGAAGTGTGAATACTGATTTTTTTGTTTTTGTTTTTTACAAAGGAAGACAGTGAATAGCAAGTGGGTACACAGAGATACAGAAAATGGATTTAGGAAACTTATTTTTAGAGGAGGCAGCAAGAGTCAATATATGGTAATCAAAGTTGCTGGAGCAAAGAAAACTTGATTAACACTTACAGTTTGATCTAAGAATGGCCAACAACACAAATAATCCAAAGCAAGGTTGTCTAATGATACACACAGGAGGAGATGATTACCCAATATTTGTAATCTTCTTTCAACATTTTAAACTGTCTCAGGCTTGTTATTTCATTTGGTCCTCACATGATCCCCATGTAGACTAGGGCAGTTTTTTTTTTTTAAATCCCATTTTGCAGATGAAGAAATTCAGGCGCAGAGAGGCTACCTTCCAGGCCACAGGCGTAATGGATTAAGATGGTGCTATGTCAGTCAGAAGAGAGAAGCTGCAGGGCTTTGTATGGTTCAGAAAAGTATCTTATTCTTTTTCCTCAACTTTCTGCTAGAAGTTAAAACTCCATGATGAATCCTTTGGCCCAGTCTCTGAAAAATGCTTTACTTATTGTTTCTCTGTTTCTGTTCCTATGTTGATTTTGTTTCTCTGAGATTCATTCTCTATTCATTTCTTCTCTATCGTTACTTAAAGCTGTGCAAAAAAGTACAAACTACACACTGAGAACTTAACCGGATGTGTGCAATAAGCTCTTCAGGGCTATCTGAGGTCTAAGATGAACAAGCTAAACCTCACCAACAGATGCAGATTTCATGAACTGTTTTCGAGGCACTTAACAGATCCCAGTCTTCACAACAGCTACTCTTGAGTGCCACTAAGAGTAGGTGGCAAACTGAAGCTGGTCTTCCAAATAACTTTATAAACTACAAGAATCCTTAAGAACATTCATTTATTGCTCTAACAAACTCTCTGCTCCTTACTCCTTAAAGGTTGCCTCTCTTCTCCTTTTCCTATGTCAACCTATCATAAGAATACGAACAGTTAGTGCTGGAGACACAGAGCTCACTGTCTGGTACCAAAAGAGACTTGCATGCATAGTAAAGAACTACTGAAAATAAGGATGACTTGGTGAGTACTAATAGACTGCAATAGCCAAGTAAAAGCTAAATTAAATGATAATTAGGAGTAATTAAAAAGTCTCTGAGGACTGAGGGGATCATGGTGGATGGGAAGCAGGAGTAGATTGCAGCTCTGACTTGGGACAGACAGAGCAGTGTGGGGAGGCTCGCATTGTGAATTTTGGCTCCAGAACAACTGCAGGAATAAAGCAGGAAACCTAAGAGGACCCACAGACCCCCTGAAGGAAGTGGAGTGCTCCTGCAGGACCTGAGAGAAACCCCGAATACTGTGCTGGTATCCATGGCTGAGAGACCCACAGAGGGTTCACATCACAGGACTCTGTGCAGACAGCCCCAAGTACCAGCCTAGAGCCTGGCAGACTTGCTGGGTGGCTAGATCCAGAATAGAGATAATAATCACTACAGCTTGGCTCTCAGGAAGCCACATCCACAGGAAAAGGGGGAGAGTACTACATCAAGGGAATACTCCGTGGGACAAAAAATCTGAACAACAACCTTCAGCCCTAGACCTTTTCTGACAGAGGCTACCCATAAGAGAAGAAACCAGAAAACCAACTCTGGTAATATGACAAAACAAGTTCTTTAACACCTCCAAAAAAATCACACTAGCTCACCAGCAATGGATCCAAACCAAGAAGAAATCCCTAATTTACCTGAAAATGAATTCAAGAGGTTAGTTATTAAGCTAATCAGGGAGGCACCAGGGAAAGGCGAAGCCCAGAATAAGGAAATCCAAAAAATGATACACGTGCAGGGAGAAATACTCAAGGAAATAGATAGCATAAATAAAAAACAATCAAAACTTCAGGAAACAATGGACACACTTATAGAAATGCAAAATGCTCTGGAAAGTCTCAGCAATGGAACTGAACAAGCAGAAGAAAGAAATTCAGAGCTTAAAGATAAGGTCTTCAAATTAACCCAATCCAACAAAGACAAAGAAAAAAAAAGAAAATATTAACAAAGCCTCCAAGGAGACAGGGATTATGTTAAACAACCAAACCTAAGATTGATTGCTGTTCCTGAGGAAGAAGAGAAATCTAAAAGTTTGGAAAACATATTTGGGGGAATAATTGAGGAAAACTTCCCCGGCCTTGCTCAAGACCTAGACATCCAAATACAAGAAGCACAAAAAACACCTGGGAAATTCATGGCAAAAAGATCATTGCCTAGGCACATTGTCATTAGGTTATCTAAAGTTAAGATGAAGGCAAGAATCTTAAGAGCTTTGAGACAAAAGTACCAGGTAACCGACAAAGGAAAGCCTATTAGATTAACAGCAGATTTCTCAGCAGTAACCCTACAAGCTAGAAGGGATTGGGGCCCTATCTTCAGCCTCCTCAAACAAAAAAAATCATCAGTCAAGAATTTTGTATCCAGTGAAACTAAGCTTCATATCTGAAGAAAAGATAGTCTTTTTTTTTTAAAAAGGAAGAAAGAAAGAAAAAAAAGGAAGAAAGAAAGAAAGAAAAAAGAATGAAGAAGAGGAAAAAAAGGAAGAGAAAAAGAGAGAGAGAATGGGAGTATTGCTTTCTTGCCCAGGCTAGAATGCAGTTTAGTAATGGGTATTGAAAACCACTTTTATACCAATAATTATACTTAATGATGTAGACAGGAAGGAATAAGGGAAGAAAATAACAAGCAGCCAACCAATATTTCATTTAAACCTATGAAACGCTGTGTGATTACTGAGGAGTGATTTACTTCCAATTATGTAGTCACTTTTGGAATAGGTGTGAGGTGGTAATATATGTTTTGTGTATTTGAAGTGGAGAGTTCTATAAATGTTTATTTTGTTTACTTGTTCTGGGTCTGAGTTCAAGTCCTGGATGTCTGATACAGTCTTTTTTAGACAAACAAATGCTGAGAGAATTCGCCACTACCAAGCCACCATTACAAGAACTGCTAAAAGGAGGTCTTAATCTTGAAACAAATCCTGGAAACAAATAAAAACAGAACTTCTTTAAAGCCTAAATGCCTCAGGACCTATAAAACAAAAATGCACTTAAAAAACAAAAACAAAAAACCAAGGTATACAGGCAACAAAACAGCATGACGAATGGAATGGTACCTCACATCTCAATACTAACACTGAATGTAAATGGTCTAAATGCTCCTCTTAAAAGATACAGAATTGCAGAATGGATAAAAATTCACCCAAGCAACTATCTGCTGCCTTCAAGACTCACCTAACACATAAGGACTTGCACAAACTTAAGGTAAAGGGGTGGAAAAAGACATTTCAGGCAAATGGATGCCAAAAGTGAGCAGGAGTGGCTATTCTTATATCAGACAAAACAAACTTTAAAGCAACAACAGTTAAAAAAGACAAAGAGGGACATTATATAATGATAAAAGGCCTTTTCCAACAGGAAAATATCACAATTCTAAACATATATGCACCTAACACTGTAGCTCCCAAATTTATAAAACAATTACTAACAGACCGAAGAAATGAGATAGACAGCAATACAATAATAGTGGAGGACTTCAATACTCCATTGACAGCACTAGACAGGTCATCAAGACAGAAAGTCAATAAAGAAACAATGGATTTAAGCTATACCCTGGAACAAATGGACTTAATAGTTATTTACAGAACATTCCATCCAACAACTGCAGAATATATATTCTATTCAACAGTGCATGGAACTTTCTCCAAGACAGACCATAGGAGAGGCCATAAAATGAGCCTCAATAAATTTAATAAAACTGAAATTATGTCAAGCACTCTCTCAGACCACAGTGGAATAAAACTGGAAATCAACTCCAAAAGGAACCCTCAAAACCACGCAAATGCGCGGAAATTAAATAACCTGCTCCTAAATGGTCATTGGTCAAAAATGAAATCAAGATGAAAATTTAAAATTCTTTGAACAACAATCGTGACACAACCTATCAAATCCTCTGGGACACAGCAAAGGCAGTGCTAAGAGGAAAGTTCATAACCCTAAACACGTACATCAAAAAGTCTGAAAGATCAAAGACAATCTAAGGTCACACCTCAAGGAGTTAGAGAAACAAGAAAAGAACAGAACAAACCAAACCCAAACCTAGCAGAAGAAAGGAAATGACCAAGATCAGAGCAGAACTAAATGAAACTGAAAAAAAAAATACAAAAGATAAATGAAACAAAAAGTTACTTCTTTGAAAAGATAAATAAAATTGATAGACCATTAGCAAGATTAACCAAGAAAAGAAGAGAGAAAATTCAAATAGGCTCAATAAGAAACAAAACAGGAGATATTACAACTGACACCATAGAAATACAAAATATCATTCAAGGCTACTATGAACACCTTTACACAAATAAACTAGAAAACCTAGAAGAGATGGATAAATTCCTAGAAAGATACAACCCTCCTAGCTTAAATCAGGAAGAATTAGATACTCTGAACATACCCATAACAAGCAGTGAGATTGAAATGGTAATTTAAAAATTACCAACCAAATGAAGTCCAGGACAGATGGATTCACAATAGAATTCTACCAGACATTCAAAGAATTGGTACCAATCCTACTGACACTATTCCACAAAACAGACAAAGAGGGAACCCTCCCTAACTGGCATCACCCTAATACCCAAACCAGGAAAGGACATAACCAAAAAACAAACAAACAACTACAGATCAATATCCCTGATGAACATAGATGCTAAAATCCTAAACAAAATATTAGCTGAATCCAACAACATATCAAAAAGATAATCCACCATGATCAAGTGGGTTTCATATAGGGGATGCAGGGATGGTTTAACATATGCAAGTCAATAAATGTGAGGATACACCACATAAACAGAATTAAAAACAAAAATCACATGATCATCTCAATAAATGCAGAAAAGCATTTGACAATATCCAGCATCCCTTTATGATTAAAATTCTCAGCAAAACTGGCATATAAGGGACATACCTCAATGTAATAAAAGTCATCTAAGACCAACCCACAGCCAATATAATACTGAATGGAGAAAAGTTGAAAGCATTCCCTCTGAGAACTGGAACAAGACAAGGATGGCCACTCTCACCACTCCTCTTCAACACAGTACTGGAAGTCCTAGCCAGAACAATCAGAGAAGAGAAAGGGCATCCAAATCAATAAAGAGAAAGTCAAATTGTCGCTGTTTGCTGATATGATCGTTTACCCAGAAAATCCTAAAGACTCCTCCAGAAAGCTCCTAGAACTGATAAAAGAATTCAGCAACATTTCTGTTTACAAAATTAATGTACACAAATCAGTAGCTTTTCTATACACCAACAGTGACCAGGCTGAGAATCAAAAATCAAGAACTCAACCTCTTTTACAATAGCCTAAACAACAACAACAACAACAACAACTACTACTACTAGTACTACTACTACTGCTACTACTACTTAGCAATATACCTAACCAAGGAGGTGAAAGACCTCTGCAAGGAAAACCAGAAAACATTGCTGAAAGAAATCACAGACCACATGAATGGAAACATATCCCATGTTCATGGATGGGTAGAATCAATATTGTGAAAACAACCATTCTGCCAAAAGCAATCTACAAATTCAATGCAATTCCCATCAAAATACCACCATCATTCTTCACAGAATTAGAAAAAACAATTCTAATTCATATGGAACCAAAAAAGAGCCTGCAAAGCCAAAGCAAGACTAAGCAAAAAGAACAAATCTGGAGGAATCACATTACCTGATTCTAAACTACACTATAAAGCCACAGTCACCAAAACAGCACGGTACTGTTATAAAAATAGGCACATAGACCAATGGAACAGAATAGAGAACCCAGAGATAAAGCCAAGTTCTTACAGCCAACTGACATTTGACAAAGTAAACAAAAACATAAAGTAGGGAAAGTATACCCTTTTCAACAAATGATGCTCGGATAATTGGCTAGCCACATGTAGGAGAATGAAACTGGATCCTCATCTGTCACCTTATACAAAAATCAACTCAAGATGGATTAGGGACTTAAATCTAAGACCTGAAACTATAAAAATTCTAGAAGATAACATTGGAAAAACCCTTCTAGACATTGATTTAGGCAGGGATTTCATGACCCAAATGCAAATGTAATAAAAACAAAGATAAATTGCTAGGACTTAATTAAAGAGCTTTTGCATGGTGAAAGGAACAGTCAGCTGAGTAAACAGATAACGCACAGAATGGGAAAAAATCTTCATAAATTATACATCTGACAAAGGACTAATATCCAGAATCTACCATGAACTCAAACAAATCAACAAGAAAAAAAAATCCCATCAAAAAGTGGGCTAAGGACATGAATAGACAATTCTCAAAAGAAGATATACAAATAGCCAACAAACATAAAAAATGCTCAACATCAAGGAGATGCAAATCAAAATCACAATGCAATACCACCTTACCCCTGCAAGAATGGCCATAATCAAAAAATAGAAAACAGTAGATGTTGGCATGGCTGTGGTGAACAGGGAACACTTCTACACTGCTGGTGGCAATGTTAACTAGTACAACCACTATGGAAAACATTGTGAAGATTCCTTTAAAAACTAATAACAGAACTACCATTTGGTCCAGCAATCCCACTACTGGGTATCTACTGAGAGGAAAAGAAGTCATTATACAAAAAAGATACTTGTACATGCATGTTTATAGCAGCACAATTCACAATTGCAAAAACATGGAACCAACCCAAATGCCCATCAATCAACGAATCGATAAACAAACTGTGGTGTGTGTGTGTGTGTGTGTGTGTGTGTGTGATGAAATACTACTCAGTCATAAAAAGGAATGAATTAATGGCATTCGCAGCAACTTGGATGAGATTGGAAACTATTCTATATGAAGTAAATCAGGAATGAAAAACCAAACATTGTATGTTCTCACTCATAAATGGGAGCTAAACTATGAGGATGCAAAGGCATAAGAATGACACAATGGACTTTGGGGACTAAGAGTGAAAGGATGGGAAGGGAGTAAGGGATAAAAGACTACAAATAGGGTACAGTGTATACTGCCTGGGTGATGGGTAATGGGTACACCAAATTCTCACAAATCACCACTAAAGAACTTAACTCATGTAACCAACCACCACCTATTTCCCAACAACTAGAAATAAAATTGAAAAAAAAAGAGATAATTAGTTAACTGGAAGATATGATTAAATCAGTTTTTAAATAAACAGTTTTAAGAATAAAGAGGCAAAAAAAAAAAACAAACGACACACTCATATCTTTTCAGGTAATTATATACACATCCCCCCTAACTTTTTATTGAGACAGGGTCTCACTTTGTCACTCAGGCTGGAGTATGGAGGCGTGATCATGGTTCACTGCAGCCTCAACCTCCTGGGCTCAGGTGATCCTCCTGCCTCAGCCTCCTGAGTAGCTAGGACCACAGGCGCATGCCACTACACCCAGCTAATTTAAAAAAATTAACTGAGCCGGACGCAGTGGCTCATGCCTCTGTAATCCCAGCACTTTGGGAGGCCAAGGTGGGTGGATCATGAGGTCAAGAGATCGGAGACCATCCTGGCCAACGTGGTGAAACCTCGTCTCTACTAAAAATACAAAAATTAGCCGGGCGTGGTGGCACATGCCTGTAATCCCAGTCACTCGGGAGGCTAAGACAGGAGAATTGATTGAACCCAGGAGGCAGAGGTTGCAGTGAGCTAAGATCGTGCCATTGGCCTGGGCAACAAGAGTGAGACTTCGTCTCAAAAAAAAAAAATTATTATCTGTGGAGATGGAGTCTCACTATGTTGCCCAGGCTGGTCTTGAACTTCCAGGCTCAAGTGATCCTCCCGCCTCAACCTCCCACAGTCCTGGGATTATAGGCATAAGCCACTGTGCCCAGTCAAACATCCTCTCCTCATTTTTATATGCAATGTTCGTTTTAACTTTTCAAAGACACGTGCAGTTTACTTTGTTACCTGAGATGACAATTAAGATCTAAGAGCAATGAAAACAAAGGCTTGGTGCCCATGAATGGAATTTAGGGCTATAATTAAGTATAATTCAGACAAGTTAATCAGACATATATATGTATAATGGCTATTACACCATGATTATTAGGTATAAGTAGCAAATTGTTATGTAAATGACTGTTACTATGGCTAAACAAATTAGTTTTTTATCTTTTTAAACTTCTCCATGTTATCTGTCAGTTTCAATATCGCTGTCTTTTTCTGATGCCACATACAGACTGATCCTCACTGCACATAAATGGCAAATTTGTTCCTCTAGCTACCCACCTTCCAGAGACCTCTACCCTGCCTTGACTATACTCTTTTTGACACCTCCCTTGACCACTGTGGAGTCTTTAGGCTTTCTGCTTTCCTGTCACTGAATCTGTGGAGTGCTAGCGAGGCCCTGAGCCATGAAGCAAGGCAGGGCTACCATGGCACAGGAATGGGAGGCCAGACTGTAAATGACGTGGAGGCAGAGTAGTAGGAAGACACAGGAGAATGGGCTCCTCAGTCAACAGTTGGGAATATGCAGAGGAAGAGGGGCTCTCCAGACATGGTGACCTCAGTACTGTACCAGGGAACTACTATGCCTTAATCTGAAGAGTTTCTCTGTCTGCTTACCTGAGGCAATCCATGAAACCTTCTGTCTCTTTCATGCACATTGCTCTCATGTTAGAAATACTCTGTTGGCATTTATGTAGTTACCATATTACCTCCAAATGCAGATTTCATTCACCTTTGCTAAATTTTATCTTTTGGATTTAGAGCCATAGTTCCAGCCCCTTCAGAAATTTTATCATCAGGGTTATGTCATCTAACACAACAGCCATCTCTAAAAGAACTGGATAAGAAAACCCTGAATGCCCTTAAAGAACTTGTAATACATTTGGGTGGCTATTGACTGGAATTTAGTTACTTTTACTACATATTCAGGGAGATGACATATGTAGAAACAGCACCATGCTAGAAGTTAGATGACTTGCCTCCCAACATGAACTAGCTCCATGACTTCAGGTAAGTACTTACAAAACTGCAGTTCCTGCATAAGTAAAACACAATGGAAACAGATAAGCTTTTATTTTTGGAATGAGTTCTTTTTCATTAGAAGAATCTAGGAGATCCACAAGCAATTTTTAAGAAGGCAGAATGAAGAAAGAAAAGAATTCCTTTTCATTTCCTTTAAAATCAGTCTAGTTACATAACATTTAACAGCAATGACAAATGCTCGTCAAAGAGACAGGTTTCATGGATTGCCTCAGGTAATGACAAATGCTCTGTGAGGTCAGAGGTAGGGCAGGACATGACAAAGTGACGGTTCAAGGCCTTCACCAATAATACACAATGGAAAGTACGTCTTCAAAGTGGATGCTGAGGAGGTTTTGCAGGCTAAGGACTGCATGGAGGCAAGTAGGAGACCAAGTGGGAATACCTAAGAGCCCATGCACACTTCCACTGTGGAAGTAGAGTGCAGGAGTGGAAGCCCATCTTGGAGGCAGAACTCTGAGAGACCAAATGCAGAGGTGTGCCTATGAGAAGGCAAGAGGGTCACGCTCATACAGGAAAGTTTTAGGCAGGTCTGGATGGGGACAGGCTGTGGAAAACATGGAATACCAAGAAGAAAAGTCTGAGGTTTACCCTGAAGAATGGTAGTTTTCAAACTTTTTAATATTACTCCTGAAAGCAGGGGAACTCCTTCCCAGTGGAAACGTGCGTGGGCTCTTAGGTATTCCTACTTGGTCTCCTACTTGCCTCCATGCAGCCCTTAGCCTACTAAACTCCTCTGCCTCTTGAAGCACAGCCTAAAACTACTGCTAAAGCCTGAAGTGTGACCCGACTCTTCAATATTCATGCATAATAAAAATAAAGCCCAAACAAAACAAAGCGCTGCTATAAAGGGTGGGAATTCCTGAATATTGCTAAACTGGGAAATAGCATAATCAAATATAATCTGATGGTTATGCTAAGTATTAACTGTTCTGGGAGGAGGCTGGAGGCACAGAACCAAGTCAGAGTAGTCCTGACATTAGGGGGATAAGATCTTAACTCAGAAGCAGTTGGATATATTTGAAAGTTCCAAAGATTTGCTTCCTACTGTCAAATCCATTTACTTCTGGGTAAAATGACTATATTGAGATGGCCTAATGCTTCCTTGTCTGGCATTAGGGCAGTAATGATTAGCTGAGACTAAAAATCAGATTCCTATTCAGCACAAGGAAAACATTTCTAACAAACAAGGCTATTTAACAATGGACCAGGCTGTCTGGCAAGGTAGAGCTTCTAGTCTCTGGAAGGATTTAAGCAGAGAATGAATTTATGAGTGGTGATGTCTTGGAAGGGATTCTTATATTAAATGGGAGGTTGAAATGGAAGACCACTATGGAAAAAAACAACTCCATGCATACTTAAAAACAGAGCAAAGAGGCAGTGAAGAGAAGGAGAGCCGGGTTTCTAGAGAATGGGAGATTAGAAATCATTTAGTAGTTACATTACCTTTGCAATTTTCCCCATTTCATAAATGTCTGCTTTCTGATCTTCAATATCCATGAAAGCAGTTTCAATTCTGTTTAGAGTCTGTTCATGGTTACTGCAGGTGTCTGGGAGTCCTTCAGGAAAGTAGAACCGTGGAATGTTTATGGACAATGGTGCATTCACAACATTATTCACATGGGGAACGGGGGAGAGAGGTCGGGGACTACTTGGAGAGGTGGCTGGAGGTGGGAGTGGTGTTCCAGGTTTTTTTTCTGGTTTACTTTGAATCTAGAAGAAAAATAAGATTATGAGACACAAAAAATTTAAACAGTATTCATTTACTGAAAATGTTCATCAGCAATATAAGAAACCACAGTCAGAAACAGGAGAGATTAAGGGCTCACTGTACTCTAAAAAGTGGTAAGCATATTTCTAGGGAACGCTTATCTGCACTAAATTAATTAATTAATTTATTATCTGCCAGTACTCAAGTTTACATAGATTTCTGTTTAAAAAATACATACATTTTCCCATCAACCATTTGGCAGACATTTCAAAAGAATCAAAGAACAATGTTAGTTGACATATTAAGAATCTCAAGGTGTATTCTGACTCTGTTGGAACTGGAATAATACATTCTTTTCGAAGACAGTTCTTGGTCTTTCTTTGACTTTTACCTCTCCTTCAACAGGCAGAAACAAGTTCTTTTTAAATATATAGATTCAAAAAGTATTTGGGGAGGGGGCTCCTTTTATCTTCTCTAGTTTGACTTTGCTGAGGTAGAATCACTGCCAGCCCCTGATCCTGAGAAAATTTTTGTTAAGAAAATTAAAGCATTTTAGTTCTGAAATGTCCTCTACCTGGCTGATTTACCTGCCACTAGGGCTATGCTATTTTCTCCAAGATCCACATTTATCTTATTCGTGGTATGCTCTAACAGGCAAAAACCATGGTCATTAATTTCATCACAACCAAACTCTCTTTACAGTTTAATAACTCATTTACAGTTTATATTCTTCTTTTAAAAAAAGATTTGATATGGTATACTATAAAGAGACATTAGAAAGGTCAGTAAAGAGTGGAGAAAAGCAATGAGGAAATTAAGATTGCCCATGATTTAGGGAAAAGGGAGGGGAGGTACACTATTATTCAGGTAGAAATTTATCTTACCAATAAAGACTAAATTTAGTTCTGAGATTCTTAGCAGAAAAAACAAAAAAGATTCCATGAGGATTTTCATAGTTCTAATTTCTGTTCTTAATTAACAGCCAAATTTCAAGGCTCATGAGCATGGTACTGTATTAGATGCTACATAAAGTATGAAAGATGAACACAACTGTTGGGACTAGCTAAATATATTTTATAGTTATTATGAACACAAAGTATTATTCAACTGTTCTTCCTTAAATTACCCAAATGCCATGTCTAAAGTTTGAAAAATAATGTATCTATAAGAAGTAGATCTGACTATCATATTTCTTCTTAACATATAGGTTTATAACATAATTTTAAAATTCAGAATAAAAATCTTAGCTACTCTTAAAAATGTGAGTTTTATAAAGAGATAAGATTTAGTCACATAAATATATGATGAATATGGTTAAATCTCCTATTTGTGTCATAATAGTCCAATTTCCCTGTGTTCATATCTGACACTAATACAAAGAATGGAGTCTGTTCATACATTAAGACTATTAGGGATATGAAGGCCAGTTGTCACACTATATCTTTGCTATGTCACCCATATACAGCAATAGTCAAGGAAGAAACAGAACAAGGGGAAGAGATGCCAATGAAACATGAAAAACTTAAAACACTGATGGTTTACTAGTCTGTGACCTCAAAAAGGTTACTTAACCTTTTGGAATTTCAATAATAAAACAGAAATTACATCGTCTACGTCTTAGAAGGTTGTTGTAAGGATTAAAGGAAATTATAAGATGTAATATAGGTAAAAGGTTCAGAACAGTGCTAGGCATAGATCTAGCTATCATGTAAGAAAATGAATGACAAGACCAAAGGATGGGGTTCTCAAAAAATTAGATAAAGCATAATTTGGCATAATGCTTCAAATTCAATAATCAATAAAATAATCATTTACATCTGTAAAACAATTTGAAGTTTACAAATCATTTCTGAATTAACAAATTGATAATCTATTTTAAGTAAACATTTGTCTCTGCCTTAATGCCAAATCTGTAAATATTACATAGTCCCATAAGTCAATAATTATTATTATTGTTCAAAGTGTTCTTAAAATTCTAAAGTAAGGCATAGAATTCTTCAGGGGCTTTACCTAGGCCATTTATATTAGTGTCATTTCATTTCCATTATTCTATGCTGAAAGAGATTTGTGAGATTTAGGTGTACAATCACCAAATTCTTTGTTTCCCCATAATGTTTTCTGTAATGTGACATCTGGGGCAGTTATGCCCATAGAATTAAGACCACTGGTGCGAGTGGGGATGAAACCTGAGAGTCTCATGAATACACACTAGTGGGAAAGGTTTACAGCAAGGTCTTCAATGTTAACTCTATACTTTTGCTTTGATAGAAATAAGTGATATTTAGAACACTGGTCGCCAAAGATTTTATTTGAATGAGAGAATATCTGATTATAAAATATTATATTCTGCTTTTCTTAGTGTACTTAACGCAGAGCAATTCACTGATAGGCAACTATTTATTAATTCATTGGTCAATTCCATATATAATAAAACTGATATTAATATTTAAAAGGAAAATAACACTAATGCATTTATTTTCAGCTTTTGGATATTCAATTTACTTTCCATTGAGTTCTAGAGCAGATACATAATTTTAACCTAAAGTAACTAAATAAAACTGGTACTTTACGAACATTACGGAAGAAAACCCAGTAATATAAATTCTGCCAGATGTACTGGCAAGTTTAGCAACTGCTCACTTTGGATACAGTGGTTTCAGTCCAGTCTAGGAGCAGCATTAGAACAGAAATAGCTGAGGAAAGTATTTCAATTATCCATTTCAGTCTTTCCCTATAAATACAGTATCATTTAGATATTCATTCAGAATAGTATCCTTATGCTATGTCACTGTAGCATTTCCAATATTTGACCTACAAAAAAAGCAATTTCATATTTACCCAAATAATTTGAGATTATTCTGGGTTAGAATAATCAAAAAACTATGATTTCTTGCCAGATTTTGGATGGCCAACATTTGTATAGCCCTTGATTTATATTGTACTCAATGTTAGGTATTTGTTTGGTGAAACAGTGCCATAGGTTATAAGCAAGAAAGCAGGGACTCTGCAAAGTACTCATCATAGGCAGAAGGGACTCAATTGCACAGCTTGCTTAGGGAAGACATTTTTTCACAATCTAGAAGTAACCACCATTCTTTGTTATCTACATACATTATGAGACACACACACACACACACACACACACACACACACATAATTGTCTATATAGACGAATACATCTTGCTTTAAAAAAATTTCTAGGATTAACATACTTTTTTAAACAAACATTCGTTAGAGATGTGTTTGAATCAATAATCTATTGATTCAAAGTGCACATGAGGCTTTTAACACAGAAATTCTAGTTTCTCAAGGATATTCCTTTTAAAAATTCCAGTAATTTTCTACCTAAATTGTAAGATGTTTGTTAAGTTGTATTTGTTGTCTCTAAAACTGGATTCCCTCTCTACAAGAGAAAAATGTGAGTACTGTACTCCAGGTCCAGAAAGTCTATTTTTAAACCTGTTGGAATCCCTCTACAAATAGCTTTCTGCAAATAGCTGAATAGAGGACACACATTAATTCCTTGATCTAATATCAAGATACGAGGGAGCTGTAAAATTATTTGTGAGTTAGTTCACTGGATGGTTTTATTAGTAATAAAAATATTTTCAAAAAAAAAAAAAAACACCCAAATATCAAACCTGTGTCTGCTGAAATGACTTCAGCCGCTTCTTAAACCGTGAAGGGAGAACAAAATCACAGCCCCTTGCCAGGAAAGCTAGCTCTCCCCTTAAATCCGGGTCCCTTCGTAGAGATGTTTCCTTGATCATCATCTTTGAAAATTGAATGTTTACTTCGCAACTGTCCAGCACACTTCTGAAGATAATCAGATTTAGCAAGCTGTCAATCTTGTTAGGTAGGAAGGTATTTTTTTCTTCTTATCTCCCAAAGAAATGAAATTCAAGCATTGTGCTCTCCCAGTCTCCAGGGACCACAATCCATGCTTGTTCTGACATGCGGCTGGTTCCCAAATACAGTCTGTGGCTCCCAATACCTGTTCATAATTTTCAAGTTACAAACACAGCCTGCTATGGGCCTGTTGCTCCTTGGTGGTAGCTTTATGTCAAATTGACCTGCACATGTTGAGAATATGGAGCCTTCTGGGAAAGGAAGCACCCACTACTCTGCGTACCAAAGTTAGAAACATTACAGCTGGACCTAAAAATAGTACCCTCTCAGATAATGCTAACTTCTTAAACTCAGAGTATGTGAGGTGTCAATCCACATAGAGCAGTTTCTTTTCAAACTAGAAGACAAAGAGTATGTAGAACATTTTTGGCTTTTTCTCTTTAATATTTTATCAAAAAAGAATAGGTAGCTGAACTTTGAATTTAAAACTATTATTTTAATAATAGTCTTTCATTTCTTATTTGAAGGGAAGTAAATATTCCAAACTCTCCAGATCTCTTCAGTCAAAATAAGAGGAAAAACAGAAACTTTCATCCTCAAATTGGAATTTACAGAGATCTATTGTTTTCAGATTTAAAATCCTTTTTTTTAAATCTTAGTTTAAACATAGTTAAACTAAGTTATCAAACATATTTTAGTTATCAAACTAAAATCTTAAGTTATCAAACATATTTTCTTGAACTGGTTATGAACACATTTGAAAATCTGTTCTCAGAAGTATTAGTTAAGAAAGTAGAACAATTGAATGCCACAGAAAAGAAGCTTTTTACATATAAGCAAGCGAAATTTGGCTAAAAAAAGGATAGAAAAGATGGTCAAACAGCAATGACATGGTACATACTGAATTTATAAGATTTCTTCCTTTGAGAAGCTTTAAAGAAATCAGTTAAGATTTAAGAAATACTCCATTATGTTATCATACATTAAATATCTGCCTCATACAGTTATTTGTAAGTTAATCATAAAGTACAGTCATCCTTTGGTATCTGTGGGGGACTGGTTTCAGGACTCCCACTGACCAAAATCCACAGCTGCTCAAGTCTCTTATACAAAATGTGTAATATGGCCAGGCAGGGTGGCTCACACCTGTAATTCCAGCACTTTGGGAGGCGGATCACCTGAGGTCAGGAGTTCGAGACCAGCCTGGCCAACATGGTGAAACCCTGTCTCTACTAAAAATATAAAAATTAGCCAGGCATGGTAGTGGGTGCTTGTAATCCCAGCTACCTGAGAGGCTGAGATAAGAGAATCGCTAGAATCCAGGATGCGGAGGTTGCAGTGAGCGAGATTGGGCCACTGCATTCCAGCCTGGGAAACAAAAATCAAAACTCCTCAAAACAAAAACAAAACCAAAACCAAACAAAATGTGTAATATTTGCATACAATCTACTCACATTCTCCCACATACTTTAAAGCATCTCTAGATTACTTGTAATATCTAATACAAGTCCTATGTAAATAGCTGTTATACTCTATTGTTTAGAAAATAATGACAAGAAAAAATGTCTGTACATATGCAACCATATGTACCTTTTTTCCCCCAAATATTTTCTAACTAGATGCAGAACCCATTGATAGAGAGAGCTGTTTTCTCTCACATTTAATATTTAGATTTCAATATTTATTTTCAATCAACCACATCACTCAATCAGTATTTATTTTCTATGGCTACAAAATATACACCAAATATTATTAAAACAAAAAAATAGCTTACAACCTTCTTTTACTGAACCTTTGTCTAATTTAGTGGGAATTAAATTCTTTCGTTTTCCACTGTTTCCTAAAAATTTAAGTCTGCTTTTTTCTACTAATTTCTTTTCAAGACATTCTGACAACTCTTTATAATGTATACAATAGGCTTATACATCTAAAGCTGTGTTTTAAAAAATTTCTTTTAAGTGGTAGAGTCTTCTGTTCACATCACATTTTATCTGAAAGCTTTTGATATGTACTATGATTGAAAGAGTATTACAACTGAAAACCACTAGTCTTATGCTTCATCCTGAGCCTTTCCTTGTTTTCTCAATTTTCTCTCACTGGGCTTCCATGTTAATTCTTTGAGCTGGGTAGCTTTCCTATATTTTTTCCTTACACTCCCGACTAGAATACTCTTTTTCTCCCTCATTATTTATCTCCTAAATAAAATGTCAAAATGATTTGTAGGAATGCAACTAGGCCTTTAGACTTACAATATAATGCTTATTCAATTAAACCATACCTTAAGTTATATTTCCTCTCCTTCCCAACACCAACCTGTGGCTTTAGGTTGATAGGTTCATTCCTTCCCAGAGAATGCTCCCTTTCCTCAAATTATACATTGTAGTCTTTCAAGATCCAACTCTAACTATTTCATGAAGACTTCCTGATTATTTAAGTCCTCTTACTGTAATTCTTAACTTTATGTATGTAGCACTTAGTGAAATACTATATAACCTCTCTCAAATAACCTCCACTTAATATCTTAATCAGTCAATGCTCTCCCTTTCACCTATGAAACAGAGCAACTAATGCCCATCACACATGGATTCGTGGGTAATAGTTTCTCTTACGCTCTCATATTTCTTACCTACTGTAGTTGGGTTGCATGCTTACTAAGAGTCAGCTGCATATGTCCCCAGTCTGTTTATGCTGATTGTGCTTTTCACAGTAATTATTCAATTCAATTACATAACCTAACAGAACAGGAGTGCAGAAAAGAAGAGTTATTCTAAAACTAAAAAAAAACCCCTAAGTTTTAGTAAAAGTAAACTACTAAAAAGATTTTACTGTAAAATTAGGTAAGAGTGGGATGAAAGAGAAAAATCACTAAAGTCTAGAAGGTGTCTACATTCAAAGTGCTTTACTACTATGTTCTCTCTACTTTAAAGAAACTAAAACTGTAAATCAGATTAACAAACATACTATGAGTGTGGTTTATCAAAGAAAGATGTCACAGAACTCTAATTATGTATGAGATTCATTCTCAGAGAAAAGGCTTTGACCCTATAACAAAAGACATCTGAATAAATTAATGCCTGAGTTAAAATATTTAATATACACATTTTATAGTACACACATATATAGTTTATGATTCCCTACTATCAAACTCAATTATGTTCAGGTAAAAGAGCTTCTACCATAGTATTATGTAATGTGATCATTATTTTTCAGTAGTGTCTAAACTCTTGAGGGCAAGGTTAATTTTATAGTCATTCAACTACTCTACAAATATTTTTATAATTACTTATTATATGCCAGACACTTGCTGGGTATGAAGCTGTAGAGACGATAAAGATGCAGCCTCTTCTTTTTCTTACTGAACTTTCTAGTACAATATTGGTTTGGAGCAAAGGACAATAAATACTTTGATTTTCTTTACTTCCTATAAATCTGCTAAGTTTCAAAGCCAGAACAGTGGTTAAAAGCCTGCCCTGGTGTTAAATTCTTAAGCAAGAAAATATTTCTTCATGTTTTTTGATGAGGAAATTATCTATAAATTTTGATATATCAAAATGTTTTCCAAAAAATTCAGAGAGACAAAAAGACCAGGACCTGTGAAGGGCTTTGAAAAGAAGTGGGCTGTGGCAATGAGTTATTGACAGAGGAAGACTAGCATGAAGTTGGTTTATTTGCTTTTTACTTATTTACTTGTGTTTGAATGGAAGTATTAATATATGTGCTTGGTTTTTGAAAGGATTTGAGAACGTGAGTTAGTTTCAAGGAGTTCATTACAACTGGAATATAGCACCACCCAGGAACATGGTTTTTAGAGTGACCTCTTCTTTTCTAGGAAAAGATCAAATATAGGGGAATTTCACTACAGAGAAATGTATGATCTATGATCTACTCTCTTCTCTCTCTGCTTTGATCACAAGGGAAAGTACAATCAATAGGGCTGGGAATTGTAAGAGAAAAGCTGTTTTTGGGTGACAGGTTTCTCCTGGAGGAACTAACCAGAATGAGAAAAAAATAGAGGATCATAAAACATAGTTTATAAATTCAGTTTGAGCACATGGAAAATTAGGAGCTATGCACAGTTACAGTGGAAAAAGCCATTGTAAAAGTTTTCCAAATGTCTTTCTGGAATAAACTAAAAAATATTTTCTCCTGCTCTCTGCAGCATATAATTAAGTCCATCCTAACGAGATAGCTGATTCCTACCAGTAGGCGCTTCCTGCACAGCTACCTGCATCTCTTCTTGGTCTGCAGATGACTCATGAACTTTCCCTGTCTGAAGACACAGGCAGTCCCTTCTGAACCATGTACTCAGTCTGAGTCTTCAGGATGACAACGGTAAGAGAGCTTGATTAGGCAAGAGACTGGTGCTCTCTGCTGTGGGGGTGATTGGGACACATCAATTGTTAATTTGAGATCCAGCTGTCTTGGTCTGGGGTTCCTTTCCTGCTTTACTACTCCATATATACATCTTTCTCCAGAACAAGCATGCTTGGGCAAGGGGGACAGTCTTTCTCAAAAAGAACCAGGTAGGTTGCTGGGTATGAGTTTTACAGGTTCCCTCTGGCAGAGTTATATGGAAGAGAAGCTGGCCTCTCCATTATGACCCTAAAAACTAATAATTGTTTTCTTTTTTAGGATAGCCTCTAATATCCCAAGCGAGAAAAGATGCTCCCTTACCCTATATTAAAAGGACCTATAAAACTGAGGAATAAGTTTAAAATGAGCCTCAACCTTGAAGGAAGGTGAGATTGGGTAGGAGACAGAGGAGAATAAAACTGTGAGACACAACACATTCTACATTTATAGAATTCATTCGGTTAGGCTTAGTTTGAAATTCAGGATAGATTTCTTAGAACTTTCTGAACCCTCTTATTATTCCTTGCCCTTCCCCCTTTGAAAAATTAAGACAATAGTGACTTATAATATTATTTTTTCATTTCTGGGGAAATCAGCTACATGGGATGTTTTAAGAAAAAATGGGTTAATTACATAGGATAGAGAAAATAATTTTGAACATTTGTCTGAAGAAGTATCTTATTCTGATTTGTGTATAACTTTAAAAAAAACAGTATTATATATGCAATGTGTTGTACCAATATAAGTCTAGTCCTTTATTTTTTTGAGACAGGGTCTTGCCCTGCTGTCCAGGCTTGAGTGCAGTAGCGTGATCTTGGCTCACTGCAACCTCTGCCTCCCTGGCTCAAGCGATTCTCCCACATCAGCCTCCTGAGTAGCTGGGACTACAGGTGCATGGCACTGTGCACGGCTAGTTTTTGTATTTTTAGTAGAGACAGGGTTTTGCATGTTGTCCAGGATGGTCCCGAACTCCTGGGCTCAAATAATCTGCCCACCTCAGCCTCTCAATGTGCTGGGATTACAGGTGTGAGCCACTGTGCCTGGCCTAGCCCTTTATTTCATATATAAACATGTATAAAGTCATTCAACAGCCTTGGTTGAACGTGGTTATGGAGACTGAGATGATAGCATCAGCTAAGGCCTTAGAGTTAGCAAGGGTAGCTGGGATAATGCAGGCAGCAAAGCTATAAAACTCTGAGTGACAGAAACACGTAGCACAGAGAGGCTGGGAAATCAGCTCAGTTAAGTGAGGACTTGTATTGAGGTGAGTGTTAGAAGCAGGTCCACAAAGACAGCATAGTCACTCTGAAGTGACACCAAGTAGAGTCACTCTGAAGTGACACCAAAGACAGAGTCACTCTGAAGTGACACCAAAGGATTTTGCTCAGAATATGCTACAGAAAAAAAAGTTACAGATCAAAGTGTAGGTTCCTGTACATCATGAGGGTGCTTCTGATTAACAAAAGCCAGACAGCTGTTTGGAAAAATCTAAATATGCTAACAGCCTGTATTTGTCCACACAAAAACTTATATGTAAATATTCATAGCTACATTATTCATAATAGCCAAAAAATGGAAACAACCCAAATGCTGAGGAAATGTTAAACAAAATATGGTGTTCCAAACAATGAAATATTATTTAACCATAAAAAGTAGGCTGGGTGCAGTGACTCATGCCTGAAATGCCAACATTTTGCGGGGCTGAGAGAGGTGGATCACTTGAGGCCAGGAGTTCAAGACCAGCCTGGCCAACATGGTGAAACCCCATCTCCACCAAAAATACAAAAATTATCTGGGCTTGGTGGCACATGCCTGGTAATCCCAGCTACTTGGGAGGTTGAGGCATGAAAATCGCTTGAACCTGGGAGGCAGAGGTAACAGTGAGCTAAGACTGTGCCACTGCACTCCAGCCTGGGTGACAAAGCAAGACTCTGTCTCAAAAAAAAAAAAAAAAATGAAAAAGAAAATGAAAGAAATGAAGTACTGATTCATGCTACAATAGGGTGACCCTTGAAAACATTATACTAAGCAAAAGAAATCAGTCAAAACAATTTATACAAAACAATTTATACAATTCTGGACAAAATTTGTCCAGAATAGGCAAATCTATAGAGATAGAAAGTATATTATGGTTCCCAAAGGCTAGGGAAAGGGAGAAATAGCAAACGAATACATGTTTCTTTTTGGAGTGATGAAAATGTTCTCTAATTAGTGCTGATGGTTGTACGATCTTGCAAATATACAAAAAAATGACTGAATTGTGTACTTAAGAGGGTGGACTGATGGTATACTAAGTGAATTATATCTCTATTCGTAAAAAGTCTTCTCATGTTGTATTTCTAACAGGCTGAGTAGTTTAAAAAGGTAATAACAGAAGGAATAATCAAGGAAAACTTCCCCGGTGTTGAGAGAGATCTAGCTATCCAAATCATCTGGGAAATTCATTGCAAAAAGATCATCGCCTAGGCACATAGTCATCAGGTTATCTAAAGTCAACATAAAGGAAAAAAGCCTTGAGAGCTGTGAGGCAAAATCATCAAGTAACTTATAAAGGAAAACCTCTCAGATTAACAGCAGATTTCTCAGCAGAAACCCTACAAGTAGAAGGGAATGGGGTCGTATCTTTAGCCTCCTTAAACAAAACAATTATCAACCAATAATTTTGTATCCAACTAAACTAAGCTTCAAAAATGAAGTCTTTTTCAGACAAACCAATGCTGAGAGAATTCACCACTACAAAGCCAGCATTACAAGAACTGCTAAAAGGAGCTCTAAATCTTGAAACAAAACCTCAAAACACACCAAAATAAAACCTTCTTAAAGCATACCCTTCACAGGGCATATAAAATAGTAACACAATGAAAAAGAAAACCCAAGGTATTCATGCAACAATTAGTATGATGAATAGAATAGTACTTCATATCACAATACTAATGTTGAATGTAAATGGCCTAAAATGCTCCACTTAAAATATGCAGAATGGCAGAATGGGTAAGAATTTACCAACCAAGTATCTGCTGTCATTAAGAGACTCACCTAATGCATAAGGACTCACATAAACTTAAGGTAAAGGGGTGGAAAAGATATTCCATGCAAAAGGACACCAAAAGGAGCAAGAGTAGATACTCTTATATCAGACAAAACGGACTTTAAAGCAAAAACAGTTAAAAAAAGACAAAGAGGGACATTACATAATGATAAAAGGACTAGTGGAAAATGTCACAATCCTAAATATATATGCACCTAACACAGAAGCTCCCAAATTTATAAAACAGTTACTACTACACCTAAGAAAGGAGACATATAGCAACACAATAATAGTCAGGGACCTCAATACTCCACTGAATGCACTAGACAGACAATCATGTCAGGAGGTCAACAAATAAACAATGGACTTAAAGTATACCCTAGAACAAATAGATTTAACAGATATTTACAGAACATTCCCCAACAACTGCAGAATATACATTCCATTCATCAGCACACAGAACATTCTCCAAGGCAGATCATATGATAGGCCACAAGATAAGTCTCAGTAAATTTAAGAAAACTGAAATTATATCAAGTACTGTCTCAGACCAAAGTGGAATAAAATTGGAAATCGACTCCAAAAGGAACCCTCAAAACCATGCAAATACATGGAAATTAAACAATTTGCTCCCAAATGGGTCAACAATGAAATCAAGATGGAAATTAAAAAAATTATTTGAACTGAACAATAGTGACACAACCTATCAAAACCTCTGGGATACAGCAAAACTGGTGCTAAGAGGAAAGTTCATGGCATTAAATGCCTGCATCAAAATGTCTGAAAGAGTGAAGAGAGAAAATCTAAGGTCATACCTCAAGGAACTGGAAAAGCAAGAACAAACCAAACCCAAACCTAGCAAAAGAAAAGAAATAACAAAGATCAGAGCAGAGCTAAATGAAATTCAAACAACAACAACAACAAACTACAAAAGATAAATGAAACAAAAAGCTGGTTCTTTGAAAAGATAAAATTGATAGACTACTAGTGAGATTAACTGAGAAAAGAAGAAAGAAGATCCAAAAAAGCTCTATTAGAAATGAACAGGGATAATACAACTGATGCCACAGAAATACAAAAGATTGTTCAAGGCTACTATGAATAATACCTTTACACACACAAACTGGAAAACCTAGAAGAGATGGATAAATTTCTGGAAATATACAACCCTCCTTGATTAAACTAGAAAAAAAAAAAAAAAGAAACTCTGTACAGATGAATAACAAGTAGAAAGAGTGAAATGGTAATAAAAAAAATTGTCAACAACAAAAAAGTCCAGGACCAGATGGATTCACAGTTGAATTCTATCCTACATTCAAAGAAGAAAGAGGGAATCCTTCCTAAATCATTCTATGAAGCCAGCCAGTATCATCCTAATATCAAAACCAGGAAAGAACATAATAAAAAAAAGAAAACTACAGATCAGTATCTCTGATGAACATAGATGCCAACTGAATCCAACAGCCTATCAAAAAGATAAGCCACCATGATCAAGTGGGTTTCATACCAGGGATACAGGGATGGTTTAATATACATAAGTAAATAAATGTAATACACCACATAGACAGAATTAAAAACAAAAATCACATGATCATCTCAAGAGATGCAGAAAAAGCATTTGACAAAATCCAGCATCCCTTTATGATGAAAACCTCAGCAAAATCAGCATAGGAGAGACATACCTTAAGGTAATAAAAGCCATCTATGACAAACCCACATCCAACATTATACTGAATGGGTAAAAGTTGAAAGGACTCCCCCTGAGAAGTGGAACAAGACAAGGATGCCCACTTTCACCAATTCTATTCAACATAGTACTGGAAGTCCTGGTCAGAGCAATCAGACAAGAGAAAGAAATAAAGGGCATCCAAATCGGTAAAGAGGAAGTCAAACTGTCGCTGTTTGCTGATGATATGATCATATAACTGGAAAACCCTAAAGACTCATCCAAAAGCTCCTAGATCCAATAAACGAATTCAGTAAAGTTTCAGGATACAAAATCAAAGTATACAAATCAGTAGCACTGCTATACACTAACCATGACCAAGCTGAGAATCAAATTAAGAACTCAACTCCTTTTACAACAGCTGCAAGAAAAAAAAAATACGTAGAAATATACCTAACCAAGGAGGTGAAAGACCTCTGCAAGGAAAATCAGAAAACACTGCTGAAAGAAATCATAGATGACATAAACAAATGATTGTGTTATCTAAGCTCATGGATGGGTAGGATCAATATAGTGAAAATGACTATTCTGCCAAAAGCAATCTACAAATTCAATGCAATTCCCATCAAAATACCACAATTCTTCACAAAACTAGAAAAAACAATCCTGAAATTTATATGGAACCAAAAAAGAGCCCACAAAGCCAAAGCAAGACCAAGCAAAAGAGCAAATCTGGAGGCATCACATTCCCTGATTTCAAACTATACTATAAGGCTATAGTCACCAAAAGAGCCACAGAGATGAATGGAACAGAATAAAGAACCCAGAAATAAAGCCAAATACTTACAGCCAACTGTTCTTTGACAAAGCAAATAAAAACATAAAGTGGGGAAAGGACACCATATTCAACAAATTGCGCTGGAATAATTGGCAAACCACATGGAGAAGAATGAAACTGAATCCTCATTTTTCAGCCTATACAAATATCAACTCAAGATGGATCAAATACTTAAATCTAAGACCTGAAACCATAAAAACTCTAGAAGATAACATCGGAAAAACCCCTAGACATTGGCTTAGGTGAAGATGTCATGACCAAGGACCCAAAACAAATGCAACAGAAACAGAGATAAATAGACAGGACTTAATTAAACAAAAAACATTTTGCACAGCAAAATAATCAACAGAGTAAACAGACAACCCACAGCATAGGAGGAAAATCTTTGTAAACTATACATCTGACAAAGGACTAATATCCAGAATCTACACAGAACTACAAATCAGCAAGAAAAAAAAAATCCCATCACAAAGTGGGCTAAGGACATGAACAAGACAAGTCTTAAAAGAAGATGTACAAATGGCCAATAAACATATGAAAAAATGCTCAACATCACTAATGATCAGGGAAATGCAAATCAAAACCACAATGCAATACCACCTTACTCCTGCAAGAATGGCCATAATTTTAAAAATAAAAAAATAGTAGATATTGGCATGGATGTGGTAAAAAGTGAACACTTTTACGCTGCTGGTGAGAATGTAACTAGTACAATCACTCTGGAAAACAGTATAAAAATTCGTTAAAGAACTGAAAGTAGATCTACCATTTGATCCAGCAATGCCACTACTGGGTATCTACCAGAGGAAAAGAAGTCATTATACAAAAAAGATACTTGGCACACGTATGTTTATAGCAGCACAATTCGGAATTGCAAAAATATGGAACCAGCTCAAATGCCCATCAATCAATGAGTGGGTAAACAAAATTTGATACAAATACACACACACACACACACACACACACACGCACCATTGAATACTACTCAATAAAAAGGAATGAAATAATGGCATTCACAGCAACCTGGATGGAACTGGAGACCATTATTCTAAGTGAAGTAACTCAGGAATAGAAAACCAAACTCGTATGTTCTTACTTATAAGTTGGAGCTAAGCTATGAGCATGCAAAGGCATAAGAATGACAGAATGGACTTTGGGGACTTGGGAGGTAGGGTAGGAAGGGGGTGAGGGATAAAAAACTATACAGTGGGCACAGTGTACAACTGCTCAGGTGATGGGTGCACTAAAATTTCAGAAATCACTACTAAAGAACTTATCAATGTAACCAAACACCACCTGTTCCCCCCAAAACTTATTGAAATAAAAAAGTTAAAAATAAAATAAATAAATAAAAGGGGTAACAACTTGGAATCACAGACTTTCTTGAAAATATCCCTGTAAATAGGCTTTATGAGAAAGAATAGGTTATAAGCTAATTAGATAATACTAAGATTTCATAACCTTTCTGCTCTAACTTGGCGTTTTTTTCATTGTTTAATAGCTTGTTCTGTGTTACCTTTTTTTTTTTTTTACTCTTAAATAATGAAACAGCAAAGGCGGATCCAAGATGGCTGAATAGGAACAGTTCTGGAGTGCAGTTCCCAGTGAGAACAATGCAGAGGGTGAGTGAGCACTGCATTTCCAAATGAGTTTTTATTACCCACAGACCAGGAACTTCTGGTCTGAAAAGCGCCAGCATGGCTATTTCAGCCGGCGCAGTGGGTCTCTGTACAAAAACACACACAAATCTGGGAAGCTCTTTCAACTGGTGCCTGGAACGCTTGGGAGACAGAGCCGCCCATTCAACTGAAACAAAAGGTCTGAAACAGGGAGCCAGGTGATCTGGCTCAGTGGGTCCCACCCCCACAAAGACCAGCAATCTGAAACGCTCTGGATTGAGAGTTTCAGAGCAAGTGCAGCTGGACCTGGGATGGTCCAGCTCTGTGGGAGGAAGGGCATCCACCATTACTGAGGCAGTTCACCACTATGGAGGCTGTCCACCATTACTGAGGCAGTCCACCATTACTGAGGCAGATCACCATTACCGAGGCAGTTCTAACTATACCTCTATAAACAAACCACAAGGAAGTTCACACAGCAGCTGGGCAGAGCCCACAGCAGCTCAGCAACACCTCTGCTGGCAGACTGTGAGTAGGCTACCTCCGAGCTTGGAAGGGCATCTCTGAAAAAAGGCAGCAGCACATCAGAACTTGTAAATAAAGCCCCACCTTCCCAAGAGAGAACATCTGGGAAAAAAGGCGGTTATGAGTTCCACTGCAGCAGACTTAAATGTACCTGCCTAGCAGCTCTGCACAGAACAATGGAGCTCACAGCTCAGTACTTGAGCTACTATAAGGGTCAGACTGTCTCCTCAAGCAGCTCCCTGACCCCCATATATCCAAAGAGACAGAGGATATCCTTCTGGGACTAAGATAACAGAAGAAGAAATTGGCAGAAACCCTTACTGTTCTGCAGCTGCTGCAGGTGATCCCCAGGTAAGCAGGGTCTGGAGTGGACCTCCAGCAGTCCTACAGCAGAGGAGCCTGTTAGAAGGAAAACTAAAAAACAGAAAGAAATAACTTTATCACCAACAAAAAGGATGTCCACTCAGAGACCCCATCCGAAAGTCACCAACTACAAAGACCACAGGTAGATCAATCCACAAAGATGGGAAGAAACCAGTGCAAAAAGGTTGAAAACACCCAAAATCAGAACGCCTCTCCTCCGAGGGATCACAACGCCTCACCAGCAAGGGAACAAAGTTGGATGGAGAATGAGTCTGATGAATTGACAGAAACAAGCTTCAGAAAGTGGGTAATAACAAACTTCTCTGAGCTAATAGAACATGTTCTAACCCAATGCGAAGAAACTAAGAACCTTGAAAAAAGGTTTGACGAAATGCTAACAAAAATAAACAGCTTAGAGAAGAATATAAATGACCCGATGGAGCTGAAAAACACAACAGGACAACTTTGTGAAGCATACACAAGTTTCAATAGCTGAATCGACCAACCAGAAGGAAGGATATACGAGACTGAAGATCAACTCAATGAAATAAAATGAGAAGGCAAGCTTAGAGAAAAAAGAGTAAAAAGACATGAACAAAGCCTCCAAGAAATATGGGATTATGTGAAAAGACCTAATCTACGTTTGATAGATGACCTGAATGTGACAGAGAGAATGAATCCAAGCTGAAAAACACTCTTCAGGATAATGTAAGGCCGGCTGCCTCGCTGAAGAGCCAAATGGACACACTTATCTCTCTGTGCTGGCTCCCCACACCTGCTCCTATCTGGTTTCTCCATGCAGGCTCCACACGCCCACTCCTGCATTCCTCACTCAACCCTTTCAAAATTTAAAAAGGCCGCGGAAGATTTGTCCAATGGCAGTTTAACATTAACCTCCCCAGCCAGTCAGCCTACCAATGAAACTGTCTGCTCTTTGTTTCCCTAACAATCAATCAAATCTTCTTACCAATGAAATTGTCTGCTCTTTGTTTCCCAATGACCAATCAACTACCTCCACTTCTTATAAAACCCCACGCCCTGAGAAGCCCATTGCGACTTCTCTGGCCCCTTCCCGGACCACAGAACCTCGCCCGGGAGCTGAATAAATTGGATTCTCATTTTTTTACACTGGCCTCAGTTTCCTCATTTTAACTCAGCAATATACCTTACAGATATTATCCAGGAGAACTTTCCCAACCTAGCAAGGCAGGCCAATATTCAAGTCCAGGAAATAGAGAGAACACCACAAAGATATTCTTCAAGAAGAGCAACCCCAAGGCACCTAATTGTCAGACTCACCAGGGTTGAAATGAAGGAAAAAACGCTAAGGGCAGCCAGAGAGAAAGGTTGGGTTACCCACAAAGGGAAGCCTATCAGATTCACAGTGGATCTCTTGGCAGAAACCCTACAGGCCAGAAGAAAGTGGGGGCCAATATTCAACATCCTTAAAGTAAAGAACTTTCAACCCAGAATTTCATATCCAGCCAAACTAAGCTTCATAAGCAAAGGAGAAATAAAATCCTTTACAAACAAGCAACTGCTGAGAGATTTCATCACCACCAGGCCAGACTTACAAGAGCTCCTGAAAGAAGCACTAAACACAGAAGGGAACAACCAGTATCAGCCACTCCAAAAATGTACCAAATGGTAAAGAGCATAGACACAATGAAGAAACTGCATCAACTAATTGGCAAAACAGCCAGCTGGCATCAAAATGGCAGGATCAAAATCACACATAACAATATTAACCTTAAATGTAAATGGTCTAAATGCCCCAATCAAAAGACACAGACTGGCAAATTGGATAAAAAGTCAAAACCCATCAGTGTGCTGTATCCAGGAAATCCATCTCACATGCAAGGACACACATAGGCTCAAAATAAAGGGATGGAGGAGGATTTACCAAGCAAATGGAGAGCAAAAAAAATAAAAATAAAAAAAGCAGGAGTTGCAATCCTAGTCTGTGATAAAACAGACTTTAAACCAACAAAGATCAAAAGAGACAAAGAAGGGCATTACATAATGGTAAAAGGATCAATGCAGCAAGAAGAGCTAATGATCCTAAATACATACGTGCCCAATACAGGAGCACCCAGATACATAAAGAACTTGCTTTATGTATCTGGGTACTCCTGTATTGGGTGACCTACAAAGAGACTTAGACTCCCACACGATAATAGTGGGGACTTTAACACTCCACTGTCAATATTAGATCAATGAGACAGAAAATTAACAAGTATATCCAGGACTTGAACTCAGACCTGGAACAAGCAAACCTAATAGACATCTACAGAACTCTCCACCCCAAATCCACAGAATATACATTCTTCTCAGCACCACATCACACCTACTCTAAAACTGATCACATAATTGAAAGTAAATCACTCCTCAGCAAACGCAAAAGAATGGAAATCATAACAGTCTCTCAGACCACAGTGCCATCAAATTAGAACACAGGATTAAGAAACTAACTCAGAACTGCACAACTTCATGGAAACTGAACAACAGGCTCTTGAATGTTGACTGAATAAACAACAAAACGAACCAGAAATAAAGATGTTTTCAAAACCAACGAGAATGAAGAAACAATGTACCAGAATCTCTGGGACACCTTTAAAGCAGTGTCTAGAGGAAAATTTAGAGCAATAAATGCCCACATGAGAAGCAAGGAAAGATCTAAAATTGACACCCTATCATCAAAATTGAAAGAGCTAGAGGAGCAAGTTCAAAAAAACTCAAAACCTAGCAAAAGACAAGAAATAACTAAGATCAGAGCAGAACTGAAAGAGATAGAGACATAAAAAATGCTTCAAAAAAATCAATAAATCCAGGAGCTGGTTTTTTGAAAAGATCAACAAAACAGACAGACTGATAGCCAGATTAACAAAAAAGAAAAGAGAGAAGAATCAAATAGATGCAATAAAAAACGATCAAGGGGATATCACCACTGATTCCACAGAAATACAAACTACCATCAGAGATTTCTAGAAACAACTTTATGCACATAAACCAGTAAACCTGGAAGAAATGGATAAATTCCTGGACACTTGCACCCTCCCAAGCCTAAACCAGGAAGAAGTCAAAAAACCCTGAATAGACCAATAACAAGGGTTGAAGTTGAGGCAGCAATTAATGGTCTACCAACTAAAAAAAGCCCAGGTTCAGACAGGTTCACAGCCGAATTCTACCAGACATACAAAGAGGAGCTGGTACCACTCCCTCTGAAACTATTCCAAACAATCCAAAAAGAGAGAATCCTTCTCAAATTTACGAGACCAACATCATCCTGATACCAAAACCCAGCAGAGACTCAACAAAAAAAGAAAACTTCAGGCCAATATCCATAATGAACATAGATGCAAAAATCTTCAATAAAATACTGGCAAACTGACTGCCAACAGCACATCAAAAAGCTTATCCATCACGATCAATAGGCTTCATCCCGGGGATGCAAGGCTGGTTCAACATACACAAGTCTATAAACATAATCCACCACATAAACAGAACCAAAGGCAAAAACCACATGATTATCTCAATAGATGCAGAAAAGGCCTTTGACAAAATTCATAGCCCTTTATGCTAAAAACTCTCAATAAACTAGGTATCAACAGAATGTATCTCAAAATAATAAAAGCTATGTATGACAAACCCACAGCCAATATCATATGGAATGGGCAAAAACTGGAAGCATTCCCTTTGAAATCTGGCACTAGACAAGGATGCCCTCTCTCACCACTCCTATTCAATATAGTATTGGACATTCTAGCCAGAGCAATCAGGCAAGAAAAAGAAATAAAGGGTATTCAATTAGGAAAGGAGGAAGTATAATTGTCTCTATTTGCAGACAACATGACTGTATATTTAGAAGACCCCATCGTCTCTGCCCAAAATCTCCATAAACTGATAAGCAACTTCGGCAAAATCTCAGGATACAAAATCAATGTGCAGAAATCACAAGCATTCCTATACACCAATAACAGAATTAAAGAGAGCCAAATCAAGAATGAACTGCCATTCACATTTGCTACAAAGAGAATAAAATACCTAGGAATAAAACTAACAAAGGATGGAAAGGACCTCTTCAAGGATAACTACAAACCACTGCTCAAGGAAATAAGAGAGGACACAAACAGATGGAAAAACATTCTATGCTCATGGTTAGGAAGAATCAATATTGTGAAAATGGCCATACTGCCTAAAGTAATTTACAGATTCAACACTATCCCCATCAAGCTACCTATGACCCTCTTCACAGAACTGCAAAAAAACCACCTTAAACTTCATATGGAACCAAAAGAGAGCCTGTAAAGCCAAGACAATTTTAAGTAAAAAGAACAAAGCTGGAGGCATCATGCTACCTGACTTCAAACTATACTACAAGGCTACAGTAATCAAAACAGCATGGTACTGGTACCAAAACAGAGATATAGATCAATGGAACAGAACAGAGGCCTCAGAGGCAACGCCACACATCTACAAACATCTGATCTGTGACAAACCTGAGAAAAACAAGCAATGAGGAAAGGACTCCCTGTTTAATGGTGTTGGGAAAACTGGCTAGCCATGTGCAGAAAGCAGAAACTGGACCCCTTCCTGACACCTTATACTAAAATCAACTCCAGATGGATTAAAGACTTAAACATAAGACCTAGCGCCATAAAAACCCTAGAAGAAAACCTAGGCGAAACCATTCAGGACATAGGCATAGGCAAGGACTTCATGACCAAAACACCAAAAGCATTGGCAACAAAAGCCAAAATAGACAAATGGGACCTAATTAAACACCAGAGCTTCTGTACAGCAAAAGGAACAATCATTAGAGTGAATCGGCAACCAACAGAATAAGAAAAAATTTTTGCAATCTACCCATCTGACACAGGGCTAATATCCAGAATCTACAAAGAACTAAAACAGATTTACTAGAAGCAAACAAACAAACCCATTCAAAAGTGGGCAAAGGATATGAACAGACACTTTTCAAAAGAAGACATTTATGAGGCCAACAAACATATGAAAAAATGCTCATCATCACTGGTTATTAGAGAAATGCAGATCAAGACCACATTGAGATACCAACTCATGCCAGTTAGAATGGTGATCATTAAAAAATCTGGAGACAACAGATGCTGGAGAGGATGTGGAGAAATAGGAACACTTTTGCACTGTTGGTGGGAGTGTAAATTAGTTCAACCATTGTGGAATAGTGTGGCGATTCCTCAAGGACCTAGAAATAGAAATTTCATTTGACCCAGCAATCCCATTAGTGGGTATATATTGAAAGGATTATAAATCGTTCTATTATAAAGACACATACACATGTATGTTCACTGCGGCACTGTTTACAATAGCAAAGACCGGGAACCAATCCAAATGTCCATCAATGATAGACTGGACACAGAAAATGTGGCACATATACACCATAGAATACTATGCAGCCATAAAAAACGATGAGTTTGTGTCCTTTGTAGGGACATGGATGAATCTGGAAACCATCATTCTCAGCAAACTGACACAAGAACAGAAAATCAAACACCACATGTTCTCACTCATAGGTGGGTGTTGAGCAATGAGAACACATGGACACAGGGAGGAGAGCATCACACACTGGGGTCTGTTGGGGGGAAGAGGGGAGGGACAGCAGTGGGTAGGGAGATTGGGAAGGGATAACATGGGGAGAAATGCCAGATATAGGTGACGGGGGGATGGAGGCAGCAAACCACCTTGCCATGTAGGTACCTATGCAACAATCCTGCATGTTCTGCACATGTACCCCAGAACCTAAAGTGCGATAAAAAACATATATATATTTAAAACATTAGAAAAACAAACAAACAAAAAATAATAATGAAACACCAGTCGGGGGAAGGAAGCCAGGTGGTGGTAGTTATCTATAGTTTATTTGTTCCTAGCCTAATTCTTTAGCCTTGACTTCACTGCCTGCAGCAAAATAGGAAGGCATGTGTATGGCAGAGGAGACCTAACAAGCATTTTTGTGTTGGTTCAATTGACTCCAAATTATGGGAACACATTCCATGACTAATAACAGAACCCACAAAATCTGATTATTTTGGCTTTACAGTGTTCCTAATACTTGGGGTAGATGTTGTTCTAGAATCTGGGGCAGCAAGAAAGAATTAGAGCCTAAAATTATCAGGCATAATAATTCTGGGATCCCTAGAATTTCTAGTGTTTAGAGTTCTCTGTACTTCTTAGTCTGCTTTTTTCCTTCCTTCTCTCCTTGAAGAATTAATTCAATTAGAGATTGCTCATTAGAGACCGTAATAATTTATTTTTGACCTATAAATATGGAGAGAAAAGAAATGAAGGGATTCCATTTCACTGACACTGCCACGTTAAATAAATGCTTGGTGACTGGTGCTATAAAATACTCTGCCCCAGTGTCTCCCTTAGCGAGGAGAGAGAGAGAGCGTGAGAGAGAGAGTGTGTGTGTGCGTGTAATTGTGGGTGACAGTTGAACTCACAGATGTCAAAACAGAAGCTTGGAACTGATAGTCAAGGACCCTGGTGACGATGAGCATTATGCTGTAAGTACAACAAATATGTCTCTTGGATGTCAAAGCACCTCCCAGGGTAAACACCTTAACTGTGGTTTCCAAAAATAGATCCATGAGAGGGGATGATAGAATAACCTCTCAGACCTAGTCTAGATTGGTTATGGTTTGCTGGCAATCTTAAGGGAGACGACTCTGATTCAAAGATCTCTACATAATTCTCAGTTCTTATGAAGGAGGGACACTGCAAGGTATGGTATAATAGAGCTTCTGAAGTGATCGGTTTACACAGTTAATTTTATCCAATTTTGCAGATGATCATATTGGGAAGCCTGGTTTCAGGGGCTCAAGCCTGGCTAAAATGGTGGATCTCTTAGGGTATCTAAGAGAATTTAGATAAATTACCTTTATTATTTTTTTCTTCTTGGATAAGGTTGGTTGTAAGGTAAAATTTAAAGACTACAGATATATAACATTGAAACAAAAGTCCCTATACAAAGTGACAATTATTAACAAATATCATTTGAGCACCGAGTGCCAGCTACCAGTCTAGGTTTTGGGATGTAGCAGTGAATGTTTAACATATAAAATTCCCTGTTCATAGAGGTTTCATTCTAGTGGTAGGAGTCAGGGGAGAAAAACAGTAATTCAAATAATGTATCAGGGGGTGGTGTTAGAAAAATAAAACAGTAAAGGGGGAAAGGGAATACCAAAGCTGTAGGTGTCCATACAATTTTTAGTGCAAAAAGGCCTCAGTGAAAAAGACAGACGTGGTGATGGACTAAGTCCTGCAGGTATGGGGGTGGGGGTGTTGTAGGAAGAGGGAACAGCAAATGGGATTATGTCTGGTATATTTAGAAAGAGGAGGGCTAGGGGAAGAACTGGAAACAATAACAACTCTTTTAAAGAGCCCTGGAGTGAAGAAGAGCAGACAAATGAGTGCTAACTCGAATGGTATGTTGGAGCACTAGCGGTTTGTTTTGTTTTTAAAGCTGGGAGAATTGTAGCATGTTTATCTGCTGAAGGAGTGATCAGCAGAGGAGAAAAACTGATGACTGCAGGGGAGAAATGGGTCAATCTCTGCAGGAGTGTTTGTGAGTGGATGGGATCTATTATTAAAGCCTGAGTATAGGCCTGGCTTGAAGATAGGAGCTTGGATAGTTTATGTATAGAAATAGAAGGAAAGGGAGAAGATATGAGTACTGATATGGGTAGGAGATGGGTAATGGTCTCTTCTAATTGCTTTAGTTTTCTCAGTATAATAGGAAAAAGATTATTAGCTGAGGGTGAGGATGGGAAAAACGCTGGAGGTTAGAAGACAGGGAAGAAGGCACCTGCAGAGTGGGAAAGTGAATGGACTAGGGAAACATAGCAGGACTGCCATACAATACTAAAGACCCATTGGAAGTTGGTGGTCATGAATTTAAAGCAAGATCACTCAGCATGGTTGTTGATCTTCTCTAGCCAAGTTCAGCTGCACAAATAAAAGCTCAGAGTAGACATAGAGAACACAATTTCAGCTGGAGTTGTTCCAGGTGGGTACCAAGAAATGAGGGCATGACAAGGAAGCTGAGAGTATATTGAAGGGAATGATTTTAGTGATGAACTAAGGCAGTAGTTCTCAGGCATAATTATGCATCAGAATCACCTGGAGGGCTTGTTAATCCACAAAGCGCTGAGCCCAGAGTTTCTGATTTACTAGGTCTGGGCTGGGGAATGAGAATATGCATTTCTATCAAGCCCCCAGGTGATGCTAACACTATTAATTGGGAACCATACTCTTAAAACCACTGACATAAACATAAGGCCAGCAAATGAACAAAGAAGGGCAGAGGACAAACTCATTAGAGGAGATCAAGGAATTGAGAAGCTCCTGTCCTGGATACTTTATCTACTGAACACTCAAACGGTGTCAAGAGTAATATTAAATAGTGTGTCATAAAGCCAGGAGATAAAACCTTTAAGAAATAAGTAAACTGGGGTGGTAGATGACTACAATCAGAAGGGGTAGAGGATAGCAGAGTCTAACCATACTAGTTCAAAGTTGGGGTGGGGCTAGTTTCAGGGAGGCCGCCAGGAGAATAGTCTGGAACAGCAATGAAATGCAAGAACACTTACTGCCTGCTCGAGGCCTAGTGGGATAGTGGTGGGAATGAGAAAGCATAGAGCCACCATTTCACTGGCTACAGTATCCTTAGGAAGAGATGAGTTTCAGTTACAATAGGAAGGGAAATGCTTAGAGAAGAGATAGGAAACTATGTTTAGAGAAGAGAGAGACATAGGAAACTTTGCTGGTGAATGATCATGAGTTCAGAGTTCAAAAGGACATGGTGACAATCTAAGTTGGGAAGGTTGGAAGTGGATTTGGAGATATGTAAGAGCAGTGTGAGGAGGAAAGTGGGGTAGGGGAAAGTGGGTAGTCTGGATTCCTGGACTTCTGGTGGTGACTAATGTAAACAGGGATGAAGGGCATATTAGAGAGATTAGTCCTGATGACCTTAAATCAGAGAGTGGTGGTCAAGCTATAACGGTTGGGCAGGCCTGTGGGCTTAATGGATCAAGTTTATCTGGGAGCTCCTCTTCACTCCTGCCAAGGGTGGTGTGGAGGCTGGGAAAGGGCAGACTTATCAGGAACACCTGAATATGAGACTCACTTTCTATTTCTGGAGGAACATGAAGAATATGGAGCATACATACCCCAAACTTTTTGTATACATAAAAATATATTAACAAAAAGGGATCATAATGGTACATGTCTTACAATTTACATTTTTAACTTTATCTTGACTTTTCTACATCAGTACATATATATTTACCAGGCTCTTGTGAACATAGGTGGGGACATATTTGAGATACCTGATGTTAATTAGAAAGAATCAAGGTGTTAATGCAAAGGAACCTGATGTCAGAAGCCACCAAAGGTGGAGAAGGATATTCAGGTTGGGCTCATTCTGCAAATTCCTATTTGCCACCAGGCAGATCTGTTTACTTTTATTAATCTGCTTGGTGGTAACTGAGAGGAGGAGAGGATGATTTCCTATTGTGTTGCTAAGTGTCTTGATTTCTACTCAAGCATTCCCAGCACTGAACCCAGGCACCATGAGCACCTACAAAGTAGTTGAAGAAGGGAAGAAGAAACATTCTCCCTCAGTGACATGACTGGCTAATGTTAATGAAGGCGTGGATATAAACCTAGAAAGTAAAGAGAGGAAAGTGTTTATTAATGCTCCAGAAGAAACATTTAACAAAGTTCCTAAAGTGTGCTTTGCTAAAATGTTATATTTTCCTAATTATTCTGCATTTAAATATGCATATAAAACTATACAGTGTACGATCTAAACATTGAGGAAACCTAAATGTTGGATCATTAACTTAGGAAGGTCCCTTATTTCCTCCAGAATGAAATATCAAATACAAATTCCTGCTCAGGGTTAGAAGAAAGCAAAGTGAGTTCTAGTAACAACAGAAATCACACCCAGCTTCAAGGATTTCTGACTGTCTTGGGCATCCAAAAACAAATAAAAACAAACAATTGTACTAAAATTAAATGGACAGAAATATCCTTTTCCAACCCAAATCCATGAGGAGGAAGATGGCAACTTCTAAGAATGGGCAAAAGAACAATGAATATATAGGAATTCCTTAAAGAGAAAATAGTGTTACAAAATTTTCAAAATTTAAACAAAGAGCTCATATATGATCATACTGTAAGAAAGCCTGTGGGAACAACGGTGATTGAGAAAGCATACTCGAAATGGCTACAGTGTATAATCAAGGGATTTCTGCCCCCCTCCCCCCAATAAAGTAAAATGGTCTACACTCTCCTGATGTCTTCCTCTCTTGCCAGGAAAGGTGATGGGACCCTTCCTAGGGTGCTGTTGTTTTTTAGGTGTTAAAGGCTAGAGGAATTACAAGACTTAGTGGTCTAGGTAAGATATTTGAGTCTTGCAGAGGCACTAACTATCCTGAAGTCCGAGAAGGGTACCCTGACGTCAGGTCCTTATGCACCCATCCTTGAGAAGCAAAGAGCAGAGAAAGGGATCGCCCTCAGGCAAAGGAGCAGTTTCCATTTGAGAAGGAGACAAAGCAGGCAAGTGAAAATCCTCTCACTTGGTTATTCATCCACCTACTTGTTTATTCATTCAACAAATAGCTATTTAATGCTAAATAAAGGCCAACAGAGGTTAGGAGCCCAGATGTGGAAACTTAAAAGAGACACACATCTCCTCCCATATTCTTATTTTAATATTTCATTTTTACCACGGGTACATTTGGGAGCTTGAGATAACATTTTTGGAGCTGAATGGAAATGTGAATTAGGTCATCAGGAAGACCGCGTGCTTAAACTCTGCCTTTGAACTCCAGAAAACCAATGGGAAAACGTTCCCACCTGAATGACAGGTAGGCTTCTTACTCTCTATTCCTTATTGGTGTGGATTTTATTAACTTGGAATTCACAATAATATAAACAGAGCAGCCTGAAATTTCCCTTTACATTCTCTAAGTTCTGTTAGAACAATTTTTGTTGCCCTTGATCATCAAGATAAAACTATAACAGATCTTAGGTTTGAGAGAAATAATGGATTCATGATATATCCATTTAGTCTCTTGAATTTCCCTAGGACAAAAGGTAGTTGGAAAAGATTTGAAGCAAATGGTAAAATGTTAAGATTTGACAAAGCTAAGTGGTAGGTGATAAAAGTGCTTTTATATCATTCACCATACTTTTCTATTTGCTTAAAACAAGGGTTAATAAACTTCAGTCCATGGACCAAATCTGGCCCACTGCCTGTTTTTCTAAGTCTTGGAGCTAAGAATGGTTTTACAATTTTAAAGCATTTTTTTTTTGTAAAGGCAAATAACACTACATAACAGAGCTCTGACCCACAAAGCCTAAAATATTTACTATCTTGCCCTTCACGGAAATGTTTGCCAATTCCTTGCTTAAATTTTTCATGAGAAGAAAAGAAGGATTAAAAAAAAAAAAAAAAAAGATGGCCGGGTGAGGTAGCGCACGCCTGTAATCCCAGCACTTTGGGAGGCCGAGGTGGGCAGATTGCCTTAGCTCAGGAGTTTGAGACCAGCCTGGGCAACATGGTGAAACCCCGTCTCTACTAAAATACAAAAAATTAGCGAGGTGTGACGGTGAGCACCTGTAGTCCCAGCTACTCGGGAGGCTGAGGCAGGAGAATTGCAAGAACCCGGGAGGCAGAGGTTGCAGTGAGCTGATCACTCCACTGCACTCCAGCCTGGATGACAGAGTGAAACTCTGTCTCAAAAAAAAAAAAAAAAAAGACAAGTAGGAAGGCAACTGAGTCAAGGAAGAATGGTTTGTCTTCTTTCATTAAGCATCCTCCTGAATTAAACATTTTATATTACTTGTCTCTTTAAGTTAGCTTTTCATTAATTACTTTTTCAACTTTTATCAAGAAGAAGTCTGAAGAAATTTTATTCTATTCTGTGATATTGAAACTTATTTGAAAGAATGGCAGGAGATGGTCTTTTAACAAGATTTTGATTTCAGTCCATACTTGTCAAAAAACTGGGAAGCACATTTAGAGTCCAGTGTGGCATTTTAAGGTAGCTGTACCTAGATTGAGGGTTACGGGGGACCCACTCATGAGGTGTTAGCCAGGGACACAAGACAGGTGATGCTCAGGCATTTTCTACTTTATGCAGTCTATCTGTTTTTAGAGAATTTGTCTTCTTTTCATCACAGAAGATAATGGGGGACGAGGGTTGAGTAAAATTTTAAAAAAGTATCACAGTGAGAGTTTCTGGTTATAATAGTTTTAAGATACTGGAATAGGTCATGAGAGAAAGTAGATGTTTCTTCAATAAACAGATGGGTCACTGTGAGGAAAAATAGTGAGATAACACCTTTAAATGTCTTAATATGCCTTAGTTCACAATAACTGGTTACTCTTATGACATTATTATCATTTTCAGGTTGCTATGTAGGTATTTTCTTTCCTTTATAAACTATTAAGGACATCACTATTGCCTGTGTACTGCATATGTATCATGTGGGAAAAAAATCCACATGAAGGGATTTTTTTCTTACTTTTGTGATTGATTCCAAGTTTTTCCCCCAGTGTTGACCCAAGTAAACTAAAGACATTAACACCTGTGAATCAACAAATGAAAGGATTCACACCAAGTAATTTCACAGAAATGCTCAGTGAAGATCTGCAATATTTAGACCCAAATCATCACTTAATAACCTTATTAAGTATGCACTGTTTTAAACTTTAGTGTCTCTCGTAACTAAAAAAGTCCACAGGAGAATAGCAGCCACAAAACATATAGGTTGAGTATCCCTTATTCAAAATGCTTGGGACCAGAAGTGTTTTAGATGTAGAATTTTTTGGATTTTTGAATATCTGCATATACAAAATGAGATATCTTGGGGATGGGGCTCAAGTCTAAACACAAAATTCATTTGTCTCATATATACACATAGCTTGAAGGTAATTTTACACAGTATTTTAAATAATTTTGTACATGAAACAAGGTTTTGATAGCGTTTGCTACAAGGTCAGGTGCAGAATTTTCTGCTTGTGGCATCATACTGGTGTCCAGAAAGTTTCAAATTTTGGAGCACTTTGGATTCTGGATGCTCAACTGGTACCAGGGAAAGATTCACCTGATGACAATATGCATTCCCTCCCCGCCTCCCCCACCGCCCACCTCGCTCAAATGAAAGTTGTAATGAGAAGCCACCTAATATGTAACTTGTATTTTAACTCAGGCACATAAATAGCATCTCAAATATCCAATTAGTTTTTTAAAAAATTACTAAGTAATATTTAAGAATATAAAAAAGCATAAAGAATAACATGACAAAACAGTTACACATCTACTACCCCAATGACTAATACTATTCAGGCCCCCTTAACGCCCTCCCTCAGTTGCATCTCCCTTCCTCCAAGATTAACCATTAACATTGTATTTTGTGTATCCATGTTATTTTCTCATACTTTTTGTAAAAATGTATGTATCTCAAAATGATTCATATCCTTATTTTACAACTTGCTTTTGGGGATTTGGCTTTATGTCTGTGAACTCATACATGTTGATACATATAGGTCATTCATGTGGTAGAGGCAGTGCTTAACAAATATTCCATGTGCTTTTCTATGTTTTTCTCAGATTTTAGGTTGGGAATCACTGGACTGTGAGCAGAAATGAAGTGTGTTCAAGTTTGGGACAAGGCAATTAAAAGCATCACCCCTTTGTTGCCCTCCTTCAGTGAACTCATAAGCCACATATTCCAGATGGGTCAATGGGGCAGCAGTAAGAACATGGAGCCTCCATCAGCCTGGATGTTTTGAGTGAAGTAGAGCAGAGCCTCTTGCTAACCCATGTTGGACTTACAAAATGAACAAGGAATAATCTTGTGCTAAGACACACATATGTAAACAAAATGGGAAGACAACCACCTTTCTGGGAGTATTCAAAAGGAGTGCTTTCAGTAGGGGGATAGATTAAAAACCTTTTGAAAATGCTTCTATGATTCTAGATTGATTATTTATTCTCAGTTGCCTGGAGAATCAAATCTTACTCTTTAGTCTTTACCTTCTTTGAAGGCCTACCGTTAAGACAATACTTTCAGAATGGTGTTTACGTGCTCATGAACTGTTTCAGACATGTTAGTTTTGTCTCTACAAGTGGATTTAAAACTCTTTAAGAATCATGTCTTCTTTTGTACTCTAACCTTACACAGGTCTACACAGTCATGCAGTAACAACTGGTCTCTTCGTTGGCTGGGGAAGGTGAGGACTAATATTAAATGTCTACTTTGTGTAAGGGACCTTGCTTATGTTTCACATGAGTTATTCTGATCATTAGTATGTCCACCATAAAGATAAGGATATTAAAGCTAAGTAATTTTTCTTTGGTCACAGAGCTGGGGAGATGAGTATATGCGGAGGGCTGTAGAAACCAGTCTGTTTGAGTCTAAAGTCTTTGTTTTTTTGTCCTCTTTATCATCTTGTAAACTCTTTGCTTTTTGCTGGCTCTGAGCAGAGTGAGATCATTCCTAGTGTAGGACAGGAGCTTTAGAACAAAAAATGGCTAACAGAAAATAGTTTCTCTTTATAAAATTTTCGATAGAGTTCCAAGATGGCTGGTTAGATCCAGCTCAGGATTGCAGCTCTGAGTGAAAGTGCAGAGGGAGAGTGGACGCCGCATTTCCAGACAGATTTTTATTGCCCACAGACCAGGAGATTCACAGGCGGAGGAGCCCCACAGGTCGCCAGTGTGGCTGTTTTGGCTGGTGTGGCTGTTTTGCCTGCTCCCCAGTGCAGCTGCTCCTGGTGCAGAGTAAATGGGATTGTGTTCCCACTTAGCCAGCAAGGGGAGCTGAAACAGGGAGCCAGGCCAGGAGATTCCCAGGGAAAAAAAAAGCGCCACGAATCTCAGAGCCGTGGTTTCAGCGGCGCAGTGGGTCGCCGCACGGGATATCACACAGATCCCAGGTGACCAGGTCACCTGGTAGAGAGCCGACCATTCAACAAAAAAATAAAAGGCTCTGAGGCAGGGAGCCAGGAGATCAGGCCTGGCTGGTCCCACCCCAACAAAAACAAAAACAAAAACAAAAAAACAGCAATTGGAAATGCTCTGCACAGCTGAACCCGGGATGGTCCAACTCTGTGGGGGAGGGGCGTCCTCCATTACTGAGGCAGCCTGCCGTTGCTGCGGCAACCCGCCATTACAGAGAAAGTCCATGATTACAGAGGCGGGCCAACATTGCGGAAGCAGCTCTAACTACACCCATATAAACAGGACTGCAGGGAAGTTCACACGGCAGCTAGGTGGAGCCCACAGCAGCTCAGCGAAGCCTCTGCAGGCTGAGAGTGACTAGGCTGCCTCCTTGTGGGCAGGGCAACCCTGAAGAAAAAAAAAGGCAGCAGTACAGCGGAATCTCATAAAGCCCTAATTCCCTGGGATAGAACACCTGGGAAAAAAAAGGGGGGTTTAATGAGTTCTGCTGCTGCAGACTTAAATTTACCAGCTCAGCAGCTCTGAATGAACAACGGGGCTCACAGCTCAGCACCTGAGCTAATATAAAGGACTGTTACCTCAAGCAGCTCCTGACCCCCGTATATCCAAAGAGTCACCTCATAAAGGAGAGCTCAGACTGACATTTGGCAGGTATCCTTCTGGGACAAAGCAGAAGAAGAAACTGGTAGCAACCTTTACTGTTCGGCAGCTGCTGCAAGTGATCCCCAGGCAAGCAGGGCCTGGAGTGGACCTCAGCAGTCCTACAGCAGAGAGGCCAGACAGTTAAAAGGAAAACAAAGAAACAGAAATAACTTCATCAACAACAAACAGAACGTCCACTCAGAGACCCAACCAGAAAGTCAACAACTACAAAGCCGACAGGTGGAAAAATCCACAAAGATGGGAAGAAACCAGCGCAAAAAGGATGAAAACACCCGAAACCACAACACCTCTCCTCCTAAAAGGGATCACAACTCCTCACCAACAAGGGAACAAAACTGGATGGAGAATGAGTGTGATGAAATGACAGAATCAGCCTTCAGAAAGTGGGTAATAAGATACTTGCGTGAGCTAAAAGAACATGTTCTAACCCAATGCAAAGAAACTAAGAACCTTGAAAAAAGATTTGATGAAATGCTAATGAGAATGGACAACTTAGAGAGGAATATAAGTGAATTGATGGAGCTGAAAAACACAACACGAGAACTTCGCGAAGCATGCACAAGTTTCAACAGCCGAATTGACCAAGCAGAAGAAAGGATATCAGAGGTCGAAGATCAACTCAATGAAATAAAACGGGAAGGCAAGATAAGAAAAAACAGGGTAAAAAGGAATGAACAAAGTCAACAAGAAATATGGGACTATGTGAAAAGACCTAATCTACGTTTGATAGGTGTACCTGAATGTGACGAAGAGAATGAATCCAAGCTGGAAAATACTCTTCAGGATATTATCCAGGAAAACTTCCCCAACTTAGCAAGGCAGGCCAATACTCAAGTCCAGGAAATACAGAGAACACCACAAAGATATTTCTCTAGAAGAACAACCCCAAGGCACATAATCGTCAGATTCACCAGGGTTGAAATGAAGGAGAAAATGCTAAGGGCAGTCAGAGAGAAAGGTAGGGTTACCCACAAAGGGAAGCCCATCAGACTCACAGCAGATCTCTCAGCAGAAACCCTACAAGCCAGAAGACAGTAGGGGCCAATATTCAACATCCTTAAAGAAAAGAACTTTCAACTCAGAATTTCATATCCAGCCAAACTAAGCTTCATAAGTGAAGGAAAAATAAAATCCTTTGTGAACAAGTACTCAGAGATTTCATCACCACCAGACCTGCTTTACAAGAGCTCCTGAAAGAGGCACTACACATAGAAAGGAACAACCAGTACCAGCCAATCCCAAAACACATCAAATGGTAAAGAGCATCAACACAATGAAGAATCTGCATCAACCAATGGGCAAAACAGCTGGCTAGCATCAAAATGGCAGGATCAAATTCACACATAACAATATTAACCCTAAACGTAAATGGACTAAATGCCCCAATCAAAAGACACAGACTGGCAAATTGGATAAAAAGCCAAAACCCATCAGTGTGCTGTATCCAGGAAACCCATCTCACATGCAAGGATACACAAAGGCTCAAAATAAAGGGATGGAGGAAGATTTACCAAGCAAATGGAGAGCAAAAAAAAGCAGGTGTTGCAATTCTCATCTCTGATAAAATAGACTTTAAAGCAACGAAGATCAAAAGAGACAAAGAAGGACATTACATAATGGTAAAAGGATCAATGCAACGAGAAGAGCTAACGATCCTAAATATATATGCACCTAACACAGGTGCACCCAGATACATAAGGCAAGTTCTTAATGACTTACAAAGAGACTTAGACTCCCACACAATAATAGTGGGAGACTTCGACAATGATTAGACAGATCAACGAGACAGAAAATTAACAAGGATATCCAGGACTTGAACTCAGACCTGGAACAAGCAAACCTAATAGACATTTACAGAACTCTCCACCCCAAATCCACAGAATATACATTCTTCTCAGCACCACATCACACCTACTCTAAAATTGACCACATAATTGGAAGTAAATCACTCCTCAGCAAATGCAAAAGAACGGAAACCATAACAAACAGTCACTCAGACCACAGTGCAATCAAGTTAGAACTCAGAATTCAGAAACCAACCCAGAACCGCACAGCTTCATGGAAAATGAGCAACTTTCTCCAGAATGTTGACTGGATAAACAATGAAATGAAGGCAGAAATAAAGATGTTCTTCGAAACCAACGAGAATGAAGACACCACATACCAGAATCTCTGAGACACATTTAAAGCAGTCTCTAGAGAAAAATATATAGCAACAAGTGCCCACATGAGAAGCAAGGAGAGATCTAAAATTGACACCCTATCATCAAAATTGAAAGAGCTAGAGGAGCAAGATCAAAAAAACTCAAAACCTAGCAGAAGACAAGAAATAACTAAGATCAGAGCAGAATTGAAGGAGATAGAGACATGAAAAACCCTACAAAAAATCAATAAATCCAGGAGCCGGTTTTTTGAAAAGATCAACAAAATAGACAGACCACTAGCCAGATTAATAAAAAAGAAAAGAGAGAATAACCAAATAGATGCAATAAAAAATGATAAAGAGGATATCAGCACAGATTCCACAGAAATTCAAACCATCATCAGAGATTATTACAAACAACTCTATGCACATAAACTAGAAAACCTGGAAGAAATGGATAAATTCCTGGACAGTTGCCTCCTCCCAAGCCTAAACCAGGAAGAAGTCAAAACCCTGAATAGACCAATAACAAGGTCTGAAGTCAAGGCAGCAATTAAGAGCCTACCACCCAAAAAAAGCCCAGGTCCAGATGGGTTCACAGCCAAATTCTACCAGACATACAATGAGGAACTGGTACCATTCCTTCTGAAACTATACCAAATAATCCAAAAAGAGGGAATCCTTCCCAAGTCATTTTATGAGACCAACATCATCCTGATACCAAAACCCAGCAGAGCCTCAACAAGAAAAGAAAACTACAGGCCAATATCCATGATGAACATAGATGCAAAAATCCTCAATAAAATACTGGCAAGTCGATTACAACAGCACATCAAAAAGCTTATCCACCATGATCAAGTAGGATTCATCCCGGGGACGCAAGGCTGGTTCAATATACACAAGTCTATAAATGTAATTCACCACATAAACAGAACCAAAGACAAAAACCACATGATTATCTCAATTGATGTAGAGAAGGCCTTCAACAAAATTCAACAGCCCTTTATGCTAAAAACCCTCAATAAACTAGGTATTGATGGAACGTATCTCAAAATAATAAAAGCTATTTACAACAAACCAACAGCCAATATCATACTGAATGGGCAAAAACTGGAAGCATTCCCTTTGAAATCTGGCACCAGACAAGGATGCCCTCTCTCACCACTCCAATTCAATATAGTACTGGAAGTTCTAGCCAGAGCAATCAGGCAAGAAAAAGAAATAAAGGGTATTCAATTAGGAAAGGAGGAAGTCAAATTGTCTCTATTTGCAGATGACATGATTGTATATCTAGAAGACCCCATCATCTCAGCCCAAAATCTCCTGAAACTGATAAGCAACTTCAGCAAAGTCTCAGGATACAAAATCAATGTGCAAAAATCACAAGCATTCCTATACACCAATAACAGACTTAAAGAGAGCCAAATCGAGAATGAACTGCCATTCACAACTGCTACAAAGAGAATAAAATACCTAGGAATACAACTAACAAGGAACGTAAAGGACCTCTTCAAGGAGAACTACAAACCACTGCACAACGAAATCAGAGAGGACACAAACAGATGGAGAAACATTCCGTGTTCATGGTTAGGAAGAATCAATATCGTGAAAATGGCCATATTGCTCAAAGTAATTTACAGATTCAATGCTATCCCCATCAAGCTACCAATGACCTTCTTCACAGAACTGGAAAAAACCACCTTAAACTTCATATGGAACCAAAAGAGAGCCCACATAGCCAAGTCAATTCTAAGCAGAAGAACAAAGTGGGAGGCATCACACTACCGGACATCAAACTATACTACAAGGCTACAGTAATCAAAACAGCATGGTACTGGTACCAAAACAGAGATATAGACCAATGGAACAGAACAGAGGCCTCGGAGGCAACACAACATATCTACAACCATCCGATCTTTGACAAACCTGATAAAAACAAGCAATGGGGAAAGGATTCCCTGTTTAATAAGTGATGTTGGGAAAACTGGCTAGCCATGTGCAGAAAGCAGAAACTGGACCCCTTCCTGACCCTTACACTAAAATTAACTCCAGATGGATTAAAGACTTAAACATAAGACCTACCACCATAAAAACCCTAGAAGAAAACCTAGGCGAAACCATTCGGGACATAGGCGTAGGCAAGGACTTCATGACCAAAACACCAAAAGCATTGGCAACAAAAGTCAAAATAGACAAATGGGACCTAATCAAACGCCACAGCTTCTGCACGGCAAAAGAAACAGTCATTAGAGTGAATTGGCAACCAACAGAATGGGAAAAAATTTTTGCAGTTTACCCATCTGACAAAGGGCTGATATCCAGAATTTACAATGAACTAAAACAGATTTACAAGAAAAAGCAAACAAGCCCATTCAAAAATGGGTGAAGGAAATGAACAGATACTTTACAAAAGAAGACATACATGAGGCCAACAAGCATATGAAAAAATGCTCATCATCACTGGTCATTAGAGAAATGCAAATCAAAACTACATTGAGATACCATCTCATGCCAGTTAGAACGGCGATCATTAAAAAATCTGGAGACAACAGATGCTGGAGAGGATGTGGAGAAATAGGAACACTTTTACACTGTTGGTGGGAGTGTAAATTAGTTCAACCATTGTGGAAGACAGTGAGGCGATTCCTCAATGACCTAGAAATAGAAATTCCGGAGAGAGATCCAAGATGGCTGATCACTAGCAGCTCGGGCTCGTAATTCCCAGTGAAAGCGCAGAGAACGAGAGGACGCCACACTTTCAGATGAGTATTTGTTGCTCATGGACTAGGAGATTCCCAGCAGAGGAGCACCACGGGTTGCCAGGGCGACTCTTGTGGCCGGCGTGGCGGTTTTGCTGGCACCTTAGCGTGCCGGTTCTTGGTGCAGAGTCTGGAGATTCCTGGACAGAAAAGCACCATCAATCTTAACACCGCTATTTTGGCCGGCACAGTGGATTGCTCAGATTTCGGCGCTGGGAATCAACAAGTTGGACGTCAGCTCAGAGACCTAGTTAGAAAGTCGGTAATTACAAAGACGACAGACGGATAAATATATAATGAAGGGAAGAAACCAGCATAAAAAGGCAGAGAATACTCAAAATCAGAATGCCTCTCCCTCTACAGGGGATTGCAATTCCTCATCAGTAACGGAACAAAGCTTAATAGATTACGAGTGTGTTCCAATAACAGAAGCAGGTTTCAAAACGTGGGTGATAAGAAACTTCTGTGAATTAAAAGCACTTGTTCTAACCCAATGCAAAGAAACTAAGAACCTTGAAAAAAGGTTTGACGAAATATTAACGAGAATGGAAAATTTAGAGAAGAATATAAGTGAATTGATGGAGCTGAAAAACACAACATGAGAACTTCGCGAAGCATGCACAAGTTTAAACAGTTGAATTGATCAAGCAGAAGAAAGGATATCAGAAGTTGAGGACCAGCTCATTGAAATGAAACGAGAAGACAAGAATGGAGAAAAAAGGATAAAAAGGAATGAGCAAAGTCTCCAGGAAATATGGGACTATGTGAAAAGACCTAATTTACGTTTGATAGGTGTACCTCAATGTGACGAAGAGAATGAATCCAAGTTGGAAAATACTCTTCAGGATATTATTCAGGAAAACTTTCCCAACCTGGCAAGGCAGGGTAATATTCAACTCCAGGTAATACAGAGAACACCACAAAGATATTCTTCAAGAAGACCAACCCCAAGGCACGTAATCGCCAGATTTATTAGGGTTGAAATGAAGGAGAAAATACTAAGGGCAGCCAGAGAGAAAGGTCAGGTTACCCATAAAGGGAAACCTATCAGACTTACAGCAGATCTCTCAGCAGAAACCCTACAAGCCAGAAAAGAGTGGGGACCAATATTTAACATCCTTAAAGAAAAGAACTTTCAACCCAGAATTTCCTATCCAGCCAAACTAAGCTTTATAATTGAAGGAAAAACTAAATGTTTTGCGAACAAACAAGTACTTAGAGACTTCACCACCACCAGGCCTGCTTTACAAGAGCTTCTGAAAGAAGCACTATACATATAAAGGAACAACCAATATCAGCTTTTCCAAAAATATATCAATAAGCAAAGAGCATTAACACAACGAAAAATTTACACTAACTAATGGGCAAAACAGTCAGCTAGCATCAAATGCCAGTATTAAACCTATATATATATTCTAATTGGATATAAAGCCGAAACCCATCAGTATGCTGCATCCAGACCCATCTCACATGCAACGATACACAAAGACTCAAAACAAAGAGAAGGAGGAAGATTTATCAACCAATCAGAGAGTAAAAACAAACAAATAAACAAAAAGCAGGAGATGCAATTCTCGCCTCTGATAAAGTAGACTTTAAAGCAACAAAGAGCAAAAGAGGCAAAGAAGGACATTATATAATGGCAAAAGGATCAATGTAACAAGAAGAGCTAACGATTTTATAGGTCAACGAGACAGAAAATTAACAAGGACATTCAGGACTTGAACCCAGACCCGGAACAAGTAAACTTAATAAACATTTACAGAACTCTCCACTTCAAATACACAAAACATACATTACCACCTCACACCTATTCCAAAAGTGACTACATAATTGGAAGTAAATCACTCCTCAGTAATCGCATAGCATTTCATAGGTTTAAATGAAATATTGGTTGGCTGCTTGTTTGTTATTTTCTTCCCTTATTCCTTCCTGTCTACATCAAGTATAATTATTGGTATACAAGAGGTTTTCAATAGCCATTACTAAACTGCATTCTAGCCTGGGCAAGAAAGCAATACTCCCATTCTCTCTCTTTCTCTTCCTTTTTCTTCCTCTTCTTCATTTTCTTTCTTTCAAAAAAAAAATGGGTAAGGAAAATATAATCAACCTTATTAGATAATCCTAATTCAAAATCCATTCCATATGAGAAAAAAAAAAAAAAAAAGAAATAGAAATTCCATTTGACCCAGCAATTCCATTACTGGGTATATATCCAAAGGATTATAAATCGTTCTACTGTAAGGACACGTGCACACGAATATTCATTGCAGCACAGTTTACAATAGCAAAGACCTGGAACCAACCCAAATGCCCATCGATGATAGACTGGACAGGAAAAATGTGGCACGTATACACGACGGAATATTATGCAGCCATCAAAAACGATGAGTTCGCGTCCTTTGTAGGGACATGGATGAACCTGGAAACCATCATTCTCAGCAAACTGACACAAGCACACAAAATCAAACATCGCATGTTCTCACTCATAGACGGGTGTTGAACAATGGGAACACATGGACACAGGGAGGGGAGCACTATACACTGGGGTCCGTTTGGGGGGAGTGTGGGGGGGGACAGCGGGGGGTGGGGAGTTGGGGAGAGATAGCATGGGGAGAAATGCCACGTATAGGTGAAGAGGAGGAAGGCAGCAAATCACCCTGCCACGTATGCACCTATGCAACAATCTTGTATGTTTTTCACATGTACCCCAAAACCTAAAATGCAATAAAAAAACAAAAGAAAGAAAAAAAATTTCAAACACTAAAACATTTTTTCAAGAGTTCCTAGTACTCGAAATTGCTGGGTCTTACCTTGATCACCTCTGGAGTCTGCTGAATCAAAACTGCTGAAGTAGTATCTTTGGCTTTATCACCAACAGGACTTCTACAGACTGATAAACTGGCCTGGGAGGAAGTTGTCAAGGTTTCCTGTAAAATTTGCATCATTTCCTTTTCTTGTGATAGGCTCCCTCTGCTTGATTTGCATTCAACTAGTTCTTGAGCAAAGTCTTCAATGCTTTCCAGGATTCGTAGTAAGAGGGCTCGATCTTCTTCCTCTATTTTGTGTCCATTGGTTTCAATAATCCTTGTTAGACAGGAAGGTGAGACTTTTTCTATGGGTGAAGAGACTTTAGATTTAGGCTCAAGATCTACAAGGGTCTGACCAGTCAACTGACTGTGACTATTTAAAGAATTAGAGTTTTTACCCTTCACAAGTGGCTCTCTTAGAGAAGTCTCCATCTTCTGTGAAAATGATTCCAAATCCATTAACAATTTATCTATTTCTTCTTGGCTATTGGAATTTGTAAAATCTCTCTGATCTCCCTCTTCAACTTTGGAAATTTTTGATTTACAGTCTTCTTTAGGCAGATGAACAAACGATTTCTCAAATATCTTACCAATTTCATTTTGCATTGAGGCAGGGCATTTTTTAAGATGAGTAGCATGTTCTGGAAATTCTGCTCTACGTTCATTTATCTCTAACAACTCATGACTGGGTCCATTCTCTGTCTGTTGTCCTTTATCGAATGCTTTCTTTCCATCTAACTCTTCTTCGATATAAAGAGTTTCCATTAAGTCGCCAGAAGAAATATTTTCTAAAGGGTTCATGGTTAATGACTGTGATTGAACCTGGACAGCATTTAGAGTTCTAGGATCATTTACCTCTAAGTTATATAAGGAATCTGTGGAGTTGTTTGGAATGGATTGTATAGTGTCCATCTTCCTGGAATTAGGCTTGTCATCTTGCAATTCAACAGTCTGAAATTGTCCAGAGTTGGAAGCCGAGAGCTGGACAACATCTTCATATTTAGGGGGTTGTTCAGTGCCAAATACTGGGGAGAAGGGAGTCAGCTGTAAGCTAGGCATATTACTAATCAGTTCTGTGAAATCTAGAGCCTCATGATTCCCAGACTGCATGAATTCAAATGGTAACTTTTTCAGATACGATGCTAACCTGGTCATTACATTCATATACACAGCTTCGGAGCTAGAAATTGTAACATTATCATTTCCTTCACTGATGCTACTCCCTGACTTTTTCTTTATGCATTGTTTTATGATGTCTGTGCATTTTTTCAAATCCTCGGAGCATTTCAACAAGATGTCCAAGCACATCTTTATGTCTGTCCCAGAAGAAAAATTATCTATTTTATGTTTTTCCAAAATCTGAGTAACCAAGTCTTCTTCAGAGAAGTTTTGAAGAAACATGGAAGTCAGGTTTGTATCAAGCGAGTTTCTATGAGACAAAGGTTTTTCCTCAACTGAGGAACTCCGCAGTAAACCAAAAGACGGGGTGTTCCCATCGTTGTTATAATGGCCACAAAGCAAGTCTAAATCAACTGACCTCCTATTAAATGAGTCAGATTTAACTTTCCTTCCCTTTTTGTAAGCTGCATGGTTAGAGTTTTTGAGTTTTTCAAGGGAAAATTCTTTTATTTTCCCACTGGCAAAACTGATTGCTTCTCCTGCAATGTCCTTTAAGTTGCAGGTATTCTGAAAAGTAGATCCTCTCTTGACCCTGGGTATGCCTGTGAAGGCCTGTTGGGGATAGTCACCTTCAGATGAGGAAAGCCCATTTTCATGGGGTAGAAACATAGAGTTCAGATCCGCATCTTTGAACTGAGACACAGGGATGTGCAAGAGGTCTGCACAAACACTATGATGTACCACAATGCAGTCAACTCCATGTGTGAAAGTGTGGCAGGTTCCAGTGCAATAATGTATAGCTTGCTCAAAACGTCGGTCTATCACCACGCTGCTGTAGTGGTTCACAGTACTAACCACAAGTCTGTAAGCTGCTGCCATAGTATCAAATCCACTTACTGTTTGGACTTGGAACTTTCTATAACTTCCTTCATGAATTCTCCTAAATGACACTTAGCTGAAAGTATATTTAATAACAATGTTCAGTGGTTTCTTTCAAATATAATGGCTTTTGCCTTGAAGGCAAACCATTTATATTTGAGGCTTGCTAACTATCAAAATACAGTAGCTGATGCACATGTGTACTTGTACTAGCAAATTTAATAATTTACTAACTGTGCTTTTAAATTTTATTTAGTAATATCATGATACCATAGAATTATTTCGATGAAAGAATATCCTCTTTTACTTCTTCAACAGTTCTATAACATGGAAATTTGCTGTCAGAAATTTACTGTCATAAATCTTAGTTGGTAGTAGAGAAGTACTGTGATGACTGAGTCCTCCAAAGATTTAAATGATCCATTTTTCTGCAAATGACAGAGAAACCTGAAATAAAAAAGAAAATAATTAAAAGGAAATATTTTTTAATACTGAAACTTTTAATTTCCTCTTTCTTTGCATCCCATATGCAGTTAATCACCAAGCCTTATTATCTGCCATATCCTTTACAGCTGATATTCAACTCATGCCTTTGTTTCATAACACCTTACACTCCTTACTGCCTAGAGTAATATTACCCCAACACTGCCTTGTCACATTTACCTCTGAGATGAATTTCTTATTGCATGCTCCTTACATGATACTAAGAAGCTTAGATTTATACAGCATTCTCATCCCTCACAGCTCAAGAATTCACACTTCTGATCTCCTCATGGATCACAGCAAGTCTACCTCTTTTGACTCACTTTTAAGTCCCTCAAGATCTGTTCCCATCTATCTAGAATCATATTTTCTACTATGCCCCTGCACCAACCTTTTGCTTCCATCAACTTAGTCTTCTCAAAGACTATCAACACCTAGTACCTGTTCTTGAGTCTCAAACTTCCTCTACACTTAGAAATTATTCTCCCATAATTTTCTCTTTGCTTACTGAGAGAAAAACCAACTTTCATTATTGATCTTGATCTCATCTCCCAGACCCTGCCCCATGCAGATATCTCTCTCTTCTCTGCATCACGTGGACAGAATTTACTCATCATAAAAAAATGGCTTTTAAAACATACTATAGTTGCTTTCCAAGGTTTTGTCAATGGATTTATTCAGTCAACAAATACTGACTACCTACTGTTATGTACCAGGCTCTTTGTATATACTAGTGATAAAGCAGCAAATCAAACAAAGGGAAGAAAACCCAATATACAAGTTAAACATATAAACTTATCATATGGGACATGTGTTAAGGAGAAAAATGATGCAGGGCAAGGTTTTAGAAAGGTTGGAAGGGTGCTGTTTATGAAGAGGGGTCAGAGAAGACTTACTGACATCTGAAGAGCAGAGACCCGAAAGAAGAGAGGGAGCAGGCCAAGGAGGTATTATGAGGTATATCCTCCAGGGCAGAATAACCTTAAGTGCAAAGGCCCTAGAGTGGAGCACGCATTATTTACTAAAAGAATGGCAAAGAGACCAAAGTGGGTGGAGCAAGGGGACAATGGAAAGGAAAGGTGGGAGTCTAAAGCATGCAGAGTCTGTAGAGCACTGTGGTCTTAACCATTAAGTTTTATTGGTCTTAACCCTAAGTGAGCTGGGAAACAACTGGTGGCCACTGAGCAGAAGAATGACCTGATCACACTTCCATTTTAAATTGGTAATTTTAGCTGTTGTGTTCAGAGACTTCAGAGTAGCAAGATAAGAAGCATGGAAACATGTTAGGGCCTACTTCAGTAGGCCAGCATGAAGGCTGGGAGGCTTGGACCAGTATAGCAATTGTGGGGATATTTAGATGCTGTCTATACTTCAAAGGTACAGCCAACATGATTTGCTGAAGGATAGAATGTAGGAGGACAGAAGTAGGATACTACTTGATCAAGGATGGTGCAATGAGGCAATGATGGGAAGGAGATGATAACAATGAAGGAAGGTATTAGTTTCACTGCACCATCACCACACTGGTGTCATAAGAATGAAAATCTGCCGGGCACGGTGGCTCACGCCTGTAATCCCAGCACCTTGGGAGGCTGAGGCTGGCGGATCATGAGGTCAGAAGATCGAGACCATGAGGTCAGAAGATCTGGCCAACATGGTGAAACCCCGTCTCTACTAAAATACACAAAATTAGCTGGGTGTGGCAGCAGATACCTGTAGTCCCAGTGAATGTGGCAGCAGATACCTGTAGTCCCAGTGATTCAGGAGACTGAGGCAGGAGAATCTCTTGAACCCGGGAGGTGGAGGTTGCAGTAAGCCGAGATCATGCCACTGCACTCCAGCCTGGCAACAGATTGTGACTTGGTCTCAAAAAAAAAAAAAAAAAAAAAAAAGAATGAAAATCTTTACTCATTTCATAACGAGAAACAGTACTTCATTGTTTCATTGTTTTCACATTTTATTTAATAATGGAAAATGGTTCATTTTGCCTATTTTTTGTTCTTGGGTAAACTATTTTTATTTGTTGCCCATTTAGGTATTAGAGACTTACTGAATACAGAATCAATTAGTACAATTAATTAATTCATGAAGAATACTTTCTTGTTTTGAATTCTTATACTGGCTAGACTATATTTCCTGGTTCTTTGGATTCAGTAATTACTATGTTTTTGTACCAGTACCACACTATTGTAAATTACTGTTTATTAAAGTTTTACTACCTAGCATTGCCTCCTTGATCCCTAGTTCTGATTCTTTTTTTTTTCTTTTCTTTTCTACCCTGTTAACTGATACGATTCTTTTTTTACCCTCTAAATGTTCTTTGATGGTCTTCTAGATGAACTGTTGAACTTTCAATTTCAAGAAAAATCCTACTGGACTTTGATTACAATTTTAACAAACTTATAAATTATTTTGAAGGAACACTGACATCATTACAATGTTCAGATTTGTCACCCACGGAGATATAAATCTGAATTCTGATACTCTTTTAACTCTTTGTGGTTTTCCTCAGGTGGGTCACATCTCATTCTTCTTGTCCCCCAGTATCTTAGCTTTGTTGCTATATAAATGGATCTTAACCTGTTGTCTCATCCTCCACTTCCTCATCTTCAAATCTCAAGTGGTGGTTTATATAAAAACTATAAAACTAGAGATCACACAAGGTAGATGAAGCTGAACTGGAAAAAAACTCCACAGTAAAGGAGGTGACTAGTAATTCTTAAGTGAAAATATAAAAAAGCCAAAGAGGAAAAATGTTATAGAACAAAAGATGAGAATATGGTCACACTCCCTTTTCAAGAGATGTATATCCAAAACACAGGGAAGAAACGGCCCTTTTTAGAGAAGTCCAAGATTTTGAAAGGGCTTTTGGGTAAAGATAAAAGGAAAGGTAAACACAAAGGATAGTGTTGAGAAAGTACAGTAGGAAAACTATATGAGAGATCGGGATTATTTCCTAATCCGGTTATAAAACTGGTCCAGAGGCAAAATACATAAATGTTGGAAAACTTAAATATCCAAATGCTTATTAAAACATGAGTCCAAAAATTATTTATTTTTTTTGAGATGGAGTCTTGCTCTGTCTTGCCTAGGATAGAGTGCAGTGGCGCCATCTCAGCTCACTTCGGCCTCTGCCTCCTGGGTTCAAGCAATTCTCCCGTCTCAGGCTCCCAAGTAGCTGGGACTACAGGCATGTGCTATCACACCTGGCTAGTTTTGTATTTTTAGTAGAGATGGGGTATCACCATGTTGGCCAGGCTGGTCTCGAACTCCTGACCTCAGGTGATCTGTCTGCCTTGGCCTTCCAAAGTTTCGGATTACAGGCATGGGCCACTGCGCCTGGCCAAAAAAAATTCTTAAGTTGACATAAAAACAACTGTTTTTCTCTAAAATTTGAAAAAATAAAGCGAGGAAGTATTTCTCTAGTTCTGAATATAACCAAAACAACTAGTCAATAAGGTAACGTGACAGAAAGTACAAGAAAGTATTCCTGTTATATTGGAATTTGAAACAGTCAAGGAAGGAAAAACACTGGCTAAAGCCAGACATGTGCTGTCCAATAAAACTTCCTGCATTGGTGGGAATATTCTTTATCTGCACTACCCAATATGGCACATTAGCCACATGGTGCTACTGTGCACTTTAAATGAGGCTAGTGCAACTGAAGAATGGAATTTTGATTAAAAAAAAAAAAAACTTTAAATTTTGAAATCATTTTAGACTCACAAAGAAGTTGAAAAAATAGCACAGAGAGTTCCTGTGAAGTCTTTCCCCAGTTTCCCCCAATGATGACACCTTATATCACTATAGTACAATGATCAAAACCAGGAAACTGCCATTGATACTATCAACTACAGACCTTATTTGGATTTTACCAGTTTTACATGCACTCACCCTCTTTTTTTCTCCCTCTTTTCCTTGTATAATAACTACTGCCACAATCAGAATACAGAACTTTCCCATCACCCCCTAAAAAATTCCTCATACTACCCTTTTGTAGCCACACCCTCACCCTGCCCATAATTCCCAGCAAACACTGATCTATTCTCCCTCACTATAATTTTGTAATGTAAAAAAATGTTTTACGTATGCAGTCATACAGTATGTAATCTTCTGAGACTGGCTTCTTTCACTTAATGTTTCTGAGATTCACTCACATTACCACATGTACCAACAGTTCATTCCTTTTTCTTGCTGAGTGGTATTCCATTTCATGGATCTATCACTGTTTACCCATTCACCCATTAAAGGGTATTTATGTTGTTTCCAGTTATGGCTTATTACAAACAAAACTGCTATGAATATTAGTGCAGAGGCTTTGTGTGAATATAGTTTCCATTTCTCTTGGGTAAATACAAGTGTGAGTGCTGGGTTCTATAGTAAGAATATCTTGAACCTTATGAGAAACTGCCAAACTGTTTACCAGAGTAGTTATACCATTTTACATTGCCACCAGCAACATACGAGAGACCTGGTTGATTCCACATCTTCGTCAGCATGCAGTACTGCCAGTATTTTCTATTTTAGCCATTCTAATTGGTGTGTAAGGATATCTCACTGTGGTTTTAACTTACAGTTCCCTAACAGCTACTGATGTTGAACATCTTTTCATGTGCTTATTGACCAGCCCCATGTCATCTTTGGAGAAGTACCTGTTTAAATCTTTGGGTCATTTTAATTAATCTTAATTAAAATACCCACATGAAGCTAGTGGCTACCATATGAGAGAGTATAGCTTTATTTTTATTTATTTATTTATTTATTTTTGAGACGGAGTCTCATTCTGTTGCCCAGGCTGGAGTGCAGTGGTGCGATCTTGACTCACTGCAACCTTTTCCTCCTGTATTCAAGCATTTTCCTGCCTCAGTCTTCTGGGTAGCTGGGATTACAGGAGCCCATCATCAAGCCCAGCTAATTTTTGTATTTTTAGTAGAGATGGAGTTTCACCATCTTGGCCAGCCTGGTCTCGAACTCCTGACCTTATGATCCACCCGCCTCACCCTCCCAAAGTGCTGAGATTACAGGTGTGAGCCACGTGCCCAGCCAGAGAGTATGGTTTTAAATAACAAAGCAGCTTTCAGAAATTCTTTAAAAGAAAATAAGAAGAAAAAGATATAGCAAAAATGGACACTGCTGAGTTTTAAAAATAAAACTGATGAACTTTTCATGAGTCATCTTGCTGAGAAAGAAAAAGGGGATGGGGGCAAGACTTAAAGAACAAATCACAAATTTAGGTCTTTGAGTATGTTTTGAAAGGACATCAATAGCAGAAAACCAAACCCCAAGGAGTGCCACCAACTACATATGAGAAATTTTGAGTCTAAAATCATTTGATTAAAAAAAAAAAAGCCAAAGCATCAAAGATTACTTTCCCTGGTATGTCACACCTACGGGTGTCAAATTCTGCCTTTTTATTCAGACTATAATTCAACTGATGTTCAGTTAACCAGATGGAATCTTAGACATGGAATCAAATCCAACTATTTTCAATCAGAGATCCAACCTAACTTGGAACCACAATGCTATTCTAAGTCTAAGAGAAAGCTAGACTGCATGGGTTTGAATTCCAATCCTGCCAGTGTGGCCTAATATAAGCTGATTAACCTTGTCAGTCTGTTCCAACTGCAAAATAGAGAGAATAATAACCATCTCATGAAGATTAAGTTAACATATGTCAGATGCTTACAACAATACCTAAGACACAGGAAATGCACAATAAATACTATTTCTGTTATTGCTCTAATTCACTTATCAAACATTTCCTACTCTGTGCCAGATCCTGGGAGAATGATGCCAAATGACATACAGTGATGGTCTTCAGAGTGCTCAATGTTTAATGAGGGCAGGGGCAGAAGCAAGCAAGTATAGCAGCTATCAGGAGTGCGGGCAAATTGCTCCCATTTTTCTCCTACAATTAATAAATGTTCTTTTCAGAAAAGTTGTATTCACAAGTAGAAATAAACACTGTTGATATTCTTATGAATATACTTTAACTTTCTCTTATGAAAAATTATGTCTATTTTTTTACAAAATTTGGACCATACTATAACTTACTTTCATGTCAAAATAGACATAAATCATTTTAATGAATAAATAACATTCTATCATATAAATAAAATAATTTATTTAGCCATCTGTTATTGCTGAAGATTTAGGTTATTTACTGTTTGTTTTCAAATAAGCAGTGATAAACATTCTTTTACATATACTTTATATAGCTATATTTTCTTAATAGTAAAATGCTGAGTCAAAAGGTGTATATGTGTATATACTTTTTCAAAAAAGGTCATTAGATATATAGCACCAATCTAGGAGAGAGCCTGTTTCCCCATGTTTTCCTGGACTGATTCCTCTCTTTAAATTTTTTGTAATTTGATTGATGAAAAAATGGAAGTACATTGTTTTAATCTTCATTTCCTTGATTGCTGGTAAGCCTGAATATCTTCTCACTCACCTATTAGACATTTTGTCATTGTTCACTTGTGAAGCCTTTCTTCACGTCCTTTGTCTGTTTTGAGAGGGAGCATCTAAATCAGACTGAGGAGTCAAGAAAAGCTTCCCAAAAATATAGCAATGTAGGTACATAATTCTGAAGGATCAATGAGAGCTACTTAGACAAAAAAGAAGGGAAGAATACTCCAGGTAGAGGGAAACATATGTGAAGGCAGAGAGACAGAACACAGCACAGTGAGTCCCGAAGTACAAGTAGTTCCGGCTAGTTTCACTTGGGGGAGTGTAGAGACAAGCAAGAGGGCAGGAAAAGAGAGCAGCAGGCACTAAACCACAGTTGGCCTTGTATGCTAAACTAAGGAGTCTGAACTTTATTCTGAAAGCTATGAGAAAAACAAAGACTTTTAGGCTAGAGTAACATGATGAGATTTGTTACAGAAAGATCACTGTAGCACTTGAGTGGAGGAAAGATAGAGAGGAACCAGACTAAAGACTTAGAATTCAATTAGGAGGTTATTATAAAAATTCATGCAAGAAGTGATGAGAATCTAAACCAAGTAGGTGACAGTAATAACAAAGAGGAGGGCACCGATTAGATTAGCCCAAGAATCCATAGAACAGCAGGAGGGGAAAGTGACAGGGAGGAATCTTGGGTTTCTGGCTTAAGTACTGGGAGACTTGTCTTGCTACTCCGAAGACAGACTTTTTGTTTTTGTTTTTGTTTTGTCGGGGGTAGTCATAGGACAGTTAGAAGGAGCCTAAGAAAGAGAAAAAGATAAGAAACCAGGAGAAAGCAGTTTTATGGAGACTGAAAAAGGGACTTTCCAAATGGAGGTCACTAGCATTGGATGTTACTAAGAGGTCAAGGAGAAACAAAAACTGGATTTGCCAAAATGAAGGTTGCTGGTACCCTTATCAAGTGCAATTTCAGGGACTTGGTGTCAAAAGAAGTGGTGTAGGTAGACCAGATTTTCCATTAGGTTTTTTGCTATGAAAAGGAGGGCTATAAAATGTCAGCTAGAAGAGAATGGAGATATGAATTTTTTCTTAAAGGATGGAAGATATTTGAGCTTGTGTACATGTTGAAGGGAAAGATCCAGCAGAAGCTTTGAGGACACAGGAACTAGTAGCCAAAGCCCTGGTGAGGGGATTAGTCTCAGAGGAAGGTAGATAACTTTCCCAGTGAGGCAGGAGGAAAGAAACCAATTTATAGATGGAAGAAGAATATAAGGAATTTTTTTCCATGACAGCTTCAATTTTTCTCAGTGAAACTGAAAGCAAAATTATTTATTAAAGTTTAGGGGACAGGAGAGGTATTAAGGAATTTGGGAAGATAGTGAAAACCTGAAACAGATGAAAATAAGGAGGTATCTGATTAGGAACAGACAAAAGTAAGGACAGATCCTGAAACATTCAGCAGGATTGATGTAGAAGTAGAGATGGTACAAATGACTGGTTGATCCAGGGCTTCTCATGAAGGCCGGAATACAAAAAGAATAGCAGCAAGAGATTCAAGTAGGTGTAAGCATCCACAGGAGAAGTATGAGGTGATACGTTTATTGACTGAATAATGTTGACCAGGAAGGAGCAAAGGAGAGAAAAAGTCCCTTAGCAGTTTACTAAAAATCTCCCACTAGGATGACATCTGTTTGTGCAATACGCTTTGACTCTAATTGTTAGATTAACCAACAAATATTTCTCTGCATATTAGTGGAGACTTCATTAAATCATTTGAGATGTAGACAGTCTATTTTTTCATCACACTTCTTTTAACAGTTGATAGAGATAAAAGTGCCTCTGCTAACTTTAAGCAAAATAAATGTGAAGACAAGAAAACTCAAAGTGGAAAAGAAAACCTTAAAAATTTTCACAAAAAAGGCAGTATTTTAGAAGAAAAGTTTGGTTATAAACACATTTTTAAAAAGCAGCAGTCTTTAAGTAATAGGTACAAAGAGAAAGTTTTTGGTGCCAGAATCACATTAATTATTGAGCTACAGTATTTTTCAATTCTAAAATACATTTTTGGGGACATTTTAGCATCACTGAAATGGAAATACATCTTAGTTGGTAGCATCTTAAAATCTCTATTGGCCAGGCAGAACTGTGACAAGGTTGTCATTTACTGAACACACTCTAGTAAGATCAAGAAAACACCATCATAAAAAAACATGCAGAATGTCTTGGCAGAAAATTCCCAAAGATCATAGCAGAAGACTCTTTTAAGAAAGGCTTCGGCTGGGTGCAGTGGCTCACGCCTGTAATTCCAGCACTTAGGGAGGCTGAGGCAGGTGGATCATGAGGTCAGGAAATTGAGACCATCCTGGTCAACATGGTGAAACCCCGTCTCTACTAAAAATATAAAAATAGCTGGGCATGGTGGCATGTGCCTGTAATCCCAGTTACTGGGGAGGCCGAGGCAGTAGAATCACTTGAACCAGGGAGTCAGAGGTTGCAGTGAGCCAAGATTGTGCCACTGCACTTCAGCCTGTCGACAGAGCGAGACTCTATCTCAAAAAAAAAAAAAAAAAAAAAAAAAAAAAGAAATACTTCATCACTAAATACTCTGGATGGCAGAGAAAGAAAGCATGAACATAGGTGGCTCTAAATTAAAAAGTGATTTTAAAGAGTTTGAATCTGAATGGAAGAAATTCTAGAAATATTTTAACCAATTATTTCCACTGTATTTTATTTATGTATGCACAAGAGTGATATATAATTAAAAATATCTGTCAGGCTGGGCGCAGTGCCTCATGCCTATAATCCTAGCACTTTGGGAGGCCAAGGTGGGCGGATTACCTGAGGCCAGGAGTTCACAACCAGCCTGGCCAACATGGCGAGACCCCATCTCTACTAAAAATACAAAAATTAGCTGGGCATGGTGGTGCATGCCTGTAATTCCAGCTACTCGGGAGACTGAGGCAGGAGAATGGCTGGAACCCAGGAGCCAAAGGCTGCACTGAGTGGAGATTGCACCATTGCACTCCAGTCTGGGCGACAGAGTGGGACTCTGTCTCAAAAAAAAAAAAAAAAATCTGTCAACGTAAGTCCATAGAACTCTCTCAATAATTAAAAAAAGTTCTAGATGATAAGCATTCTATCATAGTCAATAGAGTTTTTTCTTTCTTAATGGCACATGAAATAATGAGTGTTTTATAATCTTGATATAAAATAGAAAAAATTTCAATCTAAGGCCGGGTGCAGTGGCTCATGCCTGTAATCCTAGCACTTTGGGAGGCCGAGGTGGGTGGATCACCTGAGGTCAGGAATTCAAGACCAGCCCGGACATCATGGTGAAACCCCATCTTTAAAAAAAAAAAAAGAAAAAATTTCAATCTAAACATCTGTTATAGTCTGCTTTATGCCCCTAGTAAAACAGAGTACTTGGGAAATCATAATTGCTCTGAATGTGTATGTTTATACCACCTCAGGTCTGTGGCATGCTGCCAGCCCCACCCCCCAGACCTTTGGTCTCTACTGGTCCTTTCATCTACACAAAAGGCCAGAATCTGTTTTTCTAATTTCTGGCTAAGTGGTTCATATGCATCTTTAGAGTTCAATCAGCAAATATTTATCAAGCACTTACTATTACCATCACTTTAAGCAGATTACGATTACTCTAACAAGTACTTTCCAGTGACTCTGGAAAATTCCACAATAAACTGCTATGTGGCAATTCCTAATGAAGTAGATCTGCTATGAAACAAAGATTTAGAAGCAGCAGATAAGAAAAGTTAGGACGGAGAGGCACTGGATTTTGAAAGATAAGAGCCTTATCAGGTAAAACTGGGTTGGACTGGGCCTTGTAAACAAAAAGGAATTCTATGAAGGAAGAAGAGATAGGAAAAGGCTTGTGTGTTTGGAGAAGTATTAAGGAGTGTGGTATTGGTAAGGTTGAAAATGTACAGTATGGGTTTCACAGTTTTAAGGTCTCCTCCAAACAAGAAGAACGAGAAACAGGAAGGCAAACTCTGTCTTTGAAAACCTAGGAGACACCTGTAATCCCAGATCACTATATATGAAGATAGAAAGGAGAAGTAGGAATGGTAAGTGACTTAGTTTACTGATGGCAAGCAAACCAATTCACCCTGCACAACCCACAGAAAGGCAAGGTTTGTTGGTAGCAGGTACCACAGAAAGTGGAGTAGGGTAGAGGACTGAACATAGGGGGACTATTTGAAAGTCGTCTGTAAAAGAATAGTTAGGTCTCCCTACCCCCACTCCATAAACTCAGAAAGTCATCCTTCTTTCACTCTGCTGAAAATAGAAAGTTTATGTGCTAAGAGGAAAAAGTTGAACCAGAAAAACACCAACACCAGGAGCATCAGACAAAGACGGCGGTAAAGGATTGAAAATAAAAGAGGCCCAGAAACCAGGTCACCAAAAACTAGGCTTACTAATTCCAGCTCCTAGGCCCCACTGTGGATTAAAGAATCTTTTTCTGGAGAAATAGAAATATCATCTAGCTACACGATCACCTTACAGTGAAGCCCACTAACTGACAAATGCTGCCCACGAACACAGAGCTTCCCCTCAGCTTTTTAGAGCTTCACTTTTATTCTGAAATCAACTTTACTGATAATTTACATATAATAAAAACATATTAAGTATATAGTCCAATGAGATTTGACAAGAGCCATGTAACCATTGCCTTAAAAAAGAACATTTTTAACACCGCAAAATTATCTTTAGGCCCTTTCCCAATTTCCGTCACCCACAATGTCCAACAACCACAAATCTGATTTCTATTACTATAGATAAGTTTTGCCAGTTCTAGATCTTCATATTAACATAGTTATATATGTACTTTTCTCTCTGGCTTCTCTCATTTAGCACTTAGTTTTGAGATTTATCCATTTTACTATCTGTTATCAGTTGTACATTCCTTTTTACTGCTGAGTAGTATTCTACTGTATGAATATACCAGAATGTGTTTTATCTATTCAACAAATGGATAAAACACATTCTGGTATATTCATACAGCTCATGGACATTTGAGCTGTTTCTAGTTTGGGTTATTGTGAATTAAAGCTACTATGAACAATCAAGTAAAAATCTTTTTGTGAATATGTGTTCATTTCTTTTGGATAATCAGCAATAGAATTACTTCATCATGATAAACGCATATTTAACTTTATAAGAACCTGCAAAACTGTTTTCCAGTGTGGTTCTACCATTTTATACCTTTAGCAGCAGCATCTGAGAGCTCTAGTAGTGCTGCATCCTTTAAGATACTTGTCAATTTTAGCCATCTTAGTAAGTGTGAAGTGGTAACCCACTGTGGCTTTAATTTGCATTTCCCTGCTGACTAATGATGTTGACTATTTTTTCATATGCTTATTAAAAATTCATAGATATCTTCTTTTGTAAAGTGTCTATTCAGAATCTTTTATTACTGAATTCTAAGGGTTCATTATATATATATATTTTAAACACAGGTCCTTGGCCGGACGCAGTGGCTTAGGCCTGTAATTCCGGTACTTTGGGAGGCTGAGGTGGGTGGATCATGAAGTCAGGTGTTCGAGCCCAGCCTGGCCAATGTAGTGAAACCCTGTCTCTAAAAAACAAAACAAAACAAAACAGAACAAAACAAAACAAACAAACAAACAAAAAAGCCCCATAGACATTATTTCCTAGTCTGTGGCTTCTCTTTCCATTTTCTCAGCAGTGGCTTTTGAAGAGTAGGAGGTTTTAATCCTGTGAATTAATTTTCATCATTCTAATTAATCATTATTTTCTTTTAGAGTTAATACATTTGTATATACTACCTTAAGATCTTTGCTTATCCTAAGGTCATAAGGATTTTCAATGGTTTTATAGTTGAAAAGAATGAAACACTCTCCTCTCTTGACTCCTGGGACATATTTGTCTGGTTCTCCACCTGCCCTTTGAAAATTCACTGTCTGTTTCCTTTCTTGCATCTCTCTTCTTGTCCCCTATGTGCCAGCCTTCCTCAGAGTTTTGTCCTTTGCGCCCTTTCGCATCCTGCCTATGCTCAATCTTGTCCACTCTTGCGGCTTTAAAACCTTTCTCTGGTGCTTCCTCTCAAATATTTAATTCCTGTCTCTTCACTGCCAAGTATATCCAACTACATGGGGAATATTTTCTCCTGAATGTCTACTGAAACCCATGACGGAAGCTGAATTCATCTCCCTGCAGACATTAGAGATACACTTTTCTGGGTGTCTCTCTCTAATTTCATGGAGAAATTTGGGAAGTTAATATAATCTTAAACATTAATGTAATGATGGAAATTGTAGAATGGTGTTACGTATACTTTGTTGCTATTTATTTGTTCCACTTCAGGAAACATCTGGAGCAGAGTATGAGGTAAAGAAATTCCACTGCTTATCTCAGCTAATGAAAGGGTTCAAGAAGAAATGATCAACATCAATCATAGACAAAAGACAGAGTTGACTGAATGTCCATGTCACTTAGGTGGATCACTTGAAGACTGAGAACAGAAAAAACTAGAAAATTGTCTCAAAAACTTTTTTATTTAACAGAGTACACAAGGTGTCATGATTCAGAAGTAATGAGTCATTTAGAAATAATAAAACTATTACTTTGCCTGGAAAACATAGGCAATGTTGGGTCGATGACTCAGTGTGGAAACTGCTTCCAACAGAACAGTTTAAAGGAATACCAAAAGTGTACTGTAAGGCCTATTTGTGGAACAAAAAAGGAGACCTGGAATATTTTTTTTTATTTTTATTTTTTTTTTTTATTGCATTTTAGGTTTTGGGGTACATGTGAAAAACATGCAAGGTTGTTGCTTAGGTGCATACGTGGCAGTGTGATTTGCTGCCTTCCTCCCCTTCACCCATATCTGGCATTTCTCCCCATGCTATCCCTGCCCAATTCCCCACCCCCCCGCTGTCCCCCCCACTCCCCCACAACAGACCCCCATGTATAGTGCTCCCCTCCCTGTGTCCATGTGTTCTCCTTGTTCAACACCCGCCTATGAGTGAGAACATGTGGTGTTTGATTTTGTGTTCTTGTGTCAGTTTGCTGAGAATGATGGTTTCCAGGTTCATCCATGTCCCTACAAAGGACGCGAACTCCTCGTTTTTAATGGCTGCATAATATTCCATGGTGTATATGTGCCACATTTTTCCTGTCCATTCTATCATCGATGGGCATTTGGGTTGGTTCCAGGTCTTTGCTATTGTAAACTGTGCTGCTATGAACATTCGTGTGCATGTGTCCTTATAGTAGAACGATTTATAATCCTTTGGATATATGCCCAGTAATGGGATTGCTGGGTCAAATGGAATTTCTATTTCTAGGTCCTTGAGGAATCGCCACACTGTTTTCCACAATGGTTGAACTAATTTACACTCCCACCAACAGTGTAAAAGTGTTCCTATTTCTCCACATCCTCTCCAGCATCTGTTGTCTCCAGATTATATTTTAAATTTCTCAACTTTTTTTGAAGTGGACACAACAAATAAAATATTCCAGGTCTAGAGACCTGGAATATTTTATTTGTTGTGTCCACTTCAAAAAAAGTTGAGAAATTTAAAATATAATAAATAAAAATAAAATTAATATAGTTGAGAAAATAAAACATCTCTTACAGAAAAGATTTTCTGATGCTCAAAGAAATGGTATACTCAGGTATCAAAGAACAATTAATGCTTTAGGTTTAGGGCTAATGTCTGAATGAGGCTAAGGGTAATATAAAAACATTCAGCAGTAGACCTGATTTGAGCATATGGGAATTAGGAAGTACTTAAAAACTTACTTTTATTTTTACCACAGAGGAGAAATAGAAAATGTGGCTGAGGGGAAAAAGCACCAGGTAAGCAGTCAGGAGCTCCTGATCTCAGCTTCTGCACTGACCAACTTGGTAACTTGGTCAAGTCACTTCCCTCACTGGGATTTCATCTCTTCATCAGGAAAAACAGGATGAAAGATGGCTCTGGGGTCTAGAGAAAGCAAAATTTGTTTTTTCTTGGTTTGAATTAGGAAAGGGCTACATTTACCAGAAAACTATTTTGTATTATTTGACATCGGAAGTACAAAAAACCGGCTATTAATTTTTAATGCATGTAATTTGCAAAGCTACTGATTTCTCTGAGAACTATCTCCAAAAGGAATATCTGAGGTTAAATTTTTACCATTTTCTAATATAAAAAAATTATTTATTATGTATTCCAAAATATCACCAATAGCTTTTGTCTCTGTCTAGCTGTATTTTAAGTTACTTTAGTTCACACAATTTCCTTTTCTAAGTATTTTTCTTATTTTGGAGGCAAACATATAAAAATCAGGTAACATTCTATAGGCAAAATTCATTTAGGCAACTTAGAAGAACACATGTATTTTACAACACAGTTTAATAAACACTGAGTCCCACCACAGACGAGGTACCCTTCAACATAAAGAACTGTGAACTCTATGGTTCTGCCTTAAGCAGCTCACAGTCTGAGTAGGCATGAAAGTGGAAAGATAACCTTTAGGCAAAAGGAAGGCACACCAGAGAGGTTATCTGCCAAACCCAGTCCTGGAATAAAGAAGTAGTAGTTGGCTGAAGAAAGGGAAAACATCCTGTGAGAGGAGGGAGCAAAGCAGAAAGCAGCATGGGATGTGTGAGAGCTAGCAGGAACCTGGTATTATTTGAGTGTCAAGTTTGAAGACAGGTTTCCAGGAGCCAAAGCTGAAGGAGTGGGGCAAAGGCAACATAGCATCAGAAAGCTCCTGGGAGGTTACACATTGGAGTTGGGGGAGGAGACAAGGTCAAATGTGCACTGTGGGATATTACTCTTGTAGCGTTGTGGAGGACAGACTTGAGAACACAAGATGAAGCTGGGTAGGCCAGGTAGAAGGCCTCTACAGAGTTTAGAAGAGAATCAATGAGGCTACAAATGAAGGGAGCTCAGGGGCTTAAGTGACTAATCTCGATCACAAAACTAGAGCAGGATCTGAACACAAGACTTTTATCTTTAAATCCCGTCCTTTTCTAAATTCCTGTACAAGTACAAATTCTGGTCAAAGTTAACAAGAAATCGAAATTTATTAACTAAAGTATGAATGTATTTTTAAAAGGACTATTTTAGTTTATATTAAGTACTCCAAATTTTCAGAGCATTATAGAAAACAAACAAGGCTTGTTTATTGGAATTCATGAGCTAAAATAATAGGTCAATTCATTTAAGAGATATTTATTGAGCTCCTCTTGGGTCCTGATGAAGATCACATTCTAGGACAATTCCTTTTAGAACATCATTTTTACATCCTCCTTCCCTTCCCTGACAAATTAGTTTTGATACAAGTGAGCAGAGAGGGTCTTCAGAGTCTAGATTCTAGAGGCTGACCAAGAACCTATTGTAAAAGAAATAGAATGATGAGATCAGGGAAAAGCTGCTTGTGTGGGATGATAAGAGAAGAATCCCAAAGAATGGTATGGATGGCAGTAAGCTAGAGTAGAGCCTGGACTTGCCTTCAATGCAGTTTGGAACTGACAAACCAAAGTTATTGTTTTTTGTTTTTTTAAACAATAGTTTTAACCTTTATAAAAGTAATGACCATAGAAATAAGAAAAACTGCAGACAATAGTGAGAGTGATACCAGAGAAATTACAAAGAGGAAAGCAAAGATCACAGCTAGAGGTAGTATCAATGTGAACATTTTTATAAATATCCTTTTGGGCTTTAAAAATACATATGCATATATAATTTTTTAAACAAAAGTGAGATTAAATTATAGTTTATTGCCTGTTTTTTCTTCCACTTAATACAGAGAAACTCCTTTCCCTGAAAATAAAAATCCATAGTACACAATTTATAGACATTGTATGGGCACAGTAAATTTACTTATTTAACTCTCTAGTAAGGCACGTTAGGCTGTATGGTAAGTAAGGTACAGAAAGGAAGCAAGCAATAAGCAAATGAGAAAACTGACTTCAGCTGTGGCAGCATTTTGACTATTTTAAAGGTACAAAGAAGGTAAGACATATGGAAGTTCAGGAGGTTTTTGTGTTCCAGACACAGATGAATAATGTCTGAATCTGGAATTCTTTGTGGATGAAGAAGATTTTCCAAGAGGGAAACAAAAAACGACTGCAACCCAACACATACTATAAATGAAGTAATTTCAAATCTTCACATCTGCAGAACAGATAGATAGAATGTCAAGAAAGCACTGCGACAACTAAAAACAGCGGGTGGACTGCCAGGGAAAAACCGAGTCCCGTTCTAATGAACATCCACAACCACAGCTTTCCAAGGAAGTGGCAGAACTCCCAAAGTATACTGTAATAGAAGGTGTACTTTCTCATGAGATTCCAGGTGGCTTTAAGACTTCATGTATCCTCTGGGTCTCCACTTTCCCAAGTGTTTGGGTGGGCTCTGTGGATTACAAACTGTGCTTGTCAGAGTTCCCTTGGAAGCTGCATTTCTTACTGCAACAAGAACAGCTCTGTTTTTATCTGTTTTAGATATTGGATCTCTAAAAAAAAAGTTTTACTTGAAAAAGCAGTTCCACAGGTAAAATGTGTTCTTAAAATAACAGGGTGAAAAAAAATAACATTCCCCCTTCAGTTTATTTGTTAACCACAAAGGGGAAAATGTAAATATATAATGGAAAGATATGAACATTCCCACCTTAACACGTTAGACAAACTGGGCATCAGTAATGGTGGGACAATAACATCATATGTGCCTCCCAAATTGATTCAATGTGAAGACTGCAGGATCGTGGATGGTATTTCCTCACCAAAAATATTTAATTAATCAATCATTTACATCTAATGTCCAATTCCAGAAAATACAGGATATAGAGAAATAAGTTAGTAACATGAGGAAGCAGAGAAATTCATGATATGGATCATTCTATAAGATAGCTGGCCTGGTGTCTTCAGTGGGTGGGTTAGGGGAAAAGAAAGCAAAAGGGACACCACATATAAAGGCTCTGAGGTGGAAGCACAGCTTGAATGTTTTAGCAAGAAGGAGAATGCCAGTGTGACTAGATTTTGCTCTTACCTAAGTGAGATGGAAAGCTACTGAGGAGTTTTAAGCAGAGAAATGATATGACTTGATGTTCTTCACAAATTCATTCTAGCTGTTAGGATGAGAGCATACAATAGAGACAAGAGCAGAAGAGGGAGACCAGAAAGGGGGCTATTAGAATAATCCAGGCAAAAGATGATGCTGGCTTGGACTGGGTTACAGTAGTAGGGGCAGGGTGAAAAGTGGTCAGATTCAGATTCTGGATATATTTTCAAAGTGGAGCCAGTAGGATACATGAGTGGGTTTTATGAAAAAGAGGGAGGTCAATAATAAATCTAAGAGTTTTTAAAAAACTGTTTTTTTTTTCCTTGAACAACTGAAGATGAGAACTGACATTAATTGAGACTGGAAAGACTGAAGAAAGAACAGATTTGTTTGTGAGAGAGGAAGTAGTGGTTGCAAGGAGGATCGGTAGTTCAGTTTTGGACATGTTAATTTTAAGATGCCTATTAAGATGTTCGGGTACAGGTGTCCAGAAGGCTGCTAGAGAACTGAGCCTGGAGTTTAGGGGACAGATCTGGGTTGACACAAATTTGGGAGTCATAGTTTAAAGTAAAACTAGATGAGATCACCAAGGGATGGAATACAGAAAGTAATGAGGAGATATCCAAAGGCTGAGTCATGGGGCACTTCAAACATGCAGAGTGGCACTGTCCAATGGAACTTTCTGTGATGATGAAATACTTATGTCTGCACCATGCAACAGTAGTCACTTCCCACATGTGGCTATTGAGTGAGCACCTGAAATACAGCCAATTGAAATAGCTACATGTAGCTAGTGGCTACAGTACTAGACAGTACAGATCTAAATTATGGGGAATTGAAGAAGAACCAGAAAAAAAGACTGATAAAAAATGGCCAGAGAGGGAAGAATTACTGTGATACAATTCTCCATAGGTCTCTCATGTTTCTGCAAATATTGTGAGGCATGCTCTTGACAGTCAGTGATGTGACACATGACAGTTCCAGACTATCTTTCCAAAGGTGCTTTTATACTGAATAGCCTTGGAAGACAGTGTCTCCCTCCAGAGCAACAGGTTACTGTCCAGCATAATAAAGATAGTATTTCCCTCTGGAACAAAGAGCAGGCTTGCTTATTGTCCATTATAAAAGATTTGGGTTCCCTAAGATCAAGTTTCCCTTCCAATAACACAGCCTTACTGTGTGTACAGGTATCATCTGGCCTCTTCATATTGCTCTGGGGGAACTGGAAATCAGGAAACCAGTACAAAAATACTGATACTCTGGTTATGTTACTGCTGTAAGCAATAAACTGTCTTCTGTCTCTGATCCAGAAGTCTCGTGTCTTCCAACATTATACATGAAACTGTGGCATACTAACTTGTTAATATACAAACACAGTAAAATCTTAGATCCTTCGTAGTTCTTGACAAGTATCTCAGAAGCCAAATAAAGGTGTTTCGAGGAGGAGAAAGTGAGAGATCAACTCTGTTCCTGAATGTTAAGTCAGATAGGTGTTGAGAAATGACAGATGTGGACATCACTGATAACTGAAAAGAACAGTTTTATTGGAATTATGGAGGAAGAAGTCTGACTGGCTTCAGTTCAAAAAAGAATGGGAAGGGAAAAATAAGTAATAGAACATAGGTAATTAAAAAAAATATATATATTTTTGAAATGAGAGTCTCTCTCTGTGGCCCAGGCTGGAGTGCAGTGGTGAGATCTTGGCTCACTGCAACCTCTGCCTCCCAGGTTCCAGCGATTCTCCTGCTTCAGCCTCCCAAGTAACTGGGATTACAGGTGTGTTCTATCACACCTGGCTAATTTTTGTATTTTTTTAGCAGAGATGAAGTTTCACCATATTGGCCAGGCTGGTCTCGAACCCCTGACCTCGTGATCTGCCTGACTTGGCCTCCCAAAATGCTGGGATTACAGGCACGAACCACTGCACCGGGCCGATAATTCTTTAAATAAGTTTTGCTATGATATTTACATGAAATAAGGCAAAAGTAGAGGAGAAAGCAGAGTCAAGAGGGATTATTTTTAACATAGAAGAAATAAAAGCATATATTCATGCATAGGAGAATAGTAGAAAGGAAAGCTGATGACACAAGAGAAGGAATTACAAAGAACTCAGGGTAGTTCTTTCACACTAACAGGAAAGAAAGCAGAGTATATGGATACTACTGCAAGTAGTGGGTATCTGTGGTGATAAAGCTCTTTCTTGACTCAGTTTCTTAGTGAAACAGCAAGCAAGGCCATCAGTTGAGAGTGAAGAGTGGGGAGAAGATATCCAACATGAAGGAGATTGAAGAAATAGTCATCTAAGAGGAGATGAAAGTGAGAAAAAAATGGCTGGAGAATTCTACTAAAATAGCCAGCCATCATTAAGGATCCACTTGAGGTTATGATAATTAATGCAAGGCAAGTTCAGCAGCATGGTTTTACAGGCATGGAATAGGCAAAGAATTGGATTTAACTGGCTCTGTGGGTTAACCAGGCAAGGTTGCTGAAGTGAAACAGGGTCAAAGGAATTGAGGATGTATACAAGGGAGAGAAGATAGTGACTGATGATGAAATCTAAGCCTCTACCCCTTCCACCTCCTGAAACCTTAACCCTTCCGCTGAGCCTCATGGGACTCAAGAGCAGTTATCAGCAAAATCCTCATATTCTTGACCTCTGAAGCTTTCTTCAACTTCCTTTACCTTCGTATTTAAATAGAAACTGAACTGTTCCCTGAGAATGGTGCTTTCCCTGTATCCCTTTTAGATGATGACTTTTTCTCCTCCATACTCCTCAAAACGTGAGACCTGACAAGTTCTTTTTCCTCACCACTGCTTCCAGATCATTCGCCATTTGCCCTCTCTAAAAATCCTCTGCTCTGAGTCACGTAGCATCTCTACTGCCTGCTATCCTTCCTTATTGCAGTCACTTATGGCTCCCCAAGGTCACTCCCTTTCATTCCTTGATTTTAGCTTCTGGCTGTCACTCCAACACTATTTCTGTCATAAATCTTATTTTTAGTAACCAAACAAATAATTCATCTGATATTCTGTCCTTTTATTCTCTTGACCTTTTTTTCCACAACAATAATAATGCTGATCCTGTTCTCTACCCTTAGCCACGTTATCCCATGGTCATATCCTAAGCCTTTAGAACATCTAAGAGTACATCTTAACAACCACACATCTGGAGATGCATCATGTACCAAAAAGTTTACTGTACACCTCCACTGACAGGGTCAAAGGAATGGTTATACATTAGGTATAAGACTACCCTCTGCAGGAATTCATGCTACCTTCAACAACAGATAAACAGCAAGGAGGAGGGAACTAGGCATGTATACTCTGATGTTGGGCTTGTATTCCTTAGGTGGGGAGGAGTGTGTGTGTGAGAGAGAGAAAGAGGGAGAGTGAGGGAGAGAGAGAAACAAAGTGAGAAGGATTGGGGTAGAGACAGAGGTACATTGCTATGCTGACCCTTCTTGTACTGGGCTCTCAAAGAGAAGATTAATATTATTACATCATCATTTAAAAGTACTTATATATGCTAGGTGTATAAGTCCGTTTTCACACTGCTATAAAGAAATACCTGAAACTGGGTAATTTATAAAGGAAAGAGGTTACTAGGGTTTGGTTTTGTGTCCCCACCCAAATCTCATCTTGTAGCTCCCATAATTTCCATGTGTTGTGGGAGGGACCTGATGGAAGATGATGGAATCATGGGGGCAGGTCTTTCCCGTGCTGTTCTTGTGACAGTGAATGGGCCTCACGAGATCTGATGGTTTTAAAAAACGGGAGTTTCTCTGCACAAACTCTCTTTTTGCCTGCCACTATCCATGTAAGATGTGACTTGTTCCTTCTTGCCTTCTGTCACGACTGTGAGGCCTCTCCAGCCATGTGGAACTGTAAGTCCAATTAAACCTCTTCTGTTAATTGCCCAGTCTCAGATATGTTTTTATCAGCAGCGTGAAAATGGACTAATACAGAGGTTTAAAATTGACTCACAGTTCTGCATGGCTGGGAAGGCCTCAGGAAACTTACAATCATGGTGGAAGGGGAAACAGGCACATCTTACATGGCAGCAGGAGAGACAGGAAACAAATAAAACTATCAGATCTCGTGAGGACGCACTATAGCGAGAACAGCATGGAGGAAACTGCCCCCATGATCCAATCGCCTCCCGGCAGGTCCCTCCCTCAACACCTGGGGACTACAATTACAGGTGAGATTTGGTTGGGACACAAAGCCAAACCATATCACTAGGACTGTGCTGAGTATTTAAATGCATCATCTAATTTAATTCTTATGTCAACACTGAGGTGTTATCTCTATTTTACAGATGAGGAAAACGAGACTTATAGAAGTTAAAAAAATTTGCTCATGTTACATACTCAAAAAGTAGAAGGGTGATTTGAGCCCAGGTTTCTCTAACATCAAAGCTCTTTTGTCTTACACTATGTCTACATTAAGGCTAAAGGAGCTGGGGTAGTCAGTTCCTAAATCCCTGCTAAAATTCCAGATTTCTTAACTTCTAGGGAAGGAACTCTAAAACAGGAAAGAAAAGAAGGAAAGAGAAGGAAGAGTAAGGGAAGAGTAGTCAGAAAGGGAAGGAGGGAGAGAAAATCTATAGAACACCAAAGTTGCTATAGTAACCTGACAGGATGAACAAAAAGGTGGGTTTCTGTTAAACCCCAATTTTGTTTTCCAAAAAGTTTGAAAACCTGATGAATTTATTAGAGAGTAATAAACTGTGACACATAAAATAGCTGTAAAAAGAAAATCATAACAGATAAAGTTAATAGAGCAAAATTTACAGGTGGCTCTTAAAAAACTAATGAATAATGTTAAGTGCTACCTCTCTTTGAACTTCAGGCTATAAGTACATTGTCAGTCTTTGTAAGTATAATTAAGACAATGAGCTTGTTCAATAATATAACTGACTGGTACATAATTAAAAGCATATTCACAAGTGGCATCATATCCAGAAATAGAATTACATACAAAACATGCCATAAAGCTAAGCATAAAACTTGACTTAAAAAAAAAGTGACCTGTGAGATTAAATCAACAAGAGGCAAACAGAAGATGAAGAAGGCTCTAAATGTGGAAGAATACAAGTATCAGGGCAAGACAAAGCAATTTAAATAAACTTAACAGAAGAGTAAAATGCAAGATTTGATTTAGAGAAAACATAAATACAAAAGCAAAGATGCTCTGAAAAGAAGAAACTTTTTGAAATAATTTCTGTTTATTTGCAAAGTCTTTTTAGTATTAAGCATTTATAAAACTGTTATAGTTTCTCAGGAAGGAGGACAATGGGATTCAGGTGGCAGTGTGATGAATCAGGGAAGGAGACGCAGATGAGTCAGGAAGCCACACAATTTACTCATCCTCATATCCCCAACAGATAGCCAGTGCACAGTATAAAATATAAATTTAATAATATTTTCTTAAACAGTTAGATGCTGTGAAGCACACCCCCAAATTAAACTGGGGTAGAGAAATGGGGCAAAAGCCCAGTGGAAATATCTGTTAGAAGAAAATGCAGATTACTTTGAGCTGAACCTTCACAGTCCTCATGTGTCCCTTGACAGAACCCATTGCTTAGCTCCTGCCCTGGATACAGCTTTGGTATCTTATTTCTTCACCCCACTGGTGCCCTCTATTTAACCAACCATAACTATGAGATCTTATCACATTTAACGTTATTAGTTCATTTTTGCACTGAGCTTGGCAACTGGAAGTGTACATGAAATACTCATCTGTCTGTAAGACAAACGCAGGCAAAAAGTTATGATCCTGTAGGCTCAAGAGTAGTACCTAACTAACCAAAACCACCCATAGGACACAAATCTGAATTACTACCTCTAGTGGGGTTCTATGGCTGCAATTTCAGCAGGAAATTTTTCATTCAATATTAAGAAAGGGGTGTGTGTATGTATGTGTCGTGGGGGGTGGCTGGAGTTGGGGAAGATGATACTGAGATCAGATGGGAAAGCAGAACTGAGAGCAAGGTTCAACTTCAAGAAGCCAAAGGGGAGTCCAAATCAAAAGGCCAGAACAGGTATGGAGATTGACCACAGAGTCAGGAATTTGAGAGTGGGAGCGTTGAGAATAAATAGAGTCATCTGCTATAACAGCCAGCAAGGTTGTTCATGACTTGCTTTTTATTTCTTGGTCATACATGTGGTATGTCAGGCTGAGCTGATGGGTCTAACTCTAGGGTCAGGTCAGCAACCTATCCCACTTCACCAACCTTTGACGGCCATTCAGCCTCAAGCCATTCAAGCCCTGAAGGGTATAACGAGAACCTGAGACACTTTCAAAGTTCTTCATTCAGTTGACATCCTACATGTGGGACTGCAGGAATACCTGTATTTTGTAGATGAAGCCCAACAAGAGTTTGTTATTAATTACCTATTATACAGACAAAGAACCTGACAATCCAGTAGATGCACAACTGGAGTACATTATGTGAAACAGAACTTTTTACTTGTTAGGTGTTTGCAAGTTCATAAAAGTGGAATGGCCACCTGCCATATTTGCAGCCCATACCTAGGATATAAACTCTTTCAGTAAGACCTGTCAACGCTATCTCAAAAAAAAATCTCTTAACTTTGACCACTTTTAATCTCCATTATTGGAATAACGAACCTAACCATCATCCTCTCTCACCTGAAGTAGTACTGTAATGGACTTCTAACTGGTCTCCCTGCTTCCACTCTTGCCTCTCCAAACTCCAGTCATTCTGCAAACAGCACAACCAGAGTAATACAAATCAGAGCGAATTGTTTTCCTTTTTAAACTCCTCTCCCATAGTCTATAATTGCTCCAGTCTGCTAACCACCTCCCTAACCTCATCTTGTACTATTCTCCCTTGGCCTTTTTTCAGTTCTTCAAATGGCTTCTTCCTCTCCCTTGACCAATGGCCCCATCTCATTACTCTCTGCTCCATTATGCAAGTTAGTGGCTTTATAGAACTTAGAAGTTCTTGGATTTATTTACTATTTACACATTTACTGTCTTTATCCCTGCAATAGAATGTACACTCCAAAGGCAAGGATTTTGTTTGTCACCACTGTATCCTAACACTAAAACAGTGCCTGGAATATATAAGCACTCAGTGAAGGAAAAGAAGAAAGAAGGAAGGCAATTTGCTAATATACCACCACTTCACTTTCCTTGACCAAGACCTAGACTAGAAAAAAAGTCGCTTTTTGTAATCAGTTTTAAAGAGGGGTTGACTAGCTCCATCTAGGATAAAGTGGCCCTCCTGGCCATTTCTGAGAGTTGTTCAGCTTCATTTGGCATTTTACCTGATGAAAAAATATAGCCTTTGCTTTGAATCTAAGACCAGCACCCCTGGCCCCCATCCCAAATCCTCTAATACTGAGAGGCAAAGTGCAGAAGACAATCTGCTACAGTTGCAAGACCCAGCACAACTCCCCAACACATAAACTGAGAAAGACTGCCAGCAAGATACTCAATTATGAATCTACTATTGCTAGGTAAGTTACTTTACAGAAGTCTACTTTTTGAATAGTTTACTGGCTCACCAATAAGGTGGACCCACATCAACGTGATCATCAAACTTAAAGAGCCTATGTCCGAATCCCCAGAGAACACGTTCCTGTACAGGCATTTGGTTATCTAAGCAGCTCATCTTTATAAGCTCAAAAATGGAAGCATCAGGTTATAGATGCAGTTTGTTATTTTGGATGCTATAATACAAATTAATTTTTAATCTACATTTTAATATACATTTGGTGCCAAGTCAACCAGGTCTTGGTCCTTTAGGTAAAGTGACATACATGTATTGATGACTGGAAACCATTAAGAGCTTCTGATGTTACCAGTATCATTCAGTATACCTACACCTGGTGGTGTTCCTCCTTGTAAATGCCCTGCTATCACTCACCTGCTATGCAGGAAGGCTCGAGACAAACCGTGGGAAAACTAAGACACTTGAACATCAGTGGTTACCAAGCTAGTTGAGCTGAGTGGAACTTCATGGAAATCACCGGTTGATTTGGCAACAGCCTAAACAGACTTTTATCATGATGATAGTTGGCTCCTAAGGGGAAACAGACTTTGGTCCAAAGTGTCTATACCAATGTATAGGAGTCTACACTATACACCTTATGGAAATTTTTGGTTATATACTTAAAGTTCCAGTCATGTACTTCATCTCACCTCCTAAAGCCCCTTGTTCCTGTTAGGTGAGAATCGTCTATAAATTTTATTGGGGCAATAAAGCTGCCCAGGGCAAAGTAGTTCATGTTATAAACTGACTCAACCTTCCTTAACTATTATGTCTTACCAACTTTTTTTTTTTTAAGAAGGGGTTTATGCATATGTTATGCTCCTTTTTATCCCCCAAGGCTTGCGGCAGCAATTAACTGCTTTTCAAACAAGTCTTCTCTCTTTACGTACTGAACAAGATATTTCACTCATTTCCTCTTGACCTATACCCACTTCTTAGAGACCTGCCTTGTGCACAGGCTAGATGGGGAAACTATGTGTCAGATGCTTTCCAATCTCTGGAAAATTTGGTTGGGACACTAACTCAAGGTTGGCCAATTATATTTTCTGTCCTGGGGACTTGAAATTGAAACTCTGAAAAACAGTCAATTAGCTGAGAGCTCTGAATCTTAAAAGCCCTATCATTTTGTGCCTGAGGCCACTGTTTTGGGGCATCCATGATGAGCAACATGGCAGGAGACAGTGGTGTTAAGAAAATGGAGCAGACATAATACAGAGAGATAGAAGAGAGAATCATGTTCATTTTCCACGATGGCTGGCTGTACTTAATAAAATTTGAATGAACTGATGTGTTCTCTTTGTATCTTTTTACTTATAGAGGATATACTTAAGTGGATGTTTATTCCTTAAAACCAATCAATTTCTACAACATGCAAATATACATCTTCATTGATATTCTATTTTTCTTTCAGCTCTTGCTTTCATAATGCCCTACCTCCTTCCCTCTCTTGGTATCTCTCTTCATTTCATCTGTTGCCAAAAATCCCTTGTCCTATGTAATGGATACTTGCCATATTTCTTCTTCTGCCCAGTATGCTTTGGACATTCTAATCTTTTATTATAACGATGGCAGGATGAGTAATGTGGTGTGCCCATGTGCCCACTTTTACAACCAAAGCAACAACATGGATCGAGAGGGGAAACTTCTTACCCTTTTAAAATAAGCAGCAATGCTATGCACTTCAGTTAAAGGAACCCATCATATGACATCCTGTTCCCACACTGATGATGGTCTTTTCCAGGCTGGCCAATCTGGATCCCGATCCAATTGAACATCAATCAGTACACTTTCCATGGTCAGGCCTTTAATGCAGATCAGTGCTTCCCAACTTTTTATTTGACAAATAAATCTTTTTTTTTTTTTTTTGAGATGGGGTCTCCCTGAGTCGCCCAGACTGAAGTGCAGTGGCACAATCTTGGCTCACTGCAACCTCTGTCTCCTGGGTTCAAGTGATTCGCCTACCTCAGCTGCCCAAGTAGCTGGGATTACAGGCATGTGCCACCACACCCAGCTAATTTTTTTATTTTTAGTAGAGATGGGGTTTCACCATGTTGGCCAGGCTGGTTTAGAACTCCTGACCTCAGGTGATCCACCTCCCTGGCCTCCCAAAGTGATGGGATTACAGGCGTGAACCACCATACCTGGCCAAATAAATATTTAAAAAGTAATATTGCAAACTTCCTTAGGAATTTTTTAAATCATTAAAAAAAATTTTTAATGACATGATAAAGCAATTTTAGGTTAAAATATTTTATCTTAAATCAGCATATCATTAAAGATTGTATTATAAAGTTTATGTGGCACAATTTTTAATAATACTGATAATATTTAAGAACAAATTTTGGCTTCTATTCACAGTAAATGAACTATTCTGTCATGTAAAGAAAATTACAAGTTGATGAGAAGATGGACTTGGTACCAAATGTATATTAAAATGTAGATTAAAAATTAACTTGTATTATAGCATCCAAAATAACAAGCTGCATCTATAACCTGATGCTTCCATTTTTGAGCTTATAAAGATCAGCTGCTTATTTTGATAATCTGGGGGTTTAGTTTTTAAATGTCAAGGCAGGATAAATGGTTTTACATTGCTCTTTGAGAAAATTTATTTGTAATACATTGTAGATTTTTATTATCAATAAATGAAAAGCCAAATTGGATAGAATCAACCCTATCTTTTCTTCTTCACATTCTCAAGTGTTTAAATTTTTCTTTTTTAGAATTTTAACTACCTAAAGAGTACAATTAATTACCACCCCCCCAAAAAATACCACACATCCAGTTGTCTACAACATCAATCATATAGAAAGCTGAAAATGAATTCTTTTTCAAGAAAACCACTTCCTAATTATTTAATACCACATTGGGTCTTTCAATTGACCATTCATTTTAGAAATTAAAGCATCTTATATTGATTAGGCCTATGCTATCTTTCATGACATTTAATAGAGTACCTTACTATTTGTATTTAGTGAACCAATCTGAAAATTATTTTCTGTAGAGCAGGCTTAAGAATAGGAAATAGCAAATACCAATTACATGCATATGTACATAAATGTATAACTTTAAATATAAGGCATGCCTGGCTGATGTTTCTATCTTTATAATGATTTTTAAAACCTTTTTATTTTGGAATAACTCTAAATTTCCAGAAAAGTTCCAAAGATAGTACAGAAACACCCTTCACCTGGATTCCTCTAATCACGGTAGTTTAAAAAGTCTGAGATACATCTTGGTATTTTATAAGAATGCTGATCAGCCAGGTGTGGTGGTTCACACTTGCAAACCTAGAACTTTGGGAGGCCAAGGCAGGAGAATAGCTTTTAGCTTAGGAGTTTGAGATCAGCATGGGCAACATGGCAAAACCCTGTCTCTACAAAAATACAAAAATTAGTAGGGCATTGATGGCTCACACCTATAGTCCCAGTAGTCCCAGCTACTGGGAAGGTTGAGGCTGGAGAACTGCTTGAGCCTGGGAGGTGGCTCGATGAGCCACTTCATTGAGCTGAGACTTCGCCATTATACTCCAGCCTGGGCAAGACAGTGAGACTCTATCTCCAAAAAAAAAAAAGAAAAAAAGAAGAATGCCTATCAGATGAATGCAACTTATGTATTTAATAAAGAACATCTTAAAATAATTTAGCAGAATTATATTTTCATGCTCTTTATTAACTTATATTTTGACATGTGTTACACACATGATCCATCTTTAACCAACAGTCCATTATGAGTACAAATTAAATCACAAATGCAACTAAGAACAATTAACAACAGTGTAATGGTTAAAAACCACCAAAGTAGACAATAAACAATTAGGGATCATGACCACATTCAACCAGTTTCTTCTAATGACTGTATATTTGCATCACACTATTCAAACTGTTGTCTTTACATGCAAAATATTTAAACATTTTATTGATGCAGAACTATTATTAATATAAATGATATAAATTGATTCTAAGAGCAATTTATAATCTAATTCAAAAATTTCATATCAATGAAAAAATGTGCCAGAAGAGTCAAGACAACTTCGGAGTGGGAGGACAAAGGGAATGGTAATTTTTTTTCTTATGCTGAATGGTGGGTAACAAGTGTTCACTGTATTGCTATGCTTTACATCTTGTATATATGTTTCACAAATATTCTGCTATAGCAATTTAATTTTAAATATATTTAATTTTTTAAAAAGAATGGAGGAGGACCTTGCCTTACCAAGAAAAAATATTATAAAACTATTGGGGCCGGAGGCGGTGGCTCACGCCTGTAATCCCAGCACTTTGGGAGGCCGAGGCGGGTGGATCACAAGGTCAAGAGATCGAGACCATCCTGGTCAACATGGTGAAACCCCGTCTCTACTAAAAATACAAAAAAATTAGCTGGGCATGGTGGCGCGTGCCTGTAATCTCAGCTACTCAGGAGGCTGAGGCAGGAGAATTGCCTGAACTCAGGAGGCGGAGGTTGCGGTGAGCCGAGATCGCGCCATTGCACTCCAGCCTGGGTAACAAGAGCGAAACTCCGTCTCAAAATAAAAAATAAATAAATAAATAAATAAAACTATTGGAATTTAAAATGTATTAATGGTATAGAAACAAAGATCAATGGGACCGGAGTCCTAAAACCAACTTATGTACATATGAAAATTTAGTAACTGATAATTTGACATGCCACCTATTATTAAAATTATTATTTCAAATGAATGTCCAACTTAACAAGATTCTTCCCTCACACTATTCACAAAAATAAATTCCAGATGAACTTATAGATCTAAATTTAAAAAACAGTATTAAAAAGTAAGATTCTATATGTATCTTTGGGGCAGAAAAGACATTCATTAATAAGTCAGTATTAAAAAAGTAAGTAACATATAAAGCAAAGACAGGTAAATTTGCCATCAAAATTAAAAACTATTATTTAACAAAAGATACCATAAAGGGAGAGGATTCCAACAGACTGAAGGAATATATGCCACTTTTATAGTAAAGAATGAGTATCTAGAATATAAATAAACAAGAAAAGGCAAGCACCTATTATGTATTCTAGAAAAATGCAATGTAAGAGTGCTTAAACAAAATACAAGTTAAATTTCCCTCTCATGCAAAAGAAGGTAAGAGGAGCTCATGCAGCAGCTCTGTCAAATGCTCAAGAGACCGGCCTTTTCGGCTAACTGACCTACCATGATGGTCCTGATAGTCTAGGATGGCCATTAGTGCTCCAGTCTTTACATCTGTGTTCCAACATATATGACACATGAAGGGATGAAGAAGGGAGTGCTTTCTTTCTTTAAGGAGACTTCAGAGAGTCGCACCTAACCCTTCTGCTTATATATCACTAGCTAAAATTTACATGGTTATACTTAGCTCCAAGTAGATAAAGTGTTCTAGATGCGCAGCAACGTGCCTGGCTGAAAGCTGGGGTTCTTATTACTAACGGTGAAAGGAAAATGAATGATAGGAGGTAACCAGCAGTCTCTGCCATGCAATCCAATAAACAGAAAAATACATACAAATGATCAAAAACTTTGGAGAACATATTCAACTCCAGGGAAATAAAAATTAAAACAAGGAGATACCATTTTGTATAACTTTTAAAAGAGGCAAAAATTCACAAATTGGTGAGGGTATGAATATTTTTAGCCTTATGTATGTTAATTACTCTTACAAAGAGAATGTATTCAATATTATTAGTGCTTTTAATTAGATTACATATCATATGTCTTATATATGTAATATTAGTACAGATATCTTGGGGACCAATTTGGCAGTTATTAAAATTTTAGATATATGATGACTCAGCAATTCCACCTTTCAGACTCTATTCAATATAAACATTCACACATTTGCACAAATACTAGGATGTTTGTTGTAGTAATGTTTAAAATAAGGAAAAATGGGAAACAATCCAAGTGTTCATCATTAGGGGAAAAGCCCCTGTTTTATTTTCTTCATAGCACTATTACTACTATCTGAAATTATATTAATTTATCTACTTGCTTATCATCTAGGAAATCAGCTCATCTAGGAAAAGGAAAGCAAAGAGACTGTATTTATATAATATTTGTTTGGCTAAAAATTCATTAGAAATAATACCTTTTCTTCTAAAAGAACAAATCAGAACAGACACCATTCCAGATTTTGATAACATGAACCCACCAAAGGGCCCACATAAAGGCCTGTAGGTTTGCAGACAAAGGCTGAGAAACACTGCCCCTGACGAAGAGTCTGAACTTGCTATCTAGATAGACTGTCACTAGCCTGGCCTGTTTGCCCTTTTAAGGTATGGGGCATTTCTCAGTAGAATCAACACACTCTCTTCATTACACAGAACCCTCAACTGCCTTTAATACTTGGATCCCAATACTGCTGCCAGCACCCAGTGAGCCTTCACTCATTGAGGAGGGCCCACTGTGGGAAAGGGGTCTCAACCTTCTGCTAGAAGAATACCAAGATTGCCAAGATATACCATGTTGAGAGAAGACAAAATGCTAACACCTGAGCCACAGTGCTTGATGGACGACTTGGCATTGGTAGCAGCACATCAGTATTCACAACAGCAATATTCTGGGCCCAATCCCCAAGGCTGTAAAATAGGAAGTATGCCTATGATCTACAAAATGGAAGGGATAAGTGGCCCTTGCTAGGATTCCTAAGCCCTTAACGACATTTCCATTCACAACCACTAATCTCTGCTTTTTATTTCTAATCTCACAGAGAAGCAGTTTTCAAGCTGCTTTTTCAACTGGAGGAACTCTGTTCAAATGAAAGTGTAAAGATGAATAAACAAACAAGAGGAAGGGGGCCGCCTTAGTGCACAGTGTAGGGGGCTAGGGTGGCTGAATACCCCTCCCTTTTACCCCAAAGTGTTGGGAAGCAGAGTTTGAAAGGGAAGGGAGATAGGGAATGAGGGAGGAAGCTTTATTAGGGGAAAGCAAAAGTCCTGTGGAAGGAACTTTTATATCCTCCTGTGGAAGGAACATGCCTGGCTTGTTGGAAGAAGAAAAAAAGTCCCCTTTCTGACTGGGACAAAGCAAGCACAGGGAAGAGTAGTAAGAGATGAGGTCAGAGAGACAAAGAGGAGTTTAGATTATGTAAAGGCCTTGTAGGTAAGTGTAAAGCCTCTGAGTGGATAACTTACTTTTAACAAGATTCCTCTGGCTGCTGTGTTGGGAATAGGCCGTCAGAGAAGGACGCAAGCAAGGAAAAGACGTTACTGCAAGTTATTTCCTAACTTGGAGACATACGTTTGGTAGTCAGCGTGTAGTCGTCGGTGTTTAGATGGTATTTAGAGTCGTGAGACTCAGTGAAATGCCAAGGACATAGAGTAAATAAGGAAGAACATAGTATTAATGAGACTTGCAATGCTCCAACTTTTAGGGGTCAGGAAGATGATGAGGAACTAGCAAGAAGACTAAATAAACCTCCAATAAGGTGAAAGGAAATGCAGAGAATGCAGCAAAGCTAAGTGAAGGAAGCATTTCAAAGAAAGACGAATAATCAACTGTGTAAAGTTCTGCTGAAAGGTCAAGTAAGAGTAAGACTGAGAACTGATTCACCAGAGCTAGCAACGTGAAGGTCAGTGGTGAGCTTGACAAGAGTGCTTCAGAGGGAGAAGAGGCCTGATTAATGTGGATTCAAGAGAGACTGGTGGAAAAGGAACTGGAGTCAGTGAGTTAGATAACTGTAGAAAGCAAATTAAGAGGGGAATGCAAAGTCAAGACGGTTTGGTCTTGTATTAAAAAGCACTATATCTCCGGTATCTAGAACAGTGCCTGGCATATAATTAATAAATATTTGTTGATTGAACTAAGTGAAGTAACTAACCATTGAAACAGTCTTAGTTCTAGAAGTTTGAAAGATGATTGAGTGAAACATGAGGATTTTTGGTCCAATAAGAAGAGACTGCCTTTTAATTTCCTACTATGCCTGAAAACTCTTTAGGATCTTTCAACACCTGGAATAGACAATCCTCAATTTCCGAGGAATAGCAACAGAATTCAATAAGCACATGCCCTACAAGAAAGTACACTTTCAATTCTGGATAGCTGCAATCTCTCCAACTACCTCTTGCATCTGAGGCCCTGTAACTTTGGACTCAGGCGTACAACATGGATCTCAGTCCTCCAGTCATGTTGTGATCCACTGTGCACTAACAGGGAAGACACCTGATGGTCCCTGAAGGGCTTCAATCTATGGGGCCTTGACCAAATGAAAGCTATATGTGGCATGCCAATAATAATCATGAGTATTTGTTTAATGATATGTACTTTTCAAAGTGGTAACACATATACCCTTTCTTGTTTAATCTTAACAACAACTTTGTGAGGCAAGTATTTTATCATTTTTGTTTCACAAATGAGAAAACTCAGAGTCACAGACTTGCATAAAATCACACAGCTCTTTCAACAAATTATGCTGGGATAACTGGATATTCACGTGCAAAAGAATGAAGTTGAAGCATTATCTCACATACAATAAATAACTCAAAATCCATCAAACAGCTAAATATTAAGAATTAAAGCTATATACTCCCAGAAGAAAACACAGGGGTAAACTGGCAGGGCCTTGGATTTGGTGATAGATTCTCAGATATAATGCCAAAAGCATACACAATCAAAGAAAAAAACAAATTCAACTTCACAAGAATTAAAAACTTCTGTGCAAAAAACACTAACGAAAAAGGGAAAAAACAGCACACAGTAAGAGAGAAAATATTTGCAAATCATAAACCTGATTTGTATCCAGAATACATAAAGAACTCTTAAACTCAACAACCAAAAGACAATTCAATTAAAAAATGGATAAAAGACTTGAGCAGACATTTCTCCAAAGTTACACAAACGGCCAACACATGAAAAGATGCTCAACGTCAGTAGTCATTAGGGAAATATAAATCAAAACCACAATGAGGCACCACTCTTCACACCCACTAGGATGGTTATAACCAAAAAACCAGAAAACAACAAATGTTGGTGAGGGTGGAGAAACTAGAATTCTCAAAAATTGCTGATAGAAATGTTAAAAGGGTGCAGCATCTGTGGAAAACAGTCTGGCAGTTCCTCAAAAACTTTTTAAACATAGAATTACTGCATAATCCAGCAATAATTCTAGATACATACACAAAAGAATTGAAAACAGGTATTTAAACAAATCTTATAAATAAATGCTCTTAGCAGTACTATTTATAAGAGCCAAAAGGTATAAACAATCTAAATGTCAGCTGATAAATAAACAAAACGTAGCGTATCCATAAAATGGAATATTATTTAACCAAAGAAAGGAATGAAGTACTGATACATGCTGCAACCTGAGTAAACTTTGTACACATTGTGCTGAATCAAAGAAGTCAGACACAAAAAGTTACATATTGTATGATTCCATTTATATGAAATGTTCAGAATAGGCAAATTCATACATACAGAAAGCAAAGTGGTGGGCGCCAGGTGGTAGGGGTAAAAGGGAATGGTGAGTGACTGCTTAATGGGTACAGGGTTTCCTTTGGGGGTGATGAAAATGTTCCACAATTAGATAGTGGTGATGGTTGCACAGCACTGTGAAAGTATATATTGAAGTAACTGATCTGTACACTTTAAAATCGTTAATTTTACCTCAATTAAAAAAAAAATCAGAGTTTGCCCTTGACAAATCCAGGCTTTACATTCAGGAACTGACTCCAAGTCCTCTCCCCACTCAGCCATCCTGTTTCCTCCACAAACCAAAGGAGCTCTAGATCACCTTGGTAACAGACCTTTGCCTCTATCTACTGCCATCCAGGCATAGTACCTAACCATATTTGTGATGACGGAATTCCTACAGCTGTCCAAGCATATACAGCTTTCTAAATAAAATATTTTCTTATAATGGACTCCCATTACAAACCATCTTGGACCAAGGTCTGCTTTCATGTCACAAAGTCAACCTTCATACAGAAGTTAACCATCATCCACCTAATTGATAAACCAATGACAGCTACGAAGTCTGGTCCCTCATAAGATGATATTCCTGTTTTCAAAGAGTATAGCAACTGGGTTTATGTCTTCAATTAATCAAAACCATTCTTCACCAATAATTCTTGGCCTTTTCCACCTTGTGTGTTTTCTGTTCTATTGGTAGACCACAACTCTTAGAAATATGAAGCACAAAACTGATCTTTAAAGCCTCTCTGCCAAGTTAAAGTTGCCAGTGTGGCAGATATGGATAAAAGACAAACTGGTTGTGACCACTGGCATTACAATCCACCCTAAATAGTCACTGTAACCCTAAGTCTTTGAGGTAAGAGCCTTCACACAACTTTCTGAAAACCAGTTTGCTCATTGCTTTCTTCTTTCTGAGTTCAGTGAGGGCCTATATCTCCAATTTATATCCATCTCCCTCAGGTATCATCAATGACAAATATTTCAAAGTATGAAAGTTTTTACATGCATGCAACTGGAAAATCAAGCTATAATGTAAAGTTAATTGGAAAAAATACAGCTGCAAAAACTATTCCTGGGAATCTCAGTTAGATACACATTCCCTAACATAGCCAAGTATTCCATTTTCAACATACCAACAATATAGTCTTTGTTCATCAGTTCAATGGGTGGATGATGTCAGGGTCACTGGAGCCCAGATCACTGCTGGCCTTTAGGAGCTCTATTGCTTTCCAGTTAAGAAAGAAACTTATGCCTAATAACCAACATCTGAGTCAGCCCCTTCAGAAGCCTCAAGAGTTCTGGCAAAATTTCTTCTCAGTAAAAAGTAGAAAGTCTCCAAAACAAGACCACTTAAGAATGTGGGAGAGGGGTAATTAGACACCATTGACTACATCCCTAAAAAGTTAGTGAGTAACCAACAGACTAACACCTACCATGCAGGCATGTAAGATGCCTATCCTTTCCTCACCACTTCCTCTTTTTGGGCAAACTTCTCAAGAGTTTCCAACATTTACCACTCCCATTTCCTTACTTTTTACCCACTTATTTGGTTTCTGCCTCTTCCAATCTAAAATGGTTCTTGCTGAGTTCCAAGACTCCATCTTGCTAAATTCAACAGATCATTTTTGGTCCACATCTTTCTTTACTTGATGACACTTCTATATTTGAAACATATTTCTCTTGCTTTTTACAATGCATCTTTTTTTTTTTTTTTTTTTTAGATGGAGTCTAGCTCAGTCGCCCAGGCTGGAGTGCAATGGCGCGATCTCGGCTCACTGTAACCTCTGTCTCCCAGGTTGAAGCAATTCTCCTGCCTCAGCCTCCTGAGTAGCTGAGATTACAGGCACCTGCCACCACATCCAGCTAATTTTTGTATTTTTAGTAGACACGGGGTTTTACAGTGCTGGCCAGGCTGGTTTCAAACTCCTGACCTCGTGATCTGCCTGCCTCAGCCTCCCAAAGTGCTGGGATTACAAGTGTGAGCCACTGCGCCAGGCCTTACGACACATCTTAAACTAGAATTAGATTGTGATGGAAACATCTAAGACAAAAACCAAACATTGCTTAAATTACACTTGAAAATCCTTTAAATGGCCCATTAAACATTGCACACATGTATACAGGTAAATAAAACTTTACTCTCTCTCATTTAATCAAAAACATGGTAGAGTACATACAATTAAGTTTGCACACTTTAACTCTGAGCAAGGTGTCATTCTACTGTACCTCTGTGGCAACTTCTCATCCTTTTCCTGAGCTACCCTCCTCTACTAAGCTTCAAAATGGTGGGCCTGAGCCCTCTTTTCTTAATCTCTGTCAGTGGTTCTCAACTTCAACTGCTGAGTGGAATCATTTCAGTGGCTTTAAAACATCCAAGGCTGCAAATCAGATCAAGTAAACAGAAAAATAAATTTCTTAGGTGACAACAGCATTAGTATTTTTTAATCATTCAGTGGTTCCAATGTGCAACCAAGATGAGAACACTGTTCTATGCTCTCTTCCCAGACCAGGGATCACATGCTCAAAAGCCTACAGTCAGAGAAATGTATGAGCAAAGTGGCCCAGGCATAAGTTTTAGGGAGTGGTGGGCTCTGTAGTGAACTAGAAAAGTTGGGATCATCTGTGACTTAGCTCCAATTATTGCTGCCATATGAGAAAACCAACTCAGTAGTGCTACATCTTCTCATTTTTAAAGAGAAACTCCAAATCTGGATTTTCATAAGAAATCTTCAGATTTAAAAATATTGGCAACGAATTCAAAATTAGACAATAACAAAACCACTATACGGGCAAAACAAAACATCTGTGAGCCAGATTCAGCTGTGGGCTATTGCTTTGCAACCACTGCCCTAGATAATTTTATCCACAACCTTTAATTTACACCTAAAAATTTGTGCCTCCCATTTAGCCCTTTCCTCTGGGCTCTGAGTTTGACTTGTCAAATGGTTTTGTGACCTCTCCACTTGAAAATCTCGGCAGTCCCACTGTAAACTGTGATTTTAAACTCATCTCAAAACTATCCTTAAATGTTATTTATTTCAGGTAATACCACCTCCATTCACTGGTTGGGCAAGCTAGAACCCTGGGAGTCATCTTAGGAACTTATTTCTCCCTCTCAACTCTTGTACCACATCAATCACCAAATCCTATCAATTATGCCTCCTGAATGTATCTCATGAATATATGTACCTCTCTCCATCTCCAATATGACCATTCTGGTCCCAGCTACCACCTTTTCTTTCCTATGTTATGCACAGTAACCTTAATTAGGGGCAGTTGTCCCCACATCCACTCATTTCCTTCCAAACCATTCTCTCTAATATGACCAGAATGATCTTTCACAATCACAAATAATTACAAATATGTACACATGTACACATAAACATACACATATACAAATATATGTGTGTATTTGACCCAACAATTCCATTTCTAGGAATTTATCCTACAAGTATATTTATACACATGTGAAATGGCATATTCATAGTACTGTTTATGGTAAATTACTGGAAACAATCTAAATGTCTGTCAGTAGGGGAATGGTTAAATAATCTGTGATATATCCATATTGTGAAATACTGCAGTTATTTTTTTAAAAAATAAGGAAACTATATACTGAAATGGAAAGATTCCAAAGACATTAAGAGTGTACAGTATGCTACCATTTGTGTAAAACAACAAGAGGAAAAATATGCATTTCCTTGAATGCCCACAAAAATTATCTACAATGATATACAAAACTAGTATCAATGGGTTAACCCTTTGGAAGACAGGAAAAATGGTGGCTGGGGGAGGGAGGAGAACCCACCAAAACTGCTGTGATTTAATAGATGTGGAGGAGGGCCCAGGCATGGGTCTTGTTTTAAATTCTTCTGGTGGTTCTGACGAGCAGGTTGGACTGAGAACCACTGCCAGTGGATAGCCTCTGCCTACTTGCCTAGCTTCATTTTGTGTCATCACTCTCCATGTTCCTGCCTTCTGGCTTCTGGGTTCCCCAAAGCAGTCTTGTTCATTCCGCCTGGAATTGCTCCCGTAAGCTTCACCTAGTAACTCTTGTCTATCCTTCAGCGTCCATCTCAAAGTTCACTTCCCCATGGAAACTTTCCCCAGTTTCCAAACTACATCAGGACATCTGTTTTATGCACTCAGAGCTGCCTGCACTTCTCCCAGAAATTAACACAACTGTCATGAAATAATTGTGTATTTATATATGTATACATCTGTCACTCTCTTTGGACTATAAGGTCCTGGCATGCAGAGTTGTTTTTACCAATTTACTTCCATACCTAACCTAGTGTCCAGTTGGCAAAACAGGACTTCAGAAATCTGTTAAATAAATGAGTAACTGTTCCCGCCCTCAAGCTCAGTAAACACATAAACAAATGAAGACAATGCTGCCTCACTGGTGTTAAGGCAGCAGTCTGTTCACAACAGTGGTTCTAAACTAAGGCTGACTTTGGTCCTCCTGGGGACATTTGTGATGTCTGGAAGCATTTCTGATTTTCTCAACTGTGTGTGTGGAGCGTTACTGGTATCTATTCCTCAGTAGAGGTTAGAAATGCTGCTAAACATCCTATGTTGCACAGAATAGCCCTCCACAACTAGAAATTACCTGGTCTAAAATGCCAACAGAACCACAAATGAGAAACACTGACTCAGAAGACGGTAATACTCAAAAGAGTTGTCAACTGTACTCCGGAGGGTGGTGATTTTTAAATATCTGTTTTCTTTTTGGGTGGTAAGGGGTGTCAAGCAAAGTTTCAGGGCAGAGGTAAAGCTTCACTGTGTGTTGAAAGGTAAGAGGGGCCAGATCAGTGGGGACTATGTTCGTCATGGGCAATGAGGAGTCTCTGAAGAGTTTAAAAAAGTACCCCATATTCCAAAATTATTCATCTCCTTTTTTCCTTTCTCACTGAAACAAAACTTCCATTCTTTCAGAGTAGCTGGTTTCAGCTGAACATTAAGGCCAAATTAATTCAGCCCAGGATAAAGTCAGATAGGCCCTTCACTTTCCAGAATGTTAAGCTACATTTTAAAATATGCAAATACTTACAAGTACAAATGAATCTTTAACTGCTCAATGTTCAGGTTGTCCGTGGATAAAGCTATTTTTGAACTCAACAGCCAGATTGGCCCAGTAACACTTTCCCAAAGCTTTGTTTTTTTAAAACCTTTTTGATCTGTTTCCCTGTTCTCCTAGAAATCTCCTAGATTTCTGAGCTCCTAGATTGTATAAAAGATCTGTTTTTTTTTCCCACAAGTATCTCATGCTATTAAGTTCTTCTGACAGAGGTGATTAAAAAGCCAAGTGGATGCAATAAATGTAAATAAATTGTGTAAATTAACAGTGGTTTAGATTTTTAAAAAGGCTTTCATGGATACTATTGAAAGAAATTGAGATAATTTTTAGCAATATCACCAAGAAAAAAAAAAAGTGTTTTACTACAACACAAGCCCGCTGCCTACTGAACTGGACGCCCATGCTCTGACCTAGTATGGCAATTCTTAGGGTCTAGGCGCTGGGTTTTCTGTTTACAAGAAACTAAGGCCTGAGACTAAGGAAGAACAAAGAAAAATGCCTGGCACCAAAGGTGTGGGGGATGTTTTGTACATAAATGAAGATTTGAGGAGGAATACTTTCTCAGAGGTTGGAAGGCATTACTGTTTTTTTGCTTACGTGTTAAGAATTTAACGTTTTCAGACTATTTCCTAATTAGAAAATACCTTATAATTTACAAACAGCAATTTGTCTTCCCCTACATTTGCTGACCACTAAGACTGGATAAAATTTCCTTAAGCTTTACCAGAGCGGGAGGACTGCGAAAAACGTGAGCACAACTGAGTTCGGATGCAATATCAACTCCAAGCCCGGCCAGCTGGTTTCCATCGAGAGGTCCCCAAGGAGAACGCCCCTCCGCGGCGGCGGCCGGATCGGCGCGGGAGAGACCCACCAAGCCGCTCCAGCGCGGCCGCAGTGCAGGGCCAGGGGCCGCCCGGCCTCCGTTTACCTTTGTTTCAGGTACCCCCGCTCCAGGAGGGCCGGGGATCCCGCCCGCGGCCCGGAGTTGGTGACACATCCTTCTTTGGCCAAGTCGGGCCGAGGTTGGGCATGGGGCGGGGAAGGAAAAGAAAGCCTCAGCGCCTAACGACGTGACTCTCAGTTCTTCCAAAACGTTGGCATTTGTTTCTCTGCCAGGCTTTCCTGTTAACAAGTTCCCGAGGGCTGTGCGGGCGAACTGGCCCAGGAGCCCTGAAAAGTGGGAGGGCCCAGGCCACCCCCGCCTACCCTCCTCCGCGGGCGCTCCGGGGGCAGGCGGTTTCCACACCTCCCGGGCTGCAGTGTCCCGGGACCTGCCGGTCGCGCTGAGGCACCGCACCGCCTGGAATTCCGATTTCCACAGCCCAGTCAGCTCCCTGTGGCCCCTCTGGCCTGGCTGGTCCCCGCCCCCAGGTCCCGGCCCCGCCCGCCCCGGCCCCCGCGCGCCGCCCCCCAGCCTCGCCACCACCTCGGGCCGGGACGAGGGAGCTAAAAGCTTCAGGCCGCGCGGCCAGTGTCCCCACGCCTACCTCGGTGCTCGCAGCTCCTCCTCGGGCGGCTGCTTCGGCTCGCGGGCAGCGCTCACCTCCAGAGCTCCTGGCGGCGCGGACTCTCGGGCTACGAATGCTCCGCGTGAAGAGCGGAGGCCCGAAAGCGCCCCGCCCAGCCACCCGCCGGCCCCCACCTCCTTCTCCTCCTCCTCCTCCTCCTCCTCCTCCTCCTCGGCCCCACCCTCTGCTGCCTGCCCGGAGCCCCGCCCTCACGTCAGGCCCCGCCCCCCGTCTGGTCCCGCCCCAGCCTCCGCCCCGCCCCTCTGGACAAGGCAGGAAGGGGGCCTCCAGGGGCGCTGCGAGAGCCGCCGTGGCCGGGCCAGTGCAGTCTCCTTTGTGGCGGCCCCGTGGGGACGCGATTCGTGGTGGTCGCTGCTATTTGATGGATGCAAGCCTCTTGCTTGGATTTATTACAACATGTCATCGTCAGTATTGTCATCGTTGTTAATTGTTATCGTCATTAGTTGTATTGCTGTCTTCAAAGGGCCTTCAAGGAGGCCCCTTGAGGGCAGCGCGCTGCTGATCAGACACTCCTCTCTTCCCAGAGTCCTGCACCTGCGCCACATTTCACTCAGCCCAAGAAGTTGTGTGAAAAATAAAAATAAAAGAAGTGCCATTTATTTTTAACTGTTATTGTTAAATAAAACACAAATATAGACAGCTATATAAAACCAATGTACAGCTTAATGGATTATTCCGATACACACACCCTTATAACCACTTGCCAGATTTATTAATAACAGCGTGTAATATGGTCTGCTCTGAAACAGAACCTCATTAATAGCTGGAAGGATACAGTCTGGAAGAGCCTTCCAAAATTGCCCTCCTTTTAACTGCCACAAGAACTCAAAGGTGACAAGCCCATAATCATGCCCTCTCCAAGAATATATTTGTATCATGGAAATTTCCCCAGAATTAGGAACCTCCAGTTGAGTATCTTCGTAAAAATCTTGATAAAAAGATAAATCTATAAATATACAAGCATATAAATAACTTACTAAATAAATCAATTGGGAGATTGAAAACGATGAGTAATTATGATTGAAAACGATGAGTAAGAAGCATGGGAGTGGGGGATGGGAGGTATGTAAAGCCTTAAAAGGATTAGGTGGGCGGTGAGGACAGGTCCTGGGCACCTGGGTTGTCCTCAATGTCTACCCAGCACCTAGCACAGTACCAGGCATATACTAGGTGCCATATGTATGTGTGTATATATGTACATTATACGTATATGCACATATATGTCTGTGTGTGTGTATAGCACAAGGAAAGAAAAAATTATATAAGATAACCTCAAACAAGCTTTACATACTGAAATTTCACCCAAGGTCAATCCTTCCAGTAGCTAAAATGTGCTTTGTGAGATGCCTTGATGGCTTACAGAGAAAGAGACCGTTATACTTTCAACTTTATACCGCTTTTCCATTTCAAAAGCCCTTTCACAGGCATATGGTATCTTATTTGAGGCTGAGAGCAATTCTGTGAAAAAGGCAGGGCAGGACAGGACTCTGCAAAGGTCACAGTGCAATGCATATCCGTAAGAAGGGGAAGTACACAGTGTACCATATAACAATGTCAAAACTGCTGAGCCTGCCAACCTGGATTCTTGGTTTGTCTTGACAGTTTTATTGCCAGTGTTTTTACATTAGGGCTCCTTTGGCAACTTTGCCATGCATTTATACACCTTATACCTTGAATGTATAAGCATACAACACCTGACTGGAAATTTGATTCAATACAATTGAGTTAGTCTCTCTGTCATGAGGGGCATGGTGAATTGGGGCTACAGAGTTGTCAATTCACCACAAGGTATTAAGTACCCAGACTATACTAGGTGGTGGGAATACAAATGATGTAAAATAAAGAAGATACAATCTTTGTTCTCAAGGAGCATATGGCCAGGTAAGGGAGAAAGAATTGGAAATAAATGCTTAAGTTATATGACGGTAGGGGAACAGTCATGAGCACAATTAATTCTACAAGGTGTAGGAAGAGAGTAGGGCAAGTCTTTTAGACAAGAACACATCTGAAATTATTTTATTGTAAAAATATCGAATATTGAAAACAAAGACAGAATAATATAATGGACTCCTATGCACCCATTACTTGGCTTCAACAATTATCCCATGGCCAATTTGTTCCATCTGTACCCTCACCTTCTCTTTTCTTCCTTGGATTGTTTTGAAGGAAATCACATGAAGCATATTATTGCATCCATAAATATTTCAATGATAAGGTCTATTTTTATAAACAACTACAAAATCATTAAATTGTATTTTAAATTAATAATTTATTAACATCTAGACAGTGTTCAAAATTTCCCAATTTTCTCATAAATCTTTTATATAGTTTATTTCTTCTAGTCATGATCCAAACAAGGTCCTCACATTGCATTAGGTTGAAATGTCTTACACCTTTTTCTTGTACTTTATATGTTGAAGAAATAGGTTGTTTGTTATAAGGCATTTCCCACATTCTACATTTTGCTGATGGCTGTGATGTTGTTTATGTGCCTCTACCCTTGTATTTCCCATAAAGGATAGTTTCTGGAGGCTTGATCAGATTTAGAAAAATATAACCCATTATGAAGAGAAAAGTCGACAAATCAAAAATAGACCAGAACTGTCACAGATGTTAGAATTAGCAAACAAAGACATTGAAACAATTACTATGGCTGGTTATGGTGGCTCATGCCTGTAATCCTAGCATTTTGGGAGGCCAAGGTGGGTAGATTACCTGAGGTCAGGAGTCCAAGACCAGACTGACCAATACGGTAAAACCCCGTCTCTACTAAAAAATACAAAAAAATTAGTCAGGCTTGGTGGCAGGGACCTGTAATCCCAACTGCTCAGGAGGATGAGGCAGGAGAATCACTTGAACCCGGGAGGCAGAGATTGCAGTGAGCTGAGATCATGCCACTGCACTCCAGCCTGGGCAACAGAGTGAGACTCTGTCTCAAAAAAAAGACAAAAACAAAAAACAATTAGTCTAACTATATTTCAAATATCAAAAAAGTTAAGTACACATTAAAAAGGGAAAATGTAAAAAAGACAAAAATTGTATTTCTACAAATGAAGACTATAATATCCAGAATAAAAGTACATTAGATTGGATTACTGGCAAATTAGACATTACCAAAGAAAAGATTAGTCACCTCAATAGAAATTATCCAAAATGAAACATATGGGAAAATTTTTTTTAATGAAAACAGCATCAGTGAGCTAAAGAGCAACTACAAGTGGCCTAATATGTGGAATCTCCAAAGGAGAGAAGTGGAGACAAAACATATTTGAAGAAATACTAGCTAAAAGTTTCCAAAATTTATGAAAACTATATACTCACAGATTTAAGAAGTACAACAGACTTCCAATTTCCAGTCCAGCAGCTGATAGACTTAAATCCAACCATATCAATAATCATATTAAATGTGAGACTTCTGGTTCTAAAATGGCAACATAGAAGCAAGCTGGCTCCCCTCTTTCCCCAGAAAAAGAAGACCAAAACCAAACATACAACACCAAAATTACCACTAACAATATCCCAGAACTGAAATATGAGAATGAGACAGTTTCCAGGGCCACAGATAAATGAAAAAGCTCTAAGCAGATGGTAATAGAATAGGACTTCTACATTCAGGATGCCCCTCTCCCCATTCTGTCCAGCACCAAGCATTCAAAAAATTTTCTCCCAAATCACAGTTTATACACTGGAAACAGTAAGATCAAGGTGGACAACCAGCTTCCCCACCATCTTGGGTTCCTTGGCAGGAGACTTGTCCCTGTCTTAGTCCACAGAAACATTGAAAGTTCCTTAAGGGAGAAATATCCCTGAGGATGGGCAAAAGTAAAGTAGGGAGGCAGGACTACCATCCTCAGAACTGGAAACTCTGCTCTGTAACTCAGCCAAAGGAGACACTAAATTAGTGTCTGTTCAGCAGCAACATGATATAGGAGTTACATTTTGCAGATGCTTTGGGCACAAATCCCTAGCCAGCCTTCCCACATTGCTGGGATATCCCAGGATACCTTCCACTTACTAGAGCTGAGGTGGACCTGGTCTTAAGGCACCACCTAGAGCTGAAAAGGAGGAAGAAACCTAGCAGTGAAGAATCTTTAAACAAATATATCCAATAAAATCCAAAACAAGTCAGAGAAGACTGGAATAAATTATCCTTTAATGCAAAGACATGAATATGCATCACAAGAAACAGCAGCAAATAGAGAACCACAACATCCTCAAATGGACAAAGCAAGGGACCAGTAACTGACTTTAATGAGATGACACAGTATGTGACCTCTAGGACCAATAGTTCAAAATAACAATTTTGGCTGGACTTGGTGGCTCATGCCTATAATCCCAGCACACTGGGAGGCTAAAACAGGAGGTTCACTTGAGGCCAGCAATTTGAGACCAGCCTGGAATCAACATAGCAAGATTCCATCTCTACAAATAAAAAATGAAAAAAAATAGCTGGGTATAGTGGTACACATCTGTAGTTCCAGCTACTCAGAAGGCTGGGGTGGGAGGATCACTTGAGCCCAGGAGTTCAAGGCTGCAGTGAACTATGATGGCACAACTGCACCCCAGCCTGGGTGACAGAGTGAGACCCTGTCTCAAAAATAAAAAACCAGAAACGCAAAAATAGAAAAAAATCATCCAAAATAGCAGTTTTAAGGAAACTCAGTGATCTCCAAGAGAACACAGAAAAGCAATTAAGAAATTTATTAGAGAAATTTAACAAAAATATTGAAGTAATTAAAACAATAGAAGTTTTGGAAGTGAGAAATACACTTGCTATATTAAAAATTTCATTAGAGGCCCTCAAGAGCAGAATGAATCAAGCAAGGGAAGAATCAGTGAGCTTGAAGACAGGCTATGTGGACATATGCAATCAGAAGAGAAAAAAGAATGAAAAGAAATGAAGACCACCTACAAGATACAGAAGGTTACCTCAAAAGACCAAATCTAAAAATTATTGGTGTTCGAGAGAGTTGAGCAAGAGCAAGGGGTAGAAAGCTTATTCAAAGAAATAATAATAGAACACTTTCCAAAACATGAGAAAGAATAAATGTTGAGGTACAGGGAGGTCAGAGAACACCAAACAGATCTGATACAAAGAATGCTACCCCAAAGCATATAATAACCAAACTTTCAAAGGCCAAGAACAAAGAGAGGATCCTAAAACCAGCAAGAGAAAAGAAGCAAATAACATAAAAAGGAACTCTAGTTTGTCTGGCAACAGACTTCTCAGTGAAAACCATACAGCCAAGATGGAATGGAATGACATTTTCAAAGTGCTGAAAGGGGAAAAAAAAACCCAAAATTTTCATCCAAGAATACTGCATCCAGCAAAGTTATCCTTCAACTGTGAAGAAGAGATAAAGTCTTTCCCAGAAGAACAAAAGCTGAGAGAACTCATCACCACTAGAGACATCTTACAAGAAATGCTAAAAGAGTTCTTCAATCCAAGACAAGAAATACTAATATGCAAAAAGGAAACATTTGAAGCTATGAAACCCCTGGGTAAAATTAAGTACACAGACAAACCTAGAATAATTAAATACTATAATTGTGGCATGTAATTCACTCATAACTCTAGTATGAAGCCCCAAAGACAAATCTATCAAAAAGAATAGTAGTAACAGCAAGCTGTTAAGAGATAAGTAATGTAAAACTATGTAAATTGAGACAATTTAAAGTTAAAATGTGGAAGGGATGGAGTTAAAGTGTAGAGTTATTTTTTATTTTTCCTTTATGTCTTTTATTTTTTATATAAGTTGTCATCTCTTTAAAATAACTTGTTATATTTATAAGATTTTTTTTAAGCCTCATGGTAGTTACCATATGCAAAATCTGTAATAGATTCACTAAAAATATAAAGCAATGGAAGATGGCAGCAGCAATGATTTACCAGCTGCTGGGCTGGAGCAGCATAGTGGTGTTGAGCATGCCCTCTGGTGCCAGGTGTTTTGGAGTATGGGCCTTGCCAACTGGAGAGAAGGTCATGCATGCCAGCCAGGTTGATGATAATAAAGACTCCAGGAAAATTCAGTTTATGGGTTGTCAGAAAGAGGTGAATGTAAACGTTGCTACTGATTTGATAACAGAGCAACATAACACTGAAGTAGGGAGTTGGGTAATATTGTGTTACTGGTTGGGGAACTCTTGGCTACCCAAAAGTGTGTAAATATAGAAAAAAAACCCCAAAACTGGGATATGTGGTTATTGTGGACTATAGGTCAAAAAACACCATTGTTATAATGAATTGTGAACCCATGGTCTTCTGAAGTGTGTACATGAGCATTTTGATTTTGAAAATAAAGCATGTGAACATCACTAGTTCTGTATAAACAGCAGTCCTATTGCTAAATAAAGGGTAATGCTATCAAGAAAAAAAATACACAATGAATTAAAACATACTACCAGAGAAAAATCACTAAACCATAAAGGAGGACAGTAAGAACAAAGAAAGAAAAGGGGAGTTACAAAACCAGAAAATAAGCAACAAAATGGCAGTAGTTAAGTCTTTTCTTATAGTTAAGACCTTTCTTATGCATAATAACATTGAATGTAAATGAACTTAGTGCTCCAATTAAAAGGCATACAGTGGCTGAATGGATAAAGAAACAAGACCCAGCTATATGTTGCCTACAAGAAACCCATTTCACCTATAAAGATACATACAAACTGAAAGTGAAGAGATGGTAAAAGTAATTCTGTGCAACTGGAAATCAGAAAAGAGTAGCAGTAGTTATATTTATGTGGGATAAAATAGATTACAAATTAAAGACTGTAAATAGAGACAAAGGAAGCCATTATATAATGATAAAGGAATTAATTCGCAAAGGATGTAAAAATTATAAATATTTATGCATCCATATCTAGAGCTTCCAAGGATACAAAGCAAACATTAATAGATCTAAAAGGGAGAGATAGACTGCCATACAATAATAGTAGGGGACTTTAACACCCCATTCTTAGTAATGGACAGATTACCCAGACAGAAAATCAACAAAGAAACATCAGAGTTAAACTACACACTAGACCTAATATTCCTGACATTTACAAAACATTTTACTCAAATGATGGAGATTTTTTCATCAGCACATGGAGCTTTCTCTAGAATAGATCATATCTTAGGCCACAAAACAAGTCTGAACAAATTCAAAAACTAAAAACCACATCAAGTATCTTTTCTGATCACATGGAGTATAACTAGAAATCAATATCAAGCAAACCACAGAAACTACACAAATACATGGAAATTAAACAACATGCTCTTGAACGACTAATAGGTCAATGAAGAAGTAAGAAGAAAAGATTAAAATTTCTTGAAACAAATAAAAATGGAAACACAACGTTCCAAAATCTAAGGGATACAGCAAAAGTAGTGGTAAGAGGGAAGTTTATAACAACGAATACATCAAAAAAATAAAAAGACTTCAAATAAACAATCTAATGTTGTACCTCAAGGAACTAGAAAAGAAGAACAAACCAAATCCTAAATTAGTATAAGGAAAGACATAATAAAAATCACAGCAGAAAATAATGAAATTGAGACTAAAAAATACAGAAGATCAATGAAACAAAAAACTCTATTTTTTTGAATGAAAAACAAAATTGACAAACCTTTAGCTAGACTAAGAAATAAAGAGAGAAAAGACTAAAATAAATAAAAACAGAAATGAGAAAGGAAGCATAATAACAAAGAAATACAAAGAATCATTGTCGACTATTTTGAAAAACAATACAGCAACAAATTGGAAAACCTAAAAGAAATGGATAAGTCCCTAGACACAGGGAACTTACCAAGGTTGAACCATTAAGAAATAGATAATCAACTGGGTGCAGTGGCTAATGCCTCTAATCCTAGTATTTTGGGAGGCTGAGGTGGGCAGATCACAAGGTCAAGAGATCAAGACCATCCTGGCCAATATGGTTAAACTCCATCTCTACTAAAAATACAAAAATTAGCTGGGTGTGGTGGCATGTGCCTGTAGTTCTAGCTACTTGGGAGGCTGAGGCAGGAGAATCACTTGAACCTGGGAGGCAGAGGTTGCAGTGAGCTGAGATCATGCCACTGCACTCCAGCCTGGTGACAGAGCAAGACTCCATCTAAAAAAAAAAAAAAAGAAAAAGAAAGAAAGAAAGAAAGAGAGAAAACCACAGAAAACCAACCACTGCATGTTCCCACTTATAAGTAAAAGCTGAATGATGAGAATACATGGACACATGGAGGAGGAACAAGACACACTGTGACCTGTCAGTGGTGGGAGTGAGGAGTGAGGGGATAAAGAGCATCAGAAAGAATACCTAATAGATGCTAGGCTTAATACTTAGATGATAGGATGATCTGTGCTGCAAATCACCATGGCATACATTTACCTATGTAGCATGCCTGCACATCCTACACATGTACCCCTGAACTTAAAAGTTTAAGGATAAAAAAAAGAAATAAAAAATAATGACTAATGAGACAAAAGCTGTAATAAAAAGTCTCCCATCAAAGAAAAGCCAAGGATCTGATGATTTCATTGCTGAATTCTATCAAACATTTAAAGAACTAGTACCAATTATACTCAAACTCAAAAAATTGAAGATAAGGGAATACTTCCAAACTCATTCTATGAGGCCAGCATTAACCTGCTATTAAAACCAGACAAGTACACAACACAAAAGAAAACTATAGGTCAATATTATTGATGAACATAGATGCAAAAGTCCTCGACAAAATACTGGCAAACCAAATTCAATAACACATTGAAAAGATCACTCACTCTGATCAAGTAGAATTCGTCATAGAGATGCAAGGATACATCATCATATGTAATCAATAAACATGATACACTACATTAACAGAAACAAGAACAAAAGCTACATGATTATTTTAGTAGATGCTGAAAAAGCATTCATTAAAGTCCAATATCCATTTATGATAAAAATCCTTATGAAACTGGTATTGAAGAACCATACCTCAGAATAATAAAGGTCAAATTTGACAAACCCATAGTTAACATAATACTGATGAGGAAAAATCAAAAGCCTCTTTTCTAAGATCTGGAATAGGACAAGGATGCCCACTTTCACTACTTCTATTCAACATAATTCTGAAAATCTTAGTGAGAGCAATTGGGCAAGATAAAGAAATAAATGGCATTCAAATTGGAAAGAAATAAGTCAAATTAGCCTTGTTCACAGATGACATGATATTGTATACAGAAAACCCTAAAAGCTCCACCAAAAAACTGTTAGAACTGAAGGATACAAAATCAATATACAAAATTAGTAGCATTTATATTTTCTAACAGAAAACAATCTGAAAAAGAAATCAAGAAAGCAATCCTATAAATGTTTCAAGTGATGGATACCTCATTTACCCTGAGGTCGTTAGTACACACTGTATGCCCACATCAAAATATATCATATACCCCATAAATACATATACACCTACTATGTACCCATAGAAATTAAAAATAAAAAATATATATAGACAATATATATCAAAAGAAAATAAAGCAATTCTACTTATAATAGCTACAAAGGATACAAAATACCTAGAAATCAATTTAACCAAATAAATGAAAGATCTATACAAGGAAAACTATAAAATACTGATGAAAGAAATTGGAGAGGACACATCAATGAAAAAAGATATTCCATGCTCATGGACTGGAAAAATTAATATTGTAAAAATGACCATACTACTGAAAGCAATTTACAGATTCAATGCAATATCTACCAAAATACCAATGAGATTCTTCACAGAAATAGAAAAAAAAAATTCTAAAATTTGTATGGAACCACAAAAGACACCAAATAACCAAAGCAATCTTGAGCAAAAAGAACAAAGCTGGAGGCATTATACTATTGGACTTTAAAGTATGCTAAAAAGCTATAGTAACCAAGTCAGCATGATATTGATGTAAAAACAGACACATAGGTCATTGGAATGGAAGAGAGAATCCAAACAAAAATCCACACATTTGCATCCAACTCATATTCAACAAAGGTACCAAGAACATACTATGGAGGAAGGACAATCTCTTCAATAAATGATGCTGGGAAGACTGGATAACTATATGCCGAAGAATGAAACTATACCCCTATCTCTCACCATACACAAAAATTAAAATAATTAAAGACTTAAATCTAAGATCTGAAACTATGAAACTACTAGAAGAAAACATAGAGAAAATGATCCAGGACATTTGGCAAAAATTTTTTGTAAGACCTCAAAAGCACAGTCAACTAAAGCAAATACAGACAAATGGGATTACAACAAGCTAATAAGCTTCTGCGCAGCAAAGGAAACCATCAATGAAGTGAAGAGATGGCCCACAGAATAGGAGAAAATATTTGCAAACTATCCATATGACAAGGGAGTAATAACCAGAATATATAAGGAGCTCACAACTCAGTAGCAAAAAACCCAAATAATCTGACCCAAAAATGGGCAAAATATCTGAATGGAAATTTCTCAAAAGAAGACATACAAATATTCAACAGATATATGAAAAAATGCTCAATATCACTATCAGAGAAATGCTAATTAAAACCACAATGAAATATCATGTCACCTCAGTTAGAATGTCCTTTACAACAAAGATAGGCAATAATAGATCCCAGCAAGTTTGTGGAGGAAGAGGAACCCTTATACACTGTTGATATGGATGTAAATTAGTACAGTCTTTATGGAAATAGTATGGAGAGTTTTCAAAAAACTAAAAATAGAACTACCACATGATCCAGCAATACCACTACTGAGTATATACCCAAAAGAAAGGAAATCAATGTACCCTGCAGTACAATGTACCTAACGGTACTCAGGAGTATAACACAGTGAAACCTCATCTCTACTAAAAATACAAAAAATTAGCTGGGTGTAGTGGTGCATGTCTGTAATCCCAGCTACTTGGGAGGCTGAGGCAGGAGAATCACTTGAACCTGGAATGTGGCGATTACAGTGAGTGAGCCAAGATCATGCCATTGCACTCTAGTTCGGGCGACAAGAGCTAAATTCCGTCCAAAAAAAAAAAAAAAAGATAGGAGCCAGGGGAACTAGACAATTCTATTGTTATAGTTGTATATTTTAATACCCTACTCCTAGTAATTGATAAAGCAAGTAGTCAGAACATCAGCAAAGATATAGAAGACTTGAATAACACTTTCAAGCAACTTCACCTAACTAACATTTGTAGGACACTCCATGTAATAACATTATTCCCATACTTTTCAAGTGCATGGGAAACATTTGCCAAGAAAGATCAGATTTAGTACTTCAAAACAAGTCTAAATGTAAAGAAATTCAAGTTATAAGAGTATGCTCTTTGACCACAGTGCAATTGTATTAGAAACCAATAGCATGTCTAGAATTTAGTATATACCCTCCTCCCGACTCTGACTCACAAACTTGCTCCTCCTCCTCCATGTCCTTTTCTTATCTTAGATCAAGGCCCCAATTGTCCACTCAGTCACTTAAGCCAGAATTTCTTAATTATCCTTTTCCTCATCTGGCTTGGCAACAAATTACCACATTCTGCTGGCTTTTCTTGCAAATCATTTCTCAAATCTCTTCCCTACTCTGCCTCCATTAATGCAGCCTCAGTTCAAGTCATTACTATCTCTCTTTATGGACCTGCCCCAGCCACCTAACTGGTCCCTCTGCCTCTCATCTTCCCCTGCTTAAACTCATTTTCCACACGTAACTGAGAACAGTGAATAGTCTGTCACATTCTTACAGTCTCTGTTTCTCAGCATCTGTAGAACAGCTTTCCTATATTTGGGGAATCTCTACTGTTAGGAGTCCTGACTCCCAAAGTGTAAACCCAAACTCATTTTTATCACTTCCTTTGCAGCTAAGGGAGGGTACATGACCTGGGATTAATCAGATGCATCACACAAGACTTTAAGAAGAGTACAGTGTGAAGAAGAAGGACATTCACAACAGAGTAAAATTGTTGCATATATGTGCAAGATATTCCCAGAAATATTTCCCTGTAGGAGGGATTTATTTTCTGTCTTCTCTCTCTCTCTCTTTTCCCTCCCACCCTCCCTCCCTCCCTCCCTTCCTTCCTTCCTCTCTCTTTCTTTCTTTCTTTCCCTTCCCTCCCTCCCTCCTTTCTTCCTTCCTTTCTTTCTTTCTTTTCTTTCTTTCTCTTTCTTTCTTCTTTCTTCTTCTCTTTCTCTTTCTTTCTTTCCTTTTTCTGTCAGCTTTATTGAAACATAATTCACATAACATGTCATTCACCCATTTAAAATGTAAAATGCAATGGTGGTTGGTATAGCCACAAAGTTGTGTAATGATCATCAAAATTAATTTTAGAACATTTTCATCACCCCCGGAAGAAACTCTATACTCATTAAGCTGCTCTTCATTTCCATGCATCCCCACTCCCAGCTATAAGCAATCACTAATCTACTTTCTGTATTAATAAATATTCTGGATATTTCATATAAAAGGAGTCATATAATATATGCCTTTTGTATCTCACTTCTTTTGTATAGGTAGCATAATGTTTTCAAGGTTCATCCATATTGTACTGATCCATTATCAGTAATTTATTCCTTCTTATTGCTATATAATGTTCTGCGGCATAGCTGCACAGCAGTTTGTTTATGCATTCACCTGCTCATAGACATTTAGTTTACTTTCATTTTTTGGCTATTACAGATAAGACTGCTATGAACATTCATGTCCATTCTTTGTATGGACATATGCTTTCATTTCTCTTGGGTATATATCTAGTGGTCGAACTGCTAGGTCATGTGCTTTGCTTGAAGGTTTATAAGGAGATGTTTTCTTTTGTGAGAACCTGGATTGGGAAAAGTTGAACCTTTCATCATTTGAGTTTTTCAATGTATGAGGCAGGCTTTTGTACAAAGAGAGAGAGAAAAAAAACCCCAAACACTTATAGCCACTTTTATTTAATTAATGTTAAATGTATTAAAGATATCTGATTTTAAAATCTAGTTTTTATTAGGTGGTTAAGCTTAACTTTAAACTGGCAAATTTTATTTATAAGTTCTGTTATAACTTAACATTAACTTTTAAATAAGATAGATTAAATTCCCTAAACATTTATTTATTAAGGTGATGAAATTCTTACATATTTCAAGCTACAATTATAAATGTAATGTATCTGATTCTCTAAAGCACTTTAAGCACTCAACAAGCAAGCTTACAAATTTAATAAACCAATATTCCTAACCACTTAAACTCCATTTACAAGTCTAATAACTCAAAAGTTGTAGATTTAATAACTCAAATTCTCTGAAAAATTCAAACTCAATTTATAGACATAATCAATTCAACTTTTACACATCTCCAATTTAAATCTTCAATCTACCATCAATTAAGTTCTTTTAAACATTTCAGATTGAAATCACAAGTCTAAATTCAACATGTCAAATATCCCATCTGTCAAATAAAATACACCTAAATTGCCAAGATGATTAAAAAATAGCTTATTCTTGAACTCAACACAAAAACTGTTAAATCTTGGGTTTGAGTCACTTCTTCACTCTTATTTGGAGCCTGCATAAGTTTGGCTTATGGAAAAATTCAGCTAAAGTGAAGAATTGTAAATAATACTTCATACATAGTTTAACATTTTAAGTTAAGTGTTTGGAATATATAAATGTTTAGTTAAGAACATTTAAATACACATTCATTTGCCATACCCTTTCTTTGAGTATGAGTCTGTTAATCAGACTTCCAAGACATCTTTGTTGCATAAACTATTCCTGTAGTGTATCCTCCATGATTTCCAGTTTGGATTATGTTATAAGCCTCTGTAAAACAATGTAAATGTAAACTGATTTTAGGTTTTTACGTTTCTTCGCAACCTTTCATAGACATCTCATCCACTTTTGGTTTAAAAAATGTTTTAGCAAGTTGCCATTAGCAAGCCTTTCCAAAGTATTTCTTCTAATTTTCATAGCAACAACAATTTTTTCTTCCTACACTTATCTTTCATGGGATTATGTCATATTTAGTTAAATTAGAATTATAATAACAAAATTACATCTGCAGGTTTGGGAACAAACACAATTGATTCTTGGTATGTGTTGTGCTGATTGGAGCAGAACACACCACCAGTAAACTGGAGAGATATCTACTAGCTGCAAGTACTCAGCTGTAAGTGTCCTGAGTGCCAGTAGGTATGTTTTATAGAAGGAATGGAGAATGCTGGTTAATTTAGTAATTGAGCTAAGTGGAAGTTGGCTTAAAAATCTTCTATTATTTTTCATGTTTTAAAAAAGTGACTTACAAGTTATATACAATAAACTATGCCCTTTTGAATGTGTAGCCCTATGAGTTTTGACACTTACAGTTATATAATGACCACTACTACCCTGATCAAGATAAAGAATACTTCTGTCACCTCTCAAAATCCCCTTGTGTTACTCCTTTGTAGTCAATCTCGCCACCTCACCACACCCCTGGCTCCTGCAAATCACTTATGTCTGCATAATTCTCTGGAGATTCACCGAAGTTGTTGCATGTGTTAGTTATTCCTTTCTATTGCCAAATAGAATTCCATAGTAAAGATGTACAACAGTGTGACAATTCACCTGTTGAAGGACCTCTGGGTTGTTTCTAGTTGGGGGATTATGAAAAAAGCTGGTAGGAACATTTCATGTCTAGGTTTTTGTGTGAACATGAGTTTTCATTTCTCTGTGTAGTGCTATCTCATTGTGGTTTAAATTTGCATTTCCCTAATGGTTAATAATGTTGAATATCTTTTCATGTGTTTATTTACCATCTGTATAACATTTTCGGTAAAGCGTCTGTTCATGTCTTTGTCCGTTTCTCATTGGATTGTATTTCCACTGTTAAGTTTGAGAGTTCTTTATATATTCTAAATGCCAGCTGTTTGTGAAATATGTGGTTTGCCAATATTTCTCCCAGTCTGTAGTAAGTTATTTTTCATCCTCGTAATAGGGTTTTTCATGAGCATAAGTTTCTAATTTTGATGCGGTCCAATTTATTAATGTTTATTTTTATAATAATGTTTTTGGTGTTAAGTCTAAAAACAACTTTCCCAGCTGTAGATCACAAAGACAGTTACCATTTTTTTTCTAGAAGTTTTGTGGATTTATATTTTATATTACATCCATGATTTACTTGGAGTTAGTTTTCCCTTAAGATGTGAGTTTTAGGTCAAGGTCCATTTTTTTGGCCTATGGATGTCAAATTGCTGTACACCTTTTGTTGAGATGGTTATTATTTCTCCACTGAGTAGCTTTTGAATATTTGTCAGAAATCAATTGGGCATCCCACTTGCAACAAGTACATGAGTACACCTAGTGGTCAGGTCATGGTTTCTAATACCATTCTCCAGTGAAAGGAACCAGGGCTGCTTGGAGAAATGGCTGATTCTTGGACTGGGGCAAAAATTATACAAGATAATCCTAGAGATCTTGCAGTGTCATAAAGTAAGGAAGTGATAACAACATCAAAATCCACATTGATGTCAAAGGAGCACAAGACCCAGCTGAAAGAGCTTCCACTGGCCAAAGTGGGAGCAATTTGAGTAACAAAATTTAAAAGTAGCATTGGAGTTATAGACCAAAGTATAAAATAAATATTATGAGGGTATATTGAGAAAAAGATTGAATGATAAATATGTAGAGGAAAACAGGCAAATCTCCCATGCAGAATTCCAAATAATTTATACAGATACTCCTCCCTGGAGGAGGGGACCATAACTCCCCACTCCTTAAGTATGGTTTGCCTATAGTGACTACCTTCCGAAGAGAACAGTCTGGAAAGGGTGTTAAAGTAATTTTACAGTGGAGAAACCTGACAAACACTGTCTTTGCCAGGTGGTCAAGATCAATGTCAATAGTCATAAATTACATTGATAGTATGTACTTTTGATATGATGTGATGAATATGACACTTTACTTCTGTGATCTTCCTCCCTATAGCCTATTACCCCAGCCTTATCATGAGAAAACCACCAGACAAATTCCCAAAGTGGGGCATTCCATAAAATATATGACCAATATTCCTCAAAGCTGTCAAGGTTGTGAAAACTAAGAAACTGTCACAGCCAATAGGAGTCTAAGGAGAATGACAATTAAAAACTAAGGAAATCTGACTATACTCTGGCCATTAGTTAATAATAATGTTTCAATATTGGTTACTTCATTGTAACAAATGTACCATACTAATATAAGATGTTAATAACAAGGAAACTGGGTGCATATGGGAACTCTCTGTACTATCTGCTTATTTTTTCTGTAAACTAAAAACTATTCCAAAGAATAAAGTCTATTTAAAAAAATCAGTGGGGCATATTTGTATGACTCTATTTCTAGGTTCTCTATTACATTTCATTTACCTGTTTGACAATCCCTCTGCCAATACCACACTGTTTTGATTACTGTGTGGTATTATCAGAGGGCTAGCTATCCAGTAGACCTTAATATTGGAGTAGAAGTTAATGTTAAGTATTTGTGTTTCTAAGTATATCTTTTTTGTTTGTTTGTTTTTGTTTTTTTTGAGATGGAGTCTCATTCTGTTGCCCAGGCTGCTGGAGTGTAGTGGTGCAATTTTGGCTCACTGCAACCTCTGCTTCCTATGTTCAAGCAATTCTGCCTACTACAGCTGGAGTATGCTTTGCTCTGGGGGTAAATAGCCAAGGCTCCCCTTCATCCCTGAGTCTAAGTCACCACTGAATCAACCCAGCTCAGTGGCCTAATGCCCCCAAGGAAAGCTGTAAGCAACTGTTACATAGACCTTTACTTATGAGACCAATTGGAGGTGGAACTGTCTATCTGTCCCTCCCCTTTTTCTCTCAGGATGGAGCTGATGCAGTATCTTGCCTCCTGGGAAAACAGTATCTTGGCTGCTAAAAGTAGTTATACGTCACAGTGCCTATGTTGAAGCAGTGCCTATATCACAGGAAATTGCCTTGGCCACTAAAAGTGGTCATATACCTTAGTATCTAAGCTGAAGCAGTGCCCTCTATCCTAGGAAAATGGTGCCTTGGGCCACGTGGAACAGTCATCCCTCTAAGGCCTGAGCTGAAGCAACACATTATCCCCTTGGGAATTGGTGCCCTGGCCAAGCTGATCAGCTGCACACTCCAGGGCCAACCTGATATAGTAGTACCTGGAGTGAAACAGAGTAGTGAGCTGAGACATGTCATGCTATAGGCCAAACAACTCTAGTACCCTGATTCTCTGGAGCTGAACTAGACTTTTAGAGTCTGAGTTGTTCAGACACCGTACTCTCTGGGGAATAGAGTCATTGCTGTGCTGTTCCCTGTCATCCCCAGGGCCCAAACAACAGCTGCGCTACACCATTCTGGGGTACATGGTATCACTGTACCTGGCTTCACAAAGTCTTGAATACTGCCTACAGTTTATAGTCACTATTACACAGTGCCTCATCCACTGGGACCCAAGTTGCCATTGAGCTTTAATGGTTCAGGTTCTTAAATTTTAGCCAAACCCTGCTCTCTGGGCCCAAACCTCCAGAGCACCCCTTCTTCTCTAGAGTGAGTCCAGTTTTGTGCCTTGTTACCTGGATGTAGAGTCACAGCTATGACCTGCCCCCTGGGCTTGAGCTTATAGGGAGTGCCTCAGAGGCACAAATCCTGGCACTGTGGGCAACCAATATCCAAACCTGTGACAGAGACCCAGTTGCAACAATAGTTTCATGAGAACCTGAGCTTAGGACCCTGGTCCCACAATTGCTCTGAGCACCTGCACCTGGAACCCAGCTTTGCTGCAGCTGCTTATAGGCCATGTCACACATGACACCAAGAGGGATGTAGTTCACTGAGTCTCCTCATTGTGGGGAACATGAGCATAGGAGGACTCCCAAAGCCCTTGACACCAAGAACATGAACAACCTTCACCATCATCACCACTGTCACAAACTTCCCAGCCTAGGCTATTGAGACACCAATAGTTAATGCTGACATTGAACACATTTGAGGAAGCTGCATGGAGACTATACCACTATACCTATCCACAAACAAAACTGCCACACCCTTCACAATTGGCATACTAAAATCCAACTGCAGGTGAAAGTCTTTCTCTGTGAAAGCCACTCTAGAAAGTTTGAAAGAGGCAATTGCCCCACCAAATGCACAGACAACACTGTGGCACAAGAAACATGAAAAAGCAAGGAAATATGACACCACCAAATGAACATAATAACTCTCTAATAACAGAGCCAAATGAAAATGAAATCAGAAAATCACCAGAAAAGGAATTTAACATAGCGATCATAAGAAAACTCAGTGAGATACAGGAAAATGCAGATAGAAAATTCAACAAAATTAAGAAAAAAATTCATGACACAAATGAGAAATTCAACAAAGAGAAATAAGAAAAAAGAACCAAACAGAAATACTACAGCCGAAGAATTCAATGAATGAAGTAAAAACTAATATACAGAGCTTCAATAGTAGACTTGATGAAGAAGAAAGAATATTTAAACTTTAAGATAGGCGATTTGAAATTACCCAGATGGAGAAAAGAAAAGAAATAAGAATGAAAAAGAGTGAAGAAAGTCTACAAGACATATGGGACACCATTCAGCAAACAAGTATTTACATCATAGGAGCTGCAAGAAGGAGAAGAGAAGAAAAAAGGCATAGAAAATGTATTTAATGAAATAATGGCTGAAAAATTCTGAAGTTTTGGGAGAGATAGAAACATCCAGATCTGGAAAGCACAAAGATCGCCAAGTAGATTTCACTCAAAAATATGCTTCCTAAGGAGCATTATGGTCAAATTGTCAAAAGGCAAAGACAGGCTGGGTGCAGTGGCTCTTGCCTGTAATCCCAGCACTTCGGGAGGCCAAGGCAGGATGACCACTTGAGCCCAGGAGTTTGAGACCAACCTGGGCAACATAATGAGCCCTGTTTCTCCAAAAAAAGAAAAATTAGCTGAGCATGGTAGCACATGCCTGTAGTACCAGTTGCTTGGGAGGCTGAGGCAGGGGGATTGCTCGAGTCAGGAGGTTGAGGCTACAGTCAACCATAATTATGCCATTGCACTTCAGCCTAGGTGATAAAGTGAGACCTTGTCTTAAAAAGGGAAAGACAAATAGAGAATTCTAAAAACAGCAAGAGAAGTGTTCAGTCACACATTAAAAACATTCTCATTAGAGTAACAGCATATTTTTCTGCAGAACTAACAGGCCAGGAGATAATGGGATGATATATTCAAAGTGCTGAAAGTAAAAATTTGCCTGCTAATAATATTATATGCAGCAAAGCTGTCTTTCAAAAATGAGATAGAAATAAAGTCTTTCTCAGAGAAGCAAAAACTGAAGAAATTCATCACTACCACATAAGCCTTACAAGAAATGTTCAAAGGAGTCTTAGATCCAGAATCAAAAAGATAATAGTTGTTATCATTAAAACATGCAAAAATATAAAACTCACTGGTAAAGCAGATACATAAAGGAAAAAGAGAAAAGAATCAAATCTTATCACTATGGAAAACCACCAAACTTCAATGATAAACAGTAAGAGAGAAAGAAAGAAACAAAGTATATAGAAAACAACCAGAAAATAATTAACAAATGATAGGTGTAAATCTTTACCTATGAATAGGAACCTTGACTGTAAAGACATCAAATTCCCCACTTACTAGATATAGACTGGAAGAATGGATAAAAAAGACCCAACTATATGCTGCTTACAAGAAAGTCATTTCACTTGTAAAGACACATATAAACTGAAAGTGAAGAAATGGAAAAAGATACTCCACACAAATGAAAACCAGAAGTGAGCAAGAGTAGCTATACTTATATCGGATAAAACAGATACAGAAAGGATTAAGTCAAAAACAGTAAAAAGAGTCAAAGAAGGCCATTATATAATGATAAAGGGATCAATTCAGCAAATGATATAACAATTATAGATATCTATACAGCCAACACTAGAGTGTGTATAAAGTACACAAAACAAACATTAACAGATCTAAAGGGAGAGATAGATTGCCATACAATAATAGTAGGAGGCTTTAACACTTCATTCTCAGTAATGGACAGATCATTCAGATAGCAACTCAACAAAGAAACATCAGAATTGAATTACACACTAGACCTAATAGGCCTAACTAACATTTGTAGAACTATATACAACAATGATGAAGAATACACATTTTATCATCAGTACATAGAACATTCTCAAGAATAGACTATATTTTAGGCCACAAGACAAGTCTGAACAATTCAAAAAGATAAAAATCATATCAAGTATCTTTTGGGACCACAATGGAATAAAACTAGAAACCTTTTTATGTGTTGTACAAATACAAGAAAATTAAACAACATGCTCCCAAATGACCAATGGGTCTATGAAGAGATTAAGAAGAAAATTAAAATATTTCTTGAAACAAATGAAAATGGGAACACAGCATACCATAATCTATGGGAAATAGCAAAAGCAGAACTAAGAGGAAAGTTTATAACCAAAAATATCTATATCAGAAAAGTAGGAGGACTTCAAATAAACAACCTAATGATGCATCTCAAGGAACAAGAATAGCAAAATCCAAAATTAGTAGAAGAAATAATAAAGATCAAACAAGAAATAAGTGAAATTGAGACTAAAAAATTACAAATGGTCAATGAAACAAAATGTTGGGTTTTTTTTGAAACAATAAATGAAATCTACAAGCCATTAGCCAGACTAACCAAGATAAAAAGAAAAGACACAAATAAAATCAGAAATGAAAAAGGAGACATTACAACTGATGCCACAGCAAAAGAATCATGAGACCATTATTAACAACTGTATGGCAACAAATGAGAAAGTCTAGTGGAAATAAACTCCTGGACACATACAATCTACCAGGATTGAATCAAGAAAAAATAGAGAACCTGAACATAACAATTATAAGTAATAAAATGGAATCTGTAATAAAACTTCTCCCATCAAAAACAAAACAAAACAAACAAACAAAAAAAAACCCCAAAGTCCCAATGACTTAACTGCAGAATTCTGACAGACATTTAAACATGAATACCAATGATTTCCAAACTCTTCCAAAAAATTGAGGAGGAAGGAATATTTCCAAACTCATTCTACAAGGCCAGCATTACCCTGATACCAAAACCCAATGACGATACAACAAAAAAAGAAAACTATAAGTCAGTATTCCTGATCAATATAGATGCAAAATTCCTGAGCAGAATACTGGCAAACTGAATCCTGCAGCACAAGAAAAAGATCATTCACCATAATCAAGTGGAATTGATCTCAGGGATGCAAGGATGTTTCCACATATGCAAGTCAATAAATACGATATATCATATAAACAGAATAAAGAATGTGATACATCACATAAACAGATGATCACGATATGATAATCTCTCAATAGATGCAGAAAAAGTATTTGAGAAAATTCAATGTACCTTCATAATAACTCTCAAAAAGTTAGGTGTAGAAGAAACATACCTCAACATAATAGGGCCATATATGACAAACCCACAGCCAACATCATATGGAACAGGGAAAATTGAAAGAAAGCCTTTCCTCCAAGATGTGGAACAAGATAAGGATACACACTTTCCCCACTTTTATGCAACATAGTACTGGAAGTCCTAGCCAGAGTAATTAGGCAAGAGAAAGAAAGGACGTCCAAATTGTAAAGGAGGAAGTCAAATGATTCCTGTTTGCAGATGATATAATCTTATATATAGAAAACCCTAACAGTGACACCAAAAAGCTCTTAAAAGTGATAAACAAACTCAGTAAAGTTGCAGGATACAAAACAACATACAAAAATCAGTAGCATTTCTATATACCAATAACAAACTAGAGGAAGAAGAAATCAAGAAGGCAGTCCCATTTATAATAGCAATGAATAATAGAAAATACCTAAGCATCAATTTAACTAAAGAGGTAAATTATCCCTTCAGGGGAAACTATAAACACTGACAAAAGAATTGAAGAGAACACAACAAAAGGGAAAGACATCTCATGTCCATGAATTGGAATAATTAAAATTGTGAAAATGGTCACACTACCCAAAGCAATCTACAGATTAAATGCAATCTCTATCAAAATACCAATGACATTCTTCACAGAAATACAAAAAAAAAATCCTAAAATTTGTATGAAACAACAAAAGACCCAGAATAGCCAAAGCAATCTTGAGCAAAAAGAACAAAGCTGGTGGCATTATACTATTGGACTTTAAAGTATACTACAAAGCAACAGTAACAAAAATAACATGGTACTGCCAAAAAAACAGACCATAGTCTAATGGAACAGAATAGAGAACCCAGATATAAATCCACACATTTATGGCCAACTGATTTTCAAAAAAGCCACCAAGAACATTCACTGAGGAAGGGATTGTCTCTTCAATAAATGGTGCTGAGAAAATTGGATGTCCATATGCAGAAACATGAAACTAGAGCCCTAACTCTCCCAAATGCAAAAAAAAAAAAAAAAAAAAAAAAAAAAAAAAAAAAAAAAAAATCAACTAAAATGAATTAAAGATTTAAATGTAAGGCCTGGAACTGTGAAACTACTAGAAAAAAACAGGGAAATGCTTCAGAACACTGGTCTGAGCAAAGATTTTATGGAGAAGACCTCAGAAGCACAGGCAGCAAAAGAAAAACTAGACAAATGGTATCAATCTGAAAAGCTTCTGCACAACCAAGCAAACCATCAACAAAGTGAAGAGACAAACTACAGAATAGCAGAAAATTTTCAATTTACTCATCTGACAAGGGATTATTATTCAGAATATACAAAAAACTTAAACAACTCAACAGCAAAAATGAAAATAATCCAATTTAAAAATGGACAAAAGATCTGAATGGTCATTTTCAAAAGAAGAGATACAAATGGTCAACAGGTATCTAAAAAAATGCATAACATTACTAATCATCAGGGAAATGCAAATCAAAACCACAAGACATATCTTGCCCCAGTTAGAATGGCTATTATCAAAAAGACAAAAAATAACAAATGCTGGCAAGGATATGAAGAAAAGGAGACTCTCATACACTGTTGGTGGGAATGTAAAGTAGTACAGCTGTTATGAAAACCAATATGGAGTTTCCTCAAAAAATAAAAAACCAAACTATCACATCACCCAGTGATCCCACTCCTGGGTATATATTCAAAGGAAAGGAAATCAGTATGTTGAAGAGATATCTGCCCTCCCATATTTACCGCAGCATTATTCACAATAGCCAAGATAGGAAATCAACCTAAGTGTCCATCAACAGATGAGTGGATACAAAAATTTCGTATATACACAAAATATAATACTATTTAGATATTGAAAAGAATAAAATTCTGCCATTCATGACAACATGGATGAACTTGTGGGACATTATGTTAAATAAAATAAGCCAGGTGCAGAAAGATAAATAGCAATATGTGGTAGCTAAAGAACTTGACCTCATAGAAGTAGAGAGTAGAATAGTGGTTGCTACTCTATTTAGAGGAAGGGTAAGGGGGTCAGAGAATAGCCAAAGGTTGATTAATAGACACAAAAGTACACCTAGATAGGAAGAATAAGGTCCAGAACTCTATAGCATTATAGGGTTACTATAGTTAAGAACAATTTATTATGTATTTTCAAATAGCTAGTGGAGTAGATTTTGAACGTTTCCAAACCCAATAAATGATACATTTTTGAGGTGATGTATATGCTATTTACCCTGATTTGATCATTATACATTGTATACATGTATCTAAATATCACACTGTACCTTAAAAATATGTAGAATTATTATGTGTCAATTAAAAATAATAGTAAAAGCAAAAAAAAAAAAAAGTTGGTAAAAATGATACACCTGTATAGGGCACTTGCCATGAATGGAACTTTCAGGATGGGAATTTCTTCTAGGTGAGTCAGTGAGTGAATGGTGAGTGACTGTGAAGATCTAGGACATCACTGTGCAGTACTATAGACGTTATAAACACTGTACATTTAGTATAACTAAATTTACATAATAAATTGTTCTTTCTTTGATAATTAAGTAATCTTAGCTTAGTGTAACTTTTAAATTTTATAAACTTTATAATTTTTTAAAATTTTTGACTCTTTTGTAATAGCATTTGCCTTAAAACACAAACACAAACTGTGTGCAGTGGTGTGGAGTAATGCCAGTTACTCCGGAGGCTGAAGTGGGAGGATCATTTGAGGCTGAGGTGGGAGGATCATTTGAGACCAGGAGTTCAAGACCAGCCTGGGCAAACATAAGGAGGCCAAAATACAAACAAAAACAAAACAAGCTCCCCCACTCGAAACACATTGTACAACTTCAAAAATATTGTCTTTCTTCATATTCTTATTCTATAAACTTTTTATACTAAAACTTTTTTTGATTTTTTTTACTTTCTAGACTTTTTTTTTTTTAAATGAAGACACAAACACACACATTTAGCCCAGGCCTACACAGGGTCAGGATCATCAATATCACTGTTTTTCACCTCCACATCTTGTCCTACTGAAAGGTCTTCAGAGGTGCTAACACTTATGAAGCTGTCACCTCCTTTGATAACATTGCTTTCTTCTGGAATACCTCCTGACAGAACTTTCTGAGGCTGTTATACAGTTAACTTTTTTTTTTTTTTAAGTAAATAGAAGGAGTACACTTTGAAATGACAAAATGTATAGTAAATACATAAAACAGTAATATGATGTTTATTATCATCAAATGTTATGTACTTTACATAATTGTATGTGGTAGACTTTTATAGGACTGGCAGCACAGTAGGTTTATTTAGACCAGCGTCACCAAAAACACCTGAGTAACACAGGGTCGTGCTACAAAATTGTGACAGCTATTAATACAATGTTACTAGGTGAAATTTTTTCAGCTCCATTATACTCTTATGGGACCATCCTGGTATATGTGGTTTGCTGTTGACTGATAGTTATGTGGCACACCACTGTATAAAATTTTTAATTAATAGATTAAATGTCAACATCTAGTGACAGATTTACTTAGTATCATAATTTTAGAGCAATGATGAACAAAAATGTTATTTCAAGATACTTACAACATCATAAAGTTAATTGAAAATATCTGTGAATTCTTTTGGTGACAGTCATGACTACTACTACTACTCCAATGATTTATTGTCTCCATTCATTAAAAAAGGAAATACTAGATTTTCACTTACAGATTAGTGAAAATAAAAATGCAGGTTTTTTTTTTCTTCACTCGAGTTCATGGCTTCCTAAAACCTTATTTCTGTTCTGTGAGATTTTGCACACTTTTCACATTTTACTTTTTGATTAGCCTCATCTACCACCATTTTCTCTTCTTTCGTAGGAGCCTCCCTCCCCCAATTCCACAGCAGCAGGCTTTAGAAGGAGGTTGAGGCAAGTGAGGGATATGGATGGGTGCAGACCCGACTCCTGGACTGATGCTGGGCATTCTGCCCTCCCTCCATGCTTCTTTTCCTTCCCACACTTAATGCTCTGCATTCCCAGGCCCAGTCTGCTAGTGCCGGTAACTCCCAGCCATAAAAATCAGTCCTAGTCACAGAGGGGTTGGACCCCATCCTGGTTTCTCTCTGCATTTTGTTGATTTGTCTACATAATCTACCCACAGCTAGTTATCTCCTCCTTATGATTCTCAAACTTGTCACGTTGGAAATGTGTTTTGCTGTAGATATCCTGAATCGTCCTAAATCTGGCCTTTGGAATGTGTAAGAATTGAAATTGTTTTCCAGTTCCAACTTCCATAGATCCTAGAAGGCAAAATACAACCATGCATTTAAATATTACTGGTAAATCAGAATATTGAAGACTTTGCTATGGAGAAGTATTCAAATATATTCGTAATATATTGTTGGTATTGTGAAGCTAAACAATAAAGGTAATTGTTTTATTAAGATGGTAGCAACTGTTTAGCCTCTGCAACATCTTTTCTGTCTTCCTTTCTAATGCCTGGAGACAGGCAGTACGGTGGAACTATCAGTGGTGAGAAAAAGATGTGTTTTCTGCCTTTGAGGACACTGCTGTTTTCATAGTGCATTTCTTGCTGTGGGACTCTTGCTGATTTCTGCCTTTGACGTCGAGGGCAGAGATGTTCCAGTTCTCTTGATGAGGTCCTAGGAGACTGGGAGTGGACTGGATTCTGGCCAGGGTCATTTATTCTTGAAGAAATTAGAAACCAGCGGAGTATTGCTCTGCTGATTCAGAAGGAGTAAGAAATAAACTAGCATGTGACAGGGCAAGGGAGTTAATCTCAATCTAGACAAACTTTTATGTTTATAGGCCTATATAGGTGATAAAAATGAAGGCCAGGAGAGGAGAAATGGTTGGTAATACACACACACACACACACACACACACACAAACAGACACACACACACACACAGAGAGAGAGAGAGAGAGATTAATAAGGGAAATTTCTATTCTGCAAAGGTCGTTTGCATGTAGAGTTAGAATTCTTCCCCCTTATTTCCTCTCAGTTCTTATTTTTTTAATTAAGAAAATTAAAAATAATCAAAAGCATCAGAAAAGTACAGCTAATAACATAATAAACATCCACATACCCACCACCCAGATGGATAAACATTACATAAGAAGAGCAGGTCCCATAGGGAAGTTCTGATGACCCAGTGAAAATGTCCAGAAAGAAAGGGTCCCTGTTAACCATCTTCCTTGCCCAGAGACTATGAAGCCATCAAGTGAGGTAAGAACTGGTCTATTCCCTTCCTCTTTCTCCCTACCAAACTCCTACCATTTTAGGGGAGAACAAAACATCAGATATTGAGTGGGAGAGAGAGGTGAGAGCGGTGGAGGGTAGAGAGCAGAAGGCCCAATCTTCCCATCCTACTGCAGGTTTCCAGGCTCAGCTAGCAGAAGGGAGATTTACTACTAAGTGAAGTTATGAGTTTCAATGATTTCAGCAGATTGTGCAATTTTTTTTTTTTTTTTTTTTTTTTTTGAGACAGTCTTGCTCTTGTCACCCAGGCTGGAGTGCAGTGGTGTGATCTTGGCTTACTGCAACCTCCCCCTCCTGGGTTCAAGCGATTCTCCTGCCTCAGCCTCCCGAGTAGCTGGGACTACAGACACGCGCCACCACACCCTGCTAGTTTTTGTATTTTTGGTAGAGACAGGGTTTCACCAAGACCTCGTGATCTGCCCACCTCAGCCTCCCAAAATATTGGGATTACAGGCGTGTAAAAATTGTTTTCAAAAATTGTTTACAGTCTCACAAAAACTGAGACTGTGTTTGTGATTTAAAATGGCTGTGAAGCTTTTCCATTATTTAAGAGTGAACAGAAAAGCCATGGGACTCCCAGTTTTTGTTCAGGAGTAGGGAAGGTCACTTTCACTGAATAAATGTTTAAAGAAAACTGTAGGAGACAAAGTCAAGTTGGGTTTTGATTGCCAGGAGTTATGCTTGTTTCAAATACTGCCTAGAAAGCATTTAACCAAATCAAAAATGCCAATGATATTAAGGCAGACTATAATTTTAAATGCCCCTAAGAAAGAAAAATATTGCTACTATGTGATACATACACATGAATGAAAAAATCCATGATGAACAAAACAGCAAAATTTTAAGTAAAGACAGGATCAGTATTACTGATTTTTCTTTTTGACTCAGTCTTCAAAGTGTCTCAGCATGGCATTGTAACTGTTCTTTATTTACAATTTTGATATGTTGTTCATCATGGTTCTTTGCATTGATTTAAAAATATTGTATTAAAACATTAAATATCTTGACTTTTGAGTTTTTGGGTGCTCCACTAAATTTGCATTTGAAGCAAGTGCCTTCTTCACCTCACCCAGCTCACCCACTGCACCCTAGCTCCTCTGTGAGATATACACATGGAAACAAAAAGAAGAAAAGGGGAAGAAAGAAAGATAAAAGATCCTTTCGCTTATTTTCTTGCCTGTGTAATTGCAGATAGGAGAAATATTTGCATACATTTCTCAAACAGGGATCTCTTTAAAGCGCCCATTGGAAAATATCAGAGATGGTCTAATTGATAGCCCTAGATAACACTGAAGAGGGAGCTCTAATCTTCTCTTTGAAAATACTCCAGCTTACTGCCTGGGATGACAAAAGTCCACAATAAACAGCTAAATTGGTGCTTTCGATGATGTTGATATTAAAGTATGAACCAAAAATCTTATTGTTTTGATTTCCTCATTCCTGCCATTTAAGAAATTCCCTCTAGTACCAATGAAAGTGTAGAAGGAGATTTATGATACTAGCGTGTAATCTAACACTTGGTACGTAGAGCTCTACCATTTTCATCATCACATTTAATTCTCATAACATTTCTCACTCGATCCTCAAAACTACCACAGAGGGTAGACAGGGAAGGGGTTGCCCCATTTAATGGACAAGGCTTCAGCCTCATTTTTCAGACAAGGCTGATCCAAGTCACATGACAAAATGCTACGGAATGGGAACAAGAACTCTGATCTTTTAACGTCAAGGGCAGTCCCTCTCTTGTACACAGGAGCTGTGTGCCTCTGAAGACGTGGAGAGACACTGTAAGTGGCCACATTTGAGCGATTGCAGCTATAATCTGAGCTGTTTAGCAGCTGATCTCCCTGAGGCCAAATTCAGTCTCCTAATGCTGTTTCATATTAAACATGTTTGCGAGTTAGTCACTCGGCTGGCACATACCAGCAAAGTGATTGCTTCAGCCCTGCTTGAAAATTCTAGGTCCTCCCTTTGCCTGGGGGTAGCAAACTCAATGCAAACCTCAGCTACAATCTTGCAGACACTCTGGGGCTGATTTTGTATTTCGCTTATACATAATATTATATTTTCAGTAAAAGATCAATGGATGAATCAAGTATTATTAGCCTTTACCTCAAAGTGCCATCAAAGCTGTTCCTGTGAATGCCACCCTTCCAAGGAGAGACTGGCAAATCAGTAGGTTTAGTCTCACAAATCAGTGGGATTTGGGTGTAAGTATTTGGCAGCATTTAAACCTGCAGGTGGAGAAGCCAGGTTCCCTGCAGCCATCCCCTTTCAGGGAGGGGACTAATTCTTCTTAAGCCCTCTTGTGCCTGGGTGCCCAAGTCACTGACATCAGGTGGTGTGGAGGGATGGAAATCCTTTTCCTTGCATGTCAGGCAGGTGGATGGAGTCTGCTTCATACCTTGATCCTGGCAGCCCTGTTTCCTGAGGTGGGTCCATGCTCCCATTTCCCTTGTGCCTCAGTGCATCTCTTCTACTCAGTGCCCCCTCACTGTGTTTTCTCTAGTTATTTGAGTGGGCCCTTCTTGTGGCTCTGTAGTCCCTGGCCTGTAAATGAGATAAATCTGTTGCATTTGACTTAGATTTTTGTCTTTGTTATTGTTGATCCTTTTCCCCAATATCTGGCATTTTTTTTTTCTCTACACTCCTATTCCTTATTACAACTCCTAGCAACCATTTTCCTAACCCTTTGCTGGATGAAACTTTGACAATGATCTTCTTATAAGATTCTGGAACTCAACTCCAAAGAGCCATGGCTTATAGTGGAGAAGGAAGAGGACAATGGTGCCTGCCACCTGAAGAGTAAGGCCTACTTGTCCAGGTAAAAGCTTCCTGCACAGAGTTGATTTGAAGGTTAGTATTTTTTTGTTGTTGTTAATAAAGTAGAATAACATTTATTTATTAAACTTTTTATTATACATTCTGTATTCATGGAAAACCAAGATCTTTAAAAGAACTCAAATTAGATATAAATTATGTTCAGCTTTGAGCTGGTTACAAGTCATGTTTAGAATGGAAACAGTTAAGCTGAAGCTTTCTTCTCCTTATAGGTTGCCTTATAGATTTCCATAATAGATTTCCCTGGATTCAGACCCTTGGGACAAGTCCTTCTGCAGTTAATGATGATGTGGCAGCGGTACAGGGAAAACAGGTTCTGCAGGTTGGCCAGACACTCTTCTGTGAAGTCTTCTCTGAAGTCAATTATCCAGCAATAGGCCTGTGTAAGAACTGCAGGCCTCAGATATTTGTCTCTGTTCTACTAGTAGCTGGGGCAGCTGGTGCTGCAGCAGGCAAAGAGAGGAGGTTGAGGTGAAAGAACCACTTGAGCTCGGGAGGTCAAGGCTGCAGTGAGTAGTGACTGTGCCACTGCACTCCAGTCTGTGCGACAGAGACCCTGTCTCAAATAAAGTTGTTTCTGAATAGGATTCTCTAAGTCCCACCGTTCCAATACTGCTCAAAATCCAACTGGGAAATGATGTACATCTTTGGCTCTATCTAAATCCAACCAGAGTTTACCTATAGGCACCTGATGTGCTTTTGTTTAGACTTATTAGTCATTAAATATTAGCCAGACCCTGGTAGAAAAATCTTAAGATTGTCATTAGTGTTTCTTTTACATAGAACACTGTTCATTGTTTTCAGTGTTTCATTTATGGATGAATTTGCCTATTCTCATGTATTTCTGTATTTGACTGGATCAATAAAAGATAGTGGTATAAATAGCTCTTATTATTTTGAGATACATTCCATCAATACCTAGTTTATTGAGAGTTTTTAGCATAAAGGGGTGTTGAATTTTATCAAAGGCCTATTCTGCATCTATTGAGGTAATCATGTGTTTTTTGTCATTGGCTCTTCTGTTTATGTGATGGATTATGTTTATTGATTTGCGTACGTTGAACCAGCCTTGTAAATCAGGGATGAAGCAGACCTGATTGTGGTAGATAAGCTTTTGAATGTGCTGTTGGATTTGGTTTGCCAGTATTTTGTTGAGGATTTTCACATTGATGCTCATCAGGGATATTGGCCTGAAATATTCTTTTTTTGTTGTGTCTCTGCCAGGTTTTGGAATCAGGATGATGCTGGCCTCATACAATGAGTTAGGGAGGATTCCCTCTTTTTCTATTATTTGGAATAGTTTCAGAAGGAATGGTACCAGCTCCTCTTTGTACGTCTGGTAGAATTCGGCTGTGAATCCATCTGGTCATGGACTTTTTTTGGTCAGTAGGCTATTAATTACTGTCTCAATTTCAGAACTTGCTATTGGTCTATTCGGGGATTCAACTTCTTCCTGGTTTAGTCTTGGGAGGGTGTATGAGTCCAGGAATTTATCCATTTCTTCTAGTTTTTTTAGTTCATTTGCATAGAAGTGTTTATAGTATTCTCTGATGATAGTCAGCCAATATCATACTGAATGGGCAAAAGCTGGAAGCATTCTCTTTGAAAACTGGCACAGGGCAAGGATGTCTTCTCTCACCAGTCCTATTCAACATAGTGTTGGAAGTTCTGGCCAAGGCAATCAGGCAAGAGAAAGAAATAAAGGGTATTCAATTAGGAAGAGAGAAAGTCAAATTGTCTGTTTGCAGATGACATGATTGTATATTTAGAAAACCCCATTGTCTCAGCCCAAAATATCCTTAAAGTGATAAGCAACTTCAGCAAAGTCTCAGGATACAAAATCAATGTGCAAAAATCACGAGCATTTCTATACACCAATAATAGACAAACAGAGAGCCAAATCATGAGTGAACTCCTATTCACAATTGCTACAAAGAGAATAAAATACCTAGGAGTACAACTTACAAGGGATGTGAAGGACCTCTTCAAGGAGAACTACAAACCACCGCTCAAGGAAATAAGAGAGGACACAAACAAATGAAAAAACATTCCACGCTCATGGATAGGAAGTATCAATATCATGTAAATGGCCATACTGCCCAAAGTAATTTATAGATTCAATGTTATCTCTATCAAGTTACCATTGACTTTCTTCACAGAATTAGAAAAACCCACTTTAAATTTCATATGGAACCACAAAAGAGCCCATATAGCCAAGACAATCCTAAGCAAAAAGAACAAAGCTGGAAATATCATGCTACCTGACTTAAAACTATACTACAAGGCTACAGTAACCAAAACAGCATGATACTGGTACCAAAACAGATACGTAGACCAATGGAACAGAACAGAGACCTCAGAAATAACGCCGCACATCTACAACCATCTGATCTTTGACAAACCTGACAAAAACAAGCAATGGGAAAAGGATTCCCTATTTAATAAATGGTGTTGGGAAAACTGGCTAGCCATATGTAGAATACTGTAACAGGACCCCTTCCTTACACCTTAGACAAAAATTAACTTAGGATAGATTAAAGACTTAAATGTAAAATCTAAAACCATAAAAACCCTGGAAGAAAACCTAGGCAATACCATTCAGGACATAGGCATGGGCAAAGAGTTCATGACTAAAACACCAAAAGCAATGGCAACAAAAGCCAAAATTGACAAATGGGATCTAATTAAACTAAGGAGCTTCTGCACAGTAAAAGAAACTATCATTAGAGTAAACAGGAGGCAACCTAGAGAATGGGAGAACATTTTTGCAATCTAGCCATCTGACAAAAGGCTAATATCCAGAATCAACAAGGAACTTAAACAAATTTACAAGGAAACAACAAATAACCCCATCAAAAAGTGGGTGAAGGATATGAACAGAAATTTCTCAAAAGAAGACATTTATGCAGCCAACAAACATATGAAAAAAGGCGCATCATCACTGGTCATTAGAATAGTGCAAATCAAAACCACGATGAGATATCATCTCATGCCAGTTAGAATGGTGATTATTAAAAAGTCAGGAAACAACAGATGCTGGAGAGGATGTGGAGAAATAGGAACACTTTTACATTGTTGGTGGGAGTATAAATTAGTTCAACCATTGTGGAAGACAGTATGGCAATTCCTCAAGGATCTAGAAATAGAAATACCATTTGACCTAGCAATCTCATTACTGGGTATATACCCAAAGGATTGTAAATCATTCTATTGTAAAGACACGTGTATGTATGTTTATTGTGGCACTATTCACTTGGAACCAAAGACTTGGAACCAACCCAAATGCCCATCAATTGCCCACTGGATAAAGAAAATATGGCACATATACACCGTGGAATACTATGCAGCCATAAAAACGATGAGTTCATGTCCTTTGCAGGGACATGGATGAAGCTGGAAACCATTATTCTCAGAAAACTAACATAGGAACAGAAAACCAAACACTACAGGTTCTCGCTCATAAGTAGGAGTTGAGCAATGAAAACACATGGACACAGGGAAGGGAAGAGCACATACTGGGGCCTGTCAGGGGTTGGGGGGCTGGGGAGGGATAGCATTAGGAGAAATACTTAGTGTAGATGTTGGGTTGATGGGTGCAGCAAACCACCATGGCATGTGAATACCTATGTAACAAACCTGCATATTCTGTACATGTATTCCAGAACTTAAAGTATAATTAAAAAAAAAATCACACTTTTCAAAAAGAAAAAAAAAGATAGTGGTAAAATACTAGTTTGATGGATAGCACATAGGGTCTCAGTAGGTGAGACAGTGAAGGCAGATGGGAGATAGAATAGGGTGAAATAGACAGATCCATGGATTAGCACTCTAAATGAGGTCAAAGAGTAATTGTTTTTGTTTTCTTTAAAAGAAAAAAAGCTGGAAAATGGACCGGTAATGTTTTTTGGTGTGATATCAGAGTTAAAGTTGACAGAGTTGAAATAGTTCTGGGTAATGATCACATTTAGGGTAAAGCCATAGGAGAGGAAGTGGCTAGTGGCTACCAGAAATCTTGGCAGGATTTGAGGAAGAGGGCTCGATGGAGGTCTAGTGAATGTGGAGTGAATGACGAAGAGCAGAATAGATGACATCAGTGGCCACAAAACAGGGTAAGGGGCTTTTCTAACCAATGAAGAATAAGAGTTTGGATATGGTAATATGGAGCCAGAAGAGTAAACATGTCCATTTCCTTAAATATCACTGGATGTCTGAAGAACCAACATCCTCAGTTCCAGGGGCTTGTAGGAAAGGCAATATGCTTCAGCAAGGGCTGTGTTTCAGTTAAGGTAGGAGGAGAAAGGAGACCAATGGGAGAAAGATTTTCATTGTAAAGAAAAGAGTTTACCAGTGGATGAGGGCTCCAGAGGGCCAGCAGAAGGGGTTGGGTTGTAGAAGAGGGAGAAGAAGGAGGATGAGCTAAGGGGAAGTTGGAGGTGATGCTAACAGGAAAAGATGGCCATTGGAACGACTAGCATTTAGGCTGGAGGCAAAGCATGTCAGAGTGGTAAAGCACAGGCCTCAGACATAAGGGGTGTGTAAGCCCATGTAGAGAGGATATCAGTGGTGTTTGAAGCTTGGTGCTACCCACCCTTATGAGCTGGTCAGCAATGATAGGCTTCTGCCCAGGCCTCCAAATGAATGCAACATGGCTGGGAGGTTATTTTGTGTTGCAGCTTGAGCCAGCCTTAAGGTGGGAAGGGAAAACTGTTAGACCTTAATTGAAAGAAGGATAATTGTACATGCTCTCAGGCCTTCTGTTAAGTGCATCTACACAAGGGTTCCGATAAATTAATCAAACTTTTCCTTATGTTGGTAACATACTCTCATCCCTTGATGTCTTCCAGGGAGCATTGGATCTCAGCCATAGAGTCCTCAGGGTTAGGAGGGATAAGAATCCAGCCCCTAAACTTCTTGGCCAAACTAGCTTGACCTGATGATCTTATACTAAAGCTGCTCCTAAGAATCTTCATCATCACAGCAATGGGTCTACTGACACCTGCTCTCTATTGTCAGGGTGACCACACCTCAATGAACCCTATAGTGCGCAGGTGGCCAGTCACAGAGGATTTAGATGTGAAGCTAGAAACTTGGTCCAAGAGGGAAAATAAAACAAAACTATACACTCACATTTTGGGAAAACCATGATATTAAATCAAGGTAGAAAAAGGAACAAGATAGATATAATGCTGAATCACTGAGTGGATAATCTAACCTTTATGCAACTCAGATGTCAGCTGGGGTCACTCTGACTCTTAGTATCTGCTAAGATTGACTCAAGCCCCATCCCGGGGAATTACAGTGCCCTCCCAGGTTATGCACAGTCCCATGGGCTAACAGTTTCCTAGTCATTCCTGCTCTGATTTCCAACTTTGGCTGAGTTTTTTCCCACCCCAATGTGGATCAAATCAAGGGACCTAGCTCCTTCTCCTTGGTTTCCTCCTAAAGCATCTCTCATGGCAGTTAGCAGCATGTTGTAGAACTTTAACTGCTGGTGGGAGCTACAGATCAGTACTAGACAATGAATGATGTAGAGTTAATATCAGACAGTCCTGTTCTTAAAAGTCCCCTTGTCATTTCTGCCAGCTCCTGGACTCCAGATTCCCACTGTGTGAACTCTCTCTTTTCTTATCTCCTCTCTCCTCCATCTCCCCACTTTCTCACTCCTATTCCAAGTCCCTTTACATTTTCTATGCAGAGAAATTTAGCTGCTTCTTTGTTAACTCCTGCCAGCCTCAATCCTAGGGCTCACTCTTTTCTCCCACCTGGCTTTTCAAGGTATTTTCCTAAACAAGAGAGTTTCTCCTCTAAGAGAAATCCTGGAGCTAGCTGGGTCGAAGATTTTCTTCTCTATGTTCCTTATACCTGTCTAAGACAGTTGGCTCCCAGAGTCTGTAATAGGGCTTAACCTGGAGGCGCATTTTAAGAGGCTCCTGATACAATGGGCAGAGGTGGTGGAGGGAATGAAGTTGACAGCTTCTGCAGTCCTGGAGTAGAATGGTGACCTTCTGAAACCAGTGGTCGGTTCTCAACACTGTGGCCCTCTGAGCTGACTTCTCTCATGAGACTTCCCAGACCACATGGATGCTCACTCTTGGAAAATGGATCAACTTGTCCTTTATTCACTCTTTCAGGTAACAGCCCGATCCTCTCTCAGCATTCTCTCTGAACTCTTGGCCCAAAGATACCTACTTCCCATCTCTCCGGGAGGAAGACAGACACAAACAGCTCTTTGTTCAGAACTTGAAAACTCAGTGTCTCCTTTCACCTAATTAGCAGGAAGTACTTTTCCACTCACTTCATTTTCTTACTGGAATCTGCTAACTGGAGCTGAGTAGCTTAGTTTGCATACGAGCTTTGTTTATTAACAACCTCCAGGCCGGGTTGTCCTTATCCTGACTTAATATCTAACTCAGCACTGGCTAAACTGGGAAAGAGTGCTTGAATTGCTGGTAGATTCTCCTGTGAAGAGAAAGATCTCCAAAGTGACGTAGCAGCTCTCGTGCCTTGCTCAAGTTATCCCAGAGATTAAGAACCTCCAAGGAATGGAACCGGAAATATTTGAGAATCCTTGACAGAGATTGGGGATGAGAGCCACTTTGCCAGTTTGTTTTAATAATGAAGCGAAACAAATGACTTGGGATTTTAAGAGAAAATAGTCACAATAATATTTTATTTATTTATTTATTTATTTATTTTGATACAGAGTCTCACTCTGTTGCCCAGGCTGAAGTTCAGTGGCACAATCATGGCTCATTGCAGCCTCAACTTCCCAGGTTCAGGTGATCTTCAACACCTCAGATCTCCAGGTAGCTGGGACTATAGGCATGCAACAACATGCCCAGTTAACTTTTATTTTATTTTATTTTTTGTAGAGATAGGGTTTTATCATATTGCCCAATCTGGTCTCAAACTCCTGGGCTCAAGCAATCCACCTGCCTTGGCCTCCCAAATTGCTGGGATTATAGGTGTGAGCCACTGTGCTTGTCCAAAATAAATTAAAAAAAATTTTTTTTTCAACAAGCTTGCTTTATTTTCTACTCAAGAAGGTACTAAGTAATGATCAACTGTAGCCTCACTGGTTTCTCCATTCTCTGCTATTAGGTTGTGATGGGCAGAATTTTGGCCCCAAGACTTTTGCCCCCTGGTGTTACTCCTGTGGTTACATTAATTGGCAAATGAGACTTTCCATATGTAATTAAGGTACTAATCAACTGATCTCAAAATGGAGATATTCTTTGAGTGGGTCCCAGGGAATCATGTGAACCCTTAACAGCAGAGCTTTCTCCTAGCTGAGGGCAGAATAGGGCAGAGTAGGACATCAGAGAGATTCCAAGCATGAGAAGGGTTTGATGTGCTGTTGCAACTGAGAAAAAGGGGCCATGTGCAAGAATCAGAGACAGGCCTCTGGGAACTAAGGGAAGCCCCCAGCTGACAACCAGAAAAGAAAAAAAGCCTCAGTCCCACAACCACAAGGAACAGAATTCTGCCAATGACCTGCATGAGCTTGGAAGTGGATTCTTCCTTGGAGCTCCAGAAAGGAACACAGCCCTGCTGGCACTTTAGACTTGGACTTTGTGAGACCCTAAGCAGAGAACCCAGTTGAGCTACACTGTACATGGACTTCTGGCCTATAGAGACTGTGGATAATAAATATGTGTTGGTTTAACCTTCAAGGTTTGTGGCACTTAGTTGCGGTAATAGAAAATGATCACATTGGGTTTCTATCTTTTGTTTGAAAAAGAGTGAGCATACTGATATTTGAGAATCATACAAACCTGGGAACTACCTGGCATGTTAGCTGGATTTATTTATTTTGACAATTGACCAGAGTAGTTCCTCATTTTTCCACCAAACAATGTAAACTTTGAAAGTGATAATACTACAAATTGCGTTTTGGAGCGACTTCATTGAATGTAATTGTCCTCAAATCAGAGAACACAGGGTGGTTTGAAGAGTGTGTTTGATAGGTTTCCAAACAGAATTAAGGTCTCCAAATGTTAGTTTTAGCATATGTAATTATTTGAAGCCTTATTTAAATTCTATTAAAGAACACACCATTATAATTATTATTTGCACTAATGAAATCTTTGCCATTGTCAGAATTGAAAAGGGTGTTTCAATATAAATTAACAACCACTCTTGAAATTCTATCATTTTTTCATTTTGCCCATTTCTCTTGATCAATGGAATGATTATTTGCATTTGCTTAGTTCTCCTTCAATTATTGGTTCCTGTTTTTCCCTCTTTGATACTCCTGGTTCCTATCTTACTGAGAGAAGTTTTTAAAACTTTACACATGTTGACTCCATCTAAAGCTGGGGAAAATATACGCTTGAAAAAGTAGTTGTCTTTGTATTTATTCCTTTTGGGGTCATAGAAGTAAGCTTTTTTGTAAAGTCTCTACTCTTCTTGAGAGTTTTGAGGAAAACTGGCAGGAAGAACTTATAATCCCCAAATGGAAGATACCACGTCTGTTCAAAAGCAGGTATTGCTATAGAGCAGAAACCAGGAAATATCTGTGGGTGGCAGCCTTGATATAGAGGTATCCTGTCTTACTGAATGAAGTTACTTGTCTGATTTAGGTGCTGCAAGGCATTGGCTCCCTGTTTTGGTATGGACTCATGGCAAACTGGTGGGAGGCCTGCTGATCTGTCAAAGGACACCCATGATGTCTACTAATGGAAAGGTCAAGCAACGTTTTCATTTTGGTCTTGAATGTCCAAACTCATGGGTTGAATTTTGGCGAATTAAAATCAGACATATGTGATCTTGGGTTTTTGTGTGGAAATTAATGTAATGCTTATAAATGAAAATGAAATCATTCAACCATCTATGTCAAACACAAAAATAATAATAAAAAAAGAAACATACTGGCCTTGAAGAAAAAAAAAAGAAAAGGAGTGAGAAGTGGAGACATCTTTTCTTAGGAGGAGCTGACCAAGCAAGGGTCTTTATGGCCAGGCTCTGTGGACAAACTTGGTCACTGTGTTCAAAGGGCTGAGGTGGTCTGGCCTCCTGTTTTATAATCTGGAGCTACCTAGTCCAATATGGCAGCCACTGGCTACATATGGCTTAAATTTAAATTAAATAAAATAGAAATTTTAGTTTTTTTATTTGCATTGGCTACATTTTAAGTGTTCAGTATTCATGTGTGGCTAACGGCTACTGAATTGGAAGGCACAAGTACAGAACATTTCCTTTAATGCAGAAACTTCTATTGGACTACAGCCAGTTCAACAGAACTAGACCAGTTCTGGTCTAGATGATTAGCAGTGATGGCAACCAATTACACTGTTCTTTTTCCCATTTGTGGCACTGAGAGGTAGGATTTCTCCACTCTCTAGTAGAATTATTACAAAGCAAAAAACATGCAAATTTCTCCCAACTGCAGTAAGAAATATATAAATTTTGTGGAAACTTTCATGTCTGTATTTTTTTTCCCCCTAGAGACCAGGTCTTGCTCTGTTGCTCAAGCTGGAGTGCAGTGTCACAATCACAGATCACTTTGGGTATTGAACTCCTGGGCTAATTTGAAATTATTTGTAGGGACGGGGGTCTCACTATATTGTCCAGGCTAATCTTGAACTCCTGGCCTCAAGCAATCCTCCTGCCTTGGCCTCTCAAAATGCTGGGATTACAGGTGTGAGCCACTGTGCCAGCCATTTCTACTATCTTTACATATCACTTGTATAACTTATCTCCTGGGAATAAGAAGCCCTGGCCTTGCAGTAGAACATTTTAGAAATACCAGTGATTGGGTATCAGGCCTTGCCATTTTTCCAGATGGAAGAGGGGTTTCCACATTGTGAATGACAAGAAGTCCCCTGGCCTGGACTACAGAATATTTTCCAAGGATCTCCTGCTATGGTAAGACAAAGATCTTTGTCTAACCACCACAGTCTGTTTGAGTTTGTTTTCCTCAGGGGGTGACTTTCACTTTATTGGCCTGGCCTGAGGCAAATAAACCCAAACAGACTATGATGATGGTTAGACTTGCCTCTTTTTTTTTTTTTTTGAGATGGGGTCTCCCTCTTGCACCAGGCTAGAGTACAATGGCATGATCTTGGGTCACTGCAACCTCTACCTCCCAGGTTCAAACAATTCTCTGCTTCAGCCCTCGAGTAGCTGGGATTACAGGTGCCCCCATCACACCCGGCTAATTTTTGTACTTTTAGTAGAGACGGGGTTTCACCATATTGGCCAGGCTGGTCTTGAACTCCTGACTTCGTGATCTACCTGCCTCGGCCTCCCAAAGTGCTGGGATTACAGGCCTGAGCCACCGTGCCCGACCTAGACTTGCCTTCTTATGTTAGTTTCCAGTGCTCAAGGTGACACTAACCTAGATGAGTTAAAAAAGGCTTATTCTCTTAGGAGACTAAAGCAGGCAGCCTCTGGATCTGTCTCTTGCCTCAGGCTCAAACAACAAAAGTTGAGACTTAATGCTTCTTGGCCCTGGCCAAACTCACATGTAACTTGTGGCCATGAACTAAAGCTTGCAGGTGGTGCCTGCATCCCTGTCGCTGTGCTACCCTGAGCTAGTTAATGAAACTTTTTTCATATTTGATGAAACAGAGGATAACAATCTCCAATTCTTGGGGTTGTTGTAGAGTTGTGAGGATTGAAGGAGAGAATTGCACATATTTTCTGGCACCTAGGAGGCACTCGGGGAAGAGTAGCTAATGTTACTCACACGTGTATCAGCCCAAGGTTACATCAGAAAGGACCCTGCATCAATCTCCTGGCCAGTCACCTCTGTAGTTTTGTCTCCATTCCCCCTCAATCACCACTTCTATGGCCATACCCTCAGTCCAGTCACTTCGATAATTACACTATCCCTCCAGCATTCTATGTCGCTTTTCAACATCCTAGTTCCTCACCTCTACCCAATACATTCCTCTGAACACCTGATTCCTTGTGATTCTCCCATCCCACTGAAACCTCCAATCCATTATTTCACTGAGGAAAATAGAAGCAACCAGAAAAGAACTTCCACAGGCTCCTACCACCACATCCACCTGCCTTCCGGCATTTGTGCTTGGAGATTCTGCCTTTCCTCATGCTATGATGGGCAAACTGTCTGTGCTTCTATCCAAGACTCTGCTTTGCATCCAGCCCCTCTCTCCCATTCTAGAAACTTGCTCTTGCAACTGTCCTTCTCTTCTGCCTCATTAATTTCTCCCATTTCGCTGGATCATTTCCATTGCATTGACTATACTAACATTTCTCATATTTAAAAGATTCCTCCGAGACTCCTATCCTCCTTCACCTACTCCCCTTTATAGTGCCCTTCACTGGTGTTTTCTCATCTCCCTCAATTCTAAATGCTGGAGTGCCCTAGGGTTTAGACCTCAGAATTCTACTCTGTCTACACTTACTACCAGGGGATTACATACAATCCATGAATTTAAATACTTTCCACATGCTGCCAAATTTATATACTCTGCCTGGACCTCTCCTCTGAATCACAGACTCATATTACCTCTCCACCTGCATATATATGAGGCATCTTAAATTTATCATATCCAAAATGAACTGTTGATTTTCAGCTCCCAGATATGCTCCTCTCATAGTTGTCCCTGGCTCAATAAATAGAACACTATTCTTCCATTTGCTCCTGCTAAACATCTTGGTTTTGCCTTGATCCTTCTGTTTCTCTCATGTACATCATCGAGTCCATCAGAAAGCAAAGGGAGAGAGTCTTGAAAGGCTATTTTGTCCAGGACAGGGAAAAAGTCCTAAGTCACCAAAGAATGCTACCCTCTAGTGACCAGAACTATACATAACCTACATGTATTCACTCTTCTTTCAACAAATATTTTAAATAGATTTGGAGCATTTACCATGTTCCAGACAGCGTTCTAGGTGCTGGGGAGATAATAATGAAAAATCAAAACAAAACAAAACCAAAAAAGTAACATTTTGAGAAGCTTACCTTCTATTGGGAGGAGACAGAAAAGTTGTCAGATGGTTAAAGAAAAATACATCAGAAAATGACAGAAAGTGTTAAAAGACTGCTTTTTTAGATAGGGTGGTTATGGAAGCTTCTAAGCTGACATTTAAGCATAGATATTTAAGCATTAAGCAGACGGAGTCATGCAGAGATCTGGGAATAAATTATTCAAGCGGGAGGGATATGTGCAGAGATTTTGAGGCAGAAGCATGCTTGGGGCGTGTCCCAGGAGTAGGATGAATCTCTGTAACCAGAGTGCAATGAGCGAGGTGCATAAGTGGTGGGAAATGAAATCAGGGAGGGAGCTGGGGTGAGATTCACAGGCCTTGCAGCCAAAAAACAGAATTTGGATTTTTTATTTTTTTTTTTTTTCTGACAGGAAGACAGCCAGAGGAGGGTTTTGAGCAGAGGTGTATCATGATCTGACTTACATTTTAGAGGAATCAGGCTGACTGCTGGCTGAAGAATGGACAGTAGGTGGAAACAGACCAGTTAGGGGCCTGTTCCATTTCTCTAGGTATGAGAAAATGGTGCCTGAATTAGACGGTTACTGTGCAGGTGGGGTGAAGTAAAGGACTGAGATTTCTTTTGAAGGTTGACCTGACAGAGTTTGCTGAGTACATGGTAGTTGCACAATTCATATTTGTTGAGTGAATGGATACAGAGAGAGCAATATTCTGGGGTGAGACAGGACTTTTTGGGCCTGGATGGAATACCTTGCCATCCGCTCCCCTTTGTTTCTTTGGTGTACACCTGCAGCCGTCTGATGACAATACTTTGTCCCAGGTACCCTAACTCTGGGGAGGGGTGGCTCAAGATTAAACAAGAGTGTATTGCCACTGGAAAATATCTACAATTCTAATCTAGTAAATTGGGTTTCCGAGTGATTTTTAATTTCCTTATCCAGCTTTGCTCAGTTTGACCATGTCTCTGATAAAGTTGAGATCCAAACCTAAAAGTTAGACCCCAAACTCTGGAATGTGGTGGTCCCACATGGTCCTTTCATGCTGTTGAGCCCATTCTGAGTCATCAATTGGGCTCCTTTTTGGGAAGTTTCTTCGATTTTTAGCAATACGTTATTACTCTTCAAATTTGGAATGTAAAACTTTTAATGATTTGTTAGAAACCCAGTATTTATTGTCAGAAGACTTATAAAGTCTTTCTTTACTTCCAAGTTCCTTTCTCCAATTCCAAGGACAGCAGTAATGCCTGCCAGGGCCAGGACTAGGTGAGGCATGTGAGCTGCACAGGGTGCAGCATTTAAGGAAGCACCTGAGAGTGAGTGCCTCCTTAAATGTGCTCCAGGCATTTGCTCACCTCACCCTAGTCCTGGCCCTGATGCCTACAGAGAAGCATTTTGGTTTATTAACCAGGCAGCTGTAGCATGAAGAGCAGGACCAGTTCCCTACTGTTTGGCCATGACTGTGCAACAGAAAGCTGCTCTCAGAGCAAGCAAATGGCATGGAGAAGAGCCATGTTCTGGAAATCTCTGCCAATTTAGAAATTAAAACCAGTGGGAAAATGGGGATGAACATTGAGTCATTATGCTTCATAATTGATTCAACAAGCCACTGGCATTCCATTTGTTGAAGCCTACCTGGATCTACTAATCCTACTTATAGCATTTCTATCTTGTTTGTAATTCCTCAGATACAGCATGAAAAAAAAAGTTCATTCTCTACTATCCTCTTCTATGCCTTCTTTATATATATTACAAAAATTAACAGAACAAATAATGGCTGCAGTGTAAATGCTTTGGACAATCAGGCAAGGTTTTTAAGGTTGGGTCAATAATTCCCATCCTCAAAAGGAGCCCCAAATTGACTGAGTGATTCTAAATTAGCTGTTTAGTTTTTTACTCCAAGCCATTGATAATGCCACTATTAATTTCAATTATTTAGAGGCAGCATCAATACATGTGAAACAAGAACAGCAATGACAGAAAAAATAAATTACTTGCTGTAGGAGAGAATGACATTTTGACTGGCACAGAGATTTTTTTTCCTTCATACACTTTGTGCTTTGACATTTCACTTGGCACAAACATTTCACAAATTCTTGACCTAATCTGATGTACTGTTGTTTAGCAATTGCTGACATGACATATTTTAACCTCAAGCTCACTGGATTCCAAATGTTACCTTTTTCTGTCAATCAGGGTTGGATGACCTCCAAAAAACAGTCCAAGAAAAGACTATGTTCGTAGGAGGTTAAGTGTATTTGTCCAGAATGGAGAAGTAGCAGTTTGAAGTAGGGTTTAGGGTGGGTGGGAGCAAGAGGCGCTGTCATTTAGGGCAATTATTGGGTGAAAAGAGGGCAGAAGACAGATCCCCAGGGAACCTTGACATCTTGATAGCTGCAAACATAAAATCTCTAGGAATAAACCTAACAAGAAATAAGTTAGGCACATATGACAAAAATCAGAAAACTCAGGGATAGAAGATAATTAAATAACGGAGAAATTACACTATCTTCCTAAAAGGGAAGTGCGTATTGTATAAACATGTCATTTCTTCTCAAATTACAGATATAATTTGATTGTTTCTAGGCCTCACTGCCTTTGGGTATGGAAGAGGTCACGTTCATATGAATACCTAGATTTTGCTAGTTCATTAGCTTCTGTTGACATCTGCTCCCTCCCAGGTCTTTTTTTTTTTTCTTTTCTTTTTTTTTTAGAAACTCAATGTTTACTTTCCATGAATCTTATATGTTGTTTAAGAGCCCACACAAGAACAGCTTAAGACCATTCAGCGGTTGCTCCTACCCATTCAGTGGCCTGAGCAGTGGGAGCTGCAGACCAGTCTTCCGTGGCAGGCTGGGTGCTCCAGTCTTCAGTAGGGAACTGCTGGATAGGCACAGAGGGCAACTGCATGCCTTCAGACCAGTCGGCAACCTCAGGCTGAGTAGCAGTGAACTCAGGAGCTGGAGCAGTCCATTCGCCCTGAAATTCCTCCTTGATCACAGCCTTTTTAGCAGCAGCCTGCTCTTCTTTTTCAATCTCTTCAGGATCTCTGTAGAAGTAGAGATCAGGCATGACCTCCCACGCTGTTCACGGGAAATGGTGCCACGCATGTGCAAAACTTCCCGAGCCAGCATCCACCACATCAAACCTACTGAGTGAGCTCCCTTGTTGTTGCATGGGATGGCAATGTCCACATAGTGCAGAGGAGAATCTGTGTTACACAGAGCAATGGTAGGTAGGTTAACATAAGACACCTCTGTGAGAGGCTGGTGGTCAGCCCTTGGGTCAGTAACCACAAGCAGCCGTGGCTCCCGGAAGGCTGCCTGGATCTGGTTGGTGAAGGTTCCAGGAGTAAAGCGGCCAGCAATTGGAGTGGCTCCAGTGGCAGCAGCAAACTTCAGCACGGCCCTCTGGCCACTATTCCTGGAGGATATAACACTGACATCAGCAGGGTTTTCAACGGCAACAATGGCATGAGCTGCCAGGAGAAGCTTCTCCCAGGTCCTCTTTAGATTTATGATGTAGATGACATCACTTTTCCTTTTATAGATATACTGTTCCATCTAGAAGTCAAGGTTGGTGCCACCTAAATAAGTTCCTGCTGCCAGGAACTTAAGGACATCCTCCTCCTTCATTTGCAGGACATCAAGGGCTCTGGACATTGTGAAAGTTTCCCTTTAAGTTGTGACGAGAATCCAGAACAACGCCGTATGGAGCCCTTGGCAGGTAGCGCAGAAAGCCCTCCCAGGTGTTTACTCAAGAATCAGCTGACTCACGTTGCACTCCTCCGCTCTCCTTTTTAAGGGCTATATCACTTAGAGATGCTTTTAGTTGCAAGTAATAAGCAACTCCACCAGAAGTGGTTTGAATGATAAAGACATTTAATTGTCTCATATTTAGTCCAGAGGTAGGCAGTTCCAGGTGTGATACATTGGCTCACTCAACAAAATCATCAAGGACCTAGGCTCTTTCTATGTTTCCATTCTACTAACCTGGAAAAATGGCTTTTTGTCCTTAGCCTTGTAGATGCAAGTTGGAAGAACTGCAGCTTCAAGCATAATGTCTACATATTACCATGTTCAAAGCAGGAAAAGGAGCAGGGAGAAACAGGTTTTCTCGTAAGGATGTGTCTTTTTATTAGGCAAAACAGTATTTTTCTAGAACCTCTCCCAGCCCCAGTAGACTTCCCCCTCCATCTCATTGGCCAAAGCTGGGCCATGTTGCCCATCTCTAGACTGATCGCTGGCCAAAAGGAGCTGCAACTGCCACGAATGACCAAACATGATTCAACCATGGGTGCTGCGACTGTTGCTACCAGAACAAAACGGTGGTTCTGTTAGCTATGAAGAATGGGATGGGGCTGGTTGGATAGGCAACCTATAGTATTTGCCCAAAGATGCAACACCTATAGGCATTTGAGAGAGGCCTCCATAAGACCACTGCTCTGATGGCTGCTCCAGACTTTTTTGATTTGCAAGGGGCAGACACTATGCCTAGTAGTTGTTCCAAGTCCTTAGAGTGTCAAAGCTGCTTAGCTGCCTGCAGTAAAGATGGACAAAAAGTGACCTTCTCAGCAAACAGCAACACTCCTTGTGACCCGTCTTGCAAAGGTGCTCATGAAAGTAGCTCCTGCCTCTGGTCCCCTCTTATATGGACTTTGTGGTAGACGCTGCAGGTGGGCTTACTCAGCCTCAATCTTTGTCTCCCTTCTCCCACCTCCCTTTTGCAGTCTAGAAGTTAAACATCATCTGGCAGCCTTTTCAGGGAAGGGCAGTCATGTGTGTAACTGCTTTGGGCAATGCTAGATAAGCAGAAGTTTGCTAGGTGTTTCTGGAAAAACTTTTGCTTTTCTGATAAAGGCCTTAATGCCAGCATGGATCACCTTGCCCCTTAAATTTAATATGATCCTAGTCAAAGTTGCTAATATAATTTTAAAGGAGATGACAGCAAAATTATTCTAAAGTTTATATGGAAGAATAGACCAGTGAGAATAGCTAGAATATAAGCTTCATCAGGGCAGGGATTATATAAAAGTAATTTCCAATGCTTTTAAGCTTTGAAAAGACTTCCTCATCCTGAAATCCATTACATATTTACCTTATTTTTTTTTTCTGGTTTCCTTTTTTTATTGTAAAAGATCCAAATGTCAAAAGTCACCATATGCAACCTTAAGAGACAAGCAACAAACTGGGAAAAGTCTCCCTGTTTCAACAAGGTGACAGAGGAGCAAGATGTCAGGGGGTAGGGGTGAGAGCCAGTGTGGCTGAAGCATGGAGTCTCCTTTATACAGTCTGTTGATATATTATTATCCCCACATATTATTATTATCCTCATTTTGTCAATGAGGAAATTAAGAAGTGAGATAATTTGCTCAAGACTGAGATAACCAGAGATCAAAATCCAGGTGTTTTTGATAATAAGCCAAGGTCTGTACTCTGTCCACTATACCCTACTGCCAACCAAACTCTGAGAAAGTTTAACTTCCCAACTGAATTAGAAACAATCAGGGGAGTGGGACAGAAGAGGGTAATTTAACAGATGTCATGGGAGGTGTGAGGGACATAAATTAAGGGGGAAAGATGGAAGTGAAAGTTATCTATAATACATAGTCCACTACTGGGTCTAGGATCATTGGGAATGAGGAGGCAGGAGGGATGGACCTCCAATTAATGTTGCCCGTGGCCTGGACTGAATTCGTGCTCACACATTACCAAGGCAGTGTGTAGTGGAAAGTGCACAGACCTCTTCTAACCAACAGATTTTCCGTGATCCCCTTTCATCACTTACCAGCCACATGTCAAAATGAGGATAAAACAGAATCCGTAAGTAATCCAACCACGGCCACCATCAGATTGCAACGTTCAATTCTCTTAAGGTACACTGGCTGGCGCTTTTCCTCCAGGTGTTCTGATTGCTGCCAGATTGCATTCCCAGAAACCAATGGCACAGTCCCAGAGCTACACGTAAGCAGAATTTTATTTTAGTTGCAAGTATCCACCCAAACTCCATGAATTAAATACTCCATGATGTTTTTCCTGGTTGACATAGTATAAAAATTGCATGTTTGAACTCACAGCTGTCCAGAGGATTTTTTTTTTTAACAGATGCATTATATTTAAAGAGGAATGGCCATTCTGAATTGATAAAGGTAAAGCATAATTAAATAAAAATGATTTTACTTGCCACGGATAATTTCTATGGGTACTATTCATATGGCTGAACAATGAAATCTATGATGGAATCGTTCCATTTAAAACTAATGTTGCTCAATTTATGGCCAGCTTTTCAAAATCTTAACTTTAATCACTTTTTACTCAACACAATTATAGCCATAAATAATTCAAATTGATTAAACTTGATGAACAATTCGATTTATGAAAGGTTACAAAGTACTGTAAATTTAGCAAATTTCTATTTATAAATACAGATCAGATAGCACATGGAAATAGGCTTACAATTTTTGCAGAGAAAATTTTAATACAAGTAATATAATAAAACACCACTTTATCAAAGTGATCAACAGACAGAACTAAAGATTATCACAGTCTTTTTTATAAGGAAAAATAACTGACATGAGAATTTATGTTGTTTATCCTCTTTAATAAAGAACCAGAACACTCAATTAAAATAGCCATATTCATTTCTTAGCTTAGTTTATTTACTTATTATTTTACAATTGCTCTGAGCTATTGCTTTGATGTCTGTAAAAGCTATAATTTTGCTGCAAACCTTGAAATTAATTTAGAAACAATTTGATGTCCCTTTTTTTTAGTAAACAAAGAAACAAACAGGTAAAACTAATCACAACGCACTGGTGTGAACATATTTTAAAGGGTATGTGTAGGTGGAAAAAACATGTTCTTGCTTCAGATAGTTCTTAAATATTTATAATACCATGTTTATATATGAAACCTACACACATATGAAGGCAGTTAAAAATACAAAGTAGATGCTTAGGAAATGTTTGTGGAATAAATGATTAACATACTTTGCCAAATGCAGGTAAGTGCACACCACCATGTCATAGACGCACTATCTAAAAATTATAGAATTTTAAATATTAAAAAAGTTTATTTAATTGATGTGTGCCATATTTGCTGGAGGAAATAGTGCACAGAGTTCCACAAACAAATGTTACCTCACATCTGTTTTGTTTGTTGCACAGCGTGGTGATTTTAACTACCTTTTCCAGATTCCCTTCAATTTCTGCACCTGTGAACTTAAACACAAATATTATTAGAAAGGTTCCATCCTTCCCCTAGGGAAGCCACGTTTTTCACTTCTTATTTTAGAAAGAATCTCTGTTGGATTAGATACACTTGTACAGTTTTATCTGGCTTTTCAAAACTTCTTATAAAAGCTTCTTTCCTTGTGGGCTCCCAGACCTGAAAGAATACTACATACCAAATTCTACTTTCATTATTCCATTTATTTTACTGCTTCTAAGTGGGTCATAACATCTTGGTCTGCTACATTCATTTTAAATCTCTCCCAAATCCATGTAATTTTGCCTCTGCCTCACTTGAAATTAAAAAAAAAAATCCCATCAATCCAATTGCATGTTTATGTCATTAGTCTTAAAAAGGACTCCTTTACCAATCACATTGGCCTAACAGGTGTTCTTATTTGAGGACATAGAAAGCATCTCACCTGCAGAAAGTATCCTCGTGGACCATCAGGGATCCTTGAGAAAAACAGGCTCCATGGCGGCTGGGTTAGGTGAAGGGTACAGAGAACAAGGCCTAGAGCATCTGAGGATTCAGCTGTGCAGAGCTTACACCAATTGGTTGAGTACAATTTACTCAAAACTTTGATTTTTCTCTGGTCACAGGAGGTGTCACATTATGGAGTAGTTGGCTCTGCCTCTCAGTTTCCCTCCATCCCTCTTTTCTCTCTTTCTTCGGGCCTTGGAAACACCTAAATAAGCACCATATAGTGTAAGTGCAATTTTGCCCTACCCAGCCCCTATGCACTGGATGCTGGCTTTTCTACCTAGTGCTTTCATCTCTCCATTCCCCCTTCCTAACAGAGCCACTTTTATGTAGGCATCCAACCCTCCTCCACCTTTGCCTGACAACTAACTGTAGAGCTGGGCCTGATTGGTTCTATGGGATGCTCATTGCCTTTGTCAAGGATTGGGTAACAAATGGGCATTTGAGCCACTTTGAGCCAATGAGGTGTGAGAAGAGGTTTACAGGTTCTTCTGGGGAGGGACATCAGTTTCTAGGAGTGCTCCTAGCAGCAGCAGGATGTTCTCGTTTTACAGCTGTTGTTGCACACACAGTTGTGAGGCCAGACCAACTGCAGCCATCTTGCCTCCAGTGAAGCAATGGGGAAGCCAAAGCACTGTGGAGGGCAGAGGAAGTGAATGCATCTTAACTAAGAATGACCACAGAGTCTCAAGCTTTAAACATCCTGACGTTTTAATTTATAACTGAAGGAGACAGACCTTGTCTTCTCCCTACTTCCTTTCCCTCCATGAAGACAGACCTTTAAAACAAAAATTGTGATAAAATATACACAACATAAAATTTACTGCTTTAAGTGTACAATTTAATGGCATTAAGTACGTTTACATTGTTTTGCAACCATCACCACTGTCCATCTCCAGAACTTTCTCATTATTACAAACTGAAACACTATAGCTGTTAAACATGAAGAGGGACTTTTCATAGGACTGGATTCTGGGGTGTAGGCCAGGCCCTGCTTCCTGGAGGAAGAGGGCACAGTGTATTTGGATGTCACACACATAGGGGTGGCTTTCTCTCTGACTTTATCTTTCATCCGCAGGACAAGAAGGATGATCTGTGTGAGGGCCCGCCTCCCTGGGGGAGACAGGGATGTCTGGGTTCCTCTGCTTCTGTGAGAAAGTACTGAAAGGTGGCTAGAAGGTAGACCCAAAACCCCAGTATTTATTGTTTACCTAAAATTTAAATTTAACTGGGCATTCTACTTTTTTTTTTTTTTTTTTTGAGATGGAGTGTTGCTCTGTTACCCAGGCTAGAGTACAATGGCATGATCTCAGCTCACTGCAACCTCTGCTTCCTGGGTTCCAGTGATTCTCCTGCTTCAGCCTCCCGAGTAGCTGAGACTACAGGTGTGTGCCACCACGCCTGGCTAATTTTTGTATTTTTAGTAGAGACAGGGTTTTGTCATGTTGGCCAGTCTGGTCTTGAACTTCTGGCCCCATGTGATCCGCCCATCTTGGCCTCCCAAAGTGCTGGGAATACAGGTGTAAGCACTGTGCTTGGCCATCCTACATTTTTATTTGCTAAATCTGGCATTCCTAGGTGAGGAGGACATAACCCATTCAACTTGGCAAGTAGAGGCCTTAAAGGGCTGCTGACGGCAGCAGTGAACACGGGTGCTGAGGACTGAGTGAGAAGCTGAGTGTCCCACCAGAGACTTACGGTGAGAGAATGGCTGTAGGCCCAACTGACACCCATTTCCTCAAATGCCAGAATGAAACATAAGCTGCACCTCACATGTACCCCACCTGAACTTAGATTCTGGGTAAGGGGAGGAGAACAGAGGGAGAATCCTGACCTGGTTGACTATTAACCCAAAAGAACCTGAGAGAAAAAACCCTGAAATGAGTTACTCTGAACTGGCAAGATTAAACAAAATGAGAACTTAAGAATAAGTTTTGGCCCAGCACAGTGACTCATGCCTGTAATCCAGCACTTTGAAGCTGAGGCAGGTAGATCACGAGGTCAGGAATTTGAGACCAGCCTGGCCAA